>NC_090445.1:117494240-118962365 GCF_031143425.1 Pleurodeles waltl | reverse complement strand
CCTTTAATCACGGTGTGTATTTGGTCTTGCTTATTTTACTACAAACAAGTATTTCAAGGCCCCTTATTGTCGAGGCCACATTGAAAAGTAGAAGCCCTGATCAAAAAGCCCCCCTGTCTCAGTACTTCCTGCATGCCTGGGTATTCTGATTGAGCTTGATGAATTTGTAGTATTGTGCAGACTCCCACAAGTGTGACATCTGCATCCACCACCTGGTTGTTGGAGAGACGCCTTCTGGTGTTTTATTGGGTATATCGAGATGTAGATGATATTTTAATTTCTTAACAAACAATACATGGTGTAGTAGCATCTTGACTCCAGGAATGGTAGTTGTGTCTCTGCCTTTGGTTGTTGCTTGTTCCTTCTTCCATGTCTCTTGTTAATCTTTCTGATCTTCTTCTAGATATAGAGGATGAACCCTTCCAGGCATGGTGAGCAAAAGAAAGGTATGCCCAGACGTGGGTCCAGTGCTCAGTGTGCCACTGGATTCAAGCTAGCCTGGTTAATGAAGGGTGATACCCTGAAACCAGTCCCAGAATTCTTGTTTCCGGTCCAGGGAGGACCTGGCCTAGCATTTCTGGCTGGACTCTTCCCATAGGGAACAGGGTCAAGACTGATTTCCATATGGCTGGGTCCAAACTGGAGTGGAATGGTGAGCAAAAGAACAATGGATTAAACCCAGATCTGTGACTGGGGTGAATGTTAGAAAAGTTTCAGCACTCTGTCCATCATCCTTCTGTGTTGATAAAGTTGCCCTATGTGGGAAGGGTATGCCCAGACGTGGGTCCCGTGCTCACTGTGCCACTGAATTCAAGCCAGCCTGGGTCATGAAGGGTGATACACTCAAACCTGTCCCAGGATGCTTGTTTCTGGTCCAGGGAGGACCTGGCCTGGCAGTTCAGGCTGGACTGTTACCATAGGGTACAGGGTCAAAACTGATTTCTATGTGGCTTGGTCCAAACTGGGATGGCATGGTGAGCAAAAGCATGATGTATTAAACACAAGTCTTTGTGACTGGGAGTGAGTGCTTTAAAAGTTTCAGCAGT
Source organism: Pleurodeles waltl (assembly GCF_031143425.1). Lineage (NCBI taxonomy): Eukaryota > Metazoa > Chordata > Amphibia > Caudata > Salamandridae > Pleurodeles > Pleurodeles waltl. The sequence continues at coordinate 118,961,319 of NC_090445.1, read as the reverse complement.
CTGTCCATCATCCTTTATTGTTCCTATTGATATGCAGCCCTCTCATCCCCCAATCCTCCCTCTTGTTTTGACCTTTTAGGCCCCTGATGGTATCATCAGTATGCATCTTCCTCTCAGCGGGGCACCCATATGCCTCTCATCTGCGGCAGCCACTCCCAGGAGGGGGCTGTGAGATTCCATCCCTCGAAAGCTGCCTTAGCAGCTCACACTCCACCCCAAAGCCCTATCACCTCAAAAGGGGCTGAGTCTAGTGCTTTGTGCGCAGAACACACAAGATTTGGTTGTCAGTACCGTAAGAGACATGATATAAAAACAGACAAGAGAATACCATCAAATAAAAGACCACATAATTCAGTACCACATGATATAACGAGCATTGGCTAAGCCAATAGGTCTCTCCTACGAGAGCTGTTGGCTTTGTCAATGTTTTTTAGCCATGTTGTACTGCAACACAGCTAATGTGCAACATTCTGAAAGTAAAAAATAAAAGTGCTATCATGTGGCGGAGCTCCACATCATAGTGCTTTTTTTAAACTTTCAGCCTTGTTATACAGCAGCCATGCTGCTGTACAACATGGCTAAAAAACACACTGGCAATGCTAATAGTTCTCCTTAAAATGATCTTGGCCATGTTGTACAGTAGCACAGCTGACCAAGTTGTACAAATTCTTTTTTTTTACTTTCCACCATGCTTTCAAACTTTCCCCCATGCTGCACCGCAGACCTGCTGCTGTACAACATGCCTGAAATGCTCCTAAGGACAGCTATTGACATAATCATTTTTCTCCTATGTCATAGCTCTTTTTATTTTTACTTTTGTTTGAACTTTCAAGCATGTTGCACAGCAGGCAGGCTGCTATACAACATGGCTAAAAAAACATCGACAAAGCCAATAGCTCTTGTAGGTGAGGCCTATTGGCTTTGCCAATGTTTTTTTCTTCTGTAGGAGATAGTTCCAATACGTCTATCTAAATGGGTGCTGTTAGACCTGTCAGCCTTAGGGTGTTCGTCCCCCAAACATTTCGCCTACTTGCGTCCCATTCTTGCTTCTTTTGGACTTAGGACTTTATGCACTTTACCACTGCTAACAATTGCCAAAGTATTTGTGCTCACTCTCCTAAACATGGTTTGATTAGCCTATACCTAGTTGTCATGTTTAATTTACTTGTAAGCCCCTTGTGGAGTTCTATACCATATACCAAGGGCCTGTAAAGTAAAAGGTACCACTGGGCATGCAGCACTTATCATGCCTCCCACTTAAGTATCCCTTTAAAAATAATCTCAAGCCTGCCATTGCAGCCGGAATGTAGTGGTGTCCCACTGCCATGTCGACTTGGCATTTAAACCCCCTTGCCACTCGTTAAACACCCCTTTTATTACATACGCCACTCGTGAGGTAGCCATAGGTAGCCCATAGCGCAGGGTGCTAGACTTTGTGAATTCCTCCCAGAGAGTCAAGGATTAGCTTAGCCTCGATGGGCCATCAACTGGCAGGATGGGGGTGTGGAGCTGATCCATGCTCCACTTGCTCCTGAATGGGCTGTGTCCTAGCTCCTCACAGTAGGCCTAATGACCCTGTATTGTCACTGCAGTCTGACAGAGGCCATGGCAGGGGAGTCAGGATACTCCAAGAATGTCACAGAACCTTTCCAGAAAATTCTCCCATTTTCTAAGAGCAGGGCTCCATGATATAAAAAAGGGCTCTCAGACCCACACTTCAGTTCTCTACTGGACCTGCGGAAGGACACTCAGAGGATGCCTGTTGCTATGACCTGCTGTGCACTCTGCCAGACTGCTGCTGTACCTGGAAACACTTTCCTGCTGCCTGGAGCCTACCTTGAACCTTCAGACCAGTCCTGCTGTTCAGCCCTGCATCTACATCTGCACCCAGGACTACCACAAGTGACTCAAAGAGGTAGTTTGCTGGCCACCTCTTTAGAGCCACAGGGATATACCAGGCAACCACCATCTTGAACCCAATCCTGAACCCAGCCTGAATGAGTCCTGACCCCCCAAGAGGTCTCATCCTCTCCTGGACCCTTAGTAGTGGTGCTAGAGGGGCCCAGATGGACACTTTCCAAAACTAATGACAGACAAAATTTGGCCAAAAAGTGCTCTGACTACCAGGAAGAGACCGAGACCAACCTACTCCCCTATCCAGCTGAGATGCATTGCTGGATGGATTGACTTTGCGGCTTCTCCTACTACGTTATTCTCCTCAGCCGCAAATCCCATTCAATGGTCCTTCACCCAAGGGGTATCTGACCTTGCAGAACTGTCTTCAGCTACATCCTTCTGCCTCGACTTTCATTTTGCAAGTAAGTTTGAAGGTAAAAATCTTCAGAGCTGGTTCATTCCAAGGCCATCTGACAACGACGTTCCCTCCTCAGACACTTCTTCAGCCTCTCCCCATTGACCTTTTACCTTCTCAAACATTTTGGTTCAAAAAAATTTCTAAGTGCGACCAGGCCGAATCCACTTTTTGTATCCGAACTGCGCTCTATTGCGGTTGGCCTTAACTTTTGACTTTGACCCGGTCTTGTGTGACCAGATGTCCGCGGTTTGCACTTTTATCTTTTAGGCACTATTGTCAATCTTAAACTTTAAATATTCATAACTCCAGTTCTACTGTTTGGATTTTTGTCATTTTGTTGTCAAGTAATTTACTAAACTTTACCTTCTCAGACACTTTTTTCTCAGAATTCATTTTAAGTTCGAAGGTAAGTGCTGACCAGGCCCAATCCACTTCTTGTATCTGAACCATGTTCGAGCAAGGTCTGCAATATTTTTTTACTTTGACTTGGTCTCACACTACTAGATGTCCATGATTGGCACATTGATCTTTTAGGCGCTAGTTTTTAATATAAACTTTAAAAAATCAGAACTCCAGTTCTACTGATTGGATATTTGTTGTTCTCTTATAAGATATGTTTTTAAATTTTACTCTATTTTTCTAAATTGGTTTGAGATTTTTCTCTGTGCTATGGTTTCACTTTATTACTGTTTGTGTGCTGCGTAGATACTTTGCACGTTGCCTCTAAGTTAAGCCTGACTGCTTTTTGTGCCAAGCTATCCAGGGATAAGCAAAGGTTAATTTAGTGACTTTTTGTGGTTCACCCTGCAAGGATTGTGGCTGTGCTTGACCAGGGCTCACACCCCAGTCAACCAACATCCCAATTTCTTGTTTCTTTCTTATAATTCTGCTTTTTTGTATCTTTTATAATGAAGAAAGTTTTAATATTTTTTCACTGGTCTGGTTGCCTCGATGATGCTTTCGTACACCTTTTATCGTATTACTTGTGTTTGATGCTAGAAGAAGAAACAGGTTTATACAACATGCTTAGCCTGCTCAGACAGAGAAAGTTCTGACTCAAGATGCACCGCTAGATTTTTACCAGTTTTGCCGAGAGAAGCCAGGAAGGGTGGCCATAAATTTGATGGGAATGGACAAAGGAGACAAGAATGTCTAATCCAGAGCACCTCCGTTTTGACAGAGTTAAACTTTAATTCGTTTTTTTTTGCAACGAAGCTTACACCACCGCCATAAACTAATTGAAAAGCTCAAAAGGGTCAATGACTGCCTATCCAAAGTGGTAATAAGTCGGGTATCATCAGCATAATTCTTCAGTATTGGATCTTTCATAGATTAACATGCTTAAATCATCCCCGTTGTCGAGGTGGGTGTCCCATGGTAACCTTAAATATACATAGCAGTAATTGTATTACACTGGGCCTCAATGGCCTACACAGGCACTGTTATAGCCTATCCATGTCCTTTTATTAAAAAAAAGAACCAAATCGGAACTATAACCAATCAGACGACAGCACCCTCTAGAACACTCCCAACAGAGGCTGTTTCCTTCAAATTTTCTACTGAACATCGTGTGAATGGAGTCTCCCTGAGCTCTGCTCAGCTTCTTTTTTTTCTGACAGGAAAATGTATTTCAGAGATCTAGGATTTCCAGTGGACAGGATGTCCCAACAAACTAAACAAGCATTTGCAATGCACTAGGGTCTCGCATTTGTCGGAATTACAACTGTTCACAGTTGTAAACTCCCAACCGGATTTTCCCTGCATTAAAAGAAAAAAACAGCGTGATCGCGCTGTACAGTTTACCGGCAAAAGTGCAATTTAACGAAGCACTCAAGTTCTGCCCAGCGAGATCGCGCTCCGAAAACAGAGAAAAAGTAGTCCACAACCTCAGCGAGCCTCGCATGTTTTCCGTACTTGGTCGCTGCGCTCGAGGAGGGCTAACCACGGAAAAGGCATGACATATGGAGTGCCTTCCACTAATAAAAAGAAGCAGATTCTAACAGGCAAGCCAACTTGCCAATGAAAGACACTGACGTGACGTCGACAGGGCTCCGAGCCATTTTCTAATACCTTAAGCGTTGCGCTAGCGATACGCATGCGCTAGCGCATGCGACGCAGGCTCGACCCTAAAAAGTACTTTTCAGAAATTGTGACAGTAGTGGGAGAAAAAGACTACATATTGATGGCACCCACAAGAAGTGCATATACTGCCTACATCCAGACCATAAGGTGAGAGATTGCAAGATTTGTCGCGCCTTCAGTCATAAAACCCTGAAAGACAGAGAGGCTCGACTTTTGTTATGGCTAGAATACCCTTCTTCTGACGAGAGTGAAGCCTCCTCACAGACTTCTCAGTCCCTAAAAAGGCCTAAAAGTGAAGAAAAACTTTCTGCAGAACCTGCAAAGAAAGGTTTTAAAAAATCTAAACACCTTTCTTTATAAAAACAAAAAGGCCAAGAAAGCTATGCCTCATCATTGTCGGAAACCCAGGTAAAAGCCTTCAAAAAGGTTCACTCAGAGCCTACAACACCTTTGGGGAAAAAAGCACCTCCAAGACGTTTTTCTCTGTCTTTTGTCACCAAGGAAAAAAACTGAAAAATACGCTTCAGACTCTGACAAAAAAGGCTTGTCGATGACAATACTGTCGTCGACCACGTCTACAGTAATGACGATAACGTCGACCTTTACCACGGCAGTGTCCCCTATGATATAGTTATGTCGTCGCCACTATCGTTGACGACGATCATCACAGCTAAAGTCTACAAAATGGCACCATCGGCGACTATTCAGCCATCAGCTACGCACGTGCCAATGTGGAAATCTTCAACGAGAGACAAAGTTGCAGTGTTCAAGTGTGTTAGGTGCTGTTGATCTAGCAGTAAGGTGGTCATCCAGGTTGCACAACTTCTTTCCATGGTCCTAACAACTGACTAGTACTTAATAGTTATGTGAGTTCTATTTATAATTTTCCTTTCCTCACATTTGTCATTTAATTTCACTTCTCCTTGTCAGCCTTTGTTTTTATTGGTACCTCCCCATTACCTAAGTCGTGGCTAGGAGACTGGAGGCGCACACCATGTTTTTTGCTTTGATAAACTACTGAGCTGCTCCATAGGGAATTTGTTTGCATCACGCAGGTTGTTATTGCAGGAGGGTTTCAGGGATGCTGAGCACCAGTACCCTGTGCATGAAGAGACTACACTTGGTGTCCCCACATGACTGCCACCACAGTTTTACTATCAGTGTACTTCAACGTTAGATCTTTACGCTACTTAAAAGGTAGTAAAAGATAACCATATTTGCTGTGCAATGGGTCCTTCACATCGCTGAGCCTCAGTGTCACTGCACCTGGTGCATAAATCTGGGGTGTCCATTGTCCCTTTTAATGCATGATCGTCCCACTTTGGTGCTATCTCGTTTCCCACACTCAGCTATTGCAGGATGCCAAATATCCTGATTCTTTCCAGTCACAAATAGCAAAGCAAAGTAGGGCTTAAAAACAGTATGATATGATGTCCGGAGCGACCCTGCGGGATGCATTGTATGGCCTGGTAGGGTGTCCCCTGCAGTCTTCCAGCCCCAAATAATGCGGATTGAAACTTAATGTGTGAAATGTGCCCAAGTGAATAGCAGTGACCATTGGGGAGAGTTTGAGAGAGGGACCGTCAATATACTTTAATGCAGTCCAAGGCCATGAACTAACTTGATTGAGTTAACAGCAGTCAGTGTTTTTAGATAATAGCCTGAGACCACTGTGCTAAGCAAAGTTTGACAGTGTTTACAGTATGTAAAATGAACAATCAAAACTCATAACTTTGGTCATCTTTAGAGTCCATTTTCCCACACTGTAGTATTTATTTTCATTTTTCACACCTCTTTATTGTAATTGTACTGTGAGAACAAAGACAGAACATGATACTAGGCCTATTTAAAAGTTCTTGCATATCGGTAGCTTAGAGGACAGAGGCAGGGTGAGGATTTGTACAAAGTCAGTTTCGTAAAGTTTGTGAAGTACTAGACCTGAGACTGCATGCTGTACTGCTTGCTGCAAGGGCTTGAACTTTTCCACTTTAGCACCATTTGATGAGTAGATTTGAGACTGAGCGTTCTTTCCACTGGGGTAATATTAGTGTTGGGTTCCAGTGCAGTTTTTTTTATCTTACACTTAGTATCAGATTTAAGCCTGATTCTAACCACACCCAATTGTGACAAAAATGAGATCATAGGAATCAATTCAAAAATGTACTGCCCAGACTACTCAATTTGCCTAGTCGACCACAGCTGGGGTGCTGTGGCTGTTATGTAAAGGCCAATGGTCAACACTTCCCAGAGAACCTCAAACAATGTAGAGAACCCTGCCCAGACTTGTAATGCAGTTTTTTAATTACCAGCATATTTAGGTAAAAACTACAATTAGATTTCAAGTATCTTCTAGTTCCATGGATACTTAGTAACTGCTGGACCACATCTAGTGGTGCTAATTCTCACAACATCCTCTCAAGGTTCATACCCATGACTTCAGAGACTCTTTGCTCGGAATTTAATTCCTTGTGACGAAACACGTGTCGGCTGTTTGCAGAATGTACTCTTTCCACGAAGAATAAAATCTCATCAACCTCTACATTGTGTTTGGACTTTGGACTCTTCTTTCCACTTTGGAATTGATTTTCGGACTACTTTTGGTGTGCCCTGGTATTCTTTGATGTTGCTCTAGCACAGTTCAATTGTATTGATCAGTGCACCTACACCCATGGTGGTTGGTGTTCTCCCAGGTTGGCACCCACAACAATTCTTCTGAACTTGAATCTACTTGTCATACATCTGAATGCAGATGTGCGAACACTAAGCATTGACTACCAATTTTTGTTTGGTCTTATATACTGTTGTTAACTATTCGTGTTTCAAGACACAAGGTACTATTTGGTCCAGATGGATAACAGAGTTAAGAATTCAGTAAACTTGTCTCCCCAAGAACAGCATTTGTGAGTGGTGGAGGCTTTCTCCAGTAGGTGGTAAAAGGATTTCAGTAGTGAAAGTACACACACTGATCACACTCAAGGAGCCATGCATCCGGTGAAAGCTATATAGCTTTGAAAAAGCCTAGGGGCCTGATTTAGAGGATAGCACGAATAATGAGACCCCAGATATTCGAGGTAGTGCCCCCTCCGCAACTAACAGCTTATTTATACGAGTCTGCCTGCACAGTGTTTCTGTGCACGCACAGAGTTTCGGTGCAAGCAGTGTTTCTGTGCATGTGTGTTTCCGTTCACGCAAAGGGCTTCCATGCACATTAAGTGCTTCTGTGCACGTAAAGTGTAACTGTGCACTCAGTGTTTCTGGGCACGCAAAATGTTTCCATGCATGCAGTGTTTCCATACATGCAAGTGTTTCTGTGAATGCACAGTGGTGCCTTGCACGTAAAGTGTTGCCTTGCACATAAAGTATTTCTGTGCATGCAAAGTGTTTCCGTGCAAGCAAAAAGTTTATGAGTATGTAAATTGTCTCTGTGTCGGCAAAGGGCTTTGCGAAAGTGAAAGTCGGCCACCCTGGGCTCAAATGACAGCCATGGCACTATTGGAGCCTACTACGTTCTTGGGACTGGAGAAAGATTAGCAGAACACATTGACGTCATTTAGGGGTCGCGGCTGAGACCCCTGGCTTGCCCTTTGCGACCCCTGGCACTGCCTTTGCAACCCCTGGATTTAGAGGTGGCAAAATCAGTGCCAGGAGTACAGTGGCTGCTCGTCCTTATGGACGGCGGTGGGAGCTCCTTTCTGTTTGTTATCTTGCATTTTTTATTACACTAATACTAAATAATGTTTAATTCTTCACTATCAGTATAATAAAAATTGAGTACAATTAGCTGGGTTATGGCCCTCCCTGGCAGCTTAGGTAAGTAAAAATAAATGCATGTTGTGTGCCTGCTTGAGGGTTAGAATGTGTGTGAATGTGTCTATGTGTACACGTGCATGTGAGAGAAAAAAGGTCAAAGGGCGTGTGATGTCACTTCTGCTACCCTTGTCAATCTGGGGAGTTGACGTTCATGACAGAACACTGTTCAGGTTGGTTTATACAACAGATGCAAGCCGTAGTGTTGCAGCTAAATGTGTCCTTATTTCAGATGTCAGTTTGTGTGAGGTATCTAAAATAAACACCCCCTACATAAAAGAACGAAGTATTTTACTCGCTTCCATGAAGATCCTGACGCCAACGCACTTCTTTGCAGACTAACCGGCGTCCCTTGGTCGCTATCAGCACCTTTTATCAGAGGTCTGCTCGACGTCAGTGTCCTGCTTCTCTCGTTTATTTACTTTCATTTTTTAAAAGCTTTCGAGTGCTTTTCTACGCCGGCGGGCGGCAAAGCAAACTCTGAATGCTAAATTTAACTCACAAAATGCGGGGACAATAATAACGAGGCGCGAGGAACCGGATGTCCCAAGACGTCATCGTTCGGACATGAGTCACCGCAGGTGATATGAATGTTAAAAAACGGGGGCACAGACTCGGGCATGTTGAAATATTGGCAAGTTTACTATTGTAACTCCAGTATTGTAAAAGTGGCGCCTGAGCACTTGGCACAAACCAAAAAAACTAGGAAAACCTGACAAGGTGAAGGTAGGCCAAAAGCCCGTTTACTGTATGCTGGGACTTAGAATTTTACAAGATGTGTATGGGGAACTTAGGTACCTTTTAGCAACAGTTTTTCAATACGTTGGGTTTACAGTGTTTATACAATGCAATGTTTAGAAATCATTAGAAGTGTAATGTTCTGCTGTTAGATGTCCCACAGTGCGCCTCTCCCATGACTGTCCTAGTACCAAGACATCCAAGGAGCTCTCACAATGCACCTCTATCCTGACATACTATGCACTGTTACCCCAGTCATGATACATCCACAAAGCTCTCAGTGCCCACTGTGCTGATTTGCTGTATGTATAGGTGTCTTGGTTCTGAGATCCAGGCAGAGCTCTCTAAATGCACTGCTAACCGTACCAATATCGTGCACCCCAATACTGAAAAAAAAATCAAAAGAACTCTCACAACGAGCCCTTACTGCACAGCACTGACATCCACACCACCCTAAGGGGCAGATTCAAGGAAGGTGCAGCGCCACTATCTTTGCACCACTTAGCGCTTCCTACTGTCACCATGTGTGTGCTGTATTTAAAATAAGGGCAATAGTGTCATTTGTTTTACACTATAGATGTATTCTGCAAGAGTAGCACCAAAATGTTGGCACTATTCCTGTAGAGTACATAGGGGCCCATTGTAAATAATGTTATGCCCCCTTTTAACGCCTGCTCTGAGCGGGTGTTAAAAGTGCTGAGAATATTGGCGCAAGGAAATCTTTTAGATTTCCTTGCCCCATTTTATCACCCCCCCTCTAATGGGGAACTCCCCCCTTGCATACATTATGCTTGGTGCAGGCATAATGTGGCGCAAGGGTGTACAAAATGTCACAATGCATGCATTGCGCCACTTTGTAAATATGGTGCGGGGAAAATGCCACTTTAGCGTCAAAACAATGACACTATGGCAGTGCTAAGGTGGCGCTAGGAGCTCTTAAATCTGCACCTCAGTTTCTCTACCCTGGCCATTGATGCAGCATTACAGGAGTCCTATGACATCTGTAGAACTTTCTCAAAGAACCACTGCTATTAAGAGCATTAAGCCCTAGTGTATCCGAGGCCTTCATACATCAAGAGCTCCAAAGATGTACCTCGATCCGCACCTGCAAAATGCACCAGTCTACCTGCTATATCAACAGAGCACTAGCGAAGCAGGTCTACCCTGTGATACACCATGCACTACTATTCCAGCACTTGGGCACCTGCAAACGTCCCATAGTGTCCATCCCTTCTTAACTGTAGCATGGACTTATATCTCTGTTCTGAGACGCATAGGGTGTGCTTACAATGTACCTCTTTTCTGACGTGCATCAAAATGTATCTTTATCCATTTCTACACCACTATCCCTACACTGACAAATAAAAGTGGTTACACCCTACCTCTGTTCTGAGGTGCAGAGATATATAGGCAATGCTTTCAAAATACACCTCTATCTGTTTCTACACCAGTGCCCACTAGCTCAGTAGCGACATATGCTTGCAATTTAACCACGTAATTGCTTGGGGTAGCATCCCACCATTCTTTTGCCCACCGCGTCACCTTAGTTTAGACCCAGTTATTTACAAATCAGTCTTGACCCTGTTCCTCATGGGAACAGTCCATCCCGATGGCCAAGTCAGGTCTTCCCTGAACCAGAACACAAGCAACCCAGGACCAGGTTTGTCCTAGTTATGGGCTCATCATCCAAGTACCACTTGGTTCCAGTGACACAGTGAGAACGCGACCCATGTCTAAGCATACCCATGCCACTTAGGGCAGTACACACACAAAAGGTGATGGAAGGAATGCCAGCAATTTGTCTAACCACTGGCAATCTCTCGGGGTACCATCCTATCATTCTTTTGCTCACTGTGCCACCTCAGTTTGGGCCCAGCCATTTGCAAACCAGTCTTGACCCTGCTCCTCATGGGAACAATCCAGCCCTAACTACCAAGCCAGGTCTTCCCTGAACCGGAACACAAGCACTCGGGACAAACACATTCACAGAGCTCTGACAATGCTCTACTTTTCTGACTTGCAGTGTGTAGCAGGACACCCACAGAGCTCACTGTAACATGCTAAGGTATTGACAAACATCGAGTATGCATAAAAAGACATCTGTTTGAACACATTTGAAAAGGGACATAAAGCACAACCTATTTTCTCTAGAGATGACTCACAACTCACACCACCTGCTGAAGAAATGTATGGGTTCCCATTTTCAAGTTCTTAAATGGACCAACTCACCCTTTCATCTTTCTGAAGTCGATAAAATGTGCACCACAGCGTTGGGAGGGACTAAAACCTCTTACTTACCATCTCAAATTACGTACATTTCAAGATCATTTAGAAATTCTGCCTAAGAGGTGCTTATTTGCAAAGAGGTGATATTTAGCACCACATTCAGAACAGTAACTGTGCTATTTTGTGTATTTATTTTTGCAACAGAAAAAAACTGTGTTCACACTCTGTCCATGCAGGCGAAATTAAAGGTAATTCTCATTGCTGAAAAATATAACCCGCAGCTGAAGAAAAGAAATGAAGTAAAACTGAGCATATTTACAAGATAAAAAGCAGATCCTGAGCGGTGTATGAAATCTGGACAATGTTGCTTGCGTGAAGCACTGAACAGCTCGTGGTAGAAGTAAGTTATCCACCCTGCATGGGATACTCTATGTGCTAATAAGAAACTAAGGGCCAGATTTACCAAAGGGTTTTTCCCATTCTGTGTCAATGGGAAAATGTGTTCGTACATATGGCTCTAAGATATGCTGAGTAGATCGGTGACGTCCTAAAGATTTGTGGTACCCCAGGCAAGATATATTTTGGGGTCCCCTGTTTGGAACAATTGTTAATTTATGCCTCTTCTTAGCTCACTCAAGCCCTCACGATGACACCACAGTTCAACAATATTGAATTATATACAAATTCAGATCTGGGGCATGCAAAAAGAAATCTCAAGGTGCCTAGTATCTGCCAGTCAAATAGTACCAAAAGACAACTTTAACATGCATTGATAAGTCCATTTCCTTTTGAGTTTGGATGTAGATTTTTTTTTACTTGAAGTAACATTTTATGTTGAATTTAGTCTCAAACGACTTATTACTCCCACTGTAAGAAAAACATTGTGATGATGAACTGTTAGATGTGTAGTGGACTATTGCATAATTTTAATATAAGACATATGCACAGTTAGCTGCTTAACATTTGTAATGATAAATATATCGCCCATCACTACTGACATTCCTGCTGCAGCAGTGAAAATCAAAGTGCTGCTTTGAGGGATTTTACCATTCTATTGGTTAACATTGAATACCTTTCTCCTAATTTCTCTTCCTGTGTCTTGTCCCTCTTTCTATGTGTGCACTTCTCTGGCTCCACAGCTACTTGTGACTAATGAGTAAGATAAATGGAATGGGCAGGGTACAGAATATGGACATAGACATGAAGAGACAGGTATAGCTAGAGACATGTACTAGAGGGAGAGAGGTGGAGAATGAGATAAAGTAGAAAGATGTGTGAGGTAGGACAAGGAGTAAAGTAAATAGAGAAAGGTGAAGCAGACAGAAGGAAATACTCAGGTAGGAGGAAGAGATGCAGAGAAACGGGTGAGTTTGAGTGCTGTGCAGAGTAAGAGAGAGACAAAGAGATGGAGAATGAAATGTAGAGCGAAACATTGGAGTACTCTGAAGGATGATGTACACAGAAGTAACATAGACAAATAGGTGAATTAGAAAGAGCTAAATGTAGCAAGAGGTAAAGGTAGAGATGCATGAGGACAGCCTAAGTATTGCAAGTTAGAGAAAGAGTAAAATGAAAAGATGCACTGAAAACATGTCAGGAAAAGAAAGTAGTGAGGAAGAGAGAAAGGCAGAGAGAGGAGTGAAGGGTAGGAAAGGAATGTGTTGTAGAACCAAAAAATGAAGTTGAGAGATATATGTGAAAGGAGAAAGAGAGGTGAGATTAAGTCAGATGTGGATAGCTGTGAGAAAGAGATGGTGAGGTAGATTGGTTGATAAAGAGGGTGAGAGAGATGGTGGAGGGGGTGAGTTGAAATGGACAAGGAGGTCCAGAATTAGATATGGGTTTTGTGAGGAGTTGAAGATAGAGAAAAAGGGGTAGGGTAGAGAAATAGAGATAACCAGAAAGGAGAAAAATACTTAGCGAGGTGAAGGAAAGGGACCGAACGCAGAAAGGGGAATTGAGGCAGTGAACTATTAGTGAGGTAAACTGAGATGTTAGGTAGTGAGAGAGCGTGGGGTAAAGAGAGATAAGGTAGTGAAGGATATATATGAAGACACAGAATAATATATAGAGAGGAAAGTCCTGAGAAGGATGGAGGAAGATGAACTTGAGTGAGGAATAACGGATATATTGAGAAGTGAGGTGGAGGGTGCTGAGAGAGACACAATGAAGGTACATAGAGAAGTAGAACTATATAGAGAAGTTAAGAGAGAAGGGTAATGCAGATTAGGTGAGGTGAAATAAGTAGAGGCAACTGGCATAGAAAGATTACTTTTCAGTTTAATTGAGACTTATTGCTTGAGGGTTCAAGGGCTAAGGCTGGGCAGGCATTCACACTAATGGGCAGATTTATAATGTGTTTGCATAATGCAGTGCAGCAACAAAACGTCACTGCGCTACATTGAGCCAGGGAGAGAAAGCAGCACAGAACCATCTTTAATAAAAAATGGCCTGCTGCAGTTAAGTATCCTTGTGATGACACACAAACAGGCTGCCTAGAGCTAAACACAACCTTTGCACCGTGGTGCTGTCTACCATGATTTGGTACTGGAACCATACCTTTCCAATACACCAGTACAAACTCCTATGCCTAGATAATTTCTTAAACCTTCCACACATTGTGTGTGTGCTGTGCAGTGCAGCACACATACAATATTTGGAGATTTTGAGAAATTACTATATTCTAAATTGTAGCACATGCTTCATAGAGGTGTAATTTTCTTGGTACATCTATCTGTGCACCAAAACTATACATGCTTCGCTGATCTGCCAGGTTGCACCAAGTAACACCATCTTTACACAAATTGTGCAAAGCGCTATTCGTGCTGAGAAAAGAGCGCCTTTTGTGATTGAAAGTAAATATCCTAGTAAGAGCAAAGTGTTGCTCTACAACACTTTGCCCTGGAATAAAGCCTTTGTAAATCAGTCCATAAATGCCTGTTAAACATGTCTGGCTATCAAATAAGAAATATAAGGTGGATTTTATGAGCAAGGTTATCACAGGACGAATTTAGCTGCCCCACTCATTTTACCAGAGTGTCCCTTGTAAGATGAGTGCTCTGGGCAATTGTCCACTTTGCCCATGCCTTAAAACATCTCTGGGTTAACTAGCTAACTGAGGTGGATACCTGCTGAAATGAAGTATTTTAACCTACATGTCGCATGCTCGAAAGCTAATAAATTAGCTTAGGGGCTTAAGCCCACAGTGCAGAGAGCTGCGTGTGGCTTGTTTCTCACAGGTTTCCATTTTATGAGGCCAGCACAGTGTGTTTATGCCCATGCTTCAAAGATCTACCTTAGTAAGCAGGTGGCAATTTTCAGCCCTAGGACAATAATCAAGAGAGTTAAATTGTTTGTTGCAGGGGTCTTTGTTAAGTCAACAAGTAGAAGAGTCTGGTTGTATACAGGTAGCTCATTGCAGGTGCATCTGTCTCAGAGCGCTTTATGAAATCTGAAGGTCTGAACTTCTAATGGCAGTACAGTATGTATGCTGCATTCTGAGGTGAAAAGTTGCAGTCTTGGATAGCCTAGGAGGTACTGCGTGCTGTGCACTGAAGTAGGTATGGAACCTCAACACCTGTGGTCCTTCTAAAGTTGACAAAAAAGGAGCACCAATGAATTGTAAACAAATGTAGTTACCTACAACCCTGAACATCTCAAAAGAGAGTAAACTCCTGAGAAGAAAAGAGATACTAGGAATTGAATTGAAATAAAAAACTGGAAGCTCTTGCTGTCATCTCCCAGTCTTTCTCTGGAGCAGCCCCATCTCTTTGGAATGCCCTTCCAGTGGTGCACTGAGATGTCGAGCCGGCCTTCTCACATTTTGCAAAAAAGCAGAAATGTTTCTATTCACACACCACAGGAACTGGGAACCCAGAAGCCCCTGAAGCTTCATCTCTGTCTTTGCACTTTTTGCCTCTTGTCCTTGCCTTCTGTCCACGGCTTTTGTGGGTGGGCACCTTCCTCCAGGTCATTAGTGGCACTGTTTCCAAGTCCTGGACTTTTAGGTGATAGCCTAATGCATTCTAGATGCTTTAGTCTTCTTTTCCTTCCACTGAACCCATTAGACTAACACAGAAATAATGGTTTGTAGGTGGAAAGTTCATGACTAGAGACAGTGAAGTGATCATCCTAGATTTGTACCTATTTCATCCACTGCTTTCTTTCTCCTCTTTGATCTCCCCCTTCCTTTCCCTCCTTTTCCCACCTTATTTTCTCTTTTCCTCTTCCCTCCCCTGCGTCCCTAATTTTCATTTCCCATTTCTTGTTAACTCTGAAGCCTGTATCCCTTCAACTTATTTTAGTGCATCCTCCTGAGTCCTCTGTCTCCTCAGCTTGCTTCAGTGTTTACAGCACTGACATCTCTTAGTTTAATTCCGCTGTGGAAAAATGTATGATAAAATGATTGTTCTACTTTCCAGTTTGCATGCATTGGGCACAATGGATTTTAAGTGGGACGAAAGTTAAACTAATGTGCTATTAATCAATAAGGCAAAGCAGAAAAAACAAATATATTGAGGTTTTGGGCACTTTCTCTGCCTCCCTACTAAACAAAACTGCTGTTACAGTTATTTTTTTTTGTCTGCCTGACACCGCACCAATCCATCAAATCCTCTTCCACAACAATTATAGAGACGGTTCTAATTTGGCTCTTAAAGGACAGAAGACCAGTTTTTAAGTTGCAGCCTACCAGACAGCACAGCTGCCTGGTTTGCTGCAGACATCTTGGGGACATTCAGAAAGCTTACCTAGGAAGTTCCATTTGCTGGCTTTATCTGTTTTAGGCTGTCTAGCTTGTGTTTATGCCTTCTGTTGCCAAAACCTAATTTACAGTATCCTTCCGATTGCTCCCTTTCCGTAAACAGGCCTTTAAATTTTATTATTATCTCATGCTGTGCATTCAAAGACCAAGGTCAAATGCCAGGTGCTGTCTTCCAAGGTCGCTTGTTTACTTTTCTTTCTGTGACTTCAGAGAGAGGTTTTATGTGACAATCTTCCTGGATACTGGGGGTAGGAAAGAGTTTTCTTTCTAGCACTCAACAACTTTTAAATGAACTGTGTAAGTGTTTCAGAATACATCAGAATTAGGAACACAAACAAAGCACATTTTTTGTTATTTCTGAAGTTTGTTGGAACAAAATATTTTGATATGATCGAACCAAATCATTACAGTAGGTGATACAATTTCCACACATTT
Source organism: Pleurodeles waltl (assembly GCF_031143425.1). NCBI lineage: Eukaryota > Metazoa > Chordata > Amphibia > Caudata > Salamandridae > Pleurodeles > Pleurodeles waltl. The sequence continues at coordinate 118,944,955 of NC_090445.1, read as the reverse complement.
TTATCTATGTGCTGTATAGTTTTATTAGTAAAACTGTATGTCTGTGCAAATGTAATAGTCATTTCATTTGAAATTGTGTTGTCTGTAATAGCAGTGTGCTACCAAACCATGGATACCCCATTCTACACCACTCCACTCTACTTTTCAACCACTCCACACAGCTGCACACTACTCTGCAGCATTCCACTTTACACAACTCCACATCACTGCACTCTGCACCACTCCACTCAATTCTGCTTCACGCTACACCTCTCTACTCTACCCAGAACCATTCTATTCTGTGTCAGTGCCCTCTTCGCAACTCTACTCTACACCACTGCACTTTTCGCCACTTCACTCTACACCACTCCAGTTTAGGCACGCCAGTGTATTCTGCACAACTCCACTCTATACCACTATACTCTATGCCACTCTGCAACACTCCACTCTATGCCATTGCACTCTATGCCAATACATTCTACACCAATGCACTTTACTTTAACACTCAACTATATGCCCCAGCACTCTCCACCAATCCACTGTATGCCACTCTAATCTACTATGCAACACTTCACTCTATGCCTCTGCATTCTACACCACTTTACTGTATTCCATTACACTTTATACCACTTTGTGCAACTGCAAACTACCCTGCACCACTCCACTCTACACCACTTAACTCTAGTCTGAAACCATCTAGTCTACACTACTGCACTCTATGTCACTCTACTCCACTCTATGCCACTGTACTCTATGCCACTCTACTCTTACCTCTGCACTTTATGCCAGTGCACTCTACACAACTGCACTATGTCACTGCACTCAAGGCCACTGCACTCTACTCTGCATCACTGTACTAGTCTATGCCACTGCTCTCTATGCCACTCTACTCCACTCTATACCACTGCACTTTGACACTCTACTCTGCAACACTGCACTCTCTGCCACTGAACTCTAAGCCACTCTACTCTGCACTACTCCACTCTCTGCCACTGAACTCTACCCCACTCTACTCTGCACTATGCAACTGTGCGCTGCTACACTTTACGCTGCACTCTATGCCACTGCACTCTATGGCACTTTACTATTCTCTGCACTCTACGGCACTATACTCTACTCTGCACACTACGCCACTGCCCTCTGCATCACTCAACTCTATGCCACTCAACTCTACTCTGCGCCACTGCCCTCTTCATCACTCAACCCTATGCCACTCTACTCTGCGCACTTCCCTCTGCATCATTCAACTCTACACCACTCCACTCTGCACCACCCTACGCCACTCTGCACCACCCTACACCACGATCACTCCAGTCTGTGCCACTTCATGCCACTCCACTTTACTATGCACAACTCTAATCTACTCTACTGCTTTCTACAGTGCGGCATTGTACGCCGGTGAATTCAATGCCACTGCACTCTACGCCACTATACTCTGCAACAATGTACACAATACACCATACACCAGTCTACTCTACTCTATGCCACTCCAGTATATGCCACTCCACACAACTCCACACTATGCCACTCCAATACACAACAACACTCTTCGTCACTCCCCTCTACAACACTCTACTCCTCTCTTCGCCTTTCCACTCTATGACACTACACATCACTCTTGTCTACACCACTAACATTTAGCCATGCTAAACAGCAGCCATGCAGGTACAGAATGTGCAACAGCAGAGTAAGATTCCTTCTCTTACACAACAGGTGTATGCTGGGAGTATCAGTGCAAGATTCCTTCTCTTACACAACAGGTACAGCATGTGCAGCAGCAGTGCATGAATCTCTCTCTCGCACAAGAGGAGTACCCTGAGAGTACTAGTGCAAGATTCCTCCTCTCCCTCAACAGGTGCAGCATTGCAACAGCAGTGCAAGATCCCTTCTCTCACACAACAAGCATTTCCTGGAAACTTCAGTACAAGATCCCTTTTCCCATACACCAGAAAAAACATGTGCCACAGCAGTGTAAGATTCATTCTCTCACACAACAGGCATATAGTGGAAGCATCAGTGCAAGATCCATTCTCTCACACAACAGATATAGCATGTACAACAGCAGTGTAAGATTACTTTTCTCGCACAAAGGCGTATTGTGGAAGTATCAATTCAAGATCCCTTCAACAGCAGCGTAAGATTCTTTCTCTTGCACAGCAGGCGTGCCCTAGCAGCATCAATGCAAGATTCCCTCTCTCACACAACAGGTACAGCATGTCTAATAGCAGTGCAAGCTTCAGTCAGTGTGTATGTGATTGCATGTGACCGTGATGGAGATCTGAGAAAGGGCACTGGTGATAGAGATCGGGAGGTGATCACAGATACAAAACTCAAGATAAGGGATGGGAGAGGCCATGTCACTTGGGGTGCTTGGAGGGCTATGTACTTCATAGCCTGGGGTGTCAAAGACTGCCCTGGGTATGTGAAACAATCAATGATGTTATCAAAGATGTCATGAGTGATGTAATATTGTAGTGTGGTTAGGTTTACGTATCCTTTGCGCATTAGCTTCAGGCTTTAGGCCTTTGTGCACTTTGCCCTGAATGTATTTTATTCATTTGCTGACAGCTTAGAGCCTCTGTGCACTTTGCTCTAAATGCTTTTTATTAGGCTTCGTACTGTTATTGTTCAAATAGCCAGTTCTACGGTGTTGTTTTTTATTCATATCACACTGTTTTGCCTACTTCAGCACTGGAGTTCTCCATAACATATTCACTCTGTGCTTCAGTCAAGGATACAGTCTGGTACATTGCCGATAGACGTGGTAGGAGTTTAGATTTGGCATTCCTGCGTAGGGACATTTTGTGATCACGATGACATGTTAGTTATAAAATCACTTCCTTGTCCCAATACACGCAAGAGGGAGATTCCGACCAGGGAACCACAACTAGACGCTGACTGCCTCGTTGCAGATGCTGAACCAGATCACAGGCCTTTGCTCAGGTATGAGGGCTGATGTCTCCCCGGTGATTCGGAAAGGCAAGCTAGAAGCTTAACATGCTGTGCTCTAAACAGAACAAGCAGAGGGAGAGTAGAAACTGTTAGGCACTATGATAGCTTTGTTCTTATGTTTTACTCTCCTGTTGACTATTTCAATCCTACTGTGTTGTATTGTTCTGGTTATTGCGGCTCACGCCTTATTATCTAAAATACAGTCGTTTTATTAAAACATTATATAAAACTTATACTGTCTTTGTCATTTGTATATGAGATCATATTGTAAATGAGAGAGTTGGTTTGGATCTGAGTGACCACGACTTCCCTGAGAAGTTCCAAAGATGTCATGCGCTCGGCTGCCTAATCATTTCTTCCCCGCGGGAGAAATGAGGCACTGCTAGTTAGCCGGAGCAAAAAACGGATTTAGGGTGACAGAGTTCTTTACAAGTGGGTCAGACTCAGTCCCCCACACCGTTATCGATCCTGCTGCCTAGAAATCCAGTAGTCTCATTTAGGATAATGAGAGCCCACGCGACATGGCGCCCAACGTGGGGCTGAGGGTTTCCACCACCACGGGATAGGTACATCCTATTGCTTAGTGGTTGGTTGTTCAAGCTTGAACTTTGAAAGGAAAAACCCCAATATTTGTGTGCCTTCTCTGACCTAGAGCTATTTTTTTTTTTAACAAATGGCGAATCCTAATGTAGTGAATATAGCAATCAATATGCGTCACCCGCTCACAGGACATCTGATAGCACATGGACTGACAGTCCAGGGGGGTCGAGTCACTTTTGTGGTGGACGCCCATGCAGCCTATAGGACAGAACTTTTTTATTCTTGGGTTGTATTTCCAGCAGTTGATGGGGGTACAAATACTTTTCACGAATACACTGTTGCGAATGTCCCTGGACAATACAGGGCTTACGCTTACTTAGAGATACCTCTATCTTATCAAGAACACCATTATTGGCTTGATGGCGCCCACCACACACAGTAGCACAAGTAAGGTTAGGTCCACTGAGTAATAATGGTCCGACCTGGCCTTTATTGGCTACTTATACACCATATCCTGCGGTTGCAAATTTGGCAGTGGCTGACGTGCGTCGTTTATATATAGACTTAGCAACTACATACAGAAGATTGGTTCAGTTTGTAATGCAGGCATTAAATACTAATGCAGCGCATGCTGCTCCGGCGCACCCACAAGCAGTGGTTCCGGGTATCAATCCAGCCACTGTACACTCAGTTATGGGTAAGGTACCGGCTAAACGTGAGGAGACTCCATTTTGGCTGGCGCAGAAAATTAATACGCTGGAAGCAGTGTTTCCTCATACGGGACCTCAGGATAAACATAGAATTTTGATGATGTGTTTGCCGTATGGGATGGTTCCTCCGGTGGACCTTTGTAATACCTGGGGCACGGTGTTTGCCGCGCTCTACACTACAGCACACGGTACACCGACTTTAGCTAATTTACCGGAAGTGCTTAAACAAATTCAAGATGAATATGGGGCTGCCCCTGCCTTAGATTTGGGCATGCAGTTAATGGGCAATTTTGCCGCGGTTTCTTCTATTATTTTGAGTAATCTCAAGGGAGAGGCAGTAGCACTAGCAGTGCGAATGCGTCTTCGGGATGTTCCGCAGATTGATCAGGAGCGGGAACTTCCGAGGATAATAGCAGAGACCTATTCCAGTATTGGTCGCGATAGCCTAGGGGCTAGACCGCAAAAACCCCAATTGCAGGGTAAAAATAATAAAGATAATGCTAAGCAACAGCAACCTGAGGGTACAAAAAAATCGCTGTGAAAAGAAACAGCAAACACCTAAAAAAGATGGGGGACAGTGTCCGCAACCGGAGACCCCGCAGAATAGGTATAATCTCAGGAATAGGGATAATTTGAAGACGCCTGATAGATATCAATATACTGATACACGCCAATCTCGTTCCTTTCAGGACTCCTCAGAGAAGAGAAGTGAGAGAGGTGGGCGGTCAGAGCGGAGGACGGAGTACGTGAAACCGAGACAGGATTCACAACGCTCAGCGGAGGTTTCTGTTAAACAAGAAGAGAAACCGCTGCAACAAAGACAGCAATTTAAAAAGAAGAAAGTGGCAACAGTCTCAGTTAGACATGCCGCTCAAGAAGAGAGTTCTCTTGACGAACAAGACATGGGCGTTAGCACTGTTAGACAGCGCGGCAGAGGTCACAATAGTTCGCCGGAGTCTTCTAGAGCATCTGGAGGTGAAAGCAACTGATGACTTCATACAAGTCGAAACGGCGGACATGCAAGTCTCTGATCCTGATAGAGTATATCAAGTGACTCTATGATTAGAAGGGGACATTGATCGCATTGTACACACCATCTTTTGGGACCATGTGGTAAAATCATATGATGTTCTGTTGGCCGAAGAAGGATTGGCCACCTGACTTTGTTCGCGACTGTCCGGTTGGGGAGGATGTTATTGTACCTTCCTTCTCATCACTTGTTCCGAGAGAGCTAGCGGAGTCCTATGGTAAAACATGGGCTCTAGCACAGGCTCCCGCCCTATATAGAAATAACGTGGGGTGGGATAGACAATCACTTTATCATGTAATTCCAATAAAGGGCACACCTCAGCCACAGCCGCAGTATCCTATTAAATTTGAGGCAAGGGCATCGGTTAGGAAAATTCTTACACAATTGGAGTACCAGGGTGTAATTGAGCCCTGTGTCTCGCCGATGAATAATCCCTTATTTCCGTTTGCTAAACCGGACCATTCATATAGGATAGTGGTGGATTACAGACATTTGAATAGTCATACACGCACATATGCAATACAGAATTCACATAGCGCATCGCTTATGAACAATATAGTGCGTAAGAAAACAACTTTGGATATCTCGAATGGATTTTTCTGCCAAAATATAGCGCCCGAAAGTCGGGACTATACCAGTTTCAGTGCGTTTGGCTCTCAGAAATTTTTTGGTCGTTTGCCTCAGGGGTATAAGAATAGCCCAGGACTGTTTTCGGCTCGTGTGACTGAAATGCTGCACGAGTTGGACCCTGAAGCGTTATCATATGTTGATGACATATATTTGACAGACGATGAGATTCTGCAACATCTAAGGCGCGTATCGCGCATTGTTGTGGGGTTTGCTGATATTGGCTATAAGTTTAATTTTAAGAAATCAAAGATTGCCTTCCTTAGCGTCATTTTCCTGGGATATGAGTTGTCGAGTGAGGGCAAGAGCCTAGCGCCACATTTTTGGGAGAAATGTGCTTTATTGCAGCCTCCTAATACGGTTCGGAAGCTCCAGTTGTTGTTGGGGTTTCTGAATTTTGGCAGAACTTACATTCCTGATTATGCTACGCGTATAAAACCCTTATACGAACTGATTCGCCCGAATTTTTCGAGTAGATTTTGGACGATTGAGCATACACACATACTGCGAGAGTTACAGACTGATCTCTTAGCAGTTAAACACTTACACACACGGGACAATAAGACACATTTAGTCATCAGGGTGATACCTGGGGCTGTTGGGTTTACGTATGTCACCTTTAATGAGGGTGAGACAGTCCCGATTGCATACAAGTCCCACTTGTATTCTGCTGCAGAACAACGATTTGCACAGACTGAGAAAATACTCACTGCAGTACAGATGGCTGTGATTAAAGAAAGACCGCTTGCCCAGGGCCAACGCATCATTGTCGTTTCCCCGATTCCGGCCTTAGAGGCTGTTACAAAAGCAAGTGTTCCTAATTCGAAAGCTTTACACCCGCAATGGATACAATGGGCTACGTCTTTGACAGCCACTGATGTAGATTACATATTTGACCCTAAACTGCAGACTCAAGAATTTCTTCAATATGAAATAGAGTACCCAGTTCCTGCTGGCACATTGCCTATTGACCAATATCAGGTGGTCATGTATACCGATGGCTCTGCGCAACCAGCGGTTGGGACTAAACAACAGTATTCTGCTGCATGTGAGGTGGTGAGCGGCACTATGGAGGGGGAAGTGTTCTGCCCCCGACATACTTATACTAAAACCTTGGGAGATTGCACGGCGCAGCTGGCTGAGCTCAAAGCTCTATTGTTAGCGTTGGAGCACGCGGATCCGGCGATTTTGACCTTGCTGGTCTGTGACTCCTACTACTGTGTTCAGTCTTTCAATGAATATCTGCACTATTGGAAGTTGAATGGGTTCAGAGATTCTAAAGGCAACACCATTAAACATAAATTGTTGTGGGGTAAGGTTGCGGATCTGAAAGAAACGCTTCCTAAGGTCCATGTTGTGCATACACTTGGACACCAGCGCGTTGGAATACATGTTGCTGGGAATACTTTGGCTGATGAAGCCGCAAAGTCGGCAGTGGCTGTCGCCACTGTGGCCGCAGTGACTCGTTCGAGTTCCAAACCGGACACAGAGATTTCGGCTGCCATAAAAGCTGCGGCTGATGGCACGCCGTTTCCTAAAGGATTTCCTTCTAAATATGGTTACTGCTTGAGTAGTGCGCTAAATGCTGTTGTTAATATTCCAGGCATTGGTGTACGCGAACTACCCAATAAAATTGAGAGACCTCGATTAATTTCTGCAGCACATGAGGGGGTGGAATCTGCACATGCTGGTGTGGCTGCCACGATTTCACTTTTACAGGCTCGTTACTGGTGGCCTGGTCTCTATAAAGAGACAAAGCAATATGTCCTTTGTTGTGACGTTTGTCAACAGATTGAAGCTTCGTCGGCTAGACGCCCGCAGCAGACACCCCTTCTGATTTCAAACAAACCTTTACAGTGTGTGTACGTGGATCATTGTGGTCCGCTGACACCAGATAGTGCATACAAATATATATTGGTTGCTGTAGATTCGTGCTCCAGATTTGTGTGGGTATGGCCACAACGCTCGGCTGACGCTCGGACTGTTATTAAAGATTTGCGCATCTTTGTCGATACATTTGCAGTTGCGGCTTTTCATTCGGACCAGGGCCCTGCTTTCGCCTCTAAGGCATTCATGGACACCATGGCTTCGTTGGGGGTCCAACTCCAATTCTCGTCTCCATTTCATCCCGAGGGAAATTCTGTTGTGGAGCGTTTAAATCATGATTTAAAGCAATCCTTAACGGCCAGGGTTATAGGTACGGGTCGTAGTTGGCTAGCCCACCTATATGGAGTACAGAGAGCACTTAATAACTTGCCTAGACGGTCACTGGGGGGTTGTACTTCATATGAGTGCCTGTTTGGAACACAAATGTATGTTCCTGATCTAGATGGTCCTGGTGTGGAGGCGGCAGTTACGCCCTTTGACATAAATGATCGTGTCACTGTTTTGCAGGATTTACAACAATTCCGTGAAGATAACTCTTCTGCAAGTGCTGCCTCCTCAGCAATTAAGGATGAGCCAGTAATACCTACTGGCTGGATACCCAGGATTGGGGATCTAGTGTGTGAAAAGGTCGCAGTAAAGAAAGAATTTGGTCCTTCTTATCGAGCACCTGTCCCTGTGTTAGGGGTGAGCGGCACGAGAACTGTGATTTTACCGCCGCTGCAAGGGGCCAAAGGAAATCGCTTTGTTTCCATTGATAATGTCAAGTTACAACATGTGGCCGATTCTGCACAGCAGACCAAGAGGGACACCCAGTAGTTCCGGCATCCCTCTCACTACTGGGGAAGAAGTCCCGCTGCAGGTGATTTACACCAACGCTGTTTCCTCTCCGAGCTTGGGGAGGGTGGAAGATGATCTTGCGATTGTTCCACAGACAACGATTAATATGGAATCTTTTGATCAAGTTGCTGTACGTTCTACTGATGTTTCTGAACATGTGGTTTATAGCGTGCCTAGGAGAGAGCCTCCATCTGCTTCTTTGTTCACAATTGCACCTTTTGCAAGAACTGCCTCTGGATGCTTCAACGATGCTGATGAAGCAGTGTCCAGCTCCTCGTCCTCGATGTCTTCTGTCCGAGGTCCACGTAAGCTGCTGGGTTGGCTTAAACGCACATATTTTGTTTTTCCTTGGAACTATTTGTGGCTTTTTATAGCTGTAATGACTCTTTTTTTATGGTTGGGATTTGTGGTTACTTTTTTTCTAGTAATACATGGTCATTTTCTTCCTGATCGATCTGACATTGAGCACGTGGAGACTGTGTTGAGACCACATTTTTCGTCTCATATGGTTCGAAGAGACTTGTCCAATGTGAACATTTCTGCAATACCGATTCCGGATGGGATTGTGTGGGATAAAGTAATGTTTGATATATATGGTCCCACTGAATTGATTCAAATACCGTATGTCCTCAAGTTATCAATGAATGATATTGTTATACCAGGCATTGTTTCTGATGATTGGGATGTGAAGACAGTAGATTCTATGCTAACAGATTTGCAATATTATACTGTCTATGACGATGAAGATGCTTACCAATTTAGAGATAATCATGGTGACATGTTTTGCTACAACTATTATGGACACCACTTTATTCATAAAGCTAGTAGCCCTAAGTCCATATTTAATTATGTGCAATGGGAACATTGCTCGACTCCTCCACAAGGGAGTTCGAAAACGTATTATGATAAATTTGCATATTTTTCTGGGCATGATCAGCAGAATGCTGAGTCTTATTATTTTAAAGTTGCACCGTATTCTAATAAGCAAATTTTATTGACCGATACTAAATTACTGTATTCAAATTTGTTTGTATCTAAACTTTCGGTCGAGGGGTATGAATACTGGTTAAAGACTGTTGACTTGAAAAGTGTTTGGGGTACGAAAAATTGGCAGATGCAAGGCAGGGATACATTATTTAGAGCATGTATTATCCCTGTGCAGATGATTTTCCTCAATGACACGGTACAACAGACTAGCTGTTTGGGCTTGGCGACAATTAGAGAGTTGAATTTGCCTAGTATACCTGTCCCTTCCAAATTAAACAACTGGCAGCACTATGTGAATGCTATTTTTAGTGAATTTACACATTGGGTCCAGAATGGTATGCTTAACACTTCATCGTTACATCCGGGCGGGTGGTTATTATGGCCTCTAGACGCTAATAAGTGTCATCAACGTTTTGTCACCTCTTCAGGGGTGTTCAGGACTAGTAGGGCAGACCCTCGTTACATTTCACCAGACCATGCTGATATTATAACTGCGTACAGCGTGGGGAAGCTTTGTCAACAATGGTTGAAGTCATCCACGCTGGATGCAGTTAAGTCACATCTCAAGTTACTGTCTAATGGTACTGATTTACAAGATTTTTTGTCAGGTCCCAAGGTACCACGGAAGAAAAGGTTTTTATACGAAGTTTATAATGAGATTTGGAAACTTTCACAACAGGAGGCTGCAGCCCGGTTGAGGCAGATTGATCAGGAAAATCTGCTGCAGACTTTGGGGGTGATTCTCACCCTGGCGGGATGCGGAGGCCGCCCGCCAGAGTTCCCCCCTCCAAAATACCGCTCCGCTGTCGAAAGACCGCTGAGGGTATTTTGGGATTTGCACTGGGCTGGCGGGCGACCGCCAAAAGGCCGCCCGCCAGCCCAATGCAAATCATCCTTCCCACGTGGACGCCGGCTCAGAATTGAGCCGGCGGAGTGGGAAGGTGCGACGGGTGCAGTGGCACCCGTCGCGTATTTCAGTGTCTGCAAGGCAGACACTGAAATACAAAGTGGGGCCCTCTTACGGGGGCCCCTGCAGTGCCCATGCCATTGGCATGGGCACTGCAGGGGCCCCCAGGGGCCTCACGACACCCCATACCGCCATCCTGTTCCTGGTGGGCGAACCGCCAGGAACAGGATGGCGGTATGGGGTGTCAGAATCCCCCATGGTGGCGCAGCAAGCTGCGCCGCCATGGGGGATTCCCAGGGCAGCGGAAAACCGGCGGGAGACCGCCGGTTTTCCCTTTCTGGCCGCGGCTGAACCGCCGCAGTCAGAATACCCTGTGGAGCACCGCCAGCCTGTTGGCGGTGCTCCCTCCAACCCTGGCCCCGGCGGTCCATGACCGCCGGGGTCAGAATGACCCCCTTTGTCTGTTGTTGATAATGGCATGCATACCCTTTCTGACCGTGTTTACACGATTGACAGCATTGTTTCCTCTGCTATTGACATTATTAAATCAGACATGTCTTCTTTATATCATGGGCAGAGTCAGACGCGGTCCATCATGCAGCTGGGTTGGACTCTTCAAACCTTGAAGGCGGGTCGCGTTCCATGGCAGCACATTCGTGCCAGAGAGATCTTTATCTCCTTTAATTTGACTCGTCAACAACAGTTGATGGCTAAAAAGGAAGCAACATATGTTATGTTGAATATTGAGAAATTGGAGAAACTGCCTTTCACGGTGGCTGAGATTCCGTCAGCTGAGTGGTTGATTCATGGGGTTATTAATTTGCCTATCTCCACTCTGCAATTTACTTCTTGTTTGAAGCACATTCCGGTGGGTAGATATGAACTATTGGGAGACAGTTACATACACGAGGTGTGGGAGCTTCCCTTTCAATACAGATGTGTTAATGGTTTGAGGGAGGTTTTTCTTAGCGGTAGCGAATACGAAGCTTCTGTCAGCCATTCCATGGTTTGTAAACAGCTGTCCTTGCACGGAGCGTGTAACGCTTCGATTGCTAACTTAGCTTGTTATTTGAAGGGTGTTCCAGTCCCGGTTATTAAAAACACTTTCCAGGTGCTTTCTAACGGCAGTTACATTGTTCTTAACAGCGAACGCTGCTGTGGCATGCGTGCCGGAATAGTTTACTTTGTCGTTGTCAACAAGGCCGTTACGTGCTGCGGGAATGTGTTGTTTCCCCCCACTCAAATTAGGGAGGTAGCGGACATCTGGCCTCATATTGCTACTTCCAAGGTTGATTTCGACAAGTTGAGTCGGCTGAAAGCTTTATTGTTTCAAAAGCATGTGGCCATTACATCTGCTAGCGAGACCTACGCACTTCAGGTGGCAAGGTCATCGGCGGAGATACAGTCCCTTTTGAATACTAACTTTCCAAGTCACTTCTGTGAACTTGTGGGACGTATATTTAATGCATCCAGCACTGCTGGTATTGCTCATTTTTTCAAAGCCGTTGGTGTTGGTTTCGCTCACACCTTCTCTTCCATATTCGGTTTGATACCTTCGGCTATACACTCTATTTTCGGAAGCATTTTTGGGGGTTTCCCGATTACTTTGGCTTTGTTGGCTGGAGTCTTGCTGTTGTTGCTATTTTTTCGCAATGGCTGTCCCGCCACGACGAGATCCTATATTGCTGCTCCCGTCAGCGCAGCTGTGTCGTGAACGCATGATGCAGCATTTTGGAGCTACTCTCCTGGGCCATTTGGAGTGTGACTGGTCTCTGTCATTCAGACCGGTTTTGGATTGTGTGCAACCCGTGTTTCGGTGCCTTTGGTGCTCGTTTGAACATGCACTGGCTTTCTGTCTCTCACTGCAGCGCCCTCCAGTGGTCGATCCTGATCTGTTGATGTTCCTGATTAGGGCTCATTCCCAGACTTGTGCACTACGGTTGCGTTTGCTTCGTGAGGCGGTTTATGAGATTCCCTTCCTGGAGGAAGATGGTATTGTCTCTTTCATAGGCCCTGCACGGGGTGCCGCCCTGAATGGTTTTGGGGCTTTGGAACACACCTGCTCCATGGTACTTTGTGGCGTGGATCTTCCGATATTAACATATATCGAAGTGGAGGAGCTCCTACGTTCTATTGCTTCTGTCTGACAATTGGATTTTTTTTTCTCTCTCCGGCAAAATTTACACTATATTGAATTTGGCTTTATCGTCACATGTTTACTAAATTTATGACTTTGTTGTCTTCTTACCATGTCGAAATATATGGTTTTATATATTGTTTATATTTGGGGCATGCTTTTATATTATTGGAACCACTTGCTACCGACAAGGGAAGGGTGTACGTATCCTTTGCGCATTAGCTTCAGGCTTTAGGCCTTTGTGCACTTTGCCCTGAATGTATTTTATTCATTTGCTGACAGCTTAGAGCCTCTGTGCACTTTGCTCTAAATGCTTTTTATTAGGCCTCGTACTGTTATTTTTCAAATAGCCAGTTCTACGGTGTTGTTTTTTATTCATATCACACTGTTTTGCCTACTTCAGCACTGGAGTTCTCCATAACATATTCACTCTGTGCTTCAGTCAAGGATACAGTCTGGTACATTGCCGATAGACGTGGTAGGAGTTTAGATTTGGCATTCCTGCGTAGGGACATTTTGTGATCACGATGACATGTTAGTTATAAAATCACTTCCTTGTCCCAATACACGCAAGAGGGAGATTCCGACCAGGGAACCACAACTAGACGCTGACTGCCTCGTTGCAGATGCTGAACCAGATCACAGGCCTTTGCTCAGGTATGAGGGCTGATGTCTCCCCGGTGATTCGGAAAGGCAAGCTAGAAGCTTAACATACTGTGCTCTAAATAGAACAAGCAGAGGGAGAGTAGAAACTGTTAGGCACTATGATAGCTTTGTTCTTATGTTTTACTCTCCTGTTGACTATTTCAGTCCTACTGTGTTGTACTGTTCTGGTTATTGCGACTCACGCCTTATTATCTAAAATACAGTCGTTTTATTAAAACATTATATAAAACTTATACTGTCTTTGTCATTTGTATATGAGATCATATTGTAAATGAGAGAGTTGGTTTGGATCTGAGTGACCACGACTTCCCTGAGAAGTTCCAAAGATGTCATGCGCTCGGCTGCCTAATCATTTCTTCCCCGCGGGAGAAATGAGGCACTGCTAGTTAGCCGGAGCAAAAACCGGATTTAGGGTGACAGAGTTCTTTACAAATGGGTCAGACTCAGTCCCCCACACCGTTATCGATCCTGCTGCCTAGAAATCCAGTAGTCTCATTTAGGATAATGAGAGCCCACGCGACAATATGTGGGGTAATTAGCAGTGCATGGCGAGTGTGCAAGTTATAGTTATAGATACCTATATTACTACAGCTGTGTAATGGAGCACAAGGAAATGCCACCAGTGACCTTGTGTGCGTTTTGGCAATATGAGTGTTCTAGGTGAGTGTTTATCTAGAAAGTTGTGATAACACGAGTCCTCCTATAGAGAGGTCATCAAGACTACAAAGATGTAAATGTCCACCAAACCAGGGTCCTTCCTGTTATTTATATCATGTAAGTGCTTCTTTGTTTTGTGGAGATGTCCTAGTATTCCTCAGCATCAAGAACACACCACCAGAATTGCCGGAAATGTTCTGCGAGGCTCTTTGGTAAGCTGTCTATCATCCTGGCAAAAGGTGGGAATACTTTTGCAAACTACTAAGGGGGATGGTGCGGGACCAAGTGGGCGGAGCTCACAGGTGATTTGCACTTTTGCATACTTGTAGCAATTTCAAAGGAGAACCATGGACTCTGCTCTCACTAGGAGAGGACAAGAAAGAATCTACTTGTCACAGTCACATACAGATTGTGCTTCAATAGATAACTGATACATTTACCTCCACAAAGGATTTCAGATCGTTTTTTTCAAAATAGAATTGCTGAGAAAACACACTTAATAAGGGAGGGGGCTGTGCGGCCCCCCGGACCAATTTCAGCCCAGGAACCCCATCCCCCGGGAACCAGCCCAAAACTATTTTGGCCCCGGGGACCCCATCCCCTGGGGCCTGGCCATGTCTCCTGGGTGCCCTTTGGTACCCAGTGTGCAGGATCAGGACCGCAGGGGAGGCTTCAAGGCCCCTGCGGTCCCAGCCAGCTCCCTGCCTCCTGCGGGAGCTGACACTGCTATTGCACATAGGGAGCTGTTAAACATGCAGCTCCCTGTGGCAAGATCAGTAGTTTAATCTCTTTCCCTGCCCATGGGTTGGGAAAGAGATGAAACCTCCGTTTCCAGTGGGCGGGAGCACTTTAACAGCTCTCGCCTGCTGGAGCTAGAGTGGTTACTTTTGCTTGGTAAGAACTCTCAAAGCTCCCACCAAGCAAAACAAACAGCTATGTTCATGGGGTGATCACCCCAGGACATAGCAGGAGCCGGGCCTGAGGGAGGGGAGTCCTGAGGGCCATTATTGGCTCCAAGAGGGGGGCAGTGCGGCCCCCACTCCTATTTGCAAAGGACGGCCAGAGAGAAGGGACGCATGGCCCTCCCTCCTTTTTAAAAAAAAAATAGAAAGCTTCAGTCGGTGGTGGTCCCCAGGGCATGGGGGGGGAGTCTGCGTGGCCCCCCTAGTCAATTTATTTATAGCTCCAGGGGGGGTTCCGCTCCCCAGGGCTGCGGTGGGAGCATGTAGGCCTCCTGCATTATTTTACTCTAATTTTCCCCGGGGAGGTGGCGGCCTTTAGAGCTACAGTAAGCCCAAGGAAGAGCGCAGGAGACCGCACTTTTTTTTAAAAAAAATCCACGGATCCAGCTGGGGTGACTATAACTCATGCCATAGGGTAACAATAACTCATGCCTTCACCAAGCACTGCTAATTACCCCATAAATTACGGCATACATGACATCTTTGATAACATCATATCAATGTAATATTTGCAGTAACACTTTTGATGAAAAAACTGTGCATGGGGGGACACAAGTTATAGTTACCTTAGGGCACAAGTTATAGTGACTTGAGGTAACTCTGACTAAAACAGGTGCATTTCTATGGTTTTGTATGTTTAAAATGTAAGCCTAGCTATAACGTTCCTGTAACCTTTGTTTTTTTAAGTGAATTTCTATGTTTTTTTTAAACGTATAGTCATTTTCATTACTATTCGTCATTCTAACTATATATATATATATATATATATATATATATATTTATATATATATATATAGAGAGAGAGAGAGAGAGAAAGAGAGAGAGAGAGAGAGGGAGAGAGAGAGAGAGAGAAAGAGAGAGAGAGAGATGTAATCCCTTTATGTAAGGTCTTTGCAAAAAGGGTTTGTGGCCAGTGCTGGAACTGCAAAATATTTACATTGGGGGTCAAGGTTTGGCAGAGTCTTACAGTCAACATATAAATGTATTTTTTAAAATCTGCTGCAAAGAAATTGGCAACACACACAGACATATGTGACTGTAAATCTGTTTCAGGTGTTACCTTATTGGTCACAAAACAGTAACAATTTAAAATACCTTGCAGGGTTAAGACACCTGTTGCAGGGATCATTGTGTGCCTGCTGATGTTGAGGGGATTAAAATAGCAGTAAGGTAACTCTAGTGGTTAATATAATTGTGGGGGTGTTTTTCCAGTGACAGTTTTGACTCAGAAAGTAGCATAGAGGGTTAATGTGGCTGCTGCAAAGCACATCGTGTTACATGCAGATCACAGGTTTGTATTTTATTTGGATAAGTAATTGGGCTATTGCTTTTGACACTGTGTTCATTTTGTTACTTACATTTTGTAAGTTGCAAGCCTTTTAACATAGCAAAGCGACTTGTATACCGACATCAAACAGCTGCATGCAAACTGTATTTCATGGATTTATATTCTTATTGTTTTTCTCAACCTTGTATTATTTTAAGATTGCAAAGAAGAGTTCCTTTGGGAAGTAATAAAGTCTTGTTAGCACAGACAACCATAATCACTGCTTTACATTTGATATCCTTACTTTTTGTTCTCCCGACCATCCACCTTTAACATATATTGTCTACAAGTATGGATGAAATGTGGGCCCAGATGTATAATTTTTTTGAATAGCAATTAATTACCTAATTGTGATTTTCTTTGAATCGCAATTAGGTAATCGCTATTTGGATGTATGAAACTACAGGCGTTTCATTTAGCATTTCCCAATGGCTGACAAATCGACCCACCTCATTCATTTTCATGAGCTAGGCCGCAATTTGTGACTCATTAGGAAACGCTAAATCACAGGGATGGTGGCCTGCTGGGCTTAGCAGACCACCATGTCTGTGACTGCTTTTAAATAAAGCAATCTTTTTTTTTTAAATGCAGCCTGTTTTCCTCAAAGGAAAATGGGATGCGTTTAAAAAAGAAAAATTAAAGTTTTCTTTTCATTTTTTAAGAGCAGGCAGTGGTCTACGGGACTACTGCCTGCTCTTAAAAAAAGTTTTCGCATGCATTCACAAAGGGGAAGTGGTCCCTTGGGAACCCCTTCAAGTTCGCAAATGGTTTACCACCTACTTGAAGTACATGGTAAAATGTGAAGGTTTTGCAAATGCATTTCGGTCACAAAACATTCCTACATACTGCTGCAATCCAGTATTAGGTAGGGATGCCCTTGACATGCCCCTTCCTAATATTGAATCGGTATGTAGTTGCAATTCCAAATGCGATCTGGTAACATGTTACCGAATCGCAAATTGGAATTCATATATACCTAAAGGCATCCTTGCGATCGCAAACGGCCCGATAGGGCACTGTTTGTGATCGCAAAAATGCATGATATATCTGCCCTATGATTCATACTCCTTATAATCCTCATTGTCTTATTTAACAATATGATGGGAACAATAATTTACACGCTTGTATGATTAATTGAGCCTTTGTCTGTTAAGCCTGCGTGGCCGCAAGGCCTGTCCCTGCATCGAACCCCCAGCAGGTGGCCAACAGCCCACTGTGGACAGCTTTCAGGCATGTAGAGTGGGAGCCAAGCCCTGACACCTCGCACCCCATGGATGGTCAACCCCCTGCTGCTAAATAATTTGTGTGTTACTTTTTACATAAAATCACAACAGGGAGTACGGGGTTCTTATAATGTACTGAGGGGTGGGTCAGTGGTGTATCAATTGTAACACTAGACCCCTCGTAGTCCTCAGCTAGAGGCGAGATATAGGTGAACTATGGTGTTGTGGAGGGTCTGGTGGGGAGAGGAGGGGAATTTCCTTTACGGACTAGGTGGTCTCACACACTATATAGTGTCATGCTTCATCATATGACCACCTAGCCCCACCCAGGTAGGACAGTGCCACCTGGGCGGACTCAACCTCACTGTTAAAGGAACAGGAGGGAGTGCATAAATTAATTCTGGTTCTGGAATTAGGGATCCAGCTAGACTAAGAAATAAAAACACCTAAACAGATACCTATGTGAGTATTTAATAGAAGGTTCTGTTTGATGTGGTTAAAAAGGAGACTGGGACACCAATGTGAGAACAATGACTCACAGGGTCACCTATCTAAGAGGAAGGAGCCGACATGTTTCTGCCCTCAGAAATGAGCTCTGGAAAGTCTTGGGGCATTCATCAGGGCGAAGGATCCCTGCTACTCATGCTCAGTGAGAGAATAAGTGCTGAATAATTAATAACAAATGTGTAAGTATAATAAAATAAAGGGGGGGGGCTACCTTGCCAGGGAACTACCTGGGGGGGGGGCCCTATCACGAGATGCTACTGGCCTCTGGTGTCCAGGAGAGGGAGCGTCCCCTTATAGTCAGACTTGCATCAAAGGTGGACGCTCTCTGTGTGCCTAAACCGACCTCTCTCAGGACCGCTTGGGTTTTAAATAAAAAATATTTATAAATTAATTAAATATATTACAATTAATTATTTAATGCACATCTAAGTAAATATGCAGTGATATTTTATTTTATTTACTTCTAGGGTTAAAATAAATATTTACAATTATTTAACAACAGTATCTTATATTAAAATAGGTTTAATATTTGAAACCTTAATAAACTTGTTTTTATTTTTATAAACTTTCCCATAGCGTGACCTCCAGAACAGTGGCAGATGTTTCCACCTTCATGTGAAAAGTTTACCAATAGTACATTTACACTCATAAATTCTGCTGCAGGAGAGTCCAAGTTTACACCCAAGAGTAGCCTTACACTTGGATATGGTGAATAGAAAAAAAGCATAAGGTTACTGCTAGGTGTTATAGTAAATGTACATGTGAATAAATCTACATATATATCCTTACCATTGTGAATAGAGTGCTCAGTATCAGTGTTGATATAAAACACACAATGCACATATTTGTGATACATTAAAGTGCAATGAGCCATGAGTGCAGTTTCTCTTCCAGGATTCTCTTATGTTGGCAATCATATTAAATATTTATTAGTGCTCAGATGATGTTTCCTGACTGCATGAATACTAAACAAATCCAGTTAATAAACTAGATGTTATCACACATGAAAATGTGAGAAGAAGATATAAAAGTATTATTAAATATTGTAAATCACATGTATCATTTCCACATATTTTTCAGCATTTTTAAACACCGGAATTGTAATCTTATATAAGAGCAAGAGATTGCTTTCAATTGCAGTCTCATATACCTCCAGGGAAGGTATTAGTTTTACTAATTACCCTACTATTAATTCCCAAAAATGACTTCAGAAAGAAGGCACTCTGATTCTCAAAGAAAACACTGGAGAAGACTGGAAAGTTCTAAATCTTAAACAATTTTTTAAGCAGTAAATATTATGGGCTTGCTATATGATCGGCAGGTCTACAATTAATCACTAGCAGCTTCAGGCATTCTATGAATCTCATATGTGAACAGTGACGTAACTTTCTTTTTACGCCTCGGGCTCCCCGATCATGCCATAATAGCATTTCAGGTCCATGGAACTGTTTGGCCGGATCGCAAACCGGTGGTTAGGGATATTAGATGGAAGCCACTAAAACTTTATGCTTACTTTCTGGCTCATCCATGTTGCCCTCCATGTTGCCTTACCTTTATCAACTAAAGTTGAAGAAGAGGAGGAGACAGCGTGCATTAATTTTACAATCTAAGATACCAGGTGAATCAGATTAAGAAAACTGCATCCCTCTCCAAGATCGCCTTCACATTTTCTCTGAAGCCATTTCCTGTTTCTACAGTATATAAAATAGCAGACTTCTGATAGAAGCATTCTGCCAATCGACCAACAGTTTTTTTTATTACATTCTTTGCCCCTTGCTCTATTTGTTTTGCCACTGATTTTTTTCCTTTTAGGTTTTGTTTCATGGTTTCAAGAGAAAGGAAGTGCCTGGCACGCTTCAGGGACCAGAACATGGCATCACCCCCAAGGAAACAAGGGGCCCACGCCACCCAAACAGGCCCGAATCGCACTGGAATTACTTGTGCAGCAGGAGAAGGAGCACCGGTGAGCACTTGCGAAGGTGAGACTCAAGTGCGTCGTGTAGGGCTGGGGCTCAAAGTGGGGAGACAAACAATGGCATCAACACTAATTTGGGGACCCAGGTCAGAGTGGTTAATGCAACGCAGTATGACATGGCAGGCCTGGTAGATTTCCCCACTCCAGCACAGCACCAGCAAGGCCTTTTTGGTTCAGGGCGGGTTCCTAGAAATATCACGCCTCCACGCCCTATTTGCAGCCTCCCCTTGGTGGTCTTTTCCAAACTCACCATCAGCGGCCCTCGCAGGTCACCCACCATCAGCCTTCCCCAGGTTACCCTTCCCATGGCCCAACGCAGTCTCCGGCCAAGCCCCGGTAGTGGGGGAAGCACATGGTTATAAATCTCTCAATGGCCTAGATGAAGAAGGGAAAAGGGAAGAAACAGACAAGGAAGCCGGCACACACACCCAGCAGACGGTCTCACAGGAAGTGGACTAGAGAAAGAGAAAGGTAACCCCCCGGAAAGGGATACTGGGGCCAGGGGTCAACCTGCAGTGGGGAATTCCACAGCAGAAGTGGGCCACATCCCAGAAAGGCATGGTTAGGAGGCGGGACACAGAAGGGGGGAAGGCAAGCCGGCGAGTGAATACATCTGGCCATCACCCGATGACTTCCCCGTGATGGCAAGAGAGATTTAGCCAGCATGATCCCGCTGGCTGTGAAGGAACGAGTCTGGCGCAAGGAATTTATCAATATCTTTTTGCTGCTGGAGGTCAGACAAGCAGGCCTAGATTTGACTGTGCAGAATAAGAAAGATGAGGACAGAAGGAACAGGTGGAAGCCGAGGGTGGAAAGGTCCATAGCAAAGTGGCTCAAAGCCTTCCACACCCTGGCCAGCGTATTTGTTGAGAAGTTTCCAGGGAGTCCGGCGGCACTGTTCTTACATGAACAATGGGTACACACAGCATAACAAAAATACCAGGGTGATGCCTGGCTGCATTACGATGAAGATTTCAGAGAAACTACAGATATGGCCAGTTATTGAATGAGATCAGCAAGACGTGGAAGGGTTCACCAACACATGGTGGCAGCCAGGGAAGGGACAGGCAAATGGGAGCAACATTTTTCCTGTATCCGCTAAAGTTGAAGAAGAGGAGGAGCCAGTGTGCAATAATTTCATAATCCAAGATGCCAGGTGAATCAGATTCCTAAAGACTGCATCCCTCTCCAAGATGGTCGACAGTATATAAGATAGCAGACTTCTGAAAGGAGCGTTCTGCCAATCAACCTACAGTATTTTTTATTGCTTTCTTTGCCTCTTGCTCTAATTTTTTTGCCACTGATTTTTTTCCTTTTAGGTTTTGTTTACTTGGTTTCAAGAATCTCCAGCAAGTCTTGTGGATCCTTTCTTACTCAGTATTGGGTTGGTTCAGTATTGTTAGAGAACAAATATTATTCATAAAAATGAATTACTAAAATGCATTGTGAAATAATGTGTATTTAACTAATGTTAAATGTGTGTCAGAAAAATGAATGTGCAGCTTTAAAATGACTGAAATGGTGGACACCACACCATACCACAACGTGCATTATTTGAAATAATAATGTCTAATGCAAATGTATTTTGATTTATTGTAATTATATGTACTAAAGAAGATGAATTATTAATGAATCATAAAACTAATGGTTTGAAAATTTTATTAAAATGCTTTATTTTCTTCATGTATTAGCATTAGTGAAAAGGCCTACGTTTTAGTATTTTCTAGAAGCATGATGTTTTAAATGTTGCTAACTTTACTAAAATGTTTGCAAGCTTAGTTTATTAACATCCTGCGTGACTTGCACAGTCGCAAAATTATGTTCTGTTCTTGCTTCACTTGTCATACTTCCTTGAGATAATAATTGTAAGTTTTTACAATGGGCTTCAGTGTTCAATGTCATGTTTCATGCTGCTTTCTAAAATGTATTAAATCACGGAAGCTGCTGACTGGAGACAAGAGAGGAGGAACAACGTGAACCAATCCAAGATGTTCTGAAAATAGAGAAGATACTTTGGAGATGCAAGTTAAACCTGATTGGCTATTAAGACTCTCAACCTATAGTCTTGTCCGATAGAAGTAACTTTTACGACTGTAATATAGCAAAGTTTTAAGTGAGGTAAGTCAGTTCCTGTTCTTCAATTCTAGAATTATGATGTGTTTCTGTTATTCAGCTTTTTGCTTGCCTCTGGAGGTATCTTGCCAATTGGGTTTTATTATTCTTGCCACCTTTCTTGGAGGCACAAGCTGCCCGCGCACTACTCAGCACTGCATAGGTGACACTGTGGCTACAGGAAGGATTTGTTATGATGTCTGAAAGCACCTGAAAGAGTGACCGCTACATCCAGTCTTTGGTGCTATCATGCATAAATTAGTATGGATTGTTTCTTGCTTTCTCTGTAGCAACCCTAGGTTAGAACAAAAATTGTACCCTAAGAATACTAGTCAGTGTAGCAAGGTGTGAAGCCTGTTAAACCCATATAAGTTATCAAATTTTCTGTTACATTTGATTAAAGTCTAAATTATCTCACAATAAACAGTGCACTTACCATAGCTATAGGTTAATCAGTGTATGGCATGGATACTCCTAACAAACCTCACACTCATTTACTTCCTTTGTCTAACAGATATTGAATATTTTTAGGCTAATTATCATTATACGTTGTAAGAGCATTTAAAAATGATAAACAAGATCAGATTTTACTTTTTTTTAAATAGAGACGCAGATTAAAGAGCTTCCTTGTTTCTTCTTCAGCCACCCCAACCCGTTCTCATTGACCCACAGCTTAAGGAAACACTCATCTTCTGTTATGCATAAAAGGCTAGTATTAACTATTAGAAAAGGGGTGTTGTAGTCGGACAGATAATATGTGAAGTACTTGCAAGAAGCAAAAGGGGAAATTTGATGGGTGTGAACCAAGAGGGGCTATACGTGTATGATAGGAATTAGGGTCAGCAGCTGTAGTAGAGAGGCACACCAGTCCATAGTAGAGATACTAGAACACAGTATTAAAGTGTAAGGCTGCCAGGATGGGAACAAGAGGCAGAGAGGTAAGCGGAATGGAACTAAAGCAGCATGACAAAAGACTTCTGTGCTTGTGCGGTCTCAAGGCTGCAGTTTGAAGAGCAAACCAATTTTTCTTTCTACTAAATGAGGTTTACTTAAGAGCTATGCTGTACAGTTCTAATACTACAAACAAGGTGGATGATCCTTAGAAAGCCTCAAATCTGAAATTATATTAGACTGATTGACCGTATGGCCTTCTGGTGTTAGCCTTGTGGTAGCAGGGAGGGCTGGGGGCATAGGGAGTTCGTTAACCCACCCTCACACAATTGTAGATTTAGTCCCTCATGAGTTTGGCAGATGGGAAAGCCCGTCCGCCAAACTCCCGATAGGGTGGCCGATGCCTATGAGTCGACCTCCCCGCCGGAGTCATTACGATTTTCCTGCTAGGTTGGCGGGCTGAAATCTAAGTTTAGGGAATACTTTAGAGAATACTGAGGAATATTCTTGACCGATTCCTACACTACTAGCACGACCCCACCAACACAGCATGACATTCAGAGGAAGCATTCTCCGACTCAAGAGTGGGCCCAATAATGAAGCATTATTTTTGTTTTTGCAAATATGTCTCTAAAACTATGCAACATGCTCCACTAAGGGAGAAGGAACTAAAGAGACCACAACCTTAAATGGATTAAGAGGCATCAGTGCATTCACTGGCATTGTAATAGAGGATACACCATATCCCTCCTTAAAAAGCCCCTCTCTAGCTCAATAAATTTGAAATTGTTTTGTGCATGCCCTGTGATTTTACTTTTGTGCTCAATTTGTAAATGTGTAGTACCTATCTACTGTCACGTTTTGGCATTAAGGTTGTTCTTCTGATATGTGATATTTTTGTTTCTACTTGCTTCCTTTTAATGCTATGTTGGTTTTCACATTTCATCTTCAGAGGTTGAGTTTGACACTCTTGGTCCATCCCATAGGAAGATGGAAGACAGTTTAGAGGGCAAGAAAGGTGGTTATTTTTGTTATGTGCTCTACGTTTGGTGAATATATGTGCAGCTACTGAGTGGCATTATAGCCACTAATGTGCCTGTCTGTGTCTTTAATAAAATGGATGAGTTTCTACTTGAAAGGGGCAGGATGGCAAAATAAAGGGCGGGCAGTAGATAATCAAAATTTGAATAAAAGTAAACTGGGTATGATTCCTTATCCAGATGACATGATCTGGATTTAAAATATGCCTTCTCAATTAAATTTTAAGGAAACTAGATTACAAAATGCTTCATGTTATCATACCTTACCAGCTTTTAATGAAGCATGTCCCCCAATACCCATGGGAAGCATCAGACTTGTCTGGCATATCAAGAAAGTATTGAAATAGTTCACAAGTGCTCTTTACATATCCTCTTGTGCAACCTATAGCTTTTTACCCAATTTATTTGAATATTGTGGTGCACAAAGCTCAGTTGGTATAAGAAGCCCTTATACCCAGGGAAATGGGAAGATCAGCTTTACCAGATAGTCCTATATTTTTTGTAATATTCCATGTAGGAGCATGATGCAGAAATACACTATTTGGTCCAAACGTTTCCTTTAAATGTACTTGGGCGGAGAGCCCTCCCATGGCCAGAATCATCCACTGGAGGGTTAGTTCGCTTACTTTACTCACACTTGGTGTCATTCGGGCCATGGTTCAACCTTTTGCTACTCGCTTAGGTTTTGTCCTATTTGGATGCTCTAATTTGAAAACTTTTTTGTCTTTTCAAACGTATTATGCTACTTCTAGCGCAGCATGCTGATTTTCAGGGCACTGCAGAAAGCTGTGCATTAGTTAGGGTTGCCACATCTCAGAAAAAATACCGCCATTTGTTCTCATATTAAGACTGCAAAAACCAGGACATGACAGGTGAATAGAACTTTATAATAATCATTTGTATTAATTTTGATCATGGCTTTTCTGCCCTTGTTTACTATAAATATCAGTGAGGGATCATTAAGGCAGTTCTACAACACATATATAATGTGTTTTCTTCTTACAATTACTGTTTAAGGTATGTACTGATAAGGGGGAAACATACTGGCACCAAGGGCCTCATTACGAAGCTGGTGGTCACAAGACCGCCAGGTTTGCGGATGGCGGTCGGACTGCCGCATAGGCAGTGGCCCGAGCGCCATATTTTAACCCTGGCGGTTGGGCCACAAGGGGACCTCCAGCTCTGCCAGGATCGGAGATCCTGGAGGTCTGGAGGTGGTGGTGGTCCAAGCCTGTGGCAAGCAGTGCTACCCTGGGGATTACAACCCCCTTCTCCGCCAGCGGTTTCATGGAGGTACCACCGCCATTAAAATGCTGGCGGAGAAGACCATTTTGGCATAGGCAGTGCAGGGGCCCCTACGGCCAGCACTATCGCAATGTTCATTGTTTGCTTTGCAGACAGTGAACATTGCGAGTGTGATGGTGAACCCTGTGCTCTACAGCATTGCCTCCGGCTTGATTATGAGCCGGAGACAATGCTGTAGGCTGTTTCCCGCTAGGCCAGCAGGCAGAAACTCACGTTTCCGCCCGCTGACCTAGCGGGAAAATCTTAATGGGTCTGGTGGAGAGGTAGCCAGTGTGGCGCCAACATCCCCGTCGGAAGTTCGGCAGATGGTGAAAACCGTCCCCCAAACTCCTAATCAGGCCCTAAGTGATTTCCGTACCGGCCGGGTCCCTAAAATATTGTCGGTGCCAGTAAAAAACACGACCAAGTGGCAATCCTAGCAGTAGGGTGGCCTGGCCCACCTCGAGGATCACACCTGCACCTCATGCTGCGCACGTCATCTAAGAGGAAGGAGGAGACACAGGTATGTCACTTAAAATTATTTGCATCTTTCCAACACATATCGTAAATACTATAATGTGCAGCGGGTTATATCACACGTATGTAAATCCATCAGAATACTCTGGAATCTAGTCCCCACCCAGAGAAGGGAAGCAATTTGAGCTCATAAAGATGCTGCTTCCAGTTTTGACATCCTAACGCAATCTGGGGTTGTAATTTTGGCTTGTTTCAACTGAACTAACATCGACGCAGCTGAGTCCACTGATTTGTAGGTTAAAAGCCCAGGACTGTAAACAGTGTTCCTGATGACGACCCTAACACCGCCCCCTCTCACAATAATGTACGTCATGACACTGTCACACCTGACACGCGAACGCCTTTAAAAGATGAATAGAAAGCACGTGGACGGAAGTCTGTGCTTGGCAACGGGAACTTAATGTATGCTGAGAAGCAGGGATAACCACAATTTTTACAATTTATAGGGAAACAAACGCAGGACACTAATGGGATTTTTACAAGAGAACCTTTCAACGAGTTCTAAATCTCTCCTGATGCACCATAAAAATATGAAATAGTTCCAGTAGAAAACGTGGCTGTTTAATAAATAGCTGAGAGTTTTAAATGAGAAAATATGATCCCTGAACATTTTATAACATACATGAAATGAACGTTAAATAATTTTAGCAAAATACAATTTTGAGAAATTATACATTTCCAGTACAGCTCCCATCATAGTGAACAGAACAATTTTCGCCCGAGTGATTAATGGGCTGAATTAGATGTGATCATTTAAAAACAAAACGTTTTGCAGTTTTATATAGTATGAACTTCTTCCAAGGACATTAGAGCACTTTACATGAGCACCAGATTACATTACACAAGGTAATATTGTGTTTTTTTGGGCACAGTGAGATTAAGTGAGTCCATGCCTGAACCCGAAACTGGATCCCCAGTTCCAGACGCCATCTTAGGCCATAGCCACTTACGGCTGCACGACCAAGAAGACGGGGTTGGCGGGCGCAGTAAAAGTCTGCTGTTGTTGTGCCATCAGCTTTATGCTACAAGCTATGCTTGCACCATGCAGCCCCCTGCTGGAAGGATATGTAAGCAGGTTCTGGGCATGGAACGCTCATTTGTATTGTATTGCAACATTTATATAGCACTTACTAACCCTATGTGGGTTGCTGAAGCAATTGCCTACACGGTAGCACAATATAATGTGTAGGGTGTGTGGTTGGAAGTGTGTTGCCTTTGTTTTGATCCTGCAGGAAGCGTTCCCATGCCATTTTTGAGGACCACCGAAGTGAGGTTATCGTGTTATGGGACGCAGCTCATAGCAGTATCATGGATGGGAAAGTGTGAGATACAGTTGCGCGGTTTATGCTTTTCAGTAAGCTGGCAGCTTTGAGCAGCACTACAAGTCTCTTTATGGTATTTTGTATTTCCGTAGTCCTCTTAGCTGGTTACTGCACTTGTTTACCCATTCTGAGATATTTTGTTTAAAGTTTATGGTCTTGAGCAGGCATAGGCTAAAGACAGAAGTGGCAGAGAGATTTGCTGGGATGGGCTTTGTTAATATCACTCTATATCTGATTGTCATTGTGGAGTGTGAAAAGAGGCCATAGTATGTAGCTAGATGGGATGCACAATGGTGGACTAAATTAAAATCCTCAATTGACCAGCGACACATGGCAGATCTCTTTAGTTATTCCATGCCTGTTTAGTCGGTCACGGATAGTTTCTTGCAATGAACTGATAAACCACTGAGGGATGGACATGAGCCAGAACAGTTATGTCTTATGTGAGTGTGGGAGTGTCAAACAATATAAAGAAATTATGATGCAGTCTGTATAATCGGCTGCTCAGCCACTGAGTATTATGGGAATAATGGTAGATTAAATTAATGAGAGTTAGCGATGATCTCTAGTGGGGAAGGGGGATATTTGAATTTGGGTGTTGGTAAGTGGTATTAATAGATAAACTACATGATATTATGTATTGTTAGTTTCCAGGAGTATGACTTTTAAAGGAGAGGTTTTTATCTTTGAAATAAGCTGTGGATAGTTTGCAGAGATTGGGATTAAGAAAGCCATGCACGTGACTTAGTGTAAGCAGTAGCCAGGGGGAGGAGGCATGCAGAGGATGTAAAGAAAGGAGACAGGGGCATTTGAAGGAAAAAAAAAGGATAGTCGACAATCAGAAGTTTTAAGCCCAAGTCAGTTTGTATGCATGGTTTTTAGGAATATTGTGCAGGATTTTGAGATAGAATGCAACCCTGAAGAAGAAATAACATTATTTGCATGTGCCGCAATATCATTGTAGGGCATGAGAACACCACAGCGCACACACACCACCATCATCCGTGGGTAAATAGAATTAAGATAAAGTGGTTTCATTATCCCATAAAATCAGTCAGAAGGAAATGTAAAACTTGAATGGCGTACTGTAAATGTTTGCACTGATGATGCTCTTCCCCTTTCCCTCTGGTGATCAAGGCGGGATGAAGGAAAACAGGGATTATTTTAGTGAATTTGCAACATGCTAATAGTCCTTTTACTGTATGTATCTGGTTGTTGTTCAGTTGGAGCAGAATGGCACACTAAAATATACAGGGGATGCTTGATTGTCATAGGTGAACAAAATTGCCAAATCACAAAACGAGCAATAGGTGCCCTTTTTTTAATCCGCCTTTTTTTCAGTTCATTTAATGTGATCACGGAGCTCGTCTCATTCTCCCTGGCAAAATTCAGCCTAGTGTGAGCTATACAAACCAGAATCACACACAAGCAAGAGACAGAAGATCCTTTCCAAAAAATGCACTGCATCCTCCAACCTAACCTCCAACACACAAAAGGTACTGCTGCTCAATTGACAACATGGGACCTGTGCCTTGACGAAGTAAGGAGGGTGGGATTGGGCTTTCAGTAACTTTTGGGGGGACTGGGACTTTTTTTTATGAGTAAGTTATGGCAACTGAATGGTGAAACAGCTCAGAATTAATACTTCACAAACATCAAGGGGATACACGGATCACAAGGTCCTCACCCACGCGTGATCCTTGCTGGGAGATCTTGATGATATGGATCCATCATGTCAAGCGTGGCATGCGAGTATGAATGGGACCCAGATTTGGAGTCCATATGACGTGTGCTTATTTATTTACATATTTACATCATGGAGTAACACTAGTAGAAAGGGGACACGAGCAGAATGATGGCCTGGCCCTACATTAGGATGCTACCGGCCTTCTCACACTCTAAGGTCTAGCGATAAGGAGCTCCTGATTGTCCCCCGTGTTCGCACTGCGAGACAAGGTGGTAGAGCCTTCTCCTTCACGACCCCTAACCCCAGGAATCAACTTCCTTTCGATCCTCGTTGCTGCACAGATCTCACTAAATTCAAGAAAATGCTGAAAATGTGGTTGATCTAATTCTCTGGTTATAGTAACATAACAACATAACTATAATGGTATGGATAGACCGTTGCAGGCTATGAAAATGTGTCCCTTGTATGATACAGTCCATAATGTGTGTGTAAATTGCATGTACGTGTATGTGCTCACTTTGTGGCCCATCATGACCAATTCTTGGATGAGAATCCGCAAATTAAACTTTATGCCATTTTTGATCTATAAAATTGCAACAAACATGGACTTGCGATTGTCTGTTGATGGTTGTCTTTAAAAAAAAACATTAGTGAGTGTGTCCTTTGATATTAGCTATTTTGAGATGAACCCACAGGTAGGTCACCTCAGACAAAGAAGGAGGCTACGTGGTGCATGACCTGTGAACGGTATTACGCCTACCTATACTTTAAACAGACCTGTATGTAGGGAGATACTGCTCCTTGAAATATAATGATAGTTAAGAGCTGCATTTATTAGACCACTTTAAACTTGATTTGAATTTTAAAGGGTGACAGTGGTTCAAATATGAGAGTCGTAGTCTTTTGCATTTATAGGTATTCCAATCATTTCTGAAACGTTCGGACAAGACATCGTTTTGTTTTAAATCAGAGTGAGCCCACCATCTCTGTCATTTCACGTTTTGTCTTTTTAAATTTGTCAACTTGTATGTCATTACAGGAGTGGTCCCCCACCGGTGTGACTAGTGGATATGGACCCTTAAAACAATAGGGTAATTGGTAGCATGAGTTGTGCATGATCACTCTACTGTGTTCATATATGCAATAGATGAGAGAAACGTTTTTCATGTGTGTGACACATATGATTTGTTTTATAGATTGCTGAACAGGCACTGAAACTCACTGAGGGACTTCTATGGCAAGTTACAAAGTATCCAGATATAAATGAAGGTCTAACTCTGTTTTCTTAATGCATGAAGTAGAAGGAGACTGGCTGCTTAGAGGGGAGACCTATTCTTACCTATGTGCATGGACACGCATGCAGGACGGACTGCAGGGGTGCTGCTTTTTGCCCTGATGAAGGCCCTGGACCCCCTTTTTTGTATAGGGGTACCCTTTTTTAGTGACCTAAACATGTTATCAGTTGACGACTTTGAGGCATGTTTGAGACACTAACTCATAGCTTTCAACATTTTTCTTTTAACCCTACCCTGCGTATTACAGTTCTGGGGTTTACGCAGAGGTGGTTTTAGAATAAAACATGGACCCCTCAATTACCCAGAAGCAATTAATCTTGTTCTCCCGTTCAGTAAGGTTGAGACCACCATGTTGGCACTGTCCTAACACTGTGGGCGGACTAGCCAATGATGAAGCATGCCTCGAAAATGTGGTTAAGGCCTTTCCAACCTCTGGATTTTGGGTTCCTACCACTGAGATTCCCTGGGTGGTGAGGAATTGAACTGCAATACCTTTTGTGTGTTTGTAGCTGTACAAACCACACATGATTGGCAAACTACCTACAGTTTGCAGCAGGGTTGGACTGGTACAGAGAGTTGGCCTGGGCACCAAAATAAAAGTGGCCCCATTAGTGAATTACACAGCTAGAAAAGTTGCCCATGTTTGCAAATTGGGGCAATTTTGAACTTTTTTAAAGATCTTTTTATTGATTTTGATCAACCAGCAGGACCACCGTTCTGTGCCTCTTAAGCCTAACCACCAAGTTTGCATATATAAGTAAACAAACAATGTCATCCTCATTCCATAATAAAATACCCTTGTATCACCCACGTTTCCTGGGGTTCTCACTTATGTCATGCCCATGTTTGCAAATTGGGACAATTGTAAACTTTTTTAAAGATATTTTTATTGATTTTGATCAAAAAGGTGGTAAAGCAGCCACCCATCGGTGAACAGCAGTGTGAGGCATACTTGTTTGAATACAGTAATGAGAACAGCAGGACCACCGTTCTGTGCCCCTTAAGGCTAACCACCAAGTTTTAGTATATATGTAAACAAATAACTTTACCCTCGTTCCACAATAAAATACCCCTGTATCACCCCACCTCCTGGGCTCCCACTTATGTCATCCATGATTTATCTCCACTGTTCCACAAGCCCAAATTCTGTCAAACTCTCATAGGCAGCCCCTTGACTGGTACACCAGTCTTTGGCCCTCATACACTGGTCAAAGTTGGACTACCAAGTCAGCAGTGTTGGGGTCTAAGCCTGCTCCCATAGTATGATCACTTCTCGTCTCACCACCATCGGAGCAATATTACAAAAAAGAAGGTGTAGCGGTCCAGGGCTTCTTCCCCCACCCCACAATATGCCCAGATCTATTATTTGTGGGGTAATCTCTAAGGTGAATTCCAGGACTACTGACAGTGACAGCTTACTTTCTTCCAGAAAGTCTGGATCCTAGCACACTCCCACATCGTATGTAGCATTGTACCTTTCTGTCCACAACCCCTCAAACAAGGGTCTGTATTAGACCTCCCCATTCGGAAAAGGCTTGTTCTCCTGAAATAAGACCTAGTAAAGCAGTTTCAATTGGATTAATTGGAACCCAGCCCATATGGCGACCTCCCGGTGTTATTGTCAGGCTGCCCCCCCAGTCATCGTCTTCCAGCCAGCCTAGATCTTTTTCTTATTTTCCCCGAGGCCGTCCAGGAAGGGGGGGCTGTTACATAGGAGGGTGGAGAATAGGCAGGATACCTCATGGCTGGTTAAGGGAGCTCCCAAGATGCTACATTTTAGAGGCAACTTCCCTGGGGCTTTCCATAGGGCCTCAATGTGATCACATATGTGGTGCATCAATTGCCGGTATCTCAGGTACTGGGCCGCAGCCAGCTCATTCTCCCACTGCAATCTCTCAAACTGTATTATTCAATTTTCTCACCAGATGTCCCCCACATTAGAAACTCCGAACAAGTCCCACTTTCTGTGGTTTTCTATAACGTGCAGACTCTTCAGGACCTCTGAAACCCACAGCGGGATTTCTAGTGCAGTTTGCTCTTCCAACCCAGGGCCTTGGTTTCAGCCTGCAATATCTTGATGACCACAGCCATGAGGGCTTTCAGAGGTGGCATCCCTTTCTCTCCATATATTGCTTGACAGATCCCTCGGGGTTCATAGACCATCTGTCTGCCATCACTGAGGGCTTCAGCAAAGGCCGAATCATTCACCACTTGCCGCTGTTGCCCAATAATAGAGGTGTAAGTTGGGTAGGGGGATCCCACCCCACAGGCTTTTGTAGTGAGGGACGACAATGCTATACTCAGATGTCCACTCTCCCTCAATAGACCCCGCATAACGCCAGCCCAAAAGAGCCTCCCAAAATTCCTTTACGCTCTGTAGAACACCCTCTTTGAGTAGATAGGATCTAAAGGAATTTTGGGAGGTATATCATTTTGTAGAGGGTGGCCCTGTCTATAAGGGAGAATGATAATTTGATATAATGCTCTGCATCAAATTTATAGGAATCGAGGATTTTCCCCAGGTTTTCCTGAACAAATAGATCCTGTTCCCATGTAATAAAGATCCCAAGATATCTGAAACCCTGAGGCTGCCATGCTAGGGAGTAGTGTCTGGCCCCCACTCTTTCCTCCTCAGACAACGGGAATGCAATGGACTTGTGCCAATTATTTTTGAGCACTGAGTAAGAGCGAAATATTGTTAGAATTTCCAGTACCCTGGTGACTGGACATTCTGGATCTTCCAGATACACCAGTATATCATCGGCATATAATGAAAGAACATCCTCCCAGGTTGGGTCCCACCTCACTGCTCGCATCAGCGCATCCCATCATAGCCAGCATGGTAGAGGCTCAATTGCCAGTGCAAAGAGCAAGGGGGACAGCAGGCATCCCTGGAGCGTCCTTGCCAAAGTGGAACTCATCCGAAAAGGCCCCATTTGCCCTGACCCTGGCAACTGGGTCGTGGTATAGCAATTACACCCAGGACATAAACTCTTTGCCTAACCTCATTTTGCACAGTATCACCGTTAAGTAAGGCCATTCCAATGAATTAAGGGCCAGATGTATCATCACAGCCCTTTGCGATTCGGAAATAGCGATTTTTAAGAAATCGTTATTTCCGACTCGCAAAGTGCCATGTATCACATTTGTGATTCGGTAATAGCGATTTCTTAAAAATCGCAAATGCTATTACCGAATCGCAAATTGCGATACTGGCCCCATTCACAGCTATGGGCCTGTTGGCCCATATCTGAGAATTTTTTGCATTTCCAAAATTGCTATTTCTGAACCAGAAATCGCAATTTTGGAAATGCAAAACCCCAGGGTGCTGGGGGCCTAAGGCCCCCTCTGCTGCACCCCAAACATTTTTGGAGGGACATGTAAGGTGCACACATGCCAAAAGGGCATGTGTGCTTTACATGTACAATTTAAAAATGCGTTTTAAATGCATTTTTAAATTTTGCACCAGGTTACCACCTGATTTCTTTTCATGGTATTTTGCAGGTGCAAAATGCCATTCTGCGAAAAATCGCAATTTGTGATCTTTTGCTGCATCTCCTTGCGATGTGGATTTTGCGAATCGCAAATTGCGACTTGCAAAACCAGGTCGCAACGCCAAAAATCCAAATTTTTGCGATTTCTCAATTTTGGTCTGCGAATGCCTTTCATGCATCGCAGACCACTTTTTTGCACTCGCAAACGGCCGAATTTTGCGATTCGCACCGTTTGCGAGTGCAAAAAAGTTTCATACATCGGCCCTAAATGCCTTTCTGGCGTCCAGTATAAGTGTTTTACACGATATGGAAGATTGTATGGATTTGAGCTTACTGTATGCAATGTTTGTTTTAACTCATTAAAGAAAACCAGCCAAACAGACCATAAAACCAGCCCACAAACAGTCAAAAAACCAGCCCCCCCCTCTCACCTGATGACCAGCCCTGATGGCACTGCTTGATTGCCCTATAGTCCAGTCTGAGCCTGGTAGAGTTTATCATGGGATTACCTTCTGACTTCTGCCTTATTTTTTATCCAGGGCACACAGAGTGTTTTTTTTAAACTTCATAGTCCCC
This sequence comes from Pleurodeles waltl, assembly GCF_031143425.1. NCBI lineage: Eukaryota > Metazoa > Chordata > Amphibia > Caudata > Salamandridae > Pleurodeles > Pleurodeles waltl. The sequence goes on along the minus strand of NC_090445.1, from coordinate 118,910,807 downwards.
CTCCTTGATCACCCTCCACTGTGTCGCAAAGAAGACCACAGGCTAAATATAAACCACAACTGTCACACTGCCCGAGGTCACGTGCATCAGGAGACCTGACAACCTCATTTTTTTCTTTTCACAGTTTTATATAACACAAACGTGACCCAACAGCATTAGCACCCTTTACATGAGAATCAGATTGTGTTACACACTTTTTTAAGGCGCAGATTAAGGGGGTGATTCCGACCCTGGCGGTAAAAACCGCCAGGGTCGGGGTCCGCGGGAGCACCGCCAACAGGCTGGCGGTGCTCCTTTGGGCATTCTGACCGCGGCGGTACAGCCGCGGCCAGAAACGGAAAGTCGGCGGTGTACCGCCGACTTTCCGCTGCCCATGGGAATCCTCCATGGCGGCGCAGCTTGCTGCGCCGCCATGGGGATTCCGACCCCCATACCGCCATCCTGTTCCTGGCGGTTTCGGCCGCCAGGAACAGGATGGCGGTATGGGGTGACGTGGGGCCCCTGGGGGCCCCTGCAGTGCCCATGCCAATGGCATGGGCACTGCAGGGGCCCCCGTAAGAGGGCCCCACTTTGAATTTCAGTGTCTGCTTAGCAGACACTTAAATTCGCGACGGGTGCTACTGCACCCGTCGCACCCCTTCCACTCCGCCGGCTCCATTCGGAGCCGGCTTCATCGTGGAAGGGTGTTTCCCACTGGGCTGGCGGGCGGCCTTTTGGCGGTCGCCCGCCAGCCCAGTGGGAAACCCAGAATGACCGCCGCGGTCTTTTGACCGCGGTACGGTCTTCTGGCGGTTCCCGCTTGGCGGGCGGCTCCCGCCGCCCGCCAAGGCTGGAATGACCCCCTAAGTGTTTTGCCCAGGATTACAGGATGTTGAGCCAAGCTGGGAGACACAAACCTGGTTCTCCACTTTCAAAGAAGGCAGCTGTTTTATCTCACTTGTGCTTTCTCCCTTTGTCACAGTTTTTCGGTATTTCTCTTCCTCCTTCTTTCCCCCTTGTGTGTTTTTCCTTCTCTAAATCTGGGTAAAAGTGTGATGAGGGAAAATAAATGCCAGCTCCCAAAAATGAGTGCCAGTGGGCCTCACCTGCAACCACCAGCTTAAATTAGGCACTGTGTGGGATGTAAGAAACATTAGGAAAACTTCAGGCTGGATAAGACTTAGGGCCTGATTTAGATTTCGGTGGAGGGGTCACTCTGTCACAACGGTGACGGATATCCAGTCCATCTGAATCTAAATCCCATTGTTTCCTATGGGATTTAGGTTTTGGTGAAAGTGATATCCGTCACCGTCATGACAGAATAACCCCTCCAACGAAATCTAAATCAGGCCTTTAGTCATAACTATACCTGGGGCATACCCTCAACAAATGTTCCTTGAATGCTAACCCAGTTTCCTCAATGGCCAATTAACTAGTTAGCACCCAAAAAAGGAAACACTTAAGATGCAAAAAAATCCTGTTCATCAGACCTAAGTGATACAAATGTAAGACCCTGCAGAGAGATGAACTCAATGAGGCACTATGTTCCCAGAAGCTGGGCGAGAAAACACACACTGTGCAAGAACCTAGTAACCGAAGGAAATCCATTTATACCCATTACCATGCTAAATAATGCTCACTTGAGGCAAAGAGGAAGTAAAAAAATCAGCCTGAAGGAACTGCAACCCAGCCTGCATCACAGAAGAAGACCAGTTCATTCCTTTTGACAAAGTGACACTAATGTGATCCTTAACTGCCTGAATTATATATGACACCTGGAGGTCTTTTTAGATCACTGCAACATCATGGCTAAGTGCCTAGCATTTGTCTATATTGTGGTAGCTCAATATCTTTACAATAGGTTTATCCCCTACATCGAACCTTACCTGGTGATGGAGAACTCATTTGGAGCTGGAGGCATGAAAGTGGACTTTCACTCCAGGGGAAATCTCTGGCTGGTGGAACAAGAGAATCGGCATTCCTCTGTCCAAGAACAAGACCAACAGAACCACCTTTGCTGTTCTCGGAACTCATTATCGATTTTAAAGGTAAGAAAGGCGCCTTCCCATTGGAAGGGGTGTATCTTCTTCTACTTAGATGGGTGAATGCTTTAATTAATCTCAGCCTCTTCTAGTTATTAAGCCCACCTTGTAGTCCATTATAGTCCATCATTTTGTACCCACTACACCCTTCTATTCTCGACTGTTCCTCTTGGAGCAGGACCAGGGCTTCTCTGCATATCTGTTCCCATCTGAAGAGGCACAGTGCACAAGAAACAACAAGGTTGAATGTTGGCTGAGAATAACTCAAGCATTCCAGTCATCCATTTTATATTATTCTCCATTCACTAGGGCAGTGGTCTTCAACCTGTGGAGTTCTATGTCGCCACGGTACAAAACCCATAAGATGAAGGCAATGAGGGGTATGATGCAGTATCTGCTTTTTCTGGCGCTGCAGCTTTAGACTTCAGTTCTAAAGTCCCCCCATTCCATGCATGCTTGAATAGTTCTTGAATAGCTTTGCATTCTGGCACTGTAGTACAGATTTCATAATAGGATTTAGAGTACTGCAAGTCTGTTGTTGAACAACGATATGGTTTCTTCTTTCTGCAGGAAAGTCCTGGGTATAAACAATTCCAACTGTGCCAGTGGGGCTTCGATTATCCATCTCCTCTCTTCCAACTGCCAACGACCCTCGACCATCACAGTCAAATACATCGTCAAATGCATGAAACATTGCAAACCAAGCTACATTACATAATGAGATGGAAACTAGAACAAGATTCTCTGAAGTCCCAGAATGCAAAGCAAAACCCAGGACTGAAGAAACTACTTACACGTGGACCTGAAAACCTGGGGAGCTCTGCATTTTCAGGACACTGTTAGTAGTGATCAAAAATCACATCCTAGCTCTGTGATCCTGCCTAAAATTAAATATCTGAGAGGGAACCAGGAGAAGTAAGGCAAGCCTCGGTGCTTTGAGCTGCACCCACTGTGTAGCAGTGCAGAGAGACTTCTAGTTCAAAAGAGGACCTGCAGTTCATTGAGTCATCTGGAAAAGACACTGTGAGCCTGTTTTAGATACTGGCGGACAGGTGACTCCGTCACCGTCCCGTCTGCCCAAATCTAAATCCCATTATGTCCTATGGGATTTAGATTTAGGCGGATGGGATATCCGTCACTGTTGTGAAGGAGTAACCCATCCACCAATATCTGAATTAGGCCCCGTGTCTTCAGGAGCTGAGGCAAGCTTGGCAGAGAGTTTCATTGCTTAATTTGTCCAGAAAAGGGCTTTGGGAATAGCTGCAAGGGGCCTTGAGCCATGCCTTTTTCTCTAACAGCACTTTGAAACCTGGGAATTGTAGTCCAATACTTAGGCCCTCATTTTGACCCTGGCGGTCTTTTGACTGCCAGGGTTAATGTAGCGGTATCACCACCAACAGGCTGGTGGTGTATACCACCACATTATGAGTGTATGAACCGCCGGGCCGGAGACGTTCATCTATGACCCGGCGGTCAACAGAAGACAGCCAGCGGTATTATGAGCCGACATACCACCATGGTTTCTGCAGCAGTAGCACTGCCACGAAATGCATGGTGGTAGGGCTACCGGTGATGGGGAATTCTTTCCCTTCACCGGTAGACGGCTCCCCTGCCCCCAGCAAGCACCTGACCCCTCCATCCCCTTACACACATTGCACCCTCCACCCCCCTAAAGTCACAGCATTCCTCACCCCCTTTACTTACATGCCGCTCCCCACCCCTATCCCCGTACTTACATGCCGCCCCCTCCCCGCATACATGCACATATACACCACACATGCACCACACATACACCCATTCACTTACACTTCCATACACGCATCCACTCACACTCATCCATACACGCATTCACTCAAACATACTGACACGCATTCAGGCACGCATACACACAAACATCCAAACATGCATACTCACACGCATACACACTGACATGCAGACACGCACTCACTTCAACATTCATACACGCATTCACTCACACGCATACGACCGCGCATACACCACAACACTCACAGTCTCATTCACAAACGCACACACACATTCATACACACACGCAGACACCACCCACTCACACACAATACCCCCCAGCCTCCCACCCTTCTCTCCTGTCGGACGCCTGACTTACCTTATCCGGCGAGGAGGTCGTCCGGCAGGGAACAGGAAGGGGCGCTGTTACCGCCAGCATCGCCCCACCTGCAGGACACCACCAGGCCGTATTAATGGCCTTAATACGTCTGGAGGCATCCTACTGGCGGGGCGGTGCAGGTGGTAGCAATGCCAGTGAGTCACCGTCTGCTAGCATGGCTACTGCCGGATTTCCACCCAAAGTGTGGCGGAAATCCCGCAGTACCCATTATGGGGCAGGCGGAAGACTGCCAGCACTGGCAGTCTTCTGGCGCCCATGGCTTTGGCGATCTCACTTAGAGACCACCAAAGTCATTATGAGGGCCTTAGTGTTAAAGCAGCATTACAAATCTCAGAAGACAAGGTGCTGCTGGCTAAAGCCAGAACTAGATGGAAGTTTTCCACATGACTTGAGTCTATTTGGCAGCTATACCTGGGGGCTTGATGACAATGTCTAAAACGCTAAGAGGGCTGCAGACGGCTGTCAAGGGGTCTCTAAAATCACAAGGTGAAGGTCATGTGGTTAGCAGAGAAACTTTGAGCAAGCCTGAGATTCACAATCTAGTTAGGGTCCTTGAATTCTGCATGTTTATCTCTGAGAGGCAGCAGATGGGTTTTCATAGTTCCAGATGTGGAAACCATCTCCACCATCTCCAGTACAGATCAACCTGATAAGCAACTCAAAGGGTCAGCTGATGTCATTTAAAGAACATTTAGAATCATTTGTAGAGGTCTCAAGGGCTCTGAGGCTCAGAGAGAGGTTATGAGAGCTGGTAAAAGACTTCATCAGTGGGGCTTTAGAAGTCCACAAAGAAAGTCTCAATGTCTGTGGGGTAAGGGCCTCCTCCTTGCTGTGCCTGAGGAAACTATGTTTATTATCGTTTCCTTGGCCACGGGGGTGATGGGCAGTGAGGCAGAGTGCACAGCACTCCCCCTCAGAGCGCATGTGTGTTTGGCCAGCCGTCTCGAGCCGGCCAAACACACATGCCCAGTAGGCTCTCTCCAGCCCAGCAACACAGTTGCCGTGCTGGAGAATGCTTGCACAGGCTCCCAGTCTGCCTGGGAGCACCCTGGCTGGGCGCTCAAAGCAACGTCAGGATTGGCCGCAGGGCAGGCTGGGAGCCTGTACCTGCACTCGAAGACAGAGGAGTGGATGGAGCATTGCAGCGTCGAGCAAGGTAAGTGCTTATTTATTTATTTTTATTTAATTTTTATTCATCCCCCACCTCCGCTTGCCACCCCTTTCGCACGCTTAGAGCTTCTTTGAGAGTCTAGTGAATTATGGTTAGTTATGCTTTCCTGAAGTGCTATTGCTATGTCCTGTCCTGCAGAAGTATTTGCAGTTTCTGTGGCATGCTTTTTCATTGTCAGTCCAGCCACTTTCTTTTCTTAAAATGAGCTTCTGATTCCAAACCGTTCTCTTTCTTCAACCTCAACATTGCATGCTTACTCGCTCTCACGCTTTTGTCTGACACACTTGTTTTTCCTGAGTTACTCAGTTCGTTCACTTCTTTCTATCTTTCTACTCTCCCCAGAGTCCTGCAACGATCAGGAGGAACACCTATCAGTATACTGATACCAATCCAGCCTTTTCATTTTTTCACAGCCCCAAAATTGTATCCAAACTACTGGACTCCTGCTGTGGAGAGGATCCTGTTCTGTTTTTTTGTTTAGCTTTCTGCTTTTCTTAGTTTCTGGTGCTTCTTCTTTCACTGAACCCTCTGACTCAGTTGCACTCTGAGTTGCAGTTTTAAGACACAAGTACCTAAGATATGCCATCCTACAGAGATGTATACATCTGAAGAAACTGCAGGTAGCTCACATTCACAATTTTGAAAGCAACACCCACCAAATGCTAGTGTATAGTCAAGTGTTTCTAAGAACTATTGAAGAGTGAGTTTTAAAGTTACTAATCAACTTCATACCCAAATGAACAGCAGAAGCAGCTCTAGGCTCAGTTTATATTTGGTTTAATACCAATGGTAAAACAGCCAAAGAAGTGTGCCATGCTAGCAAATAGTTCCCTGTGTAGCACAACACTCTACAGATGGTACCATACTAATTGAAACACACACAGTCAAAACTCTATGCTTATCCTGGGGTGCAGTGTAAGAATAAACCAATTCTAACTGAATCATTTTCCAAGAAATTCAAAATGGTGTTTTATCTCACTTAGTTGGCACTTTGCCCATAATCATGATCTCATTAATAGCATGTGGACTAATTATCTGCACTGGAGCATGTGCCTGTGCAGCAGTAAGAACTAAAATGGCAGGCTCTATCATCTATGGTACGTATTATCGAAGTCATCTACACATAGACCCTAATTCCAGTAGTATATGTCTCCATTCCAGAGTGGTCACATTTCTTGCATCGGGATGAGGGATTTAACAAGTCAGTATGAGCCATGTAGCTCCTGAAGGGCCCCATTCCAATATTCTCGACTACATGCGGGAAAGTGCTCACCATACCAGGTTTGCCGTTCCTGGCATTCTATAGGGATTTCTAGCCTTTGATAAGATTCATGTTCAGCAGCAACAGGGTCAGCTTTATATGTGGGAAAATGTTAAGTCTTCGGATGCACAGGATCAAACTCCTACCATGAATAAAATATTTTAAAGAGGTATGCTACCTGTGCATTATCCACTAGAATTACTTCGCCCCCTCCTGCTGGGAACCCTCGACCTGTAGATATTCTGTTATGCACGTTTGGAGGCTACCAAATGGTTGTGCTGCCAAAATACAATCTAATAGGGAAAACAATTTACTTTTCAGATACTTGACAAACCATTCAGCAGAGAGGAAGCTCCTGTCTGAGCTCAACCAATATTACAATGGACGTCTCCACATTAGTAATTACTGGTACAATCTTGTATGCGTCTATGAGGAGAATTCTGCAGCAATTATGGCCTAGTTTTGGAAACCCTACTCCTCTGGCAAAGTGTAGCCTCCGCCAATTTACAAACCCAAGGCAAAGGATCTGGCAGACGCTAAACCACAAATGTCCTACCTATTACTGAAGGACAGTACGCACAGGGCCCTATGAGATCACATGATTATGTGTTGTATTAGTGAGTTCCTCAACTGTTTTCACTATGAAAGGCCACACACAGGACAACCACACTACATATTTAAAATAATGTATTAAAATGAATGTCATAATCTAGTTCAGTTTATATGAATATGGGTAACTACAAATAAAAACTTAACAGTGGCAATGAGAGTCATTATTAAAAAATATATTTAAAAGAATTTCAACTCTGTTGACATAAATATTGAATTCAAACTTTAAAACAATTAAGCCAATTTCTGGTAACAAACGTTTGCCTTCTAGCTCCTTACTAGGGTTTCATAGAACCAATGTCCTTAATATATGTCTAAACCAGGCTCAAAAACACTTTTCTAATTATTATTAAAAAAATCAGACCTTGTGATTAATGATGTAAAATGAAAAAATAGCATAAGAATTCTGTTTCACATTTACTGAAAATGTACCCGTTATAAATCACATTAATACATGTATTAATAATCAATGCAGTATTGTCCAATAATAAAGAAAAATGTTGTATGTTGTACATGAGCAGAAAATGCAAAGCACACATTAATTGGAAGGTCAGAAAGGAACCTTCGTTGGAGGATGGCAGGGTTAAGAAATAAAATAACCAGCCAAGTTCATGCTGGACACATAGAAAGAACACCTATTATAAAAGGCCAAGGCAGAGATTTTAGTGGCCTGGCATTGAAACAGATGTGGACATATGTGTTCAGGCATGTTGGGTTTGTTGTAATCATGATAAGTCCATGATCATTTAGGAAGTTCCACTGGAAATGATAGTGATTCAAAACAAGCCATAGCAGAAAGAACAGATGATTAACGGAATGTGGAATAAATCAAACATTCACCCCAGTCACAGATCCAGGCTTAATCCATCATTTTTTCTGCTCACCATGCCATCCCAGTTTGGATCCAGCCATATACAAATCAGTCTTGACCCTGTTCTCTATTGGAACAGTCCAGCCTGAACTGCCAAGCCAGGTCCTCCCTGGGCCAGAAACAAGCATCCTTGGGCTGGTTTCGGGATATTACCTCTAATCAGCCAGGTAAAATTGAATCCAGCTTGAATCCCAGTAGGAATCGCCTTTTATAATTCCCAAAAAGGAAATCACAAATAGGGATTTCTTATTTGCGATTTCCACACGTACAAAGCATTTCATAAACGCAAAATGGGTATTTAGGAAATGCAATATCCATTGACTCCAAGTCGATGGTAACCATGTGCAATTTAAAAAAAAACACCCAAAGATATTTTTTTATAGTGCAGTAGAGCACATGCATGCTCCTACGGTATATGTGTGCTCTACATGTGCACCACTATTTTTGGGGTGCATCAAAGAGGGCCTATTGACCATAGCTACCCTTGGTTTTGCATTTCCCAAAACGCAATTCCTTAATAGGAAATTGCTATTTGGGAAATGAAAAACCACCCATTCGAACAAATGCAATGTGATTTCCTAATTGTGATTCCCTAATAGCGAATTGCTATTAGGAAATCGGTAATTACATACATATCATTTTGCAAAATTGCATATTGATACATTTGGCCCTATATTATTTGCTGAGCCATGTATGGCATTCTGCATACGTTGGAGCCAAAAACACTCAGAATGATTCCTGTTTGAAAGCATTTCTCCCAGCAACCAATCCTTGTATTTGCCCTGCCCCAATTACCTGGGGATTTATACCTTTCTTTGACTTTGATGTTTATGGAGCTGGTAACCATGTGCAATTTAAAAAAAAACACCCAAAGATATTTTTTTATAGTGCAGTAGAGCACATGCATGCTCCTACGGTATATGTGTGCTCTACATGTGCACCACTATTTTTGGGGTGCATCAAAGAGGGCCTATTGACCATAGCTACCCTTGGTTTTGCATTTCCCACAACGCAATTCCTTAATAGGAAATTGCTATTTGGGAAATGCAAAACCACCCATTCGAACAAATGCAATGTGATTTCCTAATTGTGATTCCCTAATAGCGAATTGCTATTAGGAAATCGGTAATTACATACATATCATTTTGCAAAATTGCATATTGATACATTTGGCCCTATATTATTTGCTGAGCCATGTATAGCATTATGCATACGTTGGAGCCAAAAACACTCAGAATGATTCCTGTTTGAAAGCATTTCTCCCAGCAACCAATCCTTGTATTTGCCCTGCCCCAATTACCTGGGGATTTATACCTTTCTTTGACTTTGATGTTTATGGAGCTACATTTGCAACACAGAACGAAAAGCAATATTTCTATTAGAAGTATTAGGAATTAAGGACGCAACAATCCTTGTTACTTTTGCATGCTGCCAGCACCAAACTGCTACAAAGTCAATCTACAGAAGTTTCTTGCAGCCACTGCAAACATTCAGCACACCATAAAAAAACAATTTCTAGCGTGATATGAATTTAGTCCTAAAATCTAGCTCTAGCACGTTTACTAAGTGAACCACTCACTCAATGATTTTCAATACATAAAAAAGGCATACTACACATACGATCATTATCAAACATACATAAAACAGCATGCTCACACAAGACAATATCAACTAGGTGAGTCACCTCAGTTAGAGATCTGTCTTAAGGACACTGCATTACGGGTGGATATACAATGTGTGATACCCTCTATCCAGCATCAGACTCTGGCTTCTCTTTGTGTTACAGTTCTATATGGAGAGAGATCACCAGGTCGCCTTATCTTCCTGTCTCTCCCTTTTGTGGTGTACACATTGGATGAGTTCTTAGAAAGCACGTCTCCCCTTAACTGCTGTTTAAACTATCTGTTCCCAGTGATCTGCCTAAAAATCTTTTAGCGCACAATGCCATGCTTTTCAATGGTGAGCCCTACCTTTGCATTCAAAAGCTATATTGGGTGTACTCAAAATCTGGAAAATGCCAGACCCTATTCAAATCTAGGGGAGATCAATACAAACCCACGCCATGCACCTCGAACATTTAATGTTTGGAACCCTATCTCACCATCTCGTCACTGGCACATTCACAATATATCTCTATCATGATCTAGAATGTGTTCTGGTATTTGATAACTGAGGCACTCAAAACTTTGGGAATTTGATGCAGGTTCTTGTTTCTGAATTTTCTCAATACACCTACTGTAAAGGTCTGCATAAACTATATACTGAATGGGCAGCCTATCTGTTGGAGGCGGCACATTCTGGTTGGCTGAGGCATGGCATCAGGGATGGGTGATTACACACACTGTATAACCTGCGCTCACCCTTGGGTAGCTTGGCACAAAGCAGTCAGGCTTATCACAGAGGTAATGTGTAAAGCATTGGCACAGCACTACCACACAACAATTACACTCTGCATCACAAAAGGGACTTCACACGAGGTATATGTAAATAAAGTTTGTATTCAACACACACATTAAGTGATACAACATGAACATCATGTAACTCTGGACATCAACCACAATTAGAAATATAACTAGAAGTACTAGGCCCAACTTTGTTAATAAGACATTAGCAGTATGTACATGTGAGAAAAAAATACTTTCCCTCCCAGCACCCTCATGTGGTGCAACCACGTTGGCAGCACGAGACCCACCCTAGCGATCACCCCAGTTCAGTATCAGACACTTATAGGATGCATCCTGGTTTCCAACGCTAGCAGCAATGTGTACATACAGAGAATCTCAGCACTTTTAAAGTAGCTCTATGGCATAGGCCGCACAGGTAAACTTCAATGTCAACCGTAATAGTAAACCAGGCCTCGAAAAATCATAAATTTCTACTAGTCTTGCAAGTCGAGTAACTTGAATAACTTACTTGAGCTAACTATAATGTACTTGACCCATAAATGGGTCTCAAATTCTGTGATCCTAGGCAAATATTTTATTTTACAGAGCTACCTTTTTCTTCATTTCCACATATGCATGCACCTTTTAGTATATGAGTTCAACACTTCTGCTGTAAAAAAAAACCTCTTGTTTGAATAAATAGACAACATTTGCTCCATGTATAGTAAGAATCCATGACTTGCCTCTTAGTTTACTGACAGCATTGCCATAATGGCAGGAGTGTTTCTCACTTTATGTTTAAACACTCGCTTTTAATAAATATATTACTAAAGCATGATGTGGTAGCATACTGTCATTTAGAGACAGTAAATTTCCAAGAAATGTCCAAAAACCTTCCCATTAATTTGCAGCTTAACTGATTAAACTATGTAGTGTATTAACAATAATCTGTGACAATTGGGTTCCAGAAAACATATTTATCATTTGCACATGACCAAGTGTTCTGATTTGTTTTCATCTTATGAAAATATTTTTTCATTACACAGAAGTACACAAATGGGCTTTCACAACTACTGAAATATATTTTGAAATGTCTGTACAGTTGACTTAGTTATTTAAATGTTGTAGGCTAGGAAAAAACCTGACAGCCTAAAGGCTTTCATTTCACACACTTTGTTCAACAGGTCAGACAGATCACCTTACAAAATCCTGGAACTCTGCAGTCAGAAGGAAAAATAATTCTAAAAAGACAAACTGACTTTTGACCTCTGTCTCTGAACACAGAGCAAATGTGACAAGATAAGAATATTTAGGGCCTCATTACGAGTTTGGCAGGTAGACTGTCAGTCCCCCAGGCCTGTGGGGAGGAGACCGCAGCAGAGCTGGTGGGCTCCCCCAGCTCTATTATGATGTTTCCACTGGGCTGATCGGTGAAAAACTCCTAAATCGGAGGTTTCTGCCGGTCAGCCCAGTGGAAATAGTGCGGCAGCATTGGCCTTGGCTCCTCATGGACTCGAGGCCAATGCTATCGCACAGAGGGTGCTCCCAGCACCCTTGGAATACACAGTGTCTGTGGTAGCAGACAGTGTTCATTTCAAAGGTGCTGGGCAGGGGGTTCATAGTTGTGGGCAGTGCAGAGGCCACCCTGTGGCTCCCAGCACTGGCTTTCCACCAGCGTTTTCATGGCAGGGACCCTACTATGAAATACTGGCAGAAAGAGGACTTGTGCATGGTGCTCACTCCGACAGCTGCCAACCCTTCAGGAACCATGTTCCTGGCAGCAGTCCCCTTGCAGTCGGATCCTAATCTGGTGGTCCGGCTGCCAGGAGTGCGGTTGTCCAACCGCCACCACAAGTCGGGCAGTCTTAAGACCTCCAGACTTGTAATGAGGCCCATAAAGGCGTCTTTATTGTTCCTTCACTTTCTGACTGAACAGAGCACCTGCTCTTTATCAACTAGCCTGAAGGGGTGAGTAGGTCCTAAAAATAGCTTGACCTAACAAAATATGACTCGCCAGAGTGAGTGGGCTTGTAGATTTTTTGAGGCCTGTAAACAATGTGCATGGCACCCCAGCTGTGTGGTGTAATCAATCCCAGACAATCACTCCCACACATTCATTCTGCACCACTATGCGGTGTCACAGATATCAACCAGGCTAGTTTACACGCATGTGCGCACACTCCCTTCCAGCGCCCTAATGCGGTGCTCTGACATTTGGCAGGTGAGTTGTCAATCAGTTTGCAGACCCCTCATGGACCCAAAGCTTCCTCCACCCTCCAACCAATTCCCACCCCCAAGAGCTAGACATGTAGTAACCTTTCCGTTGATACTAGGCCGCTTGCAGCCGGTCGTTACACTTATTCAGGATCCTGGGGCAAAGGAGGGGGGAAGAAAGAGAGAATGGCTGATCACGCAACAGTTGACAAATAGAGATTATATCACAACCCAGGAATTTCACTCATGGGTCTTCACAACAGCCTTCCGGCGTGGGCCCCAGTCTGCAAAGCACGGGGTAGGTTTGCCTGTGATGTTGACAGTGGCGCCCGGCCAACCAGACAGTCCAATCCACAAATAGTTATCAAGTCTGCCCCTCCCAGGAACGGAGGCACCACGTTTGGGGGTGCAATGGCTTTGGGTGCCCCAGGCTTCTTGGTTGCACACAAAGTTACCAAATCTTCACCTCCCTGAAATGAAGCACAACGTTGGGTGCGCGATGACTTGAGCCGCACCAGACAGTTCTGATCGCCCACAAAGAAATACAAATTTCCGTGCCCTCCTGGTATGGGCACTATGGGCCTGATTCTAACTTTGGAGGACGGTGTTAAACCGTCCCAAAAGTGGCGGATATACCACCTACCGTATTACGAGTTCCATAGGATATAATGGACTCGTAATACGGTAGGTGGTATATCTGCCACTTTTGGGACGGTTTAACACCGTCCTCCAAAGTTAGAATCAGGCCCTATGTCTGGTGTATGATGACCTGATTCGCATCAGAAAATTCCAATCGCACAGGTAAAGTGACCAAGGCAGTGCCTCCTTGGAATGAGGCACAACATATGGTGCACAATGACTTCAATCCCAACAGACAATTCTGCTTGCACACGAAAAGTTACCACTGCAGCGCCTCCTTGGAATGAGGGACAATGTCTGGTGCACAATGACTTGAGTCACACCAGACAATTCCAGTCGCACACAAAAAGGTATCAATACAGCACCACCCTAGATGAAGCACAGTGTCTGGTGCGCAGTGACTTGATTCACACCAGACACTTCTGAACACATGATTAGTTCTAATCCTGTACCTCTCTGGAATGAGGCAGAATGTCTGGTGCGCAATGACTTGAGCCGTAGCAGACAAATCCGGTCACACACAAAGAGACATAAGTCCAGCAATGCCACATGTTTGAAGAAGCTGTTGTGGCTCAATTTCAGTTTTGCCTGGGTATAGGAGTTTAGCTTAGCTTCGGCTTGCATGCCTGTGCCCTTTTACCCAGATAACATATTCTGTTTTTATTATTTGTTTTTATTTTTTTAGCATTGCTTGCATTTTAGAAGATTTTTTTTTATTTCATGATCTGTTGCCATTCCGTGAAAGCGTCATTATCAGTAATGTACAGGGATGAGGCCTGACAGGCGACCAACATGACCGCGTGGCGCTTAAGCTCCGGGGAACGCCGCTGCCAATCCTGCAAGTTGCTGAATATAATGGCTGTGCGCTCTGGCCATCCGCATAGCCATTATATCCAGCAGCCAGAGCGCACCCAGTGTAACTTCTGGCGATGCCGGGGGTCGGATGCGACCTGATTACCCTGGTGCCCGTGCCCGGAGCCGCTGAGGCCTAACGCGGCCCTCGGAATCCTGCGGTGACAGGGACCGCAGGTGAGCCTTAGGGCGGGGCCGAAGTGGGGTGGCGGTACGGCCTGGGCTCTGGTGTGTGCCGCGCTGGGGCCTGGCTGGCCGTCCCAGCTGGGCCTGTCGACCTGCTGCTGCGGATGATCCTGGAGGCGGGCTCGGAGGGTGCCCGGGCCACCCGGCGGTGAAGACTGGGAGGCGACGGGTTAACCCTTCTGTCTGCCGCGCAAGGGACTCTGCAGACCGGGTGTGATGGGGCCACCGGCCTCTGCAACTTTCTCTGATGGTGCACGGTGCTGGAGGCCGGGCCGTCCTGAACTGTGGCGGTGAGATCAGGCTGGGGAGCCCTAGGCCGGGTTCCTGGGCTTACACTCTGCGCCGTCTGGACTCTGGGCCCAGTGGAGGGCCTGGAGCATCGGCTCCTGACAACGGCGCACTTTGCCACGTGGCAGCACCCTGGTTGAGTACTGTGTGCCCTGCCGCCACTCCCCCCTCCGATATACCCCTGCATAAAGCTGCGCATGTGGGGCTGTTCAAGTGGTACTGGCCCCCATTACACCTCTGGAGAGGCCTGCTTACAGACGCACCTCACCCCCTGGCATCGTTAACTTTTTGAGCCCCAGTTTTGTAGGTGTGATTGGCCAGATCCCGCACTAAGCAGCTGGGCAGAGTCCCTGATCGGCTACACTACCGCTGGCACCTGCCTTGGGTTCCCTTGCTGCGCTACTCCACTGCTGGATGACAGAATGTGCCGGCGGGGACCCAAAACAATGCCAGCTGACATTCGATGGCTGCAAGGCCCCCAGGCACTGCACTATGGATCAAAACACCTCTGATGACCCCGTGACTAACATAGCAACAAGTACCTCGCCAGATAGTACAGCAGCGATTACGACCGAGCTCCGTGCTGGATTCAAGTCTAAACTCTCGCTTCAATTCCCTTACGGCGCACCTGGATCGGATGACTGACAGCAAGGTCAGCCCGGCCGTTAGAATGGATGGAGCCAAAAGATGCATATCTGAGATTGAGGACTGATTTGTTGGCACTCAAAAACGGCTGGATCAGCTGGAAAGCCTGTTAAAATCTGTTGCACCCAAGAATGAGAATCCCGAAGTGCGCTCGCGCCACAATAACATTTGCATCACTGGAGTTGCAGAGTCTACCAACACTGGGTGCATGGACAGCTTTGTTAAGAAGCTACTGGCTGAGCTCTTTGGCAGAGATGCTTTCACAAGCACTTTTGTTGTGGAGAGGATGCACAGATCGCTGGGCCCGCGTCCAGTTCCCGGGGCACCTCCGCGCTCCATTATTGCTCACTTTTTGAATTTTCGGGACTGAGACACTGCACTGCACTTGGTGATTGAAAAGGGCCCAGTAAAATATCAGGATATGGCCCTTTCGCTTTACCCTGACTTTACCCAGCTGGTGCAGGAGGGTAATATTAAGTATGCAATGTTATATCCTGCGCGCTTGCGCATAGAACCCCTGCTGAGGCCGCATCCTTTTGCAAACAGCGTTGGCTTTGGGCACAGCCATGGTGCCCTTACGGAGCGTGGGGCTTGGACTCTTCATCCCTGCCAGCATCCCTGATACAGCATGGCCCCTGAGGGGGGCACCCCCGAATTGGACATTGAAGAGATACCAGCAACTTTGACTCTGTCCGGACATATGTACTGCAATTGACGGCTCAACGCCTGCTCCATTTTATCCCTTTTCCGAAAGCGTTGCCCTACCCCAATGGTGTACGCCAGAATGGCTCAAAGGTTATGGCTGTACCCAGTGGTGTGGGAGGAGGGAGTTGGGGTCAGTTGTACTGTATGTTTTATATTGTAGAGGCTGGTGATATTTGTGATTACTTGGTTTACTGGCATTATTCTCCGATGATTGGTTCATATATTCTTGCTTTGATACTTCCATCCACACTACTACTGTGCACTTGACTAAGATAGTGTGTATGACCTGGAACATTAGGGGCCTGAACAATCCAAAGAAAGGTTAAAAGGTTCTATCTTACTTTAATAGACATGGGATAAAAGTGGCATTCTTTCAAGAGACTCATTTGCCACCTCAGACTGAACATTCCTATGCTGCACAGTGGGGCACGCACTGATATTTTGCATGCTACAGCTCTTATTCGCGCAGAGTCTGCATATTAATCCATAAGAGTGTCCCCTTTGTGTGTCATGGTGTGGATCGAGACTCGGATGGGCGGTATTTGCTGCTTAGCGGCGTGTTGGCAGGGATTACTGTGTTTCTGGTTAATGTCTATGCTCCAAATGTTGATTCCCCCGACTTTTTTGCTACTCGTCGCACCCGAATGAATTCTCTGGTTGCGGAACAGATCCTACTAGGTGGTGACTTCAACATAACCCATGGCGTACTAGTAGACTCAACGGGACGTTCAGGAGCCACTAAACCACATTCTTTACACACCTTCACAGACCTATTAAACATGTTTCATCTTTCAGATGCTTGGCGCACCTGGCACCCTAACACACCAGGTTTCACCTTTTATTCTGCTCCGCATGATACATGGTCCGCATCAATCACTGGTACTTCCCCCCCTTGGTTCTGTTATGGCTTACAGACATTTCTCATTTCCCCTGTACGTTATCTGTGGTTGCCCATCTGCAGATGCCCTGTGCTACCCCCATGGTCAGAACATGGCAGCTACCCATAAATGCACTACATGACGAAGTATTTCGGTCTGAGATGCGCGCAGCCAATATAGAATATTTTGCTCAGGAGGCTTTTAAGGCATAAATAAGTGATGTTTGTATAGCACAGCACTTGGGGGTCCTACGCGCTATCAGGGGGGACCTGGCCAGAGTTGAGAGGCAATTGGCCGATATAGATAGTCAACTTCTGGTGCGCACAGATGACGCGACCATTCATGCGAGAGCAGAACTGCTGCTTGAATTTCACACTTTGGCATTGCGCGAGATGGCCCACCTCAGTAAGTATTCCAGGGCCTGCCAATACCGAGAGGGTGAGAGACTGGGTCACACCTTGGACCCCCCCGTTCCCCCGATACCAGGCTGCGTATGTCACGAGACTGGACCGCTGGGATGGCACAAAGCTTACGTCCACTGCTGGCATTGTTTCCAAATTCACCACTTACTATCAGGAATTATACACCTCACGTAGAAGTGCCTCCTCTGAGGCACTGACAGAATACCTATCAGAGGTGGCCATTGTGTGGCTTGAGAGAGGGCAACAGCAGTATCTTGCTGCCTCTATAACTTGTGATGAGATCTCTCAGGCCATCGATGCTCTGTGTGGCTCGAATGCCCCAGGAATGGATGGTTTCACGGGGTACTTCTATAAAGCTTACAAAGGTAGCCTATTCCCGCACCTCCTTGAGGTTTATGCTGAATCTCTGCAGACAGGTGCTCTTCCCTCTACTCTGAGGGAAGCAGTGATCGTATTGCTTCTGAAGCCTGGCAAGCCCCCACATTCATGTGCATCTTGCAGACCCCTGTTGTTACCAAACCATGTCAACAAGATATTGGTTGAAGGATGTGGCTACCTGACTGGCTCAGTTGATGGACCAAATTATATCCCCTATGCAATCAGGTTTTGAGCTGCACCGTTCAACAGCGATAAACCTCCGTACGATTAACCAAATAGCTCTGACTTTGCCAACAGCAGCAGTGCTCCAGGATACTGAAAAGGCATTTGATTCTCTCAAACTGCCTTTTCTTTATGCTATCCTTGTGAAACTGAGGCCCCCCAAAAGTTTCAGAGACTTGATTGCCTTGCTCTATGCGACCCCTCTCGCTCGTGTCCGGGTGAATGGCACACTGTTGGGGACGTTCCCCCTAACTTGTGGCACTCGTCAGGTCTGCCCGTTGCCCCCGCTATTTATAACAGTCATGGATCCTTTTGGTGCGCTTTCCAGGAACATCACCTGGATCGGGGGCTGAGGTTTCCTCAGGACCCGCTACTGGCCTCCCTTTACGCAGACAATATCCTGTTGTTTGTTCGGGACTCTGCTATGAACCTCCCTGTTCTCATTCGAGAGGTGGTGTGATTTGGAGCCTACTCTGGTGTAACCATTAACTGGAGCAATTCTGAGATATTCCCATTGACTGATGCCACAGCACCCTGCTCATTGGAGTACCTCTTCAGTGGTGCGTATATCCACCAAAATACCTTGGCATTGTCCTCCATAGAGTCAGTGCTGAGGTGGTGCAGCTGAGCTGTGGTCCTTCTATGGAAAAGCTTGTTGCTCAGATAGATACGTGGATTACACTTCCTTGATCCATGGCAGGCAGGACTGCTGTAATCAAGATGGTGGTCCTGCTGCGCTTTTTATACTTGTTTCTTAACAGCCCCATTGCCCTTTACAATCATTTTTTGCTTATTAAACTTGTCCGGGCTTGACAGCGTCCTCGTGTGCGCTGGGATACTTTAACTCTTCCTTACGAGAAGGGTGGGTTTGCGGTGCCTGACTTGCGCTTTTATTAACTGGTGGCTCAGGAACACTTTGCTTATTTTTGGTATCATCTGGATGCGCGACTACCTTTTCTTAAGCCTGAACACTCGCAAGTGCTCCCCTACTCCCTCCCCACACTGCTTCCACAGGGCCTCCTTAAGAGCCCGAAAGAGATTGAGACACTACTTAAATATTTGGGATGCACTACTTTGTACTCCCCACACCTGCCCCTGTCCAACAACCCCTGGCTTCCACTCACTCTGGAGCAGACCACTCAACGTACTCTAGACACCTATTGCTTGCACACCATAGGTGACCTTTACAGTGATGGTACTCTTAAAGCCGTGCCCACATTGCTGGAGAAGGGACCCTCAACATATTTAGACAGATTTATTCTTCACCACCTGCACAGCACCTTGTGCACAATTCTGCCTGCCTCCCTGGTGGAACCGCCTGACTTTCCACCTCTTTCTTTGATCCTCACTGCCCCCGAGGGAACACACTTGATTTCCAGGCTCTATAACGCCTCTCTCACACTGCGACCTGCTGGGATGGAAAAATCTCGGGCTGCATGGGAACGGGATTTAGGTAGTGCTCTGACTGACAAACAATGGCAATACTGCTGCGCCCAGACTAAGTTCATTTTCAACAATCATCGACACAAACTACTGCATTACAAATTCCTCCATTGCACCTATATTACGCCGCAGCTACTGGCCAGACTTGACCCTTCCCGTGCGCACACCTACCCCAAGTGCACTGCTGAACATGCTGACTTTGTGCATTTGGCCTGGAACTGTGCCCCAATTCGCGCTTATTGGGATTCCATTCATGACACTGACACACAGATGATAGGACACCTACTCTCACTGACGCCACTACTAGCACTGCTGGAATATGTAAAACCACTGCTGAAACACATTCAGCGGTTTGCTGCCCTGGCCCTACTTCTTATAAAGTGCCTGGTGCCACTCTATTGGGGAAATAGTACTGTCCTTACTGTATCAGCCTGGTTCTGCGACATGTCCTTTTGCGATACTACCAGTGAGATCTGCGCAACCCTGCAACTACTCTCCTCTTGACCTAAAGATATATGGCAGCCACACCAAAACTATCTTTTGAAAGTGCTGCCAACCACGCGGACTCCCCCAGGTACACCTGGCCCACAAAACCCCTAGACTCCGCTTGATGGCACCACTTCAAGCCATGATCCTATGTGGAACCTTTCTCTACAGACGCAGGTTATTGCCCCTCCTATTGTGTTGCAACTGCTGGGTTATTATGTTTAGTATCATTAACTTATGGACTGATGCCATTTATTAGTGCAAATGTGACTTGAGTTTACAGCTTCTGAACTGTTTAATTTCCAGATATATTAGTGCCTTCTTTCTCAGTCCTAGTTTCAGATGCAGTAAAGGAAGCCTATGTTGCTGATTGGGCTCTAGGACAGGCTCACGCGATGTACCGCAACCATGTAGGGTAGGATAAAGATTCCCCCTACCATGTAATACCTATTAGGTCAACACCTCACCCTCAACATCCCATTAAACATGAGGCTAAAGTCCCACTGAGAGAGATTATCACACAACTCGAGTACAAGGGAGTAATTGAACCCTGTGTCTTTGCAATGAATAACTTGTTATTCCCCGTTGCAAAATCAGACCATTCATATAGAATAGTCTTAGATTACAGACACTTTAACAGTCACACACACATTTATGCAATACAGAATGCACACAGCACTGCACTAATTAACAATAATATAGTGCGCAAAAAATACAAAACAACCATGGATATTTCCAGTGTTTTTTTCTGCCAAAATCTAGCACCTGAAAATCTGGAAATAATCGCTTTTAGGTCAAGGTGGCATACAGAGACGCTTTTTTCGATTGCCTCAGGGATATAGGAACAGCCTAGGGTTGTTTTTAACCCGTGTAACATTAATATTACATGATATTGACCCTGAGGCGTTGTCCTATGTGGATAATAATTATCTCACAGATGACGACCTCAGCATTCATCTTGCCAGGGTTGATCGGATCGTGCTTGGATTCGGTGCACAAGGGCATAAATTTAATTTCAAGAAAACAAAAATTGCTTTCCTCAGTGTCCTATTCCTGGGATACGAGTTATCAGATGAAGGCAAGAGCCTGGCCCTGTACTTTCTGGAGAAATGCACACAACTTCAACCATCGCATACCATCAAGAAACTATCGTCATTGCTGTTTTTTTTAAAGTTTGTTAGAACATACATGTCTGATTATAAACAACACATAAAACCACTTTATGACTCAGGGGGTCATAATGACATCTGTGGTGTTCTTTGAATAACGCCGATGACACGGGCGCAAACATACCGCTGTGGAGGCGACCATCCGTCCGCCAGACTATGGACACTGCCGGACTTCCACCACACTGAGGGTGGAAATCCGGCAGTACCCATGCTGGCGAACTGTGGTGTCCTGGCGGTGCAACCACATGCACTACCCCCCACCAGTAGGACGCCGCCAGCCCTATTAAGACCTTTAATATGGCCTTATGGTGTCCTGCTGCCAGGACGCTGCTGGCGGTAGGAGAGCCCCTTCCCATTCCCTGCCAGACGACCTTCTCCCTGGAACAGGTAAGGTGATCGTCTGACAGGGGAGGTGGGTGGGAGGGTGTTTGGTTTTGTGTGTGAGTGTGTGGTGTCTGTATGTGTGTATGAATGTGTGAGTGCATGTGTGAATGTGAGTGTTGTGGTGTTTGCGTGGTTGTATGCGTGTGAGTCACTGCATGTATGAATATTGAAGTGAGTGCGTGTCTGCATGTATGTGTGCCTGAATGCGTGTGAGTATGTATGAGTGAATGCATGTCTACTAGTGTGTGCATGAATGGGGGGTGGGGATTTGTGTGAATGGATCGGAGGGGGTGCAGGTGTGTGTGAATGGATCGGAGGGGGTGGGGATGCGTGTGAAAGGATCGGAGGGGGTAGGGGTGTGTGTTTGCATGGGGGTAAATGGGGAGTTAGGTGATTGCTGGAGGGGGCGTCTACTGGTGACAGGGAAGGAATTCCCTGTCACTGGTAGGCCCTACTGCCATGGTTTTTGTGGCGTTGCTACTGCCGCAGAAACCATGGCAGTAGGCCGGCTCATAATACCGTTGACGGTGCTCTGTGGGCCGTCGGGTCAGAGATGAACATCTCCGGCCCGGCGGTTCATACTGCCATGGCGGTATGAGTGGTAATGTGGCGAGTTGGCAGCGGCCAACCCGCCACACTCATAATGTGGCGGTATATACCGCCAGCCTGTTGGCGGTGATACGGCCACATTAACCTTGGTGGTCAAAAGACCGCCAGGGTCAATCGTCCAGATTTCTCAAGCAAACACTGGACACCAGAACAAACAGGTATTCTCAGAGAATTTCAGCAGGACATGCTGGAAGCAAAACACTTACAAGTATGCAACAACAAAACAAACCTGTTCATCAGAATAATTGCTGGTGCCATGTCCCTATCAAAGAGAGTGAGAAGGTACACATAGCATGCAAATCTCATTGGTATTCAAATGCAGAACAACATTTTGCACCCACAGAAAAAATATTGACTGTTGTACAGATGGATGTCATTAAGGAGAGGCCACTAGCCCAAGGGAAACGCATTACTGTCCCTACCTACCCTGGTACAAGCCTTAGAGGCTGTTACCGAAGCAATCATTCCTAATGCTAACGCATCCCATCCATGCTGGATTCAATGGGAAACCTCCCTCACTGCCACGGATGTTGATTACATTTTTGAACCAAAATTACAAACATAAGAATTTCTCCAATATGAGCAGGAGTCCTGTGCACCTACTACCATATTACCACTGGATCAATACCAAACTATCATTTACAGTGATGGTTCAGCACAACCATCTGTAGGCAGTAAACATCAATATTCAGCCGCTTGCGCAGCCGTAAGTGGGGTAATGAGAGATACCTACACACAGACCACAGGGGACTGCGCTGCACAGCTGGCAGAGTTTAAGGCTCTTATCTTGGCAATGGAACATATGGATCTGGAACATCCCACACTAATTGTGTGTGATTCGTATTACTATGTCTAGTCCTACAATGATCAATCTCAATCACTGGCATTTGAATGGATTCAGAGACTCCAAAGGGAACACCATTAAACACAGAACTTTGTGGGGAAAGGTAGATGATCTTAAGGACAGACCACCAGATGCTCATGTAGTACATGCATTGGGCCATCAATGTGTAGGAGTACACATTGCAGTAAATGCTCTGGCTGAAGAAGCTGCTAAATCCGCCATAGCTACGGCTTCTGTTGCTGCAATAACTCGTTCTCATACAAGATTAGATGGCCAGCCTTCACCAAAAGCATACCCTGCAAGATATTCTTACCATGCTAGTGCGCAAAACTTTGCATTTGCAACCATTCCAGGGGTGGGAGACTGTGGTATTCCCAACCAAGACCAGAGATTAGATCTGAAGATAGAAGTGAGAGATTGTATGGATGGCGTCTTTCAATCTGACCCTTGTCGTTTATACTGTGCTTGTAGAACAATATGTTGAGAAAAATCAACACTTCACCCTCACTTTTTAAGTCATGTGAAGTTAAACTGCATAGTGCATTAACCGTTAGCAGTGGCCGAGAGCACTTCCCACTAGGTGGTTGTAAGGAAATGCCTCCTTGGCATGGTTACCCCCTGACTTTTTGCCTTTGCTGATGCTAAGTTTTGATTTGAGAGTGTGCTGAGGCCTGCTAACCAGGCCCCAGCACCAGTGTTCTTTCCCTAACCTGTACTTTTGTTTCCACAACTGGCACACCCTGGCATCCAGGTAAGTCCCTTGTAACTGGTACCCCTGGTATCAAGCGCCCTGATGCCAGGGAAGGTCTCTAAGGGCTGCAGCATATCTTATGCCACCCTGGGGACACTCAGCACAGACACACTGCTTGCCAGCTTGTGTGTGCTAGTGGGGATAAAAAGACTAAGTCGACATGGCACTCCCCTCAGGGTGCCATGCCAACCTCACACTGCCTGTGAAGTATAGATAAGTCATCCCTCTAGCAGGCCTTACAGCCCTAAGGTAGGGTGCACTATACCATAGGTGAGGGCATAAGTGCATGAGCACTATGCCCCTACAGTGTCTAAGCAAAACCTTAGACATTGTAAGTGCAGGGTAGCCATAAGAGTATATGGTCTGGGAGTCTGTCATGCACGAACTCCACAGCACCATAATGGCTACACTGAAAACTGTGAAGTTTGGTATCAAACTTCTCAGCACAATAAATGCACACTGATGCCAGTGTACATTTTATTGTAACATACACCGCCAGGGAGGAGTGGCATGGGCAGTGCAGGGGCCCCCAGGGGCCCCACAACACCCGTTCCCGCCATCCTGGTTCTGGCGGTGTAAACCGCCAGAAACAGGCTGGCGGGAAGGGGGTCGGAATCCCCATGCAGCGCCGCCATGGAGGATTCCCTGGGCCAGGGGAAAACCGGCGGGAACCCGCCGGTTCCCCTTTTCTGACCGCAGCTTTAGCGCCGCGGTCAGAATGGCCCTGGAAGCACCGCCAGCCTGTTGGCGGTGCTTCCGTTGCCCTCCACCCTGGCGGTCATAGACCGCCAGGGTTGGAATGAGGGCCTATGTTTCTAAAAGTTGGAATACTTTTTAAGAATATAAAACTATCTCTAGAACTTAATTAAAACTTTCACAAAACTTTTAAACTCTAAAAGAAATGCTAACAGGGACTAACACAAGGCCCTAGCAGGACTTTTAAAAATTTAGAAAAATAGCTCAAATTGCAAAAATCAGTTTCTAATGACAATTTTTGGAATTTAGTCGTGTGATCAGGTATTGGCTGAGTAGTCCAGCAAATGCAAAGTCTTGTACCCCACCGCTGATCCACCAATGTAGGAAGTTGGCTCTGTATGCACTATTTCAAAGTAAGGAATAGTATGCACAGAGTCCAAGGGTTCCCCTTAGAGGTAAGATAGTGGCAAAAAGAGATAATACTAATGCTCTATTTTGTGGTAGTGTGGTCGAGCAGTAGGCTTATCAAAGGAGTAGTGTTAAGCATTTGTTGTACATACACAAGCAATAAATGAGGAATACACACTCAGAGACAATTCCAGGCCAATAGGTTTTTGTATAGAAAAATATATTTTCTTAGTTTATTTTAAGAACCACAGGTTCAAGATTTACATGTAATACTTCAAATGAAAGGTATTGCAGGTAGGTACTTTAGGAGCTTTGAATTAGCAAAATAGCATATACAGTTTTCACATAAATCACATATAGCTATTTTAAAACTAGACACAGTGCAATTTTCAACAGTTCCTGGGGGAGGTAAGTGTTTGTTAGTTTTTGCAGGTAAGTAAACCACCTACGGGGTTCAAGTTTGGGTGCAAGGTAACCCACCGTTGGGGGGTTCATAGCAACCCCAAAGTTACAACACCAGCAGCTCAGGGCCGGTCAGGTGCTTCCAGGGCCATTCTGACCGCGGCGGTAAAGCCGCGGTCAGAAAAGGGGAACCGGCGGTTTCCCGCCGGTTTTCCCCTGGCCCAGGGAATCCTCCATGGCGGCGCTGCATGCAGCGCCGCCATGGGGATTCCGACCCCCTTCCTGCCAGCCTGTTTCTGGCGGTTTACACCGCCAGAACCAGGATGGCGGGAACGGGTGTCGTGGGGCCCCTGGGGGCCCCTGCACTGCCCATGCCACTGGCATGGGCAGTGCAGGGGCCCCCTAACAGGGCCCCATTAAGATTTTCACTGTCTGCTTTGCAGACAGTGAAAATCGCGACGGGTGCTACTGCACCCGTCGCACCCCTGCAACACCGCCGGCTCCATTCGGAGCTGGCTTCATTGTTGCAGGGTCTTTCCCGCTGGGCCGGCGGGCGCCCTTTTGGCGGTCGCCCGCCGGCCCAGCGGGAAAGTCGAAATGACCCCCGCGGTCTTTTGACCGCGGTGCGGTCTTTCGACGGGGTTACTTTGGCGGGCGGCCTATGCCGCCCGCCAAAGTTAGAATGACCCCCATAATGTCTAATGCAGAAGAGAGTGTGATGGAACTCGACCTCACACCTTACCTCCATCTTAAGATGAGGGAGCTAAGGTCTCTCTGCAAAATAAAGAAAATACCATTTGGCATCAGACCTTCCAAAATACAGCCCCAGGAGCTGCTGGCAGAGTTGGAAAAAGCCAACCCCTCTGAGGATGATCTCCCAGAGGATGAAGCTAGTGACTTGGAAGAGATTTCCCCCCCCCCCCTCCAGTCCTAATTAGGGAGATCAGGGCCCCTCAAGTCCTGACTCCAACTGTGATAGTCAGAGATGCTGCTTCCCTCACAGGAGGGTCCAGCACCTCTGTAATCACTGAGGATAGCCTCAGTGAAGATGACCTCTTGTTAGCCAGGATGGCCAAAAGATTGGCTTTAGAGAGACAGCTCCTAGCTATAGAAAGGGAAAGACAAGAGATGGGTTTTGGTCCCATCCATGGTGGCAGCAACATAAATAGGGTCAGAGATTCTTCTGACATGTTGAAAATCCCTAAAGGGATTGTAACTAAATATGAAGATGGTGATGCCATCACCAAATGGTTCACAGCTTTTGAGAGGGCCTGTGCAACCAGAAAAGTAAACAGATCTCACTGGGGTGCTCTCCTTTGGGAAATGTTCACTGGAAAGTGTAGGGATAGCCTCCTCACACTCTCTGGAAAAGATGCAGAATCTTATGACCTCATGAAGGGTACCCTGATTGAGGGCTTTGGATTCTCCACTGAGGAGTATAGAATTAGATTCAGGGGGGCTCAAAAATCCTCGAGCCAGACCTGGGTTGATTTTGTGTACTACTCAGTGAAAACACTGGATGGTTGGATTCAAGGCAGTGGTGTAAATGATTATGATGGGCTGTACAATTTATTTGTGAAAGAACACCTATTAAGTAATTGTTCAAATGATAAACTGCATCAGCATCTGGTAGACCTAGGACCAATTTCTCCCCAAGAATTGGGAAAGAAGGCGGACCATTGGGTCAAGACTAGGGTGACCAAGACTTTCACAGGGGGTGACCAAAAGGAAGGGGTCACAAAGCCTCCCCAGGGGAAGAGTGTTGAGACATCCAAAGGTAAAAATAGTAAAGAGTCTTCTTCAGGCCCCCAAAAACCTGCACAGGAGGGTGGGCCCAGAGCCTCTTCACAAACCAATTTTGGGTACAAGGGTAAACACTTTGATCCCAAAAAGGCCTGGTGTTGTAGCTGTAATCAGCCTGGACACCAAACTGGAGACAAGGCCTGTCCCAAGAAAAGTACCACTTCTAACTCCACTCCAGCTAACACTGGAATGGCCAGTCTCCAAGTGGGATCAACAGTGTGCCCAGAGCAAATCAGGTGTCACACTGAAGCTACATTAGTCTCTGAGGGTGGGGTGGATTTAGCCACACTGGCTGCCTGGCCTCCTAACATGCAAAAATACAGGCAGCAGCTCTTAATTAATGGGACAAGTGTAGAAGGCCTGAGGGATACAGGTGCCAGTGTCACCATGGTGACAGAGAAACTGGTTTCCCCTGGTCAATACCTGGCTGGACAAACTTATCCAGTCACCAACGCTGACAATCAGACTAAAGTACATCCCATGGCTATGGTAACTTTAGAGTGGGGAGGGGTCAATGGCCTGAAACAGGTGGTGGTCTTCTCAAATATCACAGTAGACTGTTTGCTTGGAAATTACCTGGAGTCCTCAGCATGGGCTGAGGTAGAATTGAAAACCCATGCAGCCATGCTGGGTATCCCTGAACTGGTGTGTGTCAAGACAAGGGCACAGTGCAAGACTCAGGGTGAAAAAGTAGAGTTGGAGCCTGGATAAAGGGCCCAGCCTACCAAGAGAAAAGGAAAGACAACTGGGAAACCAGCTGCAACACAACAACAAAAAGAGAACCTCTTTTCCCAGGAAGAAGTTCTGCCCTCTGAGGGAACTGAGCCTCTAGAGTTAGAACCTTATCAGGTTGAACTCTTAGGCCCAGGGGGACCCTCAAGGGAGCAGTTGTGTAAGGGGCAAGAAACCTGTCCCTCTCTTGAAGGCCTTAGGCAGCAAGCTGCTGAAGAGTCCAATGGCAAGAAAACTGGAACACATAGGGTCTATTGGGAAGATCGACTCCTTTACACTGAGGCAAGAGATCCCAAACCTGGTGCCACTAGGAGAGTGGTAGTGCCTCAGGAGTTTAGGGAGTTCATACTGACCTTAGTCCATGATATTCCTCTTGCTGGGCATTTGGGACAAACCAAGACGTGGGAGAGACTAGTCAACCACTTCTATTGGCCCAACATGTCCCAGAAGGTCAAGGAGTTTTGTGTCTCCTGTACCACCTGTCAAGCCAGTGGTAAGACAGGTGGACACCCAAAGGCCCCCCTCATTCCACTTCCAGTGATGGGGGTCCCCTTTGAAAGAGTGGGTGTGGACATAGTGGGTCCACTTGAACCTCCCACAGCCTCAGGGAACATGTACATACTAGTAGTAGTGGATCATGCTACTAGATACCCTGAAGCAATTCCCCTTAGGTCGACTACTGCCCCTGCAGTAGCCAAGGCCGTCATTGGTATTTTTACCAGAGTGGGTTTTCCTAAGGAGGTGGTGTCTGACAGAGGTACCAACTTCATGTCAGCATACCTGAAACACATGTGGAATGAGTGTGGAGTGACTTACAAATTCACTACACCATACCATCCACAAACTAATGGCCTTGTTGAGAGATTCAACAAGACATAAAAAGGCATGATCATGGGGCTCCCTGAAAAACTCAAAAGGAGATGGGATGTCCTCTTGCCATGTCTGCTTTTCATTTACAGAGAGGTGCCTCAGAAGGGAGTAGGGTTCTCACCCTTTGAACTTCTGTTTGGCCACCCTGTAAGGGGACCACTAGCTCTTGTGAAAGAAGGCTGGGAGAGACCTCTCCATGAGTCTAAGCAAGATATAGTGGACTATGTACTTGGCCTACGTTCAAGGATGGCAGTGTACATGGAAAAGGCAAGTAAAAACCTTGAGGCCAGCCAACAGCTCCAGAAGTTTTGGTATGACCAAAAGGCTGCAATGGTTGAATTTCAGCCAGGGCAGAAAGTCTGGGTTCTGGAGCCTGTGGCTCCCAGGGCACTTTAGGACAAATGGAGTGGCCCTTACCCAGTGCTAGAAAAGAAGAGTCAGGTCACCTACCTGGTGGACCTAGGCACTAGCAGGAGCCCCAAGAGGGTGATCCATGTGAACCGCCTTAAGCTCTTCCATGACAGGGCTGATGTGAATCTGTTGATGGTAATAGATGAGGACCAGGAAGCTGAGAGTGAACCTCTCCCCGAACTCCTCTCCACAAACCCTAAAGATGGCTCAGTTGATGGAGTGATCTACTCAGACACCCTCTCTAGCCAACAGCAATCTGTTTGTAGGAAGGTCCTGCAACAGTTTGCTGAGCTCTTTTCCCTAACCCCTGGTCAGACACACCTGGGTACCCATGATGTGGACACAGGAGACAGCATGCCTGTCAAAAACAAAATATTCAGACAGTCTGACCAAGTTAAGGAAAGCATCAAGGTGGAAGTCCACAAGATGCTGGAATTGGGAGTCATTGAGCACTCTGACAGCCCCTGGGCTAGCCCAGTGGTCTTAGTCCCCAAACCTCACACCAAAGATGGAAAGAGAGAGATGAGGTTTTGTGTGAACTACAGAGGACTTAATTCTGTCACCAAGACAGATGCCCATCCCATTCCAATGGCTGATGAACTGATTGATAAATTAGGTGCTGCCAAATTCTTAAGTACCTTTGACTTAACTGCAGGGTACTGGCACATCAAAATGGCACCAGGAGCAAAAGAAAAGACAGCATTCTCCACACCTGATGGGCATTATCAGCTTACCGTTATGCCCTTTGGTTTAAAGAATGCCCCTGCCACCTTCCAAAGGTTGGTGAATCAAGTCCTTGCTGGTTTGGAGTCCTTTAGTGCAGCTTATCTTGACGATATTGCTGTCTTTAGCTCCAGCTGGCAGGATCACCTGGTCCACCTGAAGAAGATTTTGAAGGCTCTGCAATCAGCAGGCCTCTCTATGAAGGCATCCAAATGCCAGATAGGGCAGGGAACTGTGGTTTACTTGGGACACCTTGTAGGTGGAGGCCAAGTTCAGCCACTCCAGCCTAAGATCCAGACTATTCTGGACTGGGCAGCTCCAAAAACCCAGACTCAAGTCAGGGCATTCCTTGGCTTGACTGGGCACTACAGGAGGTTTGTGAAGGGATATGGATCCATAGTGACAGCCCTCACAGAACTTACCTCCAAGAAAATGCCCAAGAAAGTAAACTGGACTGTAGAATGCCAACAGGCCTTTGACACCCTGAAACAAGCAATGTGCACAGCACCAGTTCTAAAAGCTCCAGATTACTCCAAGCAGTTCATTGTGCAGACAGATGCCTCAGAACATGGGATAGGGGCAGTTTTGTCCCAAACAAATGAAGATGGCCTTGACCAGCCAGTTGCTTTCATTAGCAGGAGGTTACTCCCCAGGGAGCAGCGTTGGAGTGCCATTGAGAGGGAGGCCTTTGCTGTGGTTTGGTCCCTGAAGAAGCTGAGACCATACCTCTTTGGTACTCACTTTGTAGTTCAAACTGACCACAGACCTCTCAGATGGCTGATGCAAATGAAAGGTGAAAATCCAAAACTGTTGAGGTGGTCCATCTCCCTACAGGGAATGGACTTTATAGTGGAACACAGACCTGGGACTGCCCATGCCAATGCAGATGGCCTTTCCAGGTTCTTCCACTTAGAAAATGAAGACTCTCTTGGGAAAGGTTAGTCTCATCCTCTTTCGTTTGGGGAGGGGTTGTGTAAGGAAATGCCTCCTTGGCATGGTTACCCCTTGACTTTTTGCCTTTGCTGATGCTAAGTTTTGATTTGAGAGTGTGCTGATGCCTGCTAACCAGGCCCCAGCACCAGTGTTCTTTCCCTAACCTGTACTTTTGTTTCCACAATTGGCACACCCTGGCATCCAGGTAAGTCCCTTGTAACTGGTACCCCTGGTATCAAGGGCCCTGATGCCAGGGAAGGTCTCTAAGGGCTGCAGCATATCTTATGCCACCCTGTGGACCCCTCACTCAGCACAGGCACACTGCTTGCCAGCTTGTGTGTGCTAGTGGGGATAAAAAGACTAAGTCGACATGGCACTCCCCTCAGGGTGTCATGCCAACCTCACACTGCCTATGAAGTATAGATAAGTCACCCCTCTAGCAGGCCTTACAGCCCTAAGGCAGGGTGCACTATACCATAGGTGAGGGCACCAGTGCACGAGCACTATGCCCCTACAGTGTCTAAGCAAAACCTTAGACATTGTAAGTGCAGGGTAGCCATGAGAGTATATGGTCTAGGAGTCTGTCATGCACGAACTCCACAGCACCATAATGGCTACACTGAAAACTGCGAAGTTTGGTATCAAACTTCTCAGCACAATAAATGCACACTGATGCCAGTGTACATTTTATTGTAACATACACCCCAGAGGGCACCTTAGAGGTGCCCCCTGAAACCTTAACCGACTATCCGTGTAGGCTGATTGGTTTTAGCAACCTGCCACACTAGAGACATGTTGCTGGCCACATGGGGAGAGTGCTTTTGTCACTCTGTGGCTAGTAACAAAGCCTGTACTGGGTGGAGGTGCTTCACACCTCCCCCTGCAGGAACTGTAACACCTGGCGGTGAGCCTCAAAGGCTCACCCCCTTTGTTACAGCACCCCAGGGCACTCCAGCTAGTGGAGTTGCCCGCCCCCTCCAGCCACTGCCCCACTTTTGGTGGCAAGGCCGGAGGAAATAATGAGAACAACAAGGAGGAGTCACTGGCCAGTCAGGACAGCCCCTAAAGTGTCCTGAGCTGAGGTGACTCTAACTTTTAGAAATCCTCCATCTTGCAGATGGAGCATTCCCCCAATAGGGATAGGAATGTGCCCCCCTCCCCTTGGGAGGAGGCACAAAGAGGGTGTACCCACCCTCAGGGCTAGTAGCCATTGGCTACTAACCCCTCAGACCTAAACACGCCCTTAAATTTAGTATTTAAGGGCTACCCAGAACCTAGGAAACTAGATTCCTGCAACCTAAGAAGAAGAGGACTGCTAAGCTGAAAAACCCTGCAGAGAAGACGGAAACACCAACTGCTTTAGCCCCAGCTCTACCGGCCTGTCTCCCCACTTCTAAAGACACTGCTCCAGCGACGCTTTCCCCAGGGACCAGCGACCTCTGAATCCTCAGAGGACTACCCTGCTCTAGAAGGACCAAGAACTCCCGAGGACAGCGGCCCTGTTCACCAAAGACTGCAACTTTGAAACAAAGCAGCAACTTTGAAACAACTTGTGTTTCCCGCCGGAAGCGTGAGACTTGACACTCTGCACCTGACACCCCCGGCTCGACTTGTGGAGAACAATCACTTCAGGGAGGACTCCCCGGCGACTGCGAGACCGTGAGTAGCCAGAGTTGCCCCCCCCGAGCCCCCACAGCGACGCCTGCAGAGGGAATGCCGAGGCTCCCCCTGGCCGCGACTGTCTGCTTCTCAGATCCCGACGCCTGGTAAAGACTCTGGACCCGCAGCCCCCAGGACCTGAAGGATCCGAACTCCAGTGCAGGAGTGACCCCCAGGAGGCCCTCTCCCTTGCCCAGGTGGTGGCTACCCCGAGGAGCCCCCCCCTTGCCTGCCTGCATCGCTGATGAGACCCCTTGGTCTCCCATTGAAACCTATTGAAAACCCGAGGCGTGTTTGCACACTGCACCCGGCCGCCCATGCTGCTGAGGGTGTACTTTCTGTGTGGACTTGTGTACCCCCCGGGTGCCCTACAAAACCCCCCTGGTCTGCCCTCCGAAGACGCGGGTACTTGCCTGCTGGCAGACTGGAACCGGGGCACCCCCTTCTCCATTGAAGCCTATGTGTTTTGGGCACCACTTTGACCTCTGCACCTGACCGGCCCTGAGCTGCTGGTGTGGTAACTTTGGGGTTGCTCTGAACCCCCAACTGTGGGCTACCTTGGACCCAAACTTGAACCCCGTAGGTGGTTTACTTACCTGCAAAAACTAACAAACACTTACCTCCCCCAGGAACTGTTGAAAATTGCAGTGTCTAGTTTTAAAATAGCTATATGTGATTTATGTGAAAACTGTATATGCTATTTTGCTAATTCAAAGTTCCTAAAGTACCTACCTGCAATACCTTTCATTTGACGTATTACATGTAAATCTTGAACCTGTGGTTCTTAAAATAAACTAAGAAAATATATTTTTCTATACAAAAACCTATTGGCCTGGAATTGTCTCTGAGTGTGTGTTCCTCATTTATTGCTTGTGTATGTACAACAAATGCTTAACACTACTCCTTTGATAAGCCTACTGCACGACCACACTACCACAAATTTTTGCCACTATCTTACCTCTAAGGGGAACCCTTGGACTCTGGGCATACTATTCCTTACTTTGAAATAGTGCATACAGAGCCAACTTCCTACAGTGGTCCAAAGTTTCCTTCAATGGACTGCAGTAATCCTGGATGGTAATACAATTCTGGAAAGACTAATGCCACAGTGTTTGGTATTTCTCAATGTGATACTTCCCAATTCCCAGTTTGGCAGTTTAAATGAGCAATAACGCCACATTTCCCCCCAAAAAGTGAATATTGTGGCTTTTCACTCGCACAAGGTTGCCAGGCAAACTTTCCACAGGGAACAACCGCCATGGATGTTCAAACTGTAAACATTGGTTGCAATCCTCACGCAGGTGCAACTTTCCATTAGTATCCAAATTGGAATGAGGGCGAAAGCAGGAAAGACAGTCTAAATTATGCTCTTAGACTGAAGGTGTCCCATAATTAATCTTACAAATATGCCACCTAGTCAGTAATCCACTGACATAGTTGGTATTGATAAGTCAAGCCAGTAAAAAGAAAAAAAGTAGGCTCCTCTAGTATTTTATCCTCATTGAAATATAAACCACAAAAATAACTATTGTCTGAAGTATTACTAAACTTTGTATAATCTAATCCTAAATTATTATTAAAGAAAAAGGCAGAATTGTCCTATCAAGAGAGTACACAGGATTTTACGCAAATTATCTTTAAGTTACCAGGTAGGAGAATCCCCAGAATATCATAAAATGAACAAATGGCTGGCATTGTTATCTAAAAAACACAAAATGGTACTCCTTTACAACAGACATGATAACACAGCCCCTTGAGCTGAAAAAGCTTCAATTGAACATGGAACAATTTATATTCTTACTTAGAACACAACCCAAAAAGCATGAGGTCACTGTACTGAGCAATAAAAAGACACATGCAAGGCACCTCAGGGTCACCTAGGAATGCATTAGAGAAAATGACCAAACCCCAGAAATGGTTTTATGTAGGTTGAATCGCTTTCGGTAAATGAATAATTACTAAAAGTAAAAATGGTAAGTTCATACTTGTTCTCATTTTGAAACAATTTTCAGACAGAAGGCGTAAGCAGTAGTAGTTTGTTCTCACTGCTACGTTGACTTACAATATACAGCTTACAGCTTTGAAGTTACTAACATTTCTGGAGTTGAAAAAGAGTGAGGTACGAAACTAAATTCAACTTTGTTGTGAAAACATGAAACAATCTACTAACAATTCATGCTGAGAGTAGCGTGACCAGATTTTGAGACACAAAAAGTGGGACAGATCCTCTATCTATCTATCTATCTATCTATCTATCTATCTATCTATCTATCTATCTATCTATCTATCTATCTATCTATCTATCTATCCATCTATCTATCTAACTATCTATCTATTGGATAGCCAGTAGGCTGTTATAGTTAGGACCTAGAATCTATAGGAAAAGCATTTTTTATTTTGCCTATATCTTTGGTGCTGTTTGCCGAATATTTGAAATTTTTTCAAAACTAGTTTGCCACTTACTTCTGCTGCCTTGTGGAAAGTTTCAGGGTGATACGTTAAGCAGGGCCCAACCAAAAGGGGGAGTCTCAAAACGTGTCTCCCCCATGCAATTTCTCATAGGAATTTTAGACACGACTACAGCCCAAACCGCTGGAAGGAATTACACCCATTTTGGCAGAAAGCAAGATTTTTGTCCAGAAAGTGGTGTAAAACTGTTCAGTAGTATTGGAGTTATTAACCTCTTAGCTGCTGGGCATTCCCCCCGCCCCCAGTGCTGAGCGCATTTTTTGGCTATTTGGGGTGGTTTGCACTTAGGCCTTCATAACTTTTTGTCCACATAAGCTATCCATGCCAAATTTGCGTCCTTTTTTTCCAACATCCTAGGAATTCTAATGGTACCCAGAGTTTGTGGTTTCCCATGGAAGAGACCAAGAAATTAGCCAAAATACAGTGAAAATTTCGTTTTTTTTAAAAAAAGGGGAAAAAAGGGCTGCTGAAGAAGGCTTGTGTTTTTTGTCCCTGAAAATGCCATCAACAAAGGGTTTCTGGTGCTAAAATCACCATCTTCCCACCTTTCAGGAACGGGCAGACTTGAATCAGAAAACCACATTTTTCAACACAAATTTGGCATTTTACTGGGACATACCCCATTTTTGCTGTTTTTGGTGCTTTCAGCCTCCTTCCAGTTAGTGACAGGAATGGGTGTGAAACCAATGCTGGATCCCGGACAGCTAAACATTTCTGAAAACCAGACAAAATTCTGAATTCAGCAAGGGGTCATTTGTGTAGATCCTTCAAGGTTTTCCTACAGAAAATAACAGCTGAAATAAAAAAATATTGAAATTGAGCTGAAAACAACAGCCATTTTTCTTTATGTTTTACTCTGTAACTTTTTCCTGCAATGTCAGATTTTTGAAAGCAATATACCGTTATGTCTTCTGGACTCTTCTGGCTGCGGGGATATAAAGGGCTTGTAGGTTCATCAAGAACCCTAGGTACCCAGAGCCAATAAATGAGCTGCACCCTGCAGTTGGTTTTCATTCTATACTGGGTATACAGCAATTCATTTGCTGAAATATGAAGAGTGAAAAATAGGTATCAAGAAAACCTTTGCATTTCCAAAATGGGCCCAAGATAAGGTTTTGAGGAGATGTGGTTATTTGCACATCTCTGAATTCCGGGGTGCCCATATTAGCATGTGAATTGCAGGGCATTTCTCAAGTAGACGTCATTTTTACACACTCTCTTTTATTTGGAAGGAAAAAATGTAGAGAAAGATAAGGGGCAATAACACTTGTTTTGCTATTCTATGTTCCCCCAAGTCTCCCGATAAAAATGATACCTCACTTGTGTGGGTAGGCCTAGCGCCCGCGACAGGAAATGCCCCAAAACACAACGTGGACACATGCCATTTTTTTGACGGAAAACAGAGCTGTTGTTTGCAAAGTGCCTAGCTATGGATTTTGGCCTCTAGCTCAGCCGGGACCTAGGGAAACCTACCAACCCTGTGCATTTTTGAAAACTAGAGACCTAGGGGAATCCAAGATGGGGTGACTTGTGGGGCTCTGACCAGGTTCTGTTACCCAGAATCCATTGCAAACCTCAAAACGTGGCTAAAAAAACACGTTTTCCTCACATTTCAGTGACAGAAAGTTCTGGAATCTGAGAGGAGCCACAAATTTCCTTCCACCCAGCGTTCCCCCAAGTCTCCCGATAAAAATGATACCTCACTTGTGTGGGTAGGCCTAGCGCCCGCGACAGAAAAAGGCCCAAAACACAACGTGGACACATCCCATTTTTTGACAGAAAACAGAGCTGTTTTTTGCAAAGTGCCTACCTGTAGATTTTGGCCTCTAGCTCAGCTGGCACCTGGGGAAACCTAGCAAACCAGTGCAGTTTTGAAAACTAGAAACCCAGGGGAATCCAAGATGGGGTGACTTGTGCGGCTCTGACCCGGTTCTGTTACCCAGAATCCTTTGCAAACCTCAAAATGTGGCTAAAATAACACGTTTTCCTCACATTTCGGTGACAGAAAGTTCTGGAATCTGAGAGGAGCCACAAATTTCCTTCTGCCCAGCGTTCCCCCAAGTCTCCCGATAACAATTATACCTCACTTGTGTGGGTAGGCCTAGCGCCCGCGACAGGAAATGCCCCAAAACACAACGTGGACACATCAACTTTTTTCATAGAAAACAGTGCCTACCTGTGGATTTTGGCCTCTAGCTCAGCCGGCACCTGGGGAAACCTAGCAAACCAGTGCATTTTTGAAAACCAGAAACCCAGGGGAATCCAAGATCGGGTGACTTGTGGGGCTCTGACCAGGTTCTGTTACCCAGAATCCTTTGCAAACATAAAAATATGGCCAAAAAACACTTTTTCCTCTCATTTCGGTGACAGAAAGTTCTGGAATCTGAGAGGAGCCACAAATTTCCTTCCACCCAGCATTCCCCCAAGTCTACCGATAAAAATGGTACCTCACTTGTGTGGGTAGGCCTGGTGCCCGCGACAGGAATAGATCACACAACGGTCAATGTTGGTCCTTACATTAGGCAGCTATTGACCCTGGGGTGATCCATTCCTGACGCAGGCACTAGGTGTAGGCACTCAAGTGGGGTAATGTTTTTATCAGGACAGGTGAGGAATCACTGGGTGGTAGGAATTTTGTGGATCCCAGCATATTCCTGTAGTTTGTGTGACAGAAATGCGAGAAAAATAGAGTTTTTATTCAACATTTCAGCTTTGCAGGGTATTTTGGATAAGAAAACTTTGGGGAATCCACACAAGTCACACCTCTGTGGACTCCCCCGAATGTCTAGTTTCCAGAAATGTTTGGGTTTAGTGTGTTTCTCTATATGGCCGCCGAACCCAGGACCAAAAACACAGGTGCCTGCCTTACAAAACCAGTTTGTTTTGCGATAGATCATTTTGATGTCTCCACAATACGATTTGGGCAGTGGAATTTGGGGCTGAACTAAATTGGGGAGCTCCCAAGAGAGCACTCTCTCTCTCTCTCTGCTTGCCGCCGCATTCACCTGCTCTCTGGGTTGGGCTAACCCACTATTACCCAGTTGCACAGACTGCTTGCGAAGGGACAGCAGGACTGTCCTCATCACCTCCCTCATAATGTACTGGAAGAGGAGTTATCGAATGGGACTCCTCTGACTGAAAAATCACTCCCAGAGTCTGCGCCATTGTCCTATCCCTCAGATGCTGTCTCAGTATCTGATGTCTCAGTCTCTGATCCTATGTCAGAGCTGTCCTCTATAACCCGAGTGCCGGCAGAAGTCATCCATCAAGATGCCATCTCTGCTATTGGCTAAACTGTTGCTCTAAAACACTAGCCTACGTAGACAGTCACAAAATCGATGGTGTGTGTGAGATACGTGCAACAGTAGAGGCCACCTTACCTGCGCTTCTTCCCTCAATCAGCACGTTCTTTCAAGACACTCAAAAAACACCTTGTCACATACCATTCGTCACAGTCTTTAGCACCTCCTGCGCCCAGTCCAACAATCATTATTGGTGCTCCCACTCCCTCCTCCTCGGATTCCCTCATTACCACCCAGCAAAAGTGCCCTTCATCTCTCCATAGCCGCCCTCGACCCCGCACATACATTTCATTTGTATTATAGCGCAGGTAATGGCTGACTTTACTAATGTACTCAGCTATTTACATAAAATACAGATTTGCTCTTTGCAGTAGGCATATAAACCTTCTGCGCTTCTTTATGGCACTAAAACTGCCACTAGACAAGTCTGACCCTTTTGTAGCAGAAACATAGTCACAATACTTACTTGACTTTTTTATTGCTGCCTAAAAGCTACAGTTGAAAAGCATCAGTTGAAGTATGTGCATTGCTTTGAAGACGCAAGTTGCAACTGCAAGACAACTGGTGGCAAATCTATATATATATCTCACTTTTAGATGTGGGTCTGGTTTTCCTGGGGGCCGATCGCAGCCCCCAGGGAAACCACACACATATTGACAAAAGTGATATATATATATATATATATATATATATATATATATATATATAGTTATATAGTTATATATATATATAATAGATCTATCTCTATATATATATTTATCTACATAGATATATCTATAGATAGATCTATATATATACATATATCTATATATATCTATAGATCTATCTATAGATATATCCATGTACATAGATATATCCATGTACATAGATATATCTATATATAGAGTATATATATAGATCTATTTTTTTTAGTTGTTGTATGGTTTCCTTGGGGGCCAAAATGGCCCCCAGGGAAACCCTACAACAACTAAAAAAATATTGCCCCCACAGGGGGTCGCCCTGCCCATGGGCGACCCCCTGTCCATTTATTTATTTTTAAATATGCTCCCGAGGGGGGGGGGGGGGCAGTTTTCCGAGGGGGCCGACCCCCCCAAGTGAAATCCCTGGCGTCTAGTGGTGTTTCCTGGCCCCTGATCGCAGCTCTGCTGCGATCGGGGGCCAGGAAACACTTTCAGAAGGCCTCATAAGAAAGGGGAGACTCTCCCCTTTCTTACGAGGCCTTCCTGAACGTGGGGAAGGCCGTTTTCCCCATTGGAGCATGAAGCGGCCGCAAGGCTGCTTCCTGCTCCGATGGGGAAATCAACTTTGTTACGTACAAAGGGGCGGGTGGGGGGCGGGGGGAGACACGGAAGAGCTTCCGTGTCTCCCTGGGGCAAAAAAAAAAATTATAAATCCTCGGGTGCGCCCGCATTGAAGGGGTTAAAGGAAAAAGAAATATAGATGTCTAGGGGCGTGGATCGTTTGTGGATCACCTCACGGGGGATTCAGGGGGAAAAGCAAGGCCCTGATTGGCTGGCCGCAAACTTGAGAGGAAAAATGCGGCTGCCATTTTGTTTCTCGCATCAGCTGGGGGTGAGGGTTTGAGCAACCCAAAACTGACATAAGGGGTCAGGATACTAGTATCCTGCCTCCACAGGACAGATGGAGGGGTCTCTGAGGGGCCACATCTTGTGAAGAAAATGACCCAAAGTTTATTTTTTTGGCCAATCCACAGATACAATGCGGCTCTCAGCACAAAACCCCAGTGTAAATCCGTGAGGGATCCGTAGATCCAAAATCCAATGAAAAAAACATACGTCCATTCACAGCAAAACCTGATGCACATGGCCAAAGGCAGTGCGCTGGGTGGAGTTGGGTGCATGCAAGGGGGTTGCCTGTGGGGCCTGGCCGCCAACTCCTACTGCGCACAGGCAAAGGCCATACGTAGTGGTGGTTGTATTAACGTACGGTAAGTATATATTACTTTTTTTTTTTTAATCACTGAAAAAATAAAGTTTACAGGGACATTGTAGTTAGGTTGACGTTTTACCCATACAAAACCATAGAAATTCAGCAGTTATGTTATACTTATAGTTATACTTATCTGAAGGAACTATAACTTGTGCCGTTAAGCACCGTTAGGCCACGAGTTATAGATACTTAACATAAGTATAACAATGACTGCTGAATTTCTATGGTTTTGTATGGGTAAAATGTAAACCTAACTATAACCTCCCTGTAACCTTTGGTGTTTTCAGAAAATATGTCTATGTGTGTGTGTGTTTGTGTATATATATATATATATATATATATATACATACATATATATATATATATATATATATATATATTTATTTATTTTTCACTCAAAAAGCGAAAGGCTACAAGGACGTTATATTTAGAAAATAGAGTTAAATAATCCTTAGATATTAACTAAAAAACAAAAGTTAGAGAAACGTTATAGTTGGGTTCAAATTTTAAATGCAAAAAAAACATAGACATTCAACAGTTATAATTATACTAATCTCAAGACACTATGGCCCTCATTACGACCCTGGTGGTGGGTGATAAAGTGGCAGTAATACTGTCAACAGGTAAGTACCACCAAATTATGACCATGGCGGTGATATCTCCAATAGACAGCCAATGTACCACACCGACTGCCAGGGTGGAAACAACAGTCACCACGGCGGTAGCCACCTACAGCCAGGTGGAAGACAAAGTACTGCCCACCATATTAAGACACATCACTCAGCCACCCTTCCCATGGCGGTACCAACGCCATCAAAAGCCTGGCGGAAACACATCACAGCAGAGAAAGGACTCATCTTCTGAGACACAGGGAAGAAACACGCCGCCATGGAACCCGAACTGCAAGTTTTCCTGATGATCTTCCACGTTATGCTCCACCTGGAACACCAATGCCGGTGAAGACAACGACAGTGAGTACAGCTGTCTAGCACACAAGGGAGGGTGGGAGGAAATGGAGAGTGACACACACACACGCACAACACACACCCAACACACACACACCATACACACAACCATATGCATTACAAAAACAATTTGACCACGAAAATCGGCAGAATAATGCAAAGGCAACAGTAATTTACAAAAATGATTGTAATCAGTCCAACAATAAAATCAACAATCCGATTTGCACATTAAACAGATCTGTACACATGTATAAAAAAGGGACACTACCCAGTCCATAGTTCACAGGGCCCACATGGCCAGAGGGCAAAGTCCAAGGCCCCAATCGAATCCTGCCCCAATCCGTAGAGAACACTGCAGGGGCATCAGTTGGCAAATAGGCAGGCACCTTAGTGGGGGGGGGGGCGCACCTCATCCGGATGCTGAAACAGGCTGACTAGTTCTGGAAGGGGCAACATGCCCTGTGCTTGGTCCTGGGGATTGCAAGGCCACAGTCTCAGGAGTGGGTGACTTGCCCACTGGTTCTGGAGGGGGCAACATGCCCTGTGCTTGGTCCTGGGGAGTGCAAGGTCACAGTCTCAGGAGGGGGTGACTTGCCCACTGGTTCTATAGGGGGCACATGCCCTGTGCTTGGTCCTGGGGAGTGCAAGGCCACAGTCTCTGGAGTGGGTGACTTGCCCACTGGTTCTGGAAGGGGCAACATGCCCTGTGCTTGTCCTGAGGAGTGTAAGGCCACAGTCTCAGGAGTGGGTGACTTGCCCACTAGTTCTGGAGGGGGCAACATGCCCTGTGCTTGGTCCTGGGGAGTGCAAGGCCACAATCTCTGGAGTGGGTGACTTGCCCACTGGTTCTGGAGGGGGCAGGCCGCACAGCAGCCCTTGGAGGCTGGACTATATGGCGTCTGCCGGCAGTGACATCTGCACTGTGGTGGTGTTTGTGGGAGGCTCCTGCTCAGCCCCTGCACCCTCCGATAGCTGCACTCTGGTGGTGGTTGTGGGAGGCTCCTGCTCAGCCCCGGCACCCTCCGTTGGCTGCACTGTGGTGGTGGTTGTGGGAGGCTCCTGCTCAGCCCCTGCACCCTCTGATGGCTGCACTGTGGTGGTGGTTGTGGGAGGCTCCTGCTCAGCCCCTGCACTCTCTGATGGCTGCACAACCACGCCTGGCGGTGGGGACTCTGTGGCAGCTGCTGGTGGTGGCGGTGCTTGGCTGGCATCTTCCACTAGCGTAGATTGCCTCCTCTCCTCCTGCTCATGGGTAGGGGGTCCCTTACCCTTCCTGGCACTGGTCGATTGGCTCTTTCCCCCTCTGCCTGCTGGAGCAGGCTCCTTCCCCTTCTCTGCAGCTGGTGCAGGCTCTTTCCCCTTCTTTGCAGCTGGTGCAGGCTCTTTCCCCTTCTTTGCAGCTGGTGCAGGCTTCTTCCCCTTCTTTTCATCTGGTACAGGCTCCTTCCCCTTCTTTGCAGCTGGTGCAGGCTCCTTCCCCTTCAGTATTGTTGGCCTGGAATCCTTTCTACCACGAGTAGGTGGTGCTACCACTGGGCCCGTGGTATGTTTGGCTGAGGTGTTTGGCTGGGTCCTTGCTACCCAGCCCATACGTGCAAGACAGAGGTGGAGGGGTAGGGAAGAGGTCAATCTGGGAAAGGAAAAGCTTTTAGGGACTTTGGGGCGGGAAAAGGGAGGAATAATGGGAGTCGAGGATGAGGGAGTGGTTGTTGGAGGTGTTTGTCTGCTGGATTTGGGTGCAGGTGCATGGGCTGTATGCTGTTGTGAGGTGGATGGCTGTTGGGTGTCTGAGTGCTTGCATTTGTGTACTTTGGGGGGAACAGACACGGTGGGAGAGGACACAGAGGACGTGTGCATGGATGTTGTGGAGGTGTCTGACAGTGAGGTGTGTGTTCTGCTTGGTGTGGTGATGATGCTGGTAGTGGATATTGATGTAGTGCATGCAGGTGTGAGTGTGGATGTAACTGGGTGGGAGGGGGAGACAGTGGAGATAGTGGATGTTGTTGTGTCTGCAGCTGAATGGAGTTTGCGTGAGTGCCTGTGGGATGCCCGTCTGGTTGTGTGCTTGGGATGGGTTGGGGTTGAGGAGAATGGGACTGGGAAGTGGAAGTTGGAGGGGGGACGGTTGAAACAGGGACAATGGCTGCCATCAAAGAGAAGGCCAGAGTTTGAATCGATCGCTGTTGGGCCACCAGTCCACCGTGCCCTCCAGGAATGCATTAGATTGCTGCAATGGTTGTTTTCACTACAGAGATGGATCTCAGGAGGTCAATAGCCTCCTCACTTAGGGCAGCAGGGCTCACTGGGGCAGGGCCTGAGGTGCCTGGGGCGAAGGAGATGCCCACCCTCCTGGGTGAGTAGGCACGGGCAACTCGCTGAGGGGCTACTGGGAGGGCAGTGCTGGTACGGGGGATGGTGGCTGTACCTGCAGCTGGGGTGGTCACAGAGATGTCCGCCACCACCAGGGAGTTCCCAACGGAGGAGGTATCAGAGTCTGTATTGTCCCCTCCAGTCTCCGCCGTGGTGCTCCCCTCGCCCTCCGTCCCACTGGTGCCCTCAGCGTCGGTGGACTCTGCCTCCAGGGTCCTGTGGGATGCAGCTCCCACTGTCGCCGGTGCCTCTGCTCCTCCGCCAGATGATGACAAAACAAGAAAGGGGGAGAGAGAGAGTCAAAGGATACACTAGGTCAATGACTGCACCAACACCACCGTTGGCGTACACAGCACCCTCACACACAGGGAACAGGCCTACTGTGCATGGCACTACCAGTGAAATGGCTACTCAACAAGGAATGAGGAGGGGTACACACCGCCAACTGCATCACATCTGGGAACCACGCAGCCCTGACCAGTAGTGAATACTAACAAGCAAGGTAAGCGGTATTTCACAATCAAACCCTTAGCCACCAGGGACCTACGCTGCTATGCCTGGCCTAGCCTAGGGGCACCCACTGACATACAACCACCGCCCGTATACCACCCCTCCAGCCGTGAGTTTCAATGATAGCCTCTGTACTCACCCCCTTGTGGCTGCTGTGATGCCCTCAAGTGCCCATCCAGCTCAGGGTAGGCCACCGCCAGTATGCGGGCCATCGGGGGGGTCAGGGTCTGACGGGCACCCCTTCCTCGTTGGGAGGCCATCCTCAGCTGGGCCTCCGTGGTCTTTCGTGCCCAGCCAGTGGGTGCTCCGTCTGCCATAGACCCCCGGGGTCCACATGTCCTTGGCGATGACACGCCATATTCCCTTATTTCGATGGGCGCTGACCTGCAGAGGCAATACAGACAGGAGAATACCATTAGACAAACAGTCCAGCCAGCCAGCCACACAAATGGCACACCATACCCGTTTCCATCACCATTGGCACGCACATAGCCCAGCACACAAAGGGGGTGATTCCCCCCTCCAGAATACCGCACCGCGGTCATTAGACCGCTGCGGGTATTCTGTGTTTTACACTGGGCTGGCGGGCGACCGCCAAAAGGCCGCCCGCCAGCCCAGTGTAAAACTACCTTCCCACGAGGATGCCGGCTCAGAATTGAGCCGGCGGAGTGGGAAGGTGCGACGGGTGCAGTTTGGGGACCTTTTACGGGGGCCCCTGCAGTGCCCATGCCATTGGCATGGGCACTGCAGGGGCCCCAAGGGGCCCCGCGACACCCCATACCGCCATCCTGTTCCTGGCGGGAGAACCGCCAGGAACAGGATGGCGGTAT
The DNA here is from genome assembly GCF_031143425.1 of Pleurodeles waltl. NCBI lineage: Eukaryota > Metazoa > Chordata > Amphibia > Caudata > Salamandridae > Pleurodeles > Pleurodeles waltl. The sequence continues at coordinate 118,866,199 of NC_090445.1, read as the reverse complement.
GGGGTGTCAGAATCCTCCATGGCGGTGCAGCTTGCTGCGCCGCCATGGAGGATTCATTTGGGCAGCGGAAAACTGGCGGGAGACCACCGGTTTTCCACTTCTGACCGCGGCCGAACCGCCGCGGTCAGAATGCCCAGCGGGGCACCGCCAGCCTGTTGGCGGTGCCCCCGTCATTTTAGCCCTGGCGGTCTTGGACCGCCAGGGTTAGAATGACCCCCAAAGTGTACACCGCCAAGAGGACTTCCACCCACCCCCCTTACACAATGTCTTCACACACAACTCCATGCATACATGCCACATGCATCGTGCCCACAGTGTACTCACCTGTTGGTCTGGAGGCCCATACAGCAGTCCGTACTGGGGTAGGACACCATCCACCAGTCACTCCAACTCCTCAGAAGTGAAGGCTGGGGACCTTTCCCCGGTCACACGGGCCATGGTAGGTTCCAGACACAGGTCACAGCAGCACATGCAGTGTAGGTCCTCTCCTATGGAAGTTCAGGAAACAAGTGAGGAATCTGATAGAAATGGCGGTCACGTCCACGGCGGTGCATACCGTCATCACCGGCGTAGATCAGCATTGGCCACTGTACCCCATAGGGCCCAATTATAACCAATGAGGAATTGCACAGTGGTTCACGACCGCCCACTGCCACGGCGCACAAGGTCAGCGGCATTACCTCCCTTACACCTGTCCCTCCACACAAGACAGGTGGATGCCATTTCAAGGGGGGGGTAGGCCAATGGATTAATGCTGCGTCACAGGACATACTTCACAAATTACACTGTCCCATAACATATTTGCACATTGCAGACTGCTGTTGTGGCTCCATTGTTTGGTTTGTGACAACCTACTAACTCTTTTGTCCCTTAGATACCTACTGCTGTGGATGAATAGGAGATAGAGACATACCCCTGTGTACAGATCCCTGGTGGACTTGGCTACACTGGGGGACAGGCACATAATAATCACCTATAGACTGGACATGGCCACAATCACAGAGCTGTGTGCCCAATTGGAGCCTGACCTGATATCTGCTATCCGTCACCCCACTGGGATCCCCCCTCTTGTGCAAGTGCTATCAGTTCTCCATTTCCTGGCTACTGGTTCTTTCCAAGTGACAGTGGGCTTGGCAGCAGGAATGTCACTGCCAATGTTCTCAATAGTGTCTACCCTGATAAAACACACGTGCAGCTACATTGCATTCCGCCAGTTTGAGGATTTGGCCACTGAAATGGCCGGATTCTATGCAATGGGACATATCCCCAATATAATTGGTGCAAATGACGGAACACATATAGCATTTGGTACCCCCACGCCAGAATGAACAGGTGTTCAGGAATCGTAAGAGTCTCTACTCCATGAAAGTGCAGATGGTGTGCTTGGCGGACCAGTACATCTCCCATGTCAATGCTAAGTATCTAGGGTCGGTGCATGATGTCTTTGTCCTGAGGAATAGCAGCATCCCAAATGTGATGGCCCAACTACAGAGGCACAGGGTGTGGCTAATGGGTGAGCCCTGGTTCCCACCCAGTATATGTTGGTGTATGCCTAAGGTGTGGGCCATATAGGATAGTGTGTGGTTAAATGTTGTCCCTCTATATTTGCAGGTGACTCTGGTTACCCAAACCTATCATGGCTGCTGACCCCTGTGAGGAATGCCAGGACAAGGTTATAATGAGGCACATGGGTGAACCAGAAGGATCATAGAAAGGACCTTTGGCCTCATGAAGGCCAGGTTCCGGTGCCTCCATCTAACAGGTGGATCCCTGTGCTACTCACCCAAGAAGGTCTGCCAGATAGTAGTGGCATGCTGCATGTTGCACAACCCTGCCCTCAGACGACATGTGCCTTTTCTGCAGGAGGAGGAGACTGGAGATGCCCCTGTGGCAGCAGTGGACCCTGAGGACAGTGAGGATGAGGAGGCAGAGGATGAGGATGTGTACAACAGAACATCTGTGATACATCAATACTTCCACAGGTGAGAGAGTGCAACTTTACACTTCTATGACTTTGGTTGTATTCTGTGTGGCATTGGCATGCTGGCATTTCCCCCTTCTTTGCCCACTTACTGTTTCCTCTTGATATTCATTTTGCAGATATTGGTGATTTGACAAATTCTCCTGGTGCGATCACAACAGCCAGCTACAGGTCATTAATTCTATGCTCATTCTATGTAAAGTTAATTTGCAATGGTTGTAGCTGTTTCAATCAATACATATTTTAAATACATGAAATACTCGTAGTCGATTTGTATCCAAGGGTGTTTATTGTAGTGCTAACATATAGAGGGGAAAGTGCAATGGGATGGGGTGATGATGGAAGAAAGTCCAGGGTATTGTTCCAGTCAGTTTGTAGCACAGGTGCATTGTCCATGGGGACATAGGAAGGGGAGCAATGGCAGTTGAAGGTGGACAGGGTGACTGAGTGGGACACAAGGGGGACAATCAAAAGAGTCTCATTTCCTGGCAGTGGTCTTGGCAAGTGTCTCTGGCTTCTGTCTAGTTCGCAGGGAATGTTTGTGGGATGGTTCACCTTCTGCACGGGGAAGGGTGCTGGTGGCCTGTTGGTCCTGTGGCGGGGCCTCCTGGCCATTTGCGGCAGTGGAAGTGGAGGGCTGTTCAGATGACTGGCTACACTGCTTCCCTCATAATGTTGGCCATGTCTGCCAGCACCCCTGCTATGGAGATCAGGGTGTTGTTGATGGCCTGCAAGTCCTCCCTGATCCCCTGATACTGTCCCTCCTGCAGCTGCCTGTTCTCCTGCACGTTATCTAGGATATGGCCCATCGTGTCCTGGGAATGTTGGTAGGCTCCCAGGATCTCGGAGAGTGCCTCCTGGAGAGTCGGTTCCCTTGTCCTGTCCTCCCCCCTGGCACACAGCAGTCCTCGCAGTGTCCCTGTTGGCCTGTGCCTCTGTCCCCTGAACGGTGTGCCCACTGCAACTGACTCCAGGTCCCTGATTGTCTTGTGTGCGAGGTGTGGCCTGGGGTCCCTGTACAGGTGGGCACACTGCTGATTGATGTGTCCTGGGGACAGAGGTTTGAGGGTGCTGGGTGGGTGTTGTGGTGTTGGTTCCTGATGGGGGAGGCTCTGTGGTGGTCTGTGACTGGGCTTGGGTGACCAACTGTCCAGTGGTCCTTGATGGGCCAGGTAGATCATCCAGATCCTGAAGTCCAGAGTTACTGTCATCGCTGTGGGCCTCTTCTGTTGGGGGACTGGATAGTGATGGCACCTCCTCTCCAGTGATATTGGCTGGGGTACCTGTGGGGATATAAATGATGTATTATGCTTCATGTGTATGACATTTGTACATCCCTGGCTTCCCCTCTATGGTTGGTGTTGCCCTGCCAGCTTTTACTTGTGTATGTTGGTGTATGGTGGGATTTTTAGTTTCCCTATGCTGTGCATGCTTTAGTGATGAGTGTCCATGCAGGGCTGTGAGGGGTGTCCATGCATTGGTACAGCAGTCAGGATTTGGCATTGGGATTAGTGTGATGTGGTAGTGGAGTGTGTGGGATGGAGTAGAGGGATGGGAGTGAGGGTGTGCGATGGCATGCAGGTATGGAGGCTGATAATTGTTGAAAGTTGACTTACCAGAGTCCAGTCCTCCTCCAACTCCGGCCAGACCCTCAGAACACAGTATTGCCAAGACTGGCTCCTCGGATGCTGTGAGTTGTGGGGGAGGACGTAGGGGTCCACCGCCAGTCCTCTGTGTAGCGAGCTGTTGTCTAGCTGCTATGGAACGTACCATTCTCCGTAATGCGTTCCACGTCTGCCTGATGTCGTCCCTTGTTCTGGGGTGCTGTCCCACGGTGTTGACCCTGCCCACAATTCTCTGCCATAGCTCCATCTTCCTTGCTATTGATATCTGCTGCACCTGTGCTCCAAATAGCTGTGGCTCTACCCTGACAATTTCATCCACCATGACCCTTAACTCTTCCTCAGTGAAACGGGGGTGCCTTTGTGGTGCCATGGGTGTTATGTGATGTGTGTTGGTGAGGGTGTGTTGGGTAATATGTTGGGGTGTGTGATGTGGAATGCGTGAGGGGTGTATGGGTGTGAGTGGTGTGTGGGTCTAGTTGTCGCAGTGGTCTTGGTGTCAGTCTCGTCCAAATGATTTGTATTCGTAAAGGGTTGTGGGTACTGTGGGTGTGTGTTTTATAGTAGTGTGGGTGTGTGTATGGGTGTCAGGTGTGTGTTGTTTGAATTGTCCAATGTGGTGTTGTTTTGTCTGTGGGTGTCCATTCTGTGTGCAGCAGTATGTACCGCCAATGGTTTACCGCTGTTGAATGTCTGCTGTGGTGATTCGTGGGTCATAATGTGATGGGCATTGTTCTGTTGGCATAATGGTGTGGGTTTTGAGACTGCCAGTTTATCACTGACCTTTGGTCTGGCGGATTTGTATACGTGGCTCTATTCTGTCGGATTGGTGTGTGTGTGTCATAATATGGCAGCGGTAGGTTGGCGGCCATCAGCGCTGCGGTAAACGGGATTTACCGCTAGGGTCATAATGTGGGCCTATAACTTGCACCCTAAGGTAACTATAACTTGTGCGCCCACCATGCACAGTTTTCTCATCAATTATCAATTATTTTATTGCAAATATTGCAGGTATATAATAAATGATGTCATAGAAGATGTCATTACTGATGTAATATGTGGGGTAGGTAGCACTGCATGGCGAGGGCATGAGTTATAGTTGCCATAAGGTAAAAGTTATAGGACCTCATTAGGAGTTTGGCGGAGAGGAACTACGTCCGCCAAACTCCCTATGGGGTGATTGCCACCAGGCTGGCTACCTCCCTGCTGGACCCATTAACATTTTACTACTGGGCTGACTGTCAGAAACCAAGGTTTCCGCAGTTCAGCCCAGTGGGAAAGAGGCAGCAGCACTGTCGCCGGTTCATAATCGAGCCGGCTGCAATGCTGCCGCCCGCAGGGGGAACTAGCCCCCTCGTAATGCGCACTGTCTGCAGAGCAGAGCAGACAGTGCGCATTATGAGGGTGCTGGGCAGGGGGACCCTAGCACTGCCTATGCCATAGGCATGGGCAGTGCAGGGGCCACACTGTGGGCCCATGCAGCTGTTCTCTACCAGCCTTTCCATGGCATTGAAACGCCATGAAAAATCTGTCATGGAACCAGGTTGTAATCAGCAGGGGGGCGCTGAGTTCAGCGCCACCCTGGATGATTCCAACTTGCACCTTTTGTCAGCCCGTCAGGATCGCCGATCCGGGCGGAGACAGTGGTAGGTTGGCAGGGCTGCCCGCCAACCTCCTAATGTGGCAGTCAGACCACCACAACCGTGGCAGTCAGACAGCCACCGCGAGACCGCCACACTCGTAATTAGGCCCTTAGGGGGTGATTCTCACACTGGCGGGCGGCGGAGGCCGCCCGCCAGAGTTCCCCCCTCCAAAATACCGCTCCGCGGTCGAAAGACCGCTGAGGGTATTTTGGCTTTTGCACTGGGCTGGCGGGCGACCGCCAAAAGGCCGCCCGCCAGCCCAGTGCAAAAGACCCTTCCCACGAGGACGCCGGCTCAGAATTGAAGTGGGAAGGTGCGACGGGTGTAGTGGCACCCGTCGCGTATTTCAGTGTCTGCAAAGAAATACAAAGTGGGGCCCTCTTACGGGGGCCCCTGCAGTGCCCATGCCATTGGCATGGGCACTGCAGGGGCCCCCAGGGGCCCCACGACAACCCATACCGCCATCCTGTTCCTGGCGGGAGAACCGCCAGGAACAGGATGGCGGTATGGGCTGTCAGAATCCCCATGGCGGCGCGCAGCGGAAAACCGGCGGGAGACCCCCGGTTTTCCGCATCTGACCGCGGCCAAACCGCCGCGGTCAGAATGCCCTGCTGGGCACCGCCAGCCTGTTGGCGGTGCTCCCGCCAACCCTGGCCCGGCGGTCCATGACCGCCGGGGTCAGAATGACCCCCTTAGTGTCTTGAGATAAGTATAACTATAACTGTTGAATTTCTATGGTTTTGTGCATGTAAAAACTAAACCTAACTATAACGTCTCTCTAACCTTTGTTTTTTAGTGACTTTGTAATGTTTTTTTAATTCTGTTTCCTAAGTATAACATCCCTCTAACTTTTGTTGTTTTAGTGAATTTCTAAGGTTCTTTTAATTCTGCTTCCTAACTATAAAGTCCCTGCAACCTTTGTTTTTTTCAATGAATTTCTAGGGTTTTTAAATGTTAAGTAATGTTTAATTACCTTATGTTAATCCAACCCTACTGTGCACTGCAACAACAACAAAATGTAGGCACCCAAGGCGTGGCGGGAGTTGACTGAAGGCACCTAACACTGGTCCACGCACAGCCTTTGGATATGCGTGCTGGGTCGGCTGCAGGGCCGGCCACACCCAACCCCCACAGGCACCCACAGAGCAGACAGTGCGCATTACGAGGGTGCTGGGCAGGGGACCCTGCACAGGCCAGTCCCAGAGGCCAGTGCCAGAGGGGGTCGGCCTCTGGGAGTGGTCTGTATCCCACCCCCTTATGTAGGCACCCCGGGAGGGGAGCACGCAGCCCCTTCACCCCAGGACGATTTCGTCCCCAGGGACCCCATCCTCTGGAGCCTCGCCATGTGTTGTTGGGTGCCCTGGCCCCACCCAGGGCACTTAATGTACACTGTTTGTAGGGTGACCAGATGTCCCAGATTTCCCCGGACAGCCTCAGATTTCAGGGGACTGTCTCGGTGTCCCAACGGTTTTCTCAGTTTTTGATTCATGTCTTGGTTTTTGGACAAGGACCCCCTCCCCGTGCCAATTTCAGCCCCGGGGACAAGATCCCGAGGGCCCAACCAATCAGTAAAAGGGGAAGGGGGGGCACATAGCCCATCTCCTTGGGCTGGTTTTGGCTCTGGGGAACCCAACCCCTGGGCCCCAGACAATAACTGGAAGGCGAGAGGGGCCATGTGGCCCACCTCACGGGCCGATTTTGGCACCATTGCCCTCATCCCCCAGGGCCCGGCCAATTAGTTCAAGGGGAGGGGGGCCATGAGTCCTCCCTTTCCAGGCTGATTTTGGCCCCAGGACCTCATCCTCTGGGGCCCATACACTTGTTGCTGAGTGCCCTGGCCCCACACTGGGCACCTAGTGTGCACTGTTAGTAGGGTCATCAGACATCCCAGGTTTCCCTGGAGAGTCTCAGATTTCAGAGGACTATGGCGACAATTTTCTCTTAATTTCTAATACATGGCCCGGTTTTTGGACAATGGTCAGGTCATCCTGCAAAGCAGAATTAAAAGGTATGCTCTCCTTTCACAGGTGCATTTTAACTCTGAAAAAATGTAAGTAATCTGTTTGTTTCTGTCAGCAGCAGAGGAGGACGTCACCTGCCTGCTCCCAGAAGAGGGAGCGAGTGGGGGGGAGTGAATAGGGCGGCGCAGGGTGAAGGTCCTGCCAAAGCTAACATTATGTAAACATAGTTTTGTAAATTTGTGCCTATATATATATATATATATATATATATAGATATATATATATATATATATATATATATGACCACAGCACTCAAAACACATATAGTTACAAACACAAATGCGAAATCTGATGTGGGAGGACTGTTTGTGAATAGTACAGTACTCTTCCTTGTGTTCCAGAAAAGGATTTATTTGGGTCAATAGATATTTCGTATAGTTCGAACAGTCCTAGGCCATGTATAGTAATAGCCTTTGGAATATATATGTATTCATACACAGCCAACACATGTTTCGTCACACAGTGACTTTTTCAAGGCTAGACTGGAGATGAGATAGAAAAATGTCCAACTAGATTTATGGTGTGAGAAAACTGTATCCAAGTTAGGCGAGCGAGGAGTATGGCCTAGGACTGATCCAAATATACGAAATATCTATTAACCCAAATAAATCCTTTTCTGGAACACAAAGAAGACTACTGTACTATTCACCAATGGACCTCTCACATCAGACCTCGCATTTGTGTTTGTAACTATATATGTTTTGAGTGCTGTGGTCATATTTGTTTTTCTGTACATTGTGTTTATCTTCATACGTTAAATCTTTTGCCTTAGGGTAGTAGGGCATTTGACCACCGAGCACCACTTTGAGTAGACGTACTCACATACCAGATTGGACACAACAAGGAGGTGCAGTTTTCTGCCATTACTACCTTTTTCACAGTTGTATACATATGCTATATATACACACATATATATATATATATATATATATATATATATATATATATATATATATATATATATATTTTTTTTTTTTTTAATGGCTATGGGGTAGGTTGCAGCCCCTCTCCTTTGTTTTTGCAGGGCTTGGCCTGGGAGGGTGCTGGTCCTTGGGGCCAAAAACAGCCTAGGGGGGGGCGTTCCCTCCCCCTTTATGTAAATTGGCCTGGCCCCGGGGAGATGGTGGTCTCCGGGGCCATAAACGGCCTTCATATGGGGACTGCGTAGCCCCTCACACTTAATACTACCCATCCCCAGGGAGGTGGCGGCCACGTAGACTGAAATTTGCCAAGGGAGGGGGGCCACATGCACCCCACTCTCCATAACAATCATAAGATTATGACCCTGGTACGTGGCCCAGCTGGGGGCTGAGGTTTAAACAAGTGCAGGAGAGCGCTTTTTAAAAATAAAAATAAAAAATTGCCGAGATTTGTTGATCCTCCGCGATTATCATGGCAAAATTTTTAAAAAAAATGCTTTTTGGTCCTGGTGGAGTCCCTGGGGGAACCCCACCACCAGGCATATAGGGTCAGGGTGTTATTACTGAGTCTGAGTCCCAAAGTGGCTGCCAACGCTTCCTGGTTGAAATGGTGGAAGTCAATCAGATCTCAGCATGGGATCTGTCAGATCTGCAGAGGATCCGCATCCCTAAATAGCAATATTTTATTTCCTTTAACATCTCAGAAACTACTGAACGAATTTACACCAAATAACAAAAAGAGATGTTTCCGGACCAAGATTTACCTTTCTGCCAAATTTGGTGTAATTCTGTTCAGCGGTTCGGGCAACATTCCTAAGCGAAATTGCATATAGAATATGTGTTTTGGGACTCCCACTTTTTCTCGGCTCCTGCTTGACAAGTCACCCCGAAACGTTCAGTACAGCAGTAAAAGTATTTAGCATATGGGTTTCGAAAATTTCGTGAAGATTCACCAAACAGCACCAAAGTTACGTACAAAACAAAAAACGCTTGGTCTATGGGAATTAGGTCCTAACTATAACTACCTATTGGCAACCACGCACACACACACACACACACACATAAAATAATTTTCAGTTTGTCGCCTACATAAATAGGTCTATTTAGATCATTGTCAGCCTATAAAAACATATTTTCTTTTAAACTCTTGATTTACAAAGTACTGGTCATAGCTGGACCTCCACCCTGAGCCCACCTGCCCTCCTCTGGAAGCTTAGCATGGGGTTTTCCCATTAACCCCTGAGATATGGGAAAATAAACATGATAAATATAAAGTTACTGTCCACTGTCTCTTTTTAACCTTAAACAAACCAGAGAAAATATAAATGTAATGTAAAACAATTAACAATCCCACAATGTTAACTGTTCAGCCTTCACTCTGAATGCCTTAACAATTATACAAATAAAAAGTCTATATCCTTGTATTCAAGTGTATTTGCATTTAATTTTGTTTTTTCTTATGCAAACAATATACTAGCAAAAACATGTTCTGGAAAAAGACAATGGGCTTCATTACGACCCTGGGGGCTGGCGGTAAGCTGGCGGTGTACCGCCAGCGTATTATGACCAAGGTGCATTAGCCACAGCCATAACGCCTGTCCCTCCAACATACCGCCAGGCTTCCGCCTGGGGGTCTGGATTATGAGTCCCAAACCGCCAGCCTTTCCATGGCGGTAAACACCGCCATGGAAAGGCTGGCGGTAAGAGGGACCTGGGGTGCCCCTGGGGGGCCCATCGCGCATTTCACTGCCCGAATTTCAGGCACTGAAATGCGCGACGGGTGCTGCTGCACCCTCTGCACATCAACATTGCCGCCGGCTCTATTATGATCAGTCAGACCAGCCCATTAGGCACTGCCAGTTCAACCTTGAGGGTACACTCTTCTTATGCCCATTTTTTCCCCCATCTATGCTGTCCACGCCAACCAAACCTTTATTTACTGTAGCAACAGAGACAATGAAACGTCATTCTTGCTCCATAGCAAATAAGACCGTGCAAAATGTTGACCTTCACATCAGTTCAAAAATACAATGATTCTGTTGATTTAATATCTATCGGAAGATATAAAAATGCCCTGCTGTCTTCTTGCGTGCTGGCATTAATTCTCTAAGCAGAGTGTTAACTTGGGGATATAACCCCTGCCTTTATTGTCCTAAATCAACTTCTCTGGTTAACGTGGATGAGGGCAGGTCCAGTGCTTTAAATGGAAAAATAGAAGTGCAGGTACTCTGTAATAGAGTACCTGCTTGTTTCTGAGAAGTGCCGGTACTCTCCAATTAAAAGTATTACGTTTTTCTAGAGATTTGCCGGTACTCTCCCTCTCAAAATAAAAAAAGTGCCGGTACTCAGTACCGGAGAGTACCGGCCCATTTAAAGCACTGGGCAGGTCTATTCTAAGAAGGGGGATCTAAGCCTTAATGGTTTCATGGAGATACACTCAAGTCCTGTTGGATCCCGTGACAAAGGTCAAGGTCCTCACATAATAATGATATGACACAAGTGCATTCATCTACCACTTAAGGTAAATTATAAGCTTTTATTTTGCTCATAGCTCCAACAGTCTGAACCAAATCAAGACATGTTGGTCAATTTAAAATGCCCTCATTCAAATGTTACTTTTAACAATTAATAAGCTGGCAGAATGGGATCACATATACCTATTTTCTTTGATGGGTGTCGATGTATAGGAAAACAGGCATACAGTGCACTCGTGGCTGGACACATTAGCTTACTGTAAAAACTGAACATTTAGGTGTCAAATTTACGTTGAACTTTACACCGTATTTCATAGAAATGCAAAGCCATTATGTGACACGTTGGTTAGCATTTACAATTTCACATCTGTCTCTTGTGTACTAAAAGAAGCTGCCTCTACACCATTAATGCTAAAATACACAATGTATGTCACGGCTTCTACAAAGGCGATGCATAGCATAATTATAATTGTCATAATGCAATAGCATGCCATCATGATGTTGAAAACGGAAACACTGTTGGAAAGCAAACAACTGTATGAGTGTAAAAATAGCAAAGGGAAGGATGAAGAGGTTTTACTGGTTAAAAGGTTTATTTTTTCCAGTGACTGTTGCCATGAAACTTTGCTTCCTCCAATGTATTTCAAATTCGTTCTGGAATTGTGCTATGTGAGTATTTATGAGTCGTTCTTGTTAAAAAATATTTTTTTCCTTATCAGTCGCAGAAATAAATCAGTATGTTGTGGACAGAGATGCCTTTCATTTGAATGCCAAAATAAGTAAAACAGTGGAATAACCATAGCTATAAGTACTGTATTGGTCTTCTGTTCAGTTGGCACAACTTTCACATGATTAAAATCGTAGTTAAATGTATGCTAGATCAGGTAACCAAAAGTGCGTCCTTGCATTTTTGAAACCTTAAGGTCAAATGCCACTTTCCTGGAAAGAATTAAAACACACAGCCACTCTTGTTCCAATCCATGCATGGAAAAGAAGCACCACTGCAATAATGACATGAACTTCCTAATTGCAGGAAGCATAGCCTAACACAAAACCATCATATTCTACAGCTGATAAAAACTACAAACAACCTTCACAGGAAAATCAACTGTGCCATATGACGTCAAAGAAAATTAGAAGCTCTGTCATGTTTTAGGATCACTCAAAATGAAGGCCACGAAGAACAGAATCAGTGCTGAGGTTTCTATCCCACCCAAATCACAAGTGCTCACAGATATTTGATGCTTGAGGCTGTTCATGCTTAAGCTTTCCTTACTTTTTTTCACAAATGTTATCAACGTCAGATGTGCCTCCTCTTTCCCCACATGTTGGGGATTCTAAATGTACCCAGGGTTTAAGGATTAGCCTGGAGGGAACCAAGAAAACAGCCAAAATAAAGTTAGATGTTGCTGTTTGTATTTTTTTCTAACTGATAAACAAGGGCTGTGCAAGAAAGTGCAGGTTGTTTAATGGCATTAACAAAGGTTTTTTGTGCTAAGATCAGCCTTTTCCCTACTTTCAGGAATTGGCAGTATTGTAAAAAAGAATCTTTTATACCACAGTACTTCAATTTTTCTAAGTGTTGCTCCATTTTTAGGTTGAGCATAGCAGCGCGTAAGCGCTGCTTTTTCTGACTTGTTATCTATTTGGTCTTTTAGCCACGCCCACCTCACGCCCATCAATATGGCTCGTTCATGGGCTTGCCCTTCAAACATTCTTTGTTATCATTGGTAAATTCTTTAGGTTTGTCCCTCCTTAGGGCGATTTGGTTACCACCTTGGACCCTGTTACATGGCTAATTGCACTTTTGCCGATATGTTTCACTGCGAGCGAACTTCTTTTTTCTTTTGTGTGTCTCCTTCATGCTCATGGTGTGGCGCTTTGAATCTGCTTGCTTATGTGAAATTGTATTACTTTTCATTTTCAATTTATATGGCAAGAAAAGTCAGGTTAGGAGTTTACAACACTAATAGCTCTAATGCGAGCAAATGCGAGACCCATTGCATTGCAAATGCTTGTTTATTGTTAGCATCTCTCTGAGTAAACAGCAGCAGAGTGCTGCTGTACACCAGAGGGCCACATGTAAAAGTCAGGAGGGCCGCACGCAGCCCCCGGGCTGTACTTTGAGTATCAGCGGTTTAGAACCTTATTGTTTTTTCCAATCTTTTGTTATACTAGGACTGCTACAAAGGCTTCATTTGGATAGTAATAGCGTCTTTTTTGTATAAACAACACCGACTACTGTATTATGTGTTAAAGCTGGACTTTGTATTTCTCCAGACCAAGCACTATTAACATACAACAGCTATCAGGATGAATGATATATGACACTACACCAACCCTCATTCTCTTATGTAACATTCCTTGTACATTGATTTATAATCTTCTATAAATCATTGTATACTATGTGTGTGATATAAAGCGCTCTGACACCATACCCTTGTTCTGGGATGAGTAGGGCTACAAAAGAAATTAATTAAAACAAAGTACAATTTAAATTATGACTAAAGTATTTACTGATACAAAGAGACACATTGGAGATTCTTATAGTGTCTGCATATCTCACGCACAGATGTTGAACAAAGCCAAAATCCTGCCTCAAAATCGAAGTTTCTCTAAGCCCTTGCGAAGAGATAAGAAAATTGGTGCTTCCCCCCCCCCCCCCCCATTGCATTGGCATCAAGCTTTTGAAGTCCAGATAGCTCCTAGCTGGGATGAGACGCCAACAAAAGGAGGGCTGGTGTCCGTCTAAGTGAGATCTTTGTATTGGTCCCAGGTGGAAATGAAAATCTGAAACCCATCATCCAGTCTACAGGTTCCTTCTCTGAAAGAAAAGCAGATAAGATGCAGGTACTGCTGAATGAGCAATAGTGTCTGCAAATTACACCAGGACAAATTTAGCATAGTCCACTATCCCTGGACCAGTTCTAGGTCAAATAATGCTACTGGCTATGGCTGGGTCCCCATCAGATTCTGCACTGATAGAAGGGAATACATAAACAAGGAGAGAGAGAGAGCCTGGTGCTGAAGAGGAAAGCTGTGACACGTGAGATTTGCAGATGGAGGATTTCAGAAAGATGTGGGGGAAAAAAGGGGCCTCATAGCATAGGCCTAAACTTTCCCAGACGGGCATATAAAACTGGCTTTAACCCAGATGCCAGCTGCCACGATCAATTTACATGTGACCATAATTCTGTGTGCTCTGCAGAGAGGGCAAGGGTTGGATGTGGATGTACTCAAAACCCCTTAATAGCCCACTGGCCAGCACTGTGAAAAACTCAGACTGCTGTCAGCATCTGGACCCTTTATCGTACCCCACCATAAACATCCACCCGTACGTTGAACTCACCCAGACAAGTGGAGGTGACTCATTTTACAATATACACTATACAAGTGTCATATATTACATGAAAACAAAACTACAGAAACACACCTGGAAAAAGAAAATACCCCTATGTAAAGAAGGGTGAAATGAAAAGGATGATGACAAGTAAATAGGAACTGCGTTGCTGGCATGAATTACATTAAGGTTTTTTACAGTCATTGTTGAGAAACTGATCAATGCTTTTGAATTGAAAGTTAAAAACCTGAAAATAGGGCCCCTTAGTGGCCCATTTCAAAGTCAGTTTTAAAACCTGCTGCGCCTAAAATTGTGGGTAGGTGATAGGTTTAAAGAAGCTGCACAACCTAATGAGATTGCACTGTCAATGGTGATATGAGAGACAGTTCTCATGATGAAAGAGAATGGAATTCAAATGGACAAGTGGACTGAGAACAGTGCCATCAGACTTGCAAGAACGTTAGTGTTGAGATGTTGGGGGAGGGCATTGGAAAGGCATCTTTCCGCTCTATTATTTTTTATTTGGTCCCCAAACAAACCCATCCACTTCTTGCCAAAACTGGGAGCTTTAATCTAGCCTTTGATGAAACACGAAGGCAATGACATAGGACCTGTGTAATATTTTAGTGTCACATTCAGTGGTCATGGTGAAGGACTTTGGAGTGGAGGGCAGGGGACTATTCAGAGTGAGTATATACTTTTTGGCCTTTGTACTTTTAATGGGACGGAGTGGGCTTCTAGTCGCAGCTTGCCAAACAAGCTGTGTTGGAATTCCTTTAACGCCAGGGTGGTTTCTTTATATATATATATAGAGAATTCATTAAAATGGGTTATAGTCTGCTCTTGTAAAGTTTGTTCATCAATGCCAGGTTCAGGTTTGGATTTGTGGTGACCGAAGTAAGAGTGCAGTCCTAGTGGGGACCAACTTTCATAATCAGTAGTCACTAATAGAATTGGAACATGATTGTAGAAGTGCATAGGTGCCCATTGAACCTCTTTCCACTATAAGCACATTGAAAAGAAATTGGAATTATTCTTAAAATGTTTCCTCAAGGCTGTTTTTGCATACATTGAGGGTTGTAACTTTTGGCTGATTTCTGGGCTGAATTTGGGCTTGAACTAGGTGAGCACTAGGCTTTGTACGGGTCTCAAAATCTAGCAACACGGCCGCAAGGTACACGTAGGGCACCCCTACGACTTAAGTCAGAAGCTGTCAGGCCAGGGTACTCTGCTAAGGGGAGCCCTCGAACGACAGGGGCTGCGGGAGCCTATTATGCCACAGACACCGACAGCAGTGCACGAATCGAGGCCATCTTGAAATGCAGCTCCAATATCGAAAGGACAACCATGGCAGGGGACGCGTGAACAAGGAACATTTAAAAGATTGACTTTAAGATTCGGTGCTAATTTAGTATAGGTAATTTCATGCCCAGAATCATTACCTTATTATTACCAGTAGTCCGTAATTAACGTGTAATATATGAGCATACTCTTAATTAGTAACTAATCTGCAATTCTGAATAGCTGTTCTTGAGTTGAATCCATACAGCACATTTGAGGACGAGCTGACTCGATGCGCTTTCCGTGGATAGCCCCGTGCTTGTTTAACCGCGGGATGATTTGGTCTTTCTTCTATGTCTATTCTCGCCGCTCTTGGCTCTGTGACTGTGTTTGTGTCTGGGAAACAAGATGGCGGCCTCCGTGGGAAGCAGGGCTTGCTGGTTACCCCTAGCCCTGCGGCTTTCCAGAGGAGTCGAGCAGGTGCGATTCTGGAGCAGTCTGGGCTGTTAGGAATTGTTACGAAGGAGTGGGTTTAAATCGAAGAGATAGAAGTTTCTGGGGAGAGGAGACGTTATGTGAATATGAAAAGGGAGTGGGTAACTTTGTAGCAAAAGAGGAGACTGACGGAGAAGATGTGACTTTGAGGTCGTAGGATGTAGATGTACGGGAAATTAACATGATAGCACTGGGCTCGGGCAAACCCTAGGAGAGACGCTGCAAAGCGAAATTGCCTGAGGCGTCATGTGGTGTGGGCAGAGAAGGGGCGAAGGAGGTACAGTGCTTGAGATGGAAAAATAGAAGTGCAGGTACTCTGTATCCTGCTTGATTCTGAGAAGTGCCGATACTGTTCAATGAAAAGTATTACGTTTTTCTTGAGGAGTGTAGGTACTCCCTTCTCAGAATGAGTGCAGGTACCGGACAGTGCGGGCCCATTTAAAGCATTAGAATTTGGGAAGATGATGATGAGGAGTGGTGGACCTTAATACCGTATCGTGTTCCTTGATATACTGACTCTTTAAGAACCTTGGTCCGGTACTTCATTTTCCCCATTTTGTTAACGTTTCGATTATATATGTATAGTAGTTCGATCCATTTAAGCATCGGATTAGTGGCATATTTTTCGTAATCTAAACTGTGGTGAACACCTAACCACTCAGGTGAAAGAAAATAGGGTAAAGTCTTTAGTCGTGCGCTCTCTTCGACATAAAAAAAAGAACTACCTACAATCTTCATTAGATCAATTTTATTTTCTACTTAACAATGCGATCAAAAAACAACACATAGCCGATGCTAATGGTAGAAGGCGTCACTATACTGATATTGATGACAGAAAATTAAATTCTCCCCGTGAGTAATCCTATGCTTTGTGATTGGATGTGTCTTGTTGTCATGTGGAACGGAACAAGCGAGTCTTGATTAACATAGTGCACTGTTCACTTTCTCAAAGGCATAAGAAAACGTTCAGTACTCGCTCATTGTTTCAATTTTGATATAAGTGGTGCTGAACCTATTCATGTAAACCAAAGACACCTTTAAACAGTCAGTATTATTAATGACTTGTTTGTCAAATAGACTTGTGCATATTTTATTTCAGCCATATCACGTGTAGTCTATCAATTTAAAAATCCTTCTGCATGAGTTCTTTTATTAAGAGTTTTCCCAAATGAAAAGTCTTCCAAATTTTCTAAATAGCTATCACATTTTAGTTACTGATACAACATCATCGCCCATAGAAGATCTTGTGATTGAAAAGCCTGTCAGGGCTTTACCTATTAGAGCTCCATTCCTCTAATGGAGTTTCCTACAATTTCAGAGTGTGTTCTCTCTTCCTGATTGAGTGTGGAAGAGTTTCATAATATGGGCAGGTCCAGTTTGAGTGGAGATTGCTGCATGTGAATCACCCTATATGTGGGGCTTGCAGACATGTATACCAAGCAACGGCCAATGGAAAGCCAACTTTCTAATTAAAAAGAAGGGTGTGAGGCACTCGTTCGTTCATTCATTCATTCATTCAAACATTTGTAAAGCGCGCTAGTCACCTGCTCACCACTGACACTTGCTTTTTTAGGCTGAGGCTGACTGAATCAATGTAAGATTATCCGTGAGCACTCCAAAGAGATTATTTCCAAGGTTAGAAGAGAAGTCTTCTTAGTATTATAGCCGGGCATCTTGAACTTGGTATTCTTGTTGATATTTAATTCTTCATATGAATAATGATTCATATAAATCAGACATCCAGTCCTTGATGTCCATGTTTTTTTCACTTTACTAGCCAACACGTGTTTTGTTACTGGACATATCTTTTCCAACCTACTTCCTCAGGGCTAGACGAGGTAACATTATATTTAGAATATTCAGATGTAATAAAATAATGGACCATCACCCAAAAGTGCTATATAGTAGAAGATACAAATGTATTAAAACGAGGAACTGTAAACAGGTTATACTTGTAAGAGTATCCATGTGTTATAGTATCAGATTTAGTCACCGAATATAACAAAGTGCCAGTTCTGTAATGTACTATGTGACTCACCAGAGCTAATGACACCTGTAAGCTGTGACTAGAATAGATGTGTTAGACCCAAGTAAAGAACAGAGCCCACCGTGTGTCCCACCTGTTCGAAAAAAGTGAAATCGTAATTGCTATTCTATGAAAATGATGACATTTTTTATGTTGAAAGACAATATCAAAACTACATCCTCCTCCTAAACAGAACCAAAGTACAAAATCCTAAAGTCACACTGTGATGCAAAGTGAAAAAGGACTCCCCAAATTAGAGTATTATGAAGGCGATCGCCATACGTTGTGTATTAATCATATTTCTAAAATGGACAACAGTGGGTTACTCGGCATATACAGTCTGAGTGAGTATTCACTCCACCAAATGAGTGTACTTCTGTAGGTAGCTCTGTGTGTGGCGCTGAAGTGTGGTGAGAACACAGAGGGCCCCATTATATACACAAGCACTACTGCTGGTGGGCTTGCCTCATGGTACGCCAGTTAACTGCTTCATCAGAACTCAGCTGGGTGTATGTATCACAGTGGGCGTGATGACAACAGGAGACTGCTTCGAAGTGGGGCCCCTTGTCCCTCTAGAAGACCTTATTGACAGATTTCAGCTACCCGAGGCCAATTTCTGTTATACGAGGCACTGGTGCGAACCTTTAGAGACCTGTGGGGAGCAGGGAGAGAAAATCCACTGCAGCATTTAGTATTCCATTCACTGTTTACACTAGGTACAGTGAGATGACAAGTGGCCTGGATATATAAAGCACTGACTGAAATGGGACAACTAACCTTAGACACACTCAAAGCCCGGCGGGAGAGATTATTGGCATACAAGATAGTAGGTGCCGACTGGGAAAACATGCTCGCCTATCCCCAGAAGGTGTCCCGCAACACAACATTAAAATATATCCAATTAAATTATCTACATATGACATACCTCTCCCCCACAGATTCCCGGTGATCTATGGGGGGGATGCTAATTGTTGCCCGAAATGCTAAACGGCAGATGCTGACTCCAAACATATGGTTTGGGATTGCCCCACAATCCAACCCTTCTGGGACACAATCTTAGAACGTTTGGAGGAGACGATTGGAAAGGCAGTGCCATGAACTTTGGAAGTGTGCCTGCTGGGGTGCTTGGTGAAGCATAAGGTGGGCACAAGGTTCATAGACCTGGCCAAGCACAAGATTGCAGTGGCTTGGAAGTCCCAGTCGGCAGCCTGGGTTGGAGATGTTTCTACCCAGGCTAGGGCAGAGGAAAGGCCCTCTGAAGGGAAGACTTGAAAGGCCTCAGGAAACAAGCATTGGTAGAGCTATGGTTGGAGGTAGTGAATAGCCTGGACACCCCAACTGAGCTACTGGTAAATAGTGAACCAACCACGACAGATGACGAGGATACTGGTGGTAAACCTACCTTAGAAGAGACTTAATTGAGCAACCAGACTGAACTAACAAAGGACAGAGATTGGGGACGAGTGACAGAAGTCTTACAGCTATGCCCCCCCCTTTTCCTTTATGTTCAAAGACACTGTACTCTGAAGAAACAGGAGAGGGCCCACCTCAATGTCCCCCCTTTATACCCCCACAGTCACAGTAACTAATGTCACAGACACAAACACAAAATAAGTGCACTCCTCCTGGCCATGTCATGATGTTAAGTATAATATTCCCAGGGTTGTATAGTTCAGTTTATAGTTTGTTTAAGAAAAGAAAAAAAATGTAAAGTTCTCCTTCCCCATAGCAGGTACTACCTCCCCAGGAGCTGCTGGGCAAGACGTATACGAACCTTTACAGAACAAAAGTGCAGCGAGCGGACGGAACCCTACAAATGACCAACCCCGCTCCGGGAATCTATTACTGTGCCCTCAATAACTAGGCATTAATTTGCCCAACACCCATTAGTGGCTATAAACGAGGATGGAATCCCTAGTGGGAGAAGATTAATGGGGCAAGGTCATAGTTGAATATGGCACCAAAGTGTTGTTACATGTTCAAAGATTGTTTCATAAATGTAAAATTAAGAGTCAACAACAAATTGAGAATGTATCGAAATGTGAAAGTGACAATAAAGCTATATTAAAAAAATAGAATCTGAGTGAGTTAGTATATTTGTTAGCAAAAAAGCTGATCTGTAATCATGCCACCATTAGCTCAAAACCACATTATTATAGCATAAATGCCATCATAAAAAGTCTAATAGTATGCATCTGAAGGCAACAGTCACTCAAAATCACATTCTGCACAAGATTAAATGCCATCATGAAAACCCAAATGAAAAAGTGCTTCCAAAGGCAATCTAGGTAAAGATTCTCTTAGCCAGATAAATGCATGTCACTAAGTCGATGATGTAATCAGAGAGAAAACACAAAAATCAAACAGACTCACCAACAAGAAAGTACTCAGCACTATTGGGTTTCAAATGTCCATGGATGGCATTGTGGATGGCCACCATGTTGGGTTGGTTCATATAAATAAATCAAAATAACCTCAGTTAAACTAACATTTTGTGAGATGAAGAAATATTTGGTTGGTGTTTGTGTACTTCAAAACAATGTGCAAGCTAAACAGATATACTTAGATTCTCATTTCATTTTCTTTTCAGTTCTTCTATATTTGTGTGGTTAGTGTGAGTTTTTGCATTTTTTTAATGAAGCACTATGATTAAGTGGGGTTTTGTGAATGCAGTTTGTTTAACAAACTCTGACAGGGAGAAAAGGTACAACTTATACAGAATGTTTTAGAGCTTGTACTGTCACCATGATGAGGGTGGTGCTTGAAGGAGGACAGCTAACCCATTATCATTCAGCAGGTAATGTGCATAGCTCTTATTCCATTCACATTACTGCTGTCTTCTAAATTTTAAACAGCTGCTTATGCTATCAGATTTGTAAAGTGGTAGTCGTAGTGCTTTTTGGTTTAAACGTTTGGCACCAGTGCATTTTTTTTTCTTCTAAATTCAAGTAGTGATGAATTACTTAAGTATTTGGTGGCATTGACAATGAAACTCCCCTCATATTGCAACTGTTGGTTGAACACTTTTTAGTGAGCTTTCAGGTGCTTTTTTATAAAATTCATTGTAAGCTATACATGGCAGTAGTAAGTTAAGGACAATATTTACCAGGAAATACTGTTAAGTAACTATTGTAGATAAAATAATGACTACATTTTAAATGACTCCGAAAAATTTGGATTCTGTTTTTTTGATTATGTATTTTAACGAGGGATTGGATGTGAATGGTGTTTTAATTCTCGCACAATATTAAGGCAGAATATTTTAATAAGCATTTTCAAAATTGCCAATTTCAAAATTGCCATGAAGTCTCGGAATGCAAAATTGATAACAATAAAACACATATGCTTACATCAGCTAAAATGTGACTGAGGATTGACAGGACAAATGCTCCCCTAGATATCTAGGTATCAATGTTAGTTATCAGTGCCCTGTTTCGTGCTCTTTATGATTCTGTAATGCCATAATACCAGTTAGCTGATATTTCCTGCACATATATCTTACTCTTCGAAACTGGTAATGTCACTTTGGCTTAACTTTGGAGGAAGCTCGTAGCTCATCACTCATACCAGGGATAGAATAAACGTGTGCTTGGCAGATCCCTCTAGACCACAGAGATCTGTTCTAGGTCTTTTGTATCTTTACACATGAAAGGCTTCAGCATACACACACGATCGCTGCATGCTCTGGGTACTAAATAACAATTCCATGTATACTTACAGTTGGGTAACATAGGGTAGGGTGCTGGTTCGAAAAACAATGCAGGAGGCTTTCCCGTCCCCAAAGTGGTGTTAAAATGTTGCTCAACGTTCATTCAACTAGAATCCACTGGAACCACAAGAACCATGATCATATGCCAACCCTTCCCCATTAGGAAATCCCAATTATCCGCCCCACAATGTGGCAGAGTGAATGCTAATTACAATAAAGGTTACTTTTCATATAACTCTGAATTTATACCATGTATACCCCTGTCGTTTATGAGAGAACTGTGCTTGATTCCATGGCTGCAGGTTCAGTGAGCCTTTTGTCCTTCCGAGGTTGATAATATGAACACCATTCTGGTGGGTAACAATAAAAAATCGTTTTCAAAGACATATCATATATTTAATATGCACTTTTATTTACTTAGTTTTCATTGTGTGATGCACTAGGGCTGGTATGGTGTGGTATATGACGGTTTAATAGATGTGACTACGTCTGGTCCAGTTCTCTTTACCTTTCAGATGATAGACTCATTCTTCACCTGCCCAGGCAGCCTGTCAGTAGTAATCCTAAAGTGTCAATAGCTATGTCAAGATTTTCTCATTTTTCAGTAACAGACCTAGTTCATTTCAGTCACCTATAAGCCCTTCTCAAACTAATGTATCAGGTGACTGATCATGCCCCTCCTACTGACCTGTGATCACCTGTTGCTCAGTCCTGCTAGTGGTTTTGCACTTGTGATAGGCTTTTCACCAAACCTACTCACCTTTAAGGAATTACCCTTAAGACTGACTTCAGATGATGGAAATGGGACTGAGTGCTCCCAAGCCTTACCAACATTTCAGTTGTGGTTTCGGAAAAAGCAGTCTTACAGGTAAAAGCAAGACAAGTACTGGCTCTGCAAGGATTACTAAAATGAGACCTATGTAGCAGCTCTGAGCACGTGAAAAGTAAACACAGACTGAAGAGTTAAAAGTTAATTTGCAGACAAATCGTGCTTAAAGTTCTAGGCCTGAAGAATTTCGTCAAAATTAAAGGGACATTGTAATTATCAAATCAATTTGCTCACCGCTTGCACGGAAAGAGGTCAAAACATTCAACCTTAATACACTTTTGTCATCAGGTAGAATCTAGGCCAGATATTCTGAGGCCTGTTAACCTGCAGCATGTGCTCTGAAGCCATCAGTTGGGGACATGTTAAGTTATGGTACAGCTTTCTCTTGCCCTCAATAAATAACAAAACCACTAGGTTTCACCGTTTGGGTCGTTTGAGATGGGTGATGAGGTTTGAGGGCTGTGGATGGTTGCAGGGGGATGGACACAAGGGAGAGAGCAACACTGTGCATGGGGTGCAGAAAGCACATGAGGGAGAGAGCAACACAGAGTACTGGGACAGGGGAGTTTGCAAGGGAAAGTTCATGCGGAAGAGAGCAACACACAGCACTGTGGGAGGATATTTGCAGACGAGAGAAGCACATGACTGAGCTGTTTGGATTCAGTTTTTTCTGATTATAT
Organism: Pleurodeles waltl; assembly: GCF_031143425.1. Classification (NCBI taxonomy): domain Eukaryota; kingdom Metazoa; phylum Chordata; class Amphibia; order Caudata; family Salamandridae; genus Pleurodeles; species Pleurodeles waltl. The sequence goes on along the minus strand of NC_090445.1, from coordinate 118,843,178 downwards.
ATGTTGAAGAGGGATTGTATAAAACATAATATTAAGCAGCACATTAGGCAACACAACAGGTGGAGCATGCGAGGGAGAAAGCAACAGAGCACTATGTTGTTTTGCAGGTAGGGGAAGCACACAAGGGCAGGTGGTTTTCAGGGGAGAAACACCTGACAGCGAGAACAACATGAAGCATGGGGAGGATTGTAGGAGGAAAGCACATGAGTGACAGGGCAACACAGAGAGCAGTGGTATTTTGCAGGGGAGAAAGCAGCAGAGCTCTGGGGTGTTTTGCAGGTAAGCAAAGCACACCGGGTGGGTGGTTTTCAGGGAAGAAGCATGCGACGAAGAGAACAACATGGGAGCATGGGGAGGATTTCAGGCGATAAGCACATGAGGAAGAGAGCTAGAAAACACAAGCACTCTTATGGAGTGCTTAACCAAAAAGAAAAAAGGTGGATGGATGCAGTTCAGCGAAGCAAAAACATGATAAAGGATCAAATAAAGAAGCAAGCAAATAAGAGTGACAATAAAGCCAAGTAATGGTAAGTGACAGATGAGCTGTAAGCCCATGGCAAGTTCTTTGTAAGCCCACAATAGCCCCTTCACAACCAAACAGCTTGTGGCATCTGGTAGACGAGGCCTAAAGAAGAGAGTGTGATGCAGCTTATTGCTTGATTAATCAGTAGGAAGTAAGCTGAATGGGACCAGGCAAGACCTTGAATGCTGTTCAGCTTCTCTGGACCCAACATATATGAGGATAGCATATTAGACGTTGTTAAGTATTTCAATGTTAGTATTTGTTTCAGCTTTCCTCTTTTCTTCTTCATAGGTTGGAGAAACTTTGCTCAGTTCTTCCAAATTGGTGCAGCCTTTTTTTGTGGTCCCAGTGCGAACAAAGAAGAGATATTTTATTCCTCCATCGGTAGGCGTTAAGAACAGAACTGTGGACGAGCTTCAGTCCAAAGCGCGGCAAGCCGGCTTGGTGGTACCACAGGAAATAATAGAGCGTCCAATCAACGTGTCTTGTACAGGTTAGAAGACACTTTGGGTTTACCTTGCCTAATGCTAGGAATGTTCTTTGGTGTCCAATATGAATGCAAAAGCTTCTTGGATATCTTGTCACTGATGTCTTGCAGTATAATACCACTGTAGTGGATGGGCAAGTTTTAGAGCATATTAGGAAAGGCCCTCCTTGTGTATTTAATAATCTAATTTTAATAGTATTAGTTCGCTCATATGTTTAGCCCCTCTCTAGAATTAATTCCATGACAAATGATTGAGGAGTTATGCACAAATGCTCTGTGACAGGTGGAAAAATAACTTGAATTTAAATAGAAGTCAAGTCCACATTTACTTGACCTGGGTTCAGGGAATTTTCAGTGTGGATCGATCTCTTCTGGTTAGTGGTGTAACATAAGCCCTCACATTCCCTGCAGTGCAGGGGACGCCGAGCTCCAGAGGGCCCCCTCAGCAAAAGTGGCAGGTGGTCAGTCAGATGGTGGGGGCCCTCCATGTTCTTTGCAGGGGCAGCCCCTCAAGTTTTGTTATGCCACTGCCACTGGTAACTATGTTTTGGTGTTTATCTGGCACCCTCTCTCTCAAAATGTAGCTGTTTTATGTTGATTGCAGAATTCTGTGGGTTTTCCACAAACTCGTGGGAGTCTGCAATGTGTGGCACTGTAAATGTGAGTGGGCTGCAAATCATAAGTAATTGGCTTTGCAGCCCATCTCCATGATACTCCCCGCCTTATCGTCTTTTTTTATTTATTTATTTATAAATAAGGCTAAGCCTGTGCTCCATTTTTATTTTCACTTTTAATGCTGGAGTGGACCCGGTTGCTGTGGGCCAACTGTTTTTTGTACCAGTAGTACCCATATTCAAATCCAACTGCCATAACATCCACCACTCCCACTTTAATTTTTTGACTGTCTTTCCTTTGTATTTTTATTTCTTTTCTATTGTCTGCCTGCAGCTGCTGCAGTACATATCCCCAGGGGGTGAGGTGGATGGTAAAATGCCTGGCCAGGCTATGTCAGAAATATGATGTCCCCACACTCATAATGTGACATTGTTGTGGGAAACGTAAGATTTTTTTAAAAAAAGACTACTCTCGGCAAGGCAAACACAGCTTTTTACTGTCATGGCAGGTAGAGTACCTATCTCCATACAGGCAAACAGCTGGTCTCAGTTTGCTGCTTCACAGGCAGCCACTTATATAGATAGCAACATGAGCAATGGTTATTGCAAAAGGTCAAATGATAAGTTATTAGTAGTTATATGTTTGTTACAAAAATGTCACATCACCGGTGTCCCTTAACCTTTAACCTATTTCTTACGCATTCTTTATTGCAGTCATGATAATGCTTAACAGTCTAGCTATTCATTACTCTTGAATGCATGTGTTTTTTTTCCACTATGCTCCCAAGACCTTTTGTCAGATTCTGTATACCCTTGGCTAATTCAGTCTCCAGCTTCCATGATTCAATCATGTTTTTAATGTACTGGAACAACAGAATAAGTGCCTGTGTGCTAAGCCCTAAATTCCTTCCAGCTTGCAAACAAAGGTTTTTCTTTAACTAAGACCTTGCTGGTCACACCTTCTATTTTCAAGTGAACTCTTCATTTCTCTGGCATCACCACGTGTTTTTGGCCTATACTGCTCTTTCATCACATATGATTTTATATTGTTTTCTACCAATGCCTGATGTGTAATTTCTTCTCATTTCATTTCCTCTCCATCATTCCCCCCTCCCCACTGTAACTGATATTTCAACTACTGGGTCTGAATCTTGGTTTGCACTTGGCACTAGGTGATATATATTGCCCTAAGCATCTACTACTAATGTTGGTGTCGTAACTGGAAACATTCCTCCCACCTTTGCACTGATCCTTCTACAACATGCTAAAATTAATTGAATACCAAAACATATCAATAACAGGGCCACAAGAGCTGGCAACAAGGCTCCCAACAGCCCAGACATCCAGGATGGTATTAAAGAAAACCACCCACTAAGCCAATTATTTGGGGCACCTCCTTCATCTACCATTTTCTTCTGTAGATTATGCAAAGCTTGTATGGCCTCTGACAAACTTCCACTGTCCCATCATTTGCTGGGACATAAGTACAACAAGGAGTCCCAATCTTTGCACATAGCCCTCATTCCATGGCCATGATAAGCTCAAGTACATAACGGTGCTGCATTATCTTCATTCTCATAGCACACAGCTCTTCCTTTATGCTACTAAATGCTTCTTTCGTAGTATTTATAGACTTCATAATTTCCCATTGAGTTATCTGTAGCCAACGAGCAGTTCTCTTTGCCTGAACAAATGGCAGAATACTTACAAAGAACAGCTGAGCATCATTAAGCAACCAGTACTCTTAGGGAACATCTTTCCAAGTGGTAGTGCTATAGGGCTCTGCAGTTCTGCTCCTTGGGTGATGATGTAACAAAGTTGTTGGACGGCTCACGGGGTGTTCATGAAGCATTGATAAAGTAAGTCCAGGAATTACCAAAACAGGGACGTGCAAAGTGACCATGGTACATAGGCCGTTCCAGTTCAGCGGTTAGTGAGCGTAGATTAGTTCTTCACACTGCCAATAATAGTCCATGAGACTGAAAGTGCACCCCTGCATGTCAACGTTATCTGTAGTGATACTACAGTTGATATTCATGCCTACATTAATGGTGCTGTTTCCTCTAAAACATAAAGAAACTGACATTAATGTACTGACTGTCTGAGGACTTACTGTATTATCTAACCAAGTTTAACACTCAACATTGTTGCCAAATACTCACACACTTTCCTACTGCATCCTGACTAATATTAGTTCTGTTCCATTAAAACATGACCTTATGGGAAAATTCAGTATCAGGATGCCAATGATTATGGGCATAAACTGATCCAGTAAATCTAAATAATGGCCTACGAACACAATCCAGGGGGGGGGGTAAAGATTTACTTAACAACTACTACACTCAGTAGGCGGGCTTGTTGCCCCTAAAAAAAACCTAAACCCAAGACTGTTTGAATTCACTCTGCAGTGTTAGGATAACTTGTTTTCTTCATTGGTGTTATTTCATCCTTAATGTCCTGTCTGTCTTTTAGGATGTATAAAATGCCTGTTGAAGAGTCTTATTTTGTGGCATTAACTAGAAACTGTACTACCCTAACATGCATTGGCTGCATTCTAGCCTTAATCCTACACAGGTAGAGATGTAAAAGACCTAGAGCTGTTCTTTGGGGAGGGGGGGTACTTCCTTATTTGAATATAACCTATCTGATCCTGTGACATGAGGAATTAAAGAGCCAACTAAACATGATTCATTAGTACTTTCTGAACCACTATCCGATATGCTGATACCACATGTTATCTAATAATCTGGTATGAATACTATGGGCCTCATTATCATATGTAGAGAATTCTCTTTGCTGGTGAATGATGTAACTAGAAGAGCTAGAATACATATTACTATAAAAGAGCTATAGTAGAAGTGATAGTAGTAAAAGTCAAAAAAAGGACAGAGAAACAAAAACACACAACTTTAGTTTTGCTGGTGCGAACAATTGTCCAAACACAGACAATTGTCCAAAGGCAGAGGTTGAGAGGGTATTTTTACGGTCAGAATCTTCTTCCCCTCTCTTGTTTCATTTAAACCACTGGTGTTTTATTGCGTGATGCAGGGTTCAATTGAATGTCCGATAAATGAATTCAAGTCTTCCTGCCATCTACCTTGAGGAGAGTGGGAGGAGTCATAGTCACAGTGAAAGGTCCATCGAACCTTGGCGCTCTCTATTTCCGGACAAAATATCTGACACAAACTGTATCTCCCATATGCACAACTGGGAGGTCAACCCCCGCGGCGGCGCGCTTCTCCTTTGCCTTCGTTACTTGTTTAAAAATGAACTTTGTGACTTTGGTTGATTCGCTGAGATAGACATGCATTTCATCATTCAAGATTTCAGCTGTACTGTCTCCCTGTACCTTACTTCTGATGGCAGGTAGTTGCGTATTCATAGGTCTCTGACACTATCTCATGAGGTGTGAGGTGATGATCAGAACTAGGTGTGTTCCTAAGGGAGAAGAGTGCCAATGGTAAGCAATACAACCACTTCTTATGCAACGTGGCGCATATCTTCCTGATCTTATTCTTCAGCAGGCCATTAAGGTGCTGAATTATGCCATTTCTCTGGAGATGATTAACAGAAGTTAGTTTGTTTTATCCCTAGCATTGTTGTGATATGTGTGAAGATTGCATTAACAAAGTATGTATCGTTGTCACATCCTATCCCTTCTGGAGTTCCATAGAAGGAAATCACCTCATGAATCAGAAAAAGTGTCAGCTGACTTTGCATCACAATGGACGCATGGTCCTGCTTCATTCCTCAGAGAAAAAGGACAGACTATAACTGTGAGATACAGGTAGTTGTTGCACCTTTCTAACATGTCCAAAAACATGTCCACAAATTCAAGATAGAGAGCTTTAAAAGGACCTTGTGCTTACGAACTGGTAGAATTTATCACCTTCAATGTAGAATTTCGAGAGAATTGTTGGCAAATAGTACAATTATGAAAGTACATGGTAAGCATATCTTGTTGCATTTACATAGACAAATGATCTCTTGAGATGGGAGCTGGTAAATGCAACTGATCAAGAGCTATCTTAAGTAAAGCCTGATACATCACTGGTTTACCTGTAGATATTTGCCTATAAACTAAGTCATCCCCTGTCTGGGAGCGTTCTTCAGTCTCCCATAACTGTTTCTCATGTGGTGGAGCAGCTTCCTGCAACTTTAGAAATATAACCTCACTGTTTCAGCATAATGAGGTGTGATATTATCAGTGGTGGTGTCAGATTCAGACTCAGATGAACTGAGTTTTTGTTGCAGAACCCCCCCACTTTTGCCTGGTATTTGATGCAACCTTGACTGAAGTGCACTAGGTCCCTGCCAACCACGTCCCCAGTACCAATGTTTTTCCCCCCTAAACTGTACAGTTGTTTCTCCAATTTAGCACCCTCTGTAAGTCCCTAATAAATGGCAACCTAGATAGCTAGGGCCTGAGGTACTAAAGAGGGTCCCTAAGTGCTGCAGCATGAATTGCACCACCCTAAGGGACCCCTCAACAAGCACATGACATGCTGCCATTGCAAGCTGTGTGTCTTGGTGCAGACAAAAGTGTAAACACGACATGGCACACAGCCTGTGTGCCATTCCCCTTACACTGCATGCAATATATGTAAGTCACCCCTCTAGCAGGCCTAACAGCCCTAAATCAGGGTGCATTATATTACATGTGCGAGCATATCTGCACGAGCCCCTGCTATGCCTTTGTCAATTCTTATACATAGTAAGTGACCACAAAAGCCATTAAATGCATGTGCTGGACACTGGTCAATATGAGTTCCCCAGCTACATGATGGCTTCTCTGAAGATAGGGATGGCTGGTATCAAACATCTAGTATTGGTGAACCCACACTGATTTCAGTGTTGGATTTACCAATACATGCACCCAGAGGGCACCTGAGAGGGTCCCCCTGAAACCCTACCAGCCTCTGGTGTACTCATTGACCAGTTTCTGCCAGCCTGCCACCCGAGACATTGTTCTGGACCCCTAGGATGAGAGCCCTCTGCTCTCAGGAGGCCCAGACAAAAGCCTGTCTGGGAAAAGAGTGAAACACCCCCATCCCACAGGATGACCTGCTGATTAGCCTTCCTAAGGTGGCAAGCCTCAAAGGGCTCCCGCCTTTGAAATGCAGATCTGTCTCCCCTCACAGGAGAGGAAGCCACATCCCTTGTCCAGAGCCTATTTGGCATCTGGACAGGTGGGAAAAATAGCTAGTCAGGCAGGCGTGCCCATCCCCAGGCTAGTGCCACCCCTAACGTTGGGCTACTGTGAGGTGAACACGACTTTACAGAAGTAGCCATCTTTGTGATGGCATACTCAAGAATTCTAGGACCGGATTATGCCCACTTCCCACAGGAAGTGGTCATATAGGGTGTATAGTGACCCCAAGGGTCAGTAGCCTATTAGCTACTACCATACACACCCCTAATACTCCTAAATTCAGTATTTAGGGGCGCCCCTGGCACCGGAGAAGCAGGTCCTGGTGACCTAAGCAGACCCAGGACACTGAAGAGTTGTGAAAGCAGAAGAAGAGAAAAGCAGCAGCTGACCTGGTACCAACCTGCCAGCATTCCTCAATGACATCTGCACCAAAGGCGACTCATCCTACAGCTGTGACTCCAGAGCACTGCCTGCCTTCGAAAAAGACTCAAGACCTCCTGTGAAGAGTGGACCTGTTCTCCAACAAACTCCAAAAGAAGGGACTCTGGAGCCTCTGCAACCACCAAAACCCTGCACCTGAAGTCACCAATGCACCTGCTGTCTCTGACCCAAGTTGAAGTGGACCACCGGTGCAAACAAGGTTCCCCAGCCCTCCAGTGTCCCAATCCATCGTGGTTTCACCCCTCACAGACTCCCCAAAGACACATGCAGCCTCTGCACGAAGTCCCTCTCTACCGCTCCTGTCAGGAAAAACCTGACACCTAAGGACACCTCTGCACCCGTCGTCTCTCAGCCGTGAAAAAGGATCAAAGGTGCCCACCTGTGCCTGAGCACTGTAAGGCCTGAGCCCCACTGTTGGTTCAGCCTGACTGGCCTCCTGGCCAGAGGATGCAGACGCTTTTCGCAGTGACCGATCTCCACAGGAACACATTCACTACCTGACGCTGTTTTGCACTCTGCACCTGGCTGCCCCCATGCCTCTAAGGGCGTACTGTGGGTGCTGCCTTGGACCTTGGCCACTACTCACCTTAACCCCAGGAGATTGGTCTTGTAAGTCGCTGGTTTGCAGAACTTGTTTTTCTTCCCATAAGATAACATTTCATAACTCAGAAGTTGCAGTGTGTCCACTTTTTAAAGTGAAAATAATTCTTATTTAAAAACATACCTGAATGATTTTTCTCTGATGCCTAATGTATGTAAAGATACTTGCTATTTTTATAAACTGGTGTGGATCTCCTTCTTGAGTCGAGTCTCATTTATTGACTGTTGTGTGTATTTGTAGATGTCTTCCACTCCTCTGCTTTAAGCCTAAGGCTGCTTGGCCACACTACCCCTAACTAGGGCATTTTGGGATTGCGTAGCAAGTCCTGTTCACTCATTGGGGAACCCCTGGACCCTTTACATGGTATTCACATACCACATAAAGGGCCAACTTCCTACAGCGAGGCAGACTGGGCCACCAAAACTCGGACATGTTGTGGACCTGATGATACAGACGAGGATGTGCGCCTAGCTACATCTTTAGCCGCCCAATCTGGTAGTGCATTTCCTTGTGACACAACATACTGTTCATTGTATGTGCTGCACACTTCACAACTGCCACGGCCTGTGGTAATGCAAGTGCCTCTATTAAAGTCACCAAAAGATTCCTATGCATAGCATGACTTCCTTAGGACTTGAGGAAACCTCCTGCTCCATCACATTATGCTAGAAGTACAATAGTAATTACATAAGTTGAATCTGAATATCTTGTGATGACTTTCCTGGTCTTTGTTTAAGAGCTGCTATCGGCTCTGCTGCTTGTTCAGAATAATGTGCTGGTAGTGTTAACAGCTTTTCTATGTGGAGTGTGTCGAAAGTATCATGCCGTCGTGCTCCGACTAATGCTGCACCTGTGTGTCTCATTCCTGTATCCTAATCAATAGTAGAGAAACCATCACCAAAATAGAGAATGCTACTTGGATTAGAATCCTCTGTTGCTTGACAAGATTCATTAGGGATATACTTTGCACAGAATGCGCATCATCCTCAGAGTCTAATATAGGTGAGCAAAGAATGTTGCAGGGTTCAATATATTACCCTCCACATCTTCAAAAATTGTAGTGACAGTATCACCCCATATCCTGATACTCTCTGTGTAGAGTAGTCTTAGCCTTCTGAATGATGGCAAATACTGCATGTTCTACATAGTGTGTCAAAAGTGCTCCAATAACAATGGGGGTGCTCTTCTGCACTGCAGAGGCTGCAGTGGCGAGAACTTCCCCACAAGGATAATGTCCTCTCATCGCTGAATCTAACTGTTCACTAAAATATGTAATGGGTTTGTATCCTAAAATATATTTCTGTGTAAGGGCAGCTGTTATCACTTGACCAATGCAATGACAAAAAAGATAAAACTCATTGGTATAGTCAGGAGTCCCCAAAACTGGGGCATTTGTTATCTCAGTCTTCAGTTTTATGAAAGTCTCCCTCATTGCTGGTGTCCTTGTTATCTTATCATTTTTGTCTTTTTCCTGTTTAGTAGAAGCCAGCAAAGGCACTATTAAAGTGCTGTAATCAAAAACCCATTGTCTGACTTTGTTGCCAAGAAACTACTGCATTCCTTTAACATTTTCTGGCTGGGTCATTTGACATATAGATGTTGCTCTTTCAGGAGTTACTCGTTGACAAGAAGCTGATAGTAATTGTCCTAAGTATTGGACCTCCTCCTGAGAATACTGAACTTTGTCTTATTGTACCTTGTATCCTCTCTGTGCGAGAGTAACCAAAAGAGCTATTGCATCTTTTCTCTACTATTGTTCTTTCGGACTGCAAACTAATATGCTATCAACATACTGCAACAAGGTACTGTCACACTGGAAGTTTGACAGATCAATTTTCACCACTCTGTTGAAAATGCTAAGGGACTTGCAATATCCTTGAGGTGAACGAGAGTACTAATACTGAGTTCCGTGATAGAAAAACGCTGGCAAATATTGGCTATTTGGATGAAGAGAGATGCTAAAAAAAAAAAAACTTTCTTGAGATCTTTAAACAATAAATATTTACCATCCTGAGGAATATTTGTCAAAATGATGGAAGAGTCTGAAACATTTAGAAATTCTGGTACTACTACATAATTCAAGGGGCACAGGTCTTGAACCATACACCAAGTGTTAGCCATAGATTTCTTAACCAGATAAATAGAAGTATTATAAGGAGACACTCCAGGGTAATTTACTCCTTGCTCTATCGACGACCGTATAGTAGGGCGATGCTCTCATCTGCTTCTTTAGAAAGAGGTTACTATCTCACCCTAGGTAGTATAGCACTTTCGTTCAGTGTAATTCTAAATGGAGTAGCATTAAGAATAAGATCTACATCATGGTACTTGGGAAAGATCTACATCCCTGACAGATTCTAAAGCTCTACCTGGTGTGGGCATCCTTACTTCCAATACTGTTCTCAACGGTAAATCATCATGAAGCACTACAACTGTTTTCTTAGGATCCTCATCAAACAGTTGATCATTCAGTATTTCCGTAACCACTTTTCCTGGCTCAATGAATATAACACATGCCCACAAGACATGGTAATGATCACTAGTTATCAGAGTGCCATAGGCTGGTGATATCTCTAGGGCTTCTACTTATAATATCAACTCATTGTCAGGTATCTAAGAATCTTGCCTTTGTTGCCAGAAAATAAATTATTTAGGTAACTGGACCTGTCTTCCCAATAACTCTGGTTTTTCTGCTGTTATTGTATACACTGCTGTAATGAATGCTTCTTTATTGGCAGGTCGAGGTCTGATTTAATCTCCAGTAGAAGAATCTACTGTTACAACCATGATCCTAGAGGATGGAACACCAAGGATGGAACAAATCATAGTTCCATAAGGCTCAAAATGAATAGTCGTATTTAATTTGGCCATGAAATATTTCCCCAATAAATTAGCTGGTGCAGCTGGAGAGAACAGTAAGCAGCCATCAATGTACCTCCGCCTATATCCATATCCACTGGTTTAGTAAATGGAGCCCTCATTACTGCCCCAGAGAATCCTTGTGTGCCCATTGATCTATTAGAAATTGGAAAGTATTTCTCTCTAGTACAAGATTGGGTTGACGTACATATTTCATTTGCAGGTTTGACTGTGACTGTACTACTGTATTTCCTGGCTGATTGTAAACACCTATCCTTCCATTTTCTTCATCCCATCTTAGTCCTGCAGTCTCTGATGAAATGTCCATATCTGTGACAGTAATGGCATGCTTGATCCATCTTTTGGAGAGCTATCCTGCCTCTTCATGTTCCTCCTCATTGTCATGTGCGACTTCCTTGTGCACTTACATCATCCTGCTGTTGTGGGTACTGTTGTTGGGTGGTTCCTGGGGCTGATCTCACATACACTGCAGTCATCTGAGTGGTGGCTGCTACTACAGCCCCTTCCACTGCTCCTTTCTTTGCCAACCTTTGCTGCAGTAACTTGGCTGCTGTTTTCTCTGTCACCTCATGCTTGGTTGTCTCTTTCTCCTGCTTCTTTTTACAAAAATGGATTATATGTACCTTTCTCTTTGTCCAGGACTTGGCTTCCAATAACACTATATTATCAAGGTTGTCTTGTACATCAGAGCTTAACCCCTTTTTTACTACATTGTAGAACATAACATTTCCCCCTGTTGCTTCCCAACCCTGACCTACTTCTTGAGTCCACTTTTATTTCATCCCGCTGAGGAACTGAGCAGGATCCTCATTTGGCTGCAGTGATTGAGCCATGAGGTTACCGAATATCTGTCCTGTAAGGAGACATTTTCCTCAACTGGTCCCAAACTGCTGTCAGAACTAAATTGAATGGGTAACCAACATACCTGGTCTCAGTGAGGGTAACATTTCTCACTCCAGCTTTCTGAAAAAGAGTATCTGTCTCATTTCCTATAAGAGAGCTATGTAAACTCATTAGGTCACCTACTGCCAAGGTGATAGCTGCAGTTTGCTTTTCAAAGGACCCAATCAGTTTCCATGCTTTCTCTGTAAGTGGTGGTAACAACTTTTTAAGATTGTCCTTGTCCATTTGTGACTAAGGAACATAATGAGATGCCCCAGGTGCCTTATGTATGGGGGCATCTGATACACAGGAGTGACAGAATATTTTTGCCACACATGCAAACATTTCTGCATGTAGGGATAATCTCAGTCTGGATCTCCCTCACCATAAAGAATAAAATTTTCAGCGTTTGCCATGTCACCTGGATCAGAGGACCGTTCTTGTGGTCTTGAACTCATCTGTGGGGCTAAACCTTCAGTCCATCCTGCTAAATTATCCACATAAGGTACAAGATTATACCAACTATTTTCTCCTTCAGCAGCTATCTCACTAGGGGTGAGATCAGTGCTACAAAAAAACTGATTGAACACTCATCTGCCGCATTGGTTTATCACGTAGTGTCAGTCCTTCCATAGCTTCACTAGATCCCATCCTGGGGTCTGGCTGGCCATGCATTCCCTGAAACCGTTCAAGCTCAGTCGCTCAGGGTTTCCTAGCTCTAGAGAATATGTCCTTCTCTTGTTCTCTAGTGTCAGTGCGATTAGGCAATCCCATTGCTTCCTTTGTATGGTCAAGATCAATAAGGGGCCTTTCTTGAGTAAAACTTGTAGCCTCTGGAGCAAAGCACCTATTCCCTGGAGATCTAAGTATTTCACCCATATTATCTACATGTCTTTGTATTGTCTGTATTCTATTTGCCGTTCTCCCAAAATGTCCGTGAATCTGCCCTGAAAATTATCATAATATCCTTCTCTTCTTGTTTTGCGCGCGACTCTTCGAACCCTCACTTGGTGATAAACATTCCTGAGTGCTTTCTGACAAAACTATTACATTTCCCTTCTCCTTCTGCCAGTGTGGTAAACTATCTTAAGTCCTCCTAAAATTGTCATCTCTTTCTTGGGGTACTGGCCATCGCACCATAATAACATCCCTGTCTACAAAGTCATTTCATCTAGCACCATCTGCATATCTTCGTTGTGGGGTAGACATCCATTCCATAACTACCCTTCATGTTACATCCCTCTTCCTTAATAATTGCAGTGTTGCTGAGGAAACAATGCGCTGGTTATCAGTGTCTCCTGGACCCTGCTGTTCACCTCTGCCCTCCTGGGAAGAAGCTGGATCTAAATGCAGTGTAACCTACACTTCCAGTTATCATGAAAACTGAGAGTCACCCACTCCCTCTTATTGTCTTGGAGTACCTGCGTGACTTGGCTTTGGCATCTATGGGGCAACATTGGGGGATTGCTTTGGGGCTTGTGAAGGTGTCTCAACTTCAGGATTCTCTCATCCACTGAGGCTTCCTGTAGCTGTGTCAGTGGATAAATACCAGGCACCTTAAGGGAAGTACTCATTGAGTCATAGGGAGGTGGGGGAGCAGATGGCGTAATAGGGGCATCAACATTTGAGGACTCCTTAGACTTCTCACAAAAACTCAACAAAAGGCTAGGGTGGCTTCGCACTTCTGCAATTTAGCTCCTACATATTTACTCTTAAGGTGTGTAAGAATGTGCTCTGATATTTTGTCATCAAATGTCCCTTCCTTTGGCCAGGGATATGTATGCTTCTGAGTAGCCTTAAACCACTCCTGACAATATTTCTGTAATTTTTTTATGATCACTGGGAAAGATCTTCTTCATGTGTTCTAAAGGGAGTTCCACAATCACCCTTTATTTCTAACAACTTTTACAGTTTAACCTTTATCTGTCTACTCAATATTTCTTCTTTAAAATGTTCACACTAGTCCTTACAAACAAGAAAACCGTCAATTTGTTTTTTCAGTCGTGTTAATAACACAATGCAATATGAAACATCACTTTGTGACCACATTTCTATTTACGTGCATATACACCTATTCCTCATCATCATTTTAATAATACTAACACTTCAGCTTCTTCTAAATGTTAATCAAAATTGTGTTGACTCTAAATGGTAAATACTGTCAGCAGCAACTGGCCACTTCCCTCCGCGCTCAAGAGAGAATAACTCTCAAACAATGTGTCTCACAGACCATGCAGTGACTTCTGAGCATTGGGGCCAGAACAGTAATTCAAATGTTTAGATTGTAATTGGAGGGAACGTTTAACGACATGGGTCTTTCAGTCATCCCTCTGTCAGTGGTCACCAAACTTTTTAATACCACGCCCCCCCCAGTTGAAAAATACAAATCATTGCCCCCCACTCAGAAATTTTCACAATTATTTTATAAAGCTTGCAATGTTTAAATATGTCTAGACGTATTTAACCATTGCAGTTAAGTACTGTTACCTTTTTAAAAAAATGCAATAACATGTTTCTGCTTAAAACAAAGCCCTGTTATCTGTATAATGCCTATTTTGGCCAGAGCCTGCCCCCCCACCCCTGGGATAACTTGAGGCCCCCATAGGGGGGCCCGCCCTCCAGTTTGAAGACCCCTGCTCTATATCAAAACATTGGAATATATATTGGAAACCCAGCTTTGAATTGCCCACATTGACCACTTCCAATTTTTCTATTGGGATAAACACTCTACTGACTACGCAGAGCCTTAACTTAATATTGTGCAACACGTACACAATCTTGCATGCAATAGCTTTATATCTTTATATTTGCATTAGATCTGTGCTTACCATTGCCAGAGTGCAAAGTCATACAATATACACAAAACATCGGACGAAGTCTGCATTGTCCTCACCTTAAAAGACTGCATTTGCTGGGTCTTACCCACCACTGTGAATAGGCAGAACTTTAGAGAACACGGTGTCTGCTTACTCACCAAAGATGTGCAGTGATGTATGCATTGGGGGTAGGAATTATTCCAGTGGCAGCAGTTGGTTGAGGGCAAAAAAGAGACTCCTATGCTGGCTCACCAAAAGTTGCGGGGAAACGTAAGATAAAAAAAAAGACAAGACCGCTCTTGGCAAGGCAAACACAGCTATTTACTGTCACGGCAGGGAGAGTAGCTATCTCCACACAGGTAAACAGCTGGTCTCAGTTTGCTGCTTTACAGGCAGCAACCTATACAGCAACATGAACAGTGCTTATTACAAAAGGCCATAGAATAAGTTACTTAGCAGTTGCATGTTAGTTACAGGAACGTCACGTCACCAGTGTCCCTAAACCTTTAACCTACTTATTACATAATCTTTATGCAGTTCTAAAAATGCTTAACAAACTTACTATTTACTCTTGATTGCATGTGTATTTGCATGCATATTTTATCGCTCAGCTCCCAAGACCTCTTATCAGATTATTTGTACCCCTGGTTAAATCAATCTCCTGCTCCCATTCTTCAATAATATTGTTAATTTACTGGGACAACAGAATATGTGCCTGTCTGCTAAAACCATAAATTCCTTCAAGCTTGCAAACATAGATTTTCCTAAGACCTTGCTGGTCATGCATTCTATTTTCAATTGAACTCGGTTAAGTCTCTGGCATCGGCATGAAGTTTAGGCCTACACTGCTTTTTCACCACATATGATTTTACGTCATTTTCTATTGATGTCTGATGTACCTTAATTTCTTCACATATCATTTCCTCTCTAACAACATGCAGAACTTTTAAAACAACAGTAGATCACCTTTTAATGTACTTTTATGAATTGGTTAACTGAATTTACATCAAAAGTTAAGTACAGTTGCTAAAATACTAACTATTTACAGCCACTTGCATTTAATTACTGCATCTTTGTTAAAGCAATATGTAAAATACTCTCATATAGTAGCAATGTTTTTGGTGTTCTTAAACAGAACTCAAGAGAGCATTATAACTGTGTAGCCGATTTACTTAATTTCCTTGTGTTAAAAGAGAAAGTGCCTGTTTGCAAGTGAAAACACTGTTTGTCAGTAAATGTTTCCTCAAGTGCTGTTTTTGTGCTTTGTAAATAAGGCCATAGAAATGATGGAGTCTTTATTTTGTAGTTACAGAAACCCAAGTCTCTCAAATCATTTAGGTATTTAGTTCACATACTCTTGATGACCCAAATAGGTAAATACATCAATCTAGCCCTCCTGTATCCTGTTCATCATTTGGCATCCTGCCCTAGAAGCAGTAGTTCATATGTAGACCAAGCAATATCTAAAATGTTGCTGTCCACGGAAAGTGACTTATTTGTCTCTTTCATTGAATGCCAAAAGGGTGTACCTAACTCGGTACACACAACATCCTTAAAATATATCAGTTTAAACCAGAGACTTAATGTGCGCTAGCTCCAAGTGGAGTGACTGCAAAGGAATAGATTATCTAGCTGCTAGCAATGTTCGTTGGATTTTGGTTTCTGTTTCAGAGATTTCAGTGTCTGTGCTTGAATTACACTTACAGCTACATAGTAGGTTAATTGAGGCAGTGTGAGTGAAAAGTCCTATCAATTCTCTGTACTGCCACATTGGTCCACAGGATCATTGGATTTACCAAGTTGAACACTTTATTATGCATCAGTGTAATAAGTGGCACATTGTATTAATAGTGTGCTTAGTATGTCGAGCTTGCAATCTTATAACAATTGATGGAAGTTGCTATACCTTGCTGCAAAATGGTTTGCTGTTTTGCTAAATTAGCTGTAAGGCTATATTTACATTGGACATTTCTGTCCTTGTTTCTATGTCGAGCCTCTGTCTGCTGGAAAAATACCTGTTGTGGGCTTAACAAGACCTTACATTGGGCTTAAACTTTGTTTACTGATTAAAATTGGTTGGCTTCATTTTTACTCTCAATTCCATGCTTTTCATTCAATGGTGTGCACTGTCCATCTTGTGTTTGCCCCTGTCCTGGAACATAGGCCATTTATCATCCTCCGGCTCATGTCCTTCCGCTGCTGACTTTTAGTTACCTACGGAGCTAAAAAAAAAATTCTTTTTTCATTAAGCACTCCTTGAGAGTGTTTGTGTTGTTCAACTCTCTACCTCTCCTTTTTCTACTACCTCAAACATCCACCTGCTTTGTGTTTCCCTCTGCGTTGCTCTTTCCCTTGTGTGTTTTCCCTGCTCCTAAACACCCATGCGCTCCATGCCTGCTCTCTCATGTACTAGCCCCTGTCTCCCTCGAGCTCTGTGTTGCTCTCATGTGATTGGCCCCACAAACCCACATGGCTCTCCTCTTCCCAAACCCCACCCCACACTCTCCATATTGTCCCTCCTCTTGTTTCCTTCTTTCTCCCTGCCAAACATCCCCTGTGCTATATGTGGTGTTCTAGTAGGCATTGTATGGTGCATTTCCCTATCGATACCCTATAACTTGTGGCCGTTTCAGAATGAGGTATAGTGAGGCTTGCCTGAACCATCTCTCACCGCATGAACTTTGCTGTGGGTGCTGCACTCCTCCCAACAGTGCTGTTTTTCTGGCTTTGCTTTTTGGCTGTCTGCTTATTCTCTTTCTTCAAAGCTGGACCCCGGGCATGCTAACCCTCATAACCAAAAACACATGGTTATAGGTTGACTGTCAGGAGCCACAGTTTACTGCTTTAATACCCACGACCTACCGTCTCACAGTCAGCAGTTTTTTTCATTTTTTACTTTGTTTAAAATTAATTTGCCGTGCTTTTGTTCATCTTAACCACAAGGTTTAATGGTGAGTGCCTATTATTTCATCACAAGTGCATTGGGCGTCTCAACCATGCACTTGGAATTACGGTTGTCGTACAAGTTAATAATGTTTTCTTTTGAAGGGTGCACGCTACTTATGGTACAATTTTTTGGGTGTTACCACAACAGACATCCGCATCGTAGTTTGATTTTTGATGCCCGGCTGCCATTTTCCTCCAGACTAGAACACCATTGGCAAGTAAGGCTTGGATGAAATTCACTGATAGTGCCTGTTAGGAGTACCCATGATCACCTAAATTAGTCTGCTTATTGTAGAATGGATGCTGTGAAGCTAAACAAATTTGTTTGGGAAAGCTGGCTCTGTACCACCTGCTGTGTATTTTTTCTTTAACATTCTCTGTATTGGCTATTATGGAATGCAATTATGTTTGGCTTCATTGAATTAACTTATGGTATTTACTCGGAGCGCTCATTTCTCGGTTTTCTTCTTGCTAGAGCAAAGCAGCACTGCCTCACCTCTGCCACTCACTTCGAAATTATGCTTCACAGTGCTACTTAATTATTGGTGATGCTTTGTCATCCACAGAGTGCAGAGGTGGCAGCGCTGCTCTCTGGTATTGCTAGTGACTCTTTTGGGGATCAAATCCCACTTAAACACCTTACGTATTTGAAAGTTACTTAGGTTCACTTGTGGCTTAAAATATCATCCAAGATTTCCAGTTTGAAAGCTGAGTTCACTGGTCTGCTTAAAATTCTGTTTAGTTACAAAGAATTTCATGATTCAATAAACAGGTAATTCTTTTCACATTCTTGATGTTATAACTATTTTGTTTTATTATTCAGTGATGCCTTTTACTTCTGAAACCAATCTCGTTGACACTGCATGAGTGCAGCTTACCTTGGTTCTTTAGAGCCCTAATTTTCTTGCGAATACAGCGGAGTACAGCTGCCTCTTTTTAAACAATTTGCCTTCACAAGTCTATCTACCCTAAAATGTATTACTCTGCCATCTGCAGTGTTTGACAGTTTACACTGGGTCTTGGTACTTGAAGCACTTTTGGTTTTACAGAGTGGGGGGCGTTTCGTTCTTTAACTTTGTGTTTCTGTTGCCATTCTTCTGTCTATACGGCTTACAAGTATGACACAATTGTAGTTGCTCCATCAGCACATTCTTTATTTGTTTTTCTGTGTACAGGTACTGTTGATTTATTTATTGTGCTGGTCCTCTGCCTGACTTGAAATTATAATTTTTAGGTCAGCGCGCAAGCGCTCTGGCCTTTTGTAATTTATATGAGGGCTTTTAACCACGCCCACTGCAGGCCCATCACTATCACTCGTTCATGGGCTTGCCTTTCAAAAGTCCTTTGTTATCATTGGGTAAATGCTTTACGTTTGTCCCTCTTTGGTGCCGTTTTGTTACCGCCTTGGCCATCGACCCTCTTACATGGATAATTGCACGTTTGCCGGTACATTTGACTGCGAGCAAACTTCTTTTTCATTTTGTGCCTCTCCTTCGTGGTGCTTTGAAACAGCTTGCTTATGTCAACTATTTTTCATTTTCAATTCATGTGGCAAGAAAAGTCCAGATAGGAATTTACAATGCTAATATCTCTCACTCGAGCAAACGTGACAGCCATTGCATTGCAAATGATTGTTCACTTTTCGTTTGACTTTATTCCTGTGGCTGAGGTCACTGCCAAAGGAGACTGCTTCCCCCTGAGATTACCTAGGTTGCTAGAGTATAAAAATTAAATTGTTCTTTCAACGTTTTTTATTTAAATGCTTATACTCTACTTTTATTATCTTCTTGGCAAAGTTGGTATCCCTCTATAGTGTAAAGTGTAGTGGTTTTTACTAGCGTCATCTTTATTCACCCTCGTACTGTGCAACAGGTTCCCTGCATTCACAGGCACATTTACTGATGGAAGAGGGATTACATTTGCTATTTTCGGTCCACAAATGCACTGGTGACTACCACATCAGGCGCAAGTTACAAATAGTTTATACACAACAAGGAAATGGTGCTGTGCCTTAAATTTTACTCCTGATTGTTAATTTCTTGCCTAACATTTATTAGTGACTTATAGCCCCAGTGGTTGGTTACTTTGAGTTTGTTGAATACTGCAACAGGGGCATTTATTGTTCACAAGTAGAGTGTCATTAATATGCATTCCTGTTACTGCACACCATCTTTACTTTTTTTTTTTTGTGCTTCATCATGAAATACTTTCTCCACATTTTGAGGTCGGGCCTACCAGACAGTTAAGCAAAACACAAATGATGGACAGAATGCGGAACCAATCAAACATTCACCCCCAGTCACAGATCTGGGTTTAATCCATCGTTATTTTGCTCACCATGCCACCCCAGTTTAGACCCAGCCATATGCAAATCAGTCTTGACCCTGTTCCTCCATGGAACAGTCCAGCCCGAACTGCCAGGCCAGGTCCTCCCTGGACCAGAAACAAGCATCCTGGGACCGGTTTCAGGGTTTCACCCTTCATCAGCCAGGCTAGCTTGAATCCAGTGGCATAGTGATTCCGGGACCCACGTCTGGGCATACCTGGCGTACTTATGGCGGCAAAGGAAAACAGTTAAAGCAGATTGGTTGCAAAACACCTATTGCAGGCTTAAAAACTACTTATAGTGGACTTAAAGCCCGCCAATTGCTTACCATTTATTGTATTTATTGTCACTTTCACTTCCTTGCTTATTGCTTGTCATGCCCATCTTGTTCCATCTTGTGTTTGTCCCTCCCATGGATCACAACCTGCTTACCAGCCTCTTCATTCGGCTGAATTGTATCCTTCCACTGCTCAATTTTAGGAAACTACTTTTTACTTTTTGATTAGGCATTCAGTGAGAGTTCATGTGTTTTCCATCTTTCCCTCTCCTTTGTGTGCTCTCCCAAAGGTCCCTGTGCACTCTGTTTTTCTCCCTTGTGTACTAGAAGCCTCTATCAGATGAACAGGTTACTTACCTTCGGTAAAAAATTATCTCGTGGAGACATATTCTAGTTGCAGATTCCTTACTGACCCACCCGTCCTCCCCGCTCTGAGAACTGATTTCCTGTGACATGGACTTCCCTGCCAGGGCCCTAGTTCTGGTGCACCAGAGGCAGTGTTTTTCATGGCTCCACGCTCCTGGCGTGTAAAGTTGTGAAAAGAAACTGACGTCAGCGTGCTGGGATGGTGCCTATATACAACCCTCAATGCCTATACATGACCTGCGACGTCATAGCCGGCGACCACGATGCCAACAATGGATGCGGAGTCAACCAACTCTACCTGGCGGTGAACAGAGGTACTGCTCGAAGAAAAATCTCCGGATCCAGACTGATGCCTTGGGGGAAATTTGAAGGTAAAGAATCTGCAACAAGAATATGTCTCTACCAGATAATTTGTTACCAAAGATAAGTAAGGTGTTCAACTAGGCTAAAAAAGAGCCATATTTGGTGCAGATCTATCTATGATGGCCTAAATTCTAGGCAAATTAAAAATAAATGCTTTTTATTGGAAAATGTGACTGAACCATAGGAGCACAGTTACCACTGTGTAGTTCTAAATAGGTCTGAGTTTCCATAGAAAGATTGTGTGTGTTTTTTTGTTTATGTTTTGCTGATAACTCTAGTTCCATATGATGAATTTTCATGAAACTTTTCCCCCAGAAAAGTTCATCCAGCTTAGCTCCTTCCTGTAACATTTCGGGGTAATGCACCTAGAGGGGGTCAAGAAAAAAGAGGGCCGGGGTGCCAAAACCTCATTGTCTCATGGTACTTCCCATATTAAATTTTCAGAAGTGAAAAAGAAAAAACGGCTGAAGTGAATTACACAAAAAGTTAGAACTTTACTCTAAAAGCATGTTTTTCATTATTTGGTGTAAATCCATTCAGCATACTTAGAGAAATTAGTCTTTAAAGAAGTGCTCAGGTGGTCATGAAGGGGATAAAATGTTAGGGATACCTGGGTGGTTGGTCCTGCGGGAGTTATGCAGTACTGAAAATTCAGAAAATAATTGCCTCTGATTGGCAGAGAGAGCTTTTTCCCCAGGTTTATGCTTCTCTGTCAGCCTAACACTAAGGCCCTCATTACGACCCTGGCGGTCGGCGGTAATTTGGGGAAAGGTACTGCCAACAGGCTGGCGGTACCTTTTCCCAAATTATGACATTGGCGGTTCGGCTCAAGCCAAACTGCCAATGTACCCCTCTGGCCGCCAGGGTGGTAATGGCTGCTGGGCTGGAGAGTTCGGTCTCCAGCCAGGCGGCCGTCACAATCCCACCCTCGGAATTATGACCCCGCCTACCGCCTTGGTTTTCGTGGCAAGCGCACCGCCACTAAAACCATGGCAGTAGGCACTATCAGTGCCAGGGAATTCCTTCCCTGACACTGATAGGGGTCTCAACCGCCACCCCTCCCCAGAGTCCTCCCCCACCCTCCCTCTCCTGCCCCCCTGCACATTTACACACCCACACACATACACAATCATACACACACGCATACCCACATCCACCCAGGCATGTACTCATACTCACCCACACACCGCAACACACACCATCATACATTGTCGCATACACGCATTCACAACACAAAACATACACGTACACTCACATTGTCATTCACTCACGCATTCAACGCGACTCACACCCACATGCACGCATTCAAAAATAGACATCCCTCCACTCACACACACACACACACACACGCACACCCCTCTCCTGTCTGAGAACCCGACTTACCTGCTTGCAGGGGGTCCTCTGGCAGGAGACGGGACGCGGCGCTGCTGCCAGCAGCAGCGTCCGCAAGCAAAACACCGCCAGGTCATATCATTGCTCATGATATGGTCGTCACCTTACTGCTATCCACTGCCACGACCGTCGACGGTATTCTGCCAGCATTGTGGCGGAATTGCATCTACGGTCAAAATGCAGGTGGGCGGCTGGTAGCCACGGCGACGATATGTTGGCAGCCGGCGTCGATATGTTGGCGGCCGTCGCCGTGGCAGTAGGTGGTATTTACCGCCAAAGTTGTAATGAGGGCCAAAGTTCTGTACTTGCAATGGGAGATAGAATTGATCAGCCCACCAAGCTGATGCAGGATATTTCATGACGCAGTCAGGTACATGCTGAACTAAGCATAGCAATTAGCAAAAGTAATGTCGGCACCTCTCAAGTTTGCAAAGTTAATAGTGCATTTCCACGCTTTAGCTTTGCCATAAATGATCTTTTTGTGAACGTTTATAAGGTGAATTTGTATTGTATTTACCTTTCCATTTAATCTCTATATTTCCTCCCCTCCCACTTTGTCTTTAAAATGCAGCTGGCATCTTCGACCCCTACATCCCGCCAGAGGGTGATGCCCGCATGTCATCACTTACTAAAGAAGGTCTAAAGCAGCGGACTGAGCAGCTGAAGCAGAGTGCAGCTTCCCAGCTAGCGTATGTACTGCAGTGCCTTTGTTAGCATGTCTTTTGCAGTGTCTCATTCATTGTAACTATTGTTTAGTATCACTGTTTGATCAGTTTTATATACTAAGCACTCACTTAACAATTACCTCACTTACTGAAAAGCATCCCAGTCAGTGCACTTCAACAGGATTTCTTTTAAAATGTGTGGGGGGCATGGCTAGTGCATGACCAAGATGACCTTCTGAGCGCTTTCTTGGCCGACTGAGAGCCCCTCTTCTGCTTCTGAGGACCAGATGGTGGTGGGAGTGCTGCTTTTGATGTTACCCACCTGGAATAACATTTTAACAGTTTCTGAAACTCCGCCCCCTGTCTAATTTGCTCCAGAAACACCGGAGCTTCGATTTGAACTCAACAAAGTTCAGGCAACAAAATGCCCGCTGCCGTGCATTTCTTGCTTTTTCAGCTGTATACTGGGTGAGTCCCATATTTTGTGGACAATGGGTTTTCCCACTTACGCCTGTGCCTTTTTTTATGACTATCCCTGGGAGTATTGTGTTGTTTACACATCATTGACTGAACTTTTTGATCTGAGGGCCATGCATCATCTCACAAGACAAAATGGCGACCATGGCTAAAAGCTTGATACCTTACTTTTGAATATCTGTGAATGATTCTGTCTACGTCTCTGGCTGATTCTAATCTTTTAAAGGGTCTATCTGCCTACATATTTGCGTGTGGAAGACATGAAACTCCGGGTGGGTATTCATTTTTTGTGATTGAATATATAGATCCATGTGCACATCGCCCACTTACCTCCTCTGCATCCTTGTTGATCTGCCATATATATATAGACTGTTGTAGACCCTTTCTTTCAAATCTCTACAACACGCTACATTCTTCCACTGGCCTCTTATTGGTGGTGCATGTTTTCTTTTCCTCATACAAACATGGCCGAAGGTAGCAACAAAGAAATGAGACTCTAAGGAACTCAAAACAGGCCAGAAAAGACCTAAATGCACACCACCATTACCTGACTCACCGGTAACACCCAAGTCAGATCAGTCTACAAACATGGAACTTGTTCTTCAATGACTCACTGCCCTGCATGGCCTCGCACAAAGTACAAAAACAAACACCAATGTGTTGCAAACAGACATCCAGGGCTTAAGGAAGAAATTCAAAGATCTCGCCAACAGGATTATGAAGGATGAATCTCGTATAGGCTGCCTCGAAGATCATAGAAAGAGCTCTCAAAAACGCTCCGTCCTTCAAATTATCATCCCTCTCACTAAAAGTTACTGACTTAAAAAACGCAATCATAGAGCGAACCTATGTATTTTTGGCCTGCCGAAAGCGTTGAGGATACTGCAAATTAATTTGTGGAATTTCTTGAGACCTAGATCTCCCGTACCTTGAACATCACCTTCTCTAAAGCCTTTGCGATTGAGAGAGCTCATAGAATGCCCCCTGACAGACAATCTCCGGACTCTTCTAGGAGTAAAAAAACAGCAGTGTACTATGTTCTTTCAACCTATAGGATGCCAGCACAAGTAGGAGTTTTTGGAATATATGAACAACATCAATATATATATTGGGAAGGAGCAAAGGTTGGTATTGCTTAAGACTTTGCAAAAGACATCATCATTCACAAGAAGGGTTTCTTAGCCCTTTGACCTCAAGTCGGGTCTCTTTGTCTAACACCTCTTTGTGTATCTTTCCTGCTTCAAAACTATATTTAATGATAAAACCAGACTCTGCAGATCCTGCTGACCTCCAGAGGTTTCTCCAGGATGTGAAACACTCTGACTTGGAACACTGGGGAATACCTATTGAGACTTTGTTTCCTCTTTTATTGCTCTGATTCTATGGCTTAGTTTGTCTTGTAACTAAATAGGGATTTATATACCTAATTTTGCTGGCTTTTCTCGAAAAGTGAACTGATCAGTCATCTCATAGGTGAGTTTCATAGAACCATGCTGCCTTATTCGAATGTTCTGCTATTGTGTTTTCTAACCATGTTATCTAAGGTAGCTTGCTTTTATAACCACATATTCCCATCAGAAGATTAACAGTCTTGCATTTGCTTTTCTACATTGTCATGTAAGTTCTGGGTTACTATTAGGATGACACTTTTTATTTTCTTGTAGCTGCTCTAGAGAGGTTTCCATAGAGTCTGTAAAAACAGATGTTATCTCTTTCTCCAAACTGATATCGTTGTCATGTTAGGAGGCCTCCTCGTGGCGCTCCAGTTTTTTCCAATAATGTCGGGTAGGTTATTGAGCCCTTGTGCTTTTTGGGGCAGGTAGGTTTTTGTCTGTTTTTGCATGTCATCTTTTCTGTTCTTCCTTTCTTCTCTTTTATCACCTACCCCCATTCACCTGATATCTGGTTATATTTCTTGACAGTCCATGTATATGCGAAATACTCTTCTGGTTATTGCTGGTTTACATTTCGTGACACTTCAATGCACTGGTATCACTCTTAACCCACATTAGTCCGTTTCACAACGGTATGTAAAATGATGAAGAGATTTCACAGCATCCACACTATACTGGATCCTAACTGCTAGAGATATGTGCCCACCAACTCACAGTCTCTGAAGATACTCTCCCTAACACCAAAAGTCTTAATCACCCTGTCAAACTAACAAAGTTTGCTGATTATTGCCATAAATCTAAAGGCAACATTATACTCTTGCAGGAGTGGACATTAGGTCACTACTGAATCCCTGAAACATAAGTATCATCAGATAAATTATTGTTTTGACTCACCTGCACATCATGAGAAAAATGTAGTTGTAACTCTTCTCTTGAAAGACTTCAACATTTCAGCCACCTTCTATAAATAAAACAAGATGGGAATATGGGTAATTATTTGAGCTAAAAAAGGGGATTCTAAATTTTACATCATCAAAATCTGTGCTCCCAATATAGATGATTCTGATTTCTGGTCAATAAAACTATCATGGAACTCCCACATCTGAACAGTATAATTTTAGGTGGTGAATGATACCTTCCCTAGATGGTGCACTCAACCGTTTATCTCAAGTAAAATTTAGACCCAATCACATGCTCAGATCATGAACCTGTGTACTACACATCATTTTGATGATGTCTGGAGGATCCACAGCTCTATGGGCAGGGAATATACTTTTTACCCTTAAAAATCCTTAAACACCCCAATATTACAATTGATGCTATTCTTTTTGAGGAATTCTTAAATTAATTATAATTGCCTACTTTTGATCCAGACTCAAGACATTCTGAATAAACCTATAGAACATGGCGAAATCCTCAAAGCCATATCTAGTTTAAAATTAGGTAACACTCCTTATCCAGATGGTTTCAACAGTAACTTTTACATGACACGCACAACTTCTACTCACACCCTTCCATAATTGTTTTTTCTTGATTTCGCAACACTGGAAAAATCCAAGGCTCAGATATGTGGCAACAATAGTTTGGGAACGATCCCCAGTAAATTAAAAACTATCGCCTAATATTGTTAATAAATATCAAAGTGTTAGTTACAGGATTAGAAAAAGTACTGGGTAAGCTGATTCATCCGGCTCAAACTGGGTGATGGTTGAAGTATGCAGTGAAAGGGGCTGAGATGACAGTCATTGGCTAAGTGAGGCCTCTCTCACATGGTCTTTCATTTGTGCTGTAGCAGGATGCATAGTGACTGGTCATCTGACTTGTATCTGGCATGCTTTTTTGTAATCTGGCATGACTACAATGTCCATTGCAGTCAGCAAGCGTAGTTATACATGAACAAGTCTGATGTGAATGTTTACTTGCACAGGGCACCCATTGTGCCCAAAAGAAAACTGCTACTGAGACAGTGAGTTTCAGAGGACTTTAGTTAGTCCTCATTATTTGTGTCATGCTTAAGGAGACCCTTAGTCGGTCCTCACAATTTGTGTCATGCTTAAGGAGACCTTTAGTTAGTCCTCACAATTTGTATAATGCTTAAGGAGACCCTTGATTCAAGTTCTCGGATCTTGAGCACTAGATGACACTGTTGACACCAAAATAAAGCATGTGTTTCCTCCTTAATTAAGACTGTTCAGTTTTATTATTATTTTTTGTTTTTTGTTTCAGAATTCGTAAAGTGAAGGATTTCGATGAGAGTTTTAGCAGTAAGAGTTTCCCAGAGAAAGCCCATGAAATTTATGTGGAGGCGCATAACTGCCTTACCAGGTGAGGGGCTGGTTGGGAAGAGGGCTGTTTATAACTGTTTTAGTGCTTGGGGTAGACTCACTTCAAGTATTGGCTATCTGAAACACTGGCGAAGGCCAGGCTTCGTTTTGGATAGCATTGTTGGTGCTGTACCTCACCCCAGATCTCTTATCACATTCTCCAGCTGCTCTGAGAGGCTTCCTGTAAAGTGTGCCCTGGTTGGGCATGTGTCCATCACAATGGTACTTGGTGGTAATTGGTGGGAAGCGGGATAGTCCTACCAAGTGGTGCATGAGCATGTAGTATCATCATGGCACTTACCATAGGGAGGTGAGTTTAGAATATGAGGCGCACACATATGATACATAGTTAGTGCTCCTTCTAGGGTGTCTTGATACTTCTACAGTACATAGAGAGTGCCACGTTTTTTCTGGTTTCAGGAGTGTTTTTGTGTATAACCGTAGACTGCTTCCCTTGCTGGAAGAGGCTCTGGGGGCATTCTTAGGTGGAGCGAGTTTGCCTCAGCCAGTCTAGCCTTGTGTGTGCTTGGTTAGCCTGTTTTTGAGTCTTGGAGAATTTGAATCTGGTATTGGAATCTTTGGAGACTAGAGTTGGGTATCCCTAGTTATGTTGTGAGTCCAGTATGGCAGATGAGACTGTTGGGGATAAGAGGGATACCTTGATACGACAAAGGCCTAATGGTTCAGGAGGGAAGCCTTAGCCAAAGGTGAGAGTCACAGGGACGATCCTCTGTTTCAGATGAAAATCTGGTTGTATACCAATGACGCTTAGTAGCATATAGAATGTTTTAGATTAGTAGCTTGTTTTTATTGAAATATATCATTCACAAAGCCCTCTCATCTTTATATTTTTCATAAATTTAAAATTATTTGCATAGCATAATTTTTTTTTTTTTTTTCCTCTTTGCAGTTTTAACCGACACAAGTTGCATGCGTTTGTGACAGAGCGATGCTATCCGGTTAGTGTTCGTTCTCTGTAATCTACGTTGCATGGTTTTTGTAATATGTGTCTCTTGTATATACATTATGCTCTAAAAGTCTTAGACAAACTTGGCTCAGAAACCTAAAGCTTCTTAACTTGCATACAACAAGATTATGCAGTAACCAGCATTCTGTGTTTGGTGGGTGGGGGATTTTTAATTTGCTTCTCACCTTTTTTGTATACTTTGGAGCTTTTGCTGTTTGATGACTGTCTAATCAGACAGTGGTTCCCAGTCTGTGCGCCACGGCACCCCAGTGCACCAGCAAAACTAGCCAGGGGTGCCATGAACAGATGCACACAGTTTAGGAACCACTGACTGACACACAATAAGGGTAACACCAGGAGTGGAGGGCAGGATGCTACAGACAGGGATTTGTAATCAGTGGCATCAGTTTGCATATTCTTGCAGTTCAAAACGTGCGGCGGCCAGAGGAAACTGGAGTCCCAGGAAAAGTTTAAAAATCCCTCACCTTCTGCGAGGGCACAACTCTCCTGTTCCCAGTGACCACTAAACAAGGAAGGAGGTAGCCTTGCACAGCACTCCCACAAAAGGACAGAAAAGTGCAAGCGCTGCAGCACCTTGACGAGGAGTTCCGGCAGAGCCTCTCCGGGGAGGAAGACTGGGCCTGAGCGGACATACAGGCTCAGCAAGCCAGTAGACGGCGCTGCCAGGATTTGAGTAGGTGAGCCTGAAATGACACAGGGAGGCACAGCACTGAAAGTAAAAGTAAACATTTGCAGACCGCTTGGTTTAACACACAACACCCCCTTCATAAGGATTTACAGCACATAGGAGCCACCTCTGGAGCAGTACTGTAGGTAGAAGCGGGCAGATGAAAACTTGTGGCTACTAGCTGCTCCAGTGTACACATCTTATGGAAAATTATCTTTCAGTAGGTTAATGTGCCTACCGCTAAGAGCTGTGCAAAACCTGTGGGTCACTGCGATTTTGGAAAGACTAACCCTGTATTAGAGTGTAAATGGTGTGCATTTGCTTCCCTAATTTATGGCTTGAGCACACTGTATAATTGTTTGTGTCTGCTGCTGTTCCTCATTGACTTGACATTTGTTATTTGTTTTATCCATGTCCTCCTATCACGGACCAACGTGTGTGTGCTGCCCTGTGGGTGTACGCCCCACCACCCACTAATCTCTGTTTACTGGAATGCCACTGACTATTGTACTTTGTCTTTGCCTTCATAATTTTTGCAAAGTTCAAACACAATGCAGTTGTGCAACAACAGTGATTGCCTTTCAATCTTCCATCGAGTCCTGTGCACCCAGACAGATCCAGCACTTCCCTCCCCCTGTGCACCACAGATTGTTTTGAACAAACCCTGTTGTTACAGTTTGCACCATGTCATCCCAATAGTCCTTGGACACTTTATTTTCCTAAATATGTCACTGCTTTAAATGTCCTGTTCGTACAAGCAGGTTTTGTGTGCGTCCCGGACTAGACTAACTCCAAACAAACGGGCTGCAGAAGCATCATAAATTGAAATGCACATTAATTAATCCAGTCCAGTTTACTTATTGAATCATAATATAGTTTCCATCATCGGAATCAGCCTCTCCAATCATGCAGCTGTTGGCCTCTATTGAGGCAGCGCTGTGTTCACATAAATATACAAGTCGATTTTCAACTCTCCAAAGCTGCCTGCTCTGTAGACTCGGTGGAAAATATGTAGCAATGCTTATTGTTCAGTGTAGTAAACACGGCGTGGTGGGACATTGAGAGCAGGACAGGCACACTGCAGTAATCAGAACAGTGAAACTTCAAGCACTAAGGGAGCAGGGAGAAGCCTGCTCCACATTCCAGGGCTGCCCGTGCACACCATAATGCTGCTGATGCCCATTGCAGATCTGCCAGTAGATATCAGAGGGCTTCCAGTGCACATTTCAAGGCTGACACTGCCAATCATTGAGCCATCAGAGCCAGTGCATGCCAAAGAATAACCAGTCCACATTCCAGGTCTGCCAGTGCAGTCAAGAAATATTAGGGCTGCTTTGCCCTGCCCTCTGCATGAGCAGATTGCCCCAGGGTGGGTAAAGTGCAATAATGCGCCACTCCATTCCACACACATCCATTGTGTTCCACTGCCCCAAATTATGAAACACACAGTGCTGCACGCTTACACCTAGCGATGTTGTGTAAAGTGCCAATGGGAATTATTCCTTTCAGCCATCTCCCCCTCCACTTGGTTCCCAGGACTGAGCCCCACATCTGTGATTATAATACCTTCATCGGCATCATCCCAATTTTTTTCAGGAAGAAAAATGAAAGTACATCTGAGGCCAGGCTTACATCCCTCCCCACCCCCAGAAAAAGTAAGATAATGGGGAGCCACGGCTGACGGGCAACGGGTCAAGGGAGCAGCGGGTTGATAAAGTTTGGGAACCACTGGTCTAATCACTAGTGTGGAAAGAGTTTAATAAAATGAGCATGTCAACACGATCATTAAGC
Organism: Pleurodeles waltl; assembly: GCF_031143425.1. NCBI lineage: Eukaryota > Metazoa > Chordata > Amphibia > Caudata > Salamandridae > Pleurodeles > Pleurodeles waltl. The sequence continues at coordinate 118,812,806 of NC_090445.1, read as the reverse complement.
AAGGAATGGATATGCTCTCTCTGGCCTTCTGCCTCTTGTAAAGAGCTTGTGTCTTATTCTGATGAAAGGTTGCATTTTTTATCGCCATGTCTCAATACTGAGCAGGGGCGTTTTGGTGCAGTTTCAGAAGGTGGGTCTGATCAAGGTGTGTGTTTGGATAAACCACGGTAGACTATCTTTCAGCATACAATGTAAAAGCTGCATCAATCTTCCAGTTTAGGAAAGGAGCTGCCAGAGGTGAGGTCGCATGTGGCATATGGGATTGATAGGCATGGCTTTGGGCCTCTCTGCTATCTATATGTGATGCATGGACTTTGTTCCGAGGATATGGTACAGATTGAACTGTACCGCAGTAAATAGCTGATGTAGCTGCAATACGGCTCTCCTGTTGCAGTAAATATGTAATGTCAGAACTCACTACGTTGACACCATTGTTATTAATTTGCTTTGCTTGCTGCATTATTGAACTAGTTTATTACAGTAATCACTGGCTTTTCTGGGGGGAACGGGACGTCCTACCTGCATACCACACAAGTTTAAAATATATATTTTGTGTATTCCTAAATATTTTAAATTCCCAGTAGAAAATAGTTTATTCCTAGTAGCTACTTTACCTGATTTCTCATAGACATGATTATTGTGAAATATATGTCTCATCTTCCTTTCACTGCAGGAAATGGTTCGTGGAAACCGATACCGGACCATCAGGTGGACGTTTGTGGAGTCGCTTGAGCCTTCCCGAGTGGTGCAAGTGCGCTGCCCTGAGATGGTGAATAAGGGTAACCTGTACGGGCAGGTGACTGTGCGCATGCACACTCGACAGGTATGCAGTGGTGTCTGCATTGTTATTTTTTAGAGGCAACCATGTCTTGTATCCCTGTATGCTTGTTCTTTGATGTAGCCGATTGCTTTGTAACCTGCTGTGCTTCTTGTCTGGAGCCAGCTGTGATTCATGTTTGCCTTTCTCTGTCGTTATGTGTGTTATGTGGACGTTCCCTGTTCTCAGATGTTGTACAGGTGAAAGTATATACACACTCTATAGGTGTTATAAGCTCTGTTTCATTGGTGTTCTCATTCTAGGAAGGCAGCTGTGCCTCGCAATGTTTCCTTGTGTGCTAGTTCTTTAGAAGTAAAGCTCTCTTACTCTGTACAACCTGGTTTTTGTTTTCTAGAGATGGCTAGGTAACACCTTTGCCATCCTGTGTCAAAGTATGTGTTATTTGTAGGTGGATAGCTTGAAAATTCTGCATCCATTCTGGTCACTGAGTCCTCTTGTTGGCTTCACTGTGTGTAAGCATGCCTGCATGCATATTATGGTATTTGTAAAGTGCACTATACTGAGCAGGTGTGTGTGCCTAGCCCTGCCTGTGGTAGGTTGGTTAACTGAAAAGCCAGGTCTTCAGCTTCATGTAGAATTCAAGCAGAGGGGAAGAGGCTGAGATGTGGAGTGAAAGTTGGAAGCCTTTCCACGCTTTAGGAGCAATTTAAGAGAATGCCATCTGATCTGGTTCTATGTAGGTGTGGGAAGTGTGCGAGTACTAGTGGAGCGAGGTGTCTGTGTGGTTGGTGGCAGGAGATGCAACTGTTCGGGTAAGTGGGGCAAAAGTTGTCTAGTGGCTTTTTGTGTTCTCTCGAGTTGGTGGGTCTTACTCTCGTGATCTGTGTGCACGTTCTTGTGTAACAACTTGGTGTCATTGTTTGTATCCAGTGTAAGCATTCCATTTAAGTGGCAGATGTCAGTTCTATCCCGGTTTCTTTCCACAGACGCTGGCTATCTACGATCGCTTTGGACGCCTAATGTACGGCTCAGAAAATGTGCCCAAAGACGTCCTGGAGTATGTGGTTTTTGAGCGTCACATGGTGAACCCACATGGAGCCTGGAGAATGCATGGCAAGATTGTGCCAGCGTGGGCCCCACCTAAACAGCCCATAATCAAGGTAACACTTGAGTGTCTGTCTTTGCCAGTGAAGCAAACTTGGTTGTTGACCACTAGAGGCATAATAGAAGATATCGAGCTTTGCAGGGATTAGAGAGACGTTCATGAGTGTGTGGGGTTGATTATCTTAGAGGAGATGTTTTTGTGCAAGGAGGAGCCCATAGGTCACCACTGTGGGATGTAGACGAAAACGCCTTAGCACCTATGTGTCCTCCCAAATACCCTTTCAGAAGAATTGTTTGGGGTGTTTTCCTATACTGGCTGGATAGAGGTCTTTGCTTGGGATTTATATGAACATTCATTTGATCAGATGCAAATAGCTTATATTGCACTTTTTCATGCATGTATAATGTCGTTTGCAGTAGTCGTATAACTGCTCCTCTTTTCCTTTCTTTGTGTGTTCATAGAAATGATTCATGTATAATGAAACTCACTCTGCACCACCTAGGGAATTGAAATCATAGAAGTACAGAATTGACATCAAGCAAGAATGTCATGAAATAAGAGGAGACACTTCTTCATGCTGTGCAGTCCTAACTTTCTGTGCTTCTTTCAGACCCTGCTCCTCCCCGGACCCAACCTGAAGCCCTGGGAAGAACTGGAAGATGTGGTAGTCCAAGATTCCCTGTCCCAGCAAACTCAATGGCACAAATGATGCTCATCATGGCCACGCCGGTTGTCAACAGCTAATAGAACCTTGGCATCATGTCAGCTGGCACTGAAAAGATTTGGCCCATTTTTTCAGTGGAGCCTGCTTGCACCATAGAGGAGTGCATGCGGGGTGATATTGTGGCCCAGTTACTGTGGACAGAGACTGCTGCAGTTATGAACAGACTGTGACACGTTTTCCCTATGTTCTCATCACCCCCTAGCCGTTGCTACAATAATCCACACAATACATTTGCCAGAATGCAATCTTGTATGAGAGCCCCGTGTGTTCACTCTCTGTGCCCTGAGTTTCAGCAGAGCACTAGTTTTCTTTGCACAATAAAGCCAGTTATGCTCTCATTGATGTGTGTTTTGCTTCGATGACAAAAGGCTTGTGAGACGTCCGGTGATAATTTTCCTTGAGCTACGTGTTATACATGGACTCCTGACAGTCTTTAAATGGGAGCCAAGTATCCCAGGTTCAGTACAAATATACATATAAAGTTGAACTGTTTGGTTATAGGGTGTGTGTGTGATTAGGGACGTGCGTATTTTGTTTCCAAGGTGAATGTTTCTGCTGGAAGGACAAAATAAATGTACTGTTCTTACTTTTTCTGTCCTCACCAATATCTGTATTTTTTGTTAATACTGCCTCAGAGATATTCCCTGCTACTAACTTTCAGGCTAGCCTAAATTATTCCTTGCCTCTGAATTCTCTGTGTCTTGGGACAATTTATATTTATTTTACCTCTCAACGTGCACCCATCCTCCGTTTATAATATCTTCTTTGCCCATCACCTCTCTTATCCTCCTTGCCACAGTGGCCCTCTTCTCAGCATCTTCTGCGTGAGAAATGTTACCCTTGATCTTGTAAACACTGTCTCTTTCCTGGGTTCACCACTACATGCTACTCTTCACAATTCTATTCACATCTATGGACACATTTTCCAACCTTCAAAAATCGGCTTTGAGACCCAAATATAAGCAGTTCTCTCATTTCTACCTTACTTAAAGACTACCCTATTTCCTCATCTGTTGTGCCTCATTCTCCTCCCCACTCCTACCCCGCATATTACTCTCCCTAAGGAATCTGATGAGTCATCTTCCTTGTACACCCCTGTGCCTCTGGCTGCTAGTTGGAGCAAATAGAACTAATAGCAGCTGGAAAACCATTTGAGGCATTAGGCCTGTTCATCCTATCTGTTGAGTTTGCTTCCAAACTAATCTGTTTCTTCCTAGCCATTAACGCCTGTTTCCAGGCCACCCTCCCCACTTTTTTTTTTTTTTAAACTGTAGGCTGATCCCTGATGGTGACGCATGGTCCCTCATTTCGAATGTAAGCCCTTCCCAAGCTCGAAAACATACAGTTCTTCTCTGGCTGAGGATTTTGATTAAATGTCAAGATTCTGCCTCTTTGCTGATACCATCTTGGGAATATTGCCCCCTCATGAAAATATAAAACCACAAATATTTCTCTGCCCATGTATTAATAATGCTTGAATATTGATGGTCTTCTAGTTTCCAAAATTCTGCAGTTTGAGAATAATTACAACCCTTGCCAATTTGCTTGTCCTGGCCATGGCATCAAGAATGGCAAGATACTGTCATCCATAACACCCTATGGTGATGGCAAGTGGGGTGCGCTTGCCCGTTTCTTAAGTGTGTCCAATCCTTTCTGCTAGAGTACGTTGGTTCGGGACTTCTCAGAGTAAGTTGTTCATGTCTCGTCACCTTATTTATGTTCTCTCCTTCATGGCTTTGGTGAGAAATTATGGCCTTGACTTCTGCTGTTATTCAACCTTACCTAACTAATGTGTTAGTGACACCCGTGAATAATTTAATAAAGAGTCAACGAGCCTTATAGGAGTGTGTTACTGCTAAATGACTTTGAGACAAGTGTTCTTCTTTTGAGCTTTAGTCAGAATCCTGTGCTCTTTTTCGGATTGGCCCACCATGCAGGGGCCAGGCAAAGAGAGAATGTTCCAAGGTGGCTGCATAATGGTGGTGTTCCTGGTCAAGATTTAAAAGTCCTGACTTTGCAAGAGACAGTCTGATATCTTGGGCCTTCTTGTATTACATGCTTCAAAGACAGACTGCTGATGACCACAAGCAAGCAACTTCTAGGTTGGTTTAGCTTAAATCCTTCATCTTCTTACTGAATTTCAAGAAGGATTGTTTCCTGTCTTCAGAGAATATACCAGTGCTTTAATTTTTGCTTTGTATTTCTAACACACAAATAGTTATGTTGCCTTTTAGAGTTTTGTATTTTACTGATAGAATATTTTAGTGAGCAAGCCCGGATCCTATAATACTTTTCCCATACAAGATTTAATGGAGAAATTATGTTGTTTCTAAACGCAGTATAAGAAATAGGTTTCTAGCATATGTTTGAGGCACCTGTGCATTTAGAAATAGGTTATCAACAATCTTAACCTTGCTGCTCCATAAAGTGTAACAAACTGTATGAATGAAGGAAAATCAACCAGCTAGGAGGCATACTTCAGGAAGCGAAAGCTGGTGTAATGCCAATTGCTCCACAGCCTTAGGTCTGTTATCTGGCTTATGTGAGAAGGATATTGAACACATACAGGGTTTTGTCATCCTTTCCTAAATAAATGTCTCTCAAATTTAACTGTTACTTTAACTCTGCTTTTCACTCTAAGGTTACACAGGTTGTTAGTGTGTTTCTGCACCTTTACTTTAAATAGTAAGGCTATTTGTTACTTTTCTACATCGTGCCTTCAATCTTTGTGAAGTGTCCTTCTTGTGGCAGGAAGAACAAGTCCAATATTCTGTAGTGTATTGTCTGCATCCCTTCATCAAATTGTCAGGGAATGTAAACATTTGTGTCATGGTGGCAAAACAGATGCTGAATGATTGCAAAGAAATTTGCTTCAGAGAGAGACTATAAGATCTGTGCTACAAGAATGCTAGAAAAAGGTTTTAGCTCTCTACCCTCAAAGACTCCTAAAGAGGGAGATCCAGAAAAAGGAAACACCACATGAAGCATCACTATTGACACGTCTCCAGCCATTCCTGATTTGATGTTGACATGTTTGACATTGAATATTTTTATGCTTAGCTACTTCTTCATCATGCAGTTAGGTTGGCCGTTGAAGAAGAAAAGTGAGCCACACACCGGCGTACGTTCACTGGACACTGGACTGTTCGGAGTATTACCATTCGACATCAGGTCATTCAGCATTTCACCACTCAATGCTGAGAACTTTGAAATCAAAACCAAATATTTTTAACAACTTTTTTTACAACATTTTCAAATACCTTTGTGCAAACTTAATAAAGGGATAACCTATCCTTTCTTCACTGTCATGAAACAAAAAATTAAGGGGATCCAAAATGGATTTTAAATCTCTCTGTTGTAGTCAAGCAGTAGACGTTCTTCCCTACCCGGAGTCATCAAGGTCCACACACTCTCCCTCGACATGTCAACCAGGTCAGGTCGGTGGGTAGGTCCCTAGATTCTACTTGATGTATGTATGAAAAGGGGTCCACATCTTCTTATATTTCGGCATAGTGTCTCCCACTTGAGCTGTCAACCGTTGCCGAAAATCTTTAATGTAAAGGAAGTTCGGTCTTACTCTCCTACACCTGTGGCTTCTGAACACTGATTACATCAACCAGTAATGGTAATTCCGCCAGCTGACCTTTTCCACATACCGTTGTAACTTCTGCATGTGCCTGCAGATTATCCACCACCATATGTGGTGTCTCCTATTCCTGGATTATCCATTGTCTGTTCTTTATAATCCTAGACCTAGAGTGGTTCAACCACAGGCACCTGCTGACCCACAGTTTGTCAGTCCTCCACTGAAAAGAAGGCCCAGACACCATCTGCTCATAGAAGAGATAAAGACAGGGGCATAGTTTTGGACACAGACTTAACGTTGTATAAATCCACATCACCACCAACTTTGCCCTCCAGAATTTCACCACACTTTATGACTCCCTTTCAAGATATGCTGGCAATTAGGCCCTGCTACTTAAATATTCTTTTTAGTAACATAAGCTCTTTCGGTCTGTCATTCTACAGACCTTGCCACCAGGATTCAATCCTGACTTTGGTCCTAGATTTCGCTGAGTTGACTTTAGAGATATTCTTAGCTACAGTTCCAATTACAATGACTCCCCCCCCCCCCCCCCTCCCTAATCTGTTTAGGAGGTACAAGCGTCCACAACATACACATGTCCAAGATTTAATCTAAAACCAGACTCATTCTTTTTATCAGCAGCTAGGAAGAAGCATTCTTTGGCACCAGAAGTGTCCATGACATCTGAGAAGTAAAGCAAGTGTCAAGGCCTTATTGGAAGGAAAATGTGTAGTACTGTAGACATAGTGCTGAAAGAAAGACCACATTATTAGGCTGCTACGACGAGCATCAAAGTGGTGCATGCAAAACTTTACTGAATACCTACCCTGAGTAAAAAAGGCAAGACTTCACTGAATTGCTTAGAGAAGGAGTGTTAATTTCTGTCCAGGTGATCAGTGTTTCATTGGATTTGGCTATTTCAGATTATTTTCCATGTCATCACATTAAGCTCTGCCAAAATATACCTCTCTTTGTGAATCACTCTAGGTGCTAGACTAAATCGTAAACTCTTTGCATTAGTTCTTGCACACCAATTGGCACAATTTCCCAACGCTGCAACTCCATTCACCTCTAAGGTTACATTTAGTTGCCACCCTACATTTTCTTCTTTTTCTTTCCTGCATCCTTAAACACGCAGAGTGTGGCTGACAGATTAAGAACAATGACCATGTGCAAAATCGAAAATGTCAGGGAGGTGATTGAGTGATGATAAATCTGTGGTTAGAGTTTCCACCAGAAAGATAATTATTGAAGGTAAGTAACTTGTGTACTTCTAACTGCAGGTTCTTGCTCTTGTTTATGAGTACCAAAACAATGCCCCCTCTCTAAGGAGGTGGATTTGGGAAATTTACCTCATACCAGGAAGTTCTGCAGGACCGAAAAGGAAAACTGACCCTCCCTATGGTGCCTGGTAGACCTGTGAAAGGGTGTTCACACGGCTGCCCGGCACAGAACACTCCTAGCCAGGGCTGTAGTTGCTGCCTTTGTCCTTGTTGAATGAGCCCTAACAAACTTTTGAAAGCCCTTCTTTGCAAAGGCATAACATAGTTTTATGAAAAGGACCTTAAAGTAACCTTTAACAGTGCACACAGCAAAGCCTTGCTGGCCAAAGACAATGCTGATAATATTACATCAGGCAACTTCGCTTGTAGAGGGTCAACCTGCTTTCTCTTGCACCCGGTAATGAACTTCGACCAACGGCCTCAGTAAATCAATTTCGTTGATGGATGGCAAGCAGCCAAAATGATGTCCAACACTTCAGACGATAGATAAAAACCTCACGGCTGGTTCAGCACAATCTCCATGAATGGTGATGTAGGTTGTGGAGGTGTAAAGTGTGGACTTTTAGGTGTAATCCCCTGCCCTTTCTTTGGTTCAGCAGATCCTGAGAGACAGCTGAAGAGGTGGGCAGATGCCATCGTTCTGATGGACACTTCAAACCTCAAACTCCTCAACTTAAGAATTTCCCCATGCTAGATCTGGAAAAGTCAAAAACACCGCTTCTGCATGCTGGTAGGTGGTGCTGTGTGACTCCATGATGTCACCTTCCACTCTGGCAGTGAGGAACAGAGCCACTTATAAGCACCACCCATGCCAGCTGTTGCCAGTTCCTTCTTCCCACACTTTGAGATGTGGTAGGGAACTCTGCTCCTTCTTTCTTCACTCTGTGAAGAAATTTTTTTCAAACTTTTACCAGTATGCAAAGGATGTTGCTCTTCTAAAAGATGTCTTGTAGGGACTCCAACGCCTGAATCGATTGTTCCCAGATGATACATGAAGCCATCTGAGAACGTGAGGCAAAACTCTCTCTGGTTAAACCCCGGAAGGTTCTGCTCTAAGTCGAAGTTGAATGAGAGAAACTGATCCCATTCTCGCTCCTGAAGTTGTTCCTGAGGAAGATCTTCCTTGCGGGCAAAGTCTTTGGGTAAGTTAAAGAAAAAACATGAGAAGACCAAGCGGAACTCAATCAATCAATCAGGGATTTGTAAAGTGAGGGTCTCAAGGCTCTGGGGGATATAGGGGGATGCTGAGGATCAGTCAAAGAGCCCGATCTTGAGGTCCTTCCTGAACTGTGTCAGGGTGGGAGATTGCCTGAGGTGGATGGGGAGGGGGTTCCAGGTCTTGGCGGCGATGTGGGAGAAGGATCTTCCTCCAGCTGTGGTTTTCCAGATGCAGGGGACGTTGGCGAGGGCCTGGTCGGCAGAACAGAGTTGTTTGGCTTTAGTGTAGAAGGAGAGTCTGTGGTTGAGGTAGGCTGGTCCGGCATTGTGTAGGGCCTTGTAGACATGGGTCAGGAGCTTGAAGGTGATTATCTTGTCGATAGGCAGCCAGTGTAGGTCTCTTAGAAAGGTGGAGGTGTGGCTGTGTCATTGGGCATTCTTGATGAGACTGGTGGATGCGTTCTGGATGCGTTGTAGTCTTTTCCGGGTCTTGGCGGTGGACCCGGCGTAGAGTGCATTGCCCTAGTCGAGGTGGCTGCTGACAAGTTCCTGGGTGACTATCATTCTGGCTTCAGTGGGTATCAACTTGTAGATTTTTCGAAGCATGCGCAGGGTGTGGAAGCAACCCGATGAGACTGCGCTCACCTGTCGGTCCATTGAGAGCTATGAATCTAAGATGAAGCTGAGGTTGCGGGTGTGGTCATTAGGTGTAGGGGTGTTTCTGAGGGCGGTGGGCCACCAGAACTCATCCCAGGGAGGAGGGTATGGATCCAAGGAACTCAACTCGTTCCCACCATTCTTGTCCTCCAGAGAAGACTGGAGGGTGTCACTGTGCCTCCAGGTCTCACTTCCATTCCACCGAGGACCCGGTAGCATCTCTGGTCCCAGTACACTACAAGTTCCTTTGCCCATTAGTGACGTCGTAGCAGGTCGAGCCATTTGGAGAAGCCATGCTGCTCATCTTTGCCATTCTTTTGGCACCTTGGTGCCCCAAAGATCCACAGGGACTCCTAATTGTGTTATTGTTTTGGGTCCCTTGGCGCCATGTGGGCCCCCTTGAACCTGCTTTGCGTCGAAGTTTGCACCGATCCCTGGAACATCGGTACAGACGCTACGGCTGCCGTAGACCTGCTCCCAGAGAACCAGACTTCTTAACTCAGCATTCAACTCCTGAAAATCTGACAGTGCAGGCATCTACCAGTAGGGAGAACCCTGACATGGAGTCAAAATGGGTAAATACATTCGGCAAGCATATGTTCTCAGCCTGCCTTGAGGTGAATGCAAGCTGTCTATTGGGTCGCTAATAGTAGGTGAGATTTCACCTGTGGTCCAAGTAGACCTGCATGCTTTCTTAGCTCACACTGTTCAAGTTGTTCAGGATATAGCAGACTTTGTCATTTGCACAGGGCTGAACGCCACAGATTCTCTGGGTAGGACTATGGGAACCAGCGTTGTGCTACAACACCACAACTGAATGCCCACCCACAGAAAGACAAATTAAAAATGCTCTCCTTGGCCCAGGTTCTGTCTGCCCTGTATCACAGAGTCTGGAGGGAGGCCCACAGATGCTCTGTGTGGTTCAAGATGGGTCACAAGCACTTTTGGTTTGCCCTGTTCCCTTTCTGTGTCACCAGTGCCCCCTGGGTATTCCCAAGGTGATGGTATGGATCACTGGCTGTCTTCGAAGGTCGAGAGTACTAGTCTTCCCCTACCTCGACGACTGGCTGTTGAAGGTGGGTTCACCAGTTAGTCAGGGACCACCACCAGACGACAGCAAACCTCATGACATCAGTGGAGTTCTCAATTAACCTGCTGACGTCACACCTGACTCCTTTGCATAGGCTACATTTCACCAGAGTCGTCCTGGTTAAGGTGCATTTTCGAGCTTATCCTCCAGTGTGACGAGTACAGGCTCTTCAGGCAATGATTCCTGTGTCCTGGGTGTCAGTGAAGTTGGCTCTGAGGCTTCTTTGCTTACTACCCTTCTGCTTCCTGCTCACCAGTTATACCAGAAGGCACACGCAAGCTTTGTGGTGGTACCTGAAGTCTCAGTAGGCCCAGCTCTAAGGGAACCTGTCAGATTCCACCTAGGTGTCGGAGTAGACTGCAGGAGATCTGCAGAGGTCGCTGCTTGACTGCAGATGAACTAGTAGCATACCCCTCTCCCTGCCCCTCCCAGAGTTCACAGTGATGATGAATACGACACATTGGGTTGGGGAGGTCACCTGGGAGAGGTGGAGCTCAGAGGACTCACCTCTACATCAATTTGCTGGAGTTGCGGGTAATCAGCTTGACGTTGTAGTCCTACCTGTACTCCATCAAAGGACGCTGGTGCAGATTCTCACCGACCACACCACCTTTATGTGGGACTGCAACAAGCAGGACAGGATGGGATCTTGGATATTGTGCCAAGAGGCCTGTGCCTCTAGAGCTGACTCAATTGTCAGGTGACTTCCTCTTTGGTACACCATCTGGCCGGAGCTTTAAACACCAGTGCAATTTAACTCAGCTGGTGATACTTAGCGAATCTCTAATGGCAGGTACACCCAGAGGTGGCACAGTGTATCTTCTGACAATGGGGAGAACACTGGCTCAGTCTGTTCACTACCCAAGAAGGCTCTCTTGCAATCTGCCTCGAGTGAGGCACAGGACTTGTGTATGCCTTCTGGCTGCTATGTTTTTTGCCTCATGTACTGAAGATCATTAGGATTTACTCGACACAAGTGGCATCAGATCGGGCCAGGATAGTATGGCACCAGGAACGTTTTGGCTTGCACATCGGTCCTCTGGTAAGGCTGCCACTAAAGGCAGACCCTTCAGTTGAAGTTGCATGGCATGGTCTTACACCCAAGGCTGCGCCACTTGCACCTTCATTCATGGAGACTGAGCAATAACAGTTGGTCTCCGTTGGTCTTCCTCTCAAGATTGTTAATGTCATTTTAGAAGCTAAACTCCCTTAAAAGAAATCTCTATATGCAGGGTGTTGGAACCAATTTGTGACTTGGTGCAATAATCTCATAATTTTGGGGAGCTATTTTAACACAAGACGTACTTCGCTGGTAATTTTTGAATGAATGACATTTCAGGTAGATTTTTTTTACCTGAGAAATTTGAACGTGAGCATTTTGAAATCAACTAAAAATTATATTTTGGAGGTGAATCTTTGAGTGCAAGTTGCAATTTCACAAAGTGCTTCTATTTGGTCTCATATTAGCTCCTTAGACATTTTCATAGTGTATGGCAATAGTGGCTGACTGCTCAAAACCAACAATAGTCGGAAAGCACAACAGGACTTTGACAAGGCTGCACTGCTTTTAAAACACCTTAGGTTCCAGGACAATTTCCAAAACTCAATGTTAGTTCCAGCTGAAAATATGAGCTTCATTGGGTGCACAAAAATGTGCAGAAACGTCTCCAGTGGATGCTCTCAGCAAGCCCTTTCAAGAAAACATGAGTAGGTCATCAGCAACTATTTCCTTCATGGCACATTTTAAAATTATGTATTCCATAGGCTGCTTCCTCTTTGAGGCTTCTCACCTTATGAATTTCCTCCAAGTACTAGACTGGATGTGTAATCTTTTTCTCCAGCAGTAGCCCTTCATTGTCGGCAGGAGACACCATATGGCCTCTACAGTGACTTTGCTCACCCAAAATGTGATCACGCCAGGAGATACAATGATCCTTTCAGTGTGGTAGTGTCTGTTCTGTTTTTCAGTGCCTCATCTCTGCAGGTCCAGAGCTCATCTGTTCTTCACCGCTTTTGACAGCAATTAGGACAAATGTCAGTGTCCTAAGATTTTGGCCTTAAACCTATCCGCAGATGCTGTGAGATGCCCTTATTGGTCCTGCATAACATCTGCATGTGGTTTATAGGATCCAGCTATGATCACGTAGCCTATGACTTCTGTGACATGAAACACTGGAAGGCCATCAGGGAGAGGAAGGCGATGTTTTTTCGGCATGGCGTGCTGTGGTATGCTAAACTGAACCCCCCTCCCTTTCAGGGAAGTATCTCAATCAGGAATGATTTCCCAAGAGCTCTTCCACAAACAAATGAACATAGGAATGCGAAGTCATCTTCTATATTTCACAATATCAAAAGTTGTTTTTTGACTCCGGTCTCTTTTCCATCAGCATAGCCAAACTTGCTTTTTGGTGACGCTACAATATCCAACTCTGTAATGTGGCCCGGCACATGTTGCAGGGTTTCAGCAGGACATGTGGAATAGTTTAGCAGATGTCCCTGTTATCCTCTAGCCATCCCTGAAGTGTGGGCCTGTGCCTGGGCGTTTTGAGGTTTTGGTGCCTCTGATCTGGACTCCTCCACAGGTCTGGCCTTGGAGCCACATCTGATGAAGCTAATGCCTTCCAAGGCCCTAACCGCCCCCCAGCTTGGCTGTCACCAGTTCTGCCTTCAGAACTGATTTGAATGCCACTTCCTACTTTTAAGGCATTTTAAGATACAATTGGGATAATGTTGCCTTGCTTGACAGACATTATGATCACAAGTGACAACTTCCTTCCCTCTCACAAAACAGATTCTGGCCTCTACCTGTTCTGACAAAACACAAATAGCCTCTCAGATGGGGACATCCTATACTTCTCTTTCAATGAACTATTATTCACTTCATTGGTAAGTAAAACTTCTTGGGTACTAGAATTGACCTTCCCTGCCATAGAGGCGAAAGTTTGACTGAAATCTCCCTGTTATATTACATCCTATGCAGGTGTTTAACAAGGCTCTTGCCTGTGGACATCCTGGGAGAAACCCATCTCCGGTCCAGAACTGCACAGACAAACTGCGACTGAGACCTGCAGCTCCTTACTCAAAGTTTCTTTTGCCACACACTTCTCTGGAGAGTCTGGTGGTCCAAGCTACTCACACAAAACTATACCCAAATGCTTTTTCTAAGACCCCTACAGACCGAGCACCTCAGGTAAGCTGCACTGTATGCTACACTGTGCTCTGTATTTCATGAATTTCGCCTCTAGTAGCCTTGTTCTTCGCACCTCAAATGTTGTGTGTTCTAGGCTGTTGTGCCCGCAGTCTGTAGGAGTTAGCAAAAATGACTATAATCGCTTTCCCTGAGCCCTTTTTTGATCTTGTCAGTGATGGTCTTTCAGTGGAGGAAGGGTTCTCCAACTTGTCCACCTTATGGGAGATGATCCCAATGGGTCTTTGGCTGATCCATCTAAGATGAGGGCTGCAGTCTCTGTTCCCTATCTTCCTTTTCTGACTGCCACGGTGTGATCTCCGGCAAACTCCTTGATCTTGGAGGCAAAAGCTGTTGATCTGTTGAATTAAAGAGCCACAGAAGTGGTGCCCTTGGAAGAAAGGAGCACCACATTTTTCTGATTTACTTTTTGTCCCAAGGACAGATCTGAGATGCATCCAACACCTTCGTCTCTTGAACCTTGTCATACTGCAGGATAAGTTCCAAATGCTGTCCATGAGCCACGTCTTCTTGCTTCTTTCCGGAGAACAGGAATCCATGTGTTTTAGTATGTGTTTGACTGGCTGGTGAAGTCAGGGTCTTTGCCGCTGGTCATTGATTATCTTCAGCACATCATGTCCCTCCTGCATGACTTGAACTTCGCTAAAGTCCCACCTTGTTCTCAAGCAGAGGTTGACCTTCATAGACGTGGTGTTGAACACAATTTGTAAGAAGGGGTTTCCTCCTCAAAGGAGAATTCTGAATATTCAGGATATGATTTCTTTGTATCTGGCTCAAACTCCATTCCTGGTTCTTCAAGCCCTACGCCCGATGGCCTGATGCTTCCTGATGGTGTCTCATGATAGATTGCAAGCCTCTTGGTTTGGGTGCAGATCTTCAATTTTGTCCTTCCAAATCTGCAGTGGTGTATGTGTCCCTTTAACCATTTGGAGGTTTGCTCCACAGTCCCCCACAGTTGCAGGCCCAGTAGTTACCAAAAGCTCCTCATTAATTTGTGGTGCTCACTATGGTAACATTGTGATGTGGGGTCTGTGGTCCAGATTGCCTTCACATAAATATGTTGGTCCTGTGGGTAGTCTTCCAATGAAGCTCTTTCTCCCTTCCATCTCTGAGAGCGCCTTTTAAGTTCTGTCGGACAACACCATCAGCGTTCATTATATCAACTGATAGGGCTGTGTGGGGTCTTGGACCTCATAATGGGAGGCTTCATGGCTATAGCGATAGACACAGTGCTGGATCATCTTCCCAGTAGTGGCTCACTTCATGGGCACCCTCAACAACGGGGTAGATGCTGTGAGAGTGGTCAGTCCTTTGAGGATTGGACCTTTGTGCCAATGTGATTGAAATTATCTTCTCCAGTTTGGGGTGTCTGTGTGTGGCTATTCACACTATGGTCTACAACAGCAAGTATCCTTTTTTGGGCCATAAATGTCTCTCTGAATGGGTCTCTGGGGGGTGCCTTCAGGTTCATTTGGTCACAAGGCCTCCTTTTCACATTCTCACTGTTGTGTAGCCATTTTAGTTATAGCTCCATGCATGTTATTTTAACACACTGGGCTGCTGTGCACTTTAACCTAGATATAGTTTATTCAGCTTTGTCTTATTATTGTTACAATAACCATTTTAACGGTCTTGTTTTATTTTCCGTTTATCTAACTGTTTTTGCCTAGGCCAGCACTCTGTTCTCAAACAAGACATTCTTGATCACTCTGTGCTTCTTCCAAGGCTACAGCACAGTACATAGCCGGTGAACATGGTAGAAGTTTAGTCTCCAACATTCGTAGAAAATACACATCCTTACGTAGGGACATTTTCTCAGAACATCAGCTGTGTTATACTTCCTTGTTCCTTACACGTTAGAGGGAGATTCCAGCCAGGGAACCACAACTGTATGCTGATTGCTGAATGCTTCCCTACAGATGCTAACGCAGACCTCAGGCCTTTCCTCAGGTATGGTGGTTGATGTCTTCCCAGGGGAACCTGAAGGGCAGAATTGGAGCTTAACATGCTGTGCTCTATCATAGCCTAGGTAGGAGCTAGTCCATTGATTATAGTGACAATATGATAGCATTGTTTGTATGCTTCACTCTTCTCATCACAATTTTAATACTGTTACGTTGTGTCATCCTGGTTATTGCAGCTCACGCTTTGCTATCTAAGATGCAGTCGTTTTATTAAACTCATTTTTGAAACATAAACCGCTTCTGTTTGTCATTTATATATGAGACTGAATTGTAAATGAGAGAAGTGGATGAGACCTGAGAGACCACGACTTCCCTGTGAAGCCAAGTATGTCATGCGTTCGCCTGTCCAGTCATCCCTATCCTTGGGTAGAGATGAGGCACTGCTAGTTAGCCGGAGCAAAACCCGGATTGGAGCGATAGGTGTCGCCCGCAGTGGGTTAGACGTAGTCTTCCACACTGCGGGCGATTCTGCCGCTCAAAATCCAGTAGACTCATTAGAATAATGAGAGCCTACGCGACATGGCGCCGCCATCGTTTGGTCAGGCACTAATTTTCAGGTCCTCCAGAGTATCTCTATCTCATTATATACAATGATGCCTCAATACTGTATACGGAGACGTCTGTGGTACTGAGGATTTCCACCCCAGCTACGTAGGCTACCCTATCTGAGGCTGGAGGTTGTTCAAGCTTGAACTTTAAAAGGAAAAACCCCATTTGGTGTGCCTTCTCTGAACATATAGTCGGTCTATGATGGCGAATCCACAGCAGATACAAATAGTAGTTAATATGAGACAACCTCTGACTGCACATTTATTAGCCAATGGCCTAACGGCCAAGGGGATCCAGTCACATTTGTGGTGGATGCCCATGCAGCTTATAGAACAGAACTCTTTTATTCTTGGGTCACATTTCCAGCAGTTGATGGGAACCCAAATACATTTCATCATTATACACTTGCAAATGCACCTGGACAATACAGAGCATACGCATATTTAGAAATACCATTATCTTATCAAGAACATAATAATTGGCTTGATGGCACCCTACCCCACACAATTTTACCAGTAAGGTTAGGTCCTCTAAGTAACAATGGTCCTACCTGGCCTTTATTGGGCACCTATACACCACATCCTGCAGTTGCAAATTTAGCTGTGGCTGAGGTTTGTCGCTTATGTACAGAATTAAACGCGATATATAGACGATTAGTACAATTCATAATGCAAACATTAAATACAAACCCAGCACGTGCTGCTTCAGCACATCCACATGCAGTAACGCCAGGTATAAACCCTGCGACTGTACATTCAATCGTGGGTAAAATACCCGCCAAACGAGAGGAAACTCCGTTTTGGTTAGCACAACAAATAAATGCGCTGGAGGCAGTATTCCCACAAATGGGACCTCAGGATAAACATAGAATATTAACGATGTGCTTGCCATTTGGGATGGTCCCTACAGTGGATAACTGTAATACCTGGGGCACGATATTTGCCGTGCTCTATACAACCGCACACGGTACACCGACACTTGGCAATTTACCGGAGGTGTTGAAAGAAATTCAAGATTAATACAGGGCTGCCCCGGCCCTAGATTTGGGGATGCAATTGATGGGCAATTTTGCCACAGCATCCTCAATCATTTTAAGTAACCTTAAAGGGGAAGCGGTCGCACTGGCAGTGCGCATGCGGCTCCATGACGTTCCACAACAGGATCAGGAACGCGACCTGCCTAAGATTATCGCAGAGACCTATTCTAGCATTGGTCGAGACAGTTTAGGGGCCAGACCATCTAAACCACAATTTCAGGGCAAATCTAATAAAAAATTTCCCAAGCAAGCTCCTGAGGGTAATAAGAAACGCTGGGATAAAAACAACAAACTCCTAAAAAAGAGAGGGGAGAATCTCCATGAATGGAGACCCCACAAAATAGATATAATCTCAGAAATAGAGATAATATAAAAACGCCTGATAGATATCAATATACTGATGCACGCCAATCTCGTTCCTTTCAGAACTCATTGGAAAAATGAAATGAGAGAGGTGGGCGATCAGAGCGGAGAACAGAGTACGTGAAACCGAGAATGGAATCTCAACGCTCATCAGAGGTTTCTGTTAAAAAGGAAGAGAAACCCGCCCAACAAAAATCCCAATTCAAAAAGAAAAAAGTGGCAGCAGTCGCAGTCCGACATGCCACTCAGAAAGAGGGTCCTCTTGAAGAACAAGAAGTGGGCACTAGCACTGCTAGACAGTGCGGCAGAGGTCACAATAGTTCGCCGGAGTCTTCTAGAGCATCTGGAGGTGAAAGCAACTGATGACTTTATACAAGTAGAAACTGCGGACATGCGTGGCTCCACGCCTGATACGTGTATAAAGTAACGCTACAGTTAGAAGGAGACATTGAGTGCATAATAGACGCAATCTTTTGGGATCGCATAGTAAACATATATGATGTTTTGTTGGCCGAACAAGATTGGCCACCTGAATTTGTCCGTACCTGCCCATATGGAGAAGACGTCACTAAGCCTCCCTTCTCGCCCCTTGTTCCAGAGGAACTCGCCGAATCCTGTGCCATTGATTGGGCTTTGGCACAGGCACCTGCGTTATACCAAAATCACGTAGGATGCGATAAAAAAATCCCCCTACCATGTAATTCCAATAAAAAATGAACCTCAACTCCAACCTCAGTATCTAATAAACCATGAAGCAAAAGTACCTGTGAGAGAAATAATCACACAATTAGAGTACCAGGGCGTAATTGAACCCTGTGTCTCCCCAATGAATAATCCATTGTTCCCAGTACTAAACCAGACCATTCATATAGAATAGTCTTAGACTACAGACACTTAAACAGTCATACACACACTTATGCTATACAAAACTCACATAGCACAGCACTAATGAACAATATAGTGCGTAAAAAATACAAAACAACATTGGATATTTCCAATGGTTTAGTCTGCCAGAAAATAGCGCCTAAGAGTAGAGACTTTACAAGTTTCAGTGCACTAGGCTCCCAGAAAAAAATCTGTTGTTTACCTCAAGGGTATAAGAACAGCCCAGGACTGTTCGCAGCTCGTGTGACAGCAATTTTGCACCAGGTTAATCCTGAAGCATTGTCCTATGTAGAAGATATCTATCTTACGGATGATGAATTGCTACAACATTTAAGACGGGTAGCCCGCATTGTTGTAAGATTTGCTGAATTTGGCTATAAATTCAATTAAAAAAAAAAATAAATCGCCTTCCTCAGCGTCCTGTTTCTGTGATATGAGCTGTCAAGTGAAGGAAAGAGCTTAGCACCACAATTCTTAGAAAAATGCGCACAGTTACAACCCCCAAATACGATAAAAAATACTCCAGTCTTTATTGGCAGAACTTACATTCCAGATTATGCTACACGCATAAAACCTTTATGTGATTTGATACATCCTGATTTTTCAAGCAAATTCTGGACAATTGAACATACACGCATTCTTAGAGAATTGCAAACAGACATGCTTGCAGCACAACATTTACACACAAGGGACAACAAAACACATTTGGTCATCAGAGTAATAGCTGGTGCCAACGGTTTCACCTATGTGACATTTAATGAAGGTGAGACAGCCACGATTGTGTACAAATCACACTTATATTCAGCGGCAGAACACTTTGGTCCCACTGAGAAAATCCTCACTGGTGTACAGATGGCTGTCATTAAAGAATGACCTCTTGCCCAAGGAAAATGCATTATTGTGGTTTCTCAGATCCCAGCCCTGGAGGCTGTTACAAAAGCCAGCATTCCGAACGCAAAAGCATTACATCCACGCTGGATACAATGTGCTACGTCCTTGACAGCCACTGATGTAGACTACATTTTTTAACCAAAATTACAAACTCAAGAATTTTTGCAGTATGAACTAGAATACCCAGTTCCAGCAAATACATTGACTGTCGAACAATATAATAGAGTCATCTACACCGTTGGCTCAGCACAACCTACATTTGGCACAAAACACCAATATTCTGCTGCTTGCGCTGTCGTAAGCGGCTACATGGCGGACGATAAATGTTGTCATGTACATACATTTACGCCAACCCTAGGGGATTGCGCAGCACAATTGGCAAAGCTAAAAGTGCTGTTGATGGCACTGGAACATACGGATCCTGCACAGCCTACGCTGATTGTTTGTGATTCATATTATTGTGTCCAGTCCTTCAATATCTGCATTACTGGCGCCAGAACGGGTTCAGAGATTCCAAAGGCAACACCATTAAACACAGACTTCTGTGGGGGAAAGTAGCAGATCTGAAAGAGACGCTACCAAATGTCCATGTTGTACATACAGTTGGACACCAGCGCGTTGGGATACAAGTTGCTGGAAGTACATTGGCTGATGAAGCCACAAAGTCAGCAGTGGCTGTGGCTGCTGTAGCTGCAGTGACTTGTTTGAGTTCAAAACCGGACGCAGACATATGGGCTGCCATGACAGCTACAGCTGATGGTATGCCCTATCCAAAAGAATTTCCTGACAAATATTCCAACCGAATGAGAGGTATGCTGAACGCTGAGGTTAAGATACCAGTCTTAGGGGTACGAGACATTCCCACTAGAGATATAAGATCACAATTGATTAAAGCAGCGCATGAGGGGGGTGGTATCCTCCCATGTTTGTGTGGCGGCTACAATTTCGATCTTGCAAGCCCGTTATTGGTGGCCAGGCCTTTACAAAGAGACCAAGCAATATGTCCTTTGCTGTGACATCTGCCAACAAATCAAAGTTTCCACTGCCAAACACCCGCCACCGACACCCCTCTTGATTTCAAACAAACCATTACATGTGTGTACTTGGATCATTGCGGTCCCCTAACACCGGATAGTGCATACAAGTATATATTAGTCGCTGTTGATTCATGCTCCAGATTTTTATGGGTGTGGCCACAACGCTCGGCTGACACTTGGACTGTTATTAAAGATTTGTGAGTCTTTATCGGTACATATGTGGTTGCGGCTTTTCATTCGGACCAGGGCCCTGCTTTCGCCTCAAGGGCATTCAGGGACTCCATGGCTTCGTTGGGGGTCCAACTGCAGTACTCGTCTCCATTTCATCCCGAGGGAAATGGTGTTGTGGAGCAATTAAACCGTGATTTAAAGCAATCCTTAACAGCCAGAGTCTTATGTACGGGTCGTAGTTGGCTTAGTCACCTATATGGAGTCCAGAGAGCACTTAATAATCAGCCTAGAAGGTCCCTGGGGGGTCTTACTTCATATGAGTGCCTGTTCGGAACTTGAATGTATGTTCCGGATCTTGATGGTCCTGGCGTGGAGGCAGCAGAAACACCTTTTGACATAAATGAACGTGTCACTGTCTTTCAGGAATTGCAACAGTTTTGTGACGATAATTCTTCTATCAGTGCTACCTCCACAGGAATCAAGGGTGTGCCTGTAACACCTACCGGCTGGATTCCCAGAGTTGAGGATCTTGTACATGAAAAAGTCGCTGTGAAAAAGGAATTTGGGCCTTCCTATCGAGCACCAGTCCCAGTATTAGGGATAAACGGTACCAGAACTGTAATTCTACCACAGTTGGCAGGTGCCAAAGAAAATAGTTTTGTCTCCACCGATAATGTCAAGCTACACCATGTGGCCGATCTTGCACAGCAGACCAAGAGGAACATCCAGTAGTTCCCGAATCCCTCTCACTACTGGTCAAGAAGTCCCTCTACAAGTTGTTAACAGCAACATTGACACCTGTCTGAGCTTTGGGAGGGTGGAAGATGATCTTGCATTGGTTCCACTAACATCAAACAATACAGAAATAATTGACCGATTTGACTCAACTTCAACACAAACGGATGGTGCTACTTATTGTGTACCACCATGGGAAACACCAACTCCACCAATGACCACGGCTCCAGCTTTTGTATGTACTGCTTCTGGATATTTTGCCGACTTCAATGATGACATCTCAGACTCATTCGCCTCTTCGACACCTGAATTGTCAAAAGCACTTAAGCTAACGAACTAGCTTAAAAAAATATTTTATTTTTCCATGGATCTATCTATGGCTTTCTTTGACTGTCCTAGCTTTCCCACTTTGGATTAGTTTTGTTATCACTTTCCTCTTGTTAATACATGGTCATTTTCTCCCTGAAAAATCAACAGTTGAATTGGTGGAGGAGGTCTTAAAACCACATTTTTCATCACACGAGGTCCGAAGGGACTTATCATTTGTGAACATTTCCGCAGTACCAATTCCTGATGGGATTGTTTGGGACAAAGTAGTATTTGACATATACGGTCCCACGGAAGTCATTCAGATACCATATGTGTTCAAACTATCTGTGAACGATATAATAATACCAGGCATTGTTTCTGATGATTGGGATATGAAAACAGTTGATTCTATGATGACTGAATTGCAGTATTATACTGTATTTGAAATCGAAGATGTTTATCAATCTAAAGAGAATTATGGTGTTATGTTTTCCTATAATTATTATGGGCACCATTTCATACATAGAGCGAGCAGCCCCAAAACTGTTTTTAATTATACACAATGGGAACATTGTCCGACTCCACCACAAGGGAGTTCCAAAACATATTCTAAAAAGTTTACATATTTTTCTGGGCACAATGTAAAAAATGCTGAGTCATATTATTTTAAAGTACCACCTACTAAAGATATACATATACTATTGACAAATACTAAATGTATATATTCAGAATCCTTTGTTTCCCGGTTGTCTATAGAAGGAATATTGGCTGAAGTCGATTGATTTGAAAGTGTATGGGGAACTAGCCATTGGCAAATTAGGGGAAAGGAAGCTTTATTTAGAGCATGCCTCATACCTGTACAAATGATATTCTTAAATGAAACAGTACAACAAACAAATTGTTTAGGCTTAGCTAAAATTAAGGAATTGAAGATGCCTAGTGTATCTGCCCCTGCAAAGTTTTATAAATGGCAAAAATGTACAAATGCAACTGAAGATCAGCTCGACGAATGGGTCCAGAATGGTACATTTATTGTTTTACTGACACGTCCTGGCGGGTGGTTATTGTTGCCAATAGATACCGATGGGTGTCATCAATGTTTTATCAAATCCTCTGGGGGTTTTAGAATTAGTAGGCCGGACCCTCGCTATATGTCATCTGAACATGCAGGTATAGTTACAACATATAGTGTAGGGAAATTATGGCAGCAATGGTTAAGAACTTCCTCACTAGATGTGGTTAGAAAACACCTCAGTCTCTTGTCTAATAACACGGACTTACAGAACCTCCTGTTAGGCCCCAGAAAACACTGTAGGAAGCGTTTTTTATATGAAGTATATAATGAAATTTGGAAGCTTTCCCAACAAGAAGCAGCTGCCCGGTTAAGGCAAATAGACCAGGAAAATCTGAAAAAGGCATTAGCTGTTGTGGATAATGGGATTAATACCTTGTCCGACCGGATATACACTTTAAATAACATCATTTCTTCTGCTATACACATCATACAAGCAGATATGTCTTCCTCATATCATGGACAAAGTCAGCTAAGGTCGATTATGCAGTTGGGTTGGGCACTTCAAACATTGAAGGCGGGCCGCGTTCCCTGGCAGCATGTCAGTGCGAGGGAGATATTTTCTTCCATTAATTTAACGCAACAACAACAACTAATGGCTAAGAAAGAAGCGACTTATGTCATGCTTAATATTGAGAAATTAGAAAAGTTGCCTTTTACTGTGGCTGAAATACCATCTGCTGAGTGGCTAATACACAGGGTCATCAATCTGCCTATTTCTACACTTCAATTCACCTCCTGTTTAAAACACATTCCGGTAGGCAGATATGAAAGACTGGGAGATAGTTGCATCCATGAGGTGTGGGAGCTTCCCTTCTCGTACACATGTTTCAGTGGCATGATTGAAGTCTTTCTTAGCGGTAGTGAATGCGAGACTTCAGTCAGCCATTCGATGGTTTGTAAACAGCTGTCCTTGCCTGGGGCGTGTAACGCTCTTGCAGCGAACTTGGCTTATTATCTGAAGGGAGTTCCAGTCCCCTTGATTAGACCTACGTTCCAGGTGCTTTCAAACGGCAGCTACATCCTCCTCAATGGTAAAGACTGTTGTGGTATGCGAGCAGGAATAGTTTACGTTGTTTCAGTCTCTAAGGTCGTTACATGCTGCGGTAACATACTTTTTCCCCCCACTAAAATTAAAGAGGTAGCTGGCATTTGGCCTCACATTGCTACTTCAAATGTGAATTTTGACAAGTTGAGCAGACTCAAGGCTTTATTGTTTCAAAAGCATGTGGCCCTTACATCTGCACGCGAGACCTATGCACTTCAGGTGGCAAGGTCGTCAGCATAAATACAGTCCCTTTTAAATAAAAACTTTCCGAGACACTTTGGTGAACTCGTGGGACGAATATTTAATGTGGCCAGTACAACTGGAATCGCAATTTTTTTTTAAAGCTGTTGGTTCTGGTTTCATTCACACCTTCTCCTACATATTCGGTTTAATACCATCAGCAATCCACTCAATCTTCTCTAGTATTTTCGGGGGATTTCTAATAAATTTGCCTTTATTAGCTGGTATCTTGCTGTTGCTATTTTTTATGCGCAGTGGCTGTCCCGCTGCAACAAGGAGGAATGAAGTTGCTCCCATCAGCGCAGCTGTGTCGTGAACGCATGATGCAGTATTTTGGAGCAACACTCCTGGAGCAATTGGAGTGTGGCTGGTCTTTGTCATTCAGACCGGTTTTGCATTGTGTGCAGCCCGTGTTTCGGTGCCTCTGGTGC
Organism: Pleurodeles waltl; assembly: GCF_031143425.1. Classification (NCBI taxonomy): domain Eukaryota; kingdom Metazoa; phylum Chordata; class Amphibia; order Caudata; family Salamandridae; genus Pleurodeles; species Pleurodeles waltl. Next base: position 118,788,486 of record NC_090445.1, on the reverse strand, counting down.
TCTTTCGAACACGCACTTGGAATCTGTCTTTCGACGCAGTGCTTACCTACATTGGACACTGATCTGTTGATGTTCTCGCTGAGGGTTCATTACCGGACATGCGCATTGAGGTTGCGTTTGCTACAAGAAGCTACTCATGAGTTGCCCTTCCTGGAGGATGTAGCTCTCGACTCATCACTGGGCACACTACGGAATGCCGCCTTGGCTGAGGCTGAGGCTACGGAACACAACTGCCCCTTGATCCTTCTTGTGTGGAAGATCTCCTGTCCTCTATGGTCCCAGAATCGATTGGAACTTTTCAAAATAAACTTTGCCTTTTAAAATTTGCCTTTATGCCACATGCTCATGTTTTAAATTGTACCTTTGTGTCCCTTTGACTTGTCATCATTGACATTGCTTTTATATATATATATCTTAGGTTGAGCTTTTAGTAACAATTTAGTATTTTTTTAGGTTTTGAACCACCTTCAACTGACAAAGGGAGGGTGTTGTGTAGCCATTTTAGTTATAACTCCATGCACATTATTTTAACACACTAGGCCGCTGTGCACTTTAACCTAGATATATTTTATTCAGCTTTGTCTTATTATTGTTACAATAACCATTTTTACGTCTTGTTTTATTTTCCGTTTGTCTAACTGTTTTTGCCTAGGCCAGCACTCTGTTCTCAAACAAGACATTCTTGATCACTCTGTGCTTCTTCCAAGGCTACAGCACGGTACATTGCGGGTGAACGTGGTAGAAGTTTAGTCTCCAACATTCGTAGAAAATACACATCCTTACATAGGGACATTTTCTCAGAACATCAGCTGTGTTATTATAAAAACACTTCCTTGTCCCTTACACGTTAGAGGGAGATTCCAGATGCTCACGCAGACCGCAGGCCTTTGCTCAGGTATGGGGGTTGATGTCTTCCCAGGGGAACCTGAAGGGCAGAATTAGATCTTAACATGCTGTGGTCAATCATAGCCTAGGTAGGAGCTAGGCCATTGATTATAGTGACAATATGATAGCATTGTTTTTATGCTTCACTCTTCTTGTCACAGTTTTAATACTGTCATGTTGTGCCGTCCTGCTTATTGCAGCTCACGCTTTGCGATCTAAGATGCAGTCGTTTTATTAAACTCATTTTTGAAACATATACTGCTTCTTTTTGTCATTTATATATGAAAATGAATTGTAAATAAGAGAAACGGATGAGACCTGAGTGACCACGACTTCCCTGAGAAGCCAAGTATGTCATGCGCTCGGCTGCTCAGTCATCCCTATCCTTGGGTAGAGATGAGGCACTGCTAGTTGGCCAGAGCAAAACCTGGATTGGAGCGACAGGTGTCACCTGCAGTGGGTTAGACTTAGTCTCCCACACTGCCAGCGATTCTGCCGCTCAAAATCCAGTTGTCTCATTAGAATAATGAGAGCCTACGCGACATCACCAATGCCACTTCTGTTGTAAGCTGAACACATGGTGTGACAGGATCAATTCCAATGATCCTAATCGCCCTGGACTGTGTATGGCGGTCAGTTGGAACTCGGTACTTGGCGCACTCTTCCTCTATCACATATGGTGGACTTGCTTTCGCAGCAGGACAATTGATTCCGCCTCCACAATCCTCTCACGCTGAGGCTGCATGCATGGAGATAGAGCATTTCCCATTTGCAGACTTCTGCTTGTTGCCATACGGTTTGAAGACAATAATATGAATAATCAAAATCCATTGATGTGCGCTGCTTTGTTCATTGGTGCCACATTGATGTGTCTCTCTGACTAGCCTTAATTGTTTAAGTTGCCACTAGCAGCATGTTTTCTGAAAAGTTCACTCTTTGTTTCTGCCAACTCAATTTATTGTTCCTCAGTAGGATCTGACTCTTGTTTTACCATTCCTCACTCATGGCATCCCCATTCAAGTTGCCCAGTTCAACATCCAACACTGAAAAACATTTCTGTTGCGGCAAGTAATTCGGCTCATACGGTTGACACACTTTAAGCCCTCTTAGTTCTTTCTCCCTTTACTGCTTTTTGCCTGGATAAACTGGTTGTTAGCAGCTGCACTTCATTCTTACAAAAAATGGTATCTGCCTTTTGCATGGGTCAGTCCATCAGTCTCCTATCTTTCTTCTCTCCTCTGCATGCCCCAAGGTGCAGGAGAAACTCCTAGATTGAATTCAAGATGCACGTTCCTTATTACATCGAATGGACGCTTCAGGATAGAGTGAAAGATCTGTTCTATCCAGTCTTTTCTGGAGCATAAAAGGGGAAGGCCATAACCAACTGGATGATTGTTCATTGGGTTGTGCTCTTCCTAAAGATCTGCTATGCCTTGGCCAAGAAAGTCCTCTGACTGGCATTCAGGCCTACTATGGATCCAGCCTGGTGCCTAGAGGTTAGTCGTAATACGAGGAAACTATAGGAAGATAAAATATCCACCATAAATATTTTATAAGTAACTTTTGTTTGCTACCTTTTGTGATGCACGTAATACCCAGGCTTTTTGCCCATATTTCAGGATTAGGATCAGTGAGAAACGCTCTTTTGATGAACTGGGCAGGGAACTTTCTATACACTGTTTCAGCAGTTCCTCTGATACAAGCAACATTTATCAAACCGAGGTATCCCACAGCTAGAATGATCCTCATTTCCCTGGAATGTACCAGGCAGTATGTATTGTCAAATCTAGTTTTAGAACAGTGGAGCAGTTTACATCAATTAGGGGTCTACACATTTGCATTTCAATTATGTATTATTGTATTGTAGTTCAATAACTTAGGCACCGCAATTTGACCACAACCACAAGATTTATAGTTCAGTATCGAAATCAGGATGGAAACTTAATTCCAGAGTCTCTAGGATTCAAGTTGTCAGCTTAGCCATTAGACTACATTTCTTTCTTTAACTGCAGCACTTGTTATCAAACACCACACTCTTACCGGCTATTTCATCAGCCTATAAAGGTTTTTAGATTGAATCACTAGCAGCTAATGAACCTATTATCATTTTCCATTTACTCCTAGCAGTAATGAGTGTACACCCTTTTCCGTCCAAAGTGGTTTTTGAGTTTCAAATCAATCTGACTTTTCCCTTCTACTTTTGCAGAGAAAGTCTGTTGATACACTAGATGTAAGGAGGGGTCTGAGATTTTACTGAAACTAGATGAAAGGCTTAAAATCCAACTAACTTCATCATTGTATAATTGCATCAGGATTTCCCACCTCAAAACAATCTCAGTTCAGATGAATTGTATTTTGTATTGTGTTATTTGTAGAAAGTGTATTATTCATTTGAGACGGAAGTGGGCCCTTGCCAACTAAACACATCATGATTAGGCTGCATGCACATAGTAGAGAAACTCCGCTAAACCCCTATGGCATAAGCTGCAGACAATTCTTCACAGAAATGTGTACGAAGCTCTAGCAGTACCAACAATTTTAAAGTTACGAAAACAACAATACATTTCCCAAACCAATTTAAAAAAATAAGCAAAGAGACACCAGGATCATTAAAATCAGATAAGGGAAACCAGAGATATGATTTTGCTTTAAAATGTTAAGGTAAAACACGCCTAGAAAAAGTAAACTGCAATTGAAAAACAACCTTTTTCTTTTGACTGCGATCTAGGCGGGATTTCAGGCTGACTGATGGAGCGGAGGTCAGATAAATCAAGTGGGTTATGCCAGTCCAAGTTTTACCTTAGGATTTGATCTTTGTTATGGAAGGCAAAATAATTCCAGCAGGAGAAGGTCCGAGGCAGAGGCTGGCTAGGGACCCTCGAAGTTGGATACATTGTCTTCAGCCTGCTGCTAAAGCAGTTAGATTTGCAGCAAAAACGTTGAGCGGGACAAAACTGGAATTCATATCCAAAGTGTTTGCTTTCTTGCTGTGATAAATATACTGCCTCCCCTTACTCCAAATTTTCACCCTCAGCACAGGTCACATTTTTTGTTCTCAAAATCCTTCAGGAGAGCAAGTCTAGAGGTGAAAGCATGGTAAGGCTCCAAGAAATGTACACATTCACTGTGAGGGCGCACTGAACCCTTTTTTATTGCAGCAAAATTGTGAGGGAGACAAATCTGTTTTTCTTGCTTTCTTGGCTCTAACGATCCTGTTCTTTCCTCAGCACCTTGTCTCAATTCTCTAGAGGGCAACATATTTTTAAGTTTCACTCTCCAACTGCTGGTAAAGTTCTTTCTGGTCACTCCTGCAACCCCAAGGTCCTCAGGGTAGGCTACCAGACTTTAGATAGTTCTCCAAACAGAACTCCTGAAGGGTCCAGTCCTCTGTGGTCAGCTGACCATTGCTGGAGTCTGGCATTTGTGTCCCTGGAGCAGGCTGACAGGAGGTCAGTCACATAGCCCCTCGATAGCAGTTCCAGTCCCTAAGGGTCAGTAGGATTTGGGAGCTTTTTGGTCTTCTTCTTCCAGGAGGAATCAGGTATGATCTTTTCTTAGCAGGGCCTTCTTCTTCAGGAGTGTTTGAGTAGGTCTATGAATGTTCTGAGGAGGTGATGAGGTCCCAGCCTTACCCAGTGCAATAGCTAGTGATTGGCGAATGTTACCTACCTAACCCTAATTTCTCTCCCTATGCACTTTCTTTATGCAGCACTTCCCCTTCGCTTTACTATATAAAAAAAATCCCAAACCCTAAAATTAAGAATTGGTGAGCCACCGTTCCCTCTGCAAGAACTTACAGACAGACCTCTAACCTCTTCTATTTAGATTGGCTCTGTCGGGTCAGAATTGTGACTCCCTCCTGCTGGTGTTGGAGTGAAAGGATATAGGAGGGAATGAATAGGCCAGAACCTCTTATCCCCATTTGGGATCACAATGTCTAAACAAAAACCATTAAGGATAAGGATACCATCTGTCTCTTACCTATATCATATGGCTAATCCCTTCTAAGTGGCCAGTACCCTCCTGGGCCCAGAGGAGACTAATCTGTTGTACTCTGTAGAGCAACGTTGTTAAATCCAGTGAGGAATGTGTATCGACCTCTGAAGGTGTGATGAGTAGCACAACAAATTTTAACCCAGGTCTTCCTCAAAAGTACATTTAAATAAAGTTACTTTTCACATTAACTTTATAAAACAAGCATTTTCAATGCAATGGGTCTTGCATTTGTTCGAGTTAGAGCTATTAGCGTTGTAAATTCCTAACTGGACTTTTCTTGACACTCAAATTGACATAAGCTAGCGATTCAAAGCGCCATGGCCACCATGAGCAAGTAGGAGAGACACAAAAGGAAGTTCACTCGCATTCTAACATATTGACAATCATGCAATCATCCATGTAACGGGCAGTCTGCAAGGCGGTAACAAAATCTTTCGAAGGAGGGACAAACGTAAAGCATTTACCAATGATAACAAAGGATTTTTGAAGGGCAAGCTCACGAACGAGTGAAAGGGATGGGCGTACGGTGGGTGTGGTTAAAAGCCCACAAAATTTAGAACAGGTCAAAGCGCTTGCGCGCTCAACCTAAAAAAAAAATCTGATTTCACCATTACAGCAGATTTTGAAAACGAAGTAGAAAATACTTTTTTTTAATTATTCTCTAGCGTTTTACCAAGTAGATGAAATACTTATTTTAATCACCCCCAGACCTGTCACCAAGATAACTTAGGCGGAGTTACTCAGTGGAAATAGCTTTTAGGTCTTTAGTCACTGTGGAGGACACCTATTTTAAATATCTACTTTGCCACTTGTTTTTTATGTATTAGGCAGCCTTTCCTGCATGGTTAAAAGGTACCCTTTACGGGTTGCCGATTAATATGTAACAAAAATGAACTTTCATGTTCAAGGCACTTTACGTTGCCGTGTGTTGCTGGAGTGCCTTTAAACTGCAGCCCAGCCAGAGCACAGCGGTGCTCTGGCAGACATGTTTGTCATAAGTGTGGTAGTCTAAATGGACACTGTAGCCCACATATGATATTTAATTTCCACACCACTGGTGGAATTTCTGTGCCACCTACCGAGGCCCTACAGAACTAGCGTTACACGTATTCATAAATGAGGAAGTTGGCAAAGCAGTTTGAAGTAGAAACAGTAGTCTAGTGGTCCTTTGATGCAAGCTGACATGGTGGCCTTATTCCCCATGCAGAGATAACTCCTCCAGATGGGAGAATCTAGCTACAATAGTCTAGGCTTTTCCCAGACAACTTGCAAAGATAAGGAACCCAACTTCCAGTTTGGAGTTATAAAGTGTGTTGCCAGGTGGCACCTGACATTATGGAGTGTCGTATTTTTTCACCAGTGGGAATTTGTATATGTCACCCTAGAAAGGGGCTTCGACCTTTGGCAACAGTGACTATAACAACATCACTGAGAGCCATGGCTTATCATGCCTTTCTCTTGGTACTTCGGAGAATTAAATATGATACCTGGACCTCAGTGCACTTTCAAGAGATACAAATAAAGCTGTGCTCTTCGCAATTTCATGAATTGATTTAAGAATTAAGGGCCAGTTGTATGATTCTGGCCCATTGCGATTCGGTAATTGCGATTTTTAAGAAATCGCAATTACCGACTCGCAAAGGGCCATGTATCACATTTGTGATTCGGTAATTGCGATTTCTTAATAATCGCAAATGCAATTACCGAATCGCAAATTGCGATACTGGCCCCATTCGCAGCTAAGGGCCTCTTGGCCCATAGCTGCGAATTTTTTGCATTTCCTAAATTGCGATTTCTGAACCAGAAATCACAATTTGGGAAATGCAAAAGGGCAGGGTGCTGGGGGCCTAAGGCCCCCTCTCCTGCACCCCAATTATTTTTTTTCCATGTAAAGTACACACGTGCCAAAAGGGCATGTGTGCTTTACATATTAAATTTAAAAATGCAGTTTTACTGCATTTTTAAATTTTGCACCAGGTTACCACCTGGTTGCAGACAATGGTATTTTGCATGTGCAAAATACAATTCTGCGAAAAATAGCAGAATCGCAAAATTGGCTTGCGACCCGGATTTTGCGAATCGCAAATTGCGATTCGCAAAATCCAGGTCGCAACGCTAAAAATCGCAATTTTTGCGATTTCTATTTTGTGGTCTGCGAATGCCTTTGATGCATTGCAGACCACGATTTTGCACTCGCAAACGGCCGATTTCGCCGTTTGCAAGTGCAAAATATTTTGATACATCTGGCCCCACGCCTCATGTTTTGATATACTATTAAAATGTTTCAATGCCCTTATGAAGTGACCATTGTTCATGAAACATGTTGCAAATTGTTTATTAAAACGAAGTTCTTATGATATCTTATTTTAAAGTGCATCAAAGGCACTTGAAATTTACATATAATTTACAAAGGTTACCCACTGAACTTGTATGTCTACACCCCAGAAAGGAATTCAGTTCTGGAACGTGCCAGAGTCAGTGCAGGCGTCTGAAGCACTTACCAAAAGACCGAGCGTTATCAAATAGTCTAGCATCAAGCACTGTATTTTGTTTTTAGAATTAAATAGTTAGACAGTCAATAGAAACAGATGAAACAGGTAGAAACTACCCTAGAAATCGGTGTCATCACATTTACGGGTGAACTTGATGAAAAACCTTATGCCATTGGTGCTTAAACACATCTGATAGTTTGCTTTGCACAGTGGGCGAAGGAAAGTCTTACACGTGTATATAAGGATTGTAGAAGAGAGAAGGCACCCTTATTTTCACAATGACGCCTGCAACAATGAACAAATGTCTCACCACAGTTCACTTGATTGGGGAAAAACAGGAATGCCCAATTGTATTTTAGGCAGGAGCCACCTACATAATGGACCAATGACAAACACTTAAGACCGCCATCAAAGTGGAGGTCCAACCTTCACATTACGACCATGGCAAAAGCGCCATGGTGGGACCGCCGTCACAGCCACTTTTATGCCGGCCGATGACCTGGCGGTGCCGGCGGCCTAAATCTGCTGGGCAGCGCTGCAAGCAGTGCTGCTCTGGAGTTACGGCTCCCGTGTCCGCCTGCTTTTGCATGGCGGTTGCACCGCCATGCAAAGGCTGGCAGAGACGGGGAGACGGGGCCCCCATGGACAGCACCGTTGCGCTTTTCACAGCCTGGATTACAGGCAGTGAAAAACGCGATTGGTGCTGTCGCACCCGACACACCGCAACATTGCCGCCGGCTCGATTACGAGCCAGCATCAATGTTGTAGTGAGTTTTCCGCTGGCCCAGCAGGAAACTCACAAGGAGGGCCAGTGGGCAGAAAACCAAAGTTTTTATGATGTTTTGCCTGCAGCATAATTGAATTCAGGCAGACTAGATATTCCTTAAACAAACTCTTATTAATATCAGTATTAAAAGGAGAACTCAGCTCCTCCTACCAAGAGACCAGCTTCCTGCATTACATTAAACATTTTGTTTTAACTTCAGCAGTAGATTTTAGGGATTTCTTATCAAACTTGATATAAAGTGACTGTATTACAATGCTACAAAGAAACACAAGAGAACTTTTCAGGTACCAGCCCATTAATCAATCGAAATTAAATTGTGAGTGCACCACTGAGACCGCCATATAATAGCAGTGAGTCATCCTGCACTGTGTTTATATTATGGAACTGTTAGCAGTTTTACCCTTCCCAGGCATCAGCTGTAATCCTGCTTCTTATTCCCAAATGTTAGACCTGTAATCTTTGCACATTAATCAACAATTAGACTAACAGAAGTGTTGATCCATATAAGAGCACCAGATCATCAGAGTACAATAGTATGCGGCTGCCAAGCAGATGATGGAAGAGGCTTCAAGTGTTGGAGCAGGCATCAGAAAGTGGGTCAAATATGGAAAAGAAACTGTAAGGTGAGACAAGGGTACAATAAACATTCAAAGGTGGGCTAAAGGTGAAGGAGGCACCAAAACAAGTAACAATTGTCAAGGGAGGGCAAAGGCTGGCATAGCATTAGAGGGTGAGCCAAAGGTAAAATAAGGTCCAAAAATTGAAAAGTCATAAGGATGTGAGCCATAGGTGTAGAAGGCACCATACAGTGGAGCAGCCATCAAAAAGTGAGTGAGGCATCAGATGGTAGGTCAGAGATACAAAAGGCATCTGATGGCATGTCAAAAGTGGTATAGTGAAGCACCAGAAAGTATACTAAAGGTTGAATTGGCAGCAGAAAAACAGAAAGTGACCCAAAGATATAGATGATACCTAAATGTCGGACCAAGCATTGGTGAGAGGGTGACAGGTAGGAGAAGCATGAAAGGGGCTTTGCCTTATCCCGTTCCCAGGTCATTAATTATGAGTGGAATATTATTATTATTATTGTTAACATAAGTTACTTTTTAAAAAGCCACCTTTATGGGTCTGTATGTTTCTGATTTGGCTGTAAATGTGTTTTCCCCTAGATTGGGAATTATAAGAAGCATGGAAGTCGCACATTTCTGGTAATTCCTCCCCCTGATATTTCATCAGCTAGCAGCCAATACACTCTCTGTAGGTGGGTCCTTGGCTGTGTAGAGCTTTGTGTGTGTGGGTCAGCAGCTTGAATACGCACCTCTTCGGTTAGGGGAACCAGTGGATTGCCTGAGGTGTGGTGTGATGTGGGATCATCGCAGAAGGTCGAGGATGAACCTGGCTGCAGTATTTTGTATGGTCTGATGGTTTTGTAGGAGATGTGAGGCAATTTATATGTATAGGGCATTGCCATAGTCTAGTCGGCTGGTGATAAGGGCCTGTGGCACAGTGCGTCTAATGTGCGGGGATAGCCAGAAGGTCTTATATAGCAAGTGCAGAATGAAGAAGCAGGTGGAGGAGACAGCGTTATTCTGTGATTTCATGATGAGCCTGTTGTCAATGATGATTCCAAGGTTTCTCTTATTTTTGGGAGAGAGTGGGTGCGGATCCTAGTTCTGAAGGCCACCAGGAGTCTTTCAATGTGTGTGCTTCTTTTGCTGAAGATCAGAACTTCAGTCTTATCTGTGTTTAGCTGCTCTTTCATCCACTCTGCACCGTTTGTCATGCATCTGTGGAAGTTGACTTTGTTGGTGGTGGGGTTGTCGGTTAGCGAGAGGATGAGTTGGGTGTCTGCATAGGTGATTATGTTGCAGCCGTGGGATCTGACGATGTTAGCTAGTGGGATCATATATGTGTTAAAAAGTGTGGGGCTGAAGGATGATCCTTGGGGGGGCCCACGCAGGTGATGTCTTCTGGTTCGGAGGTGAAAGTAGGTAGGTGGATCCTCTGGGTTCTTCCGGTAAAGAAGGCGGTGATCCATCTGAGTGCATCCCCTTGAATGCCGATGTGGTGTGGTTGTTTGATTAGTGTGTGGTGGGGTGCAGTATTGAAGGCTGCAGAGAGGATGAGGAGGATCAGGGCCGCTGTTTCTCCTCAGTCGAAGAGGGTACATATGTCGTTGGTGGCTGCAATCAGGGCAGTCAGGGCAGTCTCCAGCTGTTTGCTGTCTCGTTTAGCTGTTCTGAGTTCAGGGGTGTACCAGCTGGTCTTTTTGCAGGGTTTTCTCTGGATGCTGTTTTTGACTAGGGCGATGCTGTTAGCACAGTTGATGATCCAGGCATCAAAATTCTTTACTCCTTGTCTGAGGTTGGTGGCGGTGGTGGGGCTGGAGGTGTTTAGGGCATAGGCCAGCTGGTCTCAGAAACTGTGCTCCATGCCAGATGGAGGCACTGGATGTCTTGGGGTTGTCGGTGCGGGTGCTGGAGATTTTGAAGTGGACAATGGAGTAGTCATTCCATGTGAGTTGAGTGTCGTGGCTGTAAGTGATGTGGCCACTAGAGATGAAGATGGGGTCCAGTGTGTGTCCTGCGGTGAGCATAGGGACATGAATGATCTAGGTTAGTCCGAGGCAGATCATACTGTTGAGGACTTGTGTGGTGTTGTCATTGGGGGTCGTCAATGTCGAGGTTAAGGTCGCTGAGGAATCTAAGGCTAGGGGCCTGATGAAGTCTGCAATGGTGTTATAGAAGCTGGCACGTAGGCCTGGGCGGTCGGTATGCTGCTGTACCTCTGATGGTAGTCTTGTCCATGTGGATCTTGAAGTTGAGGTGCTCCATGGGGTGGTAGCGCTGGCAGTGGAGGTAGTGCACTGTATGGCTTCTCTGTGGACTAAGGCTGTTTCTCCTTCTGGCTTGTTGGTGTGGTCTTTGAGTGGTTTTATCTCCATCAGGGATTGCTGTGGCAACTTCTGGGGTGTATGTGAGTTTTAGCCAGGTTTCGGCGAGGAGGGGAGGGGATGTCAGGTGTGAGGGTAGTGATGAAATCTCATAGTTCAGTGCAGTGCTTGCACTTTTGATACTTCCTGCATCCATAAGCATCTTAAGGCTTGGCATTCATGCTAGTTCAGTGTTGCAAAGTGTTGCACACAGTACAGAGGGCATCTGCCACCCAGCACATGGTTCCTCCTGGAGGCACTCTTCATCCGGATGTCCTTGCAGCCCAACAGCAGGACTCTGATCCATGTTTGCCAAAACGGCACTATCTCAACAACCCATCTGCAAACTCTGTTAGTGCTGTGATCTACTAAATGGGACCCTGCATATGGAGTTGCACTAGACCCCCACCCTTGATCCATAAAGGTGGTAATATACATGGCCTATCTTCCAGCACAACTGGGTAGACTCTGACCACTACTTGGACTAACCTGGTGGTATCACATCAGGTCACTTTCGAAAGAGATTTTGTTTCCTCTTCCAATTGCTCTTGAATGGAAAGTTGTGGCTATTTGATGAATCGGTTCCCGTATCATAAAAAACAAAATATAAAAAGATAAGAGGGTAGGGAAGGAAGTTCTTATCCAACAGCCCCTGGGGTCAAATCAAAACATATTTTTTGCAGCACTGCAGAAGTAGTTTGGTGCCATAAAAAAGAGGGGGCATGGGACATTGCAAAACCATAGAAGGTTGGCCAGCAATGGGGTGTTGGTTTCCCGGGGTGTTGGGTGCAGGGTTGGCCTAGTTAGGAATGGTACAAAAATATTACTTCACGTTGAAAAAATCTAGAAATTCACTGGAAAAAAACAAATGTTATAGTGATGTTATAGTTGGGTGAAAATGACAGTTATAAGTAAAAAAAAAAAAGCTTTGGCACGCAGGAGCGAAACACCTCAGCAACGAAAGGGTTGAAGAATCCTGCAGTTTGCTCTCCCTGCAGCCAATAGCTTTGGAGTCTCTCTATAGGAATCATTCTGTGATGTGATTTCTTCCTAATATTCATATTTACTAAAATGTGTGCAATGCAGTGATCTAAGTAGCTGGTTTGAGTTACATGAATCTCACAAAGTTGACGTAGCAAATATACATTTTTTCCCATGCCAATCAAGCCTTAGGCCATACAAATGCAGATGTGTCAGTCACATGATGAAAATGCTAGATAGCATTATGCTACGAAGTAAAGCCCAAAAAGAAAACACAGTGCACATAAAAGTGCCTGTTGACAGAGAGAAGATGTAGTGACCAAAACAGGCCCCTTCTTCGAAAGATACAATATGGACAATGGATAGTAAGGAGCACCCTGTGGCCTAAGAAGCTAAAGGGACTGATGGCAGGAAAAGTAAACTGCAGTTCAGTGATAAAGAGGTGAACGTCCTCATCAGAAACTTTTGGCACCTCCAAAGTTGTACCAAGAAAGAAAGTTAAATTAAAATGAGCCAAGATTACCACTTCCAGAATGCATGGATGTGCAAAGATTTGAATTTTCAGTTTAAAGACTGAACCATAGATTTTACCCCACCATAAAGAAATGCACCGCAGCTATCATTTAAAATTTTCTTGGAGTGGAACCTGAAGTGGGTATTACTGAGCAGAATGGCCACCCAAAACACAGATTGTACTCTGTTTTACAGTACAATTTAAATGCCATTGACCACTGCAAGGGTGACCATGTCCCTGCCTGTTCATAAAATGCTAGACACATTTGAACACACTGAGAAATGAAGTGCATGAACTAGCCTGAGGGTTACCTTCATGGACATCAAGGATGCCTCTGTGGACAATCCAGATAATCATTTTTGGTGAGCTAGTTTTGGATATGACCTATATGTTGTAGGCTTACGGAAGGAAGGAGTTGGTTGTTGGAGCCCATTATTATGCCTCGGCTACATTTATACATTTTTAACTTAGGTTTGCCAAACAATGTTCCCAGCACAGCCTTCTCCTAGGTAATTCTGGCCACCTGAAGCGGTCGCTGTCCGTGTTGGCATCCTGCAGCTTATATTTTATCAGAGTTGGCACTATGTATTGGCGTCCTTGGGTAAATATCCCACGGTTCACAGCTGGTTGTTTTGAGGGCATTCATCATGTGATCCAATTCCCATGTGGTTGGGCATTGCATACACCAACATGCCCTGCTGGTAAAGGCTTTTCATAAAGAATGTTGATAATTTTAGGAGTTTTTGGAGCATATTTCTGTAAGTGAACTTTACCCATTACTTATGAGGCATCAACTTCAACACTACTTTTTTGGCACTTATCAGACAGGCTGTGCTCAAAGTTTTATGTCTTTGCTGCATCCCCTATTTGAGGACTATCCTTATACTCTTGGTGTATTCCCTTCATGGATGGGCAATTTTGATTGATTCGTAATGTTAGTTCCTCTATACATGCTGTTTTATGAGAAGTTTCAACCAGTATGTTGGATATAGCAACCAGTCCTGATTGCCTGACTCACTGTAAAGATGAGACATTCCAGTAAGTATATTTATATCTTTATTTCTGTATACTTAGACCCTGACACAGCGAAGCCACCAACGGTCTCCTCAGAATCCCTGCCCCAGTTGCTATGCTTGAACACGGTGATGTACAATAAGCTGAAAGCCTATGTCACCAAGCGCGAGCATTGCAACACATCTTCCCCTTAACAAAACAAAAAAAAACACAAATGCACATTGACATTTCAACCCACTAAAATGCCCAAGAAAAAAAGACAAAATTCAGAAACAACAAAATAATTAATCATGCATTACAAACATAGGGGGTCATTCTGACCCCGGCGGGCGGCGGTCGCCACCCGCCTGGCGGGAACCACCATTTGTCCGCACCGCGGTCAAAAGACCGCTGGTGCTATTCCTACTTTCCCGCTGGGCCGGCGGGCGCTACCCAGGGTAGCGCCCGCCGGCCCAGCGGGAAAGAGGCCTGCAACACTGAAGCCGGCTCCGAATGGAGCCGGCGGTGTTGCAGGTGTGCGACGGGTGCAGTTGCACCCGTCGCGCTTGTCACTGTCTGCATAGCAGGCTGGGGCAAAAGCAGTCTGGGGCCCTGTTAGGGGGCCCCTGCACTGCCCATGCCACTGGCATGGGCAGTGCAGGGGCCCCCAGGGGTAAAAACCGCCAGAAACAGGCTGGCGGGAAGGGGGTCAGAATCCCCATGGCGGCGCTGCTTGCAGCGCTGCCATGGCGGATTTGGGCAACTGGGGGAAATCCGGCGGGAAACCGCCGGACTCGGTTTTCTGACCGCGGCTTTACCGCCGCGGTCAGAATGGCCCAGGAAGCACCGCCAGCCTGTTGGCGGTGCTTCCGTCGTCCCCGGCCCTGGCGGTCATTGACCGCCAGGGTCGGAATGAGGGCCATAATCTTGAAATCTGCTTGGTTTCCTGACCAAACGACCACATCTGCTAGTTTTCTTAGCAGAGCGCTCCATCTGACCATTTGAGACAGACTGTTCATTAATCGAATGTCCAGAGTTACAAAGATTTGTCTTCTTCCAGTCCAACAGCCAGTCAAATTTGCATTCCTTGTGTTCCGGATCGACTACCTTCTTTTTCTTCTCATCTGGAACAGAGCCAACATTACTACAAACAGACAAAGACGACATATGCCAAACTTTCCCATCACGCAACAAACCTGAATTACAGTAAAAAAAATTAATCGATTACAACCTTTCCCAATGACACCATGTTTCTTAACTTTTACCAAATCACCAATTTTGATGTTCTTTTCTTTACATTTGTGTTTTGCATCAAAGTACTGTTTACTACTTTCTTGAGAACACTTAATATTCAGTGTATCTTGTTTAAGAGTCCAATCTACTTTCTTATCCCCAGTCAACCAACCTACGTTATCCTTTCCCACTGGAATCCTTCCTCTCATTAATACAAAAGGAGAAAACCCAGTGGAATCACACGCCGTAGTTCTGTAGGACCACAAATTCCTCATTAATTCACTTTTCCAATCCCAACTACTGTTGTTGGCCAACTGAATGATACCCTTAATCACTTGATTAAATCCCTCCACAGCGATATTACCCGCCGGATGATATAAAGAAGTGGTGTAATGCAGAACACCTTTCCTTTCTAAATACTCCTTGAATGTATGTGAAACTAATTGTGGACCATTATCACTCACAATCCATTTAGGTAAGCCTTCTCTCAAAAACACGTTGTCCAAAAAATAAATAATTGAGTCAACATCTGCCTTGTTAACAATCTCCACTTCAGGCCATTTAGTAAAATGATCAACTAACACCAGTAAAAACTTTTGTTTGTCTTCATGCATTATTGGTCCAGCAATATCGATTCCAATCCGTTCCCATGATCCATTAGGACACATCAAAGGATGCAAAGGTGGTTTTAACGTTACCTGAGCTTTATCAGAACTATAACAAGCCTGACTGTCTCTAACTTTCTTTTCAATATCTGATTACAACCCAGGCCACCAATAAACACATTTTACCTTGTTTTTAGTCTTACCAATACCTATATGTCCTTCATTATATAAATCAACAATTCTTTGTCCTAAACCAGTATGGGGAATAACCCTGCCATTCCTCAACACTAAACCACCCTCTAAAGATAGTTCATGTCTTAACTCCCAAAAAACATAAATCCTCTGATCTAACATGTGTTTTTTAGGCCATCCTTTCCTAATATACTCACTAATAACAATCAGCAAGTCATCCTGAATAAGTGCTTGTTCCCACTCCTCCTTAGAAATGCCAGGTAAATCAGCCACAATAGTAGCAACTGTAAATGAGTCAAAATCAACATCCACACCACCCTGCGCAGGAAATGGCATTCTGCTTAAAAAATCTGCCACCACATTTTTGACCCCAGGAACATATTGTATACTGTAATTAAAATCCAAAAGTCTAACAGACATGCGGGCTATGTGAGGCGACGCTGTAAGTAAACCCTTTGTGGTCAAAACCTTTGTAAGAGGCTTTATGATCACACCTCAACAGTACATGGTATCCCCAAATATAGGGCCTGATTACAACTTTGGAGGAGGTGTTAATCCGTCCCAAAAGTGATGGTAAAGTGACGGATATACCACCAGCCGTATTACGAGTCCATTATATCCTATGGAACTCGTAATACGGCTGGTGGTATATCCGTCACATTTGGGACGGATTAACACCTCCTCCAAAGTTTTAATCAGGCCCTAAGTGTCTAATGTGCTCCAATCCCCATACACAAGCTAATGTTCCATGTTCAATCACAGAATATCTCTCTTCCGTGGGAGTAATCGAACGCGAGGCAAAAGCTATGATTCTCTCAACACCCCCACTGTCACTTTGAGATAGAGTAGCACCAATGCACTTAGAACTTGCGTCTGTGGTAACAATACTTTGCAACAAGGGATCAAAACCATACAATGGTGGAGCATTAACAATCTCGTTTTTGATTTCTTCAAATGCATTATCACACTGTTCATCCCACCCAAATTTGTTGCTAGTTTTAAGCAGTTGACGCAAAGCAAAAGTCTTTTTGGAAAAATTGCATACAAATTTGGCATAAAATTCGGCAACACCTAAAAAGGCTCGCACATCATCCTTAGACTGAGGTCTTAGTGCATTCCTCACTGCTTGGACCAATTCCGATTTGGGTTTGATACCTACTTCTGAGATCTTGTGACCTAAATAGTTTTTTGTTTTTCAGCAAACTTGAACTTACTAAGTTCAGCTGTTAGGCCATGTAGACTTAGGGGGTCATTCTGACCCCGGCGGGCGGCGGTTTGGCCGCACCGTGGTCAAAAGACCGCTGGTGCTATCACAACTTTCCCGCTGGGCCGGCGGGAAAGAGGACTGCAACACTGAAGCCGGCTCAGAATGGAGCCGGCGGTGTTGCAGGTGTGCGACGGGTGCAGTTACACCCGTCGCGCTTTTCACTGTCTGCACAGCAGACAGTGAAAAGCAGGCTGGGGCCCTGTTAGGGGGCCCCTAGACACCCGTTCCCGCCATCCTGTTCCTGGCGGTAAAAACCGCCAGAAACAGGCTGGCGGGAAGGGGGTCAGAATCCCCATGGCGGCACTGCGCCATGGCGGATTCGCCCAGCCGGGGGAAATCCGGCGGGAAACCGCCGGACCCGGTTTTCTGACCGCGGCTTTACCGCCGCGGTCAGAATGGGCAGGGAAGCACCGCCAGCCTGTTGGCAGTGCTTCTGTCGTCCCCGGAATGAGGGCCTTAATCTTTGAAACACTTCATCAAGAACCCGGTTATGATCCTCCTTATCTTTTCCCATTATCAGAATGTCATCCTGGAAAATCAGCACATTTCTCATGCCTGACAATACCTTATGCATCAATCGTTGAAACATGGCTGCTGCAGAAGCTAACCCAAGAGGTACTCTTTTGAACCTAAAATAACCAAAAGATGTGATGAAAGTTGTCAAACTCCTACTCACAATTTCAAAACAATTCCCTAAAACTGGTTCAAAATATTGCTGCCACACTTCTTTGTTGACAATAGTGTAAGGAGAACCCGAATCAGCAACCACAGAAATGTCAATACCCTCAATCGAAATTTGACATAAAGGTCTACTGCTGTTACTTTTTACATTTTGCCCATTTTCAATCACATTCAAAATGCGTAAGTTAGAATCAGAATCTTCTGAAGAACTATTTTCATTCAAATCACACTCATTCACACACTTCACATACGTGTCACGAACACCCAACATCCTTTTACCACACACTCTGGCAAAATGCCCCAAAACCCCACAACTTGAACATTTCTGATTGCGAGCAGGACAATTCTTGTCATTAGCCAAATGAAACTTGCTGCCACATCTAAAACAAGATCTCTTGTCCTTCAACTTCACATCTTCTCTAACTCTGCATAAGGATCCACTAAATTTATTATGGACTTTGTTGCTTTTCTTCACCAAATTACCGTAGCGTTATCATTCAGTTTTGACACAGGCTTATCCTCATTGCTCAAAACAGCTTTGGCACATCTTCCTATTAATTCAGCAGTCTTAACCATTACAATAACCTCCTGTAACGATGCTTCCCCTCTTGCCCACAATTTCTCTTGTATATGAGGATTTGCTGTGTGCATAATAACTTGGTCTCTAATCAAATCATCATGTAAATTTCCAAACTTGCAAGAGAGTGCCAAATCTTTAAGTGCTGCCACAATATCCGCCACAGATTCTTCCTGTTGTTGCTTTCTATGGAAAAATTTGTAGCGATCCACAGCTACACACACTGTAGGCTTAAAATAATCAGTAAGGTCTTCCAGAGCGTGACTATAAACATCACCTTGATCTGGTGCTCTCATTCTTTTATTTATACTGTTATACATTTGTAAACCCTTAGCGCCTAAACAATGTAAAAAAAAAATATTTTTCTTCTCCGGTGTGAGTTTCTCTTCATCCTCAAATGTAGAAATATAATTCTCAAAATATTCTCTCCACTCTTCCCATTTCAATGTAGGTTCTCCATTTTTAGGCATAAAAGGTTCAGGTGCTGAAATATTCCAGATGTTACCAGAAGCCATAGTTTATTATTTTAATAAATATGTACTTTTAAGAAAACCCATAAAATAAAAATATTCAAACACCTGTTGTCCTGCCTCCTTTTTTTATTAATAGGTGTTTAAAAAAAAAACGTGATATTATCCAAATGTCCTAATAGTTCCACACAGTTACAAAAGAAACAACTGTGTAAATTTGGAGGCCAGCACAAGCAATACAACACGGTGAAGAATATCTCTTTAAAATTGAAATGTCTCTTTAAAATTGAACCCTTTTTGTTTTTGTTTACTTTCTCAGCCAGGGATCATTAAGGCATCTGTAGAGCAAATTCAAAAGTGTTTTCTTTTTATATTTACTGTTTAAATTATGTACTGATAATGGAAAAAAATACCGGCTTTAAGTGATTTTCCAAATTTTTGTACCGGCTGGCAAATTAAGATACTGGTCATGCCACTAACAAAACGGCCAGCTGGCAGCCCTACCTGAAGGTGGTGTGAAACCAAAAGCCCTGTTCTTTGCCGGGGGCATCCCATTCATGAGGTTGTATCATAGTGTCAGTGTTAAATCGAGAACCGTCGCCATCATCTTTTCTGCTCATACACAATTTGGACTCTCAGCTGGTTTTATATCACCATCCATCTTCAATACAATGAGTACTCCTCAGATCATCAAGAGCCCAAGTAGGGTATCCCAACAAATCAAGATCTGAGAGTGCACCCTTGAGAGGGAAACAGTCGGCTCACTGATTGGTCTGTATACATTAGTGCATTGTTTGGTCGTGCCTCTGACCAAATGCTAATTCCTTTCACGTCTTAGGATAGTGAAATATAGGTTCTCTGTTGATGTTTTGTGCTGGTGGTTGCTTCTGCTGAACAGTTCATATTACGTATGGGGTTGTCTCCATACACTTTGCTTGCTGTCCTGTGCCATTATAGCTCATGCAACTCCAGAGGCCCTTTATTTTTAAGGTAGTAAGGTACCAATGACGACACCACTCAGATTAGGGTAGGGCAAAGTGGACAAAAATCCCCTAGGGGTAACTTATTTTATTTCTTGGATGATTTTAAGTTATCCTCAGAGCGCGGATCACTCATTGAGTCATATAGCTTACCATGGGACTTAGGCTCTTCCTTACCCAGCACCTAGATACTTTTTACTGTACACCTGTATTATGATTTGTTGCCTTAACTCTGGCGAGGGCTGCTGAAATCTAGGATGAGATGAAGAAGACAATGAACAAGGATGGTTCATACATATCTATGATGTTGTTGAGTACTGAATGGTCCATTAATGATGAAAGGAATAGAATCTTCCTTCTATATGATGACTGGTTCCAAGATCTGTAGGGGAACCTCTAGCATCCTGCAGAGGAGTTGAACCAGATGTCTCAGCGGAATCCTGGTTTAGAGTACTGAAAGGTGCTTGGATTTTTCGTTGTTTTAAAACTTTATTTATTGGTATTTTCAAAAGCATTACATCTCATTATCAGTATAGGTATAGCATAATACAAAATCCGGTAGTATTATTGTCTTCTGGCAGGTTTTGCAGTGGGCTGTGCCCATTCCAGGTTCATACATTGATTCCAGTTTAGACATTCAACATGCATTAACTCTTGGATCATTACTGTAGGGATATTGTATCTGAGGTCAATTATTCCACATTGTCTTGTTGTCTTGTCCTGAACTTTAAACAAAACTATGAACATAGTGCCTGAGGAACACTTTCATGCTAAAGTGTACAGAGGTATTTATGGATTGGTGAGGGCGTCCAGTTGGTGGGACCATTGACTTTAGGCCATGCAGCCTCCGGCAGTGGAGGAAGATCGTACTTCCTAGATATGGGGTGTATCTAGCGCCTAACTGGCACACTTCGCAGCGGTGTACCACTAGCATTTTCCACCCATCTGCCTCTACTGTGTACTCGTGCAAGTTGGTATCTGTGGTGTGCTTTTTGTGAGCATTTCTTAGTCTCCCCTACACTCGGGGGTGAAGTCAGGTTATACGCACCCTGTTTCCTGGCCGTCCTCCCGTTCCTGCATCTCCCACGTCTCTAGCACCTCGAACCACAGAGGGGCAAAGGGGCACGCGCGCACTCCACGTGCTTCCTCCAGGCACACATCTCTGCCTGTGGCCACCCCTTTACATCATGCTTTCAGTCTGCCAAGGTCGGGCCTATGGGGGATTTCCAGGCTATAGCTATCCTACGTCTAGCCAGGACCAAGGCTAAATCTAAAAACTTGTTGCCAACTTTCCTAGGGGCAGGCCTGGGGAATAGGCCTAGCACGCAGAGAGCAGGGTCAGGCGTTAGGGGCCGGTTCAACACCTTCCCCAGGATTCCTATGGCCTGGCGCCAAAACTGCTGCACTCTGGGCATGTCATGTGGTCAAAATCTGTGTCCTCAGCATTGCATCTGGGGCATCCCCTGGTCTCCCTGCCATATATTGTCCTATGTCTATGTGGGGTTAAGTATGTTCTATGGACATAATTATACTGAGTGTGTTTGAATTGTGAATTACGGGACACCCTATGGGGGAAGCCAGCACCCTCTGCCACTCTGTATCTGCCATCTCCCTTCACAGCGCCACCGCCCATTTGGTTCTCAGCAACTTCAGAGTCATCTCGTTAAGGGCTCTGTAGAGCCAGGTGACTAAATGAGTACCCTTGCCCATTGTCAGTAAGAGCTGGAATATTTTGTGCATGTCAGGTTCTGCGTTCACAGTACCCCACAAACCTCTTATAGCATACATCAGTACTCTATAGGTACGAAACTGCCCCAGGGGTACTCCAGTCTCTGCAGCAAGATCTTTTAATGGGATTAGAACACCAGTCTGGAAGCAGTCCCCCAGTGTCATCACTCCTGCCTCTGTCCAGGTCCCCATTTGGCGTGCCGTGAAGGAGTGGGCCGGGGTCCCATGAGGTACGCCGTCAAGGGCAACTCATGGGTGTATGGGACCTTCACGTTAGTGCACCTCAGGATCCGACGCCCACAGGTCAGGGCTGCCGTTAGGAGTGTACTCTGGGCCAGAAAGGGAACTGTGGGATGAGCAACTTGGCTAACAACAGGTCATTGCTGACCCTCCCCTGGGATGTGTCCAGGTCTAGGTGGTTCCTACCCGCAAGCCAAATCACAATCCACTGTAGTTGGCTAGTCAGGTAATATAACTCAAAGTCTGGCACCCCCAGGCTGCCTCCGTCGGTGGAGAGTAGAGAGGAAAGTCTGTTGTCGGCCATCATCCCAGAGGAGTTCCATAAGGGGGGTATCTAGGTCTTTGAACCAGTCTGCTGGTATGTTCACTGGGAGATTAATAAAAAAGTATAATAAGCGAGGCAGCATAATCATTTTAGACAAGGTCACCCATGCCATCAGGGAGAGTCAAAGAGAGTGCCAGAATGTTACACAAGATCGTAGGTTTCCGTCACGAAGGTCTCGGGGTTGTGGAATATTTCTATCCCCAGGTGTTTGAACGTGAGGGGAGACCAAGGAATATCAGGGGGACAGGTGATGGGGCGTATCGCGTCCGCGAGCAGCGGAAACACAAATGTTTTTTTCCTGTTCAATGTATTCATGGCCCCTCTTGCTGCCATTGTCAAGAAGCCATCATATGAACATCGTGTCATATGCCGA
This sequence comes from Pleurodeles waltl, assembly GCF_031143425.1. Classification (NCBI taxonomy): domain Eukaryota; kingdom Metazoa; phylum Chordata; class Amphibia; order Caudata; family Salamandridae; genus Pleurodeles; species Pleurodeles waltl. The sequence goes on along the minus strand of NC_090445.1, from coordinate 118,766,235 downwards.
TGACACACAACTTATCATTTCCCTCACCGAAGACCCAGACACAGCCAAAAGGAACTTTCACGCAGAAATGGAAGCCATCGTCACCTGGATGAGAGAAAGCTGCCTCAAGCTCAACTCCGACAAGACAGAGCTTATCATCTTTGGAAACGCCACCTCAGCTTGGGACGACTCATGGTGGCTCACATCCCTCAGCGCCCCCCCTGCGCTGACCGAGTACGCCCGCAACTTAGGAATCATCCTCGACTCCTCCCTATCCATGGCCCGCCAGGTAAACTCTGTCACCTACTCCTGCACACTCCACAAACTCCGGAAGATCTTCAGATGGATCCCAGCAGACTATCGCAGGACAGTCACCCACCCCTTAATCACAAGCAAGCGCGACTACGACAATGCCCTCTACGCCGGCATTTCAACTAGGAACATAAAAAAACGTCAACTCATCCAGAACACCGCCGCCAGACTCATTCTGGACCTCTCTCGCCGAGAACACATCTCCCAAAACCTGAGGACACTCCAGTGGCTACCGTTCGAGAAGCAAATCACCTTAAGGCTTCTCACCCACACGTACAAGGCCATACACAAAGCAGGACTAGCCTACCTGAACCACTGCATCTCCTTCCACACCCCGCCAGATCCCTCTTCTCCACCCAGGTGGCCCCGGCCACCGTCCCTTGCATCCGCAAAACCACTGCCGGAGGACGATCTTTTACCTACACTGCAGTGTAGAGCTGGAACAACCTCCCCCTGCACCTCAGCAGGACGCTCACCATCTTCAGGAAGAACTTCAAGACATGGCTCTTCGGATGAGGTCCCACCCCTCCCCCCCAGCGCATTGAGACCCTCATGGGTGAGTAGCCATGCTTTACAAATACTGATTGATTGATTGATTGTTCACTTTAAGGCCTGAAGGGTCTCGAAACTCCTCAAGCATATTTAAGGCCCAAGGGATCCCGATTGTACCATCTCGCACATAAACTAAGAGATCATCTGCATATAACGAGATAATATGGTTAGTGGTGCCCCACAGCACTCCTCTGGCCCGTCCCTACATGCGTAACTGAGCTGCAAGGGGTTCAATAGCTATAAGAAATAGTAGGGGGTAGAGGGGACAACCTTGCCTGGTGCCTCGGAATATTCTATAGGCTTCTGATATTGTCCTGCCTGTCTTCACTCATGCCACTGGGAAACTGTATATTAGCTCCACCCACTGCACCCATCGTTCACCCAGTCCCATTCTGATCATCACCGCCCGCAAGTAATCCCACCTCAGGGAGTCAAATGCTTTCTCAAAGTCAATTGAGATGAGCATAGCGTTACAGTGTTGCATGTCATGAGGAATTTGCAAAAGTGAGTTTAAGTGCCTAAGGTTTAGGGATGTATTTGCGTGTGGGAATAAAACCATTTTGGTCTTCATGTATTAGTTGGGATATGTAAGGGAGTAGTGGATTAGCCATAAGTTTGCTCAGTATCAATAGTTAGTGGTCGGAAATCGGTCACTGAGGCCTCTTTAGATTTAGTTTTGGGCAAGGGGACCACTAGCACCTCCCTCATTGTCTCTGGAAGTATACCCTTGTTGAACACTTTTGTGTACAGTTCAACCAATTTGGGCGCAAGAATGTCTGCAAATGATTTATAGAACTCTATAGGGAGTCCATCTGTTCCCGGCATTTTGCCCGCTGCCAGTTGTTTAATGGCAGCCTTAACCTCCTTTAATGTTATTGCCTCACTCAGGCGGTCCCTGTCTGCCTGTTCAAGCGTTCATAGTGCCAGTGTCTGAAATTGGTGTCCCAGCATCAGCTGTAGTTCATTCTCTGGCTGCCTGTAAAGTGACATGTAGTAGGTTTTAAATGTGTCGTTTATACCCTTCGGGAATATACACACGTCCCATCTGCCACGTGGAGGCTTTTAATCGGGGTACACTCATTCCCAGGGCGCACCAACCGGGCTAGCATTCTACCTGATTTACCCTCCTCGTACTGAAGCTAGGTACCTCTGGTGGTTTTGTCAATGCAGCCTTTCCAATGTCTCATTGCATGTCTCACGTGTATAAAGTAGCCGTTACCGGGACCCCTGACTTGCGCCTTGTTCATTATCTCTATTGTGTATCGCCCTCTCTCTCTAGGTTGTTTACGTCTCGCTTGAGGGTTCGCCAAATCCCCACTGTAGGAAGTTGGCTCTGTATATACCATCTCAAAGTGAGAGGTAGTGTGCACAGAGTCCAAGGGTTCCCCTTAGAGGTTGATAGTGGAAACATTTGATAATACCAATGCTCTATTTTGTGGTAGTGTGGTCGAGCAGTAGGCTTATCAGAGGGTAGTGTTAAGCATTTGTTGTACACACACACTCAAAGACTTAACTCAAGGCCAATAGGTTTATATATAGAAAAATATTTTTTTCTTAATTTATTTTAGAACCACAAGATTCAGAATTTAGGTAAGTACATAAATTGTAAGGTACTTCACACAGGTAAGTATGGAACTTTGAATTAAAACATTAGTATACACAGTTTTAGCAAAAATGGCAAGAAGCTATTTTAAAAGTGGACACAGTGCAAAAATCAACAGTTCCTGGGGGAGGTAAGTAATAGTTAGTTTCTCAGGTAAGTAAAGCACTTACAAGTTAAGTCTTCTGGGCATAGGCAGCCCACCGCTGGGGCTTCAAGGCAACCCCAAAGCCACCACTTCAGCAACACAGGGCCGGTCAGGTGCAGAGGTCAAAGGAGGGCCTGAATAATATAGGTGCCTATAGAGAACAGGGGGACTCCAGTTCTAGTCTGCTAGCAGGTAAGAACCTGCGTCCTCGGGGGAGCAGACCAGAGGGGTTTTGTAGAACACTGCAGGGGGGACACACAGGCACACACAACACACACCCTCAACGGCACAGGGGCGGCCGGGTGCAGTGTGCAAAGTACATCTCTGGTTTGTCATTGAAAACAATGGCTGGACCCGGGGGTCACTCTGACGATGCAGGCAGGGCACAGGCGGATTTCTCGTGGCAGCAACCGACTGGGCTAGGATGAGGGTGCCTGCTAGTCACTCCTGCACTGATAGGTGGTTCCTCTTGGTCCTGGGGGCTGCGGGTGCAGTGCTTGGTCCACGTGTCGGGTTCCTTTGTTACCAGGCAGTCGCGGACAGGTGGAGCCTCTGAATCCTCTTTGCAGGCGTCGCTGTGGGGTTGCAGGGAGGTCGACTCAGGGTGTCCACGTCATTGGAGTCGCCTAGGAGTCCTCTCTGCGGTGTTGGTTGTCCTGAACTCGAGCCGGGGGCGTCGGGTACAGAGTGTGAAGACAAGCTTCTGGCGGGAAGTTGGAGTCTCTTTAAAGTTGCTTTGTTTGCTGTTATTTCTGGCCAGAGCTGCTGTCCTCAGGAGGTTCTTGGTCTTTTATGTGCAGGTCAGTCCTCTGAGTCCTCAGAGGTCGCTTGTCCCGCTGGATGCGTCTCTGTTCAGGTTCTTTGAGTCTGGAGACAGGCCAGTACGGCTGGGGCCAAGTCAGTTGTTGTCTCCGTCCTCTCTCTGGAGCTTTTAGGTCAGCAGTCCTTTTTCTTTCTTCGGGTTGCAGGAATTTGATTTCCTGGGTTCAGGGTTGCCCCTAAATACTCAATTTAGGGGTGTGTTTAGGTCTGGGGGGCAGTAGCCAATGCCTACTGTCCTGGAGGGTGGCTACACCCTCATTTTGCCTCCTCCCTATTCCTATTGGGGAAATCCTCCAAAACCAAGATGGAGGACTTCTTAAGGCAGGAGTCACCTCAGCTTAGGACACCTTAGGGGCTGTCCTGACTGGTGGGTGACTCCTCCTTGTTTTTCTCATTATCTCCTCTGGGCTTGCAGCCAAAAGTGGGGGCTGTGTCCGGAGGGGCGGGCATCTCCACTAGCTGGGATGCCCTGGGGCATTGTAACAACAGGCATGCGCCTTTGATGCTCACCGCCAGGTGTTACAGTTCCTGCAAGGGAAGGTGAGAATCACCTACACCCAGTGCAGGCTTTGTTCCTGGCCACAGAGTGACAAAGGCACTCACCCAATGTGGCCAGAAACCCATCTGGTTGTGGCAGGCTGTCAGGTACTGGTCGGTCTAACACTGGTGTTTGGACTGGTATACAAGGGGCACCTCTAAGATGCCCTCTGTGTGTATTTTTCAATAAATCCCACACTGGCATCAGTGTGGATTTATTGTGCTGAGAAGTTTGATACCAAACTTCCCAGAATTCAGTGTAGCCATTATGGAACTGTGGAGTTCGTGTTTGACAAACTCACAGACCATATACTCTATATGGCTACGCTGCACTTACAATGTCTAAGATTTGGCTTAGACACTGCAGAGGCATAGTGCTTATGCAACTGTGCCCTCACCTGTGGTATAGTGCACCCTGCCTTAGGGCTTTAAGGCCAGCTAGAGGGGTGACTTACCTATGCCACAGGCAGTGGGTTGTGGGCATGGCACTCTGAGGGGAGTGCCATGCCGACTTAATCATTTTCTCCCCACCAGCACACACAAACTGTGAGGAAGTGTGCATGTGCTGGGGGAGGGGTCCCCAGGGTGGCATAATACATGCTGCAGCCCTTAGAGACCTTCCCTGGCCACAGGGCCCTTGGTACCAAAGTTAGGGGGTAACCATGCCATGAGAGGCATTTTCCTACACCCACCAACTGACCCATACAATGTCCACGTGCCACTACCTTCAAGGCCTCCCATTCCGTACTTCAGGTTATGGTGGACCCCTCATTGATATTAATGTGTTGTATTAAGTGGTTCCTGAGGGAGTCTCTATAGGTAGCATCTTCCAGCGCCGACGGCTGGAGTCTCCTCATAGGGATTGGGAGCCTATCCCTTGCGCAGCGCCATGTGAGCAACAACGGACTGTGGTCTGACAGGGTTCGCCCTAGATATTCGGTGTGCACAACCTCGGGCTGAGACACTTAGTGCACACCACCCGAACCATTCTGGTATGTAGGGGGTGCAGGCCCGAGTAATATGAGTAGTCCCTGTCTTGAGGGTGCTGGGTCCACCAGATATCTTCCATGCCCCAGCGGGTTACCCAGTCATTCAGACCCTTCTTCGTCCTGTGTGCTAGAGCCCCAGATAGTGGCGGGTGAGAGTGGTCCATCCCTGTATCAAGGGTGCAATTAAAGTCTCCTACCGGTAATTATCTCCCCCGAGAGTATATCCAATCGTCCCAAAGGGTATGCAGGAACGGAACCTGGTCCTGGTTGAGGGCATAAATACATCCCAAGGTGACATATCTCCCGTACAATCTGCCCTCCACCAGGATATATGGGCCATCCTGATCTGTCAGTGGCTGTGACCTCGAAAGGGACCCCGGCGCTTACCCATATCAGTGTGCTCTGTGCAAAAGCGGATTATGTGGTAGTGTATACCTTCCCCCTCCATCCACGTTGCAACCTGTCAACTTATTGTGCGGTGAGATGTGTTTCTTGGAGTACTGCTATGTGGACCCCTCTTCTCTTCAGGTACGCCAGGGTATTGTGGTGTCTAGTGATGGTCCCCGTGCCACGAATATTCCATGTTACCACCATGTATTCCGCCATGATAGTAAATCATATTCACTGTGAAGTGCATGTCTTCCCCAATGGTAGCACCCCCACCGTCCCCCTCTCTCGTCCTCTGCCCGCCTGGATCCTTGTCAGATCAGTAATATTTGACCTCATTTACGCAATTTGGTAATAAAGCAACAAACCCCAACTCCCACTTCCCTGGGCAATCCGGCAACCGCTAAATGCCCTTACCATGAAAACTAAACTTTACAATTGGAACAAATCAAGTAGTAATCTCGCCATCAGCTGAATGTTGGGCGAGAATCTGGGGTTGGGCATGGCCGCCGCGGCACAACGAGTTGTAGGGATTCCCCATCAGGGGCCATTTGTAGAATCTATGATGATGAGGTCTGAGTCACCATAGTTTGTCTACAGTCTCGGAGATCACTATCTAGATATGATGCGATTCTGAGTCAGTGGAGGGTGCTCGCCGGTCGGTATCCGCCTCGATGGAGTCTCCTGTCGGTTTGGTGTCCCGGAATGATGCCACTGCATTCAGTGCCGCCCTCCTGTCTATTTCACTTTGTGCGGGGTAGGTCCAGGTCTCCGTCGGGGGGGGTTCCTATGGCCTCCGGGACCTCCCGCACTTCTGCTGGGTCCACTTTCCCATGTTAGTGGAGGTGTCTATATCTGCTTTGTATGCTCACAGCCAGGTCCACGTGTCCTCAGGCATTTGGTAGAAGTTTGTATGGCCTTCCATTATCATCCACAGTCTGGCTGGGAACAAGAGCGAATACTGGAAGCCCTCCTTCCAGAGCGCTCATTTCACCTCTGTGTAGGAGGCCCATCTGGCCTGCATCTCAGCTGTAAAGTCTGGAAGTAGGGTCACCAGGCCATTATTCACCTTCAAAGGTCCTGACTCTCTGGCACACTGCAATACTACGTCTCTGGCCCTATAATGTACCAGTTTGGCCACCACCGTGCGGGGGGGAGAGGGAGACTTGATGCCACTAGGTGCGCCCTCTCCAGCGCCAAAAAGGGAGTGATTTGCTCTGGGGCCACCTCTGTCTTCATCCGCTGCTCCAGGTAAGACACTATGGCGGGCCCTTTGGTGCCCTCCGGAAGACTGATAATACGTCCATTGTTTCTTCGGTTTCTGCCTCTGTATCCTCCGCTGTGCGCTCCAGTCGGTGAACCAGTTCGGTCATTTGTACCAGTTGGGCTTTCAACTCTTTGTGTGATGGATGTAAGTCCTTGAGTGTAGTTTTGGTGTTCCGGACCCTATTGGCTAGCTTCAGATGATCGGCTCTCAGCAGGCCCAATTCAACATAGACCTGGCCTATTTCATGCTGAAGGGTTGTTTTGGTGTCTTCAGTAGTCCCCAGATTCTTATGCAATGTGGCTTGTAGTGGGGTGGGGACAGTGTAGGAAAGTAACCTCTTTCTAGCTTGGTTACCCCCACTTTCTGCCTGGTTGTCAGTGTGTTTGACAGTGTTCCTGCTAACCAGGACCCCAGTGACTGTGCTCTCGCCTCTATATTTGGTTGCTGGTACCTTTTAATCCCCACAATTGCATACTGGTGCCCCAGTGTATGCCCCTAGTATATGGTACCCAGGTACCTAGGGCATTGGTGTACCAGGGGATCCCTATGGGCTGCAGCAGTTACTCTGCTACCCACAGGGAGCCCATGCAAAGGGTTCTGCAGGCCTGCCATTGCAGCCTGAGTAAAACAGGTGCATGCACCCGTTTTCCCTACAGGTTACTATAAGTCAGCCCTATGAGAGGCCCTCTCAGCCCAGAGGGCAGGGTGCAGGTACCTGTGTGTGAGGGCACCCCTGCACTAGCAGAGGTGCCCCCACGAACTCCAGATCCATTTCCCGGACTTTGTGAGTGCAGACACGCCATTTACACGTGTACTGGACATAGGTCACTACCTATGTCCAGCTATATAATGGTAGCTCCAAACCGGAGCATGGTTGGTATCAAACATGTCAGAATCATACCCCAACACTGTTGCAAGTATTAGAAGTATGATTCCATGCACTCTGGGGGATCCTTAGAGGACCCCCAGCATTGCTACCACCAGTCTTACAGGGTCTTACAGGCAGCTCAGCTGTTGCCACCTCTCAGACAGATTTCTGCCCTCCTGCTGCTTGATCTGATCAATCCCAGGAAGGCAGAACAAAGGATTTCCTTTGGGAGAGGGAGGTAAAACCCTTTCCCTTGGGAGCTAGGTGTGACTGGATTGGGAGGGGTAGCCTCTCCAAGCCACTGGTGTTGCTTTGAAGGGCACATTTGGTACCCTCCATGCATAAACCAGTCCACACCGGTTCAGAGACCCCCAGTTCCTGCTCTGGCACAAAACTGGACAATGGAAAGGGAAGTGACCAGTCCCCTGTCCATCGGACATCGGACCCAGGGATGGTGCACAGAGCTCCTCCAGAGGGTCCCTGGATTCTGCCATCTTGATTCCAAGGTTGGCAGGGAACTCTGGAAGCATCTGAGTGGCCAGGCCAGGCAGGTGATGTCAGAGCCCCACTCACCCACTCCCCACCCGATAGGTGCTTACCTGGTTAGGCGACCAGTCCCCCTTTCAGGGCTATTTAGGGTCTTCCTCTGGGGTGGGTTCTCAGATTTGGCTTGCAAGATTCCAGCAGGATTCCTCTACAACTTCCACTTCGACCTTTGACCAAAGAAACTGCATCTGGACTCTCCAGGACCCAACAATCTGCAACAAAGATGAAGACTTTGCCTGCAACATTGTTTCCACAGCTCCTTCCAGCTTCTGCAACATTTCCCAGGTCGTGCATCCTCTGAGGACAGCCCGTCTTCAGACTGCACAGGAAAGAAGAAGGAATCTCTCTTGGAGTTGCAGGCACCAACAGCAACGACGACTGGCTGCGTGAATCCCCTCTCCTGAGCTGCGTGGATCCTGCATCACAGGTGGTGGTCAGGACGTGGTCCCTTCCCACGCAGGACAGTACCCCCATGTACCACGTCTTTTGCAGTTCTTCCAAGGGGTCGTTAGACATTGTGTAGCTCCAGCCCCAGCACTCCTTCCTGAAACGCACAGCTCCATGAGTGGCTCTCCTGCGGCGTGGGACTCCTTTTCGTAGTGCTGCTTGGGCTCCAACTGCAACTTCTTTGTCCCTGTCCTGTGGGACTCCTGTGAGTGCTGCCTGTGCTTCTGTGGGCTCTCTGTGACACTGAGGGCCCCCTCTGACTCTCCCTCATGGGTTGAATCCTCCTGGGCCTTCTGGTCCCCAGCAGCACCACTTTCTGCCAACCTCAAGTTTTGCCTGTGACAAGGCTTGTTGGTGGAATCTGAACATGCAAACCTGACTGCACTCTTCCTTCCGGCGTGGGACATTGTAGGAAAGTGCCACTGTTGGCATGGTTACCCTCCACCCCCACTTTGTGCCTAGTGTTGATGCCAACTTTTATTGAAAGTGTGCTGGGACCCTGCTAACCAGGACCCTGCTAACCAGGCCCCAGCACCAGTGTTCTTTACCTAAAACTGTACCTTTGTTTCCACAATTGGCACAGCCGTGGCACACAGTTAAGTCCCTTGTAAAAGGTACCCATGGTACCAAGGGCCCTGTGGCCAGGGAAGATCTCTAAGGGGTACAGCCTGTACTATGCACCCCTAGGGGACCTCTCACTCAACGCCTGCACACTGCCTTGCAGCTTGTGTGTGCTGGTGGGGAGAAAAAAGACAGTTGACATGGCACCCATCTTAGGGTGCCATGCCCACTAATCACATTACCACATTACCACATTATCACAATCACATTACCACATTATCACATTACCACTAATCACTTACCTGTGCCCACTGGCACAGGTAAGTCACTCCTCTAGTAGGCCTTACAGCCCTAAGGCAGGGTGCACTATACCACAGGCGAGGGTAGAGCTGCATGAGCAATATGCCCCTACAGTGTCTAAGTCCATTTTTAGGCATTGTAAGTGCAGTGTAGCCATATTGCGTATAAGGTCTGGGAGTTTGACATTACAAACTCCACAGCACCATAATGACTTCACTGAATACGGGGAAGTTTGGTATCAAACTTCTCAGCACAATAAACCCTCACTGTTGCCAGTGTGGGGTTTATTGGAAAATGCACAGAGGGCATCTTAGAGATGCCCCCTGTATGTTAGCCCAACTGCTAGTGTAGGACTGACTGGTCTGTGCCAGCTTGCCACTTTCAGATACGTTTCTGACCACATGTTGTGAGTGCCTTTTTGCACACTGTGGTCAGGAACAAAGCCTGTCCTGGTTGGAGCTGCTTCGCACCTCCCCCTGCAGGAACTGTAACACCTGGCTGTGAGCCTCAAAGGCTCAAACCTCTGGGTACAGTGCCTCAGGGCACTCCAGCTAGTGGAGATGCCCGCCCCCTGGACAAAGCCCCACTTTTGGCTGCAAGTCCGGCAGGAATATTAGGGAAAACAGGAAGGAGTGACCACCCCAACAGGACCACCCCTAAGGTGCCCAGAGCTGAGGTGACCCCCCTCCCTGCAGAATCCTCCATCTTGGTTTGGAGGCCCGGGACCAATAGGGATAGGAATGTTCCTCCCTCCCCAAAGGGAGTGGGCACAAGGAGGATGTAGCCATCTTCAGGGGCAGTAGTCATTGGCTACTGCCCTCTGACCCCCAACACACCCCTAAATCTAGGATTTAAGGGCCTTCCTGAACCCAGCTCACCAGATTCCTGGTGACCTACAAGAAGAATAAGGCTAAGCAGAAAACCCCAGCAGAGAAGAAGGAAGATGACAACTGATTTGGCCCCAGCCCTACCAGCCTGTCTCCTGCCTCAAAGAACCTGCGAAAAGACCAGCGACACGTCCAGCGAGCCCAGCAACCTCTGCCAACTCCAGAGGACTGCTCTGCACCCAAAAGGACCAAGACCTCCCAAGAACAGCGGCTCTGTCTGAAGAAACCTACAACTAAGGACTCTCGTCCCACTCCAGATACGTGAGTCTTGACCCCTGTGCACCCGACTCCCACAGGTCGTGTCCAGGTGGTCCACCCAGCTAGAGAGGGTCCCCAGGCGATTGCGAGCGAGTGCCCACCCTGGGTTGACCTATCCGCTCTTCCACGACAAAGCCTACAGAGGGAATCCCGAGGCCCTGACCACGAGCTCCGGATGAAGATATCTGATGCCTAAAGGACACACTGCACCCGCAGCCCCCAGGCCTTAGACAAACCGACCCCCAGTGCCTCATCATTCAGCAGGGGGCCCTCCTCCCTATCCGACCGGTAGTGTGCCTGAGACACCCCCCCTGGGCCCCACCTGCAGCCTCTGAGTGACCCCCAGGGTCTCCCCATAGACCAGCATTGGAAACCCTACGTCCTGTTTGCACCCAGCATTCGGCCACCCCTCTGCCGCTGAGGGTGTGTATTTGGTGCCCACTTGTGGCCCCTCCAGTGGTCTTCTAATCTCCCCTAGTCTGCCCTCCAAGTCGCGGGTACTTACCAGCTGGCTGACCGGATTCCGAGCACCCCCAGGCTTCATAGGAGCCCACGTTAAATTTGCCCAACTTTGACTTCTACACCCTGCCGGCTCCGTGTTGCTGGTGGTGGGTGTTTGGGGGTTAACTTAAACCCCAACCGGTGAACTTCCTAAAACCCGGAGTCTGAGACTGTAAGTGTTGTACTTACCTGTAAACAGATCTAACTTTTCTTCCCCCAGGAACAGTTTGAAAAATGCACTGTGTCCATTTTAAAATAGCTTTTTGCCAATAATTCAAAAACTATATTACTTATTTAAAAAAACATGTGTGAAATACGAAACTTTTAAGGTACTTATCTGCAACTTGAATCTTGTGGTTCTAAAAATAAAGTAAGAAAATATATTTTTACAATATAAAGGACCATTGATCTGGAGTTAAGTCATTGAGTGTGCCTCTTCTATTGTCTGTGTGTACAACAAATGCTTTGCACTACCTTCTGATAAGCCTAACTGCTCGACCACACTACCACAAAGAGAACATTAGTATTATCTACTTTGTCCTCTGTTAAGCCTCTAGGGAACCCCTGGACTCTGTGCACACTATATCTCACTTTGATATAGTATATACAGAGCCAGCTTCTCCAGGAACTCAACTCCGACTCCTGGGCTGCAGTGCTGACTTTCCTTCCTCACCGTCGACCAACTTCTGCATCCTCAGCCTGGTGGGTAGGGGGTCCTGCCCCCACTGAACTGTGCTTTATCCTCTAGACTTGGTCCCCTCTTTCCACAGGTCTTAGGGCCATATGTACGAACACATTTTCTCATAGACACAGAATGGGCAAAACTGCTTGCTACATCTGGCCCTTACTCTTCAGGAATCCACTGTTGGTTTCTTGCAGTCATCTCTGGGTTTTGCAATTCTCTTTTCTTCTTAGTGTGTGTTCTGGGGAAATTCCAATGATTTACTCCTGCTTTCTAGGTCGCTGGGGGGTGTTGTGGTACTTACCTTTGTGCTTTTCTGGTACCTCCAGCACCCCTCTACACACTCAATTTACCTAGATGGGTATCAAACTTTTGCATTCCATTTTTTAGTATGTGGTTTGTGCTCCCATAGGGTCACTATTCTTTATTGTGTTTTACACTGTTTTGCACTGTTTTCTAACTGGTTTATGCCTATTTCTGACTACTAGTGTATATATTTTGTGTGTTACTCGCCTCCTAAGGGAGAATTGCCTCTATAGTATTTTCGGTGCTGTGTTACCATAATAAAGTACCTTTATTTTTGTAACACTGAGTGTTTTCTTTCATGTGTGTAAGTGTTGTGTGACTACAGTGGTATTGCATGAGCTTTGCATGTCTCCTAGATAAGCCTTGGCTGCTCATCCACAGCTACCTCTAGAGAGCCTGACTTCTAGACACTGCCTACACTATACTACTAGGGGATACCTAGACCTGGTATAAGGTGGTAACTTATATACCCACCACACATCAGGCTAGCTTCCTACAGACTGGGTCCATCATGACTCTTTGCTGTACTTGTGCTTTGGCTCTGTTCCTGCCCTTAGTAGTCATCCGCAGTGCAGTCAGGGAGTTCCGAGGGGAGCCCCAGTCTGTTCGCCGTTGGGCTTACGGATGTCTCCCAGTCCCCAGGGCCCCTGGCTACAATACAGTGAGGCCGGAACTTGCACAACGTGAAATATAGCCATGGACGAGGCTTCTATGGGTAAAGCAGTCCCCCCCAGTCTCTATTGTAGATGGCGGCATTCACAAGTCATTGGCCTTGCTTTCAGTGCACCAGCGGAGGATACAGGCTCTGATCCCGGTCGCCAGGGCTCCCCAGCACCCCAGTGATCTGAAGGGGAGGGAGGGAAGCAGGGCCTCTACTTGCTATCATCGTTAGCCGCCCTGCTCATCAACTCGGGCGGGGGAGGTCTTAGCAGATAATGCGTCGGGTGGCCCCCCCACAGCCTTTTGGCATCCCCTCACCGCTCTGCAGTTTCTTAGGTTAATACATTAAAGGGGGGCCCGCTTTCGCATGGCCGTTCACTTCATGTGGGCTTATGTAGGCACCTCCAGCATGGGCCCTGCGCCTCCCTCGGTCACCAACTCAGCCCCGGTTCCCGCCGCCGATTGCCTCTGCTCACCTCCCAGTCCCCCTCACCCTAGAGGACCAGTCGGGTTATCGTCCCCGCGAGCAGATTCCCCCAGGCGACTGCAATATCATTTTGGGGCCCTCCTGTGCACCGGATGGGGCGTGACCACCCATGGCGTGGTGCCATGTCCCACGTCCATTCGGTCAGCGACAACTGGGGTTGCAGGTCCGCATCCCCTCTGGTGCTCCTCGTCCGGTTTGCTGCTCCTCCTTTGCCTATCTCATCAGCGATATGGGGAAAGGGTAGGCCGAACGCGTCACTCCCAGTCCTGGCCGTGTCCCCCTCTGGCCCAGACTAGGACGCAGGGCTGCATGCAGTCCCTTGGCTCCGGCCCGCTGGTTCACTCTGTCATCGCTCTTCTGGGTCCCGCCTCTACTCATCCACACCCATCTGGTGCGCCAGCTGTCCGTCCGGCATGGACCTCCCCATCGGCACCGCCACCTCTTGGCCCCCTTCCTTGGTGCCTCGGATCAATTGAGGTTCTTGCGCCTTCTTCCCCCTGCTCTACGGACGTGTCGGGTCAGGTTCTGGGCCCCGATGGAGTATTTGATGCAAGATATTTGTCTGGCTGGTGCAGAGCTAACAGATCAAGCGTCTGCCATATTAGCCAACCTGGCCATGCCCCCTTGAAAAGTGCTTGGTTAAGGTTCATAAAGAAATGTATGAGTCATGTTTGTTATCAATTTTTTTCCTTCAGACAACTGTCTAGTTGTGAAAGATTTAAAAGCTTAAGAGAGGTGAATCTAGAAGAGGATCTGCTCGCATCTAGGTTTCAATCAATCAATCAGGAATTTGTAAAGCGCACTGTGAGGGTCTTAAGGTGCTGAGGTGGGGCGGGGGAGAGGTTGGATGGTGGGAGGTGCTGCTACTGCTCGAACAGCCAGCTCTTGAGAACTTTCCTGAAGGTAAGGAGGTCTTTGGGCTGATGCAGGTGGTTGGGAAGAGTGTTCCACGTCTTGGCGGCGAAGTGCGAAAATGATCTGCCGCCGGTTATAGTTCTGCGGACGCGTGGAACGGTTGTGAGGGTGAGTTCGGCGGAGCGGGTCGGGGTGTAGAAGGAGAGCTTTCTGTTGAGGTATTCTGGTCCAGTGTTGTTCAGTGCTTTGTGAGCATGGGTGAGGAGTTTGAAGGTGATTCTCTTGTTGACTGGGAGCCAGTGTAGGTCTCTCAGATGGCCTGTGATGTGGCAGTGGAGGGAGATGTCCAGGATGAGGCGTGCAGAGGTGTTCTGGATGTGTTGCAGCCTCTTCTGGAGTTTGGCTGTGGTTTCTGTGGAGACGGCATTGCCGTAGTCCAGTTTGCTGCTTATGAGGGCTTGGGTGACTGTTCTTCTGGTTTCGGTGGGGATCTATTCGTAGATCTTTCAGAGCATGTGGAGGGTGTTGAAGCAGGAGGAGGAGATGGCGTTGACTTGCATAATGAGGAATCCAAGATGAATCCTAGGTTGCTTGTGTGGTTGGTGGGAGTCGGAGCGGCTCCGAGAGTGGCAGGCCACCAGGAGACATCCCATGCGGAGCGGATAGAGCTGAAGATGAGGACTTCTGTCTTGTCGGAATTGAGTTTGAGGCAGCTGCTCTTCCTCCATTCAGCGATGGCCTTCATTCCTTTGTGAAGGTTGGTCTTGGTGGAGTCCTTGGTGAGGGAGAGGATCATTTGGGTGTCGTCGGCGTATGAGATGATGTTGATGTTGTGGGATGGGGCGGTGTTAGCGAGCGGGCGATGTAGACGTTAAATAGGGTCGGGCTGAGGGACGAACCCTGTGGTACGCCGCAGATGATTTTGGGGGTCTCTGAGCAGAATGGGGGAGGCGAACTCTCTGGGTTCTGCCGGTGAGAAAGGAGATGACCCAGTCCAGGGCTCTGTCTCGTATTCCTGCATTGCTGAGGCGTGAACGTAGGGTGTGGTGACACACAGGCCTTCATTACAGCCTCGGAGGTCTTCCCAGAAGACCGCAGAGGCTGCGGTCGCCAGAATACCACCAGTGCTGGCGATATTTCTAGCTCCCTATTTTGACTTTTCCACTGGGCCACCAGAGGGTAACAGTGTTACCGTCCGCTGGCCCAGCGGAAAAGTCACATCAACATTGCTGCTGGCTCATAATAGAGCCGGTGGCAATGCTGATGTGCAGCGGGTGCAGTAGCACCCGTCTCGCATTTCACTGCCCGAAATTCGGGCAGTGAAATGCGCACTGGGGCTATGCCTGGGGGCCTCTGCACTGCCCATGTCATGTGCCTGGGCAGTGCAGGGGCCCCCAGGGGCACCCCAAGTCCCCCTTACCGCCAGCCTTTCCATGGCGGTGTTTACCGCCGTTACCAGGCTGGGGGGTCGGAGACTCATAATCGCCCTGGGGATTCTGACCACCAGGCGGAAGTCTGGCGGTATAGTGGAGGGGCCGGCGGTATGGCCGTGGCTATTGCACCACGGTCATAATAGCTGCCAGGGTCGTACTGAGGCCCACAGTGTTTAACACGGCCGAGAGGTCCAGGAGGATGAGGGCTGCGGTTTTGCCGTTGTCCAGTATGGTTCTGATGCCGTCAGTAGCTTTCCTGTTCCGGTTAGGTGCATCAGTGGTTCTGCTCCTCAGGCTGTCCAGCAGATAAAAATGAGGAGCCCTCCAGTCAGAACCTTGTGTCCTGCCCTCGGTGAATGACTGGCAAAGATCTAGTCAATCCCCAGGGGCTCCGGAGAAAATGTCCATTCAGAAACCGTATACCACTTAGGCTCCAACCCCAGTGCATTGTTGAACTCAGTGACCCGTGTTGCCTCTAATGTCGGGTATGCATCCAGTCCATGCATCTCTATTTACATCCAGTCATTTTCTGAGGCTTTGCTGTATACAAGGCCTCCATGAAGCCAGGAACTCAGTTACTGCTGTGATCCACTAACGGGGACCCTGCATACAGGGGTGCTCTAAACCCCCACCCTTGATCCATAAAGGTTGTGAGACGCATGTCCTATACTCCAGCATAGCTGGGCAGACTCCCATACCATGCCCTGCAATGCCTTGAGCGGCAGAATCCAACCATCAGTTCCTTGTGTGATACAACTGCCATTACCCAGCCAGTATGCTCAAAGCTAGGGGCACAAACCCACTCCATAGATATGGGTATTGAAGGCAAATACAAGTCAAGCTTTTCTTCAAAAGTACCTTTCCACTTTCAGTATACCTTTGTTCTTCTTCTGTCTTTCTGAAGATGATAACTATTTTTTCTTGAGATCAAGAAATTACCTTTTGTGCTTTCTAGCCTGCACACGTTATCTCTTCCACTAAAGTAACTTTCAACAGCCTTTACTTATGGTAGGTAGATA
Organism: Pleurodeles waltl; assembly: GCF_031143425.1. Taxonomy (NCBI): domain Eukaryota; kingdom Metazoa; phylum Chordata; class Amphibia; order Caudata; family Salamandridae; genus Pleurodeles; species Pleurodeles waltl. The sequence continues at coordinate 118,749,832 of NC_090445.1, read as the reverse complement.
CACTTACATTTCAGATTCTTACAACATTAGAAGATGTAATGCTCCTCTGAGACTTCACATTCATTAAAACAGAAATATGGCACCACTGGTGATTTTCCCGAGTCATATATTTGTAGGCCAACCAGGCTTGTCAGAAGCTTTTGTGTGGCTCGCCACAAATGTCATGTGAGGCCCTCCTCTGATTTTATGGCGACAAGTAGTCCTTTATGATTATCTATCTTCTCCCAAATATTGGGAAATATCACTGGTTTCAATATTGTCCAGAATGTACCTAGTGTTAAGAGTAACTTTATTCTCTTTAGTTCGTGGAGATGGTAATGGGCTGGTTTACCTATACTGGTAATATCGGCGTGAAATCCAGGAACTTTCCTCATTGGACTTGGGTGAGGGTGATAAGTGGAGTAGAATGTTGCATTGGTCACAATTGTTCACAATTGATTGAGGTATAGGGAGAGTAAGAAAAGAGGATTCAGTTTTGAGTGGTTGAATGTTAAACAGGATGTGACAGTCAGTTCTTCAGCACAATAAGTATTGTGATTAAATGGATAATGTCTTGAACATAAGAGACCCTTCGATGAGGCTGTCATCAGCATGCTGATGATTTCACTTTCTTGGTTTACTTGATCTGAACCCAGAGGTTCCATGTATAGATACTGAACAAAGTGGGAGAGAATATGGAAGCCTAAAGCATCATGCAGGCTAGAAGTAGTAGTGGTGATCTCAATGAACCCATTTGTAACACAAGAACATTACTGTCTCCTGAGAGAAAACAGAGCCAATCTAGAACAGCATCAAATACAGCAAAATTGTTAAATACCTAAAGGTTTGTTTTTGGCAAAGGGCGAGAAGACAGTGGCAGACATTTTCAATTTCCTTTAAAAGAGGAGTTTGGTCTAGATTAGGTGTCTTAATTAGAAGTGTGGCTTTTCCACATGTCAAGGTCAGAAGGAAGTGCCTTCAGGTCTGCAGTAGAGCGAGAACACTGCTTGATAACTTCAGATGGGATGGCATCATTTAAAAATAAGGAGAGTTTGATGGAGGAGAGAGTCAACGTATAGGCTTTCATGGTCCGATCCTGAGCAGGTTCTTCCCTATTTAATCCAACTGTTTTCAGCTGCTAAAGATGGTAGACCACACCTCATGATGAGTTGCAGTGACACACGGGGTCCTCAATATGGTTCCAATACAGTTGCAATTAATATCGCAAACCTTTAGAATTTGCCACTGGAAGCTTATTTATTGAATGCTGTCCTAAAATCAGTGTTTCCCAACCTGTCGTCCGAAGACCCCAGGGGGTCCACGAATCCTCCTGAGGGTGTCAGAGACTGCTTAGAAAATGAAATATTATTAACACATTAATAAAGTGTATATAAATAAAGTGTACATAAATAAATGTAGAATTGAAAATTTTAAAATGTACTGTAAATGTCAACTAATTTGAAATTGGAGGCTAAAAACTAAATTAGTGTCCTCAGATTGATTTGTGGGAGCGGTGCAGGTGCATCAAGCAGAATATAGTGGGAATGATGTGTAGCTTCAACTGAATTTAGAAAAGCTCCAAACTTCCTAATAAAATTTACATTTTTAATTATTTTATATATATTTGCTTGCAAGTTAAGTAAAATTTGTTATTATTTGTGTATTTGATGAATGCTTGTTTCTATATATTTTTGTGTATTGTTTTGTGATTCAAGTCATCAACAATGTTTAGGCCAAGATCCACGGCTTCCAGTAATGACTCAGTGTTGGGCGCGACGGGGGGTGGGTGTCCTTATTTTCCAATAATGATTCAGTGGCGATCCCCGGCTTCCAGTAATGATAAAGTGGGGGTCCACAGAAGTCAAAGGGTTGAGAATCACTGTCCTAAATCATTGAACTTTCGAATTACCCACAAATACTGAAATAAGTTTCACTCCATACTGTCAGGCAAATCAGAGATCCACACCTTAGAATTAGGGTTCGGATTCTGATGCATTTTGCAGGGCTTTATGAACTATCATGGGATACTATACAAATGAAATAGAGAGGTTAAAATTACAGAGATTGATGCCTAACCAGACAAATAGAACGCTGGATAAAACTCCCATTGCCCATAGTTTGTAGAATAGCCCTGTTCAAAATGGTTCTCACACCCCAATTTCTATATTTTCTTAAGAACATTCCCATATACCCAAATGCATACTTCTTTGCCACTCTCCAGTAGCTATTAACCAGACTAATATGGGCGGGTAGACAGCCTTGAGTCAAAGGGATCACGCTGGTCCTACCATTCCAAGAGGGCAGGCTTGAAATATCAGATCTAATTATGCAAGCACAGTTTGCATATTACCGGCATCACCCTTCTCCGCATAACATAGTCCGACATGAACCACCCCAGACCCTTGCGAACTATGCTCTTCAAGATGGTTCCCAGATCCCTCCAGAATATGAGCCCCATTGTCAGTTCAGTTAATGCATGGCACTACCTAGAAAAGGATTGAGGGTCACCACAAATATACTTGCGCCATATGCCCCTTGTCGCAGTCCTCTGGTTGTCCTTGCTGCAGAACCTCAGGAGGGTCTCCAGCTCATCAGCAGGGGTTCACCACATTGGGAAAACTATTTCATAGTGACAGTCTATGATGCTTGAGGAGTTTATTGGAGCTGCTGAGAGTGGGGGAGAGTAGGGGGGCAGGTCACCACTAGATGTTTTCCTTTCCCAGAGACTCACAATTTCAGAAACAACTTCTGATGGAGCTCCCTGGGAGCCGCACCTCCTCACCACCCCAAGCTTCGCAGCTATTCTATCTCATTGTTGCACTTTTTGGATTTCAAAATTTACTATATGTTGGTGAGACCTAAACCCAGGACCCCCCTTAAGGCCAAGGAAGGATGGGAGGATGGACTGAGTAGGCAGTTATCTGACATACAATGGAGCTTTTGTTGCCAACAAACCCAGAAGGTGTCCATTAATGGCCAGCACAGAGAAATGCATTACAAGATTCTGCACATGCTTTTTTGCATTCCTGCTGGCCTCAGGAGCCTGGAACTCTGCACAGAGATGAATTTGCACGCTGCGGTCATCCTTAGGCTCTTTTGTTTACACCTGGCATGGAGATGCCCGAGGTAGCACAATTCTGGATACAGGTATTCAAAGAGTTTGAGGTGATTACTGGGATGCATCTAGTGCCGGACGCATTAGTATCCCCTAGGATATATAAATGATCTTCCCAAGGATGTTCCAGGGTTTGCAGCCATAGCCCTGCTGCTAGCTAACTGACCTGTGGCCACCAGATGGAGCAAGGGCTTTCCTCCTCTGTCAGCGGTATGGCACAAAGACTTGATATATTGCCACTGCTTCATTTGTAAAATAGTAAGTGCCAAGGCCTGATATATTTCTCAGGAGGCCACTGCAGCTTGCACGACCTGCGGATCCTGCCACTGCTGCCAAACACGTATACCAGTGACACCTACTTTCCATTACAGTCCTTCAAACGTGACAATTTGTACCAAACAATGGGATCAAAAGCTATAAGAATTCCATGATCATCATGGCGCTATTTTTTTTTTTTTTACTGTATATTGAATTTTTAAACATTTTGCACATGTGCTTTTCTAAAAAACAGACTGCCGGCGCCACCGTGAGGTGGACTATCAAAAATAGGTGCTGCTGCCGTGAAAAAAATGCCAGTGCCAAGCTCCTGCAAATACCAGCATAAATTAAGCCCTGTATGGTGCAATTAAAACAGTGACCCAGATATTCTTGCACTTTTTTTTGTGTTCATTCCCTGCTCCCTAATTGGCCTCGACAGTGGTAAACTCTTCGACCTAAGCACATGCATGCATAAATTATCTATTTGATGATATATGGAGACAACCTCTTTGGTTATACTATGTACAACTATGGTGTATGGTGTGATAATGGACTATACCCTGTGTTGCTTTACGCTTTATCAGCTGTATATAACTAATGCTGCTCCCTGCTATCACTGTTGTGTACTATTTTGACAGTGTTTATCTCTCCACTGGCACTGGATGATTTAGATTTCCCTTTCTGTTTTTTGCCTTGTAATTATGAAGAGCTAAAAACTTTTTAAACAAAGTATCACCCCTGCTTCCAAATTTACTCAGCGTTATCATATTTTCACCTCAATTGACACATTGTTTAAATCTCTGGACTTTTCTCGACACTATCTTCGCCCTTGTCTCTCACATCAACAGAGATGCTCAGTCTAACTTGTTAAAATGGATCAAGCATTTGTTAGCCCCTCTCAAGTTGAAGTCAATGACCTATTCTCCGATCTTCTCATGCCTGGATTTTGGCAATGTCATTCTCCTAAGAGGACCTCGGTCACACCTCATTCCTCTAAAAGCAGATCACCATTTAACAGCAAGACTTACCTCTTCCACAAGGAAGTTTGGCCGTATCTTCCCAATGTGTAGGCACTTACAGGATTTCCCATTCCAGCCAGGATCAGATTCCAAATCTGCTACATTAATATTTATAGACTCTATCTAAAAAAGTCATCATACTTCACCAACCTTCTCAATAAATCCAAGGGCCAACATGGCCTCAGAAATATGAACAGTTTCAAGAGCATCTAGATTTAAAGCAGCACTTGCCCGGAATTCATAATTTACAGTAGCAGCATCAAAACCGCTGAAATCACTTCCGGACAACATGTGAGCCCTCCCGAACTTTTTTATTCCACTAGGGCCTTGAAACAGCCTGCTTCGCTGAACTGAGGCAATATTTATCATGCTCTTGCTTTAAGAAATGTGCCACAGTGTCTTGGTTTGGCAGCATTGTGAGAAACTGTTAAATAATTAACTAAATAGAAAGTAATTGAATGATGGTCATTTTCGACATGGGCGAACCAGGTGGGTAGTATGGAAAGAAGAATTATGTAATTGTTGGGAATGGAGAGGTTGTGGTGATGGCAGGTCTGACTGCATGTTTTCTGAAAAGAAAGGGATGATGTTAACCAGCATTGCAGGGCTCTGAGGGAGTGAAGGCAGAGTTTAGGGTTAGCACAGTGCTCGAAGGTACTAGAGGGTACCCTTGGATTGTTAATTTAGAGGATGAAATAATGTGCTAATGTCTGAATTAAGAGTTTGTGATGTTATGTTGTGTCTTTGTATAGCGCATAAGTCACCCGGGAGGATATTCTGGCTTTATTAAACTTGCAGGCTCGTAAGTGATAACCATGTTTCGTGAACATCTTAAGTTTTTTCTATTTTTCCTTCATAAAACATTGAGTTTTAAGATTAATTTATTAGTGGTACTATGGATTTAAAATGTTCATAGCGTGAACTCTGATTCCACTTAGTGGAGTACTTCTGTCTAACTTTAGGCTACTGCTTGGTGTATCCTCCCTCTACAAAGTGATTCCTTTGGAGTGCATGCGATACTATTTTATATCTGACAAACATATTCGCCCATCACTTTCTTTCTTACATTCAATTATTTATTGCCTATATATATATACTAATTAACCCTTATTTGCTACTTTCTTGTCCATTGTTGCAAAGCTAATAGACCTAATGTAAATGTGCTAAAAACACAGGTGTATGCAACAAATGCAAAATGCATTTATGTATGTTTTGTGTTTGCATGTTAGCTCATTTAAACCAGATCTGTTGGCTTTGCCCATGCTTGTTGTAAGTTAGTTTTCTAAGTAAATGTTGCACGTTCTGCTGAACAGTGGAAGTGTCGTACACGTACATCTTTGATTCACCTCTTTATACATTGTTTTAATGACTCGCCCTCATATGTCTATGAAGACGAAGGGCAGTAAAGGGAAGCACACATACCTTGAAGCACGTCTTGAGTTGCTACTCACTCCATCCTTACAATACATTAAGACAGGGAAAAGGAAGGGCCAGTGATATAGTGGCTGTACTTATGCACCATTACTTATCCTAGTCTATCGTTATACTATTTTTCCCTACTGCTAGCGGGGAGCTTTGTCATTTTTAAGTTTATTTTAAAGTTTTTTGGCTGGGTGTTCTGGTCAAGAAGTGGTCAGCTTCTTTTGTTTTCGATGCGACCAGCACAGTCTCCTATAATGTATTAAATGCAGATAAAATGAAGTTTCATTCACACTTTTGAGAACAAATTTTTTTCAAATGGAGATTACATTTCTTGCCTCTCTTGAGAATGTTGTTTAATCCTGTGAAGGATACGTAGGGCTTGATCGATGTGTTGTTGTTGTTTTTTTAAGTTTTTGAACTTTGTTGTCAGCAACGTACACTCATTTCGAGTTAATGTATGTACAAAAGTCGCAAAAACTAAATGCACAGACGGGTTCTGTGCAGAGCAGTACACAACACAGGATCACAATAGGTCCCTTGACTTCAAACTTTGCAGAAAGGCATCCGCTCAGTGCTGTTTTTTAAAAATATTTCTCTATTGAGTTTTCAACAGGTAACAACAAATATTGCGGGCCACTACCCACGCATAAGGAGTGTAGTGGAGTCGTCTGACTGCAGCAGCTGCACGCTCCGGTTCGGATAGACTGCCGGTACCTGAACGGACACACTAAGCAAATATAGGAACAATGCATAAATAACGCACCCTAATTGGGTTCGCGTCCGTGTAGGGCGGGCCATGGGGGCTAACCAGTGCTTAATTTGTGCTTGTTGTTTCCGGTGCTGAGCACCGGCACTTATTTGTGAGGGCCGGGGCTTATTCTTATGCCTCAAGCATTTGCTGCGAGCAAAAGACACATATGGGAAAGACGGAAAAACTAAAAAGCGTCATAAAGGGAGAAAGTAGAAAGTTGCAGGATGAGCTGAAGGGGCAGGCTTGGCCGTAAATGGATTGAAGAGGCCCGAGATAGCTTCAGGATTACGCTGCCTCAGTATTCAGTGCTGGTAGATTTAATTACAGCAACCTTGTGTTTAAGAGAAGGGCTTTGAGCACCGGCACCTCTTTATTTACAAATTAAGCACTGGGGCTAACACCTGCAGGAAACAGTGAGTCACGGCTGGTAGTTATACCTGAGACATAAAGCCAGTACCTCCATGACCACTGGCTGGATGGAGCCTCTGTCAAGGCTTAATCGATCCATGTGGGGAGCATCCAGTTTACCCCTACTAGATCCATGTACAGCTGATCCTGACTGTGGTGTCCTTTGGGGTTGGCTGCCTTTCTGTCCATCTATTAGTGAGCTCATGACTTCCAAAGTGGCATCTGTGTCTTCCCCCATGTTCAGTGGAAGCTAATGTTGGCGGTCAAGGGGGTCTTCTGATATTTTGAGCTTCCAGGTTCATGATCAATACGTTTAAAATTATTCTTATTGGGCCCCTGCCTCCCCACAATCTGTCCAGCATATTTCAATTAGTCACTTAGCCAGTGCTTCGTGTTGGGGGCTGCACTGGCCTTCTAGGACATTGCTATATTGCTATTTACTATCTTGATATTTACTGTTTGCTATCTTGACATCCTGACCCTCATAGAAACAAGGCTTAATGTATCTTCTAACCACGCTCTTGACCTTCTTCTTCCTCCCAACTACTCCATTTTGTGCCGCGCCCGGGAAGATAGACACAGTGGAGGTCTGCACTCATTCACCAAAACCCTCTGAGATGCCAAACCCTCCCAACGACTCACTTTCCGTCTTTTGAAAGCTTGTTGGTGGAACTGTTCACATCCACTACTTCCAACCTCAGACTCAATGACATTTACCACCCACCGGGTCAAAACAACACCTTCGTTGAGGAATGCATGGATTTCTTCATCTCTCAACTTATCAGCTCCGACAACAATATCTTCCTTGGTGACTTCAACATCCACTGTGGAGATGTGGGTAACAGTTGTGTGGACACTTTTACCCCCTTTCTCAATGCCAATGGTCTCCAACAACACTGCTATAAACCTACACACCACAAATCGCCATTCTGGATGTGATCCCTACCTAAAGAAATATGACCCCATTCCAGTCAGCTGGTCTGAGCACATACAGATCCCGTTGTCTCTAACTGACTCTTACACCAAAACATATGGGCAACCCAAGAAAGAGAAAATATGGTTTAGAGACACATTCAACCTTGACACAGAAGCTATGACCATCATGGCCTTTCCCACCCTAATTGCGATCACAACTCATCTTGACATCATCAAGACCACTGACAAGTTCAACTTCTGCATGGAATCCCTTATTGACAAATGTACATCCCTGTATTGCAGACTATCCAGACCAAGACCCTCTAGACCCTGGTTTTCTAAAGAGCTTGATGAAAAATGAAAGCTTATCAGAAAATATGAGGAAGAATGGAGAAAAGCACCATCTTTTCTGAGTATGACTAAGCTTTGCAAAACGAGAAAACAATTCAAAGACCAAATCCTCAGTTCCAAATCATCCCATATCAGAGCCCTCGTGAATTCTACAAAGAATATACCAAAGCGCCTATTCAGGGTTATTGCACAGTCTACTCACCCCTCTATCTCTTCGGCTCCTAAGCCATCTATGGCCCGTTGCAACAACTTTGTGGATTTCTTTAATAAAATAGTTAGAGACATACATATTTCGCATCCCATCAACAACTCCCTTTAAAGTCTCTACCATGGAAAGCACTACAATCATGGTCATCGTTCTCTCCAATCTCCGAGCAGGACCTACAATGAACTATCTCCAAAGAAAAACCTTCAAACGATCATCAGGACGCTATTCCAGGCTCTGTCAGTAAATCTCTTGCCACACATGTACTCCCCATATGGACCACCATGGTCAATTCCTATCTCAATCCCTGGATGACTAAAAATGGGTCAAATCACTCCGCTCTTAAAAAAACAACCTCTCGATTAAGAGAACCTGAACAACTACCGCCCAGTCTCCACACTCCCATTTTTAGACAAGGTCATCGAATGATGCGTAGTGTCTCAGCTAGCCTCACACATCTAAACAAACAACCTCCTACACACTCTCCAATCAGGTTCCTGCCAGGGTCACAGTAGAGAAACTGCAATCCTTCAAATAGCCGATGATTAGCTTAGAATTCTCGTCTCTGTCAGCTTCTGCCTCCTGGTCCTCATGGATTTAACCGCTGCATTCAACGCTGTCAACCATCTTGACCTCCTTTGCATGCTTGAACTACGCATGGGATGTCGAGGCACTGTTCTCACCTGGTTCTCCTCTTACCTATCCAACCGTTCGAAAAAATTGTGAAAATGGGCAATTCATTCTTGAGACCAGCCAGCGTTCACCAAGGTTTCCCTCAGGGTTCCATCCTCTCCCCAACCTTTTTCAACCTCTTCCTAGAACCTCTATGTGTGAATCTTAGAAATTCTAAGATTCTCTTTCACCGTTATGCTGATGATACCCAAATATACTTGAAAATCTCATCCCCAGGAGATATTGTCCTGCTTTCAAATAAAGATTCCAATCTGGATGTCCAACCATTTAAAACTCAATCCAGCTAAAACAGAATTTCCATTAATCCCACCTCTGAATGCAAAAATGGCTGTTCAAGAATGTATGGCCAACTTTCGCAACTTCGAAGGCTGCCCTGCTATTGTCACAAGCACTAGATCACTCTGCATCAACCTTGATAATCATCTCACTTTTCACAGCCACATAGCAGACATGGCCAACAGCACACAACACCAACTTAGGCTGCTTTGGGGCATCAGACAGTTGATCCCAGAACAAGACCTCAAAACAGTGGTCAGTCTCTTGTTCTTTCTAGACTGGACTATGAAATTGCCCTTCTCTCTGGCATTCCCAAAGTTCACCTACGCCCACTGAAAGCAACACTACATGCTGCAGCAAGCTTTGCCTTAGGTCTCAAGAAATTTGACCACATTTCCCCTGCCCTGCTAACCCTCCAATGGCTCCCTATTCAAGCATGGGCCTAATTCAAAATAGTTTGCAATACCCCTAGAGCGCTGCACTCCTTTTCACCCTACTATCTAAATGAGAACGATACATGAACTAGTCCTTCTCTGGCATACCCACCAGAATCTATAACTCTCTGCTTCCCTCACTTGATCTACCACCTGTCTAGCAACTTTCAAAAAGGACCTCAAGCTCCTCTTATTTGACAGACATCCTGGTTAATTCACCCTCGACCAGACGGATCTGCTTTATCCACTGCGCCCTGATCTGCTTTCGTTTTAACGGTCTATCTCCTGTGCCCTATTGTTGTAACTATCTCTTGTGGTAACTCCTGTATACATACACTGACGTAAACGTCCAGCTTACTACTAGTGATGGAACCCTCTGTAATCCTGTATCCTGTGTGTTGTAAAGCACTCTGATGCCTTAGGGCCATGTCCATGCTATATAAAATTCAAAAAATGAAATAAATTTGCCTTTTAAAGCCTACAACAGCTACGTCTATGGACGTCATTTAGGGGTCCCTGCTGCGACCCCTGGCTTGCCCTTTGTGACCCCTGGCACTGCCTTGGCGACCCCTGGCCTCAGAGGTGGCACAATCAGTGCCTGCAACACAGGGGCAGCTCGTCCCTATGGACCGATGTTGGGGCTACACTCCGTTTACTTTCAACGATTTTATTACACTAATAATGAAAAATGTTTCAGTATTTAGGGGGTCATTCTGACCCCGGCCGGCGGCAGAAGCTGCCGGCCTGGCTGGAACCGCCAGAATACCGCTGCGCGGTCAAAAGACCGCCGCGGGTATTCTGGGTTTCCCGCTGGGCTGGCGGGCGACCGCCAGAAGGCCGCCCGCCAGCCCAGCGGGAAACACCCTTCCATGAGGATGCCGGCTCCGAATGGAGCCGGCGGAGTGGAAGGGGTGAGACGGGTGCAGTTGCACCCGTCGCGATTTTCAGTGTCTGCATGGCAGACACTGAAAATCTTGGTGGGGCCCTGTTACGGGGCCCCTGCAGTGCCCATGCCATTGGCATGGGCACTGCAGGGGCCCCCAGGGGCCCCACAACACCCCATACCGCCATCCTGTTCCTGGCGGCCAAAACCGCCAGGAACAGGATGGCGGTATGGGGGTCGGAATCCCCATGGCGGCGCAGCAAGCTGCGCCGCCATGGAGGATTCCCCAGGGCAGCGGAAAACCGGCGGTACACCGCCGGTTTTCCGTTTCTGACCGCGGCTGTACCGCCGCGGTCAGAATGCCCAAGGGAGCACCGCCAGCCTGTTGGCGGTGCTCCCGCGGTCGTTGGCCCTGGCGGATTTTACTGCCAGGGTCAGAATGACCCCCTTACTGTTATTGCAATAAAAAAATACATAATTAGATGGAATATAGCCTTCCATGGCAGCTAAGGTAAGTAATTAAAAAGTGCCTTTAAATGTATGTTGTGTGGGTGCTTGAAGGTGAGTGTGTTTATGTGAGAGAGTGTGTATAAGTCTAAATGTGTGTATGCGTAAGAATGTGTGTGTGTGAAACTGAAGGTCAGAGGGCATGCTGTCACTTCCCCTGCCCATAGTATTTTGGTGAATTGACGTTCATGGCTACGTCTAAGAACCTGTGCATTTATTTTTCCCCTTCCGAACTTGGTATTAGGCCTAGCAGGCAGAAGTCCAGTGTGGGTGGTATGATTCGATCCACTAAGGCCGAGATGATCCCTGTCACATCCCCCATGCACAGTGGATCACCAGGCAATCCCAGTCCATATGACAGAATCCAGGATTGGACATGTGGCACCTGGGGCAGTCCAATGATGCCCTCCCAAACAAGTGTTGAATGGGTTTTGAGGTCAAGTAAGCGTGGTGCAGGTAGTTAAATTGTGAGTATCGGAACAATAGGTTCTTAGAGATTTCCTTCACCTGTTGTCTGACGCACGTCTATTGTTTATCAGTGACTTCTGTTTGTAGGTAAACTGCCTATCGGTTGCTGACCTCTCGGTCTGCTGTGTTGTACTGCACATGGAGAGCACTGTACAGCGCAGTTATGGCTTTTCGCTAGCCCCTGTGGGAAAGTATATTCTGAAGGAGTAACAACGTGGGTGGTTAAGAGTGTCCTTCCCCCGACGGAGTTGTAGTAGTGTGTTGTATTGCATTGCCGGTATGCCATGTGTGTATCTGATCTCCTGGAATGACTGGAGGGCGCGCTCTGTGTAAAGGCCTCCAACTAACATCACTGCTGATTCCCTCCATGTTCGCATATCACGCTGCATTATAACATCCTGCATTTTCAGTAGAGACCATGGGCCAGATGTAGGAAAATTGCAAATTGCAAGTCGCAATTTGCAATGCAGAACGGTGTCTCAGACACCGTCTGCGAGTCGGTATGGGGTCGCAGAGACCCACCTCATTAATATTAATGAGGTGGGTCGCAAATTGCGGCCCCATACCGACTATAGGCACTCGCAAACATGGAGGCCTGCTGTAGTCAGCAGACCTCCACGTTCGTGACTGCTTTTAAATAAAGCAGTTTTATTTTTTTAAGTGTAGCCCGTTTTCCTTAAAGGAAAACGAGCTGCACTTACAAAACAAACCGAAACCTTTAGTTTCGGTATTTTTTTCAGGGCAGGTAGTGGTCCCTTGGACCACTACCTGCCCTGAAAAAATTGTTTTGGGTCCATTCACAAAGGGGAAGGGGTCCCATGGGGACCCCTTCCAATTTGCGAGTGGGTTACCATCCACTTCAAGTGGATGGTAACTGCGACACGCGGTCGCAAATGGTATTGCATACCACTACGAATCGCAAATAGGAAGGGAACACCCCTTCCTATTTGCGATTCTGAAATGCATTTTGCGAGTCGGTCCCGACTCGCAAAATGCATTTCTGCATTGGAAACACGCATTTGCGAGTCGCAAACGGCAGATTTTGGCGTTTGCGACTCGCAAAGTGTTTCCTGCATCTGGCCCCATATTTGGAGCTGGGTGCGTAAGAGGGGGATGGCCCTCCTTTGTGTCTCTATTTGTGCCAACGCTTACGTGCCGCTCACATCTGATGTGCCTCAGAGGGGCGCAATAACCATGTAGAACTGTGTTCCCATTGATGCATGTTCAATCTCTCCGTGTTTGGGGCTGTTCCCAGCCAGCGCATCGGCCATTGCAATCATGCTGCTGCATAGTACAGTTCGTAATTGGGGGCACCAAGTCTCCCTTCTAGCGACGAGCACTGTGTTTTATGTGATGTGACTATTTTCCAATCTTTCCCCCCATATGAAATCCGATTTTGTGAGCAGCATGCACTCCAGCGGTCCCATGGTGAGTGCAGAGATAAGCAGAGAGAGTGGGAATCCCTATCTGGTGACTCCATGTATTTCGATCCAATCTTAAATTATCTGCCCTGTCTTGGCTCTAGTGACTGGTCGGCTGTTCTTACCCACTTAAGGAACATCGGGCCTACTCCCATTTTCTCAAACACCACTTGAGGTACTCCCAGCCATGGGTCTCAAATGCCTTTTAGATATCATGTGTGATACTGCCAGGCAGTCCTCGTAGTCTCCAGGGCAGGCCCTCATCAATCCCAGCAATCAGCGGATATTCAGGAAGGTGTTCCGTTATGGTATAAAAACTTTTTGGTCCATGTGGACCAACATACCGATTATTGGTAAGAGTCTGTTAGCCTTTAGTTTCCCTAGCATCTTATACTCTAGATTAAGAAGTGATAGTGGTCTGTCTGATGGCATGTCCAAAGGATCACTCTGGTTTGGGAAGCACCACAGTGATGGCTTCCCTGAGAGATTGCCAGAACATGCCCATCTCTTTCGCCTCTTCATAAATTTTGAGCAGTTTCAGAGTGAGCTGTGTGCTTTACGCTGCATAATATTTGATATGGAAACCATCTGTACTTGGGGTCTTATTCTGCGCTACTTGAACTATAGCCATACACATCGCTTCCACTTGTAGTGGGTCATCTATTTTGGCCCATTTCAGATGGTTTATTTGGGGGAGAGGAATCCCCTGTAGGAAGTTCTGTAGTTTGTCGGTGGTTGAACTCCTGTTCCTCTCATATAAAGTGCAGAAGTAATCAGCAAAGGCAGTATTAATGCTATGTACTGCGCCATCAGCGGCCCTAATGGACCATATCAGGGGACGTGTTGTGTCTCATGTAGCAATCATGCCTTCCCTGTGCTTGCAAGTGTTCCCTATAGTCTAGTTTCCCCAAGAGTACATCCAATTCAGCATGTAGATGTCTAAGTTCCTGGAAATGTCTCACACCGTCAGTCTGTATTGGTGTGACGGTTTCAATTTGGTGCATGTCTTGTTCATTGTCTAAAAGTTCTCTGTGTGAGGTTTGTTTAGCACCTCATGTGGTATTGATGCAGGGGCCATACATGAGCACTTTGAGGGCCTCCCATTCTATTGCCTTGGTTGAGGTCGAGACGCATCGGACTCAAGTATTGTGTGATATGTCTCGCTATGGTGTTGCAGAATGGTGTGTCCTGCAACACCTCTGTTAGTAACCACCAAGTCGGTATTCTTGCCTGGTCGGTACCCCACTGTAGCACCAAATTCAGTGGGCAGTGATCCGTGATAGTGCACGCAAGATATTGCACTCCCACCAGCCTAGGGCACAGCAGGTCACTATAGAGAAATAAGTCCAGCTGTGTGTGTATGTCGTGCACCGGGGAGTAGAATGAATATTCTCTATGAGCTGGGTGGAGCAACTGCCACACATCATATACTCCCTTGCTGTCTGTCCAGTGTTGGAAATATGTTTATCTACAGTTGCGGCTCCTGCTAGAGGGAAGGTGAATCTGTCAATGTTTACATCTGGGACACAGTTAAAATACTCTCCCCCCCAAAATGTATGGAGCCTCAGGGTGCGTTACTCATGAGGACCGGGGTCAGCTGGTCTAGGAATTCAGAATTCAAAGTGGATCACGTTTGGTGCGTATATTGCTATTAGTCTTAGTGGATGGCTGTCCAGATGGCCCTCTATAACCTCATATCTACGCTCTGGATCTTTTTTTATGGGTTTCCACTATGACTCGTACCCCTGGGGAGATTCAAATCAGTACCCCTCTCGCAAATGCTGAGAAGGGTGTACCATAAACCTGCCTTCTCTTCCCTTCCTGCAACTTCTGTAGTTCTGGCTGCACCAGATGTGTTTCCTGTAGACAACCTATGAGTATGTAGCAGCTCATAAGGTGTGTACAATTTGTGTCTCTTTCTGGGCATAGCCATACCCATTATGTTCCATGTCAGGCCGTTATAGGTGGGAGTTGAGACTCGCATGGTTTCCCTCATCATTTATGTCTGTTTAAGTTTCTGATTTCCTCGCCAGGGCCATATACCTCTGGAAAGCATAATGGTTCCATCTATTGTAAATGGGTCCAAGTATGTCTCTGAGGCTCCACTTGCAAGCCCCCTTGTGTGCCCATTGTGTACTTCCTGGTATGTCAGTATGGCCATAATCTGGTGTGTCTTATATCTCCTCCAACATTTCAACTACTTATGTAACATCATTCCCAGATCCCCTCCCCTGGCCGGGCACACACTATGGCCCTCATTATAACACTGGTGGTAAATCCCGCTTACCGCCATGCCGACTGCCGCCAACATAACGCCGTGGCGGCGGATATCCGCTAAGCATATTATGACACACACATACCAATCTATCACTATACAGCCACACACACAAGTCCGCCAGCCCAAAGGTCAGTGATAAACTGGCGGTATCCAAACCCACACCGTTACGCCAACAGAACTACGCCCACAGCATTATGACCCACGAATCACCGCGGCAGACATTCAATGGTGGTAAACCATTGGCGGTACATACCTCAAACAAAACTACACCACATTGGACAATTCAAACTACACACACCTGACACTCATACACACACCACACCCACACAACCACACCACTATAAAACACACACCCACATTACCCACAACCCTTTACGACTAGAAATAATTGATACCAGAGAGAGACAGCAAGAGCACCCACACAACCAGAGCCACATAACATCATCACCTATACACCATCCACGCACTTTAAATCACATACCCCAACACATCACCCCACACACCCTCACCACTACACCCATGGCACCACAACGACACCCCAGATTCTCTGAGGAGGAGCTGAGGGTCATGGTGAAGGAAATCATCCGGGTAGAGCCACAGCTTTTTGGAGCACAGGTGCAGCAGACATTCATTGCTAAGAAGATGGAGCTATGGCGGAGAATCGTGGACAGGGTCAACACCGTGGGACAGCACCCAAGAACAAGGGACGACATCAGGAAGAGGTGGAATGACCTACGGGGGAAGGTACATTCCACAGCATCAAGACACCAACTAGCTGTACAGAGGACTGGCGGTGGACCTCCACAACTAATAACATGGGAGGAGCAAGTCTTGGCAATCATGCATCCTGAGGGCCTGGCTAGAGTAGGAGGAGGACTGGACTCTGGTAAGTCAAATCTCTATTACTATCACCCCCCCTACCTGCATACCATCACATACCCCTACCCTTACCCTCACTCCCATCACCCCACCACCTCCCACATACCACACCATCACAACGCACTCATCCTAATACCAAGCCCTGCATGTAACACCAATGCATGGACACCCCTCACAGACCTGCATGGACATCTATCACCACTCTATGCACACTGGAGAGAATCACCTAGCCCACCAAATAGCAACTCACACAAAGGCAACTCTGCCAGGGCAACAACAACCATAGAGGGCAACACACCCATGCAAATGATGTCACACGCAGAAACAATAACACTGCATTTAAATCCCCACAGGTCCCCCAGCCAATGTCACTGGAGAAGAGGTGCCAGCAACATCCACTCCTCCCCCAGAAGAGGTCCACAGTGATGACAGCAGCTCTGCTCGCCTGGATATGGATGACCAACCTGGCCCATCAGGGATCTCCCGACAGTCGGTTACCCAGGCACACTCTCACACCACCACAGAGCCTCCCCCCTCAGGAAACACCACCACAGCACCCACCCAGTGGGCCCATACCTCTGTCCCCAGGACACGTCAATCAGCAGTGTGTCCACCACTACAGGTACCCCAGGCCACCCCACAAACACAGGATGATCAGGGACCTGGGGTCAGTGGCGGTGGGCACACGGTTCAGGGGACAGAGGCACAGGACAACAGGGAAGCTGGGAGGACTGCTGTGCAACAGGGGGAGGACAGGCCCAGGGAACTGACTCTCCAGGAGGCACTTACTGTGATCCTGGGAGCATACCACCATTCCCAGGAGACGATGGGCCAGATACTGGATAAGCTGTAGGATAACATGCGGCTGCAGGAGGGACAGTACCTGGGGATCCGGGAGGACTTGAAGAACATTAACACCACCCTGGTCTCCATTGCAGGCGTGCTGCCAGACCTGACCAACACGATGAGTGAGGCTGTGGCACCCCACCGGTCCTCTGCCACTAGCCAAACTGATGAACAGCCCTCCACCTCCGCTGCCGCTAGTGGACAGGAGGCCCCGCCACAGGACCAACAGGCCACCGGAACCCCTCCCCCTGCAGAAGGAGAACCACCCCGCAAACGTCCCCTGCGATCCAGGCCAGAGACTATTGCCAAAACCCCCGCCAGGAAATAAGACTCCTGATTGTCACCCTTGTGTCCCACTCTGTCACCCTGTCCACCTTGAACTGCCATTGCTCCCCTTCCTGTGCCCCTTGGACAATGCACCTGTGATTCAAATAGACTGGAACTATACACTGGACTTTACTCCATCATCATCTCAGCCCATTGCACATCCCCTTCTACCTCTTAGCACTTTAACAAACACCCTTTGAAAAAATACAAGTATGGAGTATGTAAAATGATTTAAGTATGTATTAGTTCAACAAGGTTTAAACATTGAAAATCAACTGTACAGAAATGTAAACATAGGAATGACCTGTAGTTGCTGCAGTCTACACACCAGGAGCGAATATGGGCCACAAATATCTGCAAATAGAGATTCCAAAGGCTACAGTGAGTGGCCATAGAAGAGGAAGTGGCCATAGAAGGGAAAAACAGCCTGCCAGTGATAATGTCAAACACAAAAATGTCAATTAAATGTGAAGTTACACTTTCTTACCTATGTGTCATTGGAAGTATTAACAAATTATTGCACTTCTGTTGTCCTCATCCTCTGCCTCCTCATCTTCACTGTCCATAGGGTCCACTGCTGCCACACGGCCATCTGCAGCCTCATCCTCCTGTAGAAAAGGCACCTGGTGACGTAAGGTAAGGTTGTGCAACATACAGCATGCCACGATGATCTGGCACACCTTCTTGGGTGAGCGGTACAGGGATCCACCTGTTAGATGGAGGCAACAAAACCTTGCCTTCAGGAGGCCGAAGGTCCTCTCTATGATTCTTCTTGTTTGCCCATGTGCCTCATTGTAACATTCCTCTGCCCTTGTCCTGGAATGCCCTGAGTGAGGAGGCTATTGAACTCCTGCAATCCATCTCTGTTGGGCAGTCAACCATTGTGAATGCCATCCAGGGGCTGGCAGCCCAATTGCAACAGACAAATGCATTCCTGGAGGGCATTCACACTGGCATGGTGGCCCAACAGAGATCAATCCAGGCTCTGGCCTCCTCTCTGATGGCAGCCATTGGCCCTGTTACTGGCCTCCCCCCTCCAACGTCCTCTACCCAATCCTATTCCCCTCAACCTATGCCAAGCACGCAGTCAGATGAGCATGCACCCAGGACAACACACAAGAGTGGACATGGCAAACACAAGCACCACACTTCATCCCACAGGCACTCACACAAACACCATCCAGATGCAGACATACCAACATCCACTGCCTCCACTGTGGCCCCCTCCTCCTCGTTGTCCACCTCCCTCCCAGTTGCGTCTACACTCACACCTGCAGCACTACATCCTCATCCACTACCCCCATCACCAGCACACCTATCAGCACACGCCCCTCACTAGCAGTCACCACCCCTACATCCATGCACATGCCCCCTGTGTCCTCTCCCACTGTGTCTGTGCCCCCTCCTTCCAAAGTACACAAACGCAAGCATTCAGACACCCAACAGCCATCCACCTCACAACAGCATCCAGCCCATGCACCTGCCACCTGCACCCAAACACATCAGACACACCTCCTACAACCACTCCCTCTACCTCCACTCCTAGACCATCTCCCTCTTCCCGCACCAATGTCCTTAAGAAGCTTTTCCTCTCCACCTTTGACCTCTTCTCTAGCCCTCCCCCGCCCCGTCCCTCACGTCCGGCCAGGGTGGTCAGAACCCAGGCAAGCACCTCAGCCACCCAGTCTGGGAGCACAGTAGTGTCCACAGCTACACCAGGTGGGAGAGGATCCCAGCACCAGGCAGCCACACTGATAGGGTGCCTGCACAAAGTGATGCAAGGAGGCACCCCCAGCTGCTGCAAAGAAGGGCAAGGAGGCACCCCCATCTGCTGAAAAGAAGGGCAAGGAGGCACCCCCAGCTGATGCAAAGAAGGGCAAGGAGGCACCCCCAGCTGGTAAAAGGAAGGGCAAGGAGCAGTCCCCAGCTGCTGCCAAGGGGAGCAAGGAGCCATCCCAAGCTGCTGGCAGGAAGGGCAAGGGACCTGCACCAGCAGGCAAAAAGGATAAGAGGCCTGGTGCTGGGACTCAGTTGAAGCCCCCACCACCAACCATATTGGGTCTGCCTTCCGAGGATGCTGGGGATGGGGTGGAGCCTCCCCCCACCACTGCCAGCACCACCACTAGCACCATTGCCAGCAGCAGCAGCCCGAGTGGGCAGCCATCCGAGGCTGCAGGGGAAGGGCTGGAACCTCCCCCCACCACTCCCAGCACTGACACTAGCACCGTCACTGACACCACTGAGCAGCTGTCACCGCCGGTGGACAGTGTGTAGTCCTGCATCCATGGGCTGTTGTGCGGCCTGGCCCCTGCAAATCCTGTGGGTCTGACACCCAGGTGAGAGACTGTGAGCTTGCACTCCCCAAGTTCTGCATCACAGGGCACAATGCCCCATCCAGAACCAGTGGAAGAAGCCATCCACTCACCCCATCCTCCCCAGGATGAAGCTCACTGGGCACAATGCCCCCTCCAGAACCAGTGGAGAAGCCATCCACTAGAGAGACTGTGGCCTTGCATTCCCCAGGACCAAGCAGTGGCCAAATCACCAACTTGAGAGCCTCTGGCCTTGCACTTCCCAGGACCAAGCACAGGGCATGTTGCCCCCTCCAGAGCCAGTGGGCAAGTCACCCACTTGAGAGACTGTGGCTTTGCACTCCCCAGGACCAAGCACAGGGCATGTTGCCCCCTCCAGAGCATGTGGTCAAGTCACCCACTTGAGAGACTGTGGCCTTGCACTCACCAGGACAGAGTAATGGGCATGTTGCCCCCTCCAGAGCATGTGGGGAAGTCACCCACTTGAGAGACTGTGGCCTTACACTCCCCAGGACAGAGTGATGGGCATGTTGTCCCCTCCAGGACCAGTGGTATTGTACCATCTTCCAGCTGAGATGCCCTCCCATTCCCCGTCCCCCTGAGGTGCCAGTCTATTTTCGACCTGATGCCCCTGCAGTGTTCTCTCTGTGTTGTTGCAGGAGTGAGGTTGGGCCTTGGACTTTGTGATGTGGCCCTGTGGCCCACGGACATTGAGGACTGGGCAGTGTCCCTTGCATTGTAAATATGTATATACTTTTTTTTGGATGCATGTATTACTAATATATTTATCTTATTACACTCTTTTTGCTCTATTTTGGTTGTCCTTGCATTATTCCTGAGGGGTACGGGGTGAATATGTAATGTTATTGCATCTGGTTGTGTGTGTGGTGTTGGGGGTGGGGGTGTTGCGTGTTGCGTGTGTGTGTCACTCTTTTTTTCCACCCCCCCCCTCCCCTGTGTGGTAGGTGGCAGTACTCACTGTGGTCGTCTTCGTCGGCGTTGGTGTTCATAGTGGAGCAGAAGGTAGAAGAGCATGGGGAAGACTTGCAACTCGGGCTCTATGGCGGCGTGGTTCTTCCTTGAGTGTCCAGAGGTGAGTCGTTTCCCTTCTGTGCAGTGTTTCCGCCAGGCTTATGATGTCGTTGGGACCGCCCCGGAAAAGGTGGCGGATAGGTGGGTCATATTACTGTGCGCAGTACTTTGTCTTCCGCCTGGCTGTTGGCGGTTACTGATGTGGTGTCTGTTGATTTCGCCCTGGCGGCCGATGTGTTAAAGTGGCTGTCTATCTGAGCGGTTTCCGCCGTGGTCATATTTTCATATTTCTTACCGCCGGCCTGTTGGCGGTATTACCACCGCTTTATCACCGACGGCCAGGGTTGTAATGAGGGCCTATATGTCCCGCCATCAAATTCAGCTTGTGCATCCTTAAGTTGTCATCCATTAACAATATATTTGTGTCCAATACGGAAATGGAGGGTGTGTGACAGGGCTCACTTTACTCCCTGCTTGGATGGGCCCCAGTGCTGACATCAGCACCCTGCACCCACCCCTGCCCCCACCCTGTAAGCACTGCCCCACCCAATGCATCTCCACAAGTGAAATCTGGGTAGGCATTGATAAAGTTCCTTCGAACTGCCACATGCATTTTGTCCTGAATAGTTGTAAGATGAGATCCCTGTAGTTAAGCAGTCAAGCAATCATGGGGCACGGAGCCACTCCCTGTTAGTACAGTGTTCACCATTCATTGCTCAAGTAACAGCTCCACGTTAGGTCCTTCCACATGTTCTCATGAAGTGGACATTGTGTCTCAAGCATCCTTCAGCATCTTTCACTCTCAGCTGAAGGCTTTTGATGTTGGCCCTCATGGTTTGCAATTGGGTGTGCACCTCCTTTAGCATGGGGTGCATTGACGTGATGTTGGATTCCATGTCATCAACACTCCTGGCCAGTTTCCTATGGTTAGTGTGAAATAAGTTCATCACCAGTGAAACTGTCTATCTTGGCATGTAGGGAGTTTTTGGTGTCAAGAATACATTGTTGTAGCCTGTTGAATTGCCCCAAGTATTTTTCTAGGGTGGTCTCAAGTTGACTTAAGGGACCTCCCCCCCAAACCGCTATATCCCTGTGACGCGTTGACGAGTGATCCATTATGTCCCTAATAAGAGGAGGCTGCCTGGTCACCTTGGGATTGAGCATCATGCAGTGTGTCTTATTTCCATAGTGGGGCCTCAGGTAGAAGAACACAGGTCATGGAGGACATCTCTTGCACACGAGTCAGAGTCCACCAAGCAGTTGCTGCATGGGTGTGGATCAGATTATCCCCTCTATTCCCTAGGATGCAAGCGCCAGCAACCTGAGCAATGCAGTCTCCTTGGATTTACCTAAGCATGGTTGTTAAACCTGAGACACTGAGGTAGTGGTTCCCCAAACCTTTTTGCTTTTTTCTAGGAGGATTTGCTGATTCTCTGTGAGTGGCCTACCGGCCCTGGTCAGATCTAGCATGTATTCCCCCCCAGCCGAAAGTGGGGGGTTCCACCCAGCTTCTAGGTAGTCCTCCTCACTAACGTCTAAAATTCAAGATAGACTATCTATGTTGGAGTGGTTCCTCCCGGGGTGGTGCTCACCCTAAAGTCCATTCCCTGAAAGGAGATGGAACACCTCACCAGCTTTGGATTCTCACCCCTCATGTGTATCAACCACCGGAGGGATCTCTGGTCCGTTTGGGACAAAAAGTGAGTGCCAAACAAATATGACCTCGGCTTCTTCAGGGCCCAGACTACTGTGAAGCTTCTCTTTCTATAGCTCTCCATTTCTGTTCCCGAGGGAGTAGCCTCTGGGAGATGAAGGCTATCGGCTGGTCTAGGCCCTCTTCGTTCAGCTGAGACAGTACCACCTGATACTGTGTTCGGAAGCATCCATCTGAACAATGACCTCCTGGGAATAGTCAGGGACTCGGAGCACTGGGGCAGTGCACATGGCCTGCTTGAGGGAATCAAATGCGGCCTGGCAGGCTTTGGTCCATATTATGTTTCGGGGCTGCTTCTTTGAAGTCAGCTCTGTCAAGAGGGTCACAATAGTGCCATATCCCTTGATGAACATCCGGTAGTAACCAGTGAGGCCCAGGAAGGCTCTGATACCCGTCTGGGTCTTGTGGGGCCTCCAAACTAAGATGGCCTCAATCTTAGCCTGCACCGTTCCCTGCCAGACCTGGTACCCCAAATAGACCACTGATCCTTGCCCTAACTGGCACTTTCTGGCTTTGATAGTAAATCCTGCTTGCTGCAGGGCCTGGAGTACTTCCTGGAGGTGAAAGAGATGATCCTCCTAGCTGTTTCTGAAGACTGCAGTATTATCTAGGTAAGCAGCTGCAAAGGCCTCCATACTGGCAAGAACCTGGTTCACCAGTCTCTGAAAGGTGGCGGGGGCATTCTTGAGTCCCAAGGGCAAGCCCCTGAATTGGTAGTGCCCGTCTGGAGTGGAGAAGGCACTTTTCTCCTTGGCTCCCTCGGTGAGGGCAATCTGCCGATACCCGAAGGTGAGGTCGAAGATACTTAAATACTGGGCCGAGTCCAACTTATCAAACAACTCATCTGCCCATGGAATTGAATGGACACTAATCCGGGTCACTGAGTTCAGCCCCCTATTGTCCACACAGAACCTTAGTTCTGGTGTAGTACTCGGTGGGGTGGATTTTGGTACCAGCACCATCGGACTGGACCAGGGGCTGCTAGAGGGTTCTATGACCCCCATCTCCAGCATCTTAGACACCGCCGCCTCGATACTGGACCTAACAACCTATAAGATTTGCTCTTAACAGGGAGGGAGGCCACAACTTGGCCATTTGGCTCTGGAAGGCCAGCATACAGCTTACTACATCCGTGGGAGTTCTCTTAGGAGACTGCGCCCAGCCCTCCTTGATCAAAGTCAGAAGTCCTTTGACCGGGTGCCCGAATAGAAGCTCGAAGAGGGTAAACCCAACGCCCTTCTAGGGGCCCTCCTGATAGGCAGAAAAATAGGCATGGTAAGAGGATATCCCAATTTTTCCTCTGGGCCTTTGGCAGGCCTCTGATCATGCCTTTTAGGGTCTTGTTGAATCTCTCCGCAAGGTCATTAATTTGAGGGTGATAAGGGCATGGACACTAACACACTCTCACCAGCAAGCACACACACAGCATACATTTAAATACATTTTTTACTTACCTCAGCTGCCATAGAAGGGCCTATTCTAGCTAAATGTGCTCCATTTTATTCCACTAACATTAAATCATATATATTATTATTATTCACTATTAGTGTAATATAAAAGAGTGGAGCCCCAGCTGCCCCTGTGTTCCTGGCTCTGCATTTCCCACCTCTGAGGCCAGACGTCACAAAGGCAGTGCTAGGGGTAGTAAAAGGCAAGCCAGGGATCACAGCTGTGACCTCTGAATGATGTCCATGTGTAGGGGTTGGAGAACCTATATGTCACTCCACACTCCTTCCACATGGCATGCATGTAAGCCAACATGATGTTTGTGCCCCTGTCAGACACCACCTCCTTGGGGAACCCGACTCGGTAAAAAATCCCCAGAAGGGCATTCGCCAGTGCTGGTGCAGTTGTGCTCTTCAGAGGGATCGCCTCTGGGTACCCAGTGGAATGATCCACCAGAACCAGGATGAACGTGTGTGCGGCAGCCATATGGGGATCCATAGGCCCTACTATGTCGATGCTCACCCTTTCAAAGGGTGTGTCAATGACAGGCAAGGGTTGAAGAGGAGCTTTGAGCTTTATCTCCTCCTTGCCACTAGTCTGCCAGGTCACACAGGTCCTAAATGATGCATCTGAAGACACCCTGAGTATGGGACAATAAAAGTGGGGAGAAAGCCGTGCAAAGGTCTTGTCGCAGCCCAAATGTCCTGCCAAGGGGATGTCATGGACCAATTCCATCAGAAAGGCCCGATAACCCTGGGGGATCACTAGGGCCCTTCAGGTCCCCTGGCCAGGAGCCTTAGGCTCACTGTACATAGGATTGTCCTCCCAGTAAAGGTGATGAGTCCAAGAATTATTTTGCCGTCTCAGGACCTCGAGGGTGGGGCATTCTCTTTGTGCCCTACAGAACTGTCCTTGGTGAGACCCCATCCTACTTGCCACTCTGCAATCTCAAGTAGGGTGCCAGGAGGAGTAAAGTCCTCTTCAGTAGATGCCGGGGTGGCCTCTGCCAGTTCCTCGCCCACCTCACTGGAGATACATTCCGAGGCAGGTTTTCCTCGTCCTCTCCCCCTCTTAGCGGGGGCTCCGGCATTGTTCCAGACTCCAGCCCCTACTGGCTCTCTTCTTGGGCAGCCATGGACTGTGTGGTAGCACAAATCCAGTTGGGTAATCACAATATCTCCACATAAACTTGGAGATCCACTTTTGAACAGATAGTGTGCTCCAGGTTATTACTCAACAGACAAGGCACGGGCATGGCAATCCCCCTCATTCAAATGGCACCTGGGCCACTGGAAAACAACTATGTCTGTTGTCAGGCACCACCACTTGGTGGGTGGCTTGGGGGATGTCCTGTTCTGAGGAGACTAGCTGACTCCTTACCATAGTCATGCTGGCCCCTGTATCCCTCAAAGCCTCTACCCCCTGCTCATTGATGGTGACCCTTTGCCTATATTTCGCCGTGTTAGCAGGCACTTGGATCCGGGGCACCATCTCACTGTCACCCAGGTCAACTATATTAATGTCACTAACCTTCCCCCTATTATCGGGGACTCCCTGTTCCCCCATCACCATGCTGGCCATTCCTGGAGCCTTTCCTCCAGTGGCCAGAGGCACTTGCTTTGGACACTTAGGATCTCCTTTGTAGTGTACATACCTGTAGCACTCATAGCACCTGGGGCCCTTGGGGCTGGACTTTTGTCCGGGGACATTTTCATTGAGGGACTGGACTGGGGAGTCGGGCACTGCCCTTTCCCCGGTGTGGGCTTCTGGGAACTGCCAAAAGACTCCTTCTTTTTCTCACCCCCCCCTCTTTCTTTTGGTGGGGGCCCTGGTCCCCTTTTTGGAAGTCACCCCGGTAATCTTTTTGGACACTTGGTTGTTGTCCCAGAGGTCCCTTTCCTCAGCAAGCTTCCGGCAATCCATCAACTTGCTGTCTACCAGGTGTTGGTTCAGATC
The DNA here is from genome assembly GCF_031143425.1 of Pleurodeles waltl. Taxonomy (NCBI): domain Eukaryota; kingdom Metazoa; phylum Chordata; class Amphibia; order Caudata; family Salamandridae; genus Pleurodeles; species Pleurodeles waltl. The sequence goes on along the minus strand of NC_090445.1, from coordinate 118,723,937 downwards.
AGTAAAGCAGGTCTAGAGGAAGTGCTCCCTCAGGATTAGGTTGTACAATCCCTCATAATCATTTACCACCCAACCCTTCAGTGCCTTACTCGCGTAGTCCATAAAATCAACCCAATTTTGTGTAGTCAGTTTGCGGCTGGCACTAAACCTCTGATGGTATTTTTCTGGGGTCAGTCCAAACTTGCTGACCAACAAAGTCTTCATGGCAGGATAGTAAGTCTGGTCCCCCATGTCCAGGGTAAGGATAGTGCCCCTCCCTACAGGAGGCATGTATCGCCATAAACTACCTCCCCAGCTTTCTTCAGGGAGCCGGTGTACCTTTAAGGCACCTCGTAAGCTGCCAACCACTTGTCAACATTGTCCCCCACCTGGTAATCCTGTACCATATCCTTTGAAATTTGACCTCTACTCTGTTCTTTGTCCAATCTGGCCAGGACTTGCTCTTTATCTAATTTGGCAAGGGCTAGGGCCTGCTCTTTGGCTGTCCTGGCAGGCTCCAACTTTAACTTCCTTTCTCTCCTCCAGGTCTTCTGGAGACAGGCTCCTTGAGGATACTCTGCTGCCAGCTCTAGAGGCCCCACCCAGGTCTGGGGAAAGAGGGTCTTCCCCCTGTATGGGGTCCATCAGGACTCCCCTGGCCAAGTTCTTCTCCATTATCCACTTCCCTCTCGGGTGGGCCTCCACCCAGGCCCTTGAGGCTCCCTGTAACTTAGCCTTCCAGGCTTTATCCCTTGCAAGCCATCCCCTTTGCCTGGCAGACCTGTTTGAGCTGCATCACTGTGTAGGTGCACAGATCAAGCAGCTCAAATTCTGCCTCAGGTAGGCCCGCAGATATGTTATCAGACTTGGGAGGAGTAAAATCAAATCAAAATCTATGAGGAAAAATAGGTCACCCATCCCCAGCTACCTCACTGTTCCTTTTGGGGACACCTTAGGCACTCCACTACCCAATTAGTTATCGATTCCGCACCTCCTGGGAAGTAGGCACAATGTCTGGGGCACGATGACTGGAGCCGCTCCAACAATTCTGGTTGCACATGAAGAGTTATCAAGTCCTCACCTCCTGGGAAGGAGGCATACAGTCTGGGGTGCGATGTCTTGAGTCGCACCAGACGATTCCATCCCACATGCAAAGTGCTTAATTCCATACCTACCTGGAATGAGGCACAATGTCTGGGGAGTGATGACTTGAGTTGCCCCGGACAATTTGATAACACATGAAAAGGTTTCCATGCAGTACCTTCCCAGAATGAGGCACTAGTCTGGTGCACAGTGACATGAGTCACATCAAACAATCCAGTCACACACAAAGAACTCCAATCCCGTACCTCACTGGAATGAAGCACAACGTCTAGTGGGCAATGACTTGAGTTGCACCTGACAATCTGGTCACACACAAAGTCGCAAGTTCAGCAATGTCACACGAGGAAGAATGCAGCACTGCTCTGGATGCACCCCCACCTCTGAGGGTCTCAACCTATGAATCAGACACCGCACACAATTAGCATGCTGTCAAGAGTCGCACGAGAGAAATGCAACACACACTCTACAAACGTGGGCGACGCGATGTCCTATGATAGGTAAATCTGCTCACAACAAACAAGACACTTATGTATGCAGTGGCCCCATGATGAAGGGTCACACTCCTTAAGTGCAGGCAGTTGTTTGAAGGCTCCGCACCATGCAATTCTGGTCTCCGGGCGCAATATTTCTTCTATGCTCACACCGCTGCTACCAGGTGGAGTCCAGCATATGGTGAAGGCACCGAGGAGGGCACCACTCTCCAGATGATACCAGTAGATGGTGTAGGTTCCCTGCAGGAGGTCTCTGATGTACTTGAGACCTCCAGTTAGAACAGGGGGCAAGCCAACAAGCCCTGGGAGAGCACACTTCAGAGTGCCACACAGCAGCAGGCAATCTGCCCAGGCCAATCCTGATGCGGAAGGGTGCATGGATCCCTTCCAGGGACAGTAAATACTTCTGTGCACAACAGATTCCTCTGGCAGTGTGCACCATGCGGTCCAGCGATACTGGTTCTACATCTCTGCTAGTTTATCTCTAAGTTGCTGAAGTGTGGTACTCGTAATTATACTCAAGTGTGCCTTTGAAGGGGCCTAGTATCCGGGGAAAGGTTGGTTTCATCTGCAGTTCATTGGGGGCAGGGTAACAGGAACTGGTTTGCGGGTAGAGGGTGTTTTGGGGCCCAGGGTGTCTGTGAACACAGTGACATTAACTGGTCGGATATCAGTGCATTAGGGTGCTAGGAGCAAGTGCGTGTGAGTGTGTGAGTACGAGCCGGCTGATATCTGTGGAATTGCATAGCGGTGCAGAGTGAATGCAAGAGAGTGAGTGCACGTGATTGATCAAACAACAGGGTGGTATTGCTGTACATGTTTTTTCTTGCCAGAGGCCTCTTACAGTTGACATTGAGATTTACTTGTGCAGCCCAGGCTTCAGAGCTAAGTAAAAGTGCTGCAAATCTCTGTATGTACATATTGCTGCTAGCGTTGTGACCGGGATGCACCCTGCAATAGTGTGTTATTGAATTGAGGTAATTGCTAGGGTTGGTCTTATGCTGAGAACGTTTGGCACAGCATGAGGGTGCTGGGAGGGAAAGTATTACTTTTCCCATGTGTACATATTGTTTATGGTGTTTAACGCAGTTGGACCTAGTAGCGAGTAATATTTCTAAATGCGATTTATTCCCAGATTTACATGATGATCATGCTGTGTTAATAATGTGTGTTTTGAATACAAATGTTATTTGCATACACCTCGTGTGAAGTCTCTTTTGTGCTGCTCAGTGTTATTGTTGTGTGGAAGCGCTGTGCCATTGCTTTACACATTTCCCCTGTGATAAGCCTGACAGCTCTGTGCCAAGCTACCCAAGGGTGTGCGCAGGTTATACAGTGAGTGTCACCACTCACCCCTGAAGGTAGTGGTAGGTTCTTCCTGGCTAGGACCTCATCTCAGCCAACCAAACACCTCCAACAGTAAGCCCCAGCGAGAGGGCACTGATCGGATCTTCACGCAATCAGTAAAACCACAAGCAGCAGGGCCCCTGCAGCCCTGCTGCGAATTGTTTCACAGTGGACCAGGCTGGCCCCACCTCAATCAACCCAGTGGAAAGACCCAGACCCAGCCAGGCGTTTACATTCTGCGTGGGCCCTTGTGCGGACACAAGGGCCCACGCACAGAATCAGCTGGGCTCAGCAAAATGCTCCCGCTTTCAGTGGCGAATTCACCTAAGAGATAGTCAAGGCTTACTGAGGAGGCTGCACACACGGAGCAGGTACCAATGGGCTAAATTGCCAAGGATTATGGAGGATTTCACTGGGACCTCAGCTGGAGCTCTGAATATCACATCTTGTGCAGCCGCCATCCTGGGCACCCCACCTCCCCCTACATGTGGCAGAGAAGCACTATATAAATGAGGCATAATCACAATGCCTAATCCCACTATAGGACAAATTGGTTTTACATGATAAGGGTAGTCCTGGCCTTGTGACATCTATACCCTAGGAGGAAGGAGATTTACTGCAAAGGTTTTTCAATAAAATTTATTTATTTTATAAGTATGCATTTTTCTTCCATTTCAGGGGAAAGGGACATCTCTTACTCCTCATCCATAAACTTTCAACAGACATCAGCACAAAGACACCCTGCCCCCAGTTCCATGTCCCAAGGGTGCCAACACTAAAATTCTGTTTTTTGAACAAAACTATTTTCCTCCCCAGTCACGTGGCCTTTACTTTGTAAAGGTGACAAAAGCTCCGGTATGCCCTGGTTTCAACATAGCAACATTGAAATTATCCAAAAATAAGACTACAAAAGACAGGAGGGAAATAAAACACGTGAGTGCAACAATGTATTGGACCACTTCCCTTCTTGTTAAACTTGATTTTTACATGCAAGCAGAGTCACTGCTCGGTGCACTGCACAAGGTGCCTTAACTTCTGTGCAAATGCAAACTGTACCAATCCTGTGAACTTCCACATAAGCAGCTCCAGTCCCATTAAGTTCCACTCAAGCAGTAATTCGCTCAGTACATACTGCACGGTTGTCATTAAATGCCGCAAAAGCAAGCAGTGATCTACTCAGCACATACTTCATCAGTCACTTTAACATCCACACAAGCAGCGATCCGTTCAGTTTGTACTGCACCGTCCCATTAAATGCCACACAAGTATCAATCTGCTCAACAACTGCCCCGAGTCTGCTAACTTCGGTACTAGCTGTTATCCTCTCAGCACACATTACACCAGTCCCATAAACTTCCACACAAGCAGGAATACGGTTAACTTACACACTAGAGTGATCCCCTTAACACACACTGCACCACTCCTGTTAACTTGCACACACGTGTGAGCCCTTCAGCACACCCTGCACCACTCCTGTTAACTTGCACACACGTGTGAGCCCTTCAGCACACACTGCACCACTCCTGTTAACTCGCACACAATCATGATCCCCTCAGCACACCCTGCACCACTCCTGTTAACTTGCACACACGTGAGAGCCCTTCAGCACACACTGCACCACTCCTGTTAACTCGCGCACAATCATGATTCCCTCAGCACACCCTGCACCACTCCTGTTAACTTGCACACACGTGTGAGCCCTTCAACACACACTGCACCACTCCTGTTAACTCGCGCACAATCATGATCCCCTCAGCACACCCTGCACCACTCCTGTTAACTTGCACACACGTGTGAGCCCTTCAGCACACACTGCACCACTCCTGTTAACTTGCACACACGTGTGAGCCCTTCAGCACACACTGCACCACTCCTGTTAACTCGCGCACAATCATGATCCCCTCAGCACACCCTGCACCACTCCTGTTAACTTGCACACACGTGTGAGCCCTTCAGCACACACTGCACCACTCCTGTTAACTTGCATACAGGCGTGATCCACTCCTGTTAACTTACACACAAGCGTGATCCCCTCAGCACACACTGCACTTCTCCTGTTAACTTGCACACAAGCGTGATCCCCTCAGCACACACTGCACCACTCCTGTCTCCTGTTAACTTACAAACAAGCGTAATCCCCTCCGCACACACTGCACCACTCCTGTCTCCTGTTAACTTACAAACAAGCGTTATCCCCTCCGCACACACTGCACCACTCCTGTCTCCTATTAATTTACACACAAGCGTGATCCCCTCCGCACGCACTGCATCACTCTTATTAACTTACGCACAGACATGATCCCCTCGGCACATACTGCACCAACCCTGTTATCTTACAAGTGTGACCCCCTCAGCACACACTGCACCACTCCTGTCTCCTGTCAACTTACACACAAGCGTGATCCCCTCCGCATGCACTGCACCAATCCTGTTAACTCATAAGCGTGACGCCCTCAGCACACACGTTATCACTCCTGTTAACTTACACACACATGATTCCCTCAGCACACACTGCACGACTCCTATTAACTTACACACAAGTATGATTCCCTCAGCACACACTGCACGGCTCCTGTTAACTTACACACAAGCATGATCCCCTCAGCACACACGGCACCATTCCTAGTAAGTTCCACACATGTGTGATCCTCTCAACACACACTGCAACAATCCTGTTAACTTACACACAAGCATGATTCCCTCAGCACACACTGCACGACTCCTGTTAACTTACACACAAGCATGATTCCCTCAGCACATACTGCACCATTCCTAGTAAATTCCACACATGTGTGATCCTCTCAACACACACTGCAACAATCCTGTTAACTTACACACAAGCATGACCCCCTCAACACACAGTGAACTACTCCTATTAACTTACACACAAGAGTGATCCCTTCAGCGCACATTGCACCAATCCTGTTAACTTACACACAAATGTGATCCCGCAGCACACACTGTACAACTCCTGTCAACTTAGACACAGGTGTGATTCCCTCAGCACACACTGCACCACTCCTGTCTCCTGTTAACTTACAAACAAGCGTTATCCCCTCCGCACACACTGCACCACTCCTGTCTCCTATTAATTTACACACAAGCGTGATCCCCTCCGCACGCACTGCATCACTCTTATTAACTTACGCACAGACATGATCCCCTCAGCACATACTGCACCAACCCTGTTATCTTACAAGTGTGACCCCCTCAGCACACACTGCACCACTCCTGTCTCCTGTCAACTTACACACAAGCGTGATCCCCTCCGCATGCACTGCACCAATCCTGTTAACTCATAAGCGTGACGCCCTCAGCACACACGTTATCACTCCTGTTAACTTACACACACATGATTCCCTCAGCACACACTGCACGACTCCTATTAACTTACACACAAGTATGATTCCCTCAGCACACACTGCACGGCTCCTGTTAACTTACACACAAGCATGATCCCCTCAGCACACACGGCACCATTCCTAGTAAGTTCCACACATGTGTGATCCTCTCAACACACACTGCAACAATCCTGTTAACTTACACACAAGCATGATTCCCTCAGCACACACTGCACGACTCCTGTTAACTTACACACAAGCATGATTCCCTCAGCACATACTGCACCATTCCTAGTAAATTCCACACATGTGTGATCCTCTCAACACACACTGCAACAATCCTGTTAACTTACACACAAGCATGACCCCCTCAACACACAGTGAACTACTCCTATTAACTTACACACAAATGTGATCCCGCAGCACACACTGTACAACTCCTGTCAACTTAGACACAGGTGTGATTCCCTCAGCGCACAGTACACCACTCCTGTAAAGTGCCACACACGCAAAGGTTTGCTTAGTGCCCTCTGCACCAGGCCCACTGACATCCATTCAAACATCGTTGCACTCAGTGCACATTGCTCTTGTTCACTTCCTCACAAGTGATTGCACCCTCAGCACACTGGATCAGCCCCATTAACTTATACACAAGCAGTGATTGTCAATGTACACAGAACCACTCAAGCAGTGTCCCAGCTCCTTGCACTCTACCGTAGGTGTTAACACTAAGAAAATCATAAACGCAGTTTAGTGTAAAATGCATAAATCATTTAAATTACACATAAGCTGGGTCTCTCGAGTACAGTGACCACAGGTGTCAGCATGCACATACACACGCTAATGCCACTCAGTGTACCCTGCATCAGTTACCTTAATCTACGTCCAAGCAGTGCCCTTTTCGCACTGCACGTCTAGTGTTAACTAACACAATGATTAAGGCAACTCAGCGCTCAGTGCACCAAACTTTTAACCTACACACCGGAAGTGTTCTTTGTTAGTCCATTACACCACTTAGTGTTGACAATCTCACACGCACCAATGCTACTCAACGCACCCTTCATCAGTAACCATAACCTGGTACAAGCAGTGTCTCTCTCTGCACAGCGTCTGGTGTCATCTTAAGCACAAACAGTGGCTCACCTCTGCATTCACTACACCGCAAATGTTCATTTACCGACAGCCAGGGATACCTGTCGGTGCAGACCACACCACACAGCTGTTGTTGTCTCACTCAGAAGTGTGTAGTTTCCTCAGCACACACTACACCACTTCTTTAAACACAGGCATTGAGCCCCCTCGAAGCACGCAGCATCACCCCTGTTAATGTTCACTCGAGCAGTGATCCTATAGCTTCAGCACTCTTTTTAATTTACACACAAGAAACGTGCCCCCTCAGCAGCATGTTCATTCTTTTGTACTTGTTAGAATCAGTAATCCTCCTCTGCATAGACTATACAGCTGTTGTTTACTCGCATTCAGTGCAAACTACAGCTCTCCGTGAAGCTTCCACCAAATCAGTGATGCTGTTCGACACTCACTGCATTGTTTCTAGCGTACACCCAAGTGCCAGTCCTCCTCTGTTTACTGAATGCACCACTAATGTTAACATACACACACGTACATATCCTCACCTCTTCACTGCACCACTGCTGCTTTCACATGCACATATCTTCCCCACGTCACTGCACCACTGCTGCTATTATACACACAAGCACATCTCCTCCCCACTTCACTGCACCACTGCTGCTGTCATACACACAAGCATTTGTCCTCCTCTGATCACTGCACCACTGCTGCTATTATACACACAAGCACGTCCTCCAACTTCACTGCAGCACTGCTGCTGTCATCCACACAAGCATATGTCCTCCTCTGATCACTGCACCACTTCCCCAGTTCACTGCACCACTGCTGCTATCATATGCACAAGCACATATCCTCCCCACTTCACTGCACCACTGCTGCTATCACACAAGCATATGTCCTCCTGATCACTGCACCACTGCTGTTAATATACACAATACAACATATCCTCCCCAGCTCACTGCACCACTGTTGTTAACATACACACAAGTACATATCCTCACCTCTTCACTGCACCACTGCTGCTTTCACATGCACATCTTCCCCACGTCACTGCACCGCTGCTGCTATTATACACACAAGCACATATCCTCCCCACTTCACTGCAGCACTGCTGCTATCATACACACAAGCATATGTCCTCCTCTGATCACTGCACCACTGCCCCAGTTCACTGCACCACTGCTGCTATCATATGCACAGGCACATATCCTCCCCACTTCACTGCACCACTGCTGCTATCAGACAAGCATATGTCCTCCTCTGATCACAGCTCAGCTGCTGTTAATATACACTCAAGTACATATCCTTCCCAGTTCACTGCACCACTACTGCTATCATACACCTAAGCATATGTCCTCCTATGATCACTGCACCACTGCTGTTAATAGACACACAACATCCTACCCAGTTCACTCCACCACTGCTTCTATCATTTGCTCAAGCACATATCCTCCCCACTTCACTGCACCACTTCTGCTATCATACGTGCAAGCACATGTCCTACCCACTTCACTGCACCACTGTTGCTATCATATACATAAGCACATAACCCCCTACAGTTTACTACACTACTACTGATATCATACACACAAGCAGATGTCCTCCCCAGTTCACTACATGGCTACTGTTAATATACACAAGCATATGACCTCCTTTGATCACTGCACCACTGCTGTTAATATACACCCGACAAAATATCCTCCCCAGTTCACTGCACCACTGCTGCTATCACATGCACAAGCACATATCCTCCCCACTTCACTGCACCCCTGCTATCATACACACAAGCATTTGTCCTACACTGATCACTGCACCACTGCTGTTAAAATACACACAACAACATATCCTCCCCAGTTCACTGTAAAACTACTGCTATCATACCCACAAACACATATCCTCCCCAGTTCACTGCACCAATAATACTATCATACACACAAATACATATCATCCTCACTTCATTGCACCACTGTTGCTATCATACACACAAGCAAGTCTTCCCCACTTCACTGCACCCCTGCTGTCATACTCACAAGCAGATGTCCTCCCCATTTCACTGCACCACTGTTGCTATCCTACAGACAAGCAAATTTTTCCTCGAGTTCAATGCACCACTGCTATCATATGCACAGGCACGTCCTCCCCACTTCTCTGCACTACTACTGCTATCATACACACAGTTCACTGCACCACTGCTGCTATCATACACACTAGCACATATCCTCCCCAGTTCACCGCACCACTGGTGCTACCATTTGCACAAGGACATATCCTCTCAAGCTCACTGCACCACTGCTGTTAATATACACACAAGAACATATCCTCCCCAGCTCACTGCACCAATACTGCTATCATACACACAAGCACATATCCTTCCCATTGTACTGCACCACTGCTGCTGTCATACACACAAGCACATATCCTTCCCATTGTACTGCACCACTGCTGCTGTCATACACACAAGTACATATCCTTCCAAGTTCACTGCACCACTGCTGCTATCATCTGCACAAGCACATATCCTCCCAACTTCACTGCACAATTGCTGCTATCATACCTGCTATCATGATCCTCTGATCACTGTGCCACTGCTGTTAATATATACACAACATATCCTCCCCAGTTGACTGCACAGCTAATGTTAACATACACACAAGCACTTAGCCCCCTCTGTTCACTGCACCACTCTGCTAACATACACACAAGCACATATCCTCTGTTCACTACACCATCACTGTTAACTTGAACGCAAAGAGTACGGCACTACTCCTGTTGGTGTATATGACAGAACCTTCCTCCTGGGGTGCACTCTACAACGTCTGAATTGAAAGTTGTACAATAGGAACTTGCACCGTCACCATCAGTGATCTCCCCTTGATGCCATGTCCGCTAAATGTAATATACACCCATGCTCTGGACTCCCTCTGTACACTTCACCACTCGTGTCGTTCTACATACAAGCAGTGACATTGCACACTTCACATCTCCTGTTAACTTGCACACGAGTTGCGATCGTGCAGATTTTCACAACTCATGCTCTTCTACACACAAGCAGTGACCATGCACACTTCACAGCTCCCATTAGCATGCACATTCGTACATACATCCTCCGTGCACTGCACCGATCTGATCTTGAACACATGCAGTGATCTGGCCCACTTCACAACTAATGCTAACGTACAGACAAGCAGTGATCACTTTCAGTGCCTTGTCCACTAATGTTAACTTACACAGAAGCAGTAATCTTTACCAGAGCAGCTCACCTCGCCTGTAAAACTATGCACAAGCAGTGACCCCCCAACTATGAAACGCACATGTACCCTTTACTTGGTCTTCTGATGCAACTGTTCCATCACTGTTAAAAGGGTAAAACAAATACAAATAGCTGGAAAGTAAATAAACTCTTTGTCCAGCGTGATCCGCAAAACAACTGGCTCAGAGGTCAAGAGGAGTCGTGGCTTCTCTGTACTGGCTGTGATTGGCTGAGGTGTTCCAGTAGGGTAAGCGGTTGAAGTCTCAGTGGTTGTCACCAGCGCACTGGGCAGGTAGCAATTTGAGTTGAAGTCAACATCAGGTAGCATGTTCCCTACGACCCACAGATTAGACCTTAAACCTCTCACCATAACTTCGTTCAGCATAGGCTTGGTTTAGCTCACGTGTATGGGGTATTGCAGTGTACCTTGGGTATCTGAATAACAAGCTTGTGGTCACATTGATTCATTCATGTAAGTGGCTGCTGGCTTGTGATGCCTTCTGGGCACCAGCCTGGTGTTGCCACCTGGCAATACTGTTCCCTTTTGAGTTTTGCATAATACTTGCACCTGTGGGGGTGGTTGCAGGACTACAGCTCATTGCGTTTCAGTAGTTATTGCAGTTCCTGCGTCACGTTAGCCAACAGGCAGGCATCTTTTTTTGACTAAAGGAAATTTACTAAAAATTCAGTACATGTACCCTAATTTGTTCCTGGGAAGTTAGTCCCGCTCGCCTTAGTGAATCAGCAGTCCTATGTTGGAGTTGTACCTTATCAGCGGTAAGTTGCCACATTGCCATTGCATTCTGATTACGATGCTTGCGGGTCGTAGAACCAGCCACTGGGTACTGCTTCATAGTATCCAGCAGAGGAGCTGTTCTCATTCGCCCTAAGAAGGCACCATAGTGGGACAAGTCCTTGTAGCAAAGTCGTTTTTTCTGATGTATATCTCCTTGGTGCATTATAATATTCCATTGCGGCTAGTGTTTTTTAAGTGGAGGTTGCCAGGGGTCTTTTCTTTGGACCCAAAATGCACCTTGTATGAGTTTTGAGGTTGAAGGGTCTGTATGGCTCTTGGCAGGTTCCTCTCTGTTTTTGCATTGGTCCCAGGTTTACATTTCAGCCAGAAGTCGAAGCGCCACCATAAAGTTAGTCTTTTGGTGGAGGGGTTGCTCAGTCACTTCAGTGCTTGAAAAGCATATTCATGCACACTTGGTCACTCTCAGAATGTGGTCAGAAGTGATGGGCTGTAAGTGTTTGCCTATACATTCCAGGATACCTGTCGTTGAAGTTCTAGATGTCCCCATAAGTGTAAATTGTTCTCTTCAACCAGCTCTTATCGGATGAAATAAAAGGTTGATTGTGTGTGGTATTCAGAATGTCCTTCGATCATTGGTTGGCACTGGTGTCAAACAACCAAGATGCCATAGCTCACACACATCTTATTCCCTACTATGGGGCCTCTCTGACTTATGGGCAAGGTGAGACAGCTCACCTCAGGCTCCATTTTGGTGTCCATCGTATGGCCTCTGAGGGGTAGAGTAGCTGTGGCTGTTCTAGCTTGGTGCATCAAGGAATTGGACATTTAGTTTTGAAAGCCATTCCTACTCTTGAATGCCGGACGCCTGTCAGAACCCTGCACACAGACCCCTCTGCCCTCACCCATTGTCACAGAATGTTACTCAAAATCCCATGGGCAGACTTCAGGCTTTTTTATTGGGTTTGGCATCTTGGCATCACATGGTGGAGGCTCAGCTGCGTTGCTGTGTGTAATGGGGCTGCAGGTGGGCTGATCTTCTACTGCCTCCCAGGGACACACTTCCAAGACTTTGCCACATCCGAGGATGTTTTCTTTTGTTCCTGTGGAGTGATCTGGCACTTCCCACGGGCAGGCAGTTGTCCTCAGGCTGTCCACTTTGTTTATCTTGCTGGCACCACTGTCCAGTACCGGACTGGTTTCTTTAAGATCTGCATCTATGGTGGTGCTTTGAAGTCCTGACGGAGACAGCACCTTTGGACTCTTTGGGCTGTGGACCTTGGCTGGCCCCGCAGGTGCCCCCTTCGCCAGACTCTGCTCGTCTTCATTGTCCCAAGGCACTACATCACTTGGTTTCTTGTTTAAGGAATAGTTCCACTTCTTGGCAAGACCCTTGGAGTGTGTCATCCCTGCCCCACCTAGATCCTTTATTTGTTCTTCACTTTTGCTTAGACTCTTAGTGAGAGGCAATGTATCTTCTGAATCCCAAATGCATTCGCCCTCTTGCAGGTGGTCGGCTGGGGTGTCCTCCTCATTGATTTGGCTTGATACCTGCATCGTTTGTGTTTTTGTAACAGTGGGTATGGCACTCTCTACCTCCCAAGGACAAATGTCAGCTTTTGTAATGTTGTTCACCTGCAAAGTTTCCCATGGGCATATCTCCTCCCTTCTGCTGTCTATGCTGTCTGACTTCGTAGGAAGAGTGATTCCTTGCTCTGATGTTCTGCTTCCTGACTTACTCATTGTTCCCAAAGGTTCCTCCGAGTCCACACTTTCCCAAGGACAAATTTCATCCCTTTTGCTGTCTAGACTGTCTGACGTCTTCAAAACTACTGGGCTCTCATCAAAAGGTTTGCTTGTCGAAGGGCTTAGTGTCCCTGGTGACTCCTGAGAATCCAGACTCTCCCAGGGACAGATGACATCTCTCTGATTACTGAGTCTTTCAAGCTTCCGCGGAGTAGTGTTTCCTCCAGAATCTTTTGACGTGTCTTTCCCTGCTTTTACACCCTTCCGACCTTGGAAAGCACTCAGCCCTTCTTTCCTTGTTCTTGCTCTTTCCGTTAGAGGGTCGCCGATCTCCCACGAGCACACATCTGCTTTAACACTGGAATCCTCCTCTGTTAGTTCCCAAGGACAGATCTGGGCCCTCCTGCTTTCAGAGCTGTCTGATTTGTTCAGAACGACTCCTTGATCGGAGGACCTGCTTCCTGACTTGCTAAGTGTCCCCAGAGGCTCCTCCGAATCTAGACTCTCCCAGGGACAGATGTCACCCTTCTTGCTGTCCAAACTGACTGACTTTTTTGGACTGCCTTTGCTCTGGACGGGGGCTACGTTCTCAGATTGGCTGCCCTCCACCATGGATTTCTCAGTGTCCGTCATCTCCCAAGGGCACACCACTACTCTTTTGGTCTCTATACTTGCTGCTCGGCTTACCACCTCTGGAAGCTCCTCTCTAGACCTGCTGAATTGCGCAGAAGGTTCTTCAATGCTCTCCCATGGACAGACCATCTCACGGATGCTGTTCTGTTTCTGCACCTTGGATGTGATGGCACTTTTGCCATTGTCCACCAGTCCCATCTCTTCCTTCCTAGGTGATCTAGTGTGCAATGGATGCTCTTGATCACAGCCTTTCTGTTGCCTACTTGCCTCCCAAGGGAAGATTTCTTTATTCTTACTAGAGGTGTTGTTCTCTTGGCTTGGCGTTGCCTCCTCCGACTCCCACGGGCAGATCTCTGCTAGTTTGCTCTCAGCTTTCTCCAGAATTGGCTTTTGCGTTTTCCTGGAAACCTCCTGTGCCAGTGAGCTGGTCTGAACCATTTTAGTGTCCCATGGACAGGCGTTAGCCAGATTTGGCTTCTCATTCCTGGCAGTGGTCTCATGGTCATCTTTTTCAATTCTTGCCTCTTTCTCCCACCCGTCCTTCTCAATGGACCCCGCCTTCACAAGAAGAGGGGCCTTAAATGCCCTCATGGCCAACACCAAACCTTTCAAGCTCTTCTTTTGGGGCAGCTCTTTCAGGCTCTGAGTTTTCATTGCAGAAACACTGTGCATTGTCTCAGTGCCACCAATGTCCTCCGAAGTTGACCTTGGACCAAATGGCCTTTCCCTGTGCTCGGGGTTAGAAAACTCTGGTGTCTCAGATTCCCAAGGGCAGATTTCCTCCACTTTTGCAGGTGCTGTGCCTGGGCTAACTCTTATGGCCAAAGGAGACCAAGGTAGTTTTTTGTCTTTAGCACCTGTATCTTTTGCAACCCCTCCTCTGCAGATTTCGTGGGAGTCTGCATTTTCAGATTTTCTCCCAGGCTCCGGGGGCGTTTCGGGTTTGCTGGGAACTACAGAAGTTGACTCCTTGATGATAACAGGGGTTTCATCCTGTCCATGATCTGGTTCCTGGTGCTCCCAGGGGCAGACCACGGTCTTGTCTATGCTGTGAGTAAAGCTCTGGTGCTTAGTGGTCTGCTCTGGGTTTATGATGGCACTGTGTAGCTTTCCTGACTCTTGAGAGGTATCCATGCTACTGCTCTTTATAGGGGCATACGTTACATGCTTCTGGGACTTGCTTTCTGAAGTGGCAGAGGGCAGGTCTTGCAGCTCCCAGGGGCACACCTCAGCCTTGTCAAAGCTGCCTGCCAAGAGAGAACTGCGGACTCCTTCATATAGGGTCCCAGACTGTTTGGTATCATCTGTTACTGGGGCAGGCCTATCAAGGGCCTCTTGGTGCCCAGTGGCATCTGGCACTTGGGGGCTGATAGATCTTTCTGCCATTTTATCCTTGTCCATGTCTCCAACTGTCTGGCAGCTATCGTCCACTTGGAAAACCCTGCCAGATAGCATAGTCTTTTCCTTTGAGCTTGTGAGAACACTAAGTGATTTTTGCAGTGTGCAAGGTTTAGGGTGGAGCGGTCTCTTGTCAGCTAAAAGATTGTGGGCACTGACGGACTTGTAGACAAGAGGGGCATCATCCATGGAGTCGTTATTGGATTTTTGGGAGGCTTTTTTTGCCAACTTCTTCCTCATAAGCGAGTCCCGGAGGGAAGCATCCTTGGATGAGCTCTCCAAGCGAGGGGGAGAGTTTTCCTTCTGATCTCGGACATGGTCATAGGTACTGTGTGATTTCTTGAGTGAGAATACCTTGTGCTTCAGGGACTCATCCTTCACCTTCACACTAGAGCTACTGGCATCGCAGAGCTTTTTCTTGTAGGAGCCAGGGTAGCTGCCCCCGCCACCGCTGCTGTCCTTCTCATCACGGCTGTGCTGGCGGGACACAGAGTCTGGGATCTCAGTGATGCGTCTCATGATGGAGCGGCCCAGGCCACGTCGAGAGCTTCTTTTCTTCTGTAAGTGTGGGTTGTTGGTGGTCATCTTCTTGGTCTTGTGAACCTCCAGCTGAGCATACAGCTTTTTCAGTTCATCCTGTAATGATTTGAGATTAAAATGACAAATTAAATACATTTTACTACGTTAGAAAAGAAAAAGTTACTTACCTTCGGTAACACTTCTTCTGGTGGATACAGTATCTACCTGTGGATCCCTCATATTGGGAGTATTAAAAAGGTGAGGAATCCACAGGTAGATGTATCCATCACAATCGTTATTACTGTTTTTATCATCACTTTGCCCCCGTCCTCCTGCTCTTTACATATTTATTTCCATCAATCTGGGTACCATTTTCCTGATGTCCCATCTTTAGCTCCTTTCTTACTGATGTCCCTGGGTGGTCTCCCTTTCTTACTGATCTCCCCACCTATACTTGCATTTGTTGTTAGCCCCTATCTTTGTTTCCATTCTCTCAGATCTCCACTCCTTTGCTTCTAGTCTCCCTGTAGCCCCTTCTCCCGCTCCACTAATTATCTTTACATTATTACCAGAACCAATTCTTCTGCTCTCCTTCGTTTCACTTTAATTATTCAACCTGTGCTTCAGTTCCTCCCAATCTCTTTACTTCCACCAAAGCTGTTCACTTCTTTACTTCCATTCCCCCTCTGCCTGTTCTCCCAACTATTACTTCTATTCCTTCCAATGCTCAACAAGAGAGTGATTGGAGATTGGAAAGTATTAACCTCTCCCATGTAGAACAGCAAATATTGGGTTCTATGAGGAAGACGTGCCAGCACTTGCCAGAAAATGCATTAGCATGGCAGTAGGATAGAAATCTACAACCCAGGAGCACACAGCAGCCGAGAAGCGGATCTAGTGATAAGATGACACCTCTGCTCACAATGAGGGTAGGCTCACTTTCCTGACCAGTTAGCACTACGAAGAAATATCTCAGAGACCATCACCAAGATTGTCTCCATCTGTGCCATCTTCCTCTATGATACGATCCCCAACTATTTCTCCAAGAGTTTCACAAGACCAAGATTGCTGCCATTGTGGGAATTACCACACCATTACGGCCTCCGTAACGATAGCCCTCGCCAGCATGGTCCCCATCACGCTGCTCATTGGGCAAACTATGCTGATGTGAAGTAGCAGCTCGAAGAACAAACAATACTGGGTTTATGAGCAAGAGCTGAGGAAGAAAAATCTTAATATGCAGCGACTAGATAAAGAAAAGTGGCTTCAACTGGCTTTTAGCAGCAGAGAGCCTAACACCACCTCCCAGTAAGTGTTAACCTTTGAGGGTGAATGAATATATTGAGTGATGTCACAGTAAGAGTCTTCAGTAGATTGGGGATAATTTCCTGTATATTTCTTTCCTCTCTGTCCCATGGGTGTGGTGTGCAAAGCCTAGTGGGAATTGGCTCATTTTCACCCTCAAAAATAGGGTGGAATTGACAATGTCTGGAAGGATCTGGCTTCACCATGAATGATGGGGAAGTGTGAGTATTTGGAAGTCTGAATGAGTCTGCTTGAGCCTGTGAAGAGGAGAGTGACCAAGCTTAGCTGATGCGGCAGCAGACAACAGGATGAATTTCCTAAAGAACCCCTGTCTGGGAAGGACCCGCTTCACCCTCTAGGCAAGAGCAGACTCCAAGAGAGAACAGGGGCAGCATTGGTCCCCTTGAGCTGCAGACAGCTAGTCTTCTGGAGACTTCCAGTCTTGCACATCTCTAAAACAACCAGAGTGCATCTGTGACGCAGAAATGTTTGTGATAAAATAAATGGACTGCTACAAAGAGCTACCATCCATTGGGTGGATTAGGGCAGTGGTTCCCAACCTGTGGTCCGGGGACCCCTGGCGGTCCACGAAGCCTTCTCAGGGGGTCCGTGACTGCTTAGAAAATTAAAAAATATTAACAAATATTGACAAATTAGGTCCCCAGCTTCCAGTAATGACTCAGGCGGGGGTCCCCGGATTCCAATGATGATTCAGTGGGGGTCCTTGGGTTCCATTAATGTTAAAATGGGGGTCCACAGAAATCAAAAGGTTGGGAACCACTGGATTAGGGCATCCTGAGAAGACTTCTCCTTGTATTCTGGTTTTAGGTTGGCAAGGTCATTTCTAGTGTACACTGTCCCTAGCTTAGGACTTGTAGAAACTCAATGACGGGGTCAACTGCCATGGGGTGAAAAAATACATCTGCCTCACTGGATCCACAGGCTTAGGTACTGTCGCTCATACTTCCCACCTGCCATTAGGAGTGACCTCCACAGCTTAGGGTTGGTATGGCATACTGGGGCAAGAGCGGGTAAGGTTAGCATGGTGGGACCCTCTTAGGGTAGTGTCTTATGGCAGATATACTTTTCTCATGGTGTGAGGACGCTGGCATCTGGTATAGTGGAAGGTATGATCGATCTCTTGTAGGAATGTCTATGAGGTGGTGAATTTCTAGCTTTTCTGGAGTGTTTGAGTGAGATTTATGAACGTAATTCCAATTATTGATGATGTAGAACTCAGACTGATGGTTAATGCATTTACTGAGAATGTCTTTGTTTTAAAGTGGGGTAATGTACAAATACTACATAAAATTTACCAAGGAGACACAGAGGAGGGCATGTGCTCTACAGCTTCCAAGGGTTTCGGGCATGGGGAAGTCTCTTTATTTACATGCTCAGGTGTTGCTACTCCCAGTTCTGCTAGGAAAGTATAGCCTTTCCTTTGAGTGGTATACTGCCACGTGGTCCAATTATTGGGCTACAGAAGGGGCACTGCTCCAGCTGGAGGATTGCTTGGACAGCAGTCCAGTCCTCTATCGAAGACTGGTTCCTTACAGGCCCTCCCAGGCTACACATGTAAGCACCTATACATATCCCCTTTTGACCAGTCCTAAAGGCCAAGGAGGTTTTGAGAAATATGGACTCAATGAAAAAAGGCTGCTCTGAACTTGACTGGACTGGTCTTTTGCCATCTGGATTCCGCATGAAACAGCTGGAGAAGGGGTGGGCGGGCAGCTGTTCGCTTGAGAAGGCTAACAAATTGGCAGGGAAATCAGAGTTTTATGAGGTTTGAGGTGTGGTTCTTCAGAAGGTCCAGCCTGTGAGAGGGGTACTATCTTTCTACAGCCCAGCTACACTGCAGAGCTTAAATTCCGGCCTCTTGGTCCCTGAAAACCCCTTCCCAATCCGACCCCTCTACTCTGGTACAGAATGCTTTGCTTTCGTTTGATCTGTTATGTGCAGGGTGGTAGATGTCCACAGCCAAGACATCTTTATCTTCACGTGTTTACCATGAGAGGAAAGTCAGTGTGTTAGACTCACCCTGATGTCATCGGGGTCCAGGCTGTGCTCGCTCCAGGCAGAGGTGATGCTGCTGTTTAGGTAGGACCCGGATCGCCGCAGGTCCATTTCATCCTCGTAAACCTCGGCTGCTATCTCCTCCCGCAGGGGGGCGCCAGCGTGCAGGAACTGGGCAAAGTGCGAGACACAACAGCGCAGGATGAACAGGGCGCATATCTGAGCTTGGGTACCTACAGCATGGATATCTGTGCAAAAGTGAGAGGCAGGGGTGGAAATGAGGGTAATGAGACGTGAGAAGGGAGTAGAAGGGGTGCATGGACAATGGGGCGAGAGCAATGCCACGGAGATTGAGAAAGCACGAGACTTAGACAGAGTAAGGGCGCAAGCTGTATGTAATGTCGCTGGCCAGTGGCGTAACTGGCCAGCCGACACTGAAGTATTATAGAGGGGTGTTCCGGGGGTGTGTAACACCCCGTGTGAAATCCCCGGATGTTTCCGAGGGATTTCACCTCGTTCTGGTGTTGTGTTGGTTTGCTCCGTGGCCTCCGGCCCAGAGCTATAAATAAAGAGGAGGCGTGGCTGGGGGCATTCAGAAACAGCAACACGAGACGGAGCCCTGTGTTAAAGGGCTCCTCTCGGAAAAGGCCGCACCCAACCACGCCGACCGGTAAGCAAATGAACCGAGTTGCGTGAGTTATTTAAATAATAGCGCGCTACGCGCGAAGCATGTTTAAGCCCTTTTCAGGGCTTTAAACACAACAAATTGGCGACAAGGCAGGCGACCTCACGCCCCTAGGTTGGAGCTCCCCTGCGGCCGTGTGACACACGGTGCTCGTGCAGCGGGCGGCCGAAACATTAAAAAAAATATAATAATAATAAATCAGCCACAACACAAAGTAAATGACATTATAAAGAAGAAAAAAGAAGAAATGCTCCTACAAAGCGCCTATACTGAAGTTTTTCCTCTTCATCCCCTGAAAAGAGAGCTGGCAAACATAGGAAGGAGGCTCAGCCCTGAAATTGGAAAAAAGAAGAAGCACGTCAAGGCACAGTGAGTACAAGTGCCCCCCCATTGCCCATAACAATAGTCACTTCGCAAGACAGACACTGCGGCAAGAGACCCATCTGGCATCACCCCTGCCACAATGTCGGCTATACCTCCAGTAGAACCATTTATAGTGGAAGGTGCTCCCTCTACGCAAGCGCCAAAGTGGAGAGAATGGGTAGAGAGAGTGTTGCTATTTTTTGAGGCCACGAAGGTAGCAAATTACCAGAAACGCGCCATGCTCATCCACATAGGAGGGAAGGACATATATAAGATATCAAAAAACCTCGTGGAAGATGCGCCAAAAACACATGCGACACTCATAGCTGCCCTCAACCGCCATTTTGAACCAATGGTCAATACTGATTATGAGAGATTTATATTTAGACAAGCGAGGCAACAGGTGGATGAGTCGTTAGATGCTTTTCACCTAAGGCTAAGGGAGTTAGCGGGCACGTGCCAGTTTAATGATGAGACTGAAGAAGTCCAAGGACAATTGATACAAGGATGTGCCTCTCTCCTGCTCAGGGAACGCATACTAGAGGAATCCGGAAAATCATTACTGGATATTTTACAGCTGGGTCGCACAAAGGAGCTATCAAAAGCCAGGGCTTCGCACATGGAGGCAGCGCTACAGCGTCCCATAAAGGAAGAGGTGACCAATACAGTAATGGTACCCAGAAACCCCCCCCCACAAAAGGTGAATAATCCACGGCCCAGACAGTGCAGGTATTGTGGTGGAGTACCACACCGAGCATCTGAGTGTCCGGCAAGGGGAAAAATATGCTCTGCTTGCGGAAAAATGAATCACTTTGCCAAGGTTTGCAGATCCAAAAGCGCTCGAGGGGCTACTGTCAACATTGCACTCAAAGAAGCCCCTCCCGGAAAATCGGAGCGAGGGAGTGACATGGATGATGACGAAACGGTCATTCATGTCGTACACTCCTTATTTGCGGCCACACCTACCAGCCCTCGCCAAGCGCAACTTCCAAGGTGCCAGATACTTATGGGTCATCACGAAGTGGTTGCTGTAGTAGATACAGGGCATCCATAAACCTACTGGCAGCAGAAGAACATTGCCAAATGTCCCCGACTCCAGCACTGACCAAGACAAATCTCAAGGTGTATGCATATGGACAAAGTACCCCCCCTCTCCCTGAAGGGGTATGTTCCAGACCACCATCACTCATGGACAACAGTCAATACTGGCGAAGGTGTACGTGACCGAGGGAGGAACCGGCATGCTATTAGGCTGTAGGGCGGCAGAGGAGTTACAAATAGTGACCTTTGCGCTCAGCATTCACCAAGAGTCGGTGACGGACTTGGTAGCCAAATATGAGGGAATCTTCAAAGGCATTGGGTGTCTCCGAGGCCGGGAGATCAAGCTCCATATTGATCACACAGTTCAACCTATAGCTCTCCGCCATCGGCGAGTAGCGTTTCATCTCAGACC
Organism: Pleurodeles waltl; assembly: GCF_031143425.1. Classification (NCBI taxonomy): domain Eukaryota; kingdom Metazoa; phylum Chordata; class Amphibia; order Caudata; family Salamandridae; genus Pleurodeles; species Pleurodeles waltl. The sequence goes on along the minus strand of NC_090445.1, from coordinate 118,702,464 downwards.
CCAGGTGGAGAAAGAATTAGACAATCTGGAGAAAGCCGGGATCATTGAGAAGGTTTTGGGGCCCACCCCCTGGGTTTCTCCCATCGTGGTAGCTCAGAAGCCCAAACAACCAGGCGAGGTGAGAATCTGTGTGGACATGCGTCTCCCAAATGCGGCCATTAAAAGAGAGAGGCACCTGACCCCTACGATCGATGACATTTTAGGAGAACTCAGTGATTCTAGATGGTTCTCGAAGCTTGATCTCCGGTCTGGGTACCACCAGTTGGTGTTGGCCCCGGAATCCTGCTACATAACGACGTTCTCTACCCATGTGGGGCTCCGGAGGTACAAACGTCTGAGTTTTGAAGTATCCAGGTTTTTGGGGTATCCAGTGCGGCGGAAGTATTCCAAAATGTCATCCAGGAGCTGTTGGTGGGTTTGCCGAGAACAATAAATGTAAGTGACGATATCCTTGTCCATGCCCCCACCATTGCTGAACACAACGCCCGACTACAAAATGTCCTACAACGCATTCAGGACTCGGGACTCACTTTGCATCGGCAAAAATGCGAATTTCTAAAAGACAGAATACAATTCTTTGGTTACACGTTCTCGGAGAGCGGGGTTGCTCCAGACCCCGCAAAGGTAAACGACATCAAGGAGGCGCCACTGCCCACTACAGTCACCGAAGTCAGAAGTTTTCTAGGGATGGTAAACTACTGTGGTCGATTTATAAAGGACTTATCCAATCTGACCGAACCTCTGAGGAATCTCCTCAAAGTATCCGAGTCGTGGCAATGGGGGTCCGCTGAGCAAATAGCGTTTGACAAAATCAAAGAAGCGTTATCAAGCAACACGGTGCTGAAATATTTTGATCCAAGAAAAAATACCAAGGTCGCTGTTGATGCGGGACCCATGGGTTTAGGTGCTGTGCTATTGCAGGAACAGGGGGAAGGAATGTGGGCTCCTGTTGCCTATGCCAGCCGTTCGCTCACTGACACTGAACAGCGTTACTCGCAAATTGAAAAGGAGGCCATAGCGGTCCACTGGGGTTGCAAGCATTTCCATATTTATGTGTATGGCCGCCCGTTTGTCATGACCACTGACCATAAGCCATTGCTTCCACTGTTCAATGGAACCGCTTCCAAGCCACCGCCCAGAATTGAGAAATGGATGCTACAATTGCAAGATTATAGGTGTCAATTGGAATATCGCCCGGGGTCCGAAAACCCGGCTGACTATCTTTCGAGACATCCCGAAGTGCATCAGAGGTGGAAGTCAAAGAAGCAAGGGAAACTGAAGAATATTAGATATGTGACTGATCGATCCCAGCCGTTGCCAATGACGATGGGGGAAATAATACAAGCGACTAAGTCGGACGAGTGCCTGCAGAAAGTGATGGCAGCCATACAGAGTAATCAGTGGCATCATGTCAAAAACCAATTGCCTTTGCTGAACGTTGAGGCTCAACGCGTCCTTGGAAGTCTCTACAGCGTGAAGAGTGAACTTACCACTGACTCCCAAGGGTGCCTGTTAAGGGGAAGTCGTTTGGTGATCCCTTCTTCCCTCACTGCCAAAGCTGTTGAGTTGGCAGACAATGGCCACCAAGGGATGGTCAAGAGTAAGAGCCGCCTCCGATCCAAAGTATGGTTTCCCCTAATGGATGAAAAGGTTGAACGTTTGGTCAGGTCGTGCCGTTGGTGTCAGCCTACCAGTGAGTCGAGCCGGCCTGTCCCCATTGAGACTGAGCCAACCCCAACTGGTCCGTGGGTCTCCGCAAGTTTGGATTTTGGTAGTTTGCCTGATGGACGCCACACTATGGTCATCATTGATGATTTTTCAAAGTATCCTGAGGTTGAGATTATTCCGGTCCTCAAGGCAGAGGTAGTAATTTCTGGATTAGAAAAAGCTATGGCCACTCATGGTCTTATTGCAGAAATTAAGACTGACAATGGGCCACCTTTTCAGAGCAAGGAACTTGCTGAATACCTAAAGATCACTGGCACCCGTCATCGCCGGGTCACCCCTCAGTGGCCTCAAGCCAACGGGGAGGTGGAGCGGTTCATGCGGACTTTGAATAAGGTGATACGAATTGCGGTGGCCGGCGGCCAGTCTGTTGAGTATGCCATTTTTTCGTTCTTACGGAACTATCGACAAACGCCTCATTCTACCACCAATCTCGCTCCCAGTCATGTTGTATTTGGGAGGGCGTCTGTTGATGCTATTCCTCATCATCCTTCTTGGGTTCCTCCTGAGTTGGCCCGAGACGTGGTTCAGGAGAAACGGCGGATGTCGAATGTACGAGTCAGCCGTTCTCGGCGAGCCACAGCGTCAGACCTGAGAGTGGGTGATTGGGTGTTACTCAAGCAGACCCTACCGGGTAGTAAGTTTTGTACACCTTTTTCTACGGTTCCCTGGAAAGTTGTTCAACGGAATGGGTCTGCTGTGGTTGCCCAGCGGGGGTACCGATATCGTGACCCGAAATGTGTCGTTCTTCAAGAGATTTCATGACGCGGAATCATCTCGAGATGAAAGTGTTGACGGTGCTGATGGAGGTAGCCCGGTGTTCGAAGGACCTGAAACCAGTGTGCCACCGCGTGATCCTGTGAGTCGCCCTGACGGTGCTGTTGAGCCTGTCCCGTTTGGACCAGTGACTGGTGGTCCAGCCACTGAGGTGGCGTCTCAACGATCCGGATCTGCCCGATATGGTTTGCGGGGCAATCCCTGTCCTACTCGTCTCCGTGATCATTTGTGTGATTATTGACTGATTAGTCTTTTTGTTGTTTTTGTTGTTCTCGCATTTTTTTGGAGGAATGTAATGTCGCTGGCCAGTGGCGAACTGGCCAGCCGACACTGAAGTATTATAGAGGGGTGTTCGGGGGTTGTGTAACACCCAGTGTGAAATCCCAGGATGTTTCCGAGGGATTTCACCTGGTTCTGGTGTTGTGTTGGTTTGCTCCGTGGCCTCCGGCCCGGAGCTATAAATAAAGAGGAGGCGTGGCTGGGGACATTCAGAAACAGCAACGCGAGACGGAGCCCCGTGTTAAAGGGCTCCTCTCGGAAAAGGCCGCACCCAACCACACTGACCGGTAAGCAAATGAACCGAGTCGCGTGAGTTATTTAAATAATAGCGTGCTACACCCGAAGCGTGTTTAAGCCCTTTTCAGGGCTTTAAACACAACACTGTACTAGAAGAGGCACAGGGGCAGATGGAGGCCTCAGACTAAGTATAGTCTGTGATGGGGAAGCCACGATGCAGACCGGAGCAAACAAACCAACCCGGGGCAGTGGAGTCACACAAAATATTGCTCCCCAACAGAATGTGGTGAGGTCCCCTGAGTCGTCCATATGTGGGGAATATTCAGAGCTGAAGAGGGCGGGGGCTGCACGTGCCTCGGTTACGCCCCTCCCCTGGGAGACCAAAAATAGCCATAAGGACAGCCAGGTCGAAGAGCAGGGGGCAACTTCATCCAGGGGAGAACACCTCCATACAGGGAGATGGGCTTATGATTAATACATAGAGGCAGGAAGGGTCTCTAATATGCTTGCAATGAGGACAGTGCCCCAGTGGGGCAGGTGTCGTACTTCCAGAGAGGGCCATTCATGTGATTGCTTAGAAGGGGGATTCTGCGCCTCCACAGAGGGGTCTCTCGAAGCCCTCGTGTGGATGCATAGTGGGGCCTCTTCTGTGCCTCCGCAGAGGGGTCTCACTTACGCGTTCACTGAAGGGTTGCTTGTGGGCATCTACAGTGAGGCCTCTTGTATGCTTACAGAGAAGAGCTTCTTGTGTGCTTTCTATAGAGGACCGGGGCTGGGCTCTACTATACTTCGACAGAGGGCCCCTCATGTGCATGCACAGGGTGGTCTCTTGTATGTTTCCATAGGGAAACCTCTTTAGAGCATCCTGAGTGAAGCCTCTCGTGTGCATTCACAGAGGTCTGTCTCCTATTTTTCCTTGGAGGGTGCCTCTTGTCTGTATCCACAGGGAGGCTTCTCATGTGCATTCACAGGAAAGCCTGTTATGTGTAAGACCAAAGGGCCTCCCGTGTGCATCCACAGAGGGGCCTCTTTTGTGCATCCACAGGGGGTCCTCTCCTATGCTTTCACAGACGGGCCTCTTTTCTGATACCACAGAAGGACTCTGTGTGCTTCCACGTAGGGGTCGCTTGTGCTCCTGCAGAAGAGCTTTTTGTGTCCTTCCACAGAGACCCCCCCTCGCGTGTTTCCAGACTGAGCATCTCAGCAGCTTCCTCAGAGCCTCATCTCCTGTCGTCCAGCAAAGGGGGCTCTTGTGTGCCTCCAAAGAGAGGCCTCTCCTCTTCATACAAAGACCAGGTTCCTGTGTACTGCCACAGAAGAGTGTCTTGTATGCTTCAACGGAGCAGGACCCTCAAAAGTGAGGGCAACAGGGCCTGACTGCTTCAGAGCCCGCACTTTTCAGGGCCCCTCGCTGCCTCTGTAAAAATATTTACATTTATCACAAACGCAGGCCTTGTGTACAATTGTGATTCAAAGTATGGTCAATTGGGCAGCAATTATGCCATATCCTGCAGCTGCTATAAATGTTTTTCAGGGCAGGAAGTCTATTTGGAAGGAGGTCGTCCTGCTGCAAATTATCATGGGGGTGCCCACAGGACGTTAGTGTCCTGGGCTTTAAAACACTTCTGTTGTCCGCTACACAGGGGCCTCGTCTGCGTTTCCATGGAGGATCACCTCATATGCTTCCAGCAGGGGCCCTCCATGTGCTTCCACACCAGGCCGCTCCAGTTTATTACAAAATCCTCTTTTGTGCTTCCACTGTGGGGCATCACGTGTGTATCCATAGATGTGCCTCGTGTGCTTCAACATAGCTGCCTTGAGCGAGCCGCCATAGAGGAACTTCACGTGTGGTACCACAGAGGGGCCTCACATTTGCTTCCACAGAGGGGACATCCCTCTGCTTCCACAGAGGGCCTGTCATCTGCTTCCATAGAGGGAACCCTTTAGTGCTTCTGCAGAGGGGTCTACCGCATGCTTCCAAAGAGGGACCTCTTCTGTACCTCGAAAGAAGAGCCTCTTGTGTGCTTCCACAGAGGGGTCTCTCATGTGCTTTCACAGAGGGGCTTGGCATCTACTTGTATAGAGGGAATCCTTTAGTACTTCTACAGAGGGGTCTCTCGCATGCTTCCAAAGAGGGACCTCTCCTCTACTTCCAAAGAAGAGCATCTTGTGTGCTCCCTCACAAGAGGGGTTTCTCATGTGCTTCCACAGTAGCCTTTGTTATGTCCACCCATAGTAGGGTATCTTGTGTGCTTTAACAGAAGAGCTTCCATAAAGGACAGGGACCTCTATTGTAATTCCACAAAGGGGCTTCTTGTACGCTTTCATAAGTGGCCCCTTGTTTGTTTCAATAGAGGGGCCTCTTCTGTACTCGCACACAGGAGCCTCTCGTGCTTCTGCAGAAGGGCCCCTCACCTGTATCTACTGGAGGGCCTCCCATGTGCATTCACAGGGAGACCTGCCGTGTGCATCAACACATTGGCCTCCCTTATGCTTCCAGAGAGGGCCTCTTTTGTGCTTCCTCAGAAGGGCCTTTTGTGTGCTTCCGCGGAGTTGTCTCTTGTGTGCTTCCGCAGAAGAGCTTCTTGTGTATTTCGATACAGACTCCCTCATATACTTCCACAGTGGGCCTCTCAAACGCTTCCTCGGAGCCTCCGCACCTGTCCTTACACAAAAGAGCCTCCTGTGTTTCCAAAGAGAGGCTCCTTGAGCGCATTCATTAAACAGCCTCTCGTGCGCTTCCACAGAAGAGCATCTTGAGCGCTTCCACATAGCAGGACTGTAAAAGGTTGGGGCCAGCAGGGCCTGATTGCCCCAGACCCCGTACTGTTCAAGGTCCTGTTACCTCTGTCAAATGTTTTCATGTGTCACAAAAGCAGGCCTTGTGTGTGTTTGTGACCCAAAGTATTGCCAATTAGGCAGTATGCTTAAGTTGCCTGCAGCTATCTCAGGACAGGAAATCTATTGTGAAGGGGGTTCTCCTGCAAAACAAAGGGTCCCCAAGCCAAAGGAAGTTAGCGACCCAGGCCCCCCAAAAAGCTTCTGACATGTCTGCTTTTATGCCACTTAGGGACCTCTTGTGTGCTTCTACAAATAGGCTTCTCATGCGCTTCCATAGAGGGGCTTCTCATGCGCTTCCATAGAGGGGCTTTACAGCTCCTCCCACATAGGGATTGACTGTGGTTTTCATGTGCCCTTCCTTAGAGGGCCCTTGCATGCGCTTTGGCACAGGGAAATCTCTTATGATTCAACGAGGGGTGCTTCGTGTTCTTTCTCTCAAGGCTTCTCTAGGGTTTACTCACAGACTCCTAGACAGAGCTTAGACAGAGGGTCCTCTCGTAAGGCGTTTGCTTCTTCAGTAGGGACTCTAATGCGCCTTCATAGAGAAGCCTCCTGTGCGCTTCAATAAAGCTGCCTTGTGTGTGCTTCCATAGAGGGGTCTCATGTCTGCTTCCACCGAGGGGCATTGCACCTGCTTCCATAGAGGGGTCTCATGTCTGCTTCCACCAAGAGACGCTGCATCTGCTTACATAGAGGGGTCTCATGTCTGCTTCCACAGAGGGGCCCTGAGTATGTTTCCATAGAGGGGACCCTTCTGTGCTTCCACAGAAGAACCTCTTGTGTGCTTGCATGGTAGGGCCTCTCGTATGCTTGCACAGAAGGACTCCTCGTGCGCTTCCATTGAGGGGCCTCTTTTGTGTTTGTAGAAGGGCCTCTCATCTATATCCACAAAGTGGCCTCTCGTATGCTTCCATAGAGGGGCCTTTTTTGCGATTCCACATTGTGGCCTTTTGTATGATTCAAGAGAAGGGCCTCTTGCGTGCTTTCACAGACGAGCTTCTTGTGTGCATCCATAGAGACCACCTCCTGTGCTTCCACAATAGGCCGCTCATGAGACTCCTCAGAGCCTCCTCACCAGTGCCTCTAATGTGCTTCCAAAAAGAGGCCTCTCTGTGTGCATGCAAAAAGCAGCCTCTAGGGTTCCCCACAGAACAACGTCTTGGATGCTTTCACAGATCAGGACGGTCAAACTTGAGAGGTAGTAGGTCCTGATTACCCCAGAAACTCAACTTTTCAGGGCCCTGTGCTGACTCTGTAAATATATTTACCTGTATCACAAAAGCAGGCCTTGTAAAGTACTGTCAATTAGGCAGTAATATCGTGTTATGCTGAAGCTGCGTATACACGCTTCTCGGGACATGATGTGTATTGTGAAGGAGGTCCTTCTGCTGCCAAAAACACAGAGGAACCCAACTGGAAGTTAGGTCCCCAAAAGCACCTCCTGACAGGCCTACCACGGACGGACCTCTCTTTCTTGTGGTGCCACAGAGGGGCCTTTCGTGTGCTTCTACAGAGGAGCATCGCGTTTCCTTCCCCATAAGCATCTCGAGTGCCACTCCATAGAGAGGCCTCCCAGGCGTTTCCACCGCGAGGCGGGGGTCTCATATGCTTCCACGAGGGGCCCCTCCTGTGCTTCCACCCAGGCCTCTCCGGAGTTTCCTACAACTCCCCTTTTGTGCTTCCACAGAGAGACCCCTCTCATGCTTTCCAGAAGGGGCCTAGCACCAGTGCTTACTTCGTAAACAAGTGAAAGGGCCCGCGTATTGCTCAGGAGGCCACAGCATCTTGCACCGCAGACTGTAACAACCATCAATGCCATACTGTTGTATAAACGTCCCCCATTAAGCATCACACTTCGATAAATGTCACAGTTTGAACATTTTCAGGCAATCCAAGGCCCTGGATGTTGTAGAGTTATTTTTAAATGTTAAATTGATGTGCTCCCCTCAAAAATAGACAGACAGTACCACGATGTGGTGGACTGTTGCAAGTAAATGCCGGTGTTAACAATGAAATGCTGGTGCCGAGAACCGCTAAACACTGGCTCAAATTAAGCATTGCCTAGCACGTGTTTCGACGGAGGGCCCGGCGGCTCCTTCCACTGTGGGGACTCTCGTGAGCCTCCTTTGAGAAATTTCGTGTGCGCATCCGTAGTAGGGCCTCGCATCTGCTTCCACAGAGGGACACACAGGCCTTTAGACACTTTGAAAGAAGAGGACGCACACACAGCTTGCCCAAGGATAAGGTAAATGGGGAGGGGTGAGGTTATTTCACACAGACGTGCAAGGTATGGTGGGAGGGTGAGTGTCGAACCCTTCCACCCCGGAAGGAACGAAAAATCACGTGTAAGGTGGGGCAGTAAACGAGGTGGATGGGATGAAAGATCGAGCGCATTCTGAAGCCTGGTGCAGCCGGATGGGGTGAGTGTTGAACGTAAGAGGACATGTTTAGATGGTGAGAGTTAAACGGTGTGAGGGTAGAGGCTTAAGGGCGAGCCCGGAAAGGTAACACGACAAGGCTATGGTGTATGCGGTTTCTGAGATTAAAGGTGAAAGGTTAAGAGTTACATGCTAACAAGTTGGTCATTAGGGGGAATGGTTGAGGGAGGAGTTGTAAGGAAGAAAAATAAAGGGTAAAATGGTGACATAAGGTCAGAGAGTAAGGGTTAAAGGTTGGAAGGGAAAGGTTTGTAAGGTGATGGATGAAGAGCAAGCGAGGGGGTTTTATAGGGCGAGATGTGAAAAGTCAAAGAGCACGTTTTATGGAATAAGAGGTGAAATGGTCAGAGGGGGAGGTTTTTAAGGTGAAGAGGGGAGGTCGGAAACGGGCGTTTACAGGGCGAGAGGTCAGAGGGCGAGGGTTAAAGGCTGAGAGGCGAACAGTGGAACGACAAGGCTGAAAGGATGTGTAAATTCCAGACATTACCTTGGGTATGAACAGCAGGGCCAGCGTCAGGGTGACGGTGACATGAGTGTGAATGAAAAACAGCAGCAGCGTCCAGTCGGGGTGCAGTGTGGGGACCATGAGAAACCTGCAGATGGGAGGGAGGGGAGAGAGGGGTCATTCTTCAACTTTCGGCGCTCTGCAGGCCATTCCTGGCTGGTCACTGCCCCTTGGACCCTTACTGACGTCTCACTGTCCCTTCAATGTTTATCTGACCTTTCACTGCCCAGCGGAGCCTTACTGACCTCTCACTGCCCCTTCGATGTTTATCTGACCTTTCACTGCTCAGCGGAGCCTTACTGGCCTCTCACTGCCCCTTCAATGTTTATCTGACCTTTCACTGCCCAGCGGAGCCTTACTGACCTCTCACTGCCCCTTCAATGTTTATCTGACCTTTCACTGCCCAGCGGAGCCTTACTGACCTCTCACTGCCCCTTCGATGTTTATCTGACCTTTCACTGCCCAGCGGAGCCTTACTGGCCTCTCACTGCCCCTTCAATGTTTATCTGACCTTTCACTGCCCAGCGGAGCCTTACTGACCTCTCACTGCCCCTTCAATGTTTATCTGACCTTTCACTGCCCCTTCAATTTTTATCTGACCTGTCACTGCCCAGCGGAGCCTTACTGACCTCTCACTGCCCCTTCAGTATTTATCTGACCTTTTACTACCCGGTGCAGCATTACCGATCGCTCGCTGCTTTGCATGCCATGCCTGTTCAGTCTCTGCCTTGTAGGGTCTTCCCGGCATGTCGCTGCCCTGTCGAGCACTATTGACCTCTCACTGTCCTGCAAGGCACCCCTGACCCGTTGTCACTGCCTCTGTGGAGAATTAATGACCTCTCACTGCGCTGGCAGGGTTTATCTAATATGTCACTGCCCTCTGCAGCATTATTTATGTCCTGCAAGACATCCACGACCCGTCACTGCCTCTGTGAAGTATTAATGACCTATCACTGCACCAGCAGGGTTTATCTAATCTGTCACTGCCCTCTGTAGCATTACTGATTTTACACTGTCCTTCAAGGCGTCCATGACCTGTCACTGCCTCTGTGAAGTATTAATGACCTAACACTGCACCAGCAGGGTTTATCTAAAATGTCACTGCCGTCTGCAGCATTATTTATTTTACACTGTCCTTCAAGGCGTCCATGACCTGTCACTGCCTCTGTGGAGTATTAGTGACGTAACAGTGCGCCGGCAGGGTTTATATAACGTCACTGCCCTCTGCAGCATTACTGACCTTGCACTGTCCTTCAAGGCGTCCGTGATCTGTCACTGCCTCTGTGGAGTATTAATGACCTCTCACTGCGCTGGCAGGGTTTATCTAATATGTCACTGCCCTCTGCAGCATTATTTATTTTACACTGTCCTGCAAGACATCCACGACCTGTCACTGCCTCTGTGGAGTATTAGTGACGTAACAGTGCGCCGGCAGGGTTTATATAACGTCACTGCCCTCTGCAGCATTACTGACCTTGCACTGTCCTTCAAGGCGTGCATGACCCGTCACTGCCTCTGTGGAGTATTAATGACCTAATGCTTTGCCAGCAGGGTTTATGTGACCTGTCACAGCCCTGTGCAGCATTACTGACTTTACACTGTCCTTCAAGGCGTCCGTGACCTGTCACTGCCTCTGTGGAGTATTAATGACCTCTCACTGCGCTGGTAGAGTTCATCTAATATGTCACAGCCATGTGAAGCAGTAATTACCTCGCACTGCTCTGTAGGGCCTTCTGTGGTGATGTATGCATCCCCTTGTCGCTGTGGGCACATATAACACAAATCTTAACATTTGACACAATTTCTGAATCCATGCGTGGCCACCAATAACTTTCCCTGATCTTCCTTTTGGTTGTAGTTTGTCCAAAATGCCCATCGTGCCCACTCATAATTATTTTATCCCGTAACCCAATGGGGGAAGTGAGTGGTTCTCAACCATATTCTCACCGCATTCCACATTCCACGTTCCAGTCCCACGGGACACTTAATGTGGACGGATGAATACATCACCCACCTTCCTGACATGTCACTTCTCTGTTGGGCATTACTGACTTCACACTGGCCTGCGAGGCATCCAGGACCTATCACTGCCTCTGCGGAGTACCAGCAGGGCTTATCTAACATGTCACTGGCTTCTGCAGCATTACTGACCTTACACTGTCCTTCAAGGCGTCCATGACCTGTCACTGCCTCTGTGGAGTATTAATGACCTAACACAGCCATGTGCAGCATTGCTGGCTTCAGTGCTGTGCAGGTTCTTCCTGGCCTGTATCTGCTGTGTGAATGTTTTTATGCCCTCTCACTGCTGTATAGGGTCCTCCTGATCTGACACTGTCCTGTGGCACATTCCTGATCTTTTGCTGTCAAGCAGGGCCTTCCCGACATCACTTCTCTGTGAAACTTTACTTAGCTCAAATTGATCTTGTGGGCATGCAAGAACTGCCACTGCCCTGAGGAGCTTTCCTGATCTCTCACTGCTTTGCAAAACACAGGTTTTATGTCAAATATTGAGTTGAAAAATATCGACCTGCAACAACACGGGCTCCATAATATCGACTAGCAATGTAAATAGATGTGGATTTAGAATAGTACATCTTTATTTCCCTATATATACCTACCTTTACCATACAGTACTAGTGAGCACGTTGGAGTCGATCTAAGATCTCCATACTGAAGCACTACACTGTGATTGATATGCCTGACCTGTCATTGTCCTGTGGGACGTTACTACCTTGCATGGCATTCCTGAACTGTCACTGCAGGGAATTCCTGACCGGGCAGCCTGAAGGGACAGTCTTGACCTTTTACTGTCCCACGAAGCATTCATGGCCCATCACTGCCATGAAGTGTATTTCTTACAATCGCTGCCATACGGGGAATTTCTTACCGCGCACCGGCTTGCAAAGTGTTCCTGACCCATCAATGCCCTGCTGGCGATTTCTGACCCATCAACTGTCCTGGGGGGCACTTTTGACTTGTCACGGTCATGCATTGCATTTTAAACAACACTGCCTTGTGGGGCTTCTCTCACCTCTCACTACCCTGTGCAGTATTATTGACTTCCCACTGTTCTGCAGGGGACTCGTAATCCATCCCTGTCCTGCGAGGCATTCCTGTCCTATCACTGCCCAGTGGAACATTTGTAGCATTTCTGCACACGCAACACAACAAGATGATTGACGGAGTGCTGAAACTTTGCAAACACTCATTCCCCAGTCATGCCACTCCAGTTTGGACCTAGCCCTATGCACATCCGCTTTGATCCTGTTCCCCAGGGGAACAGCCTAGCCTGATCTGCCAGGCCAGGTCCTACCTGGACCGGAAACAGGCATCCTGGGACCGGGCTTTAAGGTTTCACTCCTCATCAGCCAGGCTAGCTTGAATCCAATGGCTCAGCGAGCAAGCGACCCACGCCTGGGCATACCCTTGCCATTTAGCAAAACCAAAATAAAATGTTGGTCGGAGTTTTGAAAGCTGGCTGATGTGGGGTGATAACCTGAAACCGGAACCAGAATGCTTGTTTTCGGTCAAGGGAGGACCTGGCCTAGCAGTTAGGGCTGGACTGTTCCCATGGGGAGCAACGTCAAGACTGATTTGCATATGGGTGGGTGCAAACTGGGGTGGCATGGTGAGCAAAAGAACGATGGATTTAGTCCAGATCTGCGAGTGGGGGTGAGTGTTTGAAAGGTTTCAGAATTCATTCCATCATTCTTTTGTGTTGCTTTTCTGCACAAGCCTTAGGACTGCTGACCTATCTGTCCTGCAGTGTATTCATGATCCGTCGCCGTCCTCATGTGCATCCTGACCCCTCACTACTCTCTGGGGCATTCCTAGCCTATCACAGCCTGTGAGTTCTCTTCTGTGAAGCTCCACTGCTAGCCTTTACTCTCATTTCTGTTGTCAGCTTTAACTGTTGGCCTGTGTTGTAGGTGTCCACTGTTGCTTTCTATTTGTGGTTTATCTAGTCAGTCCCTATTGTTACTATTGGTGTCTGGTGTTAGTCTCTGCCTTTGGACTCTGTGGTATTGTTTTCTGATGTCGGGCTGTGTTGCTGTTATTCACTGTTCATTTTTATGTTAGGTTTTGTTGGTTCATTTGTATTGGCCCCTGTTTGGTCTCTGTTGTTCTTAATTCATTGGACTCTATATCATTTCTCTCTGTTGCTGCTCTTTATAGTTGGTCTTTATGTTTGGTTTTGTTGGATAAGTTTATTGGTCTCTGCTGTTGGTTTCTGTTGCTGTTCTTTATTATTGGTCTCTATGTGTCATAATATTTAGTCTCTTTAGTCTTTTGTTGCTTTACATTCCATTGGTCTCCATTACTATCTGTGATTGTTCATCTCTTTTACTGGCTTCTATGGATTCTATAGTCAGTATATAGTGTAAGCCGCTGCTGTTAATCTGCTGTCAGCCTTTTTTGCTAATCTACTCTAGGCTCTACTGTTGTTTTCTGTAGTCAGTCTCAATTGTTGGTCTCTATAGTCACTGTAGTGTTGATCCTTGATCTAAGTCTCTTAAATTGCCCTTTATTTTTGGCCACAGTTGTTGGCGTCTGTAATTGGTGTCTGCTGTTGTCTTCTGTTGTTTCTTTTGGTCTTAGCTGATGGGTTCTAGTGTTTGCCTATGTTGTTGCTCTCTAATGTTGGCCTCTGTTGTTGATCTCGGTTGTTGGCCTTGGTTGTTAGTTTCTATTGCTTTTCTCTATTGATGGTCTCTAATGCTGATTTCTATAGTTGCTATTTTTGGGTTGTATAGTCGCACGTTATTGCTGGTCTTGCTTGCCGTTGGTGTTCTCTATTGCTGTTCTATATTGTTTTTTCTATTGGTTTCTATAGTCAACCCTTACTGTTGATCTTTATCCTCTGTTTCTCCAGTCACTCTCTGTTGTTGGTCTCTGCTGTTGATCTTTATTATTGCTCTGTCACTTGTTCTCTGTTGTTCTAAGCTGCTGATCTTCTATTATTGCTGTGTTCCTGTTCACTGCTGATGGTCTGCAGTCAACCTAACCGCACAGTCAGACTCACCTGACAACATGGAAGGCGGCAGAGATCACCATTTCATTGTGTAGAGCCACACCCATGTACCGAGGCTCGTGGAAGGCAGATGGTACCGTCCTGGTGGCATAACACAGGAAGCTGCCCCAGAACAGGAGGAGAAGTTCAGCTGTAAGGAAGGGAGACAGGTGTCAAACTTATATCAGCAACAAAGCTCAGTGTTAACAATGGTGCAGCCAGCAGGCAGGTGTCAGAAATCCAAAATTTCATACCAAATTAGAGAATGGCTTAAGTGTAATACCAGAAGGAGAGGTGCAGGCTAAACAGGTTTCCCAATTTCCTGATTTTCAGACTTTGCAAAGTTTCCTAGTTTATCTTCAGAACGTTTTTCTGCACATTTAAAGAGAACTGTCACCGTGTTGCCAGATAATTTAGCAAGCAAAATATTTCATGGAAAAAAGACAGTAAAACTACAGCAATAAATACAATGAAAGCAATTAGTAAGAAGGATTGGCAAAGTCACTAAATCTCTCCTTTGGTGCCTAATGCTTAGGCAATACCTTTTTGGGACGATGAACACTATTGGCAAGATTCTGTGCAGCATAGTCAACAGTAAAAAATACAAGTATTAAAAAAGGTGGCATGATGCAGCTGCTAGGTGTGCTCCTGTGTCACCATGCATGCAAACCTATAAAAACGACGTGGCACCAAATATGAAATTTAAGTAGCAGAGAAGTGCTTTTTTTTAGGGTGGAGGGGCTAGCAGCAATTTCCTAACTCGCAGTGCAATAAATAAATAAATAAATAAAAATAAGGGACAGAGCACGTGAGTGTAGAGTTCTCTAAAACTGAAGCAGCAGAAGGACACAAACCAGCCAATCAGCGAGATGGTACAGAGGCTGTAGTTCAGGGCAGGATCAAACACAAGATGGATAAGCTGGGACAAGCAAAGCCACTCAATAGGAAGCAAGCAAATGAGAGTGACAGTAAAGTCAATCAATGGTAAGCAGTGGGAGGCAGTGCTTTAAATGGGCCGGTACTCACGGGTACTGAGTACCGGCACTTCTTACTTTTACCTATCTGAGTACCGGCACTTTTCCACTGCCAAGGAGAGTACCGGTACTCATGAAGTGTAAGCTCATCGGTGCTAGTGCTGCTGAGCTCGAGGGTGTTAGAGTGGAGCTGATCAGTAGGGCACTCTGTCAGCCAGAGCGCCTCTCTAGCCCTTAGCTGATTCATTGCTGAACCATTCAACAGGGGCTCATTGCATTATGCAATGTATGTCTGGGTGTTGGGGATGTCACCGCCCCGCTGTGTTTGACAGAGTAGTGCCCACTGAGGCCTGCTCTATCAATCGCATTCACGCTCTCTGTGTGCAGCAGAAGGAATAATCCCAAATGAAGTAAATTTGTAAATGTGTGTCTCTGCTTGTGTGTATTTTTGCTTTGTGTGTGCATGTGTGCATGCTTCTATGTGTACACGTGTGCTTGCTTCTGTGTGTGCATGTGTGCTTGCTTCTGTGTGTGCACTCCAGAATATTTAAGTATTGTGGCAAATGCAAATTAGTAGAAACAGTATGGCAGTGATAAGCTGCAAATATTGCAAAACAAGCAAACATCAACATATCTTGATTGGCCTTCATTTCCGGTAAAGAGTTAACATGTTTTGTTTATATTGATACATTTCTCACGTTTTGGTATGTCTTGTAACTGGTGTAGAGCTCATTATTAATGCTGCTATTTCAGAGTCTCATTTGTCCTGGGGCACTCTGATTATTAGCCTGAAAGTGCTAATAGTGGTGTTGATGGCTTGGCTGCATTCATGGTTCAAAAGGTCTAACCATTATGATTTAGGATCTAATCCCAGCAGGTATTCACACCACTCTTTATTAGCATATGTAGCCAGTGCTTAATTTGTAAATAAAAATGTTCCGGTGCGGAAAGCTCTCCTCTGAAACAGGCGGCTGCTGTAATTAAAAGTGGGAACACGGAATACCAAGGCAGTGTAATCCTTAAATCATCTCGGGCCTCTCCAATCCATTTAAGGCCTCTCTCTACCCCTTCAGCTCACTCTTGCAGCTTTCTCGTTTCTCCCTTTGGGGTGTTTTTTCCTTTTTCTCTCCCTCCGTCTTTCCATATGAGTCTTTCGCTCACAGTAAATGCTTGAGGCAGAAAAATAAGTGCCAGCCCGCAAAAATAAGTGCTGGTGCTCTGCACCAGAATCAACAAGCACAAATTAAGCCCTGTATGTAGCTGTTAATTTGCACATATCGGAAGTTTGAGATCACTGTCAAGGGCAATGCAAGGGCAAAATGAATACTGTATAAAAATTTATTTGTATCATCATGCCCCGCCCCGTCTCTAACTCCACCCAGTAGCCACGCCCCCTTGCTCAATTTAATGAGTACCTGCACTTAATATTTCCCATTTAAAGCACTGGTGGGAGGGCTGTAAACTCTTGGTAAACCCACAATAGGTGTTTTGCGACCAGCTTTACGGTAGGCTCAATCTAAAAACAAAAGTTGAATCATTTGTATTCAACCTCATTGCAACTTGCAGACGAGAAGATACATTTTGCAAACTATACCTACATTTCGAGGTGTACCACACATTGTCTATTTTGTTTTTTAGATTATTCACTTCTATGTAATATTCATCAAATATAGCCTGAAATTTTATGCAACTTTACTCAGCCCTTCCTGCATACTTCAATTATCCTGCCAGCAAAGTTTACACAATGCGGCCTAGCAAATAGTATTGGGTTTCTTACATAATTTCCACAAGTGTTTGTGTTTCCAAAAATGCCTGACGATTTGCAAAAAAGCAGTGCTTTTTTATAGTCCAAAACCTCTGCAGACTTGAAAACCAGCTCTTTTCTTTTGAAATCTGTTTATTGAGGTTTACAGATATACAAAGGCATCACGAAGGGTAAGGCATCTTACTGGCAAAAATTAGAGTGGTACGGTGATTATAGCAGCATATCCTTATTAGCGACATACAAGAGAATAAAGTTCTGATATAGGTGACAGCAATAGAGCGAACATTGTACCCTCAGGCCTTATGAGCAATACAACGTTACAGGTAAAAGCTTTGTCGTTTTGGGGGAAGAAGGAGGGGCAGAGGAGGGGAATTAGAAAAATGTAGGTACAATCAATACAAAATAACAAGAAAGAACAATAAACATCATTCAAGTATATGAGATAAATAAGCAGTGCTGATAAGCCATCACGACATAATGGCTCTCCATCTCGGGGCTGGGGCATCCTTAGGAGGATTTACAGCAAGGGACATTAGTTGCGATGTTGGGGGTGGGGGTCAGAGGAACAATTCAAGTGCCTTCAGTTTTTGTGGGGTAAAGCAAGTGAATTCTGTTCATAAGAGATAAGTGAGCAAAGGGTGCCAGAATCTATTAAATTTAGCATCCGTGCCTGACAGTTTGTGGGTGAGTTGTTCTAGTGCCACGATGTGCCAGAGGTGAGTGATCCATTGCACCAGGGAAGGGGGGGATTGTTGTTTCCATGCTAGAGAATCCACTGTCTTGCCGCCTGTAGCATGTAACTAATGAGTATCCAGTCCATGCTGGTCATGCCTGTCGGGCCTTGGGGTAGTCCCAAAATAACAGGGAGCGGGGTGGCAGGATCAGGGTAGCCCAATACATCCTTGATGTGACTAAGGATCTCTTTCCAGAATATTTGTATGGGGGGAGTGGGGGGCGGTCTACCATGTATGTACAAGATCGCCCACTTCGAACTTGCACCTCCAGCATAGTGGGTGTGCCAGGGTAGATAGCTGACAAGTGAGAGGAAGTATTATACCATTGCTCGGTGAGTTAATAGGTGGTTTCCCACAGGAAGAAGCTACGATATAGTTTGGCAGTATCAAGCCACAGGGTATCCCATTGTTTAGGTGTAATTTCTTCAGCATCTTCTCTATTCCATACGCTCTGGTAAGGGTGTGTAACAATGCAAGTAGAATGTTGAAGGGTTTGATATGTGTTAGATATTAGCCCTTTTGACCCATTACATGACTGAACCAGTGTTTTGAAGGGGTATGGGGGAATATGATTGCAGGGTAGACTGTGTGGTGAAGCGCCCCGTGGCGCAGCTGCAGGTACTTCAGTCTAGCTTTGTCCAGTCGGCGATATTCCTCCCGAGAGTGCTCAGAAGTCTTCATCACGGGTCCCTGGAAGAGGACCTTCAGTGTCCTGCAGTCCTTATCAGTCCATGCCCAGAAGGCATGATGGGAGAGTGCGGAAGTGAAACCTGGGTATTTAGAGAGAGAAAGGGAGTCAAACCGCTCGATGATGTTGTTAGTTTATCCTATATTTCTAGTGCTGTCTTGGCCGGGTTTGCTGTGTAGACGCTTCGGGGATGGGCATGTTGCGGAAGCCAAGCCAAGTCCCACAAAGGCCTACAGGCTACTGCTCTATCACAGTGGCTTTTGCTTTCACGTGCCACCCAGACTAAGACAAATTGCAAGTGTGCTGCCCAGTTGTACTCTAAAACCCTCTTTTAAAAACCTAAACAGGCAGCCCTAAAATGTGTAGTAGTGTTGAACTGTTCCACCTCATCTTTACAGAAGTTACAATATCAAAGGAACGATGGCCATATAATATAAGTAACCTTTGTACGGATTGCGTGATAATTTTCTCTCCAATCGTACACAGCAAAGCTGAAAAATATATACAGGATGTCTTTATGCCATGGAATTACTTAGTAGATGAACACTGTTCTATGCAAAGTATACTTCAGCAGAACCCATTTACTCACATTAAATCAGGTTCTGTGCAATATTAACTGTTCAAAAAAGTTATTTTCGAGCAAATGTGTCAGAGCAAAATGTTTGCAACCTTCAGAAACTCTTACATAGGGTATGTGGAGGTTGCAAAATAAATACATGTTGCAACTTCGCACACTCCTAGATGTAAGCATGATTGAGTGAGCGAAGAAGGCAAGAGGAAAGGCAGGAGCCTTGAGTCGGAGAACGGAAAGAGAGGCTGTGCAGGAGGTTGCGGATGCAGGTGCAAAAGAAGAGAACGGCAGTGGGGAACAGCAGAGTGGGGCACTCACCCACAGCCATCATGTAGTCCCAGCGGTCATAGTCACAGAGGTAGAAGTAGAGGCCTCCAGGGGTCTGTGAACGGATCACCAGCGGAATGTTGCGGTCCATGTTCTCCAGCATCCCCACTGTCCAGGCCGTCAAGAACCAGAGGACCAGCAGCAGGATCACCGCCAACATCTTCAGCACCCGCACGCTGGTCATGTAAGGCACCCGCTGGGCCGTGCGTGACAAGAACACCTTGAGTACTCTACAAGGGACAGAAGAAGTCACAGCATGAGAAAATGTCTACCATGAGCCGTCTGGTGCTCTCTAGGGCTCTGGGCAAGGAGTGAGTGATTGCCTCCCATCAATAACTTAAGCACAATTAGAAATAACCAAGACAACTATTTTGGTGTTCAAAAGGTCACTCTGTTCCCTGGCTCTGTAAATTAAACATGTTAGTAGTTTAAGGGCCTTGAAGAAACCTTTTCTGTTGAGAAGGCTAAACAACGTTGACGAGCCACCAGACTAATTATCAGTAAGATTGACTGGCTGGAATTTTGTGTTAAGGTTTGAACCAGGATAACAGTGAAAGTGGTCCAAAAAACTATTTTTGTTACAATTAGCACCATGTGTGAACTGTATACACTGAGCGCACTTTCTTTTCATAGCTGGTTATGGTCTATATTAGGCTTTGTTACAATAGTTTATATAACTATAAACAAACTCTTTCTTACTTGTTATACTTGGTCGGGTCTCTCTTCTTTTTTTGTTTTATATGCATTGTAATTATTGTGCACCTCTGGCATGTGCTATGATTACAGAGCAGTTTTTCAAACGCAAGAACTATTCTATCAATATGTTTGATTTACCTGATCTTCTGTCAGGTTCAGGCACACATTCATTGCCATATTTTCTAGGTTAGTTTCTAGTGAATTATGTCCTGATTGCAGTTCAAGCGGTTTGAAGCTCAGTTGTACTCACTTGTGTGGCTGGACTTGGCCAGGTGACATCCATGCTTCTCCCCCATCTTCCCCACTACTTGGAGACTTGCTCTTCTGGATTGTCGCTGGATTTACTATTTTCCACCCGCTGTGCTGGTATTTTTACCCAGACTTTTTTGCCCGGGACCACGCACGGTCCTGCCTACCTTGTTTTTGTAAACCAGTCCTTCCTTAATTGTTATACTTGGTCATGTCTCCTTTTTTTTGTTCCTTGTAAGTTAAAAATATTTTATTTCTTATAATTCTGAACCCTCTACATACAGGCATGATCTATGAACCACCTGCATACAGGCATGGCCTCAATGGAGCTTGTCACCCGCTTCACACAGGCATGGCCTCAATGGAGCTTGGCACCCGCTCCACACAGGCATGGCTTCTGTGGAGCATGGCACCCCTCTGCATAAAGGCATGGTGCCTGCGGACGATGCCACCCATCTGCGGAATGGCATGGCCTCTGTGCAGCATGACACCCCACTACATACAGGAATGACCTATGTGTAAGATGTCGCCCAACCACTACAGACACATGACACGTGTGGAGCATGGCCCATATCTGCTTACAGGCATAATTTATGTGGACCACTGTATGTAGGGATAGCCTCTGTGAAGCATGGCACCTATTTATATATAAACATGATTTCTGTCGAGAATTGCGCTCATCCGCATACATGCATGTCTGCAAGCTGTGTAACATGGCACTTCTCTATATATAGGCACAACTTTGGTGGAAAATAGAACCCATCTGCATACTGGTTTGGCCTTTGTGGACGCATGATCTGTGTGTGGCATTGCACCCATCTGAATACAGACATTGCCTCTGTTAAAGCATTGGCACTCAGCTGCATACAGGCATGGAATATATAGAGAATGGCACACCTCTGCATGTAGACAAGAACTCTGTAGAGCATGGTGGCCACTCATCTGCATGCAAGCATGGTCTTTGTGGAGCATGGCACCCCTCTGTACAGAGGGATAGCCTCTGTGGTACATGCCACCTATCTGTTTACAGACATGGCCTTTGTGAAGCATGCCCCCCTCGCATAAATGCAGGGTACCTGTGGAGCATGGCACACCTCTGCATACAGGTATGATTTCTGTGGAACATGGCACCCATCCAGGGCCGGCTTTAGGGCAGTGTGACTGGTGCGGCCGCACCGGGTGCTGATCTGGATATGGGGGCGATGACCTCAGGGGGGTGCTGTGTTTAACAATAACTTACGAAATTGCGATTTAAAAGCACCTGCTGAGAAGTTCCTTGTGTGTCCAGCCTTCAGGAAACAATTACAATTTTAAGATAGCTCTTGTCATTAATGTTGAAGTTGGTCATGGGGTGAGGGAGGCGCCAAAAAAGGTTGCTGCACTGGGCGCCACCACCGCTAAAGCCGGCGCTGACTGCACCTCTACGAGCCAGTCCAGACACTGCTCTCTTGCTCTTGTGTTAGCAGCACATCATGAGGGCAGTGCCAGAATTTGCTTGGGTAGGCAAAGTTAGCGCTCATTAGGAGACCGGCGGGGATGCAGCTGTGATTTCTCACGGCTCACTAATTAGTGATGTGAGAGAGGCTTCTAGTGCGCATGTCAGGCTGGCCGCAGAAATACTGCCGTCCAACCCGAAATGCGCATTGGCTGCCACTTTCGAAAGCCAGTGAGTGACTGTCCAAGGTAGGTGAATGTGGAGTCCGAATCAAGGGCTGTTGATTATTTTAAACCCCTCCAACCTTCCTCACAAACTTACAACAACTGGTCCACAACAGCTGAAACAAGCTGACTGCTACGACGAGAAACTTTTTACTGAGCTGATCTTTAATTTTTCATACTGGGAATGGGGGGGCACGAGTATAGGTCCAGGGGCACCAATATAGGAGGGTCACGCCCCAACGCCCTTAAAGAGGAATTGCCCCTGAACTCCTCCTTGTCCTTTGACTGTCCACTTCCATGGGGGGTGGGTGTCTGCATTTAGGCCATGGCCAGCTCCCACCTCTCCCAACTGTTGGCTTTAGCTATTGATGCAAAGCGGCCCAAAACTGCTCTGATTCTTTCTATTCAGATAATTCTCCCAGCCAGTTGACCCAGTCACCTCTACACCAACGTCTTCCAGGCCACAGGCTCTGCCCTTGATTGTTTCCTTCCGGTTCAACACACGAGGCCATTGTGGTAGCCTGCCAGTACCCCCCTGGGTCCTGACTGTCGCCTGTTTGTGGACTGTTCCCTTTCAGCAAACTGCCAGGCCTCTGCGCCAAAAGGACCGCCTGTATGTCTACTGTGCCTCTGCGACGGTTATCCACTGGTGTACTCCATCTCTGCTCCTTGCCTTCTCTGAGGGTGGGTGGATGTCTTCTGAAGAATCCACAGGAGAAAGTGGGCCCAGTGCCAGGCACCTGCGGTTAAATACCTTCCACCCCCTAGCCACATTCCTAAAGCTAAATTTACGACTGGGCTGGACCCAGTGTCCCCCTCCCTGACGAGTAACTTCCTTGCCTGCCTTATCTTCCCCTCCTTACTCCCAATTAGTCTGGGTCCTGCTCCCTGGGGGTGGCCTCCACTAAGACCCATGGTCCAGCCATATCTCCCACCCACTTGGGTGGGGGGCCGAACCAAGGGGCAAAGTTGTTCCCATCTCCTGGCAGATTCAGGGCTGCCTCTGATCACTCGGGGTGGATGTCCAAAGTTGTTTGTACCCCAGGTTGAAGTGTGTGTCCTGAGCGTGTCCCTTTAACTGAGCATGACCTAAGCAATGAGGTGGATGTGCTGTGTTCAGAGGGGTAACCTGCTTCCATGGGGTCATATTTAGTTTGAGGCAGTATGCAGAAGAATGCTTTGTCTCCCCCCAATAAGTTGTGTCAGTATTCAGAGCAGTGACATATACGTCTCCCTGAGGTCATCCTGGTAACATGTCCCCCCTCAGTCATGCTACTGAGCTGTAATCCTTTCCAGAGATTTAATTCCTTCATACAGATGGGTGCCATGCTCCTGCTAGGTCATAGCATTAATCAAAAGAGATTAATGGATTCCCAGGCTGGGCTTTCAGTATGCAGATGTGTGATGTTCTACATAGGTCAGGCCTCTATGAAAAGGTCATGCACGTATACAGACTGGAGTCCTCCTTGCTTAAGGCCATGCCTGAATACAGAAGTGTAGCAGGTGTGGTATGGACTGTAATTCAAGCAAGGAAAAATGCCCCCCATCTAATTTTTGGTAGCGATATAACAGCTATAATTGTGGTGCAGTGGCCCCACCGGACGCCTAGGCTCCAGTGGCAATGCACCTTCTGCACTATTGATAGCTATGCCTCTGCCTGTATGCAAAGAAGTGACTTACTTCACAGAGGTCCTGCCTGTCTGCAGAGGGGTGACCTGCTCCACAGAGGTCTTTCTGGCATGAAGAGAGGCGACCTGCTGCCTACACGTCATCCCTGTAGGCAGAGGGGTACCATTCTCCACTAAGGTTGTGCCTGTATGTGGAGGGGTGTCTTGCTCCACAGAGACAGAGATCCTCATCCTCGGCTCCAACCGCTCTGCATGGGACAACTCCTGGTGGCCAGCCACCCTAGGAACCGCACCCACGCATGCAATCGAGGCTTCATCCTGAACTCATCGCTCACCATGACCCATCAAGTCAATGCCGTTTTATCTTCCTGCTTAAACACCCTCCGCATGCTTTGCAAGATCTTCAGATGGATCCCCATCGAAACAAGAAGGACTGTCACCCACGCCCTCGCCAGCAGCAGACTGGGCTACGGCAACGCGCTCTATGCAGGAACCACAGCCAAGCTCCAGAAGAAACTTCAACGTATCCGGAACGCCTCCGCACGCCTCATCCTCAACATCCCACGCCGCGACCACATCTCAGCCCACCACAGAGACCTACACTTGCTGCCAGTCACCAAGAGGATCACCTTCAAACTCCTCATCCACGGCCACAAAGCTCTTCACAACACGGGCCCTGCCTACCTCAACGAGCGACTCACCTTCCACGCTCCCACCCGCCAGCTCCGCTCCACCAAGCTTGCCCTCGCCGCCGTCCCTCGCATCCATCGAACTACAGCCGGCGGCAGATCCTTTTCCCACCTCGCCGCCAAGCCCTGGAACACCTTCCCCGTCCACCTACAACAGACCCAGGACCTCCTAACCTTCAGGAAACACCTCAAGACCTGGCTATTCGAGCAGTAGCAGATCTTCCCCCCCACTTTTCAGCACCTTGAGACCCTAGCGGGTGAGTATCGCGCTTTACAAATGTTTGATTGATTGAGAGGTCTGCCTGGTATGCAGAGGTATGACCTGTTCCACAGGGGTCTTTTTGGTAGAAAGAGGGGTCCCCATGCTATCCATAGAGGTAACTTGTTTCCCTAAAGGTTATGCCTGTATGCAGAGAGATGTATGCTTCGCAGAGGTTCCACGCAGAGTGGCCGGAAGCAGGAGAGGAGATTATGCCCTTCAAGGAGGAGTTCTGGGTACTGATGCAATAGAAATGCAACTTCAGAGCATGGTGAAGAAGGCTCTAATGTCTGGAACAAGGCAATGGTACAGGCGTTGCATGGAGACTTTTGCGGATATTGCACCTGGGGTTGCTAGTACAGAAGAGGATTTTGAGGCACTGGTGATGCGGGTCAAACACTTTGCTATATGGGCGAAGGGTGCAAAGAAATCCAGGTCTTGGGTAATAGAGCACTTGGCAGCAGTAGCACACAAGGCAAAGCTGAAGGGTTTACAGGACCTAACAAAAGGATTTCTGCTCAAGGAAGCTTTGAAAGGATGGGCCAAAAATGAAAATAAGAAACAGGACTCTAGGTCACCTACAGAATTTTTACCGCTAAGAGTACTGATTGACCACCTGCCCTTGGTGTGCCATTTACACTTTGAGACTCTGCTATTTAGTACAGTTTGATCATTGGCCCTTTTTGGGGCTTTCAGGGTGAGCACGCTGGTAGTCAAAAGTGACAAAAGTGGCAGGGCCCTTTTGGTTAAGGATATGTGCTGTGGCCCTCACACTGTGACCATCCGAGTCAGGCAATCCAAGACAGATCAGATGGGCATGGGACAGAGCATTATACTGAATGAGATGTAATGTATATCCAATATTGCCCAGTTAGACTCCTGGCAAGGTACATGCATGAATGGGCAGGAGGCCAAGGCGAGGCATACCTCCTCACTCATAAAGATGGGACACCTTTGACGATATATCAGTTTAAGAAAGTGTTGGCGTCAACAGTAAAGATAGAGGGGCTCCAAGGGCATCACTTCACTACACATTCATTTATAATTGGGCCAGCCACGACAGCTTTCCGGGAAGTAATGTCCGCAAATACAATTAAAAAAATCAGGAGATGGGGATCTGATAGGTTCCTGTTATAGATAGAGGAGATGGGGATCTGATAGGTTCCTGTTATAGATAGAGGTTGATTGTGGAGCAGTAATGTATACTACCATGGCATGCTTGCTAAATATAAATAAGCCATTAATGTTGGATCGTTCTTCACCTCCCCCTTTTGTGTTTGTGTTTTCCTCCACAGAATGCAAAACCGTGTGGGTCGTCGGGCACTCTTACGTGTCTGGCAACAGTGGGGGGAATGCAATATTTGTGTTCCATGGCAAAAGGGTAGAATGGTTCGGAAAGCCTGGGTTGCAGTAGAGGAAATTGGAAGGCGTCATTCGGGCATGCCAAACCCGGGCAAGAAATCCAGACGTATTGATCATCAACTTGGGTGGGAATGAGCTCCCAGCTATAGGTAGGGGCGACTTGTTTCAGATTATGAAGGAATCTCTCACCGACGTGGCCAGGACCATGGATGCCACATAAGTGTTATGGTCAGAGATCATCCCCAGGAGGTCCTGGATAGGGGCTCAATCCCAAGGGCAGGGCCAGCTTTAGAGCGGTGCGAGCGGTGCAGCAGCACCGGATGCTGACCTGGATTGGAGGGCGCTGACCTCAGGGGGGCGCTGTGTTAAGAAATACATTTATGAAACTTGCGATTTAAAAACACCTGCTGAAAAGTTCCTTGTGCGTCCAGCCTTCAGGAAGCAATTAAAATGTCAAGATACCTCTTGTGATTAATGTTCCTGGTAGGACGAGAGATGGGAGTTTTGTCCAGGGGCAGCTTTGACGTGCCATAAAGTAGCATAGAGGGTTAATGTGCCTGCTGCAAAGAACAGAACTATATTTTATGTGGATAGCTAAGTGGATTAGTAAAGCCAGCCTTTATAATCTCTTTAAAACAAATGAATGTATGTGAAAGAGGGGCTATGGAGAGATGAGGGCACATTTGCTGGGTGGTAGTGAGGGAATCTGAGGAGGTGGTCATGGGGTTGGGGAGGATGCCAAAAAACACTGGCACACAGGGCGCTACCAGCGCTAAAGCCGGCCCTGCCCAAAGGGATATAGAGCTGTCAAGAAGGAGACTAAACAGCCTCCTGGCCATATTCCTGTTGGGGGGTGGGCTTAGGTGGGAATAAGCATAGTTTAATTAATTTGCTGCAACCAGGCTATCATGGTCTAGATGGGGTGCACTTGTTGGACATTGGGGTGGATGCATTTCTAAGGAACACAAGGGTGGCATTGAATGCAAGAGGTTATTGGTAGAGTGGAAGAATTGAGGCGCACCTCTGGTTTGGGGGGCCTTGCTGGCAGCGAAAGCTCACAGCAAGGCATGGCAGTACTTACAATGTGATCCTAAACAATAATGGCAAGTTGCTCGAGGGGAACAGGCCACAAACAGGTGACAGTCAGGACCCAGAGGGGTACTGGCAGGCTACCGCAATGACCTCATGTATTGAGCCGGAAGGCAACAATCAAGGGCAGAGCTTGTGGCTCAGAAGAATTTGGTGTATTGGTGACTGGGTCAACTGGCTGGGAAGGGTGGAGACATTCACTCAGGATATTAATTCATTCTTGGGATGGAATAGTGATACCGGAAGTGAATGGGCACCCGGTGTGCTGGAAGCAGATACTTGTCTTAAAGATGGTGTGGTTGAGCTGGAAGTGAAAGGTCACCCTGCTGGGTTGAGAGCAGATGCTTACCCAGAAGGAATTGAGTGGTTGCACCGGAAGTGAAAGGTTGGGGCTGGAAGCAGAAACTTGCCCAAAATGCAAATGAATGGCTACACCAAAGGTGATAGGGCACCTGGGGCAGACAGGCCGGCACTGAATGCACAGTGCTTGGGGGCCGTGACAAGGAGGGCACAGGCTTGTTCCGGTTGCGTCTGGAAGCAGACGACTTCCCTGAATGCAAATGAATGGTTACACCCAAGTTGATAGGGCACCTGGGGCAGACTGGCTGGCATTAATGTAGGGCACAGTGCATGGGAGGCCATGAAACGGAAAGAACTATCTCTTTGACTAAAAATGAAATGGTGGTTCAAGGATCGCTTGTAAGTTGAAAAATTGCCAAATAAACTGTGGTCTCAATTCTTCCATAAAAGTGAAATTGGTGAGGTCTGAGTTTTTGGTACCTGGGAAGGCAACCAGGTGGGGGGTGCCGCTGCTATGAAATGTGGACCGCACTATGAGAAGAAAGAGTACGTGAACCTGTAGGGTCCCCTACATCAAAGTAAGTGTCAAGGGAGTTCTCCTGACTATGTGAAAGCAGAGACTGAGGGGCACACAGCGACCAACCAGGTCCATCAAGGCTGCCTGTGCCCGGCCACTTCTTTACCTACACACTCTGCGTCGTTTCTGGTGTTATCTTTGCTTGCTTCATACTCCTACTCTCCTGCGCCTATCTAAATTCATATACTGTTTTGTGCACACCACCTCTGCTGAGAGGCTGTGCCGTACACTTACTGTCTGCCCTCTCCATGAAATAAATGTTTCCAAATGTTATTCTGAATCACCCTCCCGTCTATCCATTTTGCGCCCAGCCACAATATCTAGTTATAGAATTATTTCATCTGTTACGATGGAGCCTCTTGGGAACTGTTATTTTGCCTTCAGGACTTAAATGCCCTATTCCTTCCCTCTCTTCCCAAGTGGTTCCTCATTTAACTTGGTAGACTGTAGCTAAGATGCTTGCATTATGGTCGCACTTCTCCATAAACGCAGAACAGAAAAAACCCTTTAATACATTAGGCCCTCTATCTTTATACGTTTCGAAAAGAATCCTCCAGATCTGCAAATAAGGAGAAGGTACAGTAGATGTGGCAGAATCCAGCACACATAAAAAGAAAAAATAACAAGGAGAAATAAGGATATTTTTCCACATTATGCCCCACTTCGAAAGGCGTATCATTTTGACGAAATCCCAGGTTTACTTACCTTAGTAAACCTGGGATTGTGTCACAATCCATGGGTGGATGCATGGAAACGCTAGTGCTCCACCTGTGGAACGCCTTGTCAATGCAGAGTAACCCAAGGCATTGCCTTGCACCGCCTTGCTTTACTCTGGATTTACTAAGCCACGTAGTGCCCCGAAAGGTGGCTTTCCATGGCTTAATAAATCTCACTTAAGGGTGTGCCTTGCCTTGTGTGATGCAAGAGCAACACAACCCCTTTGTAAATCTGGGCACAAGCCTTACATCATTAGTTGTCCTCATACAGCGTGCCAAATGCTATTAGTTTGGCCTGCGCAGATGTGGCTTCCAGAACGCTATACGATGCGTTAGACACATCCTCAGGTACTGGATACACCACAGTAGCTTGGCCAGTGTCCAGTAATAACACTCCCTTTTTCTAGTGGTTAAACCTTTCTATGTGCACCCCAGCATTTCTCACACTCTCCTCACAGCCTTGTAACAAGCTCCTCAGGTACCTGTACAGTTTGAGGGTGATTGTCCCATATACGATGGTGAACCCCAACATGCGCACCCATCGTAGGACGAGGCACCGGAAGAGGCTCGGCTTGAAGTACAGAATGAAGACCTGCAAGAGGAAAGGGGAAAATTATACATGTTTCTATCACACACAGAATGTTGGAGGGGCTGCAGTGGTTACTGTCAGGGCACTGGCCAAAGGAGACTAACAGACTTCACATGTTAACGGATTCTGGACATGTTTCACCTGCTACTATCGGACATTGCATGCAAGGCTAACAAGGGACATTACATGTCAAACTTAAACATTCCATTTGCAGGAGTAGAGGACAGATATTAAATGGGGCTAACAGATATTGCATGCCAAAGGGTTAAATTCTACATAACAACCAATATTTTACTTGCAGGGGATGTCACTTCACAAATGAATTTCTTCCAGTCAGAGGCAAAGATTCAATACAAGTTCATCTCCTTTCATCCAACCTATGTGTCCTTAATCATGACAGTAAGTTTAGGTTATATGAATCCCAAACCACTCTACACAGCTTCATTATGGTTAATTGTTTGAATAACAAAACCTGAACTTACTAATTGCAATCAGGGCTCACGGTTAGGTGAATATTGGAAGAGCAGCTTCAAATGTCTGAGTGTAACCACTGTCTATTATTTGATTTTCAGTCTAGTTATGAAAACTAAATGCTCCAATCATATTTAAAACAGTTTTGACTTGTAGAGTGTGCTTTTTAGAAAACCAAAGCCTGTTTTTGCCTAAGTCCTGTATTTCTAACTACTTTATTAAATAACTTCCTTCTATTTTTACTGCACTCCACCGGTATTGTGCATTTTTTCACTTACTGCCTTAAAATAATTTGCCTGTTTGGAAAAAAGCATTGTTTTCACAATAACTGCACCAAAATAAACAAGGAATGAATGCTTATTCCTATATATTGCGGTCTCAGGGTTCTGATTACATTTACATACCAATTGTTTTTCAGCCTCCAGGTTTATGTTGTCACCAGAAACCCTCAGTGGCAATATTAGACCATATCAAACAGTTAGAGGGTATGTTTAGGGGTGGACGTAACGCCTGTAATTCCAATTTGCTGTAGCATAATTATGCAAAATTGCAGCAAAAGTATGTGAGATTACGCAAGGAGAATAACCCAGCTATTAAGCAATTTTCATAGCGTAAAATGCACCCTTGCATCCAAAATGGGCCTGAGGATGCATAATGTGCCAAGAAAATAGCACTAAATGCAAAAGAACACAAACCACAGCAGCTGCTCCCACTCTGTTCCTGTGCTCATGTGGTAGTCATTTTTGGCCAAAATCACTCTGAATTATGCAACTGGGTGTAATTTTCAGTGGCGGGGGCACCACAGTGCCCAACTGCAAGACGGCTGCCACCTTGTGAGGCTCTGCCGTCCAATGACGATTATACTGCAATTCTATGTCAGGACTGGAGGCGAGGATTATGCATATCTTTCCTCACTCTTTATTACACAGCCAGTTCAAAGTTCAATAAACACAAACTACAACTCCCATGAAGCCATCTCCATGGTAACCAAAGTCCAATCAATCCTTCTCCAACAGTCCGTATATATATGCTGTGATCACCCCGTCCTTCCTCTTTCTTCAATGCTCGCTGTCAGTTAAGTCTTTGCCAAGCTTACTCTCTTTACACTGTTTATTATATTGTTGAAACGCTTCTGTAGCCTTGTGCCGGCATAACGTGGTTGTATTTCTAGCCTTGCTGTCACCGCACGCAGTAGGCTTTTTTTAGCCCGAGTGCAGATTCACATTGCAGTGACACGTCGGGTCCACCAGAGGGCGCTCTTCCATGTGTCTCTGGTGATCCACAGTGCTTTTCCTCAGCGATTTGTGTCGTGCTTGCACTCATTCGCTATCGGAACAGCGCAACAGGGGGTCTTGAGCTTGGGCTCATTTTGTTAACCCCTCCAACCTCGTGAGGCACTGTGTTTGCGATAAGGTAGACTCCTGGCTTGGGAGCATAGTGGAAATCGCGTGCTGCGACCGCTGGGCTTCACTTGTGACAGGAACACGGGGGGCTAACCCTTATATTCTTTCAGGGTGTTTTCCTGTCTTGTGCCTGCCCGCCGTGTTCACCCTAGATGCAGTCCATGCAGGACCACAATTTCTTCCCCACCCTGTCCCCGGGGGAAGGCCCTTCTCAGTGCACTCTACCTCCTGAGGTGGATGTGCTACTCTCACAGGCCATTTCCAAGGCCGTGGCTCCCCTAAAGGAAAGTGCGCCAAAATTATCAGAACAAGTTGCTAAGTGGACAGGTGTGTTTGGGGGGGGACAGGAGCAGACTCAAATACATCATCAAATGTCAAAGCTTTTAAGAAATTGCGCAAGCGCGACGCGGGGCACCTGGAGGGTTTCGACCGTCTTACCGGAACCTTTCATAATAGTGCGCGCGCGCTCAAGCGACCACCCTTCCGGGAGGGACTTTTGCCCAGAGAGACCGGTGAGGAGGCTCACATACAAGGCCCGGATGTGGGCTCACCCATGCGGGTTCAGGAGAACACAGAGGAGAATTCCTCCTCCGGCGAAGAGGAGGAGTTTGGTCGACCATGGCATCCGGTTCTCACCACGCCAGACCCGAAGGAGGCAGAGGATTCCAGTTCAGATATGTTTGATCCCGAGGGTATCTCTGAGATCCTCGGAATAGCGTCTGGAACAGAAGGTTGCTGAGTATGTTGCCAGCAAGATACGCCAACCTCTTGATAAGGAGGTTCGGGCCCGCCTGAAAGACGAATGCCCTCGCACTACACTACCAGGCAAAGTAGCAGCAACTCTGGAGTTAGATCAGAAGATGTGTACCTTCTTCACAAGGTACATGAAAGATCCAAAAAAGGGCATCAATTGGTCCTGGAGGGCATGCCAGGACAAATTGTTAAATTTGTTAGGACCCCTAACTCAGATTATTCAATTGGCCAAGCATGCAAGGCATACAGACACTCCTCTGCCGACGGACATCATGGCGGGATGGGCCCAGAGGGCGGTTTGCCTCCTGGGCAACGGCAACTGCACTATCTCAACTGAGAGGCGCCGTTCTCTTCTTATTAAGATAGATCCCAAGCTGGGAGAAGTCTCTGGTTCAGAGGCAGGGGCGGTCACCCGGGGCAACCTATTTGGTGACCCATTTGTTAAAGAACTGGGCAAATTTGTGGCCACTTTTTCGGCTCTTGATAAGGCACAGACCTCCATTAACAGAATCTTTCCAGGGAAGATTTTTGGTGGGGCCAAAGAGGCAGGGGTTGCTCCTCTGGCCGCCTCTATAAACAAGGCCCCAGTACCTACGGCAACAGGAACACAGGGCAACGGCCGCCAAGATGCCTTCTTCCCCAACCAGGGTAGAGGAAAAAGCAGAACAGACAGAGGCGCAAGTGGTGGAGCGAACGCTTCAGGAGGCCCTAAAGGTAAGAATTACCCTTTCTTTCCCTCAAATTCTCGGAGGGAGACTGCATTTGTTTGCGCATGCGTGGGCACAGTTAACCTCAGTTGGGTGGGTTTTACAGACGGTAACAGGTTTTCACATAGAATTCTGGGGAACACCGATCCAAGACGATTTTCCATGACCTTTGGTTTTTTCAGGTGCGGATTCAGCACTGATAGATTCGGAGGTTCAGGCTCTCCTGCAAAAGGACGCCATCCACAGACCTATCCTTCATCCCAGGGGTTTTGTGAGCAATATATTCCTGGTGGAGAAAAAGGACAAAGGCTTGCGCCCGGTGATCAACCTAAAGGCTTTCAATGAATGGGTGGTATACAGACACTTCAAGATGGAGGGCATCCACATGCTCAGAGACCTCCTCTTACATGGGGATTGGATGATTCGTCTGGACCTCAAGGATGCTTACCTGACGGTCCCAATTTTCCCCCCGCATCCCAGGTTTCTGCAATTTCTTTTGAGGGAGGAGGTGTTCGAGTTCACGTCCCTTCCCTTCGGCCTGTCTTCGTCACTGTGGTGCTTCAAAAAACTACTCAAACCAGCGGTGGAGTACGTCCGGTCTCGGGGGATTCGTCTGATCATTTATCTCGACGATATCCTTCTGATGGATCAATCCCAGGCACAGCTTCTGTCCAATGCGACCATGACTATTGCTCTCCTCCAGGGCTTGGGGTTTGTAATAAGCCAACAAAAATCAGACCTCCATCCCTCACAGTCTATGACTTTTCTGGGCTTCCTCATAGATTCTAAGTCAGCCTCTCTGAGTCTTCCAATCTCGAAAATATTCAAGATCCAGAAGGAATTGAAGAAGGTCATGAGGCGCGACAGAATCTCCCTCAGACAGTTGGCCAGAGTGGTGGGACTTCTGTCATCCTCAATTCAGGCTATCTTCCCGGGCCCTCCTCATTACAGGGCTCTGCAAAACCTGAAGGCTCATCACCTCCAACGCGGAGTGACTTACTCCAAATTGATATCTCTTCCCCAGGAGGTGAGAATGGAGCTCCAATGGTGGTTAGACCACATGGAGGCTTGGAACAGCAGGACGATCTTTGGCTCCTCGCCGGACTTGATAATCGAATCGGATGCCAGCAGTCAGGGATGGGGAGCCTGGTGTGGGGATGTCTCGTTCGGTGGATGTTGGACCCCACAAGAACTCAATCTGCACATCAATTGTCTGGCGCTCCTGGCGGGTTTGTTTGCGGTCCGGTCTCTGACACGGACAAGGTTTCTTGCTGTATCCTTCTGAGGATGGACAACATGTCTGCCGTACAATATACAAATCGCCTGGGGGGCACTCGCTCAAGAGCCCTAGCGGAATTGGCGAAGGACTTTTGCCATTTTTGCCTTCAGCACCAGATATCGGTGACAGCGGAGTATCTCCCGGGCTCTCAGAATGCACTGACGGATTGGAACTCCAGATTTCTGGAGGATACCAGCAATTGGCAGATGGACAAGGGTGTATTTTCGGCACTCATGAAACGTTGGGGTCCGTGTTCAGTAGATCTCTTTGTGTCCAGGTGGAACGCCCACTTACTGAGGTACTTTAGCTGGTGCCTGGATCCGGGCGCGGCAGCAGTGGATGCATTTTTGCAGGATTGGGGGAGAGAGCAGGGTTACGCTTTCCCCCCATTCTTGCTGATTCCGAGAGTGTCAGTCCAAGTGCGTAGTCGGGGAGATACAGTGGTGTTGATAACCCCACTGTCGAGGTCACAGGTGTGGTTCCCAACCCTATTGGAGCTCTCTTGTGATTTTCTAATACTCCTTCTGGACTTCACAGAGATACTCTTGGACCCTATGGGGCATTACCATCCCCTGGTCCTGCAAGGCCACCTCAAACTGGTGGCTTAGAGGATTTCCAGAATTGCTGGGAAGACAGCAGACTTTCTAAGGAAGCTGAGAACCTCATCAGACAAGCCTGGGCTCCGGGCACAAGCAAACGATATAGGTCCGTCTGGAACCGCTGGGTGCGTTGGTCTGTGGCAAGAAACAAGGATCCCATGGGGGCCCAAGTTACAGACATCATACATTTTTTGGCGGAGATGGCAGAGGCTGGTTTGTCTTATTGTTCG
This sequence comes from Pleurodeles waltl, assembly GCF_031143425.1. Lineage (NCBI taxonomy): Eukaryota > Metazoa > Chordata > Amphibia > Caudata > Salamandridae > Pleurodeles > Pleurodeles waltl. The sequence continues at coordinate 118,668,337 of NC_090445.1, read as the reverse complement.
ATCAACTCTTTTAGATCGCCAATTTCCGTGGGTCATCCTCCGTTGAACAACAATCCAGTGGGGGAACACCCATGGGTATGCAAATTGCTTAAAAGTATCAGGCTTTCCAAACCCCCGGAACCCAGGTATTTGGAACTGTGGGACGTCAATCAGGTTCTACGTCTTTTGTCCTCCTGGCAGGACAATCAGTACCTCTCCCGGAAGGAGCTGTCAGCAAAACTGGCCATGTTGTTATGTCTCATTTGGTGCAAGAGGGTTTCGGACATGAGAGCCCTTGACCTTTTGGCGTGGGTTTCTCTCCTGGGGGGGTAACCTTCACGGTCTCCAGATGAACTAAATGTAATACCAGGTCGGTAACCTATCCAGCTTTCGAACATGCGCCCAAGTTATGTGTGGTCAGATGTCTAAAGGCATATGAGGAAATGACGGCTGAACTCCGACCCCTGGGGAGAGACCTGATAAAGAAACCCTTTAGAGCAGTTTCATCCCCTTCTATTGCTAGGTGGATCAAATAGCTTCTTATAGAAGCGGGTATCAATGTAAAGATTTTTGGGGAACACTCCAATTGGGGTGCCATGGCTTCCAAGGCCATCCAGGTAGGTTGGAAGATATTATGAATGCTGCTGATTGGTCATCAGAGTCGACCTTCAAAAAGTTTTACTTTAAACCTATTCACGAAGCAGCCTCTTTGGTGGTAAGTAAGCTTTAAACATGCATAATCCTCGCCTCCGGTCCTGACAAAGAATGAGAAATTTCCTAGCTATCAAGAAGGAAAGTTTCAATTCTATTAAGGACACGGAGGCGAGGATTATCCCACCTGACACAATGGATGTGTCTCCCACCCAATAGGTGTCCAGACACAGCGTCATTTGGAGATGGTATCTGCGGTTACAATGGTCATATGTTGAACCCTTGGTTTTGATTGTCTAATGCTTGATGGGGGCTTTATTCGTTTATTTATTCTTGTATGGGAATTCTGCAGTACAACGTGTAGCTATGTAAACTGATCATGCCTTTTGGGGGGGCGTATCCAACTTTGCTGATCATATTGCATTGTTTTCTTACAAACGATACTGTGACACCTTGAGGATGCCTTAACTTCCAATCGCAGTGAAGTCGAGGAAGGACGGGGCGATCACAGCATATATATGCGGACTGTTGGAGAAGGATTGATTGGATGTTGGTTACCATGGAGATGGCTTCATGGGAGTTGTAGTTTGTGTTTATTGAACTTTGAACTGGCTGTTTAATAAAGAGTGAGGAAAGATATGCATAATCCTCGCCTCCGTGTCCTTAATAGAATTGAAACTTTCCTTCTCGATAGCTAGGACATTTCTCATTATCCCTGTTACTTGGAGGAATCAACTCCTGGCCAGTGCGGCAAATCAATCCCATAGTGTCCCGTTGCAGGACACCAGGTTAATGACCCAAAGGCTCAATGTGGAGGCCCTGGTTTCTGTGTTGGGCTATAGGCTGTGAGAGAGACGGCAGGGTGGGCTGGACTGCTGTGTGATCAGTTGTGTGGCCAGAGCCTCAGTGGCCCTGCATGTGTCAGCAGAGAAGAGGAGCCAGCATCCGGTGCCAAGCCTGCCAGCTTAGGGACACATTGTGGGCACTGCCGAGGGGTCGGGACAGGCCATACAGCATCACCAGGTGAGGAAGATGTGCAGCAAGAGCTCGGGCCTGAGAGCCCTGGCGAAGGTAGGAGATCACGCGAGGGACGGGTGATCGCTGTGCGGCTGGAGTGGAGAGGCTGCCCAATAACTGGAGTGCTGTGGTGTTGCGGTGCGCTCTGGCCCTTCTGCGCTCTGCGTTTGCCTGTGCTGGGGCTGTGCAGGTCTGCCTGGTACCAGGCAGCCGTGGACGGGCCCCTGAACCTTGCTAGCTGTCCTTCCCCAGCTCACAGGTGACTCTGCCAATGTTACACTGTTCGGGGCTTTGTGCCGTTGGGATTCTGCTGCTGGACCCCAGGCAGACGGCACTCAGGTGGAATGATCACAAAAAGAGATGCCCTCTCAGTTAACTGATGCCTCTTGCGGGACTAGGGGGGCCTTACTCCCCCATGCGCCCTGGAGACAGTTGACGCTACGTGGTGGCACCTGCCAGTGTGGGCTCTGCTGGGAGGAAACCTGTATTATCCAACAGGTCACTCTACATCAAAATCCTGTCCTCCTCCTGCCTCCCAACCACGTCGGTGTCCCTCGGGGTGTGGCAGGGCATCTGTTGAGACAACTGCTTTGGGGCAGCAGCCCTTTGGCCCCCCTGCTTGGCATCTAATGGCTGTTTGGGATCACAGCGCTGAGCCGCTTGAAGCATACAGCAGCTGGTGTGGTTGGTCTGCTTGTACCCTCCTGGTCAGGGCCTGATTTGCGATAAGGTGGGACCGACCCCAACGCAGTGGTGTAATGAAACTGGAGTGGGCCCCCCTGCAAAGAACATCAACGGGGCCTCCCTCTGGAATCACCCAGAGACTGGGCTGATGGGGCCTCTTGGAGCTCGAGGCCCCCCCACACCGCAAGGACTGCAGGGGCCTTTGTTACGTCACTGCCCCTATGTTCTCCATTCTTCGACCTGTGCCTGTGGTACGTCGCCTGCTCGCTCTTGGACGGCCGTGAAGGAGAAAGCTGACAACAAACAGTCTAAAGTCACATTTGACTCTCGTAAAAAGGATGGGGGCTTGCAATGACCCCCTGAGGAGTGGGCCCTGACCCCTTCAGGTCTGACCCTTCCGTGGAGGATGACCCTGTACAATCATCATCCATACATTCAGTGTTCTTGGACCTCAAACATAGTCTTCCATCTACTGACTCTAAAACTGATCAGCTGACTGACTGCATGGATCAACTAAAAAAAAGGTGGATGGCCTTGGCAACAGGGTAGAACAGCTGGAGCTGCCCACTTCAGACTTGAATGACGAACAGCACACAGCAGGTGAAAAAATGCGACAGATGAAAAAGGCTGTCGAAGTTATCCACAATAAAAATTAGAATTTGGATGCTTGGTCGAGGAGGAATAACATGAGCATTCTCAGGATCCCCAAGTCCACCTCAATGGGATGCATGGAGGATTATGTGGAAGATATGCTGAGGACTCTGTATGGGAATGCCATGTCTGCATTGTTGGTAGCTGGGAGGGTGCACAAATCCTTTGGTCCGCTGCCACCACAGGGTGCTCAGGCTTACCCTATCATCATCAAATTGTTGAATTACAGGTACCTTGACACGGTTTTTCGCCTGACCCGGGAGCAGAAACCTCTCATATACCACAACACTCTCACCATATTCCCAGACTAGACCCCGATAGTTCAGGCTGCCCAGAGAGACTATTGGCTGGTAATAAGCTCTCTGCTTCAAACAGATGCTACCTACTCTCTGATATATCCGGCCAAACTGCAGATCCATCACTGGGATAAGATTAATTATTTCACTGATCCCAAGATAGCAACCACAATTATGAAAACACTCCCAAAAACTGGAGGCGCTGATTCTCATGTGGAGCGAGCTGCAGCTAATGCCCAACTGAGTGACAGTGACTGATGCTGGGGCCTGCCCTGTCCGACTCCATGTTCTACTTTGGCCCCTCCAACTGGAACTTTCATAGTTTGTGCTGTACCCAGCCGGTCCACTGGCCCTTGACTCCTGGCTTCTTGACCACACAACCTTGACACAGATTGTGAATGTTGGGCCTCTGGATCGCTCCCCTGGAATGATTCTGTTATTTGGTTTTGTCCTCTCACTTCTCAGGAGGTTTTGTGGGATGTTCTTGGGGTGGGGTTATGCTGGCTGGCCTGTTTGGGGGGCAGGTGAGGGTGGCGAGTGGAATGTTTGTGGATTGTTTACTGTAGATTGTCCCTGTGGTCCTTGCTGCGCTCCCTCCCCCTTCTCCCTTTTGCACTCCGATACATCTTTACCATTTCGTGCTGTATCTCCACCACTGAAGCGTGCGTTGACGCCACCATTCTGCTGCATTCAGCTATTAATACCCTAACCTGCTTAACATGGAACGTTTGCGGACTAAATGATGCGTGCAAAGTACGACTGGGGCCGCCCACATGCAGCCCCATAAGGTGGATATATGTATGCTCCAGGAGCTGCATCCCATTGCGGCCACCAGGACGAGGCTATGGGCCAGTTGGTTTGGTAGACGTCATCCAACTACGCCAGGGGGTGGCGATTGTTATTCCTAGTGGCCTCCCCTGGTGTACCAGGATAGATCTATGTGATCCTTCGGGCGCTAAGTGCTTTTGGCTGGTGAGCTGCAAGATCAACCCTTCTCTTATCGGGGCCCCAACTCGGACTGCCCTGACCTTTTTGTGGAGGTTTGGCACTTAGCTGGGGCACTTTGTCTGGGACCTCTTTTGTTGTGGGGGGGGGGGTTATTTTAATATTGTACTGGATCCCTTTGTGGACCGCAATAGCATAACAAGACCGCCACATCCTAATACGGCCACACTAATGCACGCACACATGGCCAACAACCACTTAGTAGATTAGCCAGGGAAGGTCCGTGTATCAAAACCATGCATAACACTTGGTTACGCATAGATTTGTGGATTGCGACTAGAGATGTTGATTCCTGGAAACACAGTGTCAGTCACCACCAGCGCATGCTATCAAATCATGCTCAAGTAATCCTAATATTGCACATCCCTCTGGTGTGGGGAGGGTGGGTACACTACAGGTTCACCTGGCTCCTTCCCAGTGGAGCCCTCAGAGACCAGGGCCCATATTTATACTTTTTTAGCGCTGCATTTGCGTCGTTTTTTGACAATTGTATTTTGTAAGTTAGCTCTGATTTTGCGTCAAAAAAGGAGGCAGGGCTGAGAGATCCTGAATGTAAATATGTTGCTGCTGGGGATAAATCCATTCTTGCTCAGATCAGATCTAAGCTTAATCAATATAAGGAGGCTGCGCAGTGAGAGGTGTATTATTTGGGGCACAAGGCTCAGGCCTGGCGTTATGGAGAAGGTGACAGGCGGGTGAATTTCTTGCACAAGCCCAGAGCTAGTGATTATGTGGTGGAGTTAGAGGATCATCAGGCAAACCTGCAGGTGGGCACAGAGGGAGTCCAACAGACTATGACTACCTTCTTCATCTCGCTTTATTCCTCCACTCACACTACTGTCCTGGACGTATACACAGAATATTTTGGAACACTCCAGTTCCTGTGGTTATAGGATGGTTTTCGGCACTTTCTGGATGCCCTGTTCACAGTTTAGGATATTGTTCAAGTCATCCGAGGATTACATGGGGAAAAGATGCCTGGCCTTGAAGGCCTCACAGCTGCGTTTTATAAAGAATATACTGAGTTTTTAACGCCACACCTCCTAGACATGTGTGCTGAATCTATAGAGGCTGGAGTCCTTCCATCATCCTTGTGCGAGGCACTGATTGTCACAACTCCTAAACCTAGTAAAGATTTGGGTAAGTGTGATTCTTACAGCCCCTATCCATTATCAACACGGATAACAAAATCCTAACCACATTGATTGCTTCCAGATTGATCCCCCTTCTGACGCTCATGGTTCGCCCGGACCAGTCTGGGTTTGTACCAGTTAGATCCACAGCACATAATCTAAGGACCTACTTTGCGGTGACACAATCAATTGACCCAGTCTGTAAGGCAGCTGCAGTATTTTTAGATGCCACAAAGGCGTATGACTCCCTGGAGTGGCCCTATCTTTTTGTATTGCTGGCCCGCCTCTGTATGAGCACTGTTTCTCCAGCTCATAGGGCTCCTATACGAGAATCCTACAGCTCATCTGCTTAATAACGGTGTGATTTTTGCCCCCTTCTCAGTGCTATGGGCACCCTTCAGGAATGTCCCCTGTGACCTGTATTGATTGCCATAGCAAATTAAGCTAGTGGCCTCTTGCCTACAATAACATCATAATCATAGAGGCCTCGCATTCATGCCTCAGGCAATATTGGTGTCCATGTTCGCGGATGAGGTGAAGCTTTAGCTGATGTCACCACAGGAATATCTTGATGTCCTTATCAAGGAAATCATTTGTTTTGGTGGCCTATTCGGCATCCCGATTAGCTGGGCAAAGTCTATTATATTTCCTTTGACAGAGGCCACCACTCAATATGTTTCTGCATTCCCCCTTTGCTGGGCTTCAGAACCTGTGCAGTATCTTGGGATCAGGCTTAGCATGGACCTAGACGAGCTGTGGAGAGCTAACTATGGTAGAGCAATCTCCTGGCTGGAGGATAAACTGGAGTGCTGGCGCTGATTATCATTTTCACTCACAGGGAGTATATCAATAACTAAAACCTTTCCCTATCCAGCAGCTTTCAGGCACATCTGCACTTACACTTGATCACTCTTGCCTGGGCAGGAAAGCAGTCCAGGGTGACGTGGTAGTTGCTTACCCTCCCCTTTGAGCAGGAAGGACTTGCGGCCTAGGACATAAACCTCTATTATAATTGTGCTCAAGCGCAGTTTGCACACTCCTGGGTTCACCCCATTCAATACCAGCCACACACAGCCCCGGAACATGATCATGTCTATCCCTACCTGCTGTCTATGGTGTTGTACCTGCCTCCACGTTGCCCAAGTGTGCAACTGGACCGGTCGCTTGTACGACATGGGCTTGGCTTGGCTCTGGCGCAAAGCTCATGTGGATCACCTCTCTGCCCCTTCTGTTCCTGTCCTAGGACACCCAGCGCTGCCATTCAGGGAGAAGGTAGTTGTTCGAGCCCGACTCTGCACACTGCAACTGACTAACATGGGAGCTCTTTACCCAGACGGTCAGTTTACAGAACTCAAGCAAGCCTTGCAGGAGTCTTCAAAAACCTTCTTGCACTGACTCACTTATTTCCAGGTGAACTCTGCCTTCCACTCACAGTACAGCTCCTTCTTGGTGGTCCCTGACACACTCCAGGCATTGGAGGTCCTACTCTCCTCTCCTTCCCCCGGCGCTTGATCAGAAAATGATATCTTGCAATGCAGACTACTGCCCCGGTGGTGTTCGCCCACTGTGTGAGAGGACGATTTTGGCGATCACATACCAGCTGAACGCTGGAGGTATTGCTGTGCATACATCCTCACTCTATCCTGCAATTATAGATTGCAATTGATCCACTTCAAGTTTCTGCACCAACTGTATTATACCCCTGCGCGCCTTCATCGGTTGGGCCTTAGAGTGGATGCGCTATGTCAGCAGTGTTCTTCATTCAAAGTTGGATTTTCTGCACTTAGCTTGGTCCTCTCCCAGAGGGCTGTATTTTTAGCAGGATGTGTTTGATGTTGTTGACACTATGGTTGGGCACTTCAGTTCCTCATACCCCCCTTATTGTATTGTTGGGTTATGTGAACGATGGCCCTGATGGGGGGAGGAGATTGGTGGGTGTTGGAAATGGCCCTTTTTGCAGGGTTATCCCCAAACTTTTTGCCTTCTTACTCCTATTTTTTGAGGTCTGTTTTTGCTAGTTTATTGCCTCTGCCCACTTTACCACTGCAAATCAGTGCTAAAGTGCAAGTACTCCCTATAGAAATTGTACTGTTGATTGGTTTATCCATGATTGGCATATTTGATTTACTAGTGAAGTGCACTAGAGGTGCCCAGGGCCTGTAAATTAAATGCTACTAGTGGGCCTGCAGCACTGGTTATTCCACCCACATTAGTAGCCCTGTAAACATGGCTCAGACCTGCCACTGCAGTGTGTGTGTGTGTGTGTGTGCAGTTTTAAACTGCCAATTCGACTTGGCAAATGTACCCACTTGCCAGGCCTCAACCTTCCCTTTTACTACATGTAAGGCACCCCTACGTTAGGCCCTAGGTAGCCCCATGGGCAGGGTGCAGTGTATGTTTAAGGTAGGACATATACTAGTGTGTTGTATATGTCCTAACAGTGAAATACTGCCAAATTTGGTTTTCACTGTGCAAGGCATATCTCTCTCATAGGTTAACATGGGGGCAGCCTTTAAATATCCTTAAAGCACTGTTTCCCTTTGAGAGCAGATAAAAATGTGGAGTTTAGGGTCTCTGAACTCACAATTTAAAAACATATCTTTTAGTGAAGTTGGTTTTTAAATTGTCTGTTTGAAAATGCCACTTTTAGAAAGTAGGCATTTTCCTGCTTATACCATTCTGTGACTCTGCCTGTTTGTGGATTGTCTGTCCGGGTCAGTTTGACAGTTGGGCTGTTCACACCTCTCCTCTAGACAGTGGCACAAAGGGGGCTGGTGTGTAGCCTGCATATCTTGATTAGCCATCTGTGCTGGAGCGTAAGGGAGGAGTGGTCAGTCACACCTGAATGGACTCTGCCTGCCCTCACACAGTGCCGTCTCCGACCCCCTGGTGAGTGTCTGGGCCTGCTGGGGCCTGGCCTGGACAAGGAAGGATCTTGCAAACACTTGAGACTTTGCTTTGAAGTTTGCCAACCTCAAAGGCAGAACTGGGTATAAGAAGAAGACCCAAAACCCCGGACGTTTAGAATCTTTCTGGAATCAAGAGGAACCTCTGCCCAGGAGAAGAGCTGAAAAGCTGAAGGAGAGGTACTGTCCCTTTGCTGTGTTGCTTTGCTGGACTGGCCTGCAGTTGCTGCTTCTGCCTGAAAAGAGTGCAAAGGGTGAACTTTGCTGTGTGTCCTGCTTGAGAAAATTCTCTAAGGGCTTGGAGTAGAGCTTGCCTCCTATTGGAAGCCTCAGGGACACCTGTTGTGCTTTTCAAGAGGAGAAACCGCTGCAATGCCGCCAACAACACCGCTGGCCTGCACCGTGACCTGCCGACACCACACGGATTCGCATTGCCCCGCTTCACACTGCGACCCTGGTATCCCTGATGCCGTCATCGCACTACTTCACTGAGCCGCTACTCGCACCGCGACCTGTGGGCCCGCACTCCGGCATCACCTGCTCACACCGCAGCCTGGGTATCCCCGACGATGCCGCTCCTGCTGACACCGGCGCCGCTGCCTGCACCGTGGCCTGTGGACACCGCTCATGAGGTACACGAAGCACCGTCCCGCACCGCAGCCCCGGTCCACCGACGCCAGCACCATTGACTCCTGTGTTGTCACCAGGCATCCTGCCTGCACCGTGGCCTGTGGACTCCGCTCGTGAGGGTCACGAAGCACCGTCCTGTCCCGCACCGCTGGCTTGGGCCTACCGACGACAGCGCTTCAGCAACGACGACACCACTGCCTGCACCGTGACCTGTGGACACCGCATGTCGCACTGCCCCACTTTACACCACAGCCCTGGTCTCACCGATGCCGCTGGACGCTGTCACCGAGCCGCTGCCTGCACCATGACCTGTGGACACCTCATGTCGTATTGTCCCACTTCGCACCGCAGCCCCCACACCATCCACACCGGCGCACCTGACTTCATCAGCCTGGAGTTCGATCTGCAACGCATGTGACCTCAAGGGCCCGACGACTCCTGCACCGACTCCGGAACCGACACCGCGACGTCAGTGACGCCGCTCTCCGGAGCTCACCGCGAGGATCACGACGCCTTGCAAATCCAAGGTACTTTTTGCGGGACTTCCCGACACCGTAGCTGGCCCGCAATGCCACGGCCGGCCTGTACTGTTGGTTTTGTTGATCACGACACCGTGATAGCCCCAGGTGGAGCTATCGACTTCAAGGAACTGTAGTTTTGAGTAAATCTTGCAAAAATATTTTTCTTACTGTATGTTGGATTTTTATCGTATTTGGTCTTGTTTTATATAGATAAATATTGGCTATTTTTCTAAAACTGGTGTGGTGTCCTTATGTAGTGTTTTCACTTATTACTGTGTGTTATGTGCAAATGCTTTACACATTGCTTCTGAGATAAGCCTGACTGCTTGTGCCAAGCTACCAAGGGGGTGAGCAGGGGTTATCTGAGCGGGTATCTCCCTTATCCTGACTAGAGTGAGGGTCCCTACTTGGACAGGGTGCAAACAACTAGAGTGAGGGTCTCTACTTGGACAGGGTGCAAACCGACTGCCAACTAGAGACCCCATTTCTAACAGTGGGTATCCTTCTGCTGCTAGTAAAGAGCAGAATTGTGATGTGCTGGGGATTTTGTAGCATACCCCGAAAACCTGAATGGCTTCAAGATGTGGCATACTGCCAGGAACAATTGCAAAGATACTGGGACTTGATGCCCGCTGGTGCATTACCTAAGCATGGACACTACCGATTCACCAGGATCTTAGCCGAGCTCTTGAGTTGAGAATTAACGTTGGACTCGATTCTCCGGCTGAAGATGCATTGTAACAAAGTTTTTATTTAGCTATGGCATCAGTTGTTTTGTTGATGAACTGAGAGTTTCCCTCCCCGCTCCCTACCCCCCTTGGGTCTACCTTCCTTCTACGCTTTGAGTCCCTCCTTCTCCCTCTCCTACTCCACCCTCACTCCATGCCCTGGTACTCTCGCTTCTCCTGCATCAGCTTTGGTTGTCACGTTTTATGCGATCACTTGTCCTTTTCTATGCAATGCTTTAAATGCGATTGCTTTTGCCAAGTCCCCTTACCTGACCCTCTTCTCCTATGTGTTTACATGTACTGTTAGCTAACTCCAAAAATAAACTTTTTTAAAAATCTGTAATTTCGCATCACAAGAGTAATGCGAAATTTCTGAAACAATTAATAATTAATATTTTGCCCAGGGCTGGTTATGGCATGTTAATCGAGATTTCAACAGATATCACACGCTAGTGGCCGAAGAGAGATACTGCATGCCACTATCAAATGTTACATGTCCATCGGCTGTGGTTGCAGTAAAAGTTAAATATGACTTGTTAGAAGAGAACGGAGGCTGAGGATGCTTTTGTCTGTGGGCAGTATGAACTGAGGTCATCTCAAGGTCACGCACCACTATATGCAAGTGCCAGAGCCGTAAGGCCAGAGGATGGGCCCTGGGGAGGTCGTCTGTCAATGACATTGTTCAGAAATTACTGGAGCTGGCGCCGTACGGGGCCTGGGCACCTCCGTGGAGCCCTGAACAGATTGTGCTTCCCGCCTCTGCCATCTGCTTCCTCTTGGGGGCGGGACTCTCTTTCACCTCATTGGCACACAGAGACCAGGAGGATTGGCAACGGTGCCAGCTAGAGGGATATCCTCGCTCTGACTGCCCTCTGTGCCAAAGGAGGGGGAAGGGGGCAGAGAAACATGAAACAGGCGACAGCAGTTCACACCGAACTCATTCCATACCATGATAACATGTATTAAACAGCAAAATTGCTGTAATTGGTATTCACGATAAAAATATTATACAAGTTCCAGTCACAATAAATGCTTTATTCACAGCAAAAACCACATGGCCAAGTTGAGACTGGAAAGGTATGAGTGTAAAATGACCCCCGTGTGAGAAAACCACAAAACACTGAATAGCAGTGCAAAAAACGTTTTCAAAGGTTTGTTGGCGCACAAGCTACTGCGAGTAAACTAGTCCATCGAAACAGGCCCATAGTCATCTGTGTACATGTACATCATGGAATGGTAAGCAGTTTGCTTGTAGTATATGTTGATGGCGTTTCGATCGAGAATACAAGGGAGATGTCTGAAAGAGAACCACTGTATGCCTTCCAGCCAGTCTCTCGGGTCAGAGGATATCACCTGAAGTCTGCACTTTCTACTGGAGAAGCCAAGCGTCTGCTTAGTGTCTAGAAGGGAGCCTGCCTGCTGAAAGAGAGAATGAGAGTGCCTGGCTCTGCAGGAGGAGGGACTTTCCAAGAGAAGAGAGGCCCAGTGTGTTCCTTGCATAAAGTGGCTAAATGTCCTAGAAGGCAGCACTTGGCAAGACTTTTCAAGTACAAGCACCACTGAGTACAGGTGCTCCCCTGCCAACACTGGAATAAAGGAGCCGTGCTGTCACTGAAGTGGGAGCTCAATTGGCCAGCAAAGCTGCAGTTGCCAAAGACATCACCACTGAGGAATCAGTCCAAAGGTCTCAACTGCAATGCCTGAGTACTGGTCAGCACTCGGCTCGGAGCCAGCAACTGTAGAAGATGTCTTGCTACAGCGCAGAACCTGCTGCGCTGACTCCATCCTTCGATTCCTGTGGCAGAGGGTGGTTGCCAGAGGCTAGTTACCACTGAGGCCCCTGCAGTGACAAACGTCAGCGAAGAGCAGGGCTGTGAGCTGTGCCCGCTGTGCCACTAGATCTGCAGCGACCATCGAGCAGGTAAAGCACAGTAAGACAAGAGACAAAACATGCACAGAGGATTCTGGTGCAAGAACTTAAGACTTTTTGTCCGAGTAATTGTGAGGTGAGAACTGTTGAAGTTAGTTGCACATCTCACCAGCAGGGTCAGCAGAAGTTATCATTAATTGAGCCTATTTAATGCTTTTGCCCAGGGGACGGTAGACACAAGATATCTCCTAAGAGTGGGAAAGAGTACCGAGCAGGGATGTAGGGCCTTACTGAAGATTGTAAATGAGATTTCAACCCTATAATTGCAAGTCCCATTGAGTTGTGTAGTATTTTCGTTTTGCTGTGAGATTAAAATACTTGTCTTTATAAAAAGATGAGTACTGGGAGTGGACCTTATTTTATCGTGTTTGTTGTGTGACTGTTGTGTTTTGAGCTCTTGTCCCCCACACTAACTTCCTCAGAACCATGTGACTGCTTACCCTTACTAGCCTCAGAGTAAAGTTTGGAAAGGCTGTACTTGGCTCAGTTTGCAGCGTCATATTAGACAGACCCTGGTGTCGCGTAGGTTTTCATTATCCTAATGAGGCTACTGGATTTGGGTGGCAAATGACTTAAACCACTGTGGTTGGGGTTCAGTAGCCCCTGTCAGCCTTGTGCCTCCCCCCGAACAGATCTGATAGTTATACCCTACTGGACCAAAGCCATCAGTGCCTCGAAGGCACATCTAATGGTTGCGGACTGTCTAAAAATAGGATGAGCCTCTAAACTTTTAAAAACTGGATCATTCTCCAGATGATTTGAATAACTTTTGCCTGGTCTCAAACCTTCTGTTTCTCTTGAAGGTCTTCAAAAACTGTGTAAGTACTCAGTTTAAGAAGTTCGAAGTGGATAATGAGCTTTTAGACAAGTGTCAGTCAGGTTTCATGACCGGATGCAGCACCAAGACTACAATACTTCAGATAGTCAATGATACTCTTCAAGTACCATACAGAGGTGACTCCTGTTCTAAACCATTTTACTTACTTGAAAATATCCATTGAAAGAATTGGTGTGAATGGCGGGGCCCTTAGCTGGTTCACTGCATACCTTGAAAAACTGATGTCAATATATAACAACCATTGGCAAAGTCAATAGGTCTTGCCTCTGCAAGATATAATGGCTTTGCCAATTTTTTTTATTTATGTTGCACAGCAAGGTAGCCACTGTGCAACATGTCTGAAAGTTATTTTAAAAAAGAGCTATGACGCAGCGGTGCTTCACGTCACAGCATTTTGTTTAGCTTTCAGGAATGCTGCACAGCAATATGGCTAAAAAAAAGATTGACAAAGCCAACAGATCTCACCTAGGCAAGCCGAAAGCTTTGCCAGTGCATGTTAATAACGGAATATAATTCACTGCGACCTATAAATTGCCTAAGACCCTCTTCCATTTTTTGCATCCCCCATTTGATTCAGCTCCTCTTTAATCTAAACAAGGAACCGCTTGCCTCTGTTCTCAAGCTCTCTCAAGTTTCCTACCTCTCAAGGATGAGTTCGTGTAAGACACTCAGCCTTACATGAACACTTAATCGCAAAGTGATATTTAATTACTTGTCCAGATGCTCACCGAAAGATAATATTGGGTGTCTCTCTACTACCTCAGTTTTAACCCCCTTAAAATTGAGTTCCCCCTGATCCCTCCTCCCCCTTGTACAAGATCAGCTCAATACACACTCGTCCAAAAAAAGAAACCCTTCACTTGGGAAGATGTTGAACAAGTGATTCAAACTCCCAGTGTTATCAAGATTGGCCTACCCCATCTCAAGTGTGCTTTGCATGCGGATGCCAGGTTGGCTAGTGAAGCGAAAAAGGTTGATCATATAACTTGCACCCTTGATCTCTCTTGAATAGCTTCCTATGGAGGCAAGAAGTATCTTCAGACTGTTCTGAATTACTAATAAATCGATTCATATGGTACCTCTGAACTATCTTACCCACAAACTAGTCATCGCAGGCTGCTAACATCACCTGCAGAGCTCAGGCATAATTTTCCTGGAAATCTCAGCATTTAGAAAGGAAAAGATACAGAAACAATTTTTTTCAGTAGGTGCAGTGGTGATTCGGAACTTGATTCCACCAGCCGTCTGTACAATTCCTTCTTACAAAAACTTCAAAAGAGATTTAAAGATTACTATTCCATCCTCACTTAATCTTATAATCCGGAGACTAAAGTATAATGACCTGACAACTCTACTTTTGGAATTTTGTGCATCTGTTTTTTAATGTTAGATCTTTTATTCCCTCTACTCGCATGTGACTTTTAATGTTTACCCCCTGTATATGTATTATTTGTAATTATTTGTATGTTTAACATTTACTTGTTACCCATATACCTAGACATCAGCATTCTGTCACTTTGCATACATCTGGCCCACACTATAGAAAACTGATCATAAATGTATAAAATAAACACATAGAGCACTGTGGCGCAGAGATAGGATAACATGCCTATGTGGGAGCCAAGAGGGCTTGATGCCCTGAGTCCACTCGCTGTGCCTAGGCCTTGGCTCCCTGGATCAGTCATGGCAATGGCTTCTCTAGAGCTGGGCACCACATACTTACAGGGAAGTAAAGCAGCAGCGACCCAAACAGGATTGTCTCCAGCAGAATCACGCCGGAAGCTCGTATCCTCTGCAAAGAAGAAAAGAGGAAAGATGGATAACCTATATGGAGGGTGGAGTGTTCTACTGCCTAGGCTTCATCCACGGAGTTTTACCAGCTAGACTTCATCCAGGGTGCTATACCATCTAGACTTCATGCAAGGTGTTATACCTCCTAGACTCCATTCAGGGTGCAATACCGCATAGACTTCACCCAGGGTGTTATACCATCTAGACTTCATGTACGGTGTTATACCTCCTAGACTCCATGCAGGGTGCAATACCGCATAGACTTCACCCAGGGTGTTATACCATCTAGACTTCATGCACGGTGTTATACCTCCTAGACTCCATTCAGGGTGCTATACCGCATAGACTTCACCCAGGGTGTTATACCATCTAGACTTCATGCACGGTGTTATACCTCCTAGACTCCATTCAGGGTGCTATACCGCATAGACTTCACCCAGGGTGTTATACCATCTAGACTTCATGCACGGTGTTATACCTCCTAGACTCCATTCAGGGTGCTATACCGCATAGACTTCACCCAGGGTGCTATACCATCTAGACTTCATGCACGGTGTTATACCTCCTAGACTCCATTCAGGGTGCAATACCGCATAGACTTCACCCAGGGTGTTATACTGCATAGATTCTATCCAGGGTGTTATACCATCTAGACTTCATCCGGGGTGTTATACCACCTAGACTTCATTCAGGCTATTATGCTGAATATATTTCGTCCAGGGTGTTATACCATCTAGACTTCATTCAGAGTGTTATGCCGCCTAGACTTCATCCAGGGTTTTATGTCCGAATATCATATTCCGTGAAATCATCTGACATGAATAGTTTGCCCTAAATATAGTTTACAAAAGTAGTTGCCTCAATGGATGTAGATTTTACATTAATAACTAATATTCTGGCAACGACATTCTGGCGCCACACCACTGTGGTTATACATGTTAATGTATGATAGCACAGAAAGCCATTTGCAAACCTGACAATGGGTAACAACACACAATGAGATGTAGAAACAGCACAGTGTGATACTTACAAACATGCCAATGTTACACATCTTTTGCAAACAAGCCATTGTCAAACACCAAACAATGTGATTTGCAAAAACAACACTGTAAAGCAGTTCACAATGCGATTTACAAACACAGCAGTGCAAAACAGCACACATTGTGATTCCTAAACAACACTGATATACTGCACACAACACGATTTACAAACACAACACAGCACAACACAACACAACACAACACCACACAGTGTATTTTATCAGTACTGCACTGTATAAGAGCACAAAGCATGGTTTACAAACCTAACAATATAAAACAGCACATGGTGCCATTCAGAACTATAGTACTGTAAAAAAGTGCACAGTGTAGTTTTCAAACACAGGCACTTTAATGCAGCACACACAAAAATATAAAACCACAGTGCTGGAAAACATCACAGAGTGTTTTACACACATGACAAAGAAAACACAGCACACAATGTGATCCACAATTACACAAATACATCTCTGTGAAAACAGAACAAAGCGTGGGCCCAGTGAAAATCCATAGTTTGGGGTGACACTCTCCCACTGCAAGCTCGTGAGCTGGGATGCTTGTTCCCCTGTTTTGAGGGACACGTCTCCTGGTGTAAAGCCATTGTTTTGGGGGAGGGGAGATTAGCTAAGAAACAGTTTGTGACTTGAAGTGCTGCGTCCTAACACGTCACCCCGTTGTTTGCGCTGGTGCTTGAAACATCTGGAACCCACGGTTTGTGCTGCTGTTTACCCCTTTGGTGTGTCGTTTGCTGTAGCGACAGCCCTTGGTTTGTGCTGCTGTTTACTCCTGTACGAGCCTGTGGTTTGGAGTCTCGCTTGCTATAGCACCTTGCCCAACATCCCATACTAAGGGCTAATACTTATCCCAGTTAACTCCCATGGTTTGTAGCTACTGGTTCGGCCTTCTCTTACCCCAGTGGATCCCCCTGGTTTGTTTCTGCTTGTCTGTGTGACACTGTATTGCATTAGGTGCTATATGGCTCAGAGACAGCCCAGGGGTTGGGGTTCTGCTTGCCACTGCGGGTTGGGGTGCCCTAGCCTAGCTCACTTGCCTTGCTCTTCCTGAAGTGGTAAGACACCAGCATGCTGATGAAGACGGCCAGCATGCAGAAGGCTTGGAAAGCCAAGATGGCGGCCCTCAGAGACCAGTCCTCCTGCACGAAGCATGGGCTGTCGTCGACACAGGTCGCACACCCTGCCTGGCAGGGCAGACAGCCCAGGAGACTCCCAGAATCCTCTGTTCCATACTGGGGGGCGAACTGGGAAGTGTTCTCCAAAGTCCCTAGAAGTAGACAAAAAATTACCTCAGAGAACAACACAGATCTTCACTCACATGTCGCACTTACAGCACAGACACACATGTTGTACGTACACAAGGGCAATCAAACACTGGCGCACAAAGATGCACACTGACACAGTCACACTCGCGTTCACAATTACAGGTACACATATGTGCACACACAAGTACGCTCACAGCCCATGAAGAGAAAAAGTGACACACACACAGCAGGCGCGGTCAGGCACACAGCCGCCCAGGCATACACAGCACACAAGTGCTCGCACTCAAGTGCGCACACACACACCCACACACACATATATATACAGAAGGGTTAGTAGAGAAACTGAGCTCAAACTGTGCTCCATCGTCTCTATAGCATACCCTGGACACAGCAAAGGTATATGACAAATGAGGCTACCCCATCCTGGGACACACACAAGTCTTTTGTACTGTGTTATTAGGCTACATGGAGAAAAACATAATTTATATGGCTACAGCAGTTAGGCCTGTAGGGAAACCAATATATCAAGATGATGTCATGGAGCTGTGTACATAACAGTGTGTGTGTTTGTTTCATGACTGTAGGTCAGTGGTTCCCAACCTGTGGTCCGGGGACAACAGGGCTCCGCAAAGCCTCCTCAGGGGCCAGCGACTTCTTAGAAATTAAATAATATGAATAGGTTAATAAAGTGTATATAAGAAGTTGCTAAATGTACAATAAAAAAAATTAAAACATATTGTACATTTCGAGGAAATTGAAATTGGAGGTTAAAAATTAAATTAGTATCCTCTGATTGATTTGTGGGAGCGGTGCAGGTGCATCAAACAGAATATGGTATGGATGATGTGTGGCGTCAATTGAGTTTAGAAAAGCATCAACTTTCCTATTAAAATTGAAACATTTTATGTATATTTGTTTGCAAATTAAATAAAATGTGTTATCATTTGTGAATGTGATTGATGAATGCTTGTTTCTGTATTTCAAAACATCGACAATGTTTAGGCCGGGGTCCCTGGCTTCCGGCAGTGAGTCAGTGGGGGTCCCTGGATTCCAATAATGATTCACTGGTTGTCACCGGGTTAAACTAATGATAAACTGGGGGTCCACAGAAGTCAAAAGGTTGAGAACCACGGATGTAGGGGGTGCGCTGCAGGTGTGTGCAGAGCCAATACAGGGCAGTTTACTATGGCCAGTGTTTGTGTGTTGTTGGGGTATACCTTGCACCACGTGTGCACTCTGCAGCAGCCACTGTGTGCCTCAATGTGCGTTTTCTCTACAGAAGGCAGCATGAGCATTACTTCTTGTGCTCTATCGCTTGTGTGTATATTGCTAGTTGTGCTTGGTGTACTGTCTACAGAATGCAGTGTGTGCATTGCTGTGTGTGGTCTGTAATATGGTCTACATTTAATCTGTTGAGATGATGTGTGTACACTTTATGTGTCTATTGCTGGGCTTAATCTTTGTAGGAAATGGTGGGTAATTGCTATCTGAACAGTGTAGGATGTCATATGTATATTGGCATGTTAACTCTGTGGGAGGTGTACTTTGGTGTACACCTTGCTGTCTACGCAGTGCTGTGTGCACTCTCTCTAGGCGGTGATGCATGTATTGTCTGTGAACTCTACAGGAGGCGATGTGTACATTGCTCTATGCAGTCTGTGTATAAGGCAGCATGTTCATTTTCTATTTATTTGTTGTTTTATATAGCACGGACATCTCCCAGCAGGGTTTCAGAGCCCTCTATATGGGTGTGTGTGAAAACACCAGGCAGACGTCAACTATGTGTTGACTGGAGATACAGCAAAGCAAATATACACACCCCAAGGGTTATTGGCCCACATAGGATCTTGTTATAGAGATTTAAAGAGTGAGTAATATAAACAAAAGGAGACTTGTTTGAAAATAATGAGGACTTCAAGTGTAAATACACCGAAATACGTAAAAGGATTGCATAATGTAGAACACTTGGCATAAAACACCATTGGCACTATGGTCGAAGGAGTGCTACATTAACTAGTAGACATGACACGTAGTATAACTATTAGCAGTTTAAGGAATATATAAGTGAGTTAGAGCCTGAGGTCCAGTATGCCTTGTCAAGTACCAACATCAAGAAATCAGTATGTAAACTGAAAATAGCTGTTCATATAAGAGGGACATATAAGCAAAGAATGACGTGGCTTTTACATATTCAAGATTACTGCTACAAAAAGACTAGAAATGTATGAAGATAGAATAAAGTAAAACAATTTTGCCAAAGACACCATTGGTCAAAAGAGTCCTCAGAAGTTAGAGAGTAATAGTAAACAGCTGGTAGAGTGGGAGGTTCAAGGACATCGCACATCACCAACAGTTAGTTATGAAGGGGAACAGTTTGACAGATGGACATAAATTAGCAGGTATCTTGGAGAACTTGGGTTCAGCTAGATGGTGTGATTTGAACAGGCAAAGATAAGTATTCCTTGAGTAGGAGGCTCTTGACGAAGAATCTGAAGATCTGAAAGGAGGGTGCATTTTTCAATGTGGAAAGGGGAGCATTCCATACTCATCATAAGCTGTTGTCAAAAAGGATCTGCACAGAGTGGATTTTAGTTCTGAAATTAGAGGGGAGTCATCTTCAGTCTTTGTAGCAGAGTGAGTAGGAGCTACCAGAAGAAGAGAACGTTTGGGCTTTTAATCTTGAAGTGGGGTGGGCCAGAGCATTAAGGATGAGGCTTCAGTTCCCATGGTGCAACATTCTTCAATTGCGAGCCATCTAAGGTGTGCAATTGGTAACTTGATCCCATTTTTTGCATTGGCGAGGAATCTGGACCAAGCATGTAGCACTACTCAGAGGAGCCAATGCATTTTTTGGAAGGTCAGTGAGGAAGTGGAAGCTGTAATCCAGATGAGCGATTCCCACTGCTTCTACTGCCTGCTATAGGTCCTCAAAGGAGAGACGTGTCGCAGCTTCTTGAATCTGCAAAGTTGAAGTCTGGCATTGTATTGCATGTGGCGTTTAAGGTTGGGGTTGGAGTCAAGAAAGAATATTAAAGATTTAGCAGAGGGGGCTGCTGTGGGGTGATATCTGCCAATCTTAGAGACTCAAGCAAGATAAAGTCAGTGGCAAGGTCAGGCTTTGGCGAGAGGAGGCAAAATTCGGTCTTCAGCACATGGAATTTGAGATGCTTTTGCTCCATCCGTTAGATGGCATTGTGACAGTCATGGTGTATATATCCGTCTTTGGCTCTCTCCAACTTACAGCATGTCCATTTGATTACACGTCAGCTTGCAGGTTAAAAACATATTATCAAAGATATCTCTTCTTCACTGTGGAACAGGAAGTTCATGAGTGGCCCAGGACCTCAGGTCAGTTGAAAGAAAGCAGGTTGAGAGGTGTTTTAGTCTGGATTAATTGATCTTCAGTATATTTGCTTCCATTCATGCATGGACATACACTAGACTAAGGGCCTTATTTTGAGTTTGGCGGGTGGCGGTGGCTGCCCGCCAAACTCTTTAGGATGGAAAACCGCCACTCAGATTTTCCGCCCGCTGGCGCTATTACAAGTTTCTCGCTGGGCCAATGGGTGTAAACAGCTGGTCCCACGGGAAACAGGCCACAACATTGACGCCGGTCTGTAATCGAGCCGGAGCAATGTTGTGGTGCGTCAGGTGGGACAGCACGCGTCGCGCTTTTCTCTGCCCGTAATTTGGGCAGTGAAAAGCGTGACAGAGCTGTCCATGGGGGCCCCTGCACTGCCCATGCTAAGTGCATGGACAATGCAGGGGCCCCTGGATCCTTGTCTCCGCCAGCGGAGAGGGGACTCGTAATCCCCAGGGCAGCGCTGCCCTGGCGGATTATGACTGCTGGCACTGCCAGGCTGTCAACTGGCGGCAACGTGGAGGCTCCGCCAGGGTCATAATGTGGAGGCCGGACCGCTGCTTTGGCAGCGGTCTGACCTCCACCGCAAGTCTGGTGGTCCCAAGACCGCCAGACTGGTAATGAGGGGCTAAATGCAAATTTTGCTGACCATTTAAGTGACTATTAAGCGTGACATGCAATTAGACATCACTGCTTGCATGAGTTTTGTGACTCCAGGTAAACTACCTAGATCAGCTATGGCATTAGATATATGTTGTATAGTTTTGGGGACAGTGAAGAGCCCTTGCAAAACCCTTATTGTGATTCTAGTAGGTGGAGAATCCCTCTGATCTCTTTGGATAAACTGCAAACAGTATGGTAAGAAGGACTGTATCTGCAACAAGACAGGTCCAGTGATTCCTAGATCTTCTTGCAGCTGCAAGATTTGAATGCTGTCAGCGTCAACACAGTACAGAGGACTTATTTTATAAGTACTGCTCATGAGTCTTTCCCGAAGGTGAGAAGAAAATTGATAACCAATAAGGATGACTCTGTGGTACATCTTTCCGATTTCCAGGAAGTGTGTATTAAATTTAACTGCACTGCTAATGTTATTGTGCTTCTCCATTCAGCTCTAAAAGTGAAGATTTGCTTCGGCTTGCTACTAAACTGAGAGTAGGGATAACATGTTAGGTCCAATTTTAATCTTTGCGCAGGATTGCTTCGGTCTTCTTTGGCCAGGGGCTTCCACTTGTGCTTGCTAAAAGTCCTCAGATTCTCTCGTTTACTGATGGCTGACCAGGAACCTTACAAGAGCTTTTAATTGTGTGTACATTCATTTCTGTGTTCTTTGCAGGAAAAAACATGCACATTACTATTTATACACAGTAGATTGTTGTGTTTACCCTGTGTTGGAGATGGTGCATGCACTGTTGTAGGTGTGTAGATTGATGCTGATGAGCACTGTGGTTGCATTGCTGTCTGTGCTGTGTAGACAGATGTAGGTTAATATGTAGCTTTGCTGCATATATGTGTAGTAAGAGTCTACAGTCTCTACGATGCAGTGCTTACATTGTGTATACACATGCTGTGTAGGTACTCTCCAGAAGAGGTCTTAGGTACATACATGCCTGTCTGGTGCTGGGGGCGAGTTTTGTTCCATAGAAGCCTGGCCTACAGACGCAGATGTACCCGCCGAGGACGAATCCCACTCCTTCCTGGGGGACGCACTGAAAATGAAACAAAGCAAAGAAATCTGTCCAACATTAAACTTTGCAGGAGTTAGAAATACTCTCAAAATACTAGGCTAGATAGTTATTTATTTATTTATTTACGGTTCATTAAAATCATTACAAGCTTTCTTTCATCCTTATACATAAAAGCAACTCCGAGTGCATGTAAATTGATCCAGGATAAAGGGTATGGGACATATTTAAGAGCCCCTAGCACCATTCCCATGCCATATTAGTGTCATTTTTTACACTAATGTGGCTTTAGAAGGCCAAAAACAACACGCCATATTAGTAGAGCAATGCATGCATTAAGCCACTTTGTAACCATTTGCGCTACATTATGCCTGCACCAGGCATAATGTATGCAAAGGGGGTGTTCCCCCATTAGAAGGGCCAAAAAAATGGCACAAGGAAATCTAAGAGAGTTCCTTGGGCCATTTTTTTCAGCACTTATGGACTAGCGTCAAAAACTCTGACGCTAGTCTCCTAACTACTGCCATGGTGCGCCGTATTTTAAATACGGCGCACACATGGTGGCATTAGGGGGCGCTAAGGGTCGCAAGAAGCCATTTTTCTTGAATATGCCCCTATGTGCTTTAGTAAAAGAGAAGCATGCAAACTTTTGGACGTAGCAGCCATGCGCAGTCCCCACAATTGAAGGAATATGCAAATAAAAAATGCTTATGCATTAGTAATATTGAACCTTATAACATGTTCTTTGATGGTACCTGAAACAGCAGCAGTGTCAAAGAGCGTTCAGATTCTCCATTACTTCAGTCCCTTGGTTGGGATCAGCTAAGGGAGGGGTCTTGATCTCTTTGACACATTTGAAAAAGTATGCCACTGCCAAGAGGGCCCGGCACTTGCTTGTAAGATTACTTTTCCTTAGGTCATTTGCTTCGAAAGTTTGAAGTGACAGCTAAGATATGTATTCCACGTGGTTGACTCATTTTTAATTACCTGCCTAAAAAGGAACTTCGGGGAGTCAGGTCACACATCCTTTACTTTTGCGCCAAGAGATGAACCTGGCGTGGAGTGCCAACCTTGCATTATTACATTAATTTCCAGGTACATTTGTGATAGTGCAGTGGAAAAGGCCACCATAGCAGCTGCACTGTGCCCTCTCCCGCCAGTCGCTAAACCAGTTCTTGAATGCAGTCAAGGCATAGGCCATGGTCAGCATTCGTTTGCTCCCTATAATTTTGCACAATAATGTTGTGCTCGAGCCCTGATAATACTGTGAGGAATAATGTGGAGGCCTATCATCCACCTTCATTTTTTAGGCTATTCGTGGGTCCACTCTCGGTGCACACATGCATGCAGCGGTGTACGTCACCGCTAGAATCCTCAGCACAGTATTCCTGCAGCTTTCATTGCGATGATTCACTCACTGTTCACTCTTCGAGTCAGTAAGAACACCTCTGAGCGGGTTTGAACTGACTGGACTGTCCTTGGTGTAGGGACGTTTTGGTGTTCCCAAAGGTGAGAAGATGCTACTCGGGAGCTGAAGATTGCATTATGTTATGTGTATTTTTTGTGTTTGCATTATGTTATATGCTATAACCCGGAAGGATATCCTGGCGCTGAGAAGGTGAAGTCTAGCCACATCATCCATTTCAAAAACGAGGTCTTCAGCTTCTGCCAGAATTCAGTAAGTGAGAAGAAGGCTCTGGTGTGCAGTGGTAGGTCATTCTTTCCTTTAGGGTCGGAGGAGGCGAAGGCCGACTTCCGGACCTGGGATGTGTGCAAGTAGGAGTCCGGCCAAGTGGAGGTATTTGGATGGTCTGTGAAAGGAGATGCGACTGTTGAGCTAGGCGGGGCAGTGTTGGGTAGAGCTGCGTTGGAGGTTGAGAGTGATTCTGGTTGTTCTGTTTGGTGCTTGTTTCAGTAGGCGACTCATACACGCAGTCAAACCATTGTGTACCATTTTTCACCCTTGAGATTCTGCAGTACCTTAATACAAGCCTAAACCTCCAGCATCCGTCAAGACATTCAGGAGCTCAGAATCAAAAGCTTCTGCGGAAAGCGGAGATGCCAGGTTTCCACTTAACAGTGTTCTGCTTACCTCAAGCTTATGTGCACTTCACTGGGCTCATGAAATGGCTGAAGGAGACTGCAGTGTCTCCCACACTAAACGTTGTTAGAAGAAAATGAATACCTTACCGTGATTTCACAGAAAATAATGGTATAGGCTGACATATCTACGCTGAAAAGGCAAGCGATGCAAGAATCCGTGAACAACAAGACCTCACTCTACCAGATGCGAAAGCGCTTGCTCGGCCTGAACACTGTTAGACAAGAACTTTGACTAATTTAAGGATGGAGATAGAAGAGCTATCACCTCATCAGCCCTCCTCAAAGGTACCGTACTGTCCCCACAATAGAGCAAGATGCTCGCTTGCGCGTACACACACATACACACATATTAAGTATACACAAAATTCTTCAGATATTCATTCTGATTCCCACTGAAACTAAATGCTCTTCCCCAGCTTTTTCAATATGGCTCTCACATTCTGCCACAAATACACTCTCAATCACCTCCAGACTCTCACCAAGTATTTCTTGCCCTGCCACATCGGCTGTAGCAGCAGTTGCTGCTCTCACATCATTGCACACACCTGTTGCACAGCCAAGTTCACGGTCAGTTTTCCCATCACCATACACAGAGCTCTCAGGCGCTAAGCTTTGGGATCATTCGATGAGTCAAGCAGCTCCATCACTTTCCTTGACTGTGAGAGGGCAGTCCTTCTCTTCCACCATCTTCACTCTCTTTTCTGCCATCACTCATTGCCAATGGAAATATTGGGATCCTGAGCACACTTCGTACTACTGTGACTATATAGCCTTTCCTTCACTTCCTTTAACCATTTAAGCTAGACTGTCTCCTTGAATTAGGTTCTCTGCTCACTCATATGCAAAAGGTGCTACCCAGTTGCCCTTTTGTTGTTGCCCTATGTTGGGAGGAGAAGAATATCCTCTGCGTGGCATAGGGGTATGTAGCCCTGCCTCAGTGCCTCACTCCATGTAGATCTGCTACTCTGGCTTTGTTTGGCTTAGCCAGCGCGCTTATAGAGCATGTCCGCTAGGGCCTAGGCCTGTCCATAGTAAAGCCAAAGTTCAGCAACCTAGGAGGGTGCACAAAGTATACCGTGGGTAGCGACATAACACTACTATCCATGTCTTGAGTGGATCACATGTAGCAGTGATGGCAGCGTATTATTCTTTGAGAATGTATAGTTCTTTTTGTGTCTGACAGAAAAAAGTGTACCCTACTAGCTCACTCTTGCAAAGTTCAGCTGGGATGTGACAGCTGGACCCTTGTGCTGACATGCCCTGTGTGTGTGAGTGTGTGTGAGCATAGTGGAGATGTATTACACATGTATCATAGAGAGACTCATTGCGTCATGTGAGTATGATTGATAAGACCACTGGGAACCATTTTGGATGGTGCCTGGATTCAACAAGGCACAAGATGAAGGGTAGTGGCACCTTGCCCAGACAGTGGAGGTGTACTGACTGCATGCATGTGACTGGAGAGTAGAGATTCAAATACTGGTTATTAAAGGTAAGGATTTAGTCATTCTCCTATTACTGCTTCAGGGAGGCTGATGACAGCCAGGTGCTCTTCTTGGCACCCTTGATACTCCAGTTTGAAGTCAGTATCATCATTTCCTATTGTGGGAGCCATCACCTTGCGCAAAGGTTGTGTCTATACCACAGACAGAAAGTTACATTTGAAAGGGCGCCACCCCAAACTGGTTCCAGAACCTAAGATAGTGGACCCACATTCCCTGTCTGGAAAATGAGTATAGAAAGTGGGGCCAAACCATCCATCTTTACTCCAATCCCAAGTTCTTTTGGACCAAAAAGTGAGTGTTCTGCCGAGGAGCTGCTATGCAATCACAGCAGATCCTGTCTGACAGTCAGTCTCCCAAACCAGATGATGAAACATCACCTGAAGTCTTGTGCAACTTGATGGAGCTGAGAAGCCGTGGGTCCACCCAGCACCTAGAAGCTTGCCTGTTTGCTTAGAGAGGAAAGGAGAGTGCTGAGTCCTGAAAGAGGGCAGCCATGCAGGGCTAGCCATGTTTCCAGTGCGAGGAACACCTAGAAGAAGCTGACGTGTGTGGAAGGGTGCTGACCTGTGCTAAGAGTATGTTCCCCTTGCCCCCCTGAGTGGTTTATATAGCGAACTACAACGAGCAATGACCAACGTCAACATCAGTGAGCCATCTGGTATCCTCACTGTTGCCTGAGCAAATTGCTGTCAGCGTTTATGAACTGTGTTACCCAACATCACCTCCACTCCCCGAAGGCCGCAATTGCCGAGAAGAAGAGGACTGATGAATCCTAGCCTGTTGTGCCACAACTTTGACATGACCCAAAATGCTGTACTGCATCCTTGATCCAGTCGCCTTTAGCCGGAGGACTTTGCTGTGTGACTGTGAAGAATGCAGGCTATCCTCTGATCCTGGCCTGTTGTGCTGTAACTCTGATATCACCGGTGATGCAAGGTCACTCCTACTGCCAGAAAACTGAAGTGTAGCAGCATGTAGTGCAAACAAACACCACAAGCAAATAGCTTTTCATCCAGGCAGCTAACACAAGCAAGGCCTTGCTTGAAAGACTGACTTCTACATCTTGCCTTACAACTGCTTCTTTCAGTGCTGGTAGTAAGCATCTCTAAACTTAGTAAGATATGGGACTGAACGGACATATGGGTCCTCAACTCATGAGCATGGACATCACTGCGTAAACTTTGTGGTTGCTGCTAAAACTGAAATAGCGAAAATGTCCCCCACACAAACACACAACACAAACAAATTAACGTTTCACTCTATACAGATTATCTTCCTTCTGTTTGGGGAAAGATTCCAGAAGTATAAGTGGTTATATAATATGTATTACCATATGCTACAACTATAAGTGATTATATAGTACCCTATGCTCATTCGCTGTGAAAAGAGAGCTCCTGTCTGTAATGGGGAGAACCTCACGAATAGTAACCTACTTTCTGTGAAAAGATTCCTGATACTCTTACCCACTGGCAGAGATTCCTTCATATTCTTACTCAATAGATAGGGCTTTGTAGAAAAAGTTGGTACAAACTTCAGAGAACACTCTGGAGAACCCTAAAAAGACACCTGTTGTAAGAGTGATAATGTGGAACCTTATACACAAGGACAAATGAGGCGCTTATGCACCGGAGCCAGATAATAGGATCCCGGCAAAGCTCGTTAATGCTGCAGCTTTAAGAAGCGGTAAAGAGGCAGATGCTTCGCAGGTGGACACAGGCACAGCTCAGGAGTACAATAATGTCAAACACATTGGGCTCCTACTCTAAGTCTGTTGCTGTCACGTCTGCCTGTGGCCCATCACAGGTGCATTACACTAGATAGAGACAGTGAATGTTCTTTATTTATCTAGATAGTAATAGAAAGAGTTCCTTTGTTAAGTCTTTGCTAGTAAAGATTCAAACATTGGTGTAATTCTTCAAGACCTACTACAGTATGTGTACAACCCAACATTCATTCCCTATGTACTGTCACTGACACGTTGTACACAATTTTGGATCTAAATGTTTTGGCAGCCACATATTCATTTAAATAAATAAAAATAAAAAAAAAATAAAAAAAACATCTAGGCAGGCTACATGATCAACAATCATCGTAGAAGCTTCCAGGCTCTGGAACAACCTGCCTCTCTCTTTATGTTCTATCAGTGACATCCTGAATTTCAGGCGAGCACATTAAACTTGGCTGCATACACTTTAGGTTCCCCTTTCTGCATTTTAGTTTTCAGGTGACTGCTCAGTTTTTGTTGGAGATCAGTGCAAAGATACCTTTTTAGGGGCGAGCGCAAAGTGCTCTGACCCTCTTCTAATCTCTCTTTAGGGGGATTTTAACCAGGCCCATGTTACGTCACATCACTTTCATTGGTTCGTGGGCTTGCCTTTTAAAATCCGCTTGTTTTCATTTGTGAAAGGCATGCACACGTCATGCCTTTTCCGGCGTTTAGCCCTCCTCAAGACCACCGGTAAACTACTGGAAACATACGAGGCTCCATGTTTTCCGTATGGTTTCTGGACTACTTTTTCTCTTTATTTTGCAGCACGATCGCGCTGTGTTTTACACAGTGTGATCGCGCTTGTTCGCTTTTTTTTCATTCAATGTGGCAAGAAAAGTCCGGTCCGGAGTTTACAACACTATTAGTTCTAACTTGACGTAATGCGAGACCCGTTGCATTGCAAATGCTTGTTTAGGTAACTGTTGAGCTCAGCATCGTGCATAATGATAATAATAATGATAATAATCATATTAATAACAGTAGTAATAACAAGCATTTGCAATGCAATGGGTCTCACGTTTGCTCGAGTTAGAGCTATTAACGTTGTAAACTCCTAAATGGACTTTTCTTGCCACATAAACTGAAAATGAAAAGTAATACAATTTCACATAAGGGAGCTGGTTTAAAGCGCCACGCCATGAGCGAAGGTGACTAATTAGAACAAAAAGACTGGTCCGGTTTAGCCTTTGCATAGTAATAAAAAACAAAAATGAGCACAGTAGCGCTGTGTAAAACCTTGAATTCGCGAAGGAGCACTAGGATGAACAAGAGAATTGAACTGGTAATCTTGAAAAGTGCTCGATTACTGCCCAGCGAGATTGCGCAGCCTATGAAATAAAGAGAAAAAATAGTCCAGAAACCATATGGAAAACATGGAGCCTCATATGTTTTCAGTAGTTGGCCGGTGCTCCCGAGGAGGGCTAAACGCCCGGATAAGGCATGACGTATGGATGCCTTTCACTAATGAAATAAAGCAAATTTTAAAAGGCAAGCCCACGAACCAACAAAAGTGATGAGCGTGACATGGGCGTGGTTAACCCCTACGGTGCCTTGGACAAGGTGGTCTCGTCCCAGCACACGGTTCCCGTGTACCTGGGACGAGACCACCTTGTCCTGCACTGGGCCCACGGGGGCTAGCGCTTCCACCCGTGGGCCCCCACACCCCTCCGTCCGTGATGAAAGGGAAATCGCTTCCCCTTTCGATCCACCCCCCCACCAGTGACGTCTGATGACGTCAGCACGCAATAGCGTGCTGACCGCATCAGAGGTCGCCTCCCATCGCGCTGGAAGCATGCTTCCAGCGCAATGCGGGAGAGAAATGCTAAGCAAGAAGTTGTTCTGCCCACCAGTGGGCAGATGGGGCAATTACCCCGATCCACACCCCGGGGGGCAGGAAGTCTACTAAATGCCATGAAATAAAAAATAATAAAAAATAGTGGTGTGGTGACTACCAACCAGCATGGGCCTGGTTATGCCCCCACCCAAACTGATGGGGGTAACAGTCATTCAGCTCTCCCCCGCACACTAAAACATCTTATCCCATGGCAAGCAAGAGGACATTTGATTTTTTTGGCTTTTGTTTTACATTTGGGCCATGAGAGCTTGGTAACTCTCAAAATCGTCCCACTTGGAATGGTGAGGGCTGCAATCTTTTTTACTTTGGGATGCTGCCATGTAGAAAAATCCACAAGACTTAGACACATCTGAAAACTAAACATCTAGTTGATTCCAGGGTGGTGTGCTTCACATGCACCCCGCACCATTTCCTTACCCACAATGCCCTGCAAACCTGCAACTTTGCTGGAAAGCACACATTTTTCCCAAATTTTTGTGATGGAACCTTCCGGAATCTGCAGGAATCCACAAAATTCCTACCACCCAGCATTGTCTCATCTATACCGATAAAATTTCTGCTGCACTTGTCAGCCTAAAAATGTTTTGTTTCAAACTGCCCTTTTGGTTCCCCCTCAATTGTGACGTGTTTTTGGCTCTTCCCTGTCACAAACACTTGGCCCACCTACACAAGTGAGGTATCATTTTTACCGAGAGACTAAGGGGAATGTTGGATGGTAGGAACTTTGTCCCGGTGCAGTGATCCCACACAGAAATGTGGGAAAAATTTGATTTTTTTAGCTAAATTTGAGGTTTGCTGAGGATTCTGGGTAAGAAAACATTAGGGGATCCACGCAAGTCACACCTCCCTTGAATCCCTCGGGTGTCTAGTTTTCAGAAATGTCTGGGTTTGGTAGGTTTCCCTAGATGGCTGCTGCGCCCAGGACCAAAGACGCAGGTGCCCCCGCAAAAACAGGTAGTTTTCTATTTGATAATTTTGATGTGTCGAGATAGTGTTTTGGGGCATTTCCTGTTGCGAGCAGAAGGCCTACCCACACAAGTGAGGTACCATTTTTATTGGGAGACTTGGGGGAACGCTGGGTGGAAGGAAATTTGTGGCTCCTCTCAGATTCCAGAACTTTCTGTCACCGAAATATGAGGAAAAAGTGTTTTTTTAGCCACATTTTGAGGTTTGCAAAGGATTGTGGGTAACAGAACCTGGTGAAAGCCCCACAAGTCACCCCATCTTGGATTCCCCTAGGTCTCTAGGTTTAAAAAATGCACAGGTTTGGTAGGTTTCTCTAGGTGGCGGCGGAGCTAGAGGCCAAAATCCACAGGTAGGCAATTTGCAAAAAACACCTCTGTTTTCTTTGAGAAAATGTGATGTGTCCACTTTGTGTTTGGGGCATTTCCTGTCGCGGGCACTAGGCCTACCCACACAAGTGAGGTACCATTTTTATCAGGAGACTTGGGGGAACGCTGGGTGGAAGGAAATGTGTGGCTCCTCTCAGATTCCAGAACTTTCTGTCACCGAAATGTGAGGAAAAAGTGTTCTTTTAGCCACATTTTGAGATTTGCAAAGGATTCTGGGTAACAGAACCTGGTGAGAGCCCCACAAGTCAGCGCATCTTGGACTCCCCTAGGTCTCTAGTTTTCAAAAATGCGCAGGTTTGGTAGGTATCCCTAGGTGGCGGCAGAGCTAGAGGCCAAAATCCACAGGTAGGCACTTTGCAAAAAACACCTCTGTTTTCTTTGAGAAAGTGTGATGTGTCCACTTTGTGTTTTGGGGCATTTCCTGTTGCGGGCACTAGGCCCACCCACACAAGTGAGGTACCATTTTTATCGGGAGACTTGGGGGAACGCTGGGTGGAAGGAAATTCGTGGCTCATCTCAGATTCCAGAACTTTCTGTCACCGATATGTGAGGAAAAAGTGTTTTTTAGCCACATTTTGAGGTTTGCAAAGGATTCTGGGTAACAGAACCTGGTGAGAGCCCCACAATTCACCCCATCTTGGATTCCCCTAGGTCTTTAGTTTTAAAAAATGCACAGGTTTGGTAGGTTTAACTAGGTGGCGGCTGAGCTAGAGGCCAAAATCCACAGGTAGGCACTTTGCAAAAAACACCTCTGTTTTCTTTGAGAAAATGTGATGTGTCCACTTTGTGTTTTGGGGCATTTCCTGTCACGGGCAGTAGGCCTACCCACACAAGTGAGGTACCATTTTTATCTGGAGACTTGGGGGAACGCTGGGTGGAAAGAAATTTGTGGCTCCTCTTAGATTCCAGAACTTTTTGTCACCGAAATGTGAGGAAAAAGTGTTTTTAGCCACATTTTGAGGTTTGCAAAGGATTCTGGGTAACAGAACCTGGTGAGAGCCCCACAAGTCACCCAGTCTTGGATTCCCCTAGGTCTCTAGTTTTAAAAAATGCACAGGTTTGGTAGGTTTCCCTCGGTGCCGGCTGAGCTAGAGGCCAAAATCTACAGGTAGGTACTTTGCAAAAAACATCTCTGTTTTCTTTGGGAAAATTTGATGTGTACACTTTGTGTTTTGAGGCACTTCCTGACGCGGGCGCTAGGCCTACCCACACAAGTGACGTACCATTTTTATCGGGAGACTTGGGGGAACATAGAATAGCAAAACAAGTGTTATTGCCCCTTGTATTTCTCTACACTTTTCCTTCCAAATATAAGACAGTGTGTAAAAAAGACGTTTATTTGAGAAATGCCCTGTAATTCACATGCTAGTATGGGCACCCCAGAATTCAGAGATGTGCAAATAACCACTGCTCCACAACACCTTATCTTGTGCCCATTTTGGAAATACAAAGGTTTTCTTGATACCTATTTTTCACTCTTTATGTTTCAGCAAATGAACTGCTGTATACCTGGTATAGAATGAAAACCCACTGCGAGGTGCAGCTCATTTATTTTCTCTGGGTACCTAGGGTTCTTGATGAACCTACAAGCCCTATATATCCCCACAAACCAGAAGAGGCCAGCAGACGTAAGGGTATATTGCTTTCACATATCTGATATTGCAGGTAAAAGTTACAGAGTAAAACGTAGAGAAAAATGGCTGTTTGTTTTCACCTCAATTTCAATATTTTTTTATTTCAGTTATTTTCTGTAGGAAACACTTGTAGGATCTACACACATTACCCATTGCTGAATTCAGAATGTTGTCTACTTTTCAGAAATGTTTAGGTTTCTGGGATCCAGCATTGGTTTCACACCCATTTCTGTCACTGACTGGAAGGAAGCTGAAAGCACAAAAAATCGTAAAAAATGGGGTATGTCATAGTAAAATGCCAAAATTGAGTTGAAAAATTGGGTTTTCTGATTCAAGTCTGCCTGTTCATGAAAGCTGGTGATTTTAGCATTGCAACCCCTTTGTTGATGCCAATTTCAGGGAAAAAACCACAAGCCTTCTTCTGCAGCCCTTTTTTCCCATTTTGTTTAAAAAAAAAATGAAATTTTTACTGTATTTTGCCTAATTTCTTGGTCTCCTTCAGGGGAACCCACAAAGTCTGGGTACCTCTAGAATCCCTAGGATGTTGGGGAAAAAGGACACAAATTTGGCGTGGGTAGCTTATGTGAACAAAAAGTTATGAGGGCCTAAGCCCACCCTTGCCCAAATAGCCAAAAAAAGGCATGGCACCTGAGGGGGAAAACACCTGGCAGCGAAGGGGTTAAAAGCCCACAGAGAGATTAAAACAGGGACAGAGCGCTTGTGCGCTCTACCCTAATATTAATAATAACTACAACAATGAAAGAAAGCCCTCAGGGTACTCTTTTTAGGTACCAGCTAGCCAGATGACTTGGACGGGAAGCACAGGCCCTTTCGTGGTGCAGTGTGTTTATTGATGTGCACATGGTGAAGGTTGTAAGGTTTGGCAAAATGCTGTGGCTCAGAGATGAGTGCGGACGCGAGAGGTGCTGCCATTACCAGCAACGGCTTGTCACCAATGCACAGAGGCCTTGTGTGACTGCTCTGGATGCGACAGGTATCGCCGGCATAGGATTGGCCCGCATAGACCTGGACCATGCTCAGTGCACCAGGGCAGAACCTAATCGATAGAGCACACTCACTGAGCTCCCACTGGGTCATGCCCTAGAATGCAGATACAGGGAACAATGGATTATTATTGTAAGATCTCCTAGCTTTAGTCACCTCAACAGCCTTCTTCTAACTGATGGCGTCAGGATTCTGTAACCATGGTGACATGAGTTACTGTATGACGTGTGGATGGCAATGGCTGATACAAATACACAACAATAGTGTCACATGGCTACATCACAGGGGTGACCCCTCTGGGTGATACACAGATGCAATTAAAATAAGATGGCATAAACACTGTTAACCATGCTGATACCAAAGTGACCAATGATGAACCAATTTGTGTTGGGACGCAAGGTTCTCCTTTCAAATCAGGCTTTTGCAATGCTTTAAAAAATCAGATTGGAAAAGGCACCATAGGCAGAGTAAACACAAAATTGAGCCAGAGTTGACAATGACGATTCGCTCTGTCCTCTTTCCTCAAAAGTGCACAAAGCAGACAACAAGGAAGGCAATATGTGACACTCACAATGTGCACTTAGCTACCCAGTTCTGAAAAGGCTCAATTAGCTGTACACAGTATGCAGAATCCTTCCCTGCACCGCTTGGGCAAAGTGTATCATTATCCAAGTTGCGTCTCAGCAATCATTTTACACAGCATTTGTGATGCAACCTGCCCAAATTTAGCATTGTGTTAGTTGGATTAGTTTGACACAGTGGAAAGAGGATTTCCAATATCCCCCCCTCATCAATATTCATGAGGAAGGAGTGCTTCTAGGAAAGCTTGCGACCAGCTGCAATGCAGAAATGGAGTCTGCAAGAGACCGCATTGTTGTTCCAGTTGCTGCCTGCAGAAGCTCCTGCCCTTTAAAGAAAGACTGGCAATACCTAGCAGCATCATACACAGGCAGACATATTCCGGTGGAGGAGCATCCGACTGGGTTACTACATGCCTGGTACATCTGCAATGATCCCTACCTCCTTGCATTGTTGGTGGTGTGATACTATTTTTATTACAGTGTCGGTAGAGGATAGTTAAATCATCAGGCATAAAAGCAGCCTTTCGTTAGTCATGCTAAGGGTGTGCTACTGGAATATCTTAGAATTGTGTGTGACATAAACAGTATGTCCCAAATATCCTGTACAAAAAAACATCATTCCATGAAAGTTACTAATAGCTACACCCAATGGGGCAATATTTTGTGAACTATATTTAGGACATGACATTTATGTCAGGAGACCCTTATAAATGGTGTAGGTCCCTCCCCTCATTTGGAAGTAAGACATCCAACTGCAGGCGGAACTGCCATGGTGGGTGGTAAAATGACTCGCTCTGTCAATGTTACCATCTGCCTGGGCAGAGTGATGTCTAGTCTATGTAATCTCTGCCCGGTGGAGATATTTACTGCCAGCCTTTGCCGTGGCAAATGTCCTATAGTTAGGACCATAAAGTGCCGGGATATATTAGAAGTTAAGTGCAAGTGCTATAAAAGGAAGTGAAATGCACAGAACTGACAAGACTAGCGTTCTAGCTCTTGCAAGCACATTTACAGGAAGGGCATCCATAAACCTCTTACATTTTGGTTAGATTAGCTCTAACATTGGCTCTGGCATGGTGTGTGTGTGTGTATGGTCTACATGCTCTCAGAATTAAATTACATGAGCTGTTCTAAAATTAGGCAGCAAGTGTGTGTTTGCTTTTTGCCACCTGAGTCCGAGTGAGACTCGAAGGGGAGGATCGCTTGTGGCGCTGTCCGCCCACCTAACCTAGTGGATGTGGTAACCACCAGTAATTCCGTCACCAGAAGGTCTCAACTACTTTGGAGGTCAGCAGACACCAGTAGGGTCGGCACAGAGGAGAGCCAGAGGGGATCCTTCGCCTTGGGTCATACGTTTTTCAGGGCCCCACACTCCTGACAAAAATGTATTTACATATTAAAACGAGCATTTGCAATGCAACGGGTCTTGCATTACGTCGAGTTAGAGCTGTTAGCGATGTAAACTAATCATATTTTTCTTGCCACATTAAATGAAAAGGAAAAAAAACGAGCGCGATCACACTGCGAAATAAATAGAAAAAGTAGTCCAGAAACCACACAGAAAACATGGAGCCTCGTATGTTTCCAGTAGTTTACCGGTGCTCTCGAGGAAGGCTAAACACCAGAAAAGGCATGATATATACATCCCTTTCATGAATGAAAACGAGCGGATTTTAAAAGGCAAGCCCACGAATTAAATGAAAGTGACTGACGTAACATGGGCATGGAAATCCCCCTAAGGAGAGATTAGAAGAGGGACGGAGCGCTTTGCGCTCGCCCCTGATAAAAAAAAAAAAAACAGGCCATGTCATTTAATTTATAATGATAATGAGGCTGCTAACGATGTCCTCACCACCAGGCAGCGACAGATGATGTAAGTACCTGGTAAACTGAAACGCACTTTTTCTAAAAATATTGTTTTACACACTTAGATTGAGGAGGGGGTCCTGCACGACTATTTTACCCCGGCCCCACAAAAGCTTCTGACACGCCTGGTTACCAGCAGCACTCTCATATGATGAGAGCCTCCTGAGGCTAAGGAGGGAAGTGGCGACTGATGGTATACATGGACAGCATATGATGTGTAGAGCGCTGAGAGTTTTAATAGCATCAGAACTGAGGCTACAATCCTTTCACCCTTCTGGGGCGGGGAGCATGATTCC
Organism: Pleurodeles waltl; assembly: GCF_031143425.1. Taxonomy (NCBI): domain Eukaryota; kingdom Metazoa; phylum Chordata; class Amphibia; order Caudata; family Salamandridae; genus Pleurodeles; species Pleurodeles waltl. Next base: position 118,632,250 of record NC_090445.1, on the reverse strand, counting down.
CTCTAAACGTTTAATAGCCCAAGTAAAGCTGTTACTCGACCATCCTCCTTCCGGTATTAATATTTGCAAAAACTGAGCTGTTTTGGTGTCATCCAAATATTAACCCTGTATGAATATGAATATCAGAAACTGTTACCGCTGTTCCACATGTCCAGTCGATAGTATGTGAATAAGGGGGGAGGGGCTTGTAGTTCTACCAGCAAGCATTAGCTCGTGCAGGGTGGCTGGGCGAAGGGAGCCCCAGAGTACAGAGGATTTCACCTTTCCATTACAACTACAAGGCTGTATGTCACTCTATCGCTGTCCAATCAAAAAAATATTATTTCAAACCACTGCAATAAAGGACTTGTGCATATGTTAGATAAATGTATCAATTAATCAAATGATCATTACAATTGTGTATGTTTGCGGGCCCCCGAGCTGAGGCCAGCAGACATTCATATGTTTTTCCTGGTTCCAGCCATGTGCATGTGATTTGCAAGAAGATTGTCCAAGTCATATTTACTTTGCATGAAGTGTAGATGAGCCTCGCGCCCTACAGCTATCCTCAGATGCAAGGCTTCGATACAGTGTCAAGTGCTAGGCTTATTATTGCACCCTTTCCCGAACCCAAGAGCCATCGTCCCTAAATCATGAAAACCCGTGAGATGCCAAATGCTGTGCTTCTTGATATTGCCTCTGGTGTACTGTTCATGTCCCTTATTTGTATCACCAGTCAAAGTCCACAACATCATCAATGGTAAGTATATATTTACTATTCTTAACTCCACATGCACTTAATATAGTAATCAGTGTAGTGGATCCAATATTTTTGTGGGGTGAGTTTTTTGTCTAGTCAGAGCAGGCGCCCCGTCCCCTTCATGTACTTTACAGTAAAACCAGACATTAGAGCTCTAGCTCATGTGACTGAATATTCACAAAGTACCCACAATGCACCAGAGAGCCACGAATAGCGCGAACAACGGGTGCACTGACTTCTTCTTAGTGATGAAGATGGAAAAGGTGTACCACTGAAAGGTGGGTGAACCAACAAATGCACAGGGACACCCCAGGCAGAGCCGAGCCAAAGAGCCCATGTGAGAGCTGACCCTTGGACATTTTTGGCATGTCCATCATCCAACAAACATCATGTCAGAAAATGATAAAGTCTCTTCAAAATTAAAGAAAGTGTGCTTCTTTAACAAGTTGAAGTGCTTCACCTTGGCACATCAGATTATATATTTGCACTGAGGTGTATTTATTAAGAGTGTCAGTTTTTAAACATGAACTAAGAAACAATCCTGCCCCGCCCTGATGACAATGCTATTAGCGAACTAAGAGGCTAGTCAGTTGTCATGCGCACCCTGTATGTGGGCCAGATTCTTTTTATACACTAAGTAACATTGAGGCTATTAAATCAAAAACAAGAGGACTCGGAACTCACCTCTTTGAAGGTGGTCTCATATGTGATAGTGAATAAAAAGGAAGCTTGGTGTCACTGACATATTAGCCCAGGACTACACAATTTGATCCAGTAGGGAAGCTAGGATACAATCCTGATTTCTCATTTTCAGCCACTGTCTTTCTGACATCAAAGGTTAATGGGCTGTCCTTGATTGTGGGCGAATGAGGTTACAGTTTGGGTGACAGGTGGAATCCACATTTCTATGGCAGTTTTACATAGCTCAAACCTTCCCAAGGACTTAAGAGGGCTTCATAGACACACTAGTTACACATTTTTTTTCTGGCAGAGATTTTTGCTGGGATTCAAACCTAGTTCCACATGTTTCATGGCCAGATGGCAGGCTGTAGCCACTAAAACACATCGCTTCCAGAGAAAGCTCGGCTTGTTTCGGGTGCAAGGTTCCAAGAGGAGCCAGGCATCTGGCCTTGAGCCTGGCTGGAGCTTTCAGTGGCTCGCCCTCCTCTAGAGAGTGTGTTTATTATGGCCAGTAGCCGAAGTGCATTAAAAAAAAAGTATGGGAACTGTGATGCTGCACTGCAGTGGGGTGAGGTCAGTGAGCGTGGGAGCAGGGTCAAAGGTGTGTCTAAAAAAATAAAATATTCTATAAGTTTTTTTGGTCTTTCACCGTCAGGTAGTTACATATAAAATAACATGTACCTTAAATGAAAAATACATTTAAAAGGTTGTTACTCATTGGGAAATGCACTAAATTACATTATGGAACACCTATTAGCTCATGCACTACAGAGGTCTGTGTGTAACCATAGAGCCACAGAATTAAGTCTTGATTGGTGCAGTGGCGAAAAAAGACGTGTATTTGTAGTGCTACGAGGTCACAGCCTATGACAGAAAGCACTGTGAGTATTTAATTCATTATTATAAACTTGCATTACACACAGTATACGATAAATTGCTACAAAATGTGCAAAATGTTTAAGATAAAATGGTGCTTCCACAATATATATTTTAGTAGTACCCAGAGTGCACATAATGCAATTATTTTTACATTACTGTCCCTCCAACACTTCCAGGTATAGTAAGAGCTATATAAATACAATTACAATTAAAAGCATGCACTTCTCAGCCCAGAACTCTGAGTGCCATGACCTTACATAAGCGATAAAACCCAGACTCCCTCACAACAATAGATAATGTTCAGATTTAATGCCCTGATCATTGATAAAACTGCTGCTCACCTGGCATAATACTCTATTCATGGTCATGATCAGGCCATCTCCTAACTTTAATTAACACTCTGACATAACGGACGTGGTGCTGATAATGACATTAATTAGTGGCAAATCCTTTTAGGCTGCACATAATGTACCCACAATGTCAGAGCCCTTTAAAAGTTGCAAAGTTCAAGTGGTTAACTCTTTGCACAACTGTTCCAAAAGAATTAGGGCTTCATTACGAGGCGGTCCTACTGCCACATTACAACTCAGGTTTGCAGGACCGCCTAAAGACTGCCGTCTCCAACAGGAATGTGGGTCCCAATAGATAGACAGCCGTGCCGATAACAACTCAGCTTTCCACTAGCCTTTCCATGGGAGTCAACCCGCCATGGAAAGGCTGGCAGAAAGCCAATTCCGGGGGCCACAGGCAGGCCCCTGCACTGCCCATGAGCATGCCCATAAGCATGGGCAGTGCAGGTCCCAACCCTGCCCAGCACCGTTGGCCTGCTTTTCAGACATTTAAAGATGCTGGTGTGCTACGGTATTGGCCTTGGCTGCCTTATGGGAGCCAAGACCAATACCGTTGCAGTGTTAGGAACGACGTAGTACAATGTTCATTGTAATATGACGGGGGATGCAGCCGGCATGATGACAGCATCCTCCCCATGGCATTGGCGGTCCCCCAGTGGTTCCGTCAAAGTCATAATTAGCCCCTAAATCTTTGTCATGACAAAGCTTCCTTTGATTAGGTCAATTAAAGCCAGTACTGGCTCCAAAGACTCCTTTACATTTGCAGATTAACTCATTGTGCATATTTGTTCGAAACAGACATCCAGGGGGATAATTCAGTCTCCCTTTTGAAATGACACCATGGACGGTGGTGAGGCAAAAAAGCACTCTGGTCACTGCACAGAAGGGCCATGAATCGGTGACCTGGAACATATAGGGGGTCATTACGAGCCTGGCGGCCGGCGGTATGTTGGCGGTAACACCGCCAACAGGCTGGCGGTGTTCCGCCAGCAAATATGACCGTGGCGGAAAAGCCACGCCTATACCGCCGGCCCCTCCACTTTGCCGCCAGGATTCCGTCTGGCGGTCATAATCCCCAGGGCAGCGGTGCATGCACCGCTGCCCTGGGGATTATGAGTCCCCGACTGCCGGCCTGTCCATGGCAGTACACACCGCCATGGAAAGGCCGGCGGTAAGGGGACTTGGGGTGCCCCTGGGGGGCCCTGCACTGCCCATGCACTTGGCATGGGCAGTGCAGGGGCCCCCAGGCATAGCCCGTTGCGCATTTCACTGCCCGAATTTCGGGCAGTGAAATGTGCGATGGGTGCTACTGCACCCGCTGCACATCAGCATTGCCGCTGGCTCTATTACGAGCCGGCTGCAATGTTGATGTGACATTTCTGCTGGGCCAGCGGACGGTAACACTGTTACCGTCTGCTGGCCCAGCAGAAATGTCATAATAGGGAGAAAGAAATACCGCCGGCAATGGTGGTATTCTGTCTCCCGCGGCCTCGGCGGTCTTTTGAAAAGACCGCCGAGGTCGTAATTACCCCCATAGTTTTTTAAACGATATCAATCGGATAGTGACACCACTGATAATGACCTCTTGCTACCACCCACGGACGCTGATGAGTTGGAAACTAGTCGTTTCATGCCGCGATTACCCCTGTGCGGGGAATCGCTAATGGAATGGCCCTGACGAAGGGGACGAGGAAATAAAAGGGGACGATGCGTGGTGCGCGGCAGTCTGCAAGTAAATTAACGAGTGCGAGTATTATGTTCAAGGAGCATTGTATTTTCCTGCGTCAGCACGACCGGGAGAACACAACAGTGCCCCTCTGATCCTGCCCACTTCGACCACTGATTATGGCTTGTTTTCATACTAGGCATTATTATGGCATTGGTTACCTGTGTTTCTGTACAGTTGGGGTGTGCAGGTCTCATGCATCACAACTCTAGATAGGCGCTAGCCAGTATACTGCAGACAGTTGGAGCCTCAGTTCCCATGAGAAGATGCTAAGTGTGAGTGTAAGCTCGCTTGTTCACAATAAAATCTTTTCACATCACCATGTCCCACCTTCCCTCATGAATGGCCAACCAAAAGGCCAACTCTGTTCCTTCAAGTCAGCCGGGTGTACTCTTTCCACAGAAAGAATGTTATGTAGTGGTCACTAATCTGACCTCCACCAGAGGGGATGTTTACTCTGCACAATGTCACAGGAAACTGATCTATGAGAAATAGGGCGAGTGGGCAGTAACTGTAAAAGGCCTCTAGTGCTGGATAAAAGTTGTGCATCAGGGTAACCATTACGTCCTCGGCCTGGAGCTCGGAGGGAGCGCTAGCGCTCCCTCCGTGGGCTCCCCTCCCACCCCCCGAAGGCAGGGATGGAAGGGGAAGCCCTTCCCCTTCCACCCCCGACCCCCCAGCCCCCTTAGTGATGTCTGATGACAGCGCGCATTTGCGCGCTGACCTCATCAGAGGCCACTTCCCCACCACACTGGAAGCTCAGATTCAAGTGCGATCGGATGAGAAATGCTCAACATTTCTCTTCCAATCATGTGATGGGGGCCTGAGAGGCTTCAAAGGAAAGGAAAGGAATTTCCTTCCCTTTGAAGTCTGTCAAAGCATTTCAGAAGCCAGATCGTGAAGCAATCCGGCTTCTGAAATGCCCACTAGACACCAGGGATTTATTGTAAAAAGGAAATCGGCATAAGGGGAGCAACCCCTTGGGCAAGGGTCGCTCCCCAGGGGGGCAATTTTTTTCAAAAATGATCCCTGGCGCATTGAGGTTTCTGCTCCCTCCGGGGGCAGATCGGCCTAATAACAATAGGCCAATTTGCCCCCAGGGGGGCAGAAACCTCTAGGCGCCAGGGATCATTTTTTTTTTCAGAGGTGGGGTGCGACCCCTTAGGCATGGGTCGCTCTCCTAGAAGGAAAATTATATTTAGGCCATTTCTGCCACCCTTGGGGGCAGATCGGCCTATTTTTATGAGGCCAATCTGCCCCCAAAACCACTAGACACCAAGGAGTTTTTTTTTTTTACGGCAAATTCACGGAAGGGGGGTGACCCCTTAGGCAAGGGTCGCTCTCCAGTGGGGGATGGGATTTATTTTAGGCCATTTATGCCCCCCTGGGGGCAGATTGGCCTATTGTTATTAGGCCAATTTGCACCCGGGGCCAGAAACCTCGGCGCCAGGGATTATATATATATATATATATATATTTTTTTTTTTTAGGTGGGGGCGACCCCTTAGGCAAGGGTCGCTCCCCTAGGGGACAAATTATATTTACATCATTTCTGCCCCCCTTGGGGGCAGATCGTCCAACTTTCGTTAGAAAGTCTGGGCACCTCTAGAATCCCTAGGATGTTGGAAAAAAGGATACAAATTTGGAATGGGTAGCTTATGTGGAGAAAATGTTATGAGGGCCTAAGCGCAAACTGCCACAAATAGCCAGAAAAAGGCTCGTCACAGGAGGGGAAATGGCCTGGCAGCGAAGGGGTTAAGGCAATGCATTTGTTTATTGTTGATTCTAACTGCCACACACGGGTCACGTCACCAAGGCCTTGCATGCACCAGGGTTAATGGTCCACCTTCTCAAATCCCTAGGTCTCCCTTCTGTGGGAGTGACAGCCTCTATTTCTAGCGCCACATGTGCCCAGCCTGAAGCCCACGCTGGCCAAGCTGTGCCTTCCGCCTTCTCCCATCTGGCGCCCTCGGCCTTCCTCGCGTGTGCTCTGCCAGTTATGGATTAGTAGTGCAGCATTAGGACGTCCATTTAGGTTTTAGAAGCGATTAAGACATCGCCATGCTCTGCTTGATTCCCCAGTGTTTAACCACAGGATGTAAGGCCTGTTCTTAAAGGGAAAGACCATGGTGAGCTGGAGTTTCCTCGCTCCACGGTGTCTGGGAATTGCATACCCCTTTCTGGGGAGCTCGGTCTGCCACGGGCCGTCAGAATGGGTGGGACAAGGGGACATTATGTTATATGCCCACACATTCCAAGGTCCTGCTACACTTCAGCAACATTTATATGGGCTATTCACAAACTGCATTTTGTAGTACTTCAAGTAACACTACAGTAGCACTACTCATACACTACAAAATGCTATTCACAAACCTACCCTTGGAGACCTTTGGCTCCAACTCTTCTATCTTTTTGGGTAAAGATCTGGGTCACAGTGAAGGAGATCTCTGCTAAAGCATCTATATGTGATAGTAGGAATTGTGGAACAGACAAGGGGTAGTTGTTGGAAAATATGGAAAATATAACTTCTAAACTTTTAATAAAAATGTAAAATAATGTCAATTAAACTCATAGTTGTTTTAACACAATTCACTACTTATTCAAACAAAAATAAACAAGTTAGTTAGATTGGTATTTTATTATTGCTTAAAAATGAAATTAATACATTAAAATTATTTAATACATATTTAACTTCATGAATTAATATGCTTTAACATTTTATGTTATTGTATTAGTTCTAGGTTAAATATAAATATTTTAAATTTAGAATTGTATTCTACATTGAAATATGTTTAATATCTGTTTAAAATAATATTACACTTTATGGGGGAGGTCTTTGCCATGGTTGCAGGGATCTCCACTAGCATGTGCAGTTACTAGTAATAACTTCACGTTTGTATATCCTGTTGTAGGCGGCTCCACATCCCTTATTTGAAGAGGCTAGAAATGTGGGTCTGCCTACAGGTAGGGGCAAATCAACACTCGGTATCGGTGAATAGCAAGCAGGTGTAGAGGTACACCAAGATGTAGTATTAAATATACGTAAGAGTTGATATACGCGTGAACATTTACCTATGAGAGCATAGGGCTCATAGATTTCTAAATGCAAGCAAATGGGTCTTCTTTATTATCAATTCATTAATAATGTTGCAGCTTACTTGGTCACATGACTATATGGAGCAATGTTGTCACTAACCCAGAACTACCATAGTTTTACAATATTTCTAAAGAGGTACTTAAGCATTACATGTCCTAACATCAGGCTTTGGATCCAAGTCTCACACTAACTTCTGATAAACCTGGCTCTTCTCCTTTGCCCCTACTGAGAGACACAGCCTCAGGCAAGTATGCAGATGACAACACCCAGGGGACATTGCCACACTAACAGTCATACGTCAGAATATATCGATAGCAAATTGTCCTATTGGTTGCGGTTAGTAAACGAAATTTAGGAAACACATATTTCTGTCAATCAGTGTTTTGATTATTATATTATTTCCTATCTGTATTTAATTTTTGTTACTCTATTATGTGTCACCCATCATTGTTGACAATGTTAATTTCTGTAGCTTGACCAAGCTAGCAAACGTGATCCTGGATTGCGCATGGAGACTTGGTTCTCCTCTGTCTAGCTATAGCATAGCAAGTGTCTATTCCTCATGTCAGTTCATTTGCAGGCGAGTGAAATCCTAATAAGTATCTTACAATCACCAAGTTGCTTGCTTTTTTAGTAGCTTGGTCGAGCACAGTTCTTTACGTAAACAAGAGTGACAAGAGCATCAGTACATGTCACCCAACTCAAGACAGTTGATTGAAAATCTGCCAGGTAAATATTCAAAGATATGTATACATTTTTATAACCCTTTACTATAGTCCATCACTTAGCACTGCAATCCGGAATTATTCAAAGTTAATGTCTGACTAGAAACACAACAATGGGTTCACTTTGGAAAGCATCCTGGAACAACCAGGGAATATGTAAGCTGGAATTGTACAGGGTGTATGAAGGGAATTCTGGCAAGCGTTCCTAGGTCGTTGGTGTTTCCTGGGTCCTTTAGGTTGGTGTGTAAGGTCAAGTTCATTAGGGTCGAAGGCTACATTCTCTGCTCCCCGACATTCATACAACAATAGCATAGTAGCATCGTCCTCAAATAATGAAGAACGTGAAAAGACTACTAAATGTTAACTTCTTGAATACAGTGGACTGTGGTAGTCACATCATAAAGAGTCCTCAGTGTAGACCACTGCTGATTTCGGGTCTGAGAAGAAGTGAGTTTTGGAGTCGTCTGCCACTCTCTGGTTGGCAGGGAACCTCACGCGATAAACAATATTTCTAACCTACAATATGTTTTGGACTCATCAATCGGTAGCCTGGCTTACTGCACCCCACGTCTGAATTCTGTGAAAAAAACAGTCTTTGTTGTAAATAATTCCAGAAAAAAAACTTCCAAGATAAATTTATTCATGACTTGAACAACAAAGGTGCTCCTTCCACAACAACAGTCAGGCAAAGAATGATGCCTTCAACAGACTGCATTCTATAGTCTATAGTAGAACATCCATATAAACAGCGCATGGACCAAAGGGTGGACCAGCACATGTGCTAAGAAATGACAATATAGTAATATGTCATAATACCTTAACAAAGTATGAATTACATACCCAACGCATCACCCCCTTGTATATCATAATACCTTAACAAAGTATGAATTACAGAATTAATTACATACCCAACACTTCGCCCCTTAACAATTTAAAACAAGGAAACCTAATGAGCACACTAAACAACTAAGAAGGAATTAAATATGTATACAATTTTTTTTAAAAAAAGGTTTCATTACAGATTACTAATCCCATCTCTCTCCCTCGCGCGCGCACACACACACACACACACACACACACACACACACAGAGTCCTGTAATCATTTAGGTGGGTTCCTAACTCTGTCTCTCGGGCAACGAACACTATCTGTAGACTCACCACTTTCCCTTAATATATTATCATCCACACCCATAGCTCTTCCAAAGAATCACACTGATGCTTATCCACCAAGAAATGTTCTTCATTTCTATTAAACATTCCTACATCAACATTAGAATTTGTTTCTCCACTGAGAAAATTCTCCAGTTCATTGTACTCACCAAGCACTTTTTTATTAGGGTCGAGACTGCGTTGCATGCACTCGCGCATGCGTTTCGCAGCGAGACTCTTTTGTATTTAGAAAAGGGCTCGGAGCCCTGTCAACTTCACGTCAGTGTTTTTTATTGGTTGGTGGGCTTCCCTAATAAAATCTGCTTGCTTTCATTAGTCGAAGGCATGCATATGTCATGCCTTTTCCGGTGGCTAGCCCTCCTCCAGCGCAGCGACCAAGTACAGAAAACATGCGAGGCTCGCTGTTTTCCATCGGGCTCGTGGACTTTTTTTTCTCTAATTTACGAGCCCGATCTCGCTTGGCAGAAGTCAAGAGCTTTACATACTTGATTTCACTTTTTTGGGTTATGTACATAAATGCACTTTTGCCCGATAGGTGAAAAGTCGAGTTAGGAGTTTACTCATATTCATATTCCAATATTGGGTCTTGGTTTTATACCATCTACTGACTTATTGAGGATAGCAATTCTTTCCAAATTCCATACGTTCCCATCACTGAGATGTATATAATTTTTAAACACTTCACTAACTTTACATTGGTCATAAACTGACTTTCCCCTTTGAACACTTTCCTCTTTAACACTGTGTTTGGTTTGTACCATTTGGTTTCCTCACTTGTCTTGGTGACATTAGTTCTACCTCTCTGCATAGCAATATTATCAATAATGACGTCAACCAACCATACAAGATCACTGTTAGTTCTAGCTTGCCTCCCTATCATTAATTCAAAAGGATACAACCAACTTGTTTCATCTACTTTAGTACTATACATCCAAACAGTTTTGAATACTTGTATTTCCCAACTGTTAGACCTGACAGCCTTAGGGTAGTCACCCCTAACTTTTTGCCTGCCTCCCTCCACTTTGTGGACACTGTTTTTGCTGGTTTTTAGACTCTGCGCACTTTACCACTGCTAACCAGTGCTAAAGTGCATATGCTCTCTCCCTTAAAACATGGTAACCTTGAATCATACCTGATTGGACTATTAATTTACTTATAAATCCCTAGTAAGGTGCACTTTATGTGCATAGGGCTGGTAAATACTACTAGTGGGCCAGCAGCACTGGTTGTGCCACCCACTTAAGTAGCCCCTTTTCCTTGTCTCAGGCCTGCCATTGCAAGGCCTGTGGGTGCAGTTTCACTGCCACCTCGACTTGGCATTTAAAAGTACTTGCCAAGCCTAGAACTCCCCTTTTTCTACATATAAGTCACCCTTAATGTGTGCCCTAGGTAACCCCTAGAGCAGGGTGCTATGTGGGTAAAAGGCAGGACATGTACCTGTGTAGTTATATGTCCTGGTAGTGTAAAACTCCTAAATTCGTTGTTACACTACTGTGAGGCCTGCTCCCTTCATAGGCTAACATTGGGGCTGCCCTCATACACTGTTGAAGTGGCAGCTGCTGATCTGAAAGGAGCAGGAAGGTCATATTTAGTATGGCCAGAATGATAATACAAAATCCTGCTGACTGGTGAAGTCGGATTTAATATTACTATTCTAGAAATGCCACTTTTAGAAAGTGAGCATTTCTTTGCACTTAAATCCTTCTGTGCCTTACAATCCACGTCTGGCTGGGCTTGGTTGACAGCTCGTTGTGCATTCACTCAGACACACCCCAAACACAGGGTACTCAGCCTCACTTGCATACATCTGCATTTTGAATGGGTCTTCCTGGGCTGGGAGGGTGGAGGGCCTGCTCTCACACAAAGGACTGCCACACCCCCTACTGGGACCCTGGCAGACAGGATTGAACTGAAAGGGGACCTGGTGCACTTCTTAGCCACTCTTTGAAGTCTCCCCCACTTCAAAGGCACATTTAGGTATAAAACAGGGCCTCTGCCCTACCTCATCAGACACTTGCTGGAGAAGAAACCTGAACCAGAAACTACATCCTGCCAAGAAGAACTGCCTGGCTGCTCAAAGGACTCACCTGTCTGCTTTCTACAAAGGACTGCTGCCTTGCTGTTGGCCTGCTGCCTTGCTGAACTCTTGTCTGGCTGTGAAAGTGCTCTCCAAGGGCTTGGATAGAGCTTGCCTCCTGTTCCCTGAAGTCTCAGGACCAAAAAGATTTCCCTTTTTCACTTGGACGCTCCGTGCGCCGAAAATTTCGACGCACAGCTTGTGCCGCGGCAAGGAAAACGCCGCACACCGACGCTGATCAACGCAACGCTCTGGGGACGACCGGAAATCCGACGCACGGCTTCGCAAGGACAACGCCGCCCGACCTCTAGAGGAGAAATCGACGCGACGCCTGCCGTGAGATCGTAATTTCAACGCGCAGCCCTGCAGAACGACGCGCAGCCGGAAAACAAGCAGGAAAATCCACGCACAGACCTGGGACATCTGGTAATCCCCGCGATCCACAGAAAGAGACTGTCCGCGCGCCGGAAAACGACGCACAACTTCCCCGCGTGGAAAATAACGACGCAAGTCCGTGTGTGCTGAGGAGAAATCGACGCACACACCCTTTTCCAACGCATCTCTTCTTTTATGGCCCGCTGAGGAGATTTTTCCACGCTAAACCAGGTACTTGTGCTTGAAAGAGACTTTGGGGGTCATTCTAACCCTGGCGGTCCAAGACCGCCAGGGCTAAAATGACGGGGGCATCGCCAACAGGCTGGCGGTGCCACGCTGGGCATTCTGACCGCGGCGGTTCGGCCGCGGTCAGAAGTGGAAAACCGGCGGTCTCCCGCCGGTTTTCCGCTGCCCAAATGAATCCTCCATGGCGGCGCAGCAAGCTGCGCCACCATGGAGGATTCTGACACCCCATACCGCCATCCTGTTCCTGGCGGTTCTCCCGCCAGGAACAGGATGGCGGTATGGGGTGTCGCGGGGCCCCTGGGGGCCCCAAAAAGAATTTCATTGTCTGCTTTGCAGACACTGAAATTCGCGACGGGTGCAACTGCACCCGTCGCACCTTCCCACTCCGCCGGCTCAATTCTGAGCCGGCGTCCTCGTGGGAAGGGTGTTTTGCACTGGGCTGGCGGGCGGCCTTTTGGCGGTCGCCCGCCAGCCCAGTGCAAAACCCAAAATACCCTCAGCGGTCTTTCGACCACGGAGCGGTATTTTGGAGGGGGAACTCTGGCGGGCGGCCTCCGCCGCCCGCCAGGGTGAGAATCACCCCCTTTGTTTATATTCTAAAGACTTAAGACACTTTATATCACTTTTCAGTGATATCTCTATAATTTTCCATTGCAACTTTATTCTTTTTGACCTACAATTATCCTGATAAATATTATATATTTTTCTAAACACTGTGTGGTGTATTTTTGTGGTGCTATATGGTGGTATTGTATGATTTATTGCACAAATACTTTACACATTGCCTTCTAAGTTAAGCCTGACTGCTTGTGCCAAGCTACCAGAGGGTGGGCACAGGATAATCTTGGATTGTGTGTGACTTACCCTGACTAGAGTGAGGGCTTTTGCTTGGACAGGGGGTAACCTGACTGCCAACCAAAAACCCCATTTCTAACATTGGTGATCAGCGGTGAGGATAGGACTTGTATTTGTGCAGTGACATACAGTAGCTAAGTATTTCACTACCTACCCACAGTTGAATGTCAACTTGGTTTTTATCTCTTTTTGCAAATCCGTTTTTTTTCCTGACAATTTTCAAAAACTAAATCCTCACTCAACATGTCTCTGACTGGGTCTCAGACAGGGGACTTTGACCTAGTCCAGTTGGATACATATACGGTCAAACAACTAAGAGGATTCTGCAGGGCATTGAGGGTACCCACCCAAGGGGCCTCCAGAAAGGAGGACTTTCAAGTGGCGCTGAGGGCCTGGGCAGAAGCCCATTTAGAGGATGATGAGGAGGAGGAGCCAGAAAATGGCCCCTCTGAGGAATTTTCACAATTTGTGGATGGTGTTACCACTGCAATTGTGCACCCTTCCAGACCAGGACGCAGTGTCTCTGTGCAAAGCCTGACCGCAGAGGAAAGGAGAGAAGAAAGGGAGTTCCAATTGCAAATGGCAAAACTGAAAATTGAGGCTCAACAGGAGGAGAGAAGGACAGAAAGAGAAGCCAAACAAACTGAAGCTGAAAGAACAGCCAAACAGATTCAAGCAGAAGCTGAAAGGGCAGCCTAACAAGCGGAAGCTGAAAGAGCAGCCAAACAGGTGGAAGCTGAAAGAGCTTTGGCTGAAAAGAAACTATTGTTGGCTCATGAACTGAGACTCAAGGAGCTGGAGATCAAGGCAAGACAGTCTGAATCCAGCTATAATGGTGGCAGCATACTGACAGGACCTGCTGGAGAAAAGAAGGTTCGTATACCCAAAAATGTGGTGCCCAGTTTTGTGGTGGGAGATGACATAGATAAATGGTTAGCTGCTTATGAAGTTGCACTAAGGGCTCATGAGGTTCCTGAAGGGCAATGGGGGGTAGCTATGTAGGGTTATGTACCGCCATTGGGGAGGGATACACTCCTCACATTGGATCAACCTGATCAAAACACATACCCACTTCAGAAAGCCATTTTACTTGCCAAGTTTGGGCTGACCCCTGAGGGATACCGTCAGAGGTTCAGGGACAGCACCAAACAAACCACACAAACATGGGTAGATTTCTTTGACTTCTCCAGTAAGGCACTGAATGGATGGGTGCGGGGCAACAAAGTAGCTGATTATAAAGGTTTATATGACTTGATTCTAAGAGAGCATATGCTTAATACTACTTATACAGAGTTGCGCCAGCACTTAGTGGATAGCAAGCTGACTGATCCCAGGAAGCTTGCTGAGGAGGCAGACCTCTGGGTTAGCACCAGAGTGTCCAAGAAGGTACCTGGGGGGGACTCCCACAAAGGTGGTCAGGGTTCCCAACAGAAGAAAGAGGGGGAAGATAAACTTGCAGATAAGGAACTCTCCAATCAATCAATCAATCACATTTATAAAGCGCGCTACTCACCCATAAGGGTCTCAAGGCGCTGGGGGGTAGGGGGTCAGTGCTCGAAGAGCCAGGTCTTGAGCTGCCTTCTGAAGGGGAGGTGTTCGGGTATGGCGCGAAGGTGACTGGGCAGGGAGTTCCAGGTCTTCGCTGCCAGAAAAGAGAAGGATTTTCCTCCGGCGGTGGTTTTGCGGATGCGGGGAACGGCTGCCAAGGCCTGACCGGTGGAGCGCAGAGTGCGCGGAGGAGTGTAGAAGGAGACGCGGGAGTTGATGAGTTTGGGTCCGAGGTTGTAGAGGGCTTGGTGTGCATGGGTGAGGAGTCTGAAGGTGATCCTCGTGTTGACCGGGAGCCAATGGAGTTTTCTCAGGTGTCCGGAGATGTGGTGGTGGTGAGGTATGTCCAGGATGAGTCGTGCTGCGGCGTTCTGGATCCGTTGAAGTTTCCTCTGCAGCTTGGTGGTGATGCCGGCGTACAGAGTGTTCCCGTAGTCCAGGCGGCTGGTGACGAGGGCGTGGGTGACGGTCTTCCTGGTGTCGATGGGGATCCAGCGGAAGATCTTGCGGAGCATGCGGAGGGTGTTGAAGCACGCTGAGGTCACCGAGTTGACCTGTCTGGTCATCGAGAGGGAGGAGTCCAGGATGAAGCCGAGGTTGCGTGCGTGGTTGGTCGGTTGGGGACTGCTGCCTAGGGCGGGGGGCCACCAGGAGTCGTCCCATGCGGAGGGGGTAGGGCCGAGGATGAGGACCTCCGTTTTATCTGTGTTCAGTTTCAGTCGGCTGTCTGTCATCCAGGTCGCTACTTCCTTCATGCCGTCGTGCAGTCTGGTCCTTGCTGATGTGGGGTTGTTGGTGAGGGATAAGATGAGCTGGGTGTCGTCGGCGTAGGATATGATGTCGAGTCCGTGTTTGCGTGCGATGTTTGCCAGGGGGGTCATGTAGACGTTGAATAGGGTGGGGCTGAGGGAGGATCCTTGGGGTACGCCGCAGATGATCTCCGTGGCTGCGGATCTGAAGGGGGGGAGGCGGACTCTCTGGGTTCTTCCGGAGAGGAAGGAGATGACCCATTCCAGGGCCTTGCCTCTGATGCCGGCGCTGCAGAGGCGGTCTATCAGGGTGCGGTGGCAGACCGTGTTGAAGGCTGCAGAGAGATCCAGGAGAATGAGGGCCACGGTTTCACCCTTGTCGGTCAGGGCTCGGATGTCGTCCGTGGCTGCGATGAGGGCGGTTTCGGTGCTGTGGTTGGCCCTGAATCCGAACTGAGTGGAGTCGAGGGAGTCGGAGGTTTCCAGGGCGGTGGTGAGTTGAGCGTTGACGATTTTCTCAATCACTTTGGCGGGGAACGGTAGGAGGGAGATAGGCCGGAAGTTTTTGAGTTCGGTGGGGTCTGCTGTAGGTTTCTTTAAGAGGGCGTTGAGTTCTGCGTGTTTCCAGCTTTCAGGGAAGGTAGCGGTGGTGAGGGAGGCGTTGATGACATCTCGGAGGTGGGGTGCGATGATGTTGTCGGCCTTGTTGTAAATGTGGTGAGGACAGGGGTCGGAGGGTGATCCCGAGTGGATCGAGTTCATGACGCGGGTGGTTTCCTCGGTGGTGGTAGGGTTCCAGGCGAGGATGGTGGAGATGTCGTTTGCGGCTTCCGGGGGCGGGTTCATGTTGGTGGTCGTGAAGCTGTTGTAGATGTCGGCGATCTTACGGTGGAAGAAGGTCGCGAGGGAGTCGCAGAGGTCCTGTGAGGGAGGGATGGGGTTGGTTTCTGCGTCCGGGTTGGAGAGCTCTTTGACGATGCCAAATAGTTCCTTGCTGTTGTGGGCGTTGTTGTCAAGTCTGTTCTGGTAGGCTGTTTTCGTGCGGTGCGGAGGCGTTGGTGGTGTTGGCGGGTGGTGTCCTTGAGAGCTGTCAGGTTTTCCTCTGTCGGGTTGAGGCGCCATGTCTTCTCGCGGAGGCGGCATTCTTTCTTGGAGTTTTTGAGTTCAGTGGTGAACCAGGAGTTTTTCTTGTGGTTGTTGGTGTTGGTTTGGGTCTTCAGAGGGGCCAGGAGGTTGGCGCAGTCGGAGATCCAGTTGGTGAGGTTGTTGGCGGCCTCGTTGGGGTTGCTGGTGCTGGTGGGTTGGTTCAGGGAGAGCGTTGCTGCGAGTTGTTCTGTGGTGATTCGGTTCCAGTGTCTTTTTGGTGGTTGCCGGGTGTGGTGATGCACGCCAAAGGCCCCCAAAAGAATCCCCAGGGAGAGGGTGGCAACCCTTCCTTTTCCAAATTTGGGAAAAAGCCAGGGACATATGACAGGTCAGGGAAACCTAACCCCAAATGCATGGAGTGTTACCAGTATGGTCACTATAAAGGCGATCCCCAGTGCCCCAAGAGGGCACCGTCCACTACCGGACAGGCACCTAGGTTGACTAGTGTAGCGCTCGGGGGGGAGATGGACCCAGATAGCTTTGGGGTACAGGTAGAGATTTGCCTAGTGTCCCTGGGAGAAGGAGAAATGGTGCCCAAGGTCCACATGCCCAAAAATACTTCCAAGTACCGGCAGTGGGTCACCATTGATGGGCAGAAGGTGGAGGCTCTGCGTGACACAGGAGCCAGTATGACTACTATCAAGAGTCAGCTGGTGTCAACAGAGCAGATAGTACCTAATACATTCCACCAGGTCATAGTCGCTGACAATCGCGAGAGTCACCTACCGGTGGCTCTGGTACCCTTTGAGTGGGGGGGGTCTCTGGTACTCTGAAAGTAGCTGTGAGTCCTGCCATGCCTGTAGATTGTCTGTTAGGCAATGATCTTGAGCATACTGCTTGGAAAGAAGTGGAGCTCAAGTCTCACCTGGAGATGTTAGGGTTACCTGAGTGGGTCTACATGACCACACGGTCCATGGCTGACCGAGAGGGAAGTCAAGGGCGTCTGGAGCCTGGAACGATGGCCCAGAGAGCTGCCAAGAGGAGGGACCAGGGGCACGGGAAACCGGCCCCAGAAGTCCCCGCAGTGGCTGACGGGGCTCCTGAGGAGGAGGCTCCCGAGCCAACTGGGGAAGACATTGCCACCCTAGGTGACTTACCTGAGCTTGCTGGCTGGCAAGTTGAGGGTGGAACCACCAGGGAGGAATTCTGCAAGGCGCAGATAGAATGTCCCACTCTAGAAGGTCTGAGGAAACAAGCCTCAAACCAGGCGGCAGGTGACACCTCTGGCGATCACCACCTATATTGGGAGAATGATCTCCTCTACAGTGAGCGTAAGGTTCCGGCCTTTGGGGCAGCACGTACGCTGGTGGTCCCCCAATGTTACCGAACCTTCCTACTGGGTCTGGCTGACGACATTCCCCTGGCAGGACATTTGGGGCAAGGCAAGACCTTTAACAGGCTTGTCACCCACTTTTATTGGCCCAAAATGAGGACACACTCAGATAAGTTCTGCAGATCCTGTCCTACCTGCCAGGCCAGTGGTAAAGCAGGAAAAAGGGGTAAAAGCCCCCTGATTCCACTTCCTGTCGTTGGCACCCCCTTTGAAAGGGTGGGCATCGACATTGTTGGTCCCTTGGACCCCAAAACTGCCTTAGGCAACAGGTTCATCCTGGTTTTGGTGGACCATGCCACCCGTTACCCAGCGGCAATCCCTCTGAGGACCGTAACTGCACCGGTGGTGACCAGGACTCTGATGGGGATATTTACCCGTATGGGATTCCCCAAGGAGATAGTGTCTGACAGAGGCACTAACTTCATGTCTGCATACATGAAGTCTCTGTGGGATGCGTGTGGTGTAACCTACAAGTTCACCACACCCTATCACCCTCAGTCTAATGGTCTTGTGGAGAGATTCAACAAGACCCTGAAAGGCATGATTGGTGGCCTCCCTGAGGCCATGAGGCGTAAGTGGGACGTCCTCTTACCATGCCTTCTCTTTGCTTACAGAGAGGTCCCCCAGAGGGGGGTAGGGTTCAGTCCCTTTGAGCTTCTCTATGGGTACCCTGTCAGGGGACCCTTAAGCATTGTCAAGGAGGGATTGGAGAAAGCTCCAAAGGCACCCCCTCAGGACGTGGTCAGCTACATGTTGGCCCTCCGCAACCAGATGACCCGCTTCTGGAAAGAGCCCCAAAGTAACCTTGAGGCCAGTCAAGAGGTAATGAAACACTTGTATGACCAGAAGGCCACCCTGGTAGAGTTTCAACCTGGAGACAAAGTGTGGGTAATGGAGCCAGTAGAGCCTAGAGCTCTCCAGGACCGCTGGTCTGGCCCATTTGAAATCAAGGAGCGGAAAGGGGAGGCCACTTACCTAGTGGACCTCCAAACCCCTAGGAATCCCCTAAGGGTGCTCCATGTGAACCGACTAAAGGCTCACTGTGAGAGGTCGGAGATCAACATGCTTCTGGTCACAGATGAAGGAACGGAAGAGGAGAGTGAACCTCTCCCCGACCTCCTCTCTGCCCAAGAAGGTGATGGGTCAGTAAGCGGGGTCATTCTTTCTGACTCCCTGACTCTAAACCAGAGAGGAGACTGCTATGAGCTGTTGGAGAAGTTCTCCCCCCTGTTCTCCCTTAATCCTGGACTGACCCACCTCTGTGTTCATGATATTGACACCGGTGACAGTCTCCCTGTGAAGAACAAAATTTACAGGTTGTCGGATAAGGTGAAGGCCAGCATCGAGGAGGAGGTCTCCAAGATGTTGACTCTAGGGGTTATCGAGAAATCCAGTAGTCCCTGGGCCAGCCCAGTGGTGTTGGTCCCTAAGGCTACTGCCCCAGGTGCGAAGCCAGAACTCCGGTTCTGTGTGGACTACCGGGGTCTCAACTCAGTCACACGGACTGATGTTCACCCCATCCCCCGAGCTGATGAGCTCGTTGACAGGCTGGGCGCTGCCAAGTTCCTGAGTACGTTTGATCTTACTTCGGGGTACTGGCAGATCGCCCTGACTGAGGGGGCTAAGGAAAGATCCGCATTTTCAACCCCTGATGGCCATTACCAGTTCCGGGTGATGCCGTTTGGATTGAAAAATGCCCCCGCTACCTTCCAACGGTTGGTTAACGGGGTCCTAGCTGGCAAGGATGCCTTCTGTGCAGCCTACCTGGATGACATAGCTGTCTACAGTTCCAGCTGGGAGGAACACCTGCTTCACCTCAAGGAGGTGCTTCAGGCCCTGCAACAGGCAGGCCTGGCCATCAAGGCTAGTAAGTGCCAGATTGGGCAGGGTTCCGTGGTATACTTGGGACACCTAGTGGGTGGTGGCAAGGTGCAGCCACTTCAGGCCAAGATTGAAACTATCAAGACCTGGCAACCACCGCGAACGCAGACTGAGGTGAGAGCCTTTTTAGGCCTCACAGGATACTACCGCAGATTTGTCAAGGGCTATGGTACCATTGTATCACCCTTGACAGAGCTCACTTCCAAGAAACAACCTAGGTTGGTGAATTGGACAGAGGCTTGTCAGAAAGCCTTTGACGCCCTGAAGGAAGCCATGTGCACGGCCCCCGTGCTCAAGGCCCCTGACTACTCCCAGGAATTTATTGTGCAGACAGACGCTTCAGAGCATGGCATAGGGGCAGTCCTAGCACAGCTAAATGAGGAGGGCCGAGATCAACCGGTAGTCTTTATTAGCAGAAGGCTATTACCACGGGAACAAAGGTGGAGTGCTATTGAGAGAGAAGCTTTTGCTGTGGTCTGGGCACTAAAGAAGCTAAGACCCTACCTGTTTGGGACTCACTTCCGGGTCCAGACAGACCACAGGCCCCTCAGATGGCTCATGCAGATGAGGGGTGAGAATCCAAAACTCTTGAGGTGGTCCATTTCCCTACAGGGGATGGACTTTACGGTGGAACATCGCCGAGGGGTTGACCACGCCAATGCTGATGGTCTCTCCAGGTACTTCCGCCTTAGCGATGAGAGCTCCCAGGAGGTCGGGTAGCTCTCCCCACTTTCAGCTGGGGGGGGACACTTGTTAGACCTGACAGCCTTAGGGTAGTCACCCCTAACTTTTTGCCTGCCTCCCTCCACTTTGTGGACACTGTTTTTGCTGGTTTTTAGACTCTGCGCACTTTACCACTGCTAACCAGTGCTAAAGCGCATATGCTCTCTCCCTTAAAACATGGTAACCTTGAATCATACCTGATTGGACTATTAATTTACTTATAAGTCCCTAGTAAGGTGCACTTTATGTGCATAGGGCTGGTAAATTAAATACTACTAGTGGGCCAGCAGCACTGGTTGTGCCACCCACTTAAGTAGCCCCTTTTCCTTGTCTCAGGCCTGCCATTGCAAGGCCTGTGGGTGCAGTTTCACTGCCACCTCGACTTGGCATTTAAAAGTACTTGCCAAGCCTAGAACTCCCCTTTTTCTACATATAAGTCACCCTTAATGTGTGCCCTAGGTAACCCCTAGAGCAGGGTGCTATGCGGGTAAAAGGCAGGACATGTACCTGTGTAGTTATATGTCCTGGTAGTGTAAAACTCCTAAATTCGTTGTTACACTACTGTGAGGCCTGCTCCCTTCATAGGCTAACATTGGGGCTGCCCTCATACACTGTTGAAGTAGCAGCTGCTGATCTGAAAGGAGCAGGAAGGTCATATTTAGTATGGCCAGAATGGTAATACAAAATCCTGCTGACTGGTGAAGTCGGATTTAATATTACTATTCTAGAAATGCCACTTTTAGAAAGTGAGCATTTCTTTGCACTTAAATCCTTCTGTGCCTTACAATCCACGTCTGGCTGGGCTTGGTTGACAGCTCCTTGTGCATTCACTCAGACACACCCCAAACACAGGGTACTCAGCCTCACTTGCATACATCTGCACTTTGAATGGGTCTTCCTGGGCTGGGAGGGTGGAGGGCCTGCTCTCACACAAAGGACTGCCACACCCCCTACTGGGACCCTGGCAGACAGGATTGAACTGAAAGGGGACCTGGTGCACTTCTTAGCCACTCTTTGAAGTCTCCCCCACTTCAAAGGCACATTTGGGTATAAAACAGGGCCTCTGCCCTACCTCATCAGACACTTGCTGGAGAAGAAACCTGAACCAGAAACTACATCCTGCCAAGAAGAACTGCCTGGCTGCTCAAAGGACTCACCTGTCTGCTTTCTACAAAGGACTGCTGCCTTGCTGTTGGCCTGCTGCCTTGCTGAACTCTTGTCTGGCTGTGAAAGTGCTCTCCAAGGGCTTGGATAGAGCTTGCCTCCTGTTCCCTGAAGTCTCAGGACCAAAAAGACTTCCCTTTTTCACTTAGACGCTCCGTGCGCCGAAAATTTCGACACACAGCTTGTGCCGCGGCGAGGAAAACGCCGCACACCGACGCTGATCAACGCGACGCTCTGGGGACGACCGGAAATCCGACGCACGGCTTCGCAAGGACAACGCCGCCCGACCTCTAGAGGAGAAATCGACGCGACGCCTGCCGTGAGATCGTAATTTCAACGTGCAGCCCCGCAGAACGACGCGCAGCTGGAAAACAAGCAGGAAAATCCACGCACAGACCCGGGACATCTGGTAATCCCCGCGATCCAGAGAAAGAGACTGTCCGCGTGCCGGAAAACGACGCACGACTTCCCCGCGTGGAAAATAACGACGCAAGTCTGTGTGTGCTGAGGAGAAATCGACGCACACACCCTTTTTCCACGCACCTCTTCTTTTGTGGCCCTCTGAGGAGATTTTTCCACGCTAAACCAGGTACTTGTGCTTGAAAGAGACTTTGTTTATATTCTAAATACTTAAGACACTTTATATCACTTTTCAGTGATATCTCTACAATTTTCCATTGCAACTTTATTCTTTTTGACCTACAATTATCCTGATAAATATTATATATTTTTCTCAACACTGTGTGGTGTATTTTTGTGGTGCTATATGGTGGTATTGTATGATTTATTTCACAAATACTTTACACATTGCCTTCTAAGTTAAGCCTGACTGCTCGTGCCAAGCTACCAGAGTGTGGGCACAGGATAATCTTGGATTGTGTGTGACTTACCCTGACTAGAGTGAGGGCTTTTGCTTGGGCAGGGGGTAACCTGACTGCCAACCAAAAACCCCATTTCTAACACCAACCAATTCCCAAATTAACATCCATCTCTATAGACCTTTTAAGGACAAGATTAAGCCGCTCAATCATTACGTTCCCAGTAGGATTATACAGTGAAGTTGTTCTGTGCTTGATACCAACCCTCGCTATGTATAATTTAGCTTTGTTGGAAATACATTGAACACCATTATCACTAATTAAAGTAACTTGTAACCTTCCGTAATGAAAACTTCAGCAATAATTTCAATACTGCATCTGTATCAGCTCTTTCTAGAATTTCAATCGCAGGCCAACGTGAAACGATATCAATTATACAAGCGTAATCAAATCGCAGTCCCACACAGGAGAATTAAATGTTTTAAATGTTGTATCCCCCTCTGTACATTTAGTACATTCCCTGACTACTCTTCCAATAAAAATATATATTCCTGGCCATCAGAACACATTTTTCACACTTGCTGTGGTTTTTACAATGCCTAAATGCCCTTCATGTGTTTGTTTAATGATAATACTCCTTAACCCAGACAGAGGAATAACCTTTTCACCGTTCCTCACAATTCGATCTACAACAGACAGCTCACTTCTGAAAAGGTCTAAAACTACTAGTTAAGGTTACTTTTATCAGCCACTCATACTCTATATATCCTCTAATAATAGTCAAGCCATTATCCTTATCATACTCTGTAGACCAATCACTCAACGTCAAACTAAGCTAATCCTCATCTTGAATCAATGCAATTCTGTATTCATCCCGAACATTAACCTTAATTCTTTCATGCCTAAGAGCATTCTTGATAGAAAATATGCTACAACATTATCCTTCCACAGAACATAGACTATGTTGAATGCCAAATCCTATAATCTAATAGTAAATCTTGCAACTCTTGCAGATGCTCTAATTACTGTGAACAGTAAAAGGTTTTCCCCCACACAAAAGAGGAAAAATGCTCTAGAACAGTGGTTCCCAACCTTTTGACTTCTGTGGACCCCCACTTTCTCATTACTGGAACACAGGGACCGTCACTGAATCATTATAAGCTGGGGACATATTCTGTTAATATTATTTAATTTTCTAAGGAGTTTTGGACCTCCTGAGGAGGCTTCGCGGACCCCAGGGGTCTCCAGACCACAGGTTGGGAACCACTGCTCTAGCACCCACAGGCATGCTAAAGTTCCTCTTTCAATAATGGAGTATTTCCCTTCAGTGGGGGAAAGAGAACGCAAAGCAATGGCAAAAGTTACTTCATTACGGTTCAAACCTTTCTGAGTTAAAACAACACCAAAACCTTTTGAACATGCACCAGTTGTCACAAAACTTTCAGCAGATGTATCAAATCAGAGCAGAAGCACCTGTAATTGCAAGTTTGATTGAGTCAAACTCATTTTGGCATAACACACTCCATTCAAATGTCATCCTGTTCTTCAGGAGTTGTCTAGAATGGTAAGTTTGATCAGCAAAATTGCGTACATATCTAACATTGAGCTCAGCCAAACTCAAAAATATCTTATCCCACCATTGCTCTTTAGGGCTAGATCTACATCAATTACGTCAACTAAATAATAACCCCTCAATTCACATAGCACGTCTTAAGTATGTCACATGTTTCTCAGCAAAAGTATACTTCACAAGTTCTGAAGTAAGACCATCTTCTTTAAACACATTGAAAGCTTCCACTAATCAAACATTATGTTGTACAATATTATCCGCGTACATAAGAATGTCATCTTGATAAACAGAACGTACAACTGAATTTTCGAACTAAATTGAGCTTTAATCACTGAAACACAGCTGCAGCCCACGCTAAACCAAAAGGCATAATTTTAAATTGATAATATCCGTTATGTGTATGGTCCATGCGTTGTAAGTTACACCAATATTGCTTGGATTATATGTAGAACTAACTTTAACATATTAGGAGCCTCTTTCAAAGCCTTTCTGTAGCCAGTGCCACCTCAGTAATCAATGAAGGATAAATAAATACAAAAAGAAGTTCCAAATAGTGAGACGGCATCAAAGGGGCAAAGAAAGAATACACTTGAATGAATGACGTGTGCATACTCTCCTTCCTGGTCGTGACAACACAGCTGGTGGCCAAACTACTGTGAATAATTCCAGGAAAATAAAGTTAGTTGCAAGTTAAATGTATTCACGACCTGAACAACAGAGACATTGCTCCTTTCATCACAACACCCAGGCAAGGAATTACACCTTCGAAACACTACATTCTATACTATAACATCCATATAAACAAAGCGTGGACCAATACGTAGATCAGTGCGTGCACTAAGAAATGACAATATGGTAATATATCAAATTCCTTAATACAAAGTATGAATTGCATACCCAATAGTCATGTGCTCATATTTTACCCTGCCATATGTCTCACAGCCGCCTAGCAAATGGCATTCCTGCCACAGTAAATGAAAAGTTTGGCTATAACAGAGGGAGGGAGCATATGAAGAATACGGCTTGGGTCCAGTGAGCTGTAAGCCATTTTGAGTAACGGGAAGACACTGTGCTCACTCAACACCAACGGGATTGGCACCCCTGGCATTTCCCAGTGTCAGCTACTTCCCTGAGGCCCACTATGACTATTTAGCCGCAACCTTCCTCTGAGATTTTCAAGTTTCTCTGCTGGTTGTTTGAGGCTGTTGGGTACTGCGTAGTAGCAGAATTATCCTACTATCCTCACCATGTAACTTCATGCTCCATTTTTTTTCCATACTCCACACTGTCACCCCCTTAAAAGCAACCTAGATCAGTGGTTCCCAACCTGTGGTCCGGGGACCCCTGGGGGTCCACAAAGCCTCCTCAGGGGGTCCGCGATTGCTTAGAAAATTAAATATTAACAGATGAGGTCCCCAGCTTTCAGTAATGACTCAGTGGAGGGTCACCGGATTCCAATAATGCTTCACAGGGGGTCCCCGGGTTCCAGTAATGATAAACAGGGGGTCCACAGAAGTCAAAAGGTTGGGAACCACTGACCTAGATGATGCTGCACACCTCATCAAGGACCTGAAGAAATGTGACCACAACACCTTTGCCCGATGGAATTCCACCAGCTTCCCTTCCCACCCCATACCAATTTCAAAGAGACATGGATCATCTAAAAAGTTATCATAAGTGGCACCCTTGACCATTTTGTCTGACAAGCTTAAAATATCTGCTGGCTCGCAACATACACGCAGCCTGGTTACCATTTGATTGTAGACCAAGAAGCACAAATATAAAAAAACAAGGAAATAGGTCTTGTATACTGGTGCGCCTAGGATCTCAAAAAGTATCCCTGTATCAATCATGACCTCACCGAAGCACATCTAAAAGAATGCTATATTACAATCCACTTCCATTCCACTTCCCCTCTATGAATCCAACTACCTCTCCTATCACTTGTTGACTGTATCTTTGCCTTCAATTGTGTACACCAATCAATTGCCTAGGTTTGTGCTGTCTAAATACCATATGCGTACCTTCCTTGTCTGTGATCGGTCTGACCTATAACATTTCCTTCTCAGTAGACCCAATCTCGAGCCGGCTGGGGGATGCTCCACATATTTTCTAGTAACCCTTCTTAATGTGTACTTCTGGACTCTGCTAAACTGAGGGTTTATCCAGAGTGAATCCTCACTTCTAGTCAAGCATGACTCCTGCCCTTTCATTGTTCTATGAGGAAAGAGATGGTTGGTTGCAGCTGCTACCCCATTAATTGGGGAGTAGGGGCTTTTTACTTCACCCCTTGGTGAAGCGCCTGCTGGCCCTTGTAGCAAAATGCAACCAGTCCCTCACAATCGTCACTCTTCTCATTGTAGGTTGCATGTGTGGTGTAATAAGTAACAGATTAGAAAGACACAGTAAATGTAACCAAAACAGAGGTACTACTAAGGTGACGGAAGACTAGTCCAGCTTCTCGCCCATCGGAGAGTGTGTGCACCATGGTGCTTCCCCAGCCTGGACCTTCAGGGACCATTTTCTTTTGCATCTGTTTTTCTGGCTTTGCGCTCCTAATACACATAATTCAGGCATAGAACACATAAACCTCGACAACGGGCACATGTGCTTTCCCTTGCCTGTGGATGTGAGCAGAGTTTCCCCCTCCCCTCTTCCTGTGAGAAAAGCCTAGGAAACTGTCATTTGAAAAGCATAGACATCCATCCAAATTTTAAGAGCAGCATCCCTTGAGATGGGGCACTGATTCTCCATCAGCTCCGCACATGTATGGATATACAACGCCACCCATGAGTCAGTACTTGGAGCACTCATTGACAGCTGAATAAGCTCTCTGCTCTTGCAGAGAGAAAAGCGCAAACCAGCTGACGCTTCCTGCTTTGCTGTGACCCAAAAAGCAAAGATTAGACCTATAACTGTGAGGTCCCTCAGCTACTGTGCCCCGTGTTCTAAATGGAGAGGACCTGACCATGATTTTGTGGGCAGGCTTAATGCTGTCAGGACCTCCTTGAAAAGAAGCAGCTTTGCCAAGATCAGAGGATCATCTCCCCAACATGGCCCAGAAACAAGAATTTTGTTAATCAGAACAGAGTCACTTTGCAGGATCCTGCAGAAGACGACTTATGGTCAGCGACCCTGAAACACAACTCTACTCCTGCTGTGTCCGTTTGTACATTCAACTCTTGGAATCTGGCTTTCAGCAAGCTGGGCCTTTGTTTCGTGGTGTGAGAACGAATTGGAGGATTCAGGATTCCAATCTGAGTTTCCATTCTGGAAACCACATTTGTTAGTGAACAGTGCTTAACTTGTAAATGAAAATGTGCTGGTGCCAAAATCTCTCTTCTAACATGTGTGAGCACAGAATACTGAGGCAGCGTAATCCTGAAGCCATCTCGGGCCCCTTTAATTCATTTACAACCACTCCCTGCCCCTTCAGCTCACTCTTGCAGTTTTCTGCTTTCTCCCTTTGTTACGCTTTTTCATTTCTCTCTTCCTCCGTCTTTCCTACATGTGTCTTGTGCTTGCAATAAATGCTTGAGGCAGAAAAATAGGTTCCGGCTCTCAAAATTAAGTGCGGGAGCCCCGCACCAGAAATCACTGGCTCAAATTAAGCACTGCTGGTGAAACACTCATAGCCTGCCAAGTTTTCCAGCTCCATGCATGATGTGGTGCTCCAGTCCAGTTTTTTTTCTGTTGAATTCTGGGACTTGTAGTCCTGTTTCTAACCTACAATTCACAGAAATAAAAAAAAAACTGGACTGGTCCCTCTCGACCCTTTTCTACCTATTATAGCTCATTTTAGGATATAGGCCTCTTACAATTCTAAACGCTGGAAAAAACTAAGGCGGCCATTTTGAGTTTGGCAGATGAAGACTCACTGTGTTTTTGTACAACAAATTCCTTCTATGCAAGTGTGTTTTAGAAAAAAAACAGAAAGTCTGCAGAGCAAGGCCAAAAATACACAGTGCGAACATGCTAAACTACTGTAATGACTGGAGGGTCTAAACTGTTAAACTACAGGTCTGGGTGGGCATTGATATGTATTTATTGTGACAAACTGTGTACAAGTGCCCAACTAGTAACCATATTCTGGATTAAACCTGACTGCTCATCCTGGCTACTATAACAGAATGAAGAACCAATTATGAGTTCCTGGGACATTTGAGCTGTGCAATAGTCCAGAACACAAGAGCTGCCCGGCAACCAGGGGAGGCCTAGAAAGAGGTCTTCCAGATGTACTTGTAAATTCCTTACACATTGTGTTCAGTTTTTTTCTGTTTTCAGCCTCTCCGTTTATGTCAGTTTGGTCAACTTGCACGGTTTGGATATTAACTTTATGGGGGACGATTATTGACTATCTGATCTGATCCGAGGTCTGTCTGGGTTGCTGTACAGACTTTTCTGCCTGTTTCTATATATTGTAATCTCTAGCGGGGGCTGTAGGTCTTTTGGACTGTGCCATGGTGTAATTAGGAAGGCAGTGCCCTTGTCCTGCAAGCAATCAAAGATAAACATTTGCTGAATAATGACACCTGCCCACACGAACTATATAAGTTTCCCCATTTCATGAGTCGGCAAAGTAGGCGATACGCCCCCCCCCCCCCCCCCCCTTCCTTAACAGTGCCAGACTAATCAACGTCAGAGCATACAGAAAAAACAGCTTGCGCTGTGGCAAGTTGGATTACTCATGCTTGTTTAGAGGATTCATATAAGTGATAAACATAATGGAGATGCTTAGTAGTAGGTGTCCCACAATGCATCACGAAATGCCTCGATATGGCACTGAAAAGGGGCCATCCCCTCTGGTTCACTTCTTTGTTTGGTGAATTCCGAACATTAAGGGACTGAAATGTAAGCGTCCGATTTAAAGAAAATATTATATACGACGATATACAGGCTTTATAATTTACCTTCATTTAATATATTTCGTTTAAGTTATTTCGATAGAGATTTCGAAATCCATTGACAGAATGTATTAAGTTTATCAAACTTTAGCCACCAGGTGGCAGTGTTAGCATGTGGAGACTGTCAGCATAGTTCGGGCCCAATTCGCAAAAAAAACAGTACTATGACACCTGTAGAAGTAACGCCACGAATAGATACCGCCTTGCCGCCTTTTAGAATTCACAAACATTGACAGCAGGACGCCTTTCAATGGGACTACGGTAATATCATACAACATTTTTACGTCTCATGTGCCAGAATGTTTTTCGCTGTCTGTAGTCGAAAGCCTCTGGTGCACCATACCAAAAATCTACAGTGGTCTTACAGCCCCTAGTGCTTACCATTGATTATCTTTATTGTCACTCTCATTTGCTTGCTTCTTATCCAATGGCTTGCCTGCCTCTTCCTGTGTTTATCCCTCCACTGGAGCATAGCCTTTTAACCATCATTTTGATTGGTTGACCTCTAGCCTTCCACCACTCACATTTTGGGGACTACACTTTTCTTCTCTTTAAGCACTCCATGAAAGTGTTTTTTTCTCCAGATCTATTCCCCATGTGCTCCTTACCCATGCAAATGCATGCCCACTTCTTGTTGCTCCCTCCAACTCCCTACTTGCTTTCTATATTGTATGCTTCTTTCCCTTTTAGTTACCCACACCCTCTCCATCCCATGTTGGTTCCTTTTCCTCCACAATGGCTGCTGTGGGAAATTATTTGTGACTGCAGGTCACAGTCAGTGCTTTCAGTGCAGGCATACAAGTCTCAACCAATTCAGTTGGTAATGGTCCACTGGTGAAAAATGGATGCCTCAATACCACTTCATTTAAAAAATATATTTTTCATTGAGTTTATCTGCTGATATATTTCAGTCTCCTCGAGTTATTTGCACACTCAATAAATGTTCCAAAATTCTAATTTTCTCTCTTCCCAAGCAATATTTTGACACAGCTGATGTTCTTTTCACTTTCTCCACCAGTTACCTACAGGTATGCCTTGTAGCGTTCCCTCCATTGTTCACCAGATACATCAGTGGTCAAGGAACAGCTTGTATCCTCACAATGACCCATTCTCTATTGTGCCACTTGGTGCACTGCCACAGGTGTACAGTGAGGTAGCCCGTTAATACACAGTACACACACCTGTAGAGTCTTCAAAACTATATTGTAAACCTTTCAAACTGTATAATTTTTCACTTGACTCAGGTAGTCACTTTTTGACTTAGTACTCGGTATGAGCACCACATAAACACATTTGCAAGATAAATAAACTTGCAAATTTATTTTGCAGAGCTGGTAAGCTGATTAACTATATCTATATATACTGAAAAAAAATCCAAATATTGAAGTGACGTTACAGGTGGTTGAAAATGTCAGCTAAAGAAATACAATTTTAACAAAGAAAAAACACTGAAATTCACATTTATCGTTTACTGAGCTAAGTATAACTTGCACTTCCACCATGCACTGCTCATGATCTCCCATACTGCATCACCTGTGACATCTTCACTGACATTATAGATGACATAACTGATGACCCATGCGTATTTAAATCGTCCTTAAACATGTGTCAGGATCTTACTTTTACAGTCTTCAGGCCTCAATGCAGCAAAAAGACCAATTTCAAGGGATCCTTGCTGTCCTCAGTTGAGAAACAAAGACTAATTCTCTGGGAATTCTTAAAAAACTCAATCAGCTTTTCATGTGGGTCACAATGTGTGCGCCCCAGGAAACAAAGGGTTACTTTTAATAAATGATTTCTGTAAGACTGCTGCACTCTCTGCAGCATCCCACAGCACTTTTGCAGCATATTGGTGGTGCCCCTGTTCAGACTGGAGGACCACAAAGTGTGAAAAATGCAGTTTAGCCCATGAAGGACTTTATGGGATGCTCCTTGCCAGGAGTAGTGAATAATAATTGATTAGCTCCGGACGCTCATTTAGTATTATTTTTTGCAGCCTTGTGCCTCATTCTTGAATTTTATTTTTGGGTGCTCCCTTCGCACTTGGAAAACTCACAGCTTGCAGCATTGTTGGGGAATTGGGGGAGCACCAAGGTCCACCCCCCACGTGTAGCCCCTGCTGTCTTGGGCCGTGGTGAAGCTGCCAACATTTCCTCTAAGCTTCCTCTGGGTTGGCAGCATCCCTTCGTCTTAGCTCACACCAGCAGGAGTAAAACACTGTTTCCCCTGCCTATGTGAATGGCAGGCAGGGACCAATTCAACCGTGGAAGTAATTCACTCTGTATTCGGGCATGGTGTCCTTGAGACAGCATTGCGTCGGGCCCCGGATGATGGGACAAAAGATAGCTTTGGTGAGAAAGGCCCACACATGCTCCTGACCTACATGTATTTAAAATGATAGATGTGTCAACCCCGGGGCCTACACCCACTACAGGAGTATTAAAAAAAATCCGGTGTCCTGCATTTTTTAATACTTTGTTTTAGCCATGGACCTGTGGGACACCTGCACAGCACAAATTTGGGTGGCTGGGGAACTAAGGGGTGTCCCTCTGGGATTCCCTCACCAGGGCTAGAAGTCAGGGTATCCATAACCTCCCCCCCTCATGTGCTTTTTAAAAAATATTTCTGTTATGGCTGTCCCAACATTTGTGTTCATGTTGCAGCCAGCCAATTAGAGCGCTGGCTCCAAAAGAGCCTCCTCAGCCATTCAGAAGGCATGAATGTTTTAATTTCAGTCCAATTGTCAATATATCTAAACATTTTGATGCTTAATTTCTCCAAAACTGCTAAATGGATTTACACCACATTCTGGGTAAAGAGTTACCTTTCTGACAAATTTGGTGTAATTCTATTCAACTGTTTTGGGTGTGACAAGGTCTAAAATCCAGTAAGGAAATTTTATTGGGAAATTCCATTTTAGGGTCCTTCCTTTTTCTGAACCCCAGTTTGAAAGATCACCACAAAACTTTCCAGAAAGGAAGTGAGGTGGATGAACTTTGTTTTTGCAAAGTTTTGTGAATATTCGTCAAATAGCACCAAAGTTATCAGCGAAACAAAAAACACCCTTCCTATATAAACTCTGATCTAACTATAATTAAATAATGGTGACTGCACATATATAGATGTGCCAGTGTCAGCCGGTAATTTTAGGAGGGAGGGGAACGGCGGGGCACACATGCACTCTCACACTTATTCATTCACACACACACACACATCCACTCACAATACTCGTTATGAAATATTCAAACATACACGCACAGAACATTCATTTAAAAAACGCAGACACACTTACCTTCAGCTTTGCCTTGGAGGTCCCCAGGAGTGTTGGGACTGCTGCCTTCCCTCAATGGCTAATCTAAAATCAGCCAATGAGGGAAGACAGCAGTCCCAACACATCACAGAGTGGAATGGGGTCAGTTAGACTGCTAACCCCACCCCATGGTGTGACGAGGTGGGTGTCACTGATTGACACTTGGCCCTGGGCGCTTCAGGGCTTAAAACCAACATGCCCAGGTCCAAAGCAATCAGTGATGTTCCCCCTCATCATGAGGGGGATGGCCTCGAGGCACTTTTGCTAGGCTGAAGAGGTGGTGCCCACAGGGCTGTGACTTCTTCAGCCCAGCAAAGTTCAGCTCAGGCAGCTGGGAGCCTGAGCAAATAGCACATATCTAGCTCCTGGCTACCTGACCTGAAAATGAAGAGTGTCTGTCAGGCTGACCTTTGCTCAGCCTGGCAGACACTCTTCTTGAGGAGCAAAAGGGGGAGGAACATTGACCCTCTGCCCCAAAGGACGGGCTCTGGCTGAGATGTGCATCTCCACTGATGTCCAGATCACAAACCAGTCATGCATTTCCTTTTAATGGTCAGGCATAACTCACCACGCTGACCACTGTAGTACCAAGGCACTTTGCTAGTTGGCTTTTTTTTAGGTGTCTTCTTCTTAAATGCATGGGTTTCCATGATTCAGTCTTTTTATTTTTTTATTTTTTTTATTTTGTCCTCATTCACCCTAGGCCATATACAACCTCCTTCCCCTTTTCAACCGAAGCGCTGGAGATTTTCCTCGGCCAGGGGTTGTTTATTACTCTCAAACAATCCTCAGACTGTTCCAATTCTGTGAGGATTTCGGAGCAGGGTGTATAATCATTGGACGGATATCACAAATACAAATGCAATTCTACTCCAACATTAAACACACAGACATCTATACATAAATCTCCTGATTTCCAATTCATTAATGCTACCCAAAAATTCCCTCGCATCCTTTCCTTTCCCCCCATCTTTTGATCCAATTCTGCTATAGAAAAAACATCCCTAAGCCATTCTGAATGATCTGGGGGGGTCTTTAAAATCCATTTTCTACAAATTTCTCGCCTCCCCAACAGTATTGCATAAAATACAAACTTTTTATCTGCAATAATGTCCCGACCTAACCACCCCTGCTGGTCTTGAACTTGGCCAAATATTTTTAACTGAAAAGAGGGTTCAATTCCCCAATTTAGTATACATGAAATTGTTTTGCATACTCTTTCCCAGAAGAATCGAATATCAGGGCATTCCCAAAACATGTGAACATCAGTTGCTTGTAATAAACCACATTTTGGACATTCCACCTCTTGCCCTCCTTTCATTTTTGATAGTTTCTCGGGGTAAATATACACTCTATGTAATGTGAAATAATGATTTTTCCTGAGAGTGGCTGGTTTCACAATATCAAAAAGCATTTTTAATGACTCTTCCCACCCCCTTTTAGCTACGTCTTCTGAAAAAAAATTCCTCCACAAATCGGTAGGTAATACAAACTCACCATCTACCCCTTCCAGGATCCCCCAATACCAAGTACACACTCTGTGAGGGCCTCCTAGTGGGCTCGGGGTGATCTCACTCAATGGATTAGACATACCAACACCTTCCTTTATCCCCTGAGCCCATTTTCTTATTTGTAAAAATTTCCATTTGGACAAAGCACCACCCATCTTTAACTGTAATTCCTCCCACGAGAGAAAAGTCCCTTCCGAAAACAACTCTCCCCAATATTCTAATCCTGCTTCTCTTATCGGTAATGCCAAAACATCTTGAAAACATTCCGGGGTTCCCGGGGAGTCCCAGATAGGTGCGTCAATGTTATAGTAAGTAAATTTCACAGATTGCCTAATATGATACCAACTTTCTGCCAGCCCTCGCATAATTTTCAACCTTATCTTTTTGAAAAACTTAGGGTCCCCAAATTTAAACACAAAATTGGTTGAAGCACCGTTAATTCTAGAGGCCATTATCTTAAACATTAGACCCGTTGCTGTGGAATCTGACGCAAGAGACAAAAGTCTAAAAATTTTCAAAAGAAAGGCCCATGCATAATATTGCAACTCAGGTAATGCCAAACCTCCCTGAACCTTACGCCGGCGCAACTTCTTCTGAGAGATTCTAACACCCTTAGATCTCCAAATAAAATTGCTTATAAGGCGCTGCATTTTTTCTATATGAATTTTCTGCATTGGGAATGGAGAAGTAGAAAACAGAAAGTTCCATTTTGGAAGAATGGCCATTTTTACCAAGTTTACTCGACCTATTATCGTCAGGGGAAGATGCATCCAACCTTGCAATAAACTTTTACATTCTGCCAACAATTTTTCCTGGTTCCTCTCCGCTAACTGATTAATATCTTGAGGTACCAAAATTCCCAAATATCTAATTTCCTTTTTACGAAAAGCAGACTTATATTCCATATTCCAAGCCATAATCTCTGTTTTTTCAACATTCACTTGATAACCAGACACCCTCCCAAACTCTTCGGCCAGTTTAAAAATCTCGGAAGATGCAGTACCTAAATCATCTGTATATAACAGAAGGTCATCAGCATACAAAGCGAGCTTTCTTTCCCAGCCCTGACAGCTAAAAGGAGTAATCATCGTATTCCACCGAATTTTCCTCGCGAATGGTTCGATGTATAAGTTAAATAGTGCAGGGGACAGCGGGCATCCCTGTCTGGTGCCTCTAGCTATAGCTATCGTCCCTGTCAGGTTCCCATTCACTAATATTCTAGCTATAGGAGCCCTATATATCTGGTTCAATACCCCACAGAAATTATTTCCCAGTTTAGCTTTTTTTGGCAGAGTTTTTAAATAGACCCAGTTTACCTGGTCAAAGGCTTTTGCAGCATCGACCGTTATAATCCCCAAAGGGGATTCCGATTCTACTGCCATATCTATGGCCCCTATTAATTCATATGTTAACTCATGCAAATACCTCCCCTTCGAGAAGCCCTTCTGATCAGGATGAATTAAGCTGTCTACTACCTTATTTAACCTATCCGCCACTATTTTCGTAAACAGCTTATAATCGCTGTTCAATAATGAAATAGGTCTATAGGAAGAGCAATAAGATGGGTTTTTCCCGGGTTTCGGTATTAATGTAATAATTGCTTCATTCCACGTAACTGGCATACTTATATCGTTAAAAAAAATCCTACCAAATAACTCAGTCAAGAACGGAACAATTACCTCACCTAATGCTTTATACAACTCCACCGGAATACCATCCGGACCCGGGGCTTTCCCTTCCTTACCCTTAGCTAAGGCTGCTCGCACTTCTTCCACTGTAATAGGACCATTAAGAAATTCCTGATTCTGTTGCGAAATTTCTGGTAATATATCCTGAGCTAACCAGTTCTCCACCATTCCCTCTCGCACCTCTGCCTGTTCCGTATATAAAAATGTAAAAAAATCTTGAAACCCTCGTTCAATGTCTTCTGCATGAGATAATTTAACACCCGTATCTTCAATCACTATTTCCTTAATATAAGTCCTAACTTGATCTGTTTTAGCTTTCCAGGCAAGTAATTTTCCTGAGTTTTCCCCATATTCAAAATGTTTTAACTTGCTAGCCTCCCATTTCCTAACCATACGTGTCTGTAAAATGTTTGCTATTCGTGTTCTTAACTCAGTCATTTCTGTTCTTCCTATTTCCTCCTGGGCTCCTTCTCCTTTACCAACCAGTTTCTTACATTTCACTGACATTTCTTGCTCTAACATATTTATTTCATCTCTGACTATTTTATGTTTGTGACATGCAATACTCCTAAGTTCCCCTCGTATTACTGCCTTAAAGGAGTCCCAAACCGTTGATAACGATGCTGAACCTGTGTTAATCTTGAAAAAAATTCCAGTCTCTCTACGCAGATGTACCAAAACATCCTCTTCCAATAATAGTGCGCGCTCCAATGTCCACCTCTTAAAAACTATTCTCTGTGGGAGCGTCAAATGCAGCTTTACTGCAGCATGATCTGATAAATGCGGGGGTAAATATTCAATCCTGTCAACATTTTCCAACAACCTATCATCCACTAAAAAATAATCAATACGTGAAGCATGACTATACTTCTTATTAAAGAATGAAAAGACCTTAGCCTCCCCTTCCCTCTTCCGCCATATATCACACAGGCCATACTCCTTCATCATCTTCCTTAAATAATATTGTGTTTTTGGCGTGCCTGAAGATCGACAAGTATCTGTTCTATCTAATCCATTGTCAAGCACCACATTAAAATCCCCTGTCATAATAACTGCATCTGAAAAATCGATTAACTGAGAAAAAACTCTTTTAAGAGGTTCAATATCATCGCAATTCGGGCCGTAGAATCCAACCAAAACCAACCTTGCCTCACCATTACGTATTCTTATTATGACCCAACGACCAGCGTGATCTGCCCTTGTTTCTAAAATCTCCAATCTAGGTTGTACTCCCTGTTTAACCACAATAGCTACTCCCCTTGTGTGAAAATTGTTGGTAGTGCAGAAGCACATTTGTACCCACTTTTGAGCCTTAAATAACTCCTTACATTCTTCTGCAACCAAATGAGTTTCCTGTAAGATAAAAATCTGCGCCGGAGAATCTTTTAAATATTGTAAGATTTTATTACGTCTTGCTTTCGTCCTTAGACCGTTAATATTCCAGGAGAGTAATTTAATCGTAGATTCCTCCAACCCCTGACCTTTATTTAATCTAGCCATTCCAAAGTGACCCGCCTTCCCTCTGCCTCGGTGAATGAGGAACTATTTCCACACAAAACTCAAAATCAAAAAAACCAAAAGTAAAAATCAAAACCCTCCTAATTAATAATCCCCCCTCCCAACACCCTCCCATAGGGGACCCCCCCACTATATCAGCTAACTTGGGCCTTATTTTAGAGCACCCCGCCCGCCTGCCTGGGAGCTTTCAAAAATAAAAATTCATTTTACGTGATCGGTCTGTTCCTTACTTATAAGTTCTAACAGCTCGTCCGCCCTGACTGTCTCTCTTATATTATACATTTTATTATTATACATTACTCGCAAAAAAGCTGGGAACTTCAACTGTGCCGTAATCCGTAATTTTTTTAATTCATCTAACCTTTTCCCCAACTCCCACTGCCTAT
This sequence comes from Pleurodeles waltl, assembly GCF_031143425.1. NCBI lineage: Eukaryota > Metazoa > Chordata > Amphibia > Caudata > Salamandridae > Pleurodeles > Pleurodeles waltl. The sequence goes on along the minus strand of NC_090445.1, from coordinate 118,595,080 downwards.
CCATTGTAATCTTAGACAAGTCGGACCTAATCTCAAATATTACATTCTCGAATTTTAATGATTTCTGTTTCAATGCACTGCTCAAGATTTTCTCCTTTAAATGATAAGTTAGGAAATTAACCAAGATTTTCCTTGGCCTAGTGCTGTTTGGTCGCTTCGTAAAAGGGTCACGATGAACCCTCTGGATATCTCTTTCAATCTCTTCTCGACTCTCTTCCAATTCACATACAGATTTAATAAGAGAAACCACATATGACTTCAAATTTGCTCCTTCTGCTCCTTCCGGGACTTTTAACAGTTTTATGTTGTTTCTACGCGAATAATTCTCCAACTGTTCAATTTTTACTTGCAAGCCTTGTTCCTTTTCACTTAAATTTCGAATCTCCTCCTTCTGGTTGTTTAGCTCTTCCTTCATCCCTCCTACCGTCGCTTCTAATGACTGGATTCTCTCCGTTAAATTATCGAATTTTCTTTCCAGTACCTCACAAGCTTCTCTAATCTCTACTTGATTACTTTCCGAGCTAGCAAAGACTTTTTTTATGTCCTCCGAAATAGCAAGAATCATCTCCTCCATAGACTGACTAAATCTTGGATCAGGGACCGGGGTTTGAGAAGGGGGGGGGCTGATGGGTATTTCTGCCACAACTCCTACGTCCTGTAAGTCACCATCTTGCCTCAATATAAGATCCGAACCAACTTGTTTATCCACTTGGTGAGCCGAAATATTAGTCGAAGGGGGAGGATCATTCATACCTCCCTCACCGGAGTCTGTATCGTTTCTAGTATCCTTAATCATATAAGTATCCATTTTCCCTTGACCAGGTATCAGCGCAATGTCTTCTGGCTTAGTCTTAAAATAAGCTCTTAACGAGGGCGCAGGTTTATTGTTATATTTCTTCCCTAGTTTCCCCTCACTTCCTCTTTTCTTGACTTTAAATAAGCAATTCGATAGATCAGAAGTTTTGCCTTGGATCTTATCCTGTCTATCAATAACCTCCTTATCTCTTTTCTCCTCTTCCAAACTCCGCCTCCTCCCCTGCAAAATGTTAACAGAAGGCAAGGGTGGGGACAAACTTTTTTTTGCACTGTCTCTAACCCCCAAAGCCTCCGCCATTTTACTTATCCCTCCTGTATTTAAAAGTGAAAAAGAGCGTGCTACCGCACTATCCCGGAACACTTTCCCAGGGGCTTTATTAATACTGAATTTTGTAATACTCCTGGCCTCCACCGCCCCCGCCACCTTACTTGTCTTTCCTTTTGTCGAGGGTGAAAACCGGTGTGTAGCTGCACTGTCTGGCTCCCGGGACTCCTTCCTGGGAGCCTTGCCGATACTGGCTCTGCCCGGATTCCCCCGAAGGGGAATCCTCGCTGAGCCCTTTCTTGCCCGGCGGAGCTCCAGCGCGGCTTGGCCCCAATGCCGGAGCCTCCCGCCGAGTGCCTCGCCCGGAGCCTGGATTTGCCGGGTTTCCGAGTCTCGAGGGCTCCGAGAAGCCAAACGTGGAGTCGGGCGGCACATCCAGCCGATCCCTGCTGCTTACACGTGCCACGCCCCCAAGCGCGGTAAGAGTGCGTCTAGCGGGTTACGCCACTACGCAACCCGCCATGTCCCCCTCCATGATTCAGTCTTGATTAAATGTTTGGTCACATTCTAGTGACAACCTCCTTCCTGTGCCAGCAATATGTTAAGCAGCCCACTTTCTCTCAACACAAAAAACACAGTTTTGCACAGTTTGCTCTTCCTGTATGAATTTCAGAACAGGTAAAATAAATAGATTATTTTCCATGTGCAGAGCGGAATTAAGTTTTTTTGCTGGGGCAAAATCCCAGCCCAAGTCTGAACACTGCTGCTTCTAGGACTATTGCGAGAGCCTACGCAATGCATTTACCTTAATGATAACTGGCCGGACCTCTGTTAGTGCTTTTGATGCAACTTACCCAGCACAGATGCCTGTGCTCAGTGCCCTTTGGAGGGTCCTCATGGCACTCCAGCAGGCAAGCCTGGCAGTGAACATGTTTTCAAGAACTGTAAGAGGCAGGGAAGTGTAACTAAAATAATGCAACTACCATTAAAAGCATTACATTGTCCTTCCATTGTCCTAGTGGCATTGCCTGAAGTTCACCCTCTGTGCATTGTTAATTGAAAACAAAACAAAAAATAACAATGTTGCTCACCCCTACTTCCAGGCTGGAAGAGGTAGCAATCTCAAATACATGATGCTACAATGTGTCTATCTGGATGCACATGCAGATAGAACGTTCCTTCCACTGGTGACCTGAGCGGGATGTTAGAGCTGAAGTTTCATGCTACCTCTCCAGAGTTGTGAAAATAAAAGTACTTGAAAGGAAGAATGGGGCACAAATTTCAGTCTTTCTCCAAAGAACAATAAAAGTTGCATTGCAGGTTAGTTATAGCAAGGTTCTTAAGCAGAGCACTCCCAGCTTCCAACAGTTTAAACCCAAATATTTATCTGGGAGTAGTTTGACTTAGGCTTCACTTACCGAAACAATGAAGAGTAGCCCGTAAGGAAGGTAAAAGAGTGTGTATTCAACACGACGGAGTGGCAACCAGGTCAGACTCCAACTGTCTCAACAGCTACAGACAGATCTTATATACACATTCTTGGCTGTGCGCTATCACCTTAGATTGTGTAGCGCGTTGCATGTCTGTAACATCACTACACATCACACCTCTTAATAAATAACAAAATTTTAAAAAAATAGGCACTAGAGCATAATAAATGTTTGAGATAACAAACATTAAAACAAGACGATTGAAGATAAACCAAATGACACAATGTAAATAATGTTTTAAGCTAACACATTATCTTGTAACCTTTTGGGAACCTCAATGCTTCTGCCACCGCATGTGTGCCTAGGCACCAACACATGCAGTTCTTGTGCGAGGCCAAAGGCCATCAGAAGGTCGAAATGGAAGGGTACCACTTACAGAACCAAAACTCGTGTTAGACTCTTTCACTTCTTTTGCACAGGTATTATTCTCATCATCTCCAACACACTGAGGGTTGATCAGAACAGCCTCTTCTCCAAAATTCCCAAAATATGTATCACCAAGTACTTCCACCTCCTTGTCCAGGGAGGCACAACGCACCCTGCAGATCCTATTTCAGTTCTACCATTTGTCATCATGCGTACAGACTGAGTTCTTATCCAACCCAGTCACATAGAGAAGGGCTCTGAACTCGGATCCTCCTGTTAGCATGTGGTGAGGTGATTTGATATGGACAAAGTCACATTTCACACAACTCGGGACATAGTGTTTCACATAACTCTTGTATATAACTGATTTTGAACAATTTGCTTCTTAAACATTCTCCTCTGATCATTCCTGCAGGCAAGACCTTCCCTATGCTCATACCATATATACATTCAAACAGAACATAAAGTGGAAGAAGGCACTTTTGCACACATTAAGGAAAAGAAAAAAGGTGCATGCATCACAGTGTGAGACATAGTTCTGCGTGCCCAGGTTATTGTTTGGCATGTGTCATAAACATTATAACGGTTAGACAGGGCCCACTGTAAACTGTTTGACCATTGGTCTGGGACCACAGAGGAAGGCTGTATGGTGCTTAATATTTACAACCATCCTCATACTAGATTAACAAAATTACACTTCATTGTCTGTCACAAGGATAGGTGTAATTTTGTTTCTAGTGAGGATATCCTTAAGAAAGTAAATAACTACCTGAGTAGTAGGTTCTTCCACAAAACTCTGTTGAAACCATTTAGAATAATAAACCGTAATACAAATAATGTAATTGAACTCTCTGTCAAATCTGTTGAAGGGTCCCATGAAATACATACCCAATCTATGCCAAGAAGCTCCATGGTTGACAGCACGCTCCAAGGTGCCTCGTGAGTGCTCAGAGTCTTAACAACTTTATTAAAAACATTGCAAGATTGGCCAACAAATCAAAATTAGTGTCCAGGGCTGGCCACCAGAAAATTTGCCTGAGCCTTCTTGTCCTAGATGACTTGAGTGCACCTGATTCACTAAACCATGCCTTACCTCGGGTGTTGAGGTGGGATAAGATTGAACTTTCTACACAGCAGTCCCCCCTCCTCATAAATCTAATTTTTGCTTTTCCAAAAAGGCTACAGAGGTATACTCAGGCATTTTTTTCTTTGGCCAGCTATGCTTTACATAACAAACAAGCTCACTAAGAACCCTGTACTCAGACAGTTCATTGAGTTATTTATTTTCATGAAAAATAAAATCTGAGCTTTCCTATATATCCTCTTCAGCTACAGTGGTCATGCCAATCATCCTCTTCTACGTTATCATTTTCTGGCAAGTATAATCAAGATAACCAATCAGGCAAACACATTCCTCTGACCTGGTATATAAGACAACGAAAACTGGAATCTATCATCCGTAGAGCTAACCTACTCAATCTGGATGAACACTTGATCTCTTTCTTCCCAGATGAATATAGATCTAAGATTTGTGGTCAGTTTGATGTATGAAACAACTACTCAAAATGAACTGTTCGAACTCCTCTCCGGGAGATGAACATGCAAGAGTCTCCCTTACTATTACAGAATAGTTACAGTCAGGAGGTTTGAGTGTATGTGACATAAACGCATAAGTACTCTAAATACTTCTATTTATTTTTTTAACCATTATGACACACTCCAAGCTGGGATGAAACACTGGAGTCCTCTGGCCTTAGCTGTGTAACTTATAATTTCCTCAAAAACTCTTCTGACGTGTCTCATCCCATTGAAATACAATTTTTCTATTAACTGTTGCAAGGGCTCAGTTTAATTAGTGAAATTCCAGATAAACTTTAACATAATATGCGTGCATACCTTGAAGGACATGAGCTATTTCTTAATACAGGGAAAAGGGGCTTATTCAATTGCCCTTTCAATGACAGGTTTAGGATAAATTCCATCATCTGAGATCACATGGCCTAGATATTCTACTTGTATTTTCTTAAAGACACATTTGTCCTCCCTCAAAGTTAAACTTCTTTCATTTGAAATCGCTAAGACTCTCGCCATAGCCTTGTTGTGTTCCCTGTCATCACCATCAATCATAAGGATATTATCCTGGAAGGCTGTAACACCTTTTCACTTCCAAACAACTCATGCATGAGTTGTTCAATGACGTGTGTCACAAAGGCTAATCCAAAAAGAATGCTCCTTCTGGTGTAATAAGCCAGATCCCTTGAACTGTCCTCTCCAATTCAGTCTGGTGGTGCAGACTTTTCAAATCTAAAGGGCTGAACACATGCGTACCAAGCCTGGTGGATAATAAATCATTAATTTTAGGTAGCAGGTGACAATCTTCTTGCCAAATGTTCAACCCAAATGTTCTTGTTTAAAGTGCAGAGATCAACACAAATTCTTACTTCACCACTCTTTTATCGGTTCACATATCTGGGTGAAAGCCACACTCCATGAGCACAAAGTTTTTTAAGATAGCTCCCACGTCCTGTCTAGCTGTGTTGTGCTTGACATGATGAAATGCTTCATTGTACCCAACTCATAATAGAACACATCTTTCTGCCAATCCAGAATACCATTTGTAGTATCATCCATGTCCACAAGAGTAAGTGAGGTTCAGAATAAGAATCAAATGTCATGTCTAATGCTTTAATATAGTGTCTACCAGTGATATTGTCTCGGTCCTCAGCCACATACATTTTGCCATTTTTGCTGCTCCTATCCTCAGATCTGATCCTTGCCCAGAAGTACCTATCAAGAACAATTTGATTTTTTGAGTATGCAGCAGACCCTGTATCACATTCTTTAAGCCTGATATCTGACCATTCATTGAGGAACACTGCTCTGTCAATGAATGTGATAGGCGAACCTGAGTCTAGCATACATTTGGCACTTCTGTTTTCTGTGGTCAACCTACAAATAGATTTGTCATCATTCCTGCACTTCACCATTAACTTACCCATTATCTCGTCCACATCCCCAGCATTGTTAACAATGTAAACATATTGCCCATTTGTTTTCCTACATTTCCTTGCAAAATGCCCCTTGACACCGCAAGCATTACAACTTTTGTCCCAAGCATGACAATTTTTTACCCATAATTCCTGATGACTCTAGCAACATCTGGAACCCATTTCCTTCATCTTGCTAGCCACACTTTTCTGTTTGATTTATGTTTCCTATTTCCAGATTACATAGTCACAAAATGTGAAAACTGGATACTCTCAGGTTCATTTTGATTTAGGACTTGACTACAGGATAGATGGATCCACCCCCTTAGCAATTGCAATAGTCTGTGCAAGTGTAGGATTAGTGCAAATCAAGAGAAGCTCTTGCACTTTCTTTGTAAAACAATGACAGACCACTTGGTGTATAATCATTCGGTTGATGATGTTTTCAAACTTGTTGTTAGCAGCATGTATACGTAAGGCCTGCTACATATTGCTCAGTCGACTCATGTGTTTGTTTGTAATGAATGAGGAACTTCTTCATTACTCTACTTTGTTGTAATCACAGCCTCCTCGTAGATATCCAAGACAATGGTCTGAAGTTCTAAAACATACCTGGGCAAGGGATCACAAATGTTCTGTTCCTCACTGCCCAAACAATGAAATAACATTCTAAACTTACACTTAGCAGTATATTTGTCTCCCTCAATGGCAGTAGGATATTCACTGAAAGCTCTATACCAGCTTTTTCATTTTTATTTGGTTCTCCAGATGACTCCAAGAAGCAAGGAAGAGTTGAAGCATTCCTCTTCTTTCCATGATAAGAATAACTTGGAGAACAATCATTTCCCACAACCGTTCATACCTCAAACACTGAACACATGTTATCTGAAACAATATTTTGTTACTACATTTTACCACACTATGTAAATCTTCAAATTTTGTTTTACAAATATTTTCACTAAAAAAACAAAGGTTACAGGGACGTTATAGTTCGGTTCAGATTTTACATGCACAAATCCATAGAAATGCAGCAGTTATAATTATACTTATATTAAGAAACTATAACTTGTGGCCTAAAGTTACTCTATGGCATGAGCTATAGTTTCTTCAGATCAGAAAACTATAACTGCTGAATTTCTATGTTTTTGTACGTGTAAAATCTGAACCTAACTATAACATCCCTTGAACCTTTGTTTTTCAGGTTTTTTAAATTCTGTTTCCTAACTATAATGTCCCTGTAACATTTGCTGGGAATGTCCAGTTTTTTTTTTAATGTTAAGTGATATTTAATTACACCCCCCTTCCTGGGCTGATTTCAGCCCAGGAAACCCCAATACCTTGGGGCCCAGCCATATTCTAAATGGCACCGGGGTACCCACCCTCCGAGATCCCTTACCTTTGTAAATGGGGAAGGGACACGCAACCCCCCTCCCTGGGCTAATATTGGCCCCGGAGACCCCATCCCCAGGACATAGCCAATTAAATATGGGGGGGTAGAGGGGCACACCGCCCCCTACCTGGGCTGATTTCCACCTCAAGGACCCGATCCCTGGGGCCCGGCCACTCAACATTGGATGCCCTGACCCCACCCAGGGCACCATGGCCCATATTTATACTTTTTTAGTGTTGTATTTGCGCCGCTTTTTGACGCAAAAGCAGCGCAAACTTACAAAATACAATTGTATTTTGTACGTTTGTGCCGCTTTTGCATCAAAAAATTATGCAAATGTGACGCTAAAAAAGTATAAATATGGGCCCAAGTGTCTGTATGCTGTGGGCTACGGGTGGAGCCCTAATGCCCCTTTGTTCCCAGCAGGAGCCGGCATTGCTCCAGTATGCGATGAGCAGCAAAAAATGCAGGTGGGAGCCATTTTTTCATCTGTTTCCCTTCCCGCTTCAGTGCAGGCAGGGAAACAGATGAAACGTTTGCTCCCAGCCAGTGGAGCATTTTTGATGCTCCTGCCCTCAGGGAGCAGAATTAGTGGTTGCTCTCACTTGGCTGGAGCTTTACAATTGCTCCCACCAAGCGAGATCAAACACAGGTTTCTCTGCACACTAGCGAGGGCAGGGAAACTGCAAGGTCCTGGGGGCAGGCACCCTGGGACATTGCAGGAGCCTGGCCCTTTGGGATAAGTCCCACAGGGCCTTTAATGGCTCTGAGATGGAGACTGCGTGACCCCCCCACTCTTTGGACTGCATGGCCGGGCCCTGGGGTTGGGATCTCTGGGGCCAAATGTGGCCCAGGGAGGGGGCCTTGTGGCCCCCCCTTCCCGTTTTGCATATTGGCTGGGCCTGGGGGATGGGGTAATTGAGGCTGAAATCGTCCCAGGAGGGGGGGCAACGCATGCCCCCTTCCCCAATTATATTAATAAATACACCCTGGACCACCCAGAGGGCTTACAGTAAACAATCACTGCACCCCTCACTTGTTTTTCTTTTTTTTTTAATGTGGATTCAAGGATTAAAATTTAAAAAAAATATTTTGGCCCCATGCAGGGTCCCTCTGGGAGCCCACCGCCAGGCCTAAGGGGTCAGGGTATTTCTAACCTGCCCCCTTTTCTTTTTTTATGTTTTATCTTGGGACTCGGCTCATTCCAAGTCCTAAGAGGGCTGCCAGCACTTCCTGGTTGAAGTGCTGGCAGTCAATCAAATCTCACCCTGAGATCTGTAAAATCTGCAGAGGATCCGTGTCCCTAGTTCTACATAAATATTTTTCTGTAGTAACTCGAAAAGTACTAAATGGATGTACACCAAATAAACAAAAAGGGCTCTTTCTGGACCAAGATCTACCTTGCTGCCAAATTTGGTGTTATTCTGAGTGGTGCGGGCTGTAGTTATATTCAAAATCCCTAATGGAAATTGCATGGGAAAAATGTGTTTTGGGCCCCCCCCCTTTCTCTGCCTCTGTTTGATGAATCACCCTGAAACTCTCCAGACAGCAGCTAAACTGACTGGTGTACTAGTTTTGAAAACTGCATGAACATTAGTCAAACAGCGCCAAAGTTATAGACAAAACAAAAGAAAAGGTTTTCCTAAGGTAAGTAGGTCCTAACTATAACTACCTTCTGGCTATTGCCAGTAGGTTATATATATATATGTATATATATATATATATATATATATATATATATATATATATATATATATATATATATATATGTGTATATATATATATATATGTAATATATATATATATTACCTAGTAGCATTCACCACTAGGTAGTTACAGTCAGGACCTACTTTCTATAGAAAAAGCATTTTTTTTAGTTGCCTATGTGTTTGGTGCTGGTTGACGAAACGTCGCGAATTTTTTTGGGAAAATTTGCCGCTCATGTGAGCTGCTATGTGAAAAGTTTTGTTGTCATCCATCAAGCAGGGTCCAAGAAAAAGGAGGGGGTCCCAAAACGCTTTTTCACTATTTCTTTTGCAGTTACTTGAGATAACTCTAACAGGTGAGTTAGTACCTGCTGGAAAAGCAACATCATTACACCACAGTTTTCCTTCTGTTATGCACTGTGTCACATCCCAAGAGGGATGATAGTTGGAATTGACGCTTGACACACTAACCTTCCTAGATGGCATGCACACACCTTCCATAGATTTGGGCTTATGCCTTCCACCAGCCAATCGGCTGGAACACCAGCCAGAGATGGGTGTGGTCAACGTGCTTACACCCCTCCCTATGCTTCCTGTAGGATTATGGGCCTCGAAAATGTCAGCACTCTCAACCTAACTTCAGTCTACTAACAGTGCCCTAACACCAAACATTAAAGGTAAGGCCATGCAGTAAAAAAAGATGTGTTTTTTTTGTAGGCTGCAGTTTATCCTTATTTGGTCTACAGCCCTTTCTTGTTGCCTACGGAGTGTTTGGTGCACAATGTATGAGGTTTTACCTATCTTTTCGTCCAGTTTCCTTTCGTGATTTTGTCACAGATAGATTCATTTTTTTATGGTAATGTCACTGTAAGTAATAGTCTGAAATGGATCTGTGAAGTTACATTAACAAATGATTTAGTTGGTATACGGTCTGCGGGTATTACCTTAACTTTGAGACACATGAGGTGATCTTGTCACGGAACAACAGGGAAAATGAAGCAGCTCCGAAAAGTGATGAAGGATGCAAGGAAACTGGAGCGCGTATTCTCGCGAGATGGATATTTAGTTGGCGCGTGGTTAGACTATTGCACTTCCCGATCTGGTTCCGGCACGTTTGTTCTCTCTTTATTTGGAATCAGCGATTTTCACACATAACTCCGAGGACTACGATGGACATCGATGGAAAGGACTTCCAACGCTATGTTGTGACTAATGTTTTTCGTGTTCCTATATAATTGCATGAGATGGAGATATGCAAAGTTTAACGTCCATACTTAATGCCACATTACAGTGCTAAGTGTGACGTAATCATTTCAGAAGCATTTCAACCAGGCATTTGAGTGGTAGGTTTGCAATAACAAACTTTATAATACTTCGGATAAGGACTTTGACTCAAGCCATTAACAAAAGAGATTAAGTCAGTTAATTTTGAAGAATGACTATACTAGGCGAAGAGTTGGTGTGTTTAAGGCGCTGTTATATATTTTAAATCAAGGAACGATCATATGACTGATGGGGTGAGTACACATTTTCTATGAAATTGAATTCATATACAGTTATGTTGACCGATTCCCACAAAAATACTAACACGTGGTAATCGATGTTAGACGAGAGTGCAGAGAATGATTTCAGATCCAAAAGAATGAGAGGGAGAAATGCTGAGACTAGAGGCTCAGAATGAGTGGTAGCATTATTGGAATGGTTTGTTAATACTTTGCTGCGCCATGTAAGTAAAAATGTATATACCTGAATACGAACGATATACTGTCTGCTCATTTTATAGAGGGCATTTACTTCCGTGTAAACTGAGGCGAGGACAATACAAGACCTGGGAGGCTCCTAACAGTGTTTCATGTTTCTCTCTTTTCCCATTCACCTTGCCCCTTGTGGATCACTTTATCCCACTGCAGTACTGGGATTGTGAGGATCAGTGAGGACATTATTATCCGGTTCCGTGACATCCCTGCCGAGAGCTGGTGCATATGACATCTGTCTGTTTCGTGGACCCAGTCTTGTCTAGTGTTGTTGTGGTTGGAAACAACTTTACTTAGGTCAAGATGGGTATGATTCTAGTAAGTAATTTCTTTATTTGGTTTGGTAGATCCAACCATAAGACAAATAAATACATATCATATAATAATCAAAACAAATTAAAAGTCACATATTCACAAAGCTTAAAATACATCCAAAATAATTTCCCCTTTGAAATTCAGTAGATAAAACCTATAAATAAGATCAAAAGGGATTTACACTATTCGGCCAAGTTATGGCTCCCTTTAAAAAGGACCCTACCCCGTATGATTCTTTTTAATCCTCATCTGCCTTACATTTTACATCATACTTTGTTTCGGTCAATGTAATTGAAGTTTAGTAACTTTTTACAGCAGCTAGTATCTGGACTTTGAGGCTGGCTGCTGCTGGGGCTATCTCCTGCAAGTAATTCCTCTGTTTTATATATGTCACTCCGATTGCTATCTTACATGAGGAGACTTTGGCTAATGCTCTGTAACATAAACGATCCATCTTGTGATATCTGATTTTTTCATCTCCAGTAATTAGTTCCATGTAAACACCATAGTACGTTACTAAATAAGTGATACCTCAACCAACACCCTTCTTTGACCATGAATAAGGTAGCTACTCACTAGACCAACTAAATAGCATTATTGAACACCATCATGTGCTAGGAAAGCACTATAGAAATACTACAGTACAATATTACAAAACGTACTGAGGAAATTTCCTATTACTGTGATATGCTATTGACATACATATCTGCTCTTGTTTGTCATTTATCTTGCTGGCGAGTCTGTCTTCTCTCTCTAGAGTGGCTTCCTTGAGACGTACATATGTTTATGCCAGGGCTATTGTATATCTGGCATTTAGCATATTTGAAAAGCCCTTCTTTGCACGTTGCAATCCATCAGATTTTTCTTTACCTAAAATGATGCTCTTGGTTCTGTGACGCATCTGTCAAAGGATCCCATTGGCACTCGTGTAATTGAGCAGTCTTAAGGAGCACCTAAAACAGCATTGAAAGTGTCTAGAAAAGAAATTCTCCAGAAGCAACATGGGAGTGTAATTGGAAGCGTGACTTTTTCCGAAAGTGCTCCAGAGTATCTCTATGGGTGGATACCACCTGGTATGCAGGCTACACTGTGACATCCGGAGTTCCACAGCCTCTAATGGTTTTTGTAGGTTTTGTGGAGCTCCTTCTGCAAGATGGGGACATTTGCAAAGCAAACTCTGTAGGGGAAAATGAACAAAATCACTCCTTGTCTTTCCAACATCGCTTTAGTTGGAGGATCACTTATCATAACGGTAAGCTTTGTTTTGTAAACGTGCGTCTTTGTAAGACTTAAAAAAGAAATATGAAGGTTAAGTCAGTAAATTATATGCAGTCAAAAGAGACATAAAAAATACCCTCGAAATAATGTATGTTTTGTTCTTGGGGGACAATCAGTAGGGCTCATTTGCCATCCACATGTCTCATGTGTCCTTTGTAGTCCTCATCAAGTCTTAGTTTGCTTCCACAGTCTTCCAGAGGCCGGATGTTGCCATAGCAGGTCACTGCTAACATAATTTGGTCTTACCATGCTTTAGCCGGTCTCCACTGCCGTCAGATGGCCTTAGCAAGCCTCAACCTGCCACAGCAGGCCCTAGCAGACCTCAGGAGTCAGCAGGCCTCAACGGCCATCCGATGGCCTAAGCAGATTTCAACTTGCCACTGCAGGCCTCTAGTGGGCTCTGAAGTCCGCCATTGTCCTTCAGTTGCCTCAGCAGGTCTCAACCTTTCACTGCAGGGTCATGAGGATTCAGCAGACCTCCACTGCCTTCTAGTGGCCTTAGCACGTCTGAACCTGCTTAAGCAAGCTTCCATAGTACTTAGCAGATCTCTACTGACTCGGGTGCTTTAGTGGGGCTCAGCTTGCCACATCTGGCCTCGTCAAGGTTCAGTATGCCTCCCCTGGTGATAGTTCATCTGAGCAGATCTCAGTAGGTCTCAGCAGTGGGAACAGTCAGTGGACTGGTCAGAGATCCGTGTTAGCTTCCTTCATATCGATCCTCACAGGTTTTTTTAGTGTTTCCAGGATATATTTGAGAAGGGACAGATCACACGCAGTAAAAGTAGATTGCTTCAACGAGTACATTTACCACAATTTTGAAGTAATTCTTCCATGATCAAAGTTTACAAGCCTATGTTCTGCAGTTGTTATAAACCTTGCGTTGCTGACTATAGGGGTGCGGAAGGCTGTCAGACGATCTTTGTTGGTGCTCCCAGTGACCTCCTCCGCTACACATTCCCTCACTACCACGCTTCAGCAGTGCCCTCATCTCTCCATAGCCCTTCTCTCACATTTTTTTTTTTTAGGCACTACTCATTCATGTGTAGAGTGTCAGAGCTCCTTACATCACACATATAGTGTACAAAGACAATAAATCATACAAGTATCTAAATCAATGTGTTTCACTCAGAGTGTTGCCATAACCATCCAGTGGGCCTCGTCGGTGTCAGGTGGGACTGTTCAGCCTCCTCTCAGCATTAGAAACAATATCAACAAATATATATTTTTAAACGGGGACCTCAAGTGTGCTGCACCAGGTCAACGGGAGCGGCGGCCCCGACCCTCGAAGGGGTCATCCCCAGGCCCCCAACACCAGCATGCACAACCACGCCTAAATTTTAGTAGACGATTTCGCTAATAAAACATACATCAAGGACGGAGGGAGAACCCTTGGTAGGAAAAGGCACCCGTCTTCAAACTTGAGCGATGGCCGGAGTTGGTGGCCCGTCCCAGCAGGCACAGGAAGGGCGAATGAGCAGCTTACTAGGGCCGTTTTCTGAAGCACGAGGCCCATATTTATATTTTTTTAGCACCGCATTTGCGTCATATTTTGACGCAAAAACGACGCAAACTTGCAAAATACAATTGTATTTTGTAAGTTTGTGCCATTTTTGCGTCAAAAAGCGGCGCAAATGCGGCGCAAAAAAAGTATAAATATGGGCCTCAGTCTAGCGTGAGCACCACTGTCTATCCTTTACCTTTTATTTCCACGACGGAAGAGGCTGTTGAAGTGAAAGACTGACAATGGCGCCTATTTCACTTAGAGGGTGAATGGGATCCCTCCGCGCTCGGTGCAGCAGCACAGATCACACAGCCCTAAAGTCGGTGCAGCCGCCAGGAATGCTTCCTTTTTACTACAGTAGGTTCTCTTTGACTTTTTGACTCTTCATAACATGGATTGCAGGGTGTCTTACCTCTGTGCTGTTCAGGTCACACTGATGTGTGCCCGTGAACCACCCAGGGCTGCTGGAGCACTGATTGATGTCCAGGGATTGCAGCTTCACATCCAGCCTGACCACACCCCTGAAAGAGAAGGAGACAGTGTTAACTGGGAGGTTAGAAATGGGACTGCAGATGTGCTTCATGCTGGGATCTACAGACAAGAAGGTAGTCATCACCATTGGGCCGATTCACAGGTTCATTTGCGAGCACAGAATTGGTACTCCTGTGGTACCCATTCATGTACTCCCAAAAGCGTCGGTGAATTGGCCTGCATGTATGTTCCAAACTCAATAGAGCATTGTTCATGCAAGACATTATTATGTGATGCTGACCTGCAGCACAATACTGTTCAACCATCTTAAATGTCATCCAAACCAAAGAACTGTAAAACTTTTCATCCACCTTAACTTCCTACCATTTCAGCCATGTATCTATGGGGCCCATTCATGAAGGGAGCTGTGAGTACGTGAAGTGGTACTACTGGAGTACTACTTCACAAAACTCATAAATGCCATTGTCAATCGGCCTCAGCTGTTTTTTTCTGATGCTGCAGATTTCCCATATACTAACAATCCGTTGATACGCAACTCTATTCCAAAACCTCATCTACCGACGGCGTGAATGTCCTTACCCTATCAGATGCAGAATGCTACTAAAGCAGAGCTTATCCCTTCTACCAGTGGTCTAGAGGTTTACTCTTATTTCCTCATACTCTTTGCAAACCATTGATCTACCAAGTGGATTACAACCTCCAATTAAAAATTATGTTGTCAAATTACCCTGGGGAGAGGATCTAAATCTCTGCAGGAATAGCAAGACATGCCTACCAGAGATCAGCTTTTGCTCCCTTATACTATCACACCTAGACAGTGCCATTACACAGTCCACCATCCACCTGATCACCAGCTGAGTAGAACGAAGGCCCTCTTCTACGTGGCAGACCACTTTAGGAGTAAGGACACAATCACTTTACTCTGCCACTACAACCCTGCAAAAAGTTTTATTTAATTGAATAATGTTAAAGGGCCCTGAAGTGAGTTCACTGATTGTGGCTATCGTACAAGTGTGACGGGTCACATCAATACCTAACAAAGTATCTCCATTGGTTCCTCCTCCCAGCCCACATGCAATCAAGCCTCACTGCATCATATTTAAGGCGGGTAACAGAAAGAAGCTTACATAAAAGAGAAACTCAGCACCTCTATTGAAAAGCGGTGCACCACCCTGGCCACCCTAGAAATACCTACGCCAAGTCCACTTGTAAACCGTACTCCACGTCTGCAAAATGGACGTCATTTAGGGGTCGCTAGTGGTCACAGCTGCGACCACCAGCTGCCCATTGCAACCCCTGCCACTGCCTCTGCGACCCCTGGCCTCAGAGGAGGCGAAATCAGTGCCACGAACACAGGGGCATCTCGTCCTTATGGACGTTGCTTAGGGCTCCACTTCCTTGTTTTCAATCAGATTTTTATTACACTAATAGAGAATAATATATTAATCACTATTAATGTATTAAAAATTGAGCACAGTTAGCTGGAATATGAACCTCCCTGGTAGCTGAGTTAAGTAAAAAACACTTTAAGTGTATGTTGTGTGCATTCTTGTGGGTGTGAGTGTGCTAATGCAAAAGAGTCCCCACCACTTTTTTTTTAATTCCCTGGCATCCAGTGGGCTATCTGCTCCCCATGGGGCGAATCAGGGGTAATTACCCTAGCTGCCCCCCATGGGGGCAGAAAGACTTTGACCCCCATTTATTTGTGCGGGGGCTTGGCCATACCCCTACCCCTCAATATTAAAAAAAAGAAATCTTCCCTGTCTAGTGGGCTTTCTGCCCCATTGGGGCAGCTCAAGGGTACTAATCTCCATCGCCCCCCCCGGGGGTGACGGAAAGATTGTTTACATGTTTGAGGCAGGTGTGGGGATTGGCTGGCCATTTTGGGCAGTATCCCACCCCAAAGTAAAAAAAAAACAAAAACTGCTGGTGCCTACCTTTCTGCCTCCCCTTCCCCGGGGGAGACCGATCCAGGGCTATTGCCCCATCTGCCCCCCTTGGGGGGGGCAGAAAGGCTGTTTACATATTTGGGATGGGAGGGGACCATTAGTAAGCTCACGCTGGACAGTCCCCCACCCCAAAGTTTGAAAAAAAAAAGTCAGCCCTGGTGGCTAGTGGGCTTTCTCCCCCACCTGGGATGACAGATTGGGGCTAGTGCCCCCATTTGCCACTTGGGGGCAGAAAGACTGTTTACATATTTGCAGTGGGTGGGGCATTGGTAAGCCCATTTTGGGCAGTTTCCCTACCCTAAGGTTTGACAAAAAAAACAAATCTGTGGTGCCTAGTGGGCTTTCTACTCCCCGGGGGCAGATTGGAGGTTATTGCCTCCATCTGCCCCTCCCCCCCCCCCGGGAGCGGGGATGGCAGAAAGACTGTTTACATATTTGGGAACGGGTAGGGGCATTGGCATGCCCATTTTGGGCAGCCCTCACCCCAAAGTTTGGAAAAAAAGTAATTCCTAGTGCCTAATGGGCTTTCTGCCTCCCGTGGGGGGGGGGGGCAGATTGTGGGATGGTGCCCCCATCTGCCCCCGGCGGGGCAAAAAGACTGTTTATATGTTTGGGGGCAGGTGGGCATTTTGGGCAGCCCCCCACCCCTATACATTATTTTTTTAAAGTCCCTGGCACCTAGTGCGCTCTCAGGAGCTTACGCCACTATGTGCCCCCCGGGGCGGAAAGACTGAATTGTCCCAAAAACTGAATGGGGTAGCAAAAGCCCTTGCCCAAGGGTCGCTCCCCATACCTGGTGTCTAGTGGGTAGATCCCTGCTTGGGGATCGCCCTCGTGCCGAGGGATTTCCTGCTCGTGTGCAGAGGATGGTTTTGGGCCTTCCTCTACACACGAGCATCGCAGCGGAGGATGGCTCCTGGCCGTCCTCCGTATGGAAGGGGTTAATGGCATAGTTTGGTTAGGGTGTATTGTAATTGTATTGTAATCACATTTAAATAGTGCTCACTACCCCTGAAGAGGTACTGAAGCACTTTATGGTTGGGTAGCAGGATACTCCAGACCTGAAAGTTAGTGGTTAATCCAGTGGTTATTAGATATTCATGGATATTTTTAGGGTCGAATCTGTGATAGCATGCTCTAGCGCATCCATCTCGCTCATGAGATACTGTTGTTAACAAAAATAGGGTTTGGAGCCAGCCTGTGGTTTACCATTTGTTGGCTTGCCTGGCAATCTTCTTTACAGCCTTGTAATTGGTCACTGCAGGCCTAGCGTCATTTCTGTTTGTTTTTGTAGAACAGAGACCAAGCACTGAGTGATTTAACTTAATCAGTGCCCGTCCGCTGCTCCAAACATGATACAGGTACTATTTTGTTGTTTTGAAGTTCTAGTACCCTGCAAACATGAAGGTGTATGACTGGTAAAAACGTGCCATGCAAGACATACAAAATTACAAAGTTATATTTATTTCCTATAGTTAACTTTCTTTTATTTTGCCAAGTCTTCTTTTCTCACTTTGCAAGTCAAGTCAAGTCAAAGAAGTCTTTATTCGATATTTCATCATAAAAGACATGCTACACGTCATAATACTTATAAAATTGTCAGTGCTAATGATTATAACAATAAATACAATATTTCATGAAAGCTACTAAGAACGTATTAAATCTATCTAATGCATCATTTGTTAAATATTTTAACATAATAATAAAAAGGAGTACATTACTTTAAAAAGGCTCAGTTCTAAAATTCAGGATAATTTACTTATCTAAAACATGTAGCTGTTTTAGTGATTCAAAACGAATTATCCATGCCCACCCCAGGAATTTGGCCACCCCTATTGCTATAGTAGGTGAAGGATCAGTTTTAAGGATCCTACAAGCAGTCTCGGCCGATTGTGTGCCCAGACTTTTGCATAGGGGTACCAACCACTTCTTCCTTGGGGCAGCATATAATGGACAAACAAAAAACAAATGGCTCACATTTTCCCGCATTTCAGTACACAATGGGCATTTATCTGGGCCACCAGTACCCCAGGTGGAGGTTAAACACCTTAATGGTAATGAGCCCACTCTAACTTGGTGATATAATTTACGGTCCATGGGTTTTGTTATAACATCCCAGTACTTTTCAATTGCAGAGGCATCTTTCACGTGTAAAAATGTTGTTGTAAGGGAACTACCTATAAGGGATGAGTGTCTTGTGCCTACCACCCATTCCCAATATAGTTGTTTCAGCACTTTTTTTGAAGGAAAGGTAGCTGAGTCAGGGTTGTGCCAAAGGGCACCTAGACCCATGGCACAAAGAGTGGTTCTAACACCCTTAAACCAGCCAATCTTATCAGATCCTAGGGTGTCCCTTACCTCGAGACATGCTTTCGCATATAATAACAGCTCTGGGGTAGACCACAACCTCCGCCAGAAGGCCAAGGGCCGAAATCTGGCTTGGTCTTCCACCGGTTGGAGCCCAAGGTCATAAAGGAGCGGAATACGTGGGGATGACCTCGGAAGACCAACCGCCCCTCTTGTAAATCTGTTTTGGGCCAGCATCAGTCGGTCCAGATTGCTATAACCCCAAAGCTCTGCCCCATACAAGACTGAGGGAAGAATTTTTGACCCATAGATTTCCATAAGTGGGGACATCGGGCGGGTAAATTATCTTTTATATTCCTTAAGAAGGGCTCCGCCTAGTTGAGCATGTTTAAGTGCTTGGATATCAATCTGGGGTTTCCAACTAAAATTGTCACTAAAATGCACACCCAGATATGTAAATTCATTAGTTTGCTCAAGAATAGCACCACACATTTTGACCCTTGCCACAGTTTGTGTTCGACCTCTTAGTACCATAAATTTTGTTTTAGAAACATTTACTTCTAGCTCATGCTCGTCACAAAATAACTCAAATCTGAGTAGGGCCTGTTGGAGCCCTTGCCTAGTCTTTGATAATAACAAGGTATCATCCGCGAACATGAGCAATGGTACTTTCATTCCCGCTATCTGGGGAGCATCCGTGGGATGTGTTGCAAAATATTTGGTAACCCCGTTAATAAACAGGGAAAACAAAGTGGGAGCCAGGACACATCCTTGTCTAACACTTTTCAAACATGGAACCTGTCCTTGCACTCATGTTTTGTTTTGCTTGTGGGACCTGTTCTCAAAAGTTGACAATTATCTTTTTCTAAATATAGCAAAGCAACATTGTTTCTTTCTGTTTAATTTCCAAAATTATGCTTTAACACATAATTGTGAAGTGCACCCCAATCCACCACACTCCAATCCACCCCACTTCAATCCACCCAACTCCAATCTGCCCCACTTCAATCCACCCCACTCCAATCCACCTCACACCAATCTACCTCACTCCAATCCAATCCAATCCAATCCACCCTTCTCAATCCAATCCACCCTAGACCCATCAATCCACCCCACTCCAATCTATCCCACAATTTACCCCAAGCCAATTCAACCAACCACACCCCTCTCCAATTCAATCAAAACGACTCACCCTAATCCAATCCGCATACTCCAATCCATCGCACTCCAATCCTCCCAGTCCACCCTAATCCAAGCCACCCCACACCAGTCCTCCACAATTCAGTCTGCCCCACTACAGTCCAATTAGCCCCATTCCAATCCACCTCAATCCAATCTGATCAAACCAATTCACTGCATCTTAATCCACTCCATCCTACTCCAGTCCAATCCACCCCACACCAAACCAAAACAGCAACCCACTCCAATCTAGCCCAATTCAATCTACCCAATCCACCTCACTCTAATCCATCTTAATCCACTCTGCACCAATCCACTTTCATCCACCCCACCCTACTCAGTGCAATCCACCCCACACCAATCCAATTCACCCCACTCCAATCCACCCTACTCCAATCCAATACACCCACTTCACCCCAATCCACCTGAATCCAATCCAACTCTCTCCAGTCCAATCCACCCCACTCCAATCCAATCCACCACAATCCACCCCACTCAATCCATTCTGCCCCACTCCAATACCATTCCACCCTGTCAAATCCAATCCACTCTAATCAAATCCATCCCACTCCAGTCCTCCCCACTCCAAATAATCAACCCCACTCCAGTCTAGTCCACCCCAATGCAATCCACCCCATCCCAATCAATCAATGTACCCTACCCCACTACAATCCACCCGACCCGACCCCACCCCACCCCAATCCAGTCCACCCCAATCCCCCACTCCAATTCACCCTACTACACCCCACTCCAACTCACCCCACCCCACTCCAAACCACCCCAATCCAATTCACCCCACCCCAATCCAATTCACACACTCCAATCCAATCCACCCCAATCCAATCTGCTCCTCTCCAGTCCACTCAAATCTACGCCAATTCAATCCACCCCACTCCAATCCAATCCACCCCAATCCAATCCGCTCCACTCCAGTCCACTCCAATCTACTCCAATTCAATCCACCCCACTGCAATCCAATCCACTCCACTCCAATCCACCCCACTCAAATCCAATCCTCCCTAATCCAACCCACTCTAATCTATTCCACTTCTATCCAATCCAATCTAATCAAATCCACCCCACACCAGTCCAGTCCACCCCACTCCAGTCCAATCCACCCCACTCCAGTCCAATCCACCCCACTCCAGTCCAATTCACCCCACTCCAGTCCAATCCACCCCACTCCAGTCCAATCCAATCCACTATAATCCAACCTATCCCAATCCAATCACTCCAATCCAACCCACCCGATCCAGTCCAATCCACTCCTCTCCAGTCCCATCCAATCCACCACATCCCTGTCCATTCACTCAAATCTAACCCACCCTCTTCATTACAATCCACGACCCCAATCCGGTCGAATCCATCTCAGTTCAATCTGACCCACCCCAATTCACCCCTTCTCAATTCAATCCTCCCTACTTCAGTCCAATCCACCCCATTCAACCCAATCTTTCCTACACCAATCTAAAACAGTCACCCACTCCAATCCACCCCATTCCCACCCAGCCAAATCCAATCTACCACACTACAATCCAATTTACCCAGTTCTACCCCAATCCACTCCAATCAAATCCACCACAATTCAGCCCACTCCAAACCAACCCACCCCACACCAATTGAGTCTACCCCAATCCACTCCAATCCACCCCACTCATATCGAATCCACCTCACTCTAATCCATCCACTCTAATTCAACCCGCCCCATTCCTATTCACTATTTTCCAATCCGACCCACTCCACCCCATCACAATACAGTTCAATCCACCCCAGTCAATCCAATACAATCGACCCCAATCCACCACACTCCAATCCACTACAATCTACCCCACTATGATCCAATTCACCCTACTCCAATCCAGTCCACCTCATTCTAATACAATCCACCTCACTCCACTCCAATACACCCCACTCCAATTCAGTCCACCCCACTCTAGTCCAATCCACCACAGCCCAGTCCACACCACCCCGTGCCAAACCACCCAACCCACTCCAATCCACACCAAGCCAATCCACCCCACTCCAATCCTCCCCAGTTCTCCCCAATGCAGTCTGCCTCACTCCAATCCACCCCACTCCAGCCCAATCCACCACAACCCAATCCACCCCACTCCATGCCAATCCTCCCACCCCACGCTAACCCACCCACACCACTTCAATCCACCCCTTACCAATCCACACCAATCCAATGCACCCCACTCCAATCCTCCCAATCCAATCCACCCCACACCATTCCCCCAATGCAATCTGCTGCACTACAATCCAATCTGCCCCACTCCAAAAAACGCCAATACAATACAATCCACCCCAGTTCATCCCACACCAACCCATTCCAATCTACCCTTCTCCAGTCCAATTCACCACGCTCTATCCAATCCACCACACACCAATCCAAAACAGTCACCCACTCCAATCCACCTCACTCCAATCCAGCCCAATTCAATCTACCCCACTCCACCCAATCCACCCACTCCAATCCATCTTAATCCACTCCGCTCCAATCCACTTTAATCCACCTCACCCTACTCCAATCCAGTCCACCCCACACCAAATCCACCCCAATCCACCTGAATCCAATCCAAATCACTCCAGTCCACTCCTCCCCACTCCAATCCAAGACAATCCACCCCACTCAATCCATTCTGCCCCACTCCAATACCAATCCACCCTATCAAATCTAATCCACCCCAATCAAATCCACCCCGCTCCAGTCCTCCCCACTTCGAATAATTTACCCCACTACAGTCCAATCCACCCCAATGCAATCGACCCATTCCAATCCACCCCAAACCACCCCATCCCAATCCAAGCCACCCCACCCCACTTCAATCCACCCCACACCACCCCACCCCATCCAATCTACCCCAGCCCCCCACTCCAGTTTACCCTACTCCACCCCACTTTGTCACCCCACTTCAAACCACCTCAATCCAATCCACCTCACCCCAATCCAAACCACACACTCAAATCCAATCCGCCCCACCCCAATCCAATCCATCCTGTCCCAGTTCAGTTCACCCCACTCAAACCCAATCCATCCAATCCACCCCATCCACTCCAATCCACCACACTCTAGTCCAGTCCACTCCAGTTCAATCCACCCCACTCCAACCCAATCCACCTCATCCCAAACCAATCCTCCCCAATTCAACCCCACTCTAATCCAATCCACTCTAACCCAATCTAATCAAATCAGTCCAATCCACCCCACCCCACTCCAGTCCAATTCAATCCAACTCATCCCAGTCCAATCACTCCAGTTCAACCGACCCACTCCAGTCCAACCCACCCCACCCCACCCCACTCCAAGCCAGTCCACCTCTATCCAGTCCAATCCAATCGACCACAGTCCAACCCATCCCAGTCCAATCTCTCCAATCCAACCCACCCACTTCAATCCAATATACCACCCCAATCTAGTCTAACCCAACCCACTCCGATCGATCTCACTCCAATCCACCATACCCCAGTTCAATCCATCCCACTCATATCCAATCCACTCCACTCCAATCCTCCCCACTCCAATCCTTCCCACTCAAATCCAATCCACCCCAATCCCCCACTCCAATCCCTTCCACCCACTCCTGTCCACCTCACTGTAGTCCACTCCACCCCACTCTACCCCATTCCAATCCACCCCTCTACCCCAATCCACCCCACTCTACACCAGTCTAATCCACCCCACTACCTCAGTCCACTCCAACCCACTCCAGCTTGTTCAACTCCACTCTCTGCCACTCCTGTTTATCACACTGCCACTGAACTCAGCTTTACTCTATGACACTTGACTCCCCCACTCCACTCTATGACACTCTACTCCAACAAATCCACTCTATGACACTCTGCTCCCCCATTCCACTCTATTCCCCCTATTCCACTCTACGATACTCCACACCACTAACATTTAACCATGCTGAACATCAGCCATACTGGCATATAACATGGCTGAAACACATTGCCAAAGCCAGGAGAATTTGCATAGGTGAGACTTGAGATGCTGTTTTATGTGGTATGTCCTGATAGTTGATCCTTTAGGTTTGTCAGGTAAGATTTGGGGGAGTGGACCACCTCTGAGATTTGCATAGACCAGTGCTTCCCAAACTTTTTAGAACCATGAGCCACTTTTTAGAACAACAAACTTACATGATCCATGATTTTTTCATGTAACTAAACAATAGGTGGCAGTGCACTGTCATTTACAGATAGTACATTTTCCATTTACATTTGTACAGAAATAAAGTTTTACTGACCAAACTATATTGCAGACAAATGATAATGCGTGGATATTGGGTTTCAGTGAATATTTATCACTTGTGTATCTCCAAGTAAAGTGTCTTGACTTGTTTTGATCCTATTAAAATCTTTGCTTTCATCACACTTGAGAATTACAAAGCCAATGTACCTCATTTTTGCTTTCCTACCTGCTGAATGTGTACTCTTCATTTACAGGTGTTTACATTTTGTTGTGTGTAACAAAAAATGATGTCATGCAGCCTTTCCTTTCACTCTCTCCGTACCCCAGCAAGATTGTCGCATAATTCACTTTACTTTTTTTCTCTGACTGGAAAGTGAGTGGAGTTTATAAACATCAATTGCCATGTTAAAAAAACACATAAGCAGCAATTTGTCAGAACAAATAGCCTGACATTTGACTTCTGTCTTTGAAGCACAGCAAATATGATAAGATAAATACAGAATTCAAAGGCATCTTTATTGAATGGACTTGCACAGCCCATCAAATATCAGCTTGTGACCCACAGTTTGGGAAACACTGGCATAGGTCACTCTGTTATGTATTTGAAACAGACATGTGTGGCATGGTTGCAGGTGGATCTGGTTCTTTTCTGATATTAGAAAGAGATGTTTGGAAAGGGATTGTATTGATTTGGGTCTCCTCGATCTTAGAGGGTTCAGAAGGGGCGTCTGATTTTAGGTAGAGAGGCCAGAATTTGTCAATGGCACTCATTTGATGCCAGCGCTTAGCATAATTTGCTGTTATTAATAGCATAGTGTAGATGGCTTGGTGGCATGGTACAGTTAAATTAAACACTTGGGGCACTGATAAAGATCATCAATGACCTAATAGACCATTTTGGGACACCACACATGACATAAAGATCTCTCCTTCCGCACAAATTGTCGTTTTTACGTTAGAATATAGGAGATCCACTGAAGGGCAGTATTGGAGATACCCAAAGGAAATTAGAAGGTGGAGAACATGGCTTGGTAAGCTATGCTGTCAAAAGCTGTCAACTTGTCTAGGAGCAGGAGAGAGGGACCTCCTTTGACACTGATCAAGCTCCTGCATTGCTACCACTTCCAGTGGGTGAGATTGGAGCAGTTGATTTAAGGTTGGTGTGGTTCTGTGCATTAGTGGCTGTGGCTTTCTGCTGGAATGTGCCCATAGGAGGTGGGTAAAGGGGGGCAGTGGGTGAAGACGTGTCCAGGTCAAGGGTGTTTTTTTCAGCAGCAGTAGAGTCTGTCCAGTTTTTAGATAGAAGGGGAAGGGCCCTGTCAGGAATGAGGAGGGGCTGGGAGACCCGAGGGAGAGTGATTAGATGAAGAAGCAGTGTATGGAGTGTATGACGTTCTCCCCTCAGGAAGCAGCTTTTAGACCAAGGGATGATGCACTATTTGCAGCGCCTGAAATGCAGACCCGATTGAGAGAGTGGTATCACAGTGAAGCACTATATATAGTGTCTAAGGTGCAGACCTCGTCTGCACATGATGAAAGGTAGATCATGTGGGTTTCTCTGAGCAGAGACGCAGACAGAGAGGGGGAGGGAGGGTGGTGACAGGGAAGAGATCCTGCGTTTGAAACACAGATAAAAGGCTTTCGCTTATCTGAGGCCCTGCAGCTGCTCTGTGATTGTCACACCTCAGCCTCCTCCTCCACCTCACCTCAAAGGATGAGCCATATTTAGAAACAAGGAGATCAGATTCCCGCCTCCGCCTACACCTCTGAGACTCGTACACTGCACACTGCATATAAATTGGGAAAGAGACTTGCAGAGGGGAGGGGCAACTGCTAAAGAAAGCGGGCGTCTGCACGTGGATGTGAGTGCGCATGCGCAAACGAGCAGACCATGCGTCTGAGTGTGTGTGTATGGAATGGACGTGAGTCTGTGTGCCACTGTCTCTTTCTTTGTGCATGTCTGCAAAATGCGTTGATGGGTGAGTTTGCATTTGTGCACATATGTGCTTATGTATTTGGTATGAACGTGTGTAAGTGAGGGCGCCTGTGTTGTGTGTTTGCAAAGAACACACGTGACTATTCGCTTGTGCAGGGTGTGCGAGAAATAACATGCAATTTGTATACTCATGTATGCAGGGCCGGCTTTAGCCGTGGTGGCGACAGTCTATTTTGACGCCCCCCACACGACCTCCTTTTCCAGGAATTTCCTCCCTAGTCACTATCACTCACCAACAGTGCCCTTCATCTCTCCATAGTCCCTCTCTGACATACATTTCATTTCTTTTTTAAGTACTACTCATACTTAACACACACTCAGTTTTGTGATCTGCAAGGTACATGTTCTGTGCAGAAGGCAAATTATCCATATGCGCTACTTTATGACGAGTCAAAACTGCCACTAAACAACATTCCGTCTCTCACCAGCCGTAACATTAATCACCATAGCTATTTTGACATTTTTATTGTTACCTCAAATTGCTGGATGCACAAGGAAGTTCACCTGCTTTTAGAGTTATTTTTAAACACAGCTCCCCCCCAGCGTCAGTCCCAAGTGCAGCTGCACTGGTCGCACCGCTCTAAATTCGGCCCTGTAGCTGTGTGAGTATGAATGATTGCGTGTGAAAGGAAGAACAGAACTAGGTGCGTTTGTGCTTGTTACTATGTGTATCTGTATGTATATGTGGAATGAACATGGATTTAGGCATGTATGTGTACATATGTGTGTGGAACAAACAGGTGTGTGTATGTGTGCATGCACATTTATGCACTGACATTTCAAGGATTTGTGGGGCCCCAGGGAATATATATTTTGTCAATTACACAATTTTGATGGCTAGGCAAATTATCAACAGGTGCACATTTCCATTTATAAAGAGCCAAAATGTATTACAGTCTTCAAGAAATCATCCGGTGCTTCCTGGGGGTTGGAATGGCCAGGAAACACTCCACAAAAGGAAGTCTTCCAGAATTAAAAACAAAGCCCTTGAGTGCCACAAAAAAATAGTCCATGCCTTGATCAGTGTTGATGCTTGTTTATTTCACGAATTCACTGCTCTAGTCAACCCATCTTTCTTCTTTAACAGACTTCCTCAAGGAAAGCGAGTACAATAAGTCATCACTCCAAAAGAGTTTGTAGACATATAGATATATGTGGCGTACCACAAAAGGACCATATATTAATTCAAAAATAAAGAGGGATGGTGAGCAGATTATTATTTTGTGTCCCCACTCCAGCTAATTCTGGTGTAGTACAATTTTGAAAGGTATATTTTGTGGCTCCCCAGTCTTGAATAAGAATTTTGGATCATTCAAACCCCTGTGATGCCAAACAATACTAAAATAATTAAATTACATGTTTAATCTACAATAACGGGGGTTGAAAAAAAAGAATCGAAATCTCAAGCGCCTGATGTCCGCCAGTCAAATAGTACCAAAAGAAAGCATAAACAAGGGGTGATAAAGCCATGCTTTTGTGTGGTCTAGCCAGCTTGTTATTCGCTTTGTAGGAAAAATGTGCTTTGGGTGACTTTATGGCTGGTTAGTGGACCAGTGCATAATATTAAAATACAACATATGCACATATCACTTGAAATTGTAGGTTTAGTTGAGAGATATTAGTAATCACAAATATATCCCTTTTCACTACTAGCATTCTTGCTACAAAGTAACAAGCATTTGCAATGCAATGGGTCTCGCATTTGCTCGAGTTAGAGCTATTAGCGTTGTAAACTCCTAACCGGACTTTTTTGCTGCATAAATTGAAAATGAAAAGTACTACAGTTTCACATAAACGAGCCGATTCAAAGCGACACACCATGAGCATGAAGGAGACACACAAAAAGAAAAAGAAGTTCGTTCGCAGTCAAAAGTATCAGCAAAAGTGCAATTATCCATGTAATAGGGTCGATGTCCAAGGCGGTAATCAAACAGCCCTAAGGAGGGACAAACATAAAGCATTTACCAATGATAACAAAGGATTTTTGAAGGACAAGCCCATGAACAAGCCATAGTGATGGGCATGAGGTGGGCATGGTTAAAAGCCCAAATAGATAACAACACATCGGAAAAGGCTCGACCTAAAAATCAGGGTGCTGCTCTGAGCCCTCTCACCATTCCATGGGTGCAAATCTGTTAATTGTCTCCTATATTCTCTTCCCCTGCCTTGTCCCTCTTATCTTTATCCGTGTGAACTTCTCTGGCTAGACTGTGGCCCTGCTGATTAGGAGAAATAAGAGGGACGGCTTATGAGAAGGTCGGAGGCTTATGGAGAATAGTATAGCAAGGGGCATAAAGTAGAGGGAGAAGGGGAAAGAAATAGAGATGATGTAGAAACATATGTGAGGTAGAGAGAGAGGTAAATTAAAGAGAAAGGTGGGGCAGCCACAATGAAAACTAGAGGCACAAAGAGAATGATATAGATAGAGTAACAGAAGTAGAGAAACAGGTAAAGTTTTAGAGCATGGTAGAGAGAAGCAGTGATAGAGAAATGGAAATGTAGTGAGAAGTAGAGAAGTACGTTACTCCAAGGAATGAGGCCGAGCAAGAAGTAATATTGAAAAAGAGGTGAATTAGAGAGAGATAAAAGCAGCAAGAGGAAGGGGTAGACAAAGAAACCTGAGGACAAATAAAGAGATGCAAGGTAGAGAGAGAACAAAAAGAAAAGAGGTATAGAAAAACAGGTCAGATAAAGAGTGGTGGAGCAAGAGAAAGGTAGAGAGATGGGTGAAGGATAGAAGAGAAATGTGGTGTAGAGCAAAAAAGAGGAAGTTGAGAGACATGGGAATTGGAGAATGAGGGGTGAGGTTGATACAGAGGCGGAGAGATGGGTGAAAAGGAAGATACAGTGAGGTAGAGAGCTCTCTAAAGAACAAGGTTGAGAGGGATAGTTGAGGTGCAGAGGGTGAGTTGAAATGGAGATGGAGGGTCAGAGAGAGAGATGTGTGTGTGAGAGAGATCACTTGATGATAGAGAAAAAGTGGTAGAGAAATAAAGGTAGCTAGAGAGGCGTAAGCTATTTGGAGTTGTGGAGGAAAGGTAATTGAGGGAGTAAGGGGAGGTAGAAAGATAAGGTAGTGAAACAACGGTGAGGTAAACTGAAAGGTTAAGTAGTGTGAGAGAAAATTAGTGAGGGAGAAATGAGGTAGAGGGGTGAGGGGACTGGTTAGGTAGAGAAAACCCGGAGAGAGGACAGATGGCAGATAATGGAAAGATCCACATGAGCTAAAAATGAGAAGTCAAGTAGGTGGAGGAGAGATGCAGGGAGGTAGAATGGAAAAGGAGCAGTAAGGTGCAAAGAGAAAGGGTTTCGGTAGTAAGAGGGGATCAAGAGAGACAGATATAGAGGAAGGCACAGAAAGTAATTGGGAGACAGTCAGTGATATGAGCGAGAGGTGGAGAGATATAGGTTTAAGTGAGTCCAATTGGGTATCTTGAGAGAAAAGTGAGTTAGGAAGAACTGAGATAGAGAGCAGGGATGAAGGTACTTAGAGGTATACAGAGAGAGGTCAAAAGATAGGGTTAAGGCAGAAGAGGTGAGGTGAAGTAAGGATAGAGAAATGCACCAAACTATTTTTTGAGTAAAATTGCCACCAACTGCTTCAGAGTGCGAGAGTTAAGGCTGGGCAGCTCAGGCCTGCACCCTAATGGCCACATTTATTAACCCTTTGAACTGGTGCAAAGTCGCCACAAGTAGTGCAAACTGGTGCACAGTATTGATCTTGATTTATTTTAGAGCATAAACATGTTTGTGCTGGAATGTGCCTAAAAATAGCAAAAAGCAGCGCTTCACTCTGATTTGTGTTACTTTACGTCAAGGGGGTGTCCCATAGGATGCACGTGGACATTTCCATGTAACCACCCATCTTTTATGATGTAAAGTAATTTTTACTAACATTTGTAGTTCTTTGTTGCAAAAAGTATGCCTCTTCGAGGTAGGTGCAAAGTAAGACAAAATAATTATTTTCTCCAAACTTTTCTAACTTTGCATTTGTACTGTACTCTACAGCATGCTTACGAAGTGGAAAACATTTAAAATGAAGTCTAAGTATAGTATTGTGTAATGGAGGGGCACCATTCCAGTACAAAACCTATGTCACACTCATACCTTTGCCCAAAGGTTCAGCGATGTGTGTGCAGGGCTAGGCAGCCTGAAACTGTGCCAGAAGAGAGCAGCAGCTTCATATCTTTGTAGATATGGCACTATTCCGCTCTCTCTCTTTCACGCAACACAGCATAGAAACTTTGTTGTGTGAAAAAAATAGTAAATTTGCTCCTAAACTCCATTTAAGCATGCTAAGCTATCAAATTAGGAAAATAGGCTGTTTTTCATGAACACCATTCTTGTGGCAGGAATTTCAACTGTCACACTCACTTTAGCAGGGGGGCCTTTGGAAGGTGGGGGCCTTGGGCAGTTGCCCACTTTGCCCGTGCCTTAAAATGCCTCTGCATATATTTGTCCACATGTTTGGGAGTGTGAGTGTGAAAAGGGATGTGTGTGTGTGTGAGGAACGACATAGGATTATATGAATGTGCCGGTGCCTAAGTGCACTAAAGTGTGCATTTGTGTGTGTGTTTCTGTGTAGGTATGGGGGGTGTCTGTGTATGCATATGTAAGATTAATACAGTGTGTTGGATCTGTTCCCCCACCCCTGTGTATCTTCTACTTACAGATTACGCTACTCCAGGCAAACAAACTTGGGAGATGAACTTGTCATCTTAAAAGTTTGAAGGACACACAAATAATACAACGCCCCTCTTAAAGACTTACACAGATCCTTTAATTGTATTTAGTATGTCATAAAGATGCCACAAAGAATACCAAAGTTGTGCTGAGAAGTGGAATACTCAGGCGTTCACCATTTGACCTCCCTGGGCCTGAAAAACAACCCCACATTCATCCTTAACCACTGACGTGACCTCTGCATGGCTCCTGCACCCAAAATGTTATACCTGGCATCAGAGAAGTGACTCTGCCCGGTCAAACTCATACAGGGCTTGTCAGTATGAAAGTAAGGTGATGTAAAGTGTGTTTGCAGTGAAGCTGCTTGTGTTGTTGGGCTGCGATTGCACGATGCAACATGCGCATTCAGAATTGAGAAGGAGGCAGAGAAAGAGAGATATGTACCAAAAATATCTTTATGTGCTTTTAACATGGGGCTTTATTATTGCTGCTGTTCTTAAGACACTCTTAAGATAGTCCAGCTTCACAATGTCAATATTCATAACACTTTTGCATTTGAAAGATGCAGTAAAATGCATTTATATTCAGGAAACTTAGAAGATTGTCCACAGTTAAATATGTGGCCAAAGACTAGGGCAAACCAAGGTCCTTCATGGTGGAAACTGGTAATCATGGTTGGTGCATAAACATTGAGTTGTGTAATAAGAACAAGCCCGAACTGCTAAAGCCTATTATTCACTATGCTAATAGGGGCAGATGTAGAAATGCATGCAATGTGAAATTCCAGTTGACCACATACTTCATATGGTATTACCATTAACACAAATGAGGCCATCACAATGTCTCCCCCTGAACACCAAGATGATCCGGAGACCGCCATGCATGTCACTCCACACATGATGGAACTACATCAGCCCCCTGTCCATGCATGCATTTTCTTCAAAACAGTCTGCAACACATATGGGGTCACCAGAACCGGCAACCCTCCAGATCTGGCAGAGAAATTAACTATCTCAAGTGGTCAGCACCACATTAGAATGCAGGATATTACCAGCCGAGAAACAAAAATGAGCAACAAACAGAAATCCAGAAGACAAACTTTCTCCATCATTGCACCCAGGATCTGGAACAATGTCCTCATCAAATTCAGACTGCCCCAGTACATATGCAGTTCAGAAAGGAGCTGAAGACCTGCCTCTCCAGAGAACACTACATCTCTAGAGCACTACACCTCTATGTGCAGGTATGTTTTTGAAGTTTAATGTGCAATTTAGTTTAGCTTTACCTATATTTTTTAATCTATATTTTGATTTGGGTAAACAGGAGTTCAAATGATATTCCAACTTGTCCATATGATTTTCACATTACATATTCAACACATTTGAAGCACTAGACGAGTGGCCTAAATTCTGATCTTCTATATCAAATACAAGCTAACATTACAATTATTCTATTGAATTAATTTTAAGACAGATGGATTCATCTAAAATGTGCTAATTTGTGTCATTTTTCAGGGACCACAAAAACAAATCCAAGTGAAGTATTTTTCAGTGTTCAAGTAGCCCAGACAAAATGAGAACTTCAGATTTAGGCACCCACCAACACCCATAGCAATACGGCTGCTTTTAGGCAGTGTATTGTCATCTTTAGTCCTCTTATGGTGAGGGTTGTAAGGAAATTGCCTACTGCAGCCTTTCATTAGCACTGGCCTTGCATGCAGCTGCCTGCAGCTCATAGGCAGAAACAAGAGATGATGCATGGCTCTGCAAAAAACCTGACAGCCAAGAGAAGACAGTAGCAAGTTCCCTTGCATGAGAATACATGTGAAAATAAACTCTGTTTCATTAGGACTTTGATGTAATAACCAAAAATTGATGGTAGTCCTCACTAGCCCTTGATCCTTTAATAAATATCAAATGGGGCCAATTAGGTATTATGGAACATGAACACCAGGTGCACATAGATGGTATCAAGGCTCAGTGATTTCATGTTTGCCAGTGACATCTACTGTGATATGTAGATAAGATTTTGGGCCTCATTACAACCGTGGCGGTCTTTGACCGCCAGGGCAAAAGTGGCGTTGGTACCGCTAACAGGCTGGCGGTAGTAAAGCCTGCATTATGACCGTGGCGGTCTGGCCACGGTCATACCCCCGGGACCGACATGGAAAGGCTGGCGGTAAGGGGATTCGGGGGGGCCCCCTGGGGGCTCCTGCACTGCCCATGCATTTGGCATGGGCAATACAGGGGCCCCCAAATTACGGGCAGTGGATTGCGTGACGGGTGCTGCTGCACCCGCCGCACTGCCACATTGCCATCGGCTCCATTTGGAGCCGGCTGCAAAGTTACAGCCCAGCGGGGATGTTGAAATGCGGCTGGCAGGTTCCAGGCTGCATTGGCGGCTTCCTGGCAGTACAATATTGAATGTTGTAATGAGGGCCTTTATACCTTGGCAACACCATTTCAGAGTTTCATCCTCAACAAGTTGATAAATTGAATACCACTGTATATAGTAAGAGTAACACACATTGTTTGCAGCGCTTAGGAACGAAGATGTGCTATATAAAAAGTAAATAGGTATAGCTCTAAAGTTCTATTAATTAGAAACCATGCAAATTCCCCCCAAAACAGTGTCATCACTAACAAGGAGCAAGTTTAACTGTTTAATAGCAGACCTGGCACCACACAATTGTAAGGTAAATGAGTTGGAACAGTGATGCACATGGACAGCTTTTTCAGGTCCAGGGGGCTGTAGGATTCTGCTTTCTTCCTCATTTTACACTGTGATGTCTGCTCCTATACAGCAAGGGAATTTTATTCTTGCCTTCCTGGTTAGGCAGGAGGTGCAAGAGTGTAGGAAGAGGTGGGCTAGTCTATTCTGTATGTAGTTTATACAGGCTATCTTCCTCTAGATACCCCCCCTCGCCCACAGGTGTATGCAAGAAGACAGGCACGCAGAAGCTGACTAATACCGTGCAGCTGGCAGTGAATCAGCTGCAGTGCCATCTGTCCAATACTCACATGATCTGAAGAGCTATGTCTTGGGAGCTTTTAGCTCATTTTCAGAGTTTATGCACTTTGTTCTTGCAGCGCTAAATCCATGAAACCAATTGGATTTGATTTATTTCTGGAAAATGTCTGCATGTGCAGTCCACACTAGTAACAAAATGTAAAACGCAAATGAATACACGTGATTGACATAAACAGGCGCTAGTTCCCTTCATGTTGGCAGAACACCATTTGGCTTATACTGAGCTTTTATTAAGCAAATTATTGGATTCTGGGAGTTGTAGTCTTTGTTTGTTTAAACTGCAAATATTGAAACAATGATGTGTACAAATAAAGGCAGTGACTGGAGACATGGTGTCCGGCTGTCTACATTTTGTTAATTATTTTTAAACCCACAGACAGCTTCATCTAAGGTAGCCCTGACACCTGCACAAGACTTCAACTCAACCAAAAAGATGCCTTGCTACTACGTTTTTGCCACAATGTGTCTTTGTGCCCTAGATTATAATGTCCACCATGAAGTGATATTACAGTCTTCCAAATGCTCAGTCATGCAAGGACAACCAAGATGTATATTCCATAAAAGATCATCATGGGTATTTAGACATATGTAGCCTGAAACAACTTCTCTTTCAATGGCAGACTTTTTCTGGAGAACATGGGAACTGCAATGGGCACCACTTAGGCACCTTTGAATGCCAGCCTCTTTTTAGACTTCCAGTAAAATGACATATTGAGCCAGCAACTATAGAAAACACATATTTAGCTCTGTTGTATATATTTATATTTTATTTGTTTATACATTTATTTCTGAGCTGTGAGCCTGCCTGTGAAGTAACAGTGCTGTATAGTAAATAATTAAAATGAGTAAGCAAGTACTGTGAACAGAAGATGGATAGCAGGTAGATACCTGCATGGTTATTTAGTAATTTATTCAACTCCCATTCTTTATGGCAGTTTATGTGTTTGTTGCACTGGAAAAAAACTTTCGCTTTGGGAGATTATTTCAATAAAACAAAAAAAAGCATGTTAAGTGGACAGCAATTCATCATTAATCTGTGCTTTCTATGCATTCAGGGCATTGGCAGATGCGTGAAAGACATAGAAATCCCTGCAAGGCTAGCAGGTGGTCCTTTTCAAGGGGGAGCACAGGAAAGGACCTCTGCTGACAAGGCAGCTTGAGAGGCAGCTACCAAATTTTGGGAATAAAACCAAAAGATAGTTTAAGATGGTGTGACAGATACATTTCAAGACAAGCGTCTTTAAGGCCTTCCCAAATAATCTGAACCAAAAAGCAACCCTAACTGTGGCAGGCCGAGAGTTACATATCTTAGGAGTAGAACAGGAAGATACCAATACCTGTTGGTGGGTTTTACTTTTCTTCATCCTTGACTCTTGACTTATGTCCAAGGGTAAAAGAGATTTTCTTTCCATGGAGTGAAATCCACCTGCAAATTAGGGCTTATGTGTAGGAAAACAGGGTGTCGCAAAATGTGTGTCTCCTATGTAATGAACACAATTTTAAGAAGACGGAGTAGTTGTTATGTACATGGACAAAATCAAGCAGCTTAGTGGTTTTAGGAAGGATTCCAACAGAAAAATTCTAACGTTAGTTAATTTCAGAGGGGTAATATGACTGAAGTCTTGACTCTAAGATTAACTCATACTGCGGCACACAGGGCTGATTTTCTAAGTTCCAAGTTCGATTTGGAAGTTCACACTAAAAGTGAATGTTCACTGTCAATTAGGAAAACTAGCAGCATCTTTATAATCATCCTAAATTTGATGCCAATGTGAGATTTAAAGGACAGAAACAAATCCAAGGTGAAACTCAAAACATAGTTGTGGGAAGCAATGTAGGTGAAATGCCAATTGGCAAGACAGCTTGCCCTTGTGATGCATATTCACTAGAGTAGAACAGAAGAAATTCCAATTCAGAGAGATTGAGATTAAATGATTTTTAGCATCCAGTACTCAATGATGTTCTGAAAGGCTTTGATTCTGCGTATGTCCTCAATCAGGTGGGTGTGATCAGCATATGCCTTGTCTCTTGGTCAGTTCAGACTTTTATCCTTCTGAGGTGGATACAATTTGCATAATTGTGTAGAAACGAGTATAATTGAGTTGAGTAAGAATATAAGATCTACTATCTGTAAATAGCGCCAGAATGCTCCTTGGTTAGCGTCCACTACAAGTACACCTGGTGTGTTATGCCAAATATCAATGGAGACCTACTAGCCTGACTCGAATACTCTTGCCATTGTGTGCGCTTCCTGATAACAATGAAAGAGGATGGAGAAAGATAGAACGAAGTACCATCAACGTATTGATCAATCCAGAGCTCCTGATCTGCATGGAAATGTTTCTTGTGACATACTTTTCCTGCAAGCGACCGGCTATCCAGAATGATGAAACTATAGAAATCACCTTACATAACAAGCACTGATGAAGCCAAAAGATCTATTGTTGATTACCATCCTTTTAACTCTGCCAATGCTAGTTTTGGCATGGTTTTTGTAAAACTTTATTATTGGGGACTTGCAGGGCCCTTCCCAATATAAAAAAGTTGACTAAAATCAAAAATATTTTTGGTCTGAGACAGCAGAGTCCCTTATATCGAAGAGAACAGCTTTGTGTGAGGATGTGCTCCTCGTGAAACAGCAGAATGCCATCACTCAAACTGAAGTTAGCCAATGGTTAAAGTGGGCCATCCCACTATCTTATGCAGCAGTTGGCTGTAAAAATATGTAAATAACACTAACAGACCAATGGATGATGAGAGCTGGCTGAAAGCCACTATAAATACTTTGTTTATATTATTTTAGTAAAATCAAAAGATCCTGAAAGGACCTAAAATGGGTGAAACCCAGAGCAAGCACCAACCCGGGGAATGTTTCCAGTTAAACCACACAAAAAGTCGTGAGCCACGTACAAGCAATACGCGAGCAAATCATTTAACTAGTGACAAGGGGTTAACAAATCACTCGACTTGGCTATGTCCCTACAAAAAAAGACTGTGTCAGAATTATTGACAGAAATCAAACGTTCGCTGCAACAACCCTGAAAGGACCTTTCCAAATACAAAGAAATCAGTGCAACAATACGAGTGTCCCAACGTATCACACGCCACGCGTACCAGCCAGGTGTACAAAATCACTGATGATCTGGCCAGGGAACTGCAGGGGCGATAACTTAAAGGAGTAATACAACCAAGCACCATAAAGGGCACAGATGATAATTAGAATCAAACTTCCTTTGCTGTAGGAGCAGATGCCAACTGGCGAAGGGCCATACAATGTGAAGCAATGCTGATCACCCTCGTGTACTGCTTCCACGCGCCAGTACACTTTTGGTAACATAAGGTCACGTTTAGGAACTGTACATTTGCTCTAGTTACATACAACATATGTTACAGGCATCCACAGGTCCCTCAGATATCAAATGATACTGCCTCTACACCACCATTAAACACCGCGTACAACCCAGCAACACAAAACGCCTGCGCCAAATTCTAGCCCAGTCCCCTTCATCATTTCTCTAACCAACAAACATGATAAGAAGAGGAGCACAATCTCATTTACTCTTTTTCACACAATAATAAATGAATACTTCTACATTCAGATCTTCCCTACAAAATAACTTCTCCAACATCAACCTGGCCACCCAATCCCTACACTCTTTGAGGGGCTCATAACAGCCATACCACAGACAGCGTACCCCTCCAATGAACAAGCAACATGGAGGCAGCATTCACTTTTTCACAGATGCTCTTGGATCTCACAAAAAAGCATGCCTAGAAGAAGAAACCGCAAGCATGACACAATGCCTTAGTTCCAATATCACAACCATTTTCAGACATGTAACCAACCCATAAGGGATTGTGTGTCGCTGCTGGTTTTGTCAAATCACGCACTGATCTTGCAGTTGTAACTTCAGGTTCTTGTTCAACAGCCGCCCTTAGCCAGTGCTGGTTATGGTAACCACTACGCACCAACACACTCTTGCTGTAAGACAACCCTTCAGGCTCCTAGAAGCAACTAAGTTGTGCAGTGTGCTCTGTAAAAAAGTAAAACATAAACATATACAGGCTAAAGGGAGTAGAAACTATAATAGCAAGGCTGCATCTACGCAGAGAGGCGTTTCCAGCTGTGACACACATGCACCAGTGCTTAATTTGATCTGGTGGTTTCTAGTGATCGACACAGCACTTAGGGCCAGATGTAGCAAAATAACATTTTGCGACTTGCAAATAGCGAGTCATTGCGACTCGCTGTTTGCAAGTCGCAAAATGTTATGCAGTACGGTGTCTCAGACACCGACTGCGACTCGCTATGGGGTCGCAATGACCCACCTCATTAATATTCATGAGGTGGGTCGCAAATTGCGGCCCCATAGCGAGTCAAGGCACTCGCAAACATGGAGGCCTGCTGTAGTCAGCAGACCTCCGTGTTCGTGACTGCTTTAAATAAAGCAGTTTTTTTTTTTTTAAGTGAAGCCCGTTTTCCTTAAAGGAAAACGAGCTGCACTTAAAAAAAAAAACGAAACCTTTAGTTTCGGTATTTTTTCAGGGCAGGGAGTGGTCCATTGGACCACTCCCTGCCCTGAAAAAATGTTTTTGGGTCCAGTCACAAACTGGAAGGGGTCCCCTTCCAATTTGCGAGTGGTTTACCATCCACTTGAAGTGGATGGTAACTGCGATACGATTTGCGACCGCGTAGGCGGTCGCAAATGGTATTGCATCCCACTCAGACTCGCAAATAGGAAGGGAACACCCCTTCCTATTTGCGAGTCGGAAATGCATATTGCGAGTCGGTCCCGACTCGCAATATGCATTTCTGAATAGCAAAGTGGCTTTTGCGCCTCGCAAACGGCAATTTTCGCCGTTTGCGAGGCTCAAACACTTTGCTACATCTGGCCCTTAGTTGTCTACAATGACAGTTTGCCACACGGTGGCACTGTTTGTTAAATTTAGAGATGAGCACAACAACAGACTGTTTATTAATTCTAGCAACTAAAACAACTTATACCTGTCGCCTAAGCAATTCTTGCAGATTTGGGGGCCTAGATTTTCTGAATCGTCACACTTGTAGGTGTGTGGTGGATAATGCTGTCATTGGCAGCGTTGGCAGGGGCAGTGGGTGGTACAAGCTGCAGTGGCTTCCTGACAAGGGCCTGGGCACTTATTTTTTAAATATTAAGCACTGACGTGCACCAGAGGCGCAAGTCGTCATACAAGAGAGACAATCACTGCAGGAACTCTCTGTTGATGCAGCATTAACATTCATGGGAGCTTCAAAATTTGAAGTTACAAATATCTAAACACAAGGTACAGCCGATCTGCCAAAGGGTAACCCATTCTATGTCTGTGGGAAACAGTGCTTAAAATTCATAAGAGAGGTGTGCACAATTTGCAAAACTGTGAACTTTATACAACTGGATTACATTTGAACATGGAAAGTCCTGCCCTGTTTAAAGCGTGTTGGTGTGGTATGGATGTATTATTCATCTAACAACAAATTATTTCAACATACCTGCTCCATAAAGATATGACCTAAATCATAATCATAGCTCTTAGTTTTATATTATTTCCTAATGTTTCCATCTATATTCATCCATCTTAATATTTGTGTCTCAACTAGTCTTTAGTCGCCCTTTTTCTTTTTATGATGTGAAAAATGAAGTTGCAACTAATATATAAAATGCATTATATGATAATGTGTGTTCACACGTGGATACATGTGGGGTTTGGCCACATAAATTGTCTGATACAATTAAAAGTGCTTTTACACAAAATCATCACAATTGTAGGACAAGCACGTGTATGCATCTGCACCCACTGCATAAGAAATCTTGCTAACAATCTAATCCTTCCAAGCTGTCAGGCTACACAGATATTGTCCTGGCAGTTGAGATTGGCAGCAGAGACCGACACTCAAAAGAAGACCTTTCTGCATTTTTTATTATTTAAAATATAAGTAAAAAACAGTTACGGCAGGGTTCTGCAAAGTCGGTCCTGGACAGCCAGGTCCATGCCAGATTTTTAGCATATCCACATTTAGAAAAATGTAGATTTCTGAAACATCTTTATTCTAAATGTGGATATGCTAAAAACCTGGCATGGACCCGGCTCTCCAGGACGACTTTGCAGAACCCTGAGTTACGGGCATTGTTTTCCATCAGTATGCAAATATAAAAATCAGTAACAAGCCTTGGTAATGTCAACTGATCTGGCTTAAGAATTAAATGCTTCTTAAATTCTTGTTGGGTTCAGC
This sequence comes from Pleurodeles waltl, assembly GCF_031143425.1. Taxonomy (NCBI): domain Eukaryota; kingdom Metazoa; phylum Chordata; class Amphibia; order Caudata; family Salamandridae; genus Pleurodeles; species Pleurodeles waltl. The sequence goes on along the minus strand of NC_090445.1, from coordinate 118,555,131 downwards.
CACTCAATACATCAATCGCATATGCACTCTGTCACTCATCCTTACACTCATGCTCCCATTCATCCACCCACTTATTTTCATAGTCACCGTTTTACACAACCATAATAAAACATAGACACAAACTCAACAACAACTCAACATGTGCAAGATACATTAAAAGAATACAAGTAGAAAAACGGAAACATGTTGCTACCTAAATATAACGGAACATTGCAGGCGGTGGACAGCATGCATGGGTAGTGTACAGAGGGTATTGTTTTGAAGTTCCAACATTATCGCCACATTTAGACCACCACGCTGGCCATGTTGGAATGGTAAACTTATGACCCACTATTGACACTACTAATCCATAATGGTTCCCTGGTATGGAGACAGTGGACGCATGAAATGCTGAGCAATGCAGATGAAATGGGCAGCACACAAGATACCCATTGGTAGTCTGTGGAGCTGTAGCATGCTTTAAAAAGTGAAAATAAAAAGAAGAGAAGAACATAATTTAAAGGGGACCTATAAAGGAAGAAAATGGTAAACTAACGGAAAGTCTTGCAGCTGTGTCACGGAAACACACTCATTGTCAAGAGGATGTGCACATGTGCTCAGATCAATGCTGTTACTCATAGGGCAAAAGAGCCAATGACTGGAGTGGGCTCACTCATTGCTCCATGCTGAAAGGTGTCATGAATGGAAGCAGAGTGCAAATGGCACACATACAAACCAGTGGCTTAAGAAGCCTGATCCAAAGCCCCTGTCTGTATGTATGCGTATACATATTTATAAATATGTATGTATGTTTTTTTAATTATTTTTTGTAACAAGATCCTGGCTAACAACTAAGGGCCTGATTTAGAACGTGACAAATGGGTTACTCTGCCACAACTGTGATGGATATCCTGTCCGCCGAAATCTAAATCCCACAGGACATAATGGGATTTAGACTTTGGGGGACTAGATATCCATCACTGTTGTAACCCGTCTGCTGCGCGAACCCGACCGCCAAGTTTTAAATCAGCCCCTAAGTCTGTCAGGCCTTTTAAGGGAATTTAGCAAGAACTATTATAGTGCAAATCTTCTATTAGTATGGTTTTTTAAAGGGGTTAATCAACACCCAAATCCTTGCCTAAAAAGGTAATTTGAGAAATTTCTTGTAACAAAATACATGCCTACAGGCTTTAACACTGTGCAATACAATCCACCCTTAAAGGCAATTGGCTTTAAAATATGATTCATAATAAAGAAATGAGACCTATTTCTTTTGTCATAACAAACAGACCAGACCTATGCCATTTGAAATAGAGTTCCTAATGAACCAATCAGACCTATTACCTTTATCACTGGCATAAACCATATTCAACATAGACCTGCTGAAGTGTAGATAAGCTGCCAGCCATTATTCATACACTTACAAAATTATAAATATGTACATAAAGCTGGGAAAACAATATACGGCCCCTCTCAAACGGGCCTTAAAAGGATTATCACAGTGAAAATCCTCTACCTTGATGGGTTTTTCAAGGAGATGAGCACCACCAAAACTGTTGCCTACTACAGTAATGCTTGTGATGTCATGTAAAAGAAAACCTGTCTACAATCTGTAACACACCATCGTAGCAATCCCCTGTTAAAGGCCCACTGACTTTGGTTTTCCCAATAAACTAATAAATTAGCCAGGTCTATTTTCTTTGTGGTAATGTCTCATATTGATAAAATCAGACCTGCAGCTTCGGTCAGAATGTTTCCCAGTGAATAAAGCAGCTGGTAGCCTTTCTCACTGATATGTCACAATAACCAGTTCTGGCCTGCTCTGTTGAGCATAGGTTCTCCCACAGTGCAACCATCAAACGTAGCCATAAAAATAAAAATGTCTAGAAAATTAAGTTTGGCTAAGTAAAATAGTATATCTTCTAAAATGGCCTAATATAGATTATCACAGTGCAATTCTTCTATCCACGTGATTTGTTAGAGTGGTAATGAACACCAAAACTGTTGCCTACTACTGCAACCTATGAGATTCCATGTAACAAAATCCCTCTTTGATGGCTTTAACACAGATTAATAACACCACCCCTTAAATGGCTCTTGACTTTAATATATGTGTTTCACAATTATTATATCAGGCCAGTTGACTTTAGTGTAACTGTTCCCAATAAACAGATTATGCCTATTACTTTGATCATGTGCTTGCCATCATAACTAGTGCAGTACTGATGTATTTAGCAGATGTTATCCCGCATGGTAAAACGTGCAATACTGGCACTCTTTTCCAGTAAAAGCACAGAACTTCTGCCCAATGAAATGATGTACTCAAGTCACCCAACAAGTGGGTGGAGCCTATGCCCCTCTCTCGTAGTACTTCTGAAAGCTCTTTTACTGTTGGTCACATAATGTCTGGTGACAGCTGTGCTGTCAAATCAGACATACAAAATGAAAAACTGGAAGCGTTATATATAAGCTAAGGTTTATGATTGACTTCGCGAATTATAAATTGCTTCTCGGTGTACTTTTGTATTCTCTGAACGCATTCTATCGTTCACAGTGATGATTATAACATCGTCATTCCACTTTCACAAGAGTTCAGCTTCAGTCTGCCAAATGATTTTGGAAACGTGTCGTATATCCTTCCTTGGCAAAGACCCTTCCGACTTTAACGCTTTTAAGATGCTGAGAATAAGTACTTTGATCACGTGTCTCAAAGCTGACCGATCAGTAACAAACTCATTCATTCTGAAAACCTGTTTCTGAGTAGAAGTAATGTTCCGTTACTTACCGGTAATATTCATTACCCCGATTAGGGGTCCTCCGCGTCCCAGTCCAAACAAATGAGGCTTGTCCTCCACCCGACAGTATTCACACTGAAAGTCCTTCTTTTATTTTTATTTATTTATTTTTAATAAAACAGCTCCTCCCCCGCCTCGTCCTGTATGTTACCAAGCAGAGTCAGACAAGGTGCAACAGGGAGGGAGGGAGGGAAGAGGACTGGGACGATGAGTACCTCTAATCGGGTCATGAATATTACCGGTAAGTAACAGAACATGACCCGTCATGGGGTCCTCCTCATCCCATTCCAAACAAATGAGGAAGTAACCAAGCAGAAAGAAAACATGGATGCAAAAAAGTGACACCAGCAAACGTGCTTATTGAGCAAAACAGGATCACTTAGCAGCAGCAGACAAAACTGTCGACCCAAAATGACCATCAAGATAGTCACACACAGATAGACTGTAATGAGTGAGGAACGGAAGAGGAGACGACCAATTGGCTGCCCTGCAAATCTCCAAAAGGGGACCCCCCCAACCTCTGCCCAGGAAGTGGAAACAGCCCATTGGATATCATCAGGAAGAGACTCCCCTACAGCAACATAAGCACAGGCAATAGCCTTCCTGACCCACCTACTCAAAGTCTGGGTGGAAACCTTGGAACGCTTGGAGACCGAACCACAAGCCACAAACAGGGACTGAGACAACCGAAATGGCTTTGTACGATCCAAGTAAATCAGAAGAGCCCTTCTAATATCCAAGGATGAGGAAAGGGATGAAGAGGAATAAAAAAAAAATAGGCAAAACCACCTCCTGAGAAAAATGAAATGACGAAGAAATTTCAGGAACAACCGGAGCACAACCCGATCCGGGAAGATTTTCAGATAGGGAAAGACTGCCATGAGAGCACCCAACTCATCCAGACCTCTCAGTACAATGGATAAATCCCATGAAGGAATCAACTGACGGACAGGAGGACGCTGCAACCTGAAACTACGGAGTAAGCGCAACACCAGGGGAGAAAAGAAAGACAAGTCTGCAGAAAAAGAGCAACAAGCGCGGATAGCAGCCCACTGGGCAGACAGAGTGCTGGGCGCCAACCCCTTCAAGAACTCATCCCTCAAAAAGTCCAGGGTCCTAAAAAGAGCCACACCAGCAGGGTCCACAGAATGAGAACTGCACCAGGAGGAAAAGGACCTCCAATACTTGTTATAATGCTTCAAAGTAGACTGCTTCCTGGAAGACTGAGTGTCCAAAGCAACCTGACAAGAACAGCCCAACTGAACCAAACCTACCCATTCAAGAGCCAGGCCATAAAATGTAATGGGACGCCAACAAGCCCGGCAGGAGAGGAAGATGAAGGGGAGATGGCCTGTGAGGGAGAACCAGAAAGCGTGCCCCGTGCCAGAGAAAGCAGGATAGGAAACCAGTGAAGGCGAGGCCAGTAAGGAGCAATGAGGATAAGATGAGAGTGTTCCACCCTGATCTTCTGCAGAACCCGGGGCAGGAGAGGGATCTGAGGAAAAGCATAAAGAAGTCCCGGTGGCCAAGGGACGGACAGAGCATCCACCGCCCAGGCCAGAGCAGAGCAAAACTGAGGGTAATGGGCATTGTGCGGGGATGCAAACAGATCCAGCCAAGGAACCCCGAACTTCCGGCAAATCAAGAGGAACAAAGGCCAGGCCAGGTGAAACATCACAGAGGATGGAAGGTTCTGACTGAGACTGTCCACCCAATAATTCATCTCCCCTCTGATGTACACCGCTTTCAGAAGGAGAACCTGAGTCTATGATCAAGCAAAAATTTGGGACGCAACCTGATTGAGGGACCCGTACCTCATACCCCCATGTCTGTTTAGGTAAGCCGTGGCCACCAGGTTGTCGGTCCTCACCACCACATTCTGACCCAGTAATTGAGGCTGAAATCAAGGAGGGCCCGCATCACTGCCATGAGTTCCCTCCAATTCGAGGACTGCCAGCTCTCGCTTGGAGACCAGGAACTCTCCTTTCTAGGTGACCCAGAACCACACCTCAACCCCACTCGCTGGCATCCGTGGTCAAGAGAACAGGGAGAGGAAACTGGAAAAGAACAACCTTCAACAGATTGTCCCTGACCAACCACCAGGACAGGGCACGAGTCACCTGATCTGAAAGAGGAATCGGAACTTTGTAGATTTGGGGCAGGGATCCCAGTGAGCGAGCTTCAAATGAAACCGCGCCCAGATGACCACAGCAGTGGAGGCCACCAACAGGCCTTGCACCCTCAAACAGCACCTTGCAGAGCTGTGTGAACAAGTCAACAAGTCTGACACTGCCAATTGAAGAGAAAGAATCCTGTTGTCCAGTACGAAGGCAGCACCCAGTCGAGTATCCAAACAAGTGCCGATGAACATCTTCAACTGGGAGGGAACAAGGTGAGACTTCAGAAGATTCACCAGGAAATCAGTCATGTTGGGCTCCCAGCACCAACTCCACATGCCTCTGAGCCTTGAAAAGAGATGAAGCAAAAAGTAACCAATCATCCAAATAAGTATAAAGGACACCACCCTGCAAATGCAAGAAAGCAACAAAAGGGGCCAATACCTTCGTGAACACTCTAGGCGCAGTGCTCAAGCCAAAAGTGAGGACCAAAAACTGAAAATGCTGGTCGAAGACCATGAACCTCAGGAATGGCTGACTCTCCACATGGATTGGGACGTGAAAGTAAGCATCCTGAAGACCCCCTTCATGAGAAGAGGAATGATTGATGGAAGGGACACCATCCTGAAATGTTCGACAAGCAGAAACTTATTCAGAGCCCGTAGGTTGAGGGTGAGCTGAAAGCCACTGTCTGGCTTTGGGACAAAAAACAAAGTTGAGTACAATCCCAAACCCTTCTGCAACTCCGAACCGGAACAATTGCCTGTTTTAACAATAGCAACTCTATGCCCACCTGGAGAATGTGACACAGTTCTGGAGACTTTGGAGAAGGAGTAAGCCGAAACCGAGGAGGTGGAATGACATTTCTGAACCGCATTTGATAACCATGTTTCACCACGGAAAGGACGCAGACATTGGAGATGACTTGCTTCCAACAAGGAAGAAAGCACCTGAGGCGACCCCCCCCCCCACTGCCATATAGTCACTTGTGCTGCTGGCCAGAAGAGGTACCTGAGGTAGAGGACTGGGACTTATTGTAAAAGTTGGCCCCCCAACCACAGGCCCTTCCACAAAAGGGCTGACGCTCCATGGACTGAAGAGCACCACGTCTAAAAAATCCTTGCTTTTTATCCGTGCCCTGTTTAAAAGGACGTGGAATCTTCTTCTTCTCAGCTGCCTTCTCCACCATGTCATTGAGTTCAGGACCAAACAGCTTCTGCCCCAAAAAAGGCAGCTTACAAATGAGGGAACGCTGGCCAGATTCCAACAGCCAGGATTTCAACCACAAGGAGCGCCTACCTGCAATCGAAGCACCTGCTGCAGCAGTGGAGGCCCAAAGACTATCAAATTTAGCATCCGACAAAAACTGAGACAAAAGTTCCATATTGGCCAACAAGCCCGAAGGATCATCATGAGCCTGGAGACAATCAAACAAAGCATGGAAGTCCTTCAAAAGAGCCTGCGTAGCACTCGCAGCATATGCATTGATGCGGGTTCCATAATTAGAGGCAGCATAAGCACACTTCAAGGCAGACTCCACCTTTTTATCCATCGCCTCAAAGAGGACAGCATCCTCAGAAGCCAAAGCGGAAGAGGACATGGAAGCCAAAATCATATTAACTTTAGGGAGCTGAGGGAACTTATCCTCAAAGCCCTCCAACAGATACCTCATATAAAGAAAACGAGGGATAGCCGATTTGCCAATGTCACTCCACTCCTTAAGCAGGAGATTGTGAATAACCTCATGTAAGGGCAAACGGTCAGAAGGAGATGCATTGTATTGCGACAAAAAGTCCACTTCAGCCACTTGCTGAGCAGGAAACCCCAACTGAGCACAAATATGTGACAAAACCTCTTTAATTTGATCAGACTGGATATATCGACCTCTACAGTCCTCTTGATCAATAGTCTCATCATCCAACCTTTGGTGCTTAGCAGGAAGGCCATTCTCCAACAAAGCAGCATCAACCACCTCTTTCACCAAAGACTGCAAATCATCCCTAGAAATATGCAGGATCTCCTTAGCGCCGTCAGGCACAGGAACCTGTGAATGGGGACGCTTATCAACTTGCTCAGCGGGAAGGCAAGTACACCAACATGGAAGTAACAGGACGCGCTACAGCAGCGCCCCTACTTCCGTATAAATAGGGTCACTGTGGCAACTAAATCTCGCCTTGCGAGACCGAACGCCATATATAAAGTGCCCTCAAAGCTGCCAAATGCAAAGAAATGCGTAAAAGGAGGAAGCCGCCAACGGGCCCCTGCTGCAGCCGCACTGCCAATGCCAACAGCGCACCCTGCCCCAGCTCTCCACATGGACAGGAAGCGCGTCGAAGCGAGACCAGAAAACACAAGGTAAGACAACAACAGCGCAAAACAGAATATCAACAAGAGAAATGTACTCGTGTTGTTTGTAGAAAGAAGACCACAAAGGGAAGGACCATCAGCAAGCCTGCTCGGGACAGGAAATAAAACAGGACGAGGCAAGGGGAGGAGGTGTTTTATTAAAAAAAAAAAGAGGCACTTTCAGTGTGAATACTGTTGGGTGGAGGACAAGCCTCATTTGTTTGGACTGGGAAGAGGAGGACCCCATGAGGGGTAATGCAGGCCACAGACTTCGACTGGTCGCGTGAAAGCCCTCACCTACAAAACAGAGTTCCTTCTGGCACTAAAACGACCAGAAATAATATTTTCATCTAACCTGAATTCCAAACTGTTGCAGGCATAATAAGAAGTGGTTCAATACCGTTTTCATACATTTGCGTCTAGCCTCCATGAAAATGTATTTTATTTTTTAAAACCATTTTTTATACCGCTGACCAGCCATCTAAATCTCAATTATCTGAATATTTAGCTTTTAACATGTGTCCGTTCGTGTGCTAATGTACGCATCCTGTCTTCACATGTCTTCTTCACGTTTCCCTTCTCTTCACGTTACCATCTAAGTCACCCTATGTCTCCATCTTTGTTCTTATGTGTCTCCTTCTGCCTTTGTCTTTCCACTGGAGCTTTCACTTGTTTCCACCTGACATGTATGTATGTATGTATGTGTCTTTTATATAGCACAAACGTACCCAGAAGGTAGTGTGTCCTCGTGTGTGCGCCATTTTCTCCTCGAGTGAATGCCTGTCCACGTTTGTGTCTTCACATGTTTACCTGTATCTTCATATGTTTACATGTGTTTTCATGTGTGTGTGTCCTTCACGTGTTCCTGTGCTCACGTGTTTGCTTTTATCGTCACATGTGTCTCTTTGATTGTTTTTATACTGTGCCTTTCTCTGCATCTATCTAATGTATTTTCCCGTTTGCACCTCTTTCTCCATATGATGAGGCCTCTTTTGATATGTCTGCCTGCATATCTACATGTCTACACTTGTGTATTCAGTTGTGTTTCCACGTGCATCATTCTGCCTATATCTTCATGTCTGTGGTATTGCCTTTATACGCGTTTCTTTACCTGTCTTCGGATTTCAATCAGTTATCTCGTTTTTCCATGCCCATATACGTCCGTCTTTAACTTAATGTTTGCCTGCCTACGTATTATTCGCATCTTCACGTACGTCCGTGTGCTCACATGTTAATTTTTCGCGCCGGTACGCCTGCCCTGTGTCTATATTGTCTTCACGTGTGCCTGTGTCTTTCCGAGTGTAGCACCCAGGCTTTCATGTATGACTTCCTCGTGTCATTCGTTCAGTTCTAGGTATGCACTGGTGTCCATCATGGTCAATCTTTGCCTTTGCCTGCGACCTGTATCTTCCGGTGTGTACACCTACGTCATCACGCACGTACACCTGTAAATCTGACCTTATCAAAGCAGCTGGTTCCTCAGTGCAATGCTCATAAGACCCCTTGGCCCAGACAGACCTCTGAGATTGTATTGGATTGTATTGTAATAGTATTTATATAGCGCTTACTACCCCTGAGGAGGCGTGGAAGCGCTTTCAGGCGAGTAGCACGCTACTCCGGATCGGATCAGAGCGCATTTGGGCAGTACTCGCTGCGCTTTTTAGCGCAGCTGTTCCAGAAGAAGCTCCTGCCATCCAGAGACAGATGTAACAAGTGCCACCTTTCTATTTATATCCCGGGCCTCAGGCCCAGAGTTGGAGGGGGGAGGGCTGTCAGGCACTGGGTACAGAAAGCAGCACAGATGGGAGAGAGGAAAGGAGGACAGAGGCTGGAGAAAGCGCAACCGTGAGAGGGGGAAGAGATGCGAGGACGGAAGACGTGACAGATTAATTTACTGAGACCTCTGTTCATTGTTTAGATGCATTAGGTAGATACGCCGAGTTAGTTAGAGAAATAGTATTAATATTGACCTGCAATATAGTTGAGGACCATGTGTATGCGTGCCCTACAAGTCACGGCCTGCAGAATGAGGCAGCCAAAAACAGCAGGACTGGTTGTAGTTAAGCCTCTTGGCGTGGGGCCATTTGGCAGCTGCCGCCTGATAAGGGTGAAATAGAGAAGCTGCATTATTCCATATGAAGCAGCAGGAGCCCTGATTTCAGTTTAGCCTACAGATGTACTCTGCGTGGTGTGCACTGTCTTGTTTGAGGACCAACGACCTCCGGATGCTGTGGTGCAGGGATGAAAGAGTCACCTACATACTCCATTACGCAGGGTTATTTTTTTGTCTCTGTTCACAAGATGTTGAAATTAATTGTATGGAGTCAGACTATGAACGCAAAAAGAGATGCAAATTATGGCACACATGACATTACGCACGTGCAAGGTCATGTTGTACACCAGTGCGGCTAATTCAATAGGTGTTCCACGTGTTTGTGCGTCACATGCATTTTATAGTTACCAGAAGTGAATCAATGACATTTATTTGTTAAACTTCTTACGTCTGTCTTCCTAGCCCCGGGCGAGGTTACTCCATGTACTGCACTGATTTATGGAATTAGAGAAACGTCTATTTTTTATTTTGACACACATTTGAGCTGGGTCTGGTGGTTTAGTGGACTAATACGTCCACTGTTGGGGTCCTGTGTTTGACCTCATGGTCACTGGTTAAAATCCCGGCAGGTCCACTCAGCATTTCATCCAAAATTCTGAGGTTGATAAAATGAGTACCATTGAGTTGGGTAACAATAAACATCTGTTATTCAGTACCAAGAGGCCTAGGGGTGAACATGCGCTTTACAAATACACATGTTATGTTATTCGGTTCCTACTCACAGCATGAAAAGGGGGACAATTGATACACTTTCTTCACGACTTAACCCCGAATCTTTCAGGTGCAGCTTGGGTGTGCAGAAGGTTGGAGCAAAAATGTTTACGAAAGTTTGTGAATCACCACAAAAAATAGAGTTCACAAACGTACTGATGGAATCCACGCTATTTATATAATCCCTCCCCCATGGACAAGCGCAGTGTAAGGCCCCTTTATATTGTGATGACCCACTCACTCTCTATCACAGAGGAATGGCATGGAATAACTGAATACCCCAAGACTGCCTCCATCAACTAGCCTGTGGTTTCACCTTCTTGCAGGTAACCTGAGCTCTCCTCCTTCTTTCGCCTCTTGTCATTCTACTCCATATTTCGATTCCTAGCTTTCACTTTTATTCCCTTTACATCCCCATCTTGGCTTCCACCCCCTTCCTCAGTTCTCCCGGTTTGTTACCTTCCGTCCTTCAAGTGTACCAATTTGGCTATTGCTCTATAACACTCTTCTTTCTCTAGAATTATTCCTCCTCACTTTGTATCGCTTCCCTTTAATAATCTGTTCTTCTCTATGCTCCGTTCCTACAAAATATACACGCTCCCCTCTCTCATGTTCATTTTTTTACTCTATCCTTTTGTTCAACTCACTCTCTTGGTACTTGCTAGCTTGCTTGCCCCTCCTCTTGTCCCATCTCCCTGACAGCCTCTCTTCCTCCTCTGTTTTTCTTCTCTCTTGTTCCTTTGCTGTTGCTGTTTTGGTCTTCAGTCTTATTCTCTCTAACCTCTGCCTCTCACTGGGGAGAGAGACTGACCCTTGGATACATTTGGTACATTTATTCTTTCAGACTGTCTGATGTACTGTGAGGGTGGAGAGCTGCTCGCCGGAGCACACATTATTGAATGTTAGTTAGCAGGTTTATGAGGATATCCCACAAGAGCCTGGATCACTTGACGAAAAGTCACATGCATCTGCGGTTACTGGTGACTCCTCATTTCATCATAGGCTGATGCCTTTAATGGAAAGCATAGTTTGTAGATTTGAAAACTGATGACCTACAAGCGGCTCTAAAAAGGAAATATCAATGTTTGGGGTCAAGTGGAAATGGCTGCTTTCCTTTACTTCTGTATAAATAAATGTGTATCCTTGTATAGCACACACTGGAAATGAGATTCAGAGACATAAGACAATTTGTTAAGGATGACACTATTTCACCACACTAGGGAGCTGGAACTGAAACCCATCTCTTTTAGCTCCCACCATCCGCAATTTAGCTGCTACGTTACATCATCTCCTTCATCTGTAACCTTTAACAATTAGTGAGCCAATTGAATAGCTCCAAAGGCTGACCGTACAATGTTCTGAAAGCAAGCGCTTCCCTGGTGACGCTCAAGTGCTGTAAAGTACACCATAATCCTAGTTTGACCACTTTACAATAATTTGCAAAAGAAGCCTCATTTCTTGTATTTGTGTAGAATTTGTTACAACACTGCTGCTGCTATATTTCAGCAGAAAATGTTCGCCAAAAAGGAGGACACTGTGCACTTACTGAGTGCTGCCCTCTTAGGTGAGTTTAGTGCTCTGGGTGTTTTGCTTGCTAATAATTGGGTTCAGCCGATCTTTGTGGTGGAAGTGATCTCCCTTTCTACCTTGTTTTCTCTATCATTCTTAGCAGGTAACGCCCCTGTTACTAAAGTAACTGTGTTTGTTCGTGGAAGTTGAATCTGGAAAGAAAGCTTGACAAACCACCTAACTGAAGCGTAAGAATGGTTCAAATGGATTGCTAAGGGATCTACTGTTGCATCTTCGTGTGCTTCGGTCACACCATGTGGTCACTTTGCACTTACCTGGGAGCAGAGCTCCTTATCTCTGAACAAACGAGAAGGCACGGCTGCAGAACACTTTCCACCTTCAGTGTTTCTGGCGGGTCTGGCCAGGTTCACAGAGTGCAAAGCCATTGCCACCTTCTTGGTCCTGACCTGTCCCTGAAGCCTCAAGCATGGAATATGACCCCTGCTTTCCACACAGTCTCGTAAAAGTCGGCGCCTATGGACTGAGTAGTTCACTATATTTGTCTAGGGTTCCTCTGACTGTTCCTCTGCCTCATCCACTTAAGTAACTAAAGTAAAAAAATATGACTGTGCAGTATGTGCACCTCGCGTGGAAAAAAAATATTGGGGCAAAAACGACAAAAAAATCACTAAAAGTACTGAATTTATTTGCTATGCTTACTGGATGGGTGTGGCATGGGACTGGTATTAAAACACTTTCCAAGGCTACTTACCGGTGGACCCACATATTCCACCAGTGCATTCAGTAGACACATGCAGCATCATTGCCTGATTATCTTCTTCTGGCCTGATACTCAAAGGTGATTGTACGTTTACTGATCCTTTCATCATACCCGAAGGACACAATTTGCTCCACTTCAAGCATTTCTTTCACTGTGAAGAGTACATCTTACATTCCAGCTCGCATGCTATGCATATTTAGAGCTGTCAGAAGGGGGGACACAATTATTTATACTTTTGGAACAGCCTACCCTGTTTATTAGTGATGGACAGCTAACTCCGCCATACCACCGCATCATGTAGCTGCTGAATTTTCTTTCACAGAAGGATATGTTTTTTCACTTAGACTCTCGTGCTGTGTGGGGTCATTCATGCACCTTTTGACTTGGTCCCTGCAAAAACTTCTTATATTCCTATCCTTAAGCTTAGAGGAATGCTGATATACCCGACTAACCCTTTGATACCTCTAGCACTGTCCTTGCAAACTCTGATCTCAGGAGTATAAAAGGCAGTGACAGGACCAGCCATTAACGAGCACTGGCAAAGTCAATAGGATTGGCATTGGTCACCAACCTTTTGGCTTTATCAGTGCTTGTTTTGTCCTGGTTCTTAATTCTTAGAGAAGCCACCAGACCTTCATCCATCTCAAAAACAATGGCTAAAAGCATAACTATTTTTGTCTCAAAAAGCACACATTGCTATAGTAGCCTCTGGCATTTAACCAACCTATTTTGTGTGTGAGTGTGCTACTTGTGAGGGGGAAGCATGCTGTCACTCACAGTGAAGTTAACCAATGGCTGAAGTGGGCTGATCCACAGCTCCATTCTGTATGCTCTAGAGGGTGGATCTAAAATGATGTGAATGTCACAATAGCACACCAAATATATAAAGAGAGCTGGCTGAAAGCCTCTACAGGCATATTGTACATATCATTTTAATAAATCAAAAGATCTCAGCCAACGCCAGATCTAAAAAGGATCCATGAGCCCTACTTACTTTCTGTTCTGCTCCTGGCCCCTGAGGAAAGAAGAAACTGATGCAGATTTAAGGGTTGGATAGGAGGTCAATCATGTAATGTCGTCCGAGGAGAATCTAATGGTATGTGATGTCACTTCTGCTATCCCCGGTGTTTTAGTGTATTAAACATGGAATGAAGCTTAGACATGAGTTGTACACTTCAATTAAATGCGTAGTCTGGACTTGCCAGACCTTGAGGCCATAAATTAAATATAAATGAGCCAATATAAACATGGACTAGCCAGACATTAGTAGCTTCTCCCTCCCTTCTCCAGGGTACAATCAATGGCAACATGCAATCACAAGAGTACAAAGGAGCTCACTGTCAGATGTCTTTATCGTACATGTATCTATACATTCTACGTTCAAAGATACACATATTTACACCCCGTTCTACATATTTACAGTTTCATGAACAATGAGATAAGAGGTAATTTAGGTTTTAGTGGATGGTCACTGGTACTCCCATATGAGATATGCATGCACTGTAAGAAAGTTAGATGTGTTGGTCTGTACCAGTACTTCCACAAACAACAGTTTAAATCCCACTATTTTGTTTATTTGTTTTATAGCACTGTAGTGCTTCTCAGCCCAATGCAGGATTATCAGAGCACTTTAAATCACATATACATATTATACATTGACTATAAATCGTATGTGTGCCAATCAATGTACCGGATGTGTTATATAAGACGATGAGGGATACAAGGTGTAAGAGTCATATGTCCTTCATAGCTCACCATGAAACTTACACATTTACATAAAATACAAATCTGTAATCTGCGTGTTACATAATGTGCTTTGCAGGAGACATAATAACCTTCTAATCTACTTTCATTCAATACTGGGACTAGACAAAACACAGATCTCTCCAGCAAATATGTCAACCTCCAGAGTAATTTTACCATTATTATTCACTGAGATTTAGTTGGTGAACAAATATCTCTGCAGCAGGTGCCTTAAACTCATAAGGTATTTTGAAATGCAGACTTTGCAATCAACTAAGCAGAAGAGATTTACTGCAATGTTTCTTCTTGTTGCCAATTTATTTTTGGCAGATTAAAAAAAAAACAAATGTAAAAGCTGAGGCCCAGGTTTTACGTCGGGTTGTGTCACTTTTTTTTGCATAACCCCAACATAAAATCTAAGACATTAAATACTGCAGTGCGCGCCGCTGTACTCATGATAGACCTGCTAAACATATGTCACTTCTTGTGATGTCAGTCCCTGACATGGGGAGTGATGCTGCATTCTGTGATTCCACGTGCGATGTCATGCGCCATGATGTCACTTGCCTACTGCCTAACTTGGTTAGTCCCCCGCTTCCTTTTTTTAGGACTTGTGCCCTGGGTTTGGTGGGGTAAGAGGACCACAGCCTAAGCCGGTCCTCCCAACCACTAATCACTAAATGAGGCCCCAGCTGATTTGCCCAGAATGACACAATGCAGACAATCGCTTGCCTGATAGAATTATCAGATGCACAGGAGAAAAACAAGATTGTTACCGCTGGAGAAGTTACGACCATCTGACGCATACGTTTTTTTTTTTTGCTTAGATGGAGAACCATTTGTTACCCCTTCTAGATTTGGGCTACAGACTCCATAGAAGGCTTGTATGAACATTGAGTGACCCGGGGTTGCACATCCAAGGACATGGATCCATAGAGGGAGCAGAGGAGTGACAAAGGTGACCTCGGGTGACCCCTAACTGATCTGCCTGGTTTCTCTTTTAGCATCCTGTTACTTCAGCAAAGGCCGTATGCTGCCTATATACAAAACAGGCAAAGTGAAGATAAATGTTGCTAACACATAACATTACCTGTGGCTCTGCACAAGAGCCCGGGAAAGCATGCGTGCCCTGCGGCTCAGTGAGTTAAACGTACACCGCGGACATATGTAATATGCAGGTCACACGATTGGATTCCAACGAGGCTGAGTCAGTCGCCAGTCTGTTTGAGGTTAATAAATGGAGTATCTGTCAGTAGTAGCATTTTTCTGTTTTTTGCCAGTGCTTAGAGATGGCAGGAGTGCGGTAGGAAGAGCAACACAATGACAGAAATATTATGTAAAAAAAATATATCAGGCCACTAGGATGGCCCAGTGAAGCCAGAGTCATCCGTCCTCATTACAAGAAGACCTTCGCTTCAAGGATGCTGAGGATGTAAAATGGAAACACAAAGCAGTTACCTCCTAACCGGCAAATCTTATACACACCTTTAAAACAAATTAAATGTGTGTCCTGTCATCATATTGTCAAGTCCAGGGCCAAGGTTCATGTCACTTCTTCGCAGCCAAGACACCAATCTATAGTAGGACCTAAGTACACAACAGGAAATGCATTTCATCCTCTAACTTAAGCAGATTTTTCACAAACTGATATCGTGACACGTACAGTTGTTATGGCTGGCCCAGTTTGTACACTGTTTAACATGGCCAGCAAGGGGCTGAAGAGCTGTGAGAGTGACACAGGGCCCTGCGCCTGTTGGGAAGAGGGGGGCTGCTCCCTGATTGAGAGAGATCAGGGAGACATGATGACTGTGTTTCCTTGCATCCCTGTCCTCGTCACCTCAACTCTCCCTGGCATCTGCAGACAACCATCCTGCTCTCACTTCACCTACCTCTCCAGCTGACTTCTAATGTACAGACTTTTATTAGCACATGCTGTCGGCATCTGATTTATTGGGATGAGTGATTTTTTTTTACAGGAATACCAACTTCGCCTATTTCAGCATTTCTCTGGCTCTATAGAATGTAGGTGTTTTGCACAACAGAATTCCACAGATGCCAGTTCCTCCCCGTTCTACCGGCACTAGTACAATGCCTCATGACTTCTGCCACCTTCCTGTATCTAGACCTTCAAAGGCCTAAACAGAGACCACACGAGAGGGGAGGAGGCTCTGATGTGGAGAGGGAGGTCGTTCCACGCTGTGGTAGTGATGTAAGAGCACGCCCATTCTCCTGATCTAGTTCTGTGTATGTGTGGGTTGTGTGCGAGTGGGAGTCCTGCGGAGCGGAGGTGTCTGGGTGGTTGGTGGAAGGAGATGCAACTGTTCAGGTAGCTGGGGCTTGAGTTGTGTATTGTCTTGTATGTGTGTGTGAGGAATTTGAATTGAGTGTGTTTGTGTATCGGGAGCCAGTGCAAATCCCTGAGGTGTGGTGTGACTAGTGGATCGACATGCAATAACAAAAAATACATTCACAGATTCTGCCTATCGAACTAAAACTCGGAATAATATGTATTGCTAAGAGTGGTCTTGCCTCGCTTAGTTTTCGTGACACTCCAGTGGTAGTTGTGGTTGCATAGTAACAACCTACACCATGGGAGAGATGTAAAGGATGGTACCAGATACAGTATATCAGCAAAGTTAGCAAAGGACAGTGTCCAGTTAGCAGTGTTCTTTAAAAATGAGTATATAATTATTTTAAAATTAGAAAGATTTATTAAAACTATTTAATTAGCATTTCCAACTGTACAATTTCTTACCATACAATAAATCATTGCTGTACTGTACGTAGCAATTTTGTTTTTATGGTGGTGATCTTACATTTTAAGTATTCTATATAGCATGTTGATACTGTTTAAAATATATCAAATATTGCTGTGATTTTGTAGAGCTATTCCAAAGCATGCATACACAATTATAACATATCTACCTATTAAGAACATAGAATTTGAAACGAATACAAATAACTTCGAACTGTTGTGGGTGAACACATGCTGTGTAGATATCATTAAGGTTGGGCGGAATTTGATTCTGCAGAATTCTGAGGAATTACACTAAAATTCAGCGAGACTCTGTGGAATTCCACAACAGAGTGAAGTGGGCAGTTGGCGCCATTTTCTTAGGGAAAAATGCACCCTAGTGTCAAAAAATGGATGCAAGGATGAATAGCTCAGTCAAACACCACTCAGCGCCTTTACATACTCTGCATTGATTAGACTACAGAGTATGTAAGGGTGCTGCCACTGAGTGGTTTCGAAACTTTAGAAACCACTGCACATCACTCTGCGGTGCAAAGCGACATGTGGTAATATGTCTCTGTGTCAGTCAAGTGCCAAGAAGCAAGTATATTATTTTTACTGTGTCTGGGGCCCTTGGTAAGAGAGTAATATGTTCTGGGGTGTCACGCTGATTGCACCAGTAGGATCCGGAGAACCAGCTCATCATCGTGAGGCTTGTTTAATATACACATATATATATTTGTGGCGTGTAGCAATGCCATGACTGTGAATTTGTTGCCTGCTGTTTTTTAATTTTGAGCATGTAAGCTAACCATAAAGGCAGAAATTTGGCATGTGAAGCCCTTCCCTCCCAGTTCCCTCTCAGGGTTGCTTGTGACACCCTCCCAATAGGAGCCGATGACTGCAACGTTCAAAACCATGTGAAAGAAGCTAGCACAATCTTGTGGGGCACATGGGTGGAATGGCGTTGGAGATTTGGAGCAGCCTTCTAGGTTTCAGATATGTTTTGTGAAAATAGTTAAACTGAGTGTATTTAAAGTGTGTATTACATGAAACCTTGTGTGTACTGTAGTACATAAGTTCATTCTTTACCCTTAAATCCCCTGCCTGGATGAGTCTCACACGTGTTTCTCAAACTGGCCAGTGATGTGTAGGTCATGTTGTGGATGGCCCGATAGAACTGTGTCACTGATCACAGCCCATCATGTGTATAAGTTGAGATACTCCACCCCCACCTCGTATGTTCTGAAATGCGCCTTTCATGCATTGTACAGTAGGAGTAGGAATTGGCCTGGTTTTAAGTCATCATGTTCAGTCCATACCTGCAATATACCGAATTCAATCAAAATCTGCTCTGAGTCATGGATTCTGTGAAACATAAAATTAGAAAGATAAAACAGTAAAAATGAAAGCCTAGAGTGAAAAGCAGAAGTTGTATTTACAATTCTAGAGGTGTTGTGCCAAATAGGATCTAAGCATATGACACAAGACATGACAGCTAAAACTAGTACTTTCTGTGGCCCTATGTTACTCCATGAACAAGCTTCTTGTTCACTTGGAAACATTCTCGTGGCAGTCTCTGCAAAGTATTCTAAGTAAGCGTCTTTAGAAATGTGCTTCTATGTTTACAAACACACAGAAAGTGAATGAGACAAATTTACGTGTCCGCGCCAGCAGCTCCAAGGAAAAGTACAATGGGTTTTGCTGATGTTGTGGCGTTTTGTGATAAAATACGTTTTCAACTCAAATAACTAAGTAATCCAGCATTTAACCGGTCTGCGTCGAAGGGCCCAGCTCAAATCCGCATAGCAGGTTCATTCTAGTTTTTTTTTCTCCAGCAAATCAACCAGATGACAAGGACACATTGCACGCTTTCTGCAGAGCTGCGAGAACAGAATGTGCAGCCCTCAGTCGAGTGAGCCAACGTGTAAATAAAGTATTTTCAGGAGACCCAGCATTAGGGAGGAGCTATGGGGAATGGAGTGGCATGTTCAGAGGTTGGTCTTCCAGTACTGAGAACATGATACCAAACTGGAAACCTAGGATTTGTTATGGGTGTGTTTTAAACACTTTTCATCACAAGTACTCTGATTAAAGATTTGCTCCTGTTTATGGTGTTGGAGCATGGCTCTTGTAGGAATACAGTAAAAAAGGAGGGGGAGCACATTTGGTGTTCCCCAGCCAGGTGGCCTAGATCGGTGACTGGTGACATGTCTAGTGATGGTGCTTTAATGTTCCCTGGCATCAGATGCCACTGGCTGAAACTGAGCAGTGGGGATATTGTCAAGGACTGGACGTGAAGGTCTGATGAGCGGCTCTTGACTACGTAAGAAAAGGGTGACTCTTCCCTGAGGCCACAATGCCACCAAACACAGACTAGTACACCTCATAGGTGTCCCTTTAAGAGAGTCCCGGTTACGATGAAACCCCCACAAATGGGTTAACATTCTTGCCAATCTTGTAGCTGATTGAAATCGGCAAGGTCCAGACCTCACCCTGACATGAGGAAGGAGACAAAGAAAAACAGGACTCTCAAGCGTTGAACAGCAGAAGATCCAACTGCTAAACACAAAATCTGGAGCAAAAATAGTAAAAAAATAAAAGGACAAATGTCTTGTGATGCACTTTCCTATCCTGATTGCTTCGCTAGTATATGATTCAAACAGGAACTGAGATCACAGGAAAAAAAATCTACCTTATCTTGGATTGGGAACCTTGAATAACATCCTGTGAACAGACCAAAATCTTAGGAGGGGTACCTGTGAGGCATGTCTGTGCACCTTCCCAGAAAGTCATGGAGTTCATGTGGTCCTACTTGTCTGCCTCTGTGAAACACCTTTCCCGGAATTTTCTATGTTGGGGTATTTAATTAACTGGTTTATCTACAGGAATGTGAAGTAAACTTTACGGATTATTGTTTTAATTATGACTGCGCCTCTTGCATTATTGTCAATCTTTACATTCCTTTATTTCATGTCCTTTGGAAATGTTCTTATACCTTCCTTATTAGATACTTGGTGTTCGGAGGAGAGTGAGTTGCCTGGATTTTCATTTATTACCTTACTAAAATTCCCTTCCTTTCTAGTTGCAATTTGTAGGGAATACAATTGGTAATTGTAGGTATTACGGCAGGTGTCCTGCCGTCTGTCATCTTAGAGGCAGGGGTGCCTCCTTCGCTATGGCGTCGGCCCACTGGCTGTGCCAGAAGCAGAAAAATAAAATGATAGTTTACTATTGTTTCATTTTTCTGCTTCTGGCACAGCCAGCAGTGCAGGGAAGGGCGGGGTGGGGCCATGGGAGTTGGGAGAGGGGAGCAGGAGAGAGTGCATCTAAGAGCACAAGTGTGTTTGGCCGGCCATCTGAGGCCTGCACATGCGCACTTAAGTTTCTCCAGCCCAGCTGTATTTAACAGCCGGGCTGGAGAAACTGCACAGGCCCTAGGGC
Source organism: Pleurodeles waltl (assembly GCF_031143425.1). Classification (NCBI taxonomy): domain Eukaryota; kingdom Metazoa; phylum Chordata; class Amphibia; order Caudata; family Salamandridae; genus Pleurodeles; species Pleurodeles waltl. The sequence goes on along the minus strand of NC_090445.1, from coordinate 118,534,859 downwards.
TGTGCCTGAGCTGCAGTCACTGGCGCTCAGACCAATCCTGGTGCTGCTGTCATGCAAGGTTTTGCATGAAACAGCGCCAGGCTTGCTGGGGCGCTTGTGCTGGTGTCTGAAGAGTGAATGCTGGGACACCAGAAGAAGAGGAGCACGAGGTGGCATGAGGCGGCAGGGACGGAGGCAAGGTGGCAAGGTAAGTGCTTTTATGTTTTTTGTTTTATCTCATCTCCTTCTGAATATCTCCCCCCCCCGAGTTATGTGGCGGCCTCCGATGCTTAGAGCTCTTCTCGAATGAGAGTCGACCTTGGCTGAACATGACAACGTCACTGTTTTTGCGTCCTTTTTATATTGCCAGATATAAAATCGAGGCCATCCAGTAGCCACAGTACCATTTCACTATAGTAGTAATGTAAGATGGGCAAGTGCCTCCTACGAGGGTCATGGAAAATTAGACAAAAGCACAGAAAGTACAAAACTCCAAAGGAGAACATGGCTTCTTAAGACAGGACACCTAGAAGACTGTTAGTGCTGCAAAAAGTTATGGACAAGCCAGGAGGGGCTGGAATTAACGGTCATCCTGCGGCTGGAGCAAGAGTTTTTCTGCACGCACGTATTGCAGTGAAACCTCACTGGCCTTCTCCCACTGCCTGTACCCTCTTTGTCGTCGATATTGGCTCCCTGCTCCCCCTTTTTCTCTCCTACATCGCCACAGTAGGCCGCAGTCTACTGGCTTTGACCCTCAGAAGGGGCCGTGTAAAAGGCACTGTACCCTTTGGCTGGGATTCTTCATGGTCCTCCATGTACCTGATTCTTGAACAGGACAGCTCTATGATTGTTTTACTATCAGTTAGCCCAACGAGCAACCTAAAATCATTTTGACATGGACAGACTGAATACATCCAAAGCTGGAACCTCACCACCACAGAAGACAATCGCCCACATGGAGACGGAAACTGAATCAACTACATCAAACAGATTGGACAAAATGTTAACGGCAATTGAGACAGTGAGAACATCCTTAGAGGCCACAATTGAGGCTATGGCCATCAACGTCAGTCTGCTGTGGGATGGCCACAGAAAATTGTCTGGTATGCTCTCACAAGCTGAACAAACCCTGGTTGAACTTCAACCCCAAGCTTCTGAGTTATGGCATCACCTCAAAGACCTCACAGACAAAGGGCGATTCCTCAAAGGCAGGGCTGAAGATAAGAGGGATGCTCCCGGCATTCAGAATGCCTGTGGGAGAAGAAGACTGAAACATGATACAATTCATAGAGACTTGGATCAAGGAGTTTGCTCCGCACCAGGATCTCTCATCTTTCTTCTCAATAGAAAGAACCCACAGAGTTTGGGTCCATTGCCCTCAAGCTGGAGGCTTGCTGTGGCCAATAGTCACAAACATTTTCCACTATTGTGACCAAGATGCCATTCTGAAATAGGAACATCAAGCATTGGCCTTGGAAAGAAACATGGCTTGGTACCTAATCTTTCCCAACTACATCCTGGCAGTGCACCATCAATGCGCATCCTTCATCAGAAGAATAAATTGCAAGAACTTGGCCTTCAATACTCCTTACTATTTTCATACAGATTTCAGATTATATCTGACCAGAAAACATAATTCTTTACTGAACATGGATATGCTTCTGGTTGGGCTGAAAAACAGAGGTCCCTGCCACACTTGCAGCCAGGACCCTCGCCCAGGGACCAACAGCCGATGGCAGCAAACTAGATGTCAGTGTGATGGACTGGGGTCCCCCACCGCGGTTCCTTCACAAGAAGAAGCACAAGATGGACAAAAGGCTACACTGATGGCAGCTAACTCATCTGGGGTCCAGTCAGTGTTCTCATCTGAACATTCCAATGACAGTGCCTCAACTGTACCACTGTCCTCCTCTCGGGGGTCAGAGTCACCCCCTCAGTGACCCTTCAGACAGCTGGGGACCGCTTTTAGACCAGCCTGCATCCTTTCCCATAGCAGAGAGCTCCTCAGAACCCCCATGGTTGCTTTGTGGCACCACTCTACTACTGAAAGTGCCCGGCACAATCTCTCTTGATGATCAGTTGGTACTGGCCACTCACTGTCTCTCTTGTCCCATAATTCTAGAGAAGCTCTCCCCAAACACTAGCAATCTCAATGGGGCAAGCACAGGGTTTTAGAATAGTCACATGGAATATTAGCAGGATGCAAAATTCAACGAAACGAAATGAAGTCTAGCCTCAGTACAGATATGTGCAAATAGCGCTATTGCAGGAGTTTCATATAATGACAGGAGTGAGGCTTCAGAAGCTCTGGGAAGGACAGACCTGCGCTGCAGACTTCTCTGCATACTCAAAGGTCACGTTCATCTGGTTAAGAGCCAGCCTCCCCTCCCTATACAGTGATAGCTGACAAGGCAGCAGGTATGTACTAGTGGAGGGTAGCTAGGACAGGGATCCAATAGTCATTGGGAGTATCTGAGCTCCACGCAGGGAGCAGCAGGCTTTCCTACACGGTTGTCTGCCCACCTCGCTCACTGGGTCCACATACTGCGGGTGCTGGGAGGAGACTTTAACGCAGTCGTAGGTATGTCTCTGAGTCATTCCCACCCACCTTTCCTACCTCTTGGACACAGTATGAGGATGCTATCTCACTAACTCCAGCACTTGGCACTTACAGATGTGTGGAGCTTAAGACAACCCTACTGTGTGGCTTTACACTGTTTTCTCACCCACCTGCAATTTATATATCTGGCTTGACAGAATACTCTGCTCCATGCCCTCTCCCTCCAGATATCCTCCTCTGAATACTTGGAAGGGACATCTCTGATCTTAACCCCAAGCTGCTTCACCTACAATGGGGAAGGATTCCTCCTCCCATACTGACCTACTGCCTCCAGGCCTGGCTCTGGGAAGACTCCATGTTGCACAAAACCCTCGCTATCAAAATACACAATTGTTTTACTGAAAACAAGGATTCTGCCTCCTCCAGGATATTCGAGTGGGAGGCACTTAAGATGGTGGTCAGGGGCTAAAACCCATGGAGTATCAGCTCCACATGAGTGGTTCTGTAGGGGAGACCCTCCACGAGTTGTGGGAAACAGAAGCCAGACTGAATGAAAAGCTTTGCCGCTTAGATTATGCGGCCTATATAGCGCATGTCCACTCAGAAGGTAATAAATCTGGCCACCTGTTAGCTTGGTTATTTCATTAGAAGACAAAACATTTGCCCATCATGACGCTTAGCGCTGAGGTGGGCAATTAAAAATATTTGTAACATGATTTTGCCCAGGTTCTTTACGGCTACTGCTAATACATTTGAAAACCTGGCCCTTTCTAAGATTCCATTGGCGACAATAATCAATCTAGATGATCCAATTACAATTCAGGAAATTAAGCATCCGCACACAAGTTGCCATCCAGGAAAACTGCTGGTACAGACGGCTTCCTAGTCAAATTTTAGGAGACATATGATGCAGTCCTGGTACCCCACCTAACCTGACTGTGCAAGGGGGCTCTTGCAGTGGGTAGTTTGCCATCTAATTTGCGTAAGGCCTTCTTGACATTGATTTTAAAACCCAGACGTCCATCTGTTGGTCTCACCTCCTACAGTCCAATCGCCATCCTAAATATGGATTATAAAATCCTAAGTAAGGTTTTAGTGAGTAAAATCTGTCTGGTTCTTCCACACTTAATCCACTTGGACCAAAATGGATTTGTTCAGAGACATAATACATCCCTCAACATAAGAAGGCTTTACCGTATTATGGAAGCATCATAACTTCCTTGGTCACATGTCACCTCCCGGGTTTTGGAGCTGGAGAAGGCCTTTGACATCTTTGTGCAGCCATACTTTTTGGGATTACTGGCCAGATATGGCTTCAAGAGGTGAACTGTGCGATTAATAAGCCTAGTTTACATAGATTTTGTAACAAGGGTCCGACTGGGCACATACATTTCAGCCTCTTTTAAGGTCCAGAGGGGAACCAGACGGGGATGCCCTCTCTTTCCCCTCCTTTGCCTTTTGTACGAGCTATGAAGCCACTTGCAATATAGATGAGGGCTGATGGATGGGACTGTAGAATCACCATAGTGGGTACAACGCATGCAATATCACTTTACGCTGACAATATTATGCTTTTCCTCAAAGACATAATACATGATCATTCTGGAAACTCTTGTGCTTTAGAGGGTTTTGGGTGACCTCTGACCTTTTTGTGTCTGGACTACATTGTGTCTTTTCCTGCTGAATCTGAATATGTCGACCTTTAACAAGAACTTTGGAGGTGGTGTGAGTCAATAGGCAAGCTATTCCTTTAGATATTTTAGTATACAGATATATTAATTTCAGCAGGAGGTATACGAAGGCAACCTCGGCAAGGTGATAACTTCTCTCAGAGCCCAGATGACATTCTGGAGGACCCTGCCTCTCTCCATCATGGGACATGTTGCTATCTCAAAAATGGACATGTTGCCTTACCTGCTATAATATTTTGCGAACCGCCAGATATTTCTACATCATAGGTTCTTTCAGGAACTCAACAACCGTATTAGGCAATCTCCTGTGGTGCAACGCCTGCCAGAGAGTAGCGCTAGGTAAACAGTGTCTTCCAGTCAGTGGGGGAGGCCTTGGGGCCCCTAACTTTGAACTCAACTACCTCACAACTGAACTGCAATGGTTGGCTCATTGGTTGGCAGACCTCTCACTTGAGGAACTGACACAAGCTCCCCCTCCAAGTCCCAGAAAGAGGTATAGCAGCTGGTACTCCTCCCTCCAAAAAAAACACAAAAGCGACTACCCAAGACTGGTGTCAGTGGGACAGTTTTGTCCCTTATGACCCTGCTATCACTTTACTCAGCCTTCCCAAGCACAGAGGATTACATGACAATCCAGACCCCCAGCAGTGGGAAAGGGCTGGAATTGAGGCCTTAGAGGATTTACTCGAAGAAGAACAATAATCCTTTCTCGCACTCTGTGAACAGTTCACTCTACATAAAGGGCCTTTGCTCACACACAACAAGCTCCTCCATGTCCTCAAGTTCAAATGAGGGATAACTGATGTAACACCGGCAACGCATTCACTTGTGCACACATTACATATGGCCAGGCCTGAAAGACAACATGTTGCTTGGCTGCACATGGCACTGCAATCACATGCACCCACATCATCACCTATTTCAAGAGATGAGGGAAGCCAAGATTGGTAGGGAATTGCATGACAGAGAATGGAGCAGGGTGTTGGGGCACCTGCAAAACATTTCCCAAAATGCAAAGTTCAAATTAATAGAATTTTTCATTTTGCACAGAGCATATCCCACTCCAGTTAAGGGAACCACAATTGTCCCAGGGGCAAATGATGCTCCCCTGTGTTGCATGATCCCGAATGCAGATATCCACCATATGTACTTAAGTTGGAGGTCTCGGAAACACTGACTAGATCACAGGATTACTAGCGCCCAGTAAGGTCTTTCAAGAGAATCCATTTGAGGTGGGAGAATATGGGGTTTGTGGGATCACATTTTTTTCTAGTGGCTTCTTTACGTGGAACCACTTTGATGACTACCAGAAAGGGGAAATTAGTTCACATAGTTGTAACATAGGCAGTGATGACAGCAGCTTGGAGGGTTTCTTTAGTTATTAATAGGGCACTGGGACACATGGGCGTTAGGGGCTCACATCACTCCAAATACAGCTGTTTTTAGTACCAATCCAGGGGATTTGAGGCCCATTTTCCTTTCTTCCATTAATGCCCATGGAACCATTGCTACTCAACTGACTCATTTCCTCCCATGTTCCTTCTTACCCTCTCCTGCTCCATTCCCCAGTTTCTCTCCTATTCCCTCGCCTCACTATGGCTCACTTTGGGTAGTGACTAACAAACTCATAACAAGTGGTCCATTAATGTGTGATTCCTGTAGAAACATCTTGTTGCACAGAGATCACCATTATAAGTAATGCATAGCTTATCCCACTGAGGAATTACCAGATTTGATAACGTTTGCACCCTTCATTAAATATTCTGACACCTCTGACAGAATTTAGTAAAGAGAAAAGGCCCAATATTGACTAGGACACGCAGATTTTGATGTGTTATTCACCAAATGCCATATGTTTACTCTCAAAAAGCTCAGATAATATGATAATTATCACATCTGATTAATTTGAAATACCTCGGTGTTGGATTTTTATCAGTTGTGATAATTATCGTATCCAACGGATTATATTCACAATCTGGCCCTAATGCACAAATTATAGTTTCCACCCAAAAAGGGTGCAATATTTGTATCACCCGACTATGATGAGCATATATTGTAATTTAGAGACAGATATTAGTGATTTTAATGGACAGAACTTAAACACTAAAAGGAGCTCTGCTGGGATGGTGCAAGTATCAGAAAGGCTAGGCACCCGGTCGTGGAAAAATTCAGATACTCTTGCATTCATTTATTCATTCTTTTTCTTTCCCTCTCGCTCACCCTTTCCCTACCCTTCCTAAATCCCCCCGTCCTCTAAGGATTGCAGACATGGGAATGATGTTGTGTGAGGAATTCTCATACTCAGTTTGGGATACCCACATGACGGGTTCTGTGTAGGGTTGCCACCTATCCTGTCCTCACACAATGCAATCTCCAACCCCCTGGTGTGTGTCTGGGGCCAGGCCTGGGCAAGTCAGGATCTTCTAAACAACAGAGACTTTCCTTTGAGGTTTGCCTACTTCAAAGGCAGAAATGGGTATAAGAAGTGGACCCCAAACCCTAGACTTTTATATTTCTTCTGGAACAAGAGTAACCTCTGCCAAGGAGAAGAGCATTGATGTTTGCGGAAGACCTGCCACTCCGCCTGTTGCTTTTCTGTGCTAGCCTGCTGCTTCTGCCTAAGAGGGAAAGGACTGGACTTTGCTTTCTGAAATCCCGCTCGTGAAATTTCTCCAAGGGCTTGGACTGAGCTTGCAAACAGGTGCACCAACTCTGCTACGCCGCCTGCACCCGAAGCTGTGGTCCCCGCTGGAGTGAGACGTCCACGACTGACTCCACAGGCCCGACACCGCAGCAGCCCCACTGTCCTGTGACTTTGTGAGTCCCGAGTGCCATGTCTCCGACATCTGTGACATCCGACTCCCCATGGTGTGACCACGACCCCGAAAGGTCGCCCCACCGCATCTTGACCCGCCAGATTCATCGACCTCGCCAGAGCATAAGGAACTAATGCTTCGCACCGACGCCGCACCATTTTCCCTGCTCTGCAGTAAGGAACCAACGCCGCACCGGATCGAGCCACCCCTGAGCTCCCCAACTATGTGCACCGGCTTGTTTCTTCTTTACCAAAGGTACTGTGCCTGGGGGTCCGTGCGCCTCCATGACTGGCACCATTGGCATCGGATTGTTGGGAACGACTTCGTCACTATGCAGTGAAAGCACCAAATTAAAGCTTTTGCATTTCTAAGCACTATTTCGAAGTTTAGTCTTTGAAAATTCATAACTTTTCTTGTGTATGTTGTATTTTTGTTGTTGTGTTCTTGTTTTACTCAAATAACTATTGGCTATTTTTCTAAATTGGTGTTGAGTGGTTTTGTGGTGCTTTCACTGCGTTATTCTGTGTGTTTGTACAAATACTTTAGACTTTGCCTCTGAAATAAACCTGACTGCTCGTGCCAAGCTACCAAGGGGTTGAGCAGGGGTTATCCTAGGTGTGTATCTCCCTTACCCTGACAAGAGTGAGGGTCTCTGCTTGGACAGAGTGTAAACTGACTGCCAACCAGAGACCCCATTTCTACCAACTACTCCTACTATTTCTTACAGCCTGGATTTAAGATTACAGGCCAGGCCAGTAAAAACGCAGCCAGGTGGCAGCCCGAGTTCTGTGGAGATTCTAATTTGCAGGTATGCACCTCCCTCTGACTGCTCTAGTCACCTTGGTTTCTTTATCACCCACCTAGTTAGGAAAACAACTCTCACTCTCAGTTGTTGGAATTATTAGGAATTTACAATACAGCCATGCGTACTAAAGGGTCTTCCATTGGACCATATGTGCATTGAGTTTGTATTGTATTGTAATTGTATTTTATGTAGTGCTTGCTACCCCTGAAATATGATTGTGGACATTCCTTCCTTACCCTGGTTTTACCATAAATGGATTAAGGCCCAGTTCTCTGTTAAATTCGGAAAGGATGTTTCTATCTCAAATCCTGTAGTTACAACTAAACAGTGGAATAATAAATAGCCAATTCCGAAATAGCAAAAACTACAAATATAGCCCCCGAAGGAATCTTGAACCAGATTTTTAAATTTCCCTCGGTTGAGAATGCTCTTGATTTGTTTAACAAATGTCACCAGTGAGTCCATTGCCTGCTCTTCAGGTTAACCATTCATTCCCATGGGTCAATGAGGACTTAAGTAAAGAAGGCTGCGGGTTCACCGGTAATCTGAGGATGCGAATGCTCTTTGGTTACATCAGCAACATCTCAATCAATATACATGTGAAAGTTTTCATGCCAAATCCCAACATGTGAGTGAATTGTTTAGAATTGTGTTAAACCCTGTTAAAGACCTGTTCAGCACTCCACTGTGCCTCAGTGCTCTGTAGTTAAAGTTCTCCCTGGTTGTGATGAAGCAGCTAAATTCTTTGTATCTATGATACAAGAAATCTATGAGGGGATTAAAATCTCCTCATCTCTTATCCGTTACCATCATCCCTTGTTCATGAAGATTGTAGCCCTACCCTCATCCTTTAGTACGTCTGACCAGGAGACCAAAGCCTTGTTGAACAAGGCAAAATAAGGCTCCTCAGACGGCTCCTGTCCTGTTAGTTTTCATAAAGCTTCTGCTAACACAGTGGGGCCAATGGTGAGAGAAATATTTCCTCTGACTTTTACATCTGGAATGGTCCCAGAGGAAGAAAACTAATATGGACAGCAGCAAGTTGGGAATCTATGGCCTATTACCTTACTGCTATTATTAGGTAAATTTGTTGAGTGGACAGTAGCAAATGAACTGACCATTTAGAAAAAAACAACTTAGCCACTTGAACATGGGTTGAAGAGCGGGCAGTAGTAAGGAAACGTTACTCTGGCAGCTGAGATTTGCTCGATCACCGCTCGTGGTGACTCTGCAGCCCTACGGTTACTCGTTCTGTCTCGTGTTTTTGATACTGTTGACCATGGCATCTTGATGACTCACTTAGAAAGCATCATAATCTAAGGCCAGGTGCTATCTCGGCTTGTCTCCTTCCTTAACGATCGCACTCAAACAGTTGCCTGCTCCTGCCCTGATATCAATCGAAACCTCCCCAGATTTTTTGTGGGGGTCCAGAGGGCTCATTACTGGCACCTTTTTATTCAACATTTGTGATTTCCACCAGTAGTTATTTTTAAATGCTTTGGCCACTCTGCTTTGTGCTGAAGGCATCCAAATATGTATTCGCTTAGATCAGCACTTCCAGGTTATGTGGATAATCAACCTCAATGTCTATCAGTGGTACTGGACTGGATCTCATGTCTCATAATGTTTTACAGACAAATGCTAATAAGACATACTTTCTAGTACTAGGAAATGATCCTGCAAGAATTGGGAACATTGTCTGTAGCCCCCAGACACGAGCCGACACCTCTTCCAACTGATTCTGTGAAATCTTTTGGTTTTCTTCTGGATTCACAGCTCTCTCTAGCATCACATAAAAAATATGTCGAGGCCTATCCTTTTTATCAGTTAAAAGTTTTTTTAAAAGCTCTTCATTTTTTTCTTCTAATGTTTATTGGCAAGTTATTGCCTCTTGTGTTTTATCTACATGATATTATTGTAATCTTCTCTACTCTCGCCTCCCGGAGGTCTTGCACCATCAACTTCACTGTTAGCCTACACTGGCTCCCTATGAAAAGAGAATTTCATTCGAATATCTGCCTCATGCATAAAGTTTTTCATGGGCTTGAAAAGTCTCCCCCGGCCTATTGATTCAACGTTTATACTCCCGCAGTAAATCTTCGGTCCGGAAATGTTATGCTTTTCCTTGAACACAGATTTGAGAACTCCAGAACAGGTGGAAGATCTTTTGCGGTACCCAGACCTCAGATGTGGAATACGCTTCCCTTCAGCCTTACGCCCATTTCGTCTCACCTTAATTTTAGGACAGCCGTAAAAAAAAAAACTCGTCTGCTGAGACGTTCTTTTTTGCCTCTTTTCCTCAGTTTGTCTGTTTGTACTTGAATCAGTGCCAAGATGTCTCTTTAGGTGAATGTCGGCACTTCATATGTTTCTATTTATTCATTCGCCCGTCTGATATATTCTAAAATTGCAGGGATTGGGATTTTTTGGGGGCAAGCCATAGACAAACATGTCAATAGACCCAAATCAGGCGGGAGACTCCTGATTTTTAATGCAAAAAATAGCTTTATTTTAGCTGTCTCCCGCCTGAAATTTACCGTTTCAATAAAAATCGAAGAGGAAATTCCATTCCCCGATTTTTTTCAAAATCCCTCACTTTCCTGTTCTAAAATGTTGACGTAAGCATAAAAGAAGTTACCACAAGCACCGCTTATTAGGAGCACGGTAGTCGAAAGCCTAACTATTTGGGGGAAGCCCACCCCACCAGCAGGGCAGCATCCTCGAGCAGGCGCAGCGGCCCACGGGCTTCGTCCTCGCCGCCCGCCCCGGAGCAGGCCCTGCCTGCCGCAGACGAGAGCACCGCGGCACCGCCGTGCGCGCCTCGGAATGGGAAAATCAGCACCTCTGCGTTTAATAAATGCATCTTGGCGTGTTTGGATCCGAAACAATGAAATGCTAGTAATTAGGCAGTTTTAATTACACACGCAGACGCAGTGGGAGCCGCCGCTAGCGGGAGTCTGTCAGGCTCCGGAGCTAATGCTGTGAGCAGGCCCCGGATCCAGCGCCGCCGCACCACGGAGGGCTGTTTACATGTGCGCTGCGCAGTCCGGCGCCGAGGCCACGCCGGGGTGTGCTGTTCACAAGCAGAGACCGTGCGGAGGTATCCTCCTCACAAGCAAAGACTGGTGCAGAGGGCCCACCAGGCTGTGCTGTTCACAATCACAGACATCGCTTAAGTGTCCTGTACACAAGTTGCTGAGGTGTCCTTTCACACGACCACAGACCAGAGCTGAGAGCACACCAGGGTGCCCTGATCACAAGCACAGGCCGGTGCTGAAGGCAGACCAGGATCAATCAATCAATCAAATACATTTCTTAAACTCTCTACTCACCCGGTAGGGCGCGGGGTGGCGGTGGTTACTGCTCGAAAAGCCATGTTTTGAGGTGCTTTCCGAAGGTTAGGAGGTCCTGGGTCTTGCGTACGTTGGTGGGGAGGGAGTTCCAGGTTTTGGCAGCGAGGTGGGTGAAGGATCTGCAGCCGGAGGTGGTGCATTGGACGCGGGGGACTGTAGCAAGGGCGAGGTCGGCAGAGCGGAGCTGTCGAGTTGGTTTGTGGAAGTAGATTCGTTCGTTGAGGTAGGCCTGTCCAGTATCGTGGAGGGCTTTGTGAGCGTGGACAAGGATTTTGAAAATGATCTTTTTGTTGATGGGCAGCCAGTGTAGGGATCTGAGGTGGGTGGAGATGTGTTCGTGGCGAGGGAGGTTGAGGATGAGACGTGCGGCTGCGTTCTGGATTCGCTGGAGTTTTCTCTGAAGCTTGGCTGTGGTCCCTGCGTAGAGGGCGTTGCCGTAGTCCAGTCTGCTGCTTATGAGGGCGTGGGTGACTGTTCTTCTTGTTTCTAAAGGAATCCATTTGAAAGTCTTGCGTAGCATGCAAAGGGTGTTGAAGCAGGAGGATGATATGGCATTGATTTGCTGAGTCATGGAGAGAGATGAGTCCAGTATGATGCCAAGATTGTGTGCGTGGGTGGTGGGTGTTGGGGGTGGTCCACGGGCGGTGGGCCACCAAGAGTCATTCCATGCTGTCTTGTTGGGACCGAAGATGATGATCTCTGTTTTTTCTGAGTTCAATTTGAGGTGGCATGCTGTCATCCAGTTGGCGATGGAGAGGAGTCCGGCGTGTAGGTTATTCTTGGCGGTAGCTGGGTTCCTAGTGAGGGAGAGGATGAGCTGGGTGTCGTCAGCGTATGAAATGATGATGAGGCCGTGGGGGCGGAGGATGTTGGCGAGAGGAGCCATGTAGATGTTGAAAAGGGTGGGGCTGAGGGAGGATCCTTAGGGGACCCCACAGATGGTCTTGGTGGCTGTAGACCGGAAAGGAGGGAGGCAAACTCTTTGGGTTTTTTCGGAGAGGAAACAGGTGAGCCAGTCCAGGGCTTTGTAGCGAATTCCGGCGTCGAAAGGTATGTGCGGAGGGTTTGGTGGCATATAGTGTCAAAAGCTGCGGAGAGGTCTAGGAGGATGAGGGCGACGGTTTCGCCCTTGTCCAATCTGGTCCTGATGTCGTCTGTACAGGCGATGAGGGCGGTCTCGGTGCTGTGGTTTTTTGCAGAATCCAGACTGGGAGACGTCGAGTATGTTGTTGTCTTCTAGGAAGCAAGACAGTTGTATGTTTACTATCTTCTCCATGACCTTTGCGGGGAAGGGGAGAAGAGAGATGGGTTGGTAGTTTGTGAGGTCTTCAGGGTCTGCTTTGGGTTTTTTGAGAATAGCGTTGACTTCGGCGTGTATCCAAATATCTGGGAAGGTTGCAGTCTCGAAGGAACTGTTGATCCCGGCCCAGAGCTGGGGAGGAATGATTTGGCTGGCCTTGTTGAAGATGTGGTGGGGTCAAGGATCTGTTGGGGAGCCTGACTGGATGGAGCTCATGGTTTTGCCGATTTCTTCATTGTTGTTGGGGGTCCAGGTGTTCAGTAGGTTGGTGCGGCAGGGTGTTGTGGTGTTGGTTGTTGCTGGTTGTGCTGTTCACAAGTACAGACTGGTGCTGAGGTGCCCTGGTCACAAGCACAGACCGGTGCTGATGCCACACCAGGGTGGGCTATTCATAAGCACAGACTGGTACTGACGCATGCTATTCACAAGCACAGAGCTCATACCTGTGCGGAAGGCGTCTGTTCACAAGCACAGACCGGTGCTGATGTGTCCTTTCACACGCACAGACCAGAGCTGAGAACACACTAGGGTGTCCTGGTCACAAGCACAGACTGATACTGAAGGCACACCAGGAAGTCCTGGTCACAAGCACAGACTTGGTGTTGAGGGCACACCAAGGTACACCATTCACAAGCTCAGACCGGTGCTGAGGTGTCCTAGTTACATGCACAGACCATAGCTGAGGGCACACCAGGGTGTGCTGTTCACAAGCAGAGACTGGTGCTGAGGTATCCTCTTCACAAGCACAGACCATAGCTGAGGGCACACCAGGGTGTTCTGTTCACAAGCACAGAGCGCAGACCGGTGCTGAGGCCAAACCTAGATGTCCTGTTCACAAGCACAGACAAATGGTGAGATGTCCTCTTAACAAGCACAGATCTGAGACCGATACTTAGACACACTGGGGTATTCTACTAACAAGCACAGACCAGTGCTGAGGTGCCCTGTTCACACTCACAGAGCACAGAGCTGGTACCATAAACACCATCACACAGGCCCTCAAAACAAGCAGACTGGGCAAAGCTAACACACTCTACTCAGGAATCTCTAACCACCTCCTCCATGGTCTCCAGGTCATCCAGAATGTCACAGCAAGACTCAACCTTCATCTCTCACGACAGTCCAGCATCACACCACAACATGATATTATGTTCCATTTTTAAAAGTATTGTAGAGGTTCTAAACATAATTTTGGCTCGGTCATAAAGCGTATTGTTGGCATAATTGGCATTACGATGAGACAGTCATAAGGTTGCCCTCTTGGTATTATCATGGGCATTTTGGTGCTTCTGGCCAACAAGCACTCCTTGGTTTGGCTGGGGTCTTTGTGGAGATCCCAGATATAGTGGTGGCTATCCTTGACTTAATGCTCCTACAGGCGTGTTGTGGCAGTATACACAGATATCCCCCTGCAATTCTTGGCCACCACCACCTGGCAATTAATGACTGTTGCCCACTCAGCTCTGCCTAAGGTCATATAGTGATCATGGAATAAGGTGTCTTTCCTTTGATTATTATTCACACCATAAGGTTTATGGTAACACTGCCATAAGGTGGCCCTTCTTGGAATATAGTGAGCATGTTAGTCCTTACGGTGGATGCAGTGCCAGCGGATGGCACTCTAGGTTGGAAAACATACCAGGACTCTTGATGAAAGTGTGACTACAGAGTCAGTCTCATTGCACACCCTCTGAGGCCAATAGGGATGACCAATGTGCCATTCTGTGCATGTAAGTTGGCAGAAATGTGTGAATGTCTTTGTTTTTAAGGACTAGAATTTGTGAAGCACTATTGGATTCCTGACATATTGTTTAGGGATATTTCCTGACCCCACATGGGCAACACTTCAGTGTAAACCATAACATCTAGATCTGAACAGTGACACAGAGACCATTATTACCTTTAATCATCCAGTTACAGTCCTACTATAGTAAGTTTTTAACCTTAGCAGAGTGACTATCATTCTAAGAAATTGCCTCCTATTGTATGGTCACCTCCACAGTTTGGGAACAATGCTGCTGGGTTTTTTACTGGAGAGTGAACTAAGGCCTCCTAACCAGACCTTAGTGCCAGTGCCCTGACTGTACAATGTGTGTGTTTGATTGTCATATACCTAATTGGCATAAGCAAACTTACTTAGAAGCCCCCGGTAGGTGCAACCCCGGGTATCTAGGGTTCTGTAAGCTAGAGGGTCAGCCCACGGTCTGCAGCACTGGTTGTGCCACCCCAAATGTGAGCAAGGTAAACCATGGCTCCCAGTCTACCACTGCAGACTGGAAGGGCAGTTTTAAACTGCTATCTCGACTTTGCCATTTAAACCAATGGATGCTGTCTTTTACAAAGTAGAACAAGTACTTTTCCATGTTCCAACAGTAAAAACTCAAATTGTTGTTTTCACAGTGGAAAAAGCCAGTAGCCCCATTGGTGAGTGCAGAGTTACAGGCTGACACCTCAGCCTTGCTAACTTCTGACTGGGACTACTAAGGTTGGTACTGTAAGGTATCAAACAACTTGTTACATTAAACCTCACTTGCTGCTCAACTCGAAATTAATCCAGCCTGTGTGCAACCTTTACAAAGTTGCAGTTTTGTTGCCCCAAATTTTGTGTGCCCATTTATGGTTGCACACAGAGTTTGTCCCTGAGACAGCTTTCTGCCTTCCTTGGGAGATGTGCTAAAAACTCACAGGAAAGGACATAATAGAAGCCTGCGTAAGGGGTAGATGTTACCTCTCCATGGCAGGAAGCCACATGGGTGTTGGCCCAAAAAGGCAAATACTTGGGTGAGGGACAGCTCTATTGTTTAGACAGACAGGTTGGCACTAGGGATAGACAGGGGAAACCAGCTGTCAAGCAGTCTTTCCTGGAGCACGTAGTCACACCTTTGTGTTGGGCTAAAGAGATCTTCACATAGAGAGAGGGATTCTGCCATCTTGAGAGTGGGCAGAATAGAGCATTCTGGGATAACTAGATGACACACTTCACAGGAAGAAGTCATCAGGAGGGAGGAAACCTGAGAGCCATTGGCTAGTGACCTCATCATCCCCCAGGGGCATTTTCAGCACATAAAAAAGGCACCCATTGCACCCATCATTCAGAATGCATTAGACTGGAGAAGAGGACAAAAGAGGGACCACCCTAATGCACCAATGATTCTGCAAAGAGAGGCTGCACCGGCGTGGACTGCCCCTGCTGCACCTGGTGGCTAGAAAAGGAAAAGGGATTCTTCCTGGTATGTCCTGTTCATGGAGAAGTCAGATCCTGAGCCCTGTCAAAGCAAGAGATTCCAAGGGTGAGTTGGCTATTCTCCTGTTCACAGCACATGGCCACAACAGCTGAAGAAGCCTACTGGGGTGAGTTAGTAGCCCAGACTTCCGGATCACCACTTCTCGCCACTGTGCAGCCCAAGGGACTTGGACCCAATGCTTAAAAGTTGCCCCTGAGTATCCTGGGCCTGGGAGAGTTGTCACAGTACAGCTAGGCCACCCAAAAGACAAGTTACCACCAAAAGAAGAAAGCCACTAAAACCACTGTTCCATGCAGCTGTTAGCCCAGTGGCAACTGTACAAACACCAAGCTCAAGAGGATTTCAGGGATGTTGACCCCTGTGGCCAAGATTGCCTCACCAACCCATGAACCAAGGAGGAGCCCAAGTAAGACCCTGTCAACTGTACTTCATCTTCAGCATTCTGTATCCCTTGCATCCGGACCAATCCAATCAATGTCAATGGCAAGGGACTACTGACACTGGAACTGGACTGGAGACTGCTTTTCTCATTGAAGCAACTGTTTCTTTGGGCATTGCTGGTCCTCCTGACTGGCTCCCTGCCTTAGGTGGTTGTCTAAAGAGCCTCCAAGTAACTGCATGATAATTGCCAACGTTTTTCTTGAAAACGTTTCTAAGTGTCAGTTTTGTTGAATTTGCCAGTGGCTGTTCATAGTTAAGTAAAAAGTTCTGGTACCTTGTAAACTCTGTATCTCCAGAACCCTCTGGTGGTTCTTTTTTGTTTTGTTGTAAAAAATTATATAAACTCTTTTTTATAAAGTGGGGTTCTTCAGTGTCTCCTGTATTTCTTCTTCAATTGTTTTGGTGTTGTTTAAATGCTTTACACCTGTTCCTTTGTGTAAACCTGGCTGCTCAGGGCCACGGCTACCCATTGTTGACCTAAAGGGGTTGGTAGTACAATACACAATGAGGTTACACAAATGCACCATATAATACACCCTCTTTCATCATAATAATTAAAATCATTTTGTATGGTTACACCATAGATACTGTTATTGTATTCAATCTCTAGACTACTAAGAGCTCCCAGAACTCTGATTTTGCTGACCGAGATGTATCATCATTTTGGGTGAGGAATCAAATGATGTGGCATGTCACTACATTTTTGTGTGTGAGGACCCCTTTATATCCTTATTGAGGTATCTATGCAGAGCCACAAAATCAAAAACATCCCTATTCCTCTGTATCAGGTATACCTTACTCCATATGGCAAAACACAGTCTTCTTTATAGTGGGCCTGGCATGAGGTAGCCCTCATTGGTGTTCCTCTGATATTCTAAGCATTATCGTGGTACTTGCATGTTTAGCTCCGCATAAGGTGACCTCCTTTGGCGTATAACTGATAGTCTACGCATTATGGTAGTTCAGCATATGTTGTCCTTTCCTATAACTTTGTGAGCATTGTATGCTATATGAAGGACTAGGGGTAAGGTAGACCTCCTTGGAATATCATGGAATATCCTAAGCATTATTGTAGCTCTAGTTGGGCTTGAATACTGCAGTCATTCTAGGTATGATGGTGTCTCTGACATAGGATGGCAGTCCTTTGCATAGTTTTGGAATGTTTGGTATTAAGTTGGTCACTTCCTTGACCTGCTGCCCATCCATTGCTTCTGATGGGCATCCTAGCAAAAGGTGGACATCTCATATACTTAGTGACTACAATCACAACATGGTAGACATTCATGGTTTGTGACTGTGATACATGTATATGTGAAGCACATTATGGGGGTCATTTTGACCCTGGCGGTCCGAGACCGCCAGGGCTAAAATGACGGAAGCACCGCCAACAGGCTGGCGGTGCTTCCAGGCGGATTACAACCGCGGCGGAAGCGCCGCAGTCGCACAGCTGGGGCCGGCGGTATTCCGCCACTTTTGCCCCAGCGGTGATAATCCGCCAGGGCAGCGCTGCCCAGGGGATTACGAGTCCCCGACCGCCAGCCTTTTTCTGGCGGTTTGCACCGCCAGGAAAAGGCTGGCGGAACGGGGAGTCGTGGGTCCCCTGGGGGCCCCTGCACTGCCCATGCCACCGGCATGGGCAGTGCAGGGGCCTCCTGACAGGGCCCCATGCAGCTTTTCACTGTCTGTCTATGCAGACAGTGAAAAACGCGACGGGTGCAAATGCACCCGTCGCACGGCCGCAACACCGCCGGCTCCATTTGGAGCCGGCTCCTATGTTGCGGCTGTGATCCCCGCTGGGCCGGAGGGCGGAAACCAGGTTTCCGCCCGCCGGCCCAGCGGGGATCTCCAAATGGCCGTGGCGGGGGTGCGGCCGCATTGGCGTCCGCACGCCGTTCACCCGCCAAGGTCGTAATGACCCCCTATGTCCCTAAAGTGCGGTAGCACTCATGAGTTCTTTCTGTAAATGACAAGTTGATATTCAGGGGCCAGACATTCAGAGTCTAGGGCAAACACAGGCGTTATTTGGAGGACAAGAATGTTATTTTGAAAAATCAACTTGTTTTTACATGGGGCAATCTAATTTAATTACAAAAGTGAAATCTTTGGTGCTTATTTACAAGCCCCTTGCGCCATTGGTGACCCACTTTTTCCCATTCAAAAAGTGACACACCGGTGGCTCAAGAAGCTTGTAAATAAGCCCCTTGGTTTTTAGGAATCAAATGTGTCTATTTTCAGGAACTACAGGCAGATGTTGTATTGCATTACCATAATATTTTTATAGTTAGGAATGATCATCCCTGATGGTATTTCGGTGGTGCCATGTGACACTTCCTACTTGGCTGCTACTACATGAGCACGAACATTTAACAGTAGATATTAGATAGACTCTCTTGCACATATCAAGCACAACGTAGATATGCTGTATAGTTGTCTGTCACTGAGCTCACAAACAGCACTCTCCACCATCACATGTTGCACTCTAAGGGCCATATTTATGACCTGATATGCGTGGTGCAAGAGAGACGCAAACCTTAAGTGAGATTTATAAAGCCAGACAAGGCCATCTTGCATGGCCCTGTGTGGCTTCATAAATCTCGAGTAATATAACGCAGCACAATTTGCTGTGTTACATTACTCTGCACCCAGGAAGTGTTTCTATGGGTTTTGCGTGGGTGTTCCCATGTAACATCCATGGATTTTGACTCATTCCCAGATTTAAAAGAACTTGTAAACCTGGGAATGCGCCAAAAAGATACGCCTCCCCAGGAGAGGCATAACAAGGAGAAATATGTTTATTTCTACCAGTTTTTTCCTCTTTCTGTGTATGCTGTATTGAGCGGCACACATAGAAAGAGAAAAAAGCCTCTTCGAATTGTTTTTGTGCAGGAAGGTGCCCCTTCCTGCCCATAAACAATCCTACATGGAACACAGGCACCCATGCACCAGTGTGCAAGGGTGCCTGCGTTAGCGCTAGGCTGCCTAAAGGGCGCTAGCGCAGGGGAAAGTCAGTAATGTGCAGTATTCTTTAAAATGCCGTTCATTCCTGCTGTTTCCCTGTGACGCAGGAGAGTGCAGCAAGGTGACCTGTTGCACTGCCCTGCGCCACAAAGCCCATAAATATGGCCTAATATTCTACAGAAGCAAAAAGAACAGATGATGGGCAGAATAATGAACAATGCAAAAATTCACCCCCAGTCACAAAGATCTGGGTTTAATCCATTGGTTGTTTGCCCACCACCCCAGTTTTGACCCAGCCATATGCAAATCAGTCTTGACCCTGTTCCCCATGGAAACAGTCCAGCCTGAACTGCCAAGCCAGGTCCTCCCTGGACCAGAAACAAGCATCCTGGGACCATTTCAAGGCATCACCCTTCATCAGCCAGGTTAGCTTGAGTGGGAAGGGTATGCCCAGACTGATTTGCATATGGCTGGGTCCAAACTGGGATGGCGTGGTGAGCAAAAAAACGATGGATTAAACCCAGATCTTTGTGACTGGGGGTGAATGTTGCATTGTTCAGCATTCTGTCTATCATCTGATCATTTTGCACTAATATTCTACAGAACACACTTTACAGAATTATTAACACATCCCGCAGGGCCCAGATACACCATGTAGTCTAGTTTCACAATGATGATCATCACTCCTTACTTTCACCCAACAATGCTCACTACACAGCACCTTTCCAATGACATTTATAATGTGGCTTCTTCAAACAGAACATGCTCGCCAGCTAGACAGACTCCTGATGTACACAACATGACTCCAAAACCATTTAGCTCACAAAGAGACTCAACAGCACCAACATACGTCTTAGAACCATTCAGATAAACCTACCATAAACAAATTACACCAAACCATGAACAACACTTCATCATTACCAAGTACCTGGCTGGTGATGCTGTCTAGAAAACAAGATGCATAGGTGCAAAGAAAAATTGCAAAGTCCTTTGGCACAGCCATCCATACACACTTTAAATATCTTTAGCAGGATCAGGCTCGTTTTATTTTCATAATAATCAACACAAATCATTATTACACTACACTTTTAACTACCGTTCACAACCATACACAGCCAAACACACCAAAACAGCCATGTGCAATCAAAGTAAATCACAAAACCATATGGAAAGGCAACATAAATTAAGAAATCATTTTGTTGCCATATTAATGGTAGAAGGTAATATACAAATGCTCATAACATAGCAAGCATGACATCATTCATCATCTTTATTGATAATGAGTTTTAATAATGTTATCATCACATCTGCCAGAGCCTGTAACACGGTGTAACCTTTGAGGCATGTTTACTTTCTGAACCAGCATGGCCTTGTCTAATTTGAAGGATAGCTTTTTTCTCTAGTAAGATTGTGAGATATCATATCCTTTTCATTCATCCACCAGTCCTCTTCAAGAGGATTCTCAGTCACCATCAGCTCCTCCACTTCTGGGTAGTCTGTGAGGGGGGGGGGGGGGGGCTCATTTGCTTCACTCACTTAATGCTTTAACAGCTTTAAGGTGCTTACGAACCTTTGTAATGCTCTTGACTTGATCGGTTCATCAAGAACACTAATAAACACAATCCTTCAGGTACACGCAACAGAATGATATTCTTTTTTTAAACAAACATTTTAAAGTATTTAAAAAAAAAACATTTTTCAGATTCCGGAACTGTCCCTCACAGAAGTATGAGGAAAAATATCAGATTTTACCAAAGATTTAGGTTTGCAGGGGATTCAGGGTAAGGATACACTGTGGAATCCATGCACATCACTGTCCGGATACAAAAGGCGCTCGACCACGTGTGGACGGCACTACGGCCCAATGCACATGACACAGGAGACGACACACCACAGCTATGGTGACCTCCTGCTAACCAGTCCAGCACGTCATCAGGTTAATGCAGACGACAGCAAGCATAGATCTACGTCTTGTGATTTTTTATTCATCATGTTTTGTGCAGTGCCAACATGGCAATTAGCAGGTACTTCAGAGCACTTTGACTCTGGCACCCAGGTCAGAGAGTGAGCGCGCCGGCGGGGGGGATGGGGAAGTTAAGAAAGGGACAAGAGAGTGAGATGGGGAAGTTACATGGTGGTTGAGGGGAGCAGGGGTTGAAGTAGAAATAGAATTTCAGAGGGATGTTGGGAAGAGGGAAAAACGGGGGAGTTAGGAGTCAATTTTGAAAAAGGTGAATGCTGTAGGGCAGGAGTAAACACAGGACTGCTTAACCCAACGCCTAATAAAAAGAAAACATGCATAGCCTGTTCCTTAGCAGGACCAGGGGCCGACACTGCATGCACCCTGATCAAAGGAGCTGGGACATTGGTGTAGATATGTACTAAGAGTGCACCCCAATCAGTGAAAAAAACACATTTTTCACTCCGAGCACTCAGAAGGTAATTTACAAATCGTCAGAGTTTTCGTTTTAATACTGTTGTTTTGTACCTGCATTACCACATAACACTGGTGTTTCTGCATGTATTCAAAGTCTAATATATATATATATAGTGTGGTAAACTCGGTCCTGACCCCTGGGGTTCTGCGACGCCTACTCAGGGGGTCCCAATTTGCTTAGAAAGGTAAATAATATTAATAGATAAAGTATATATAAACGAAGCAAAATGTACAAATGAATGTTTTAAAGCGTTCTGTAAATTGAAGGCACCTGAAATTAGGAGCTAAAATGTCAGAAACAACAACATTGTAATACATATTATCATGTCAAGAATATCGAGGACAAAAATATATATACATTCTTGTTTCCGATATTCTGTCGGTGACCCAAAATTAAGTTAGTATTCTCAGATATATTCGTGGGAGCAGGGCAAGTGCAACAAAAATGATGTAGTATGGATAATTAGTTGCTGCAATTGAATTTGGGAAAGCTAAATCCTTCTTAATAAAATTTCAATTTTGATTATTTTGTATATGCTTATGAATTAAATAAAATATTGAATCGTTTGTGTATTGGTTTGATGAATATTTGTTTCTATATATTTTGGTTATTGATTTGTGGTTCAAATCATCTAAAATGCTTGGGTGGGGGGTCCTCAGCTTTCAGTAATGATTAAAAGGGTTTTCCTGGATTCCAGAAATGGTTCAGTGGGGGTCCACGGATTCCAATAATGATTCAGTGGGGGTCCACAGAAGACAAAAGGTTAAGAACCACAGCCCTAGACCAGGGAGATATCTTAGTCAATTTTCCACTATTTTGACCTGCACCATACATGGCTATACCAATGCTAAGAAAATCATAGGAGGCTCGAGGTGTACATCTTGACATTGAGATTTCCACAGGCCTTCTTTGCTTTATCAATAACTGCTGTCCCAGGACTGAGACATCATAACAGCTCTGAAAATGCACCTCTAAGCTGAGCTGTAAGACTCACTAGTACGTCAATACTGGCATACCCACAAAGTGATTCTAGCCTGACCTTCAGTGTCATAAATCATCTCTCTGTGCGTGGGAACCCCTTCTGATCCAGTTTGAGCCACACACTGATATTCCATTGTGATGCTCCTCTATACTGACCTGTGCAAGGCAAAGCTATCCCACTACTGGGACACCACAGAGCTCTCACTGTGCCCTGCAGTTTCACGTGCTCCATTCACTAAGTCGGGTATTCTAGGTACACAGGAAGCTCTTGGGCTCACAGATACACAGGGAGAGTGCCAGTACTCCCACTTACACAAGGAACTCCTGCACGTTGCTATGCATGTGTATATGGGGTATTTCTATACCACACACCTAGACAAAGGGCAGCAGAGCACTGTGGAGGGCCAAAGACGAGTATAAAGTACTCTCATGGACTCTGATGCAAAAACAAATGTCTACCACATACATGCAGAGAGCTGCTGACCTCAGAGGTACAGAGAGAGCCCCAGCCAGCACACTCTAATGCGCAGAGAACTCTAGTACTCACACTTACACAAGGAACTCCTGGACTCACAAGTGCACAAAAGGAACCCCTGGACTCACAGATACACAAAAAGCTAATAGGCTAACGGATACACACAGAGAGCTGCTGGCCTCAGATGTACAGAGAGCGAGCTCTAGCCATGACACTCTAATACACAGGGAGCTCCAGTACTCTCACCTACACATGGAACTCCTGGACTCACAGATACACAGAAATGAACTTCTGGACTCATAGATACACAACAAGCTTGAAGTTAATACTCTAACAGATATACACAGAGAGCTACTGGACTCAGAGATACAAGGAGAGCTCCAGCCAGCACACTCTAATACACAAAGAACTCCAGGACTCACACTTACACAAGGGAACCCTGGACTCACAGATGTAAAGAAATGAACTTCTGGACTCACAGATACACAGTAAGGAAACCATGGACTCACAGATGCACAAAAAGCGAATTGTCTAACAGATACGCATACAGAGCTACTGGCCTCAGAGGTACAGGGAGGGTTCTAGCTAGGACACTCTAATAAACTGAGAGCTCCAGGACTCACACTTACATAAGGGGACCCCTGGACTCACAGAAATGAGCTTCTGGACTCACAGATAAACAGAAAGGAAACCCTGGACTCACGGATGCACACAGAGCTGCAGGTATAATAGATACAAAGGCAGCTAAAACACTCACATGTGCACAGAGATACAGGACTCACCAATACTTGTAGTGCCCCATGACTCACAGACACATTGCGAGCTCCAAGTCTCACAGATTCACTGAAAGCTCTAGCATTCACAGACACATTGCAAGCTCCATGACTCACAAGTACACAGAGAGCTCCATAGCTACACACATTACAAGCTCCGGGACTCACGGACACACAGAGAGCACCACGGCTAAACACATTACAAGCTCTGGAACTCATGGATACACAGAGAGCTCCATGGCTACACACATTACAAGCTCCAGGACTCACAAGTACACAGAGAGCTCCATGGTTACACACATTCAAGCTCCAGGACTCACAAGTACACAGAGAGCTCCAAGGTTACACACATTACAAGCTCCAGAACTCACGGAGACACAGAGAGCTCCATACCTACACACATTACAAGCTCCAGGACTCACAGATACACAGAAAGATCCATGGCTACACACATTACAAGCTCTGGAACTCACGGATACACAGAGAGCTCCATGGCTACACACATTACAAGCTCCGGAACTCATGGATACACAGAGAGCTCCATGGTTACA
Source organism: Pleurodeles waltl (assembly GCF_031143425.1). NCBI lineage: Eukaryota > Metazoa > Chordata > Amphibia > Caudata > Salamandridae > Pleurodeles > Pleurodeles waltl. Next base: position 118,510,493 of record NC_090445.1, on the reverse strand, counting down.
CACATTACAAGCTCTAGGACTCACAAGTACACAGAGAGCTCCATGGCTTCACCCATTACGAGCTCCAAGACTCACATGTCTACAGAGAGCTCCATGGTTACACACATTGCAAGGTCTGGGACTCACTTACACTGAGAGCTCCATGGCTACACACATTACAGGCTCAGGGACTCACAGATACACAGATTTTCATGGCTACACACAAAACACGCTCCGGGACTCACCGATACAGAGGGAGCTCTATGGCTACACACATTACAAGCTCCATAACTCACACGTCCACAAAGAGCTCCATGGTTACACACAATACAAGCTCCACGACGCACAGTTACACAGAGCTCCATGGTTACACACATTACAAGCTCCGGAACTCACGAATACACAGAGAGCTCCATGGCTACACACATTACAAGCTCCGCAACTCAGGGATACACAGAGATCTTTATGGCTACACACATTACAAGTTCTGGGACTCACTTATGCAGAGAGTTCCATGGCTACACACACTACAAGCTCTGGGACTCATGGATACACAGAGAGCTCCATGGTTACCAACATTACAAGATCTAGGGCTCACGGATACACCTAGAGCTCCATGGCTACACCAATTATAAGCTCTGGGGCTCACGGATACACCGAGAGCTCCATACCTACACACATTACAAGCTCTGGGACTCACGGATACACAGAGAGTCCATGGTTACATACATCACAAGCTGCGGGACTCACAGATACACAGAGATCTCCATGGTAATGCACATTACAAGCTCCGGGACCCACGGATACACAGAAAGCTCCATGGTTACACCTATTACAAGCTCCAGGGCTCACAAATACAGAGAGAGCTCCTTGGCTACACACATTACAAGCTCCAGAGCTCACACGTACCCACAGAGCTCCATGGTTACACACAATACAAGCTCCAGGACTCACAAGTACACAGAGAGCTCCATGGTTACACACATTACAAGCCCTGGGACTCACAGATATTCTGAGAGCTCCATGGCTACACACATTACAAGCTGTGGGACTCACAAATACACAGAGAACTCCATGGCTACGTACATTATAAGCTCAGGGACTCACGGATACACAAAGAGCTCCATAGTTACACACATCACAAGCTCCGGGACTCACGGATACACCGAGAGCTCCATACCTACACACATTACAAGCTCTGGGACTCACGGATACACAGAGAGCTCCATGGTTACATACATCACAAGCTGCGGAACTCACAGATACACAGAGAGCTCCATGGTAATGCACATTACAAGCTCCGGGACTCACGGATAAACAGAAAGCTCCATGGTTACACCTATTACAAGCTCCAGAACTCACAAATACAGAGAGAGCTCCTTAGCTACACACATTACAAGCTCCAGAGCTCACACGTACCCACAGAGCTCCATGGTTACACACAATGCAAGCTCCAGGACTCACAGGTTCACAGAGAGCTCCATGGTTGCACACATTAAAAGGTCCAGAACTCACGGATAGGCAGAGAGCTCCATGGCTACATACAATACAAGCTCTGGGACTCAGGGATACACAGAGAGCTCCACGGCTACACACATTACAAGTTCTGGGACTCACTTACACAGAGAGCTCCATGGCTACACACATTACAAGCTCTGGGACTCATGTTTACATAGAGAGCTCCATGATTACACACATCACAAGCTCCAGGAGGCACAGATACACAGAGAGCTCCATGGCTACATACAATACAAGCTCCGGGACTCAGGGATACACAGAGAGCTCCACGGCTACACACATTACAAGCTCTGGGACTCACTTACACAGAGAGCTCCATGGCTACACACATTACAAGCTCTGGGACTCATGGTTACATAGAGAGCTCCATGATTACACACATTACAATCTCCAGGACACACAGATACACAGAGTGCTCCATGGTTACACACATTACAAGCTCTGGGACTCACGAGTACACAGAGAGCTCCATGGTTACACACATCACAAGCTCCGGGACTCACAAGTACACAAGAGCTCCATGGTTACACACAATACATGCTCCAGGACTCACAGATACACAGAGAGCTCCATGGTTACACACATTACAAGCTCCGGGACTCAGGGATACACAGAGAGCTCCATGGCTACACACATTACAAGCTCAGGGACTCACAGATACACAGATTTTCATGGCTACACGCATTACACGCTCCGGGACTCACCGATACACAGAGAGATCCATGGCTACACACATTACAAGCTCCAGAACTCACACGTCCACAAAGAGCTCCATGGTTACACACAATACAAGCTCCACGACGCACAGATACACAGAGAGCTCCATGGTTACACACATTACAAGCTCCAGAACTCACGAATACACAGAGAGCTCCATGGCTACACACATTACAAGCTCTGGGACTCACTTACGCAGAGAGTTCCATGGCTACACACACTACAAGCTCTGGGACTCATGGATTCAACAGAGAGCTCCATGGTTACCAACATTACAAGATCTAGGACTCACAAGTACACAGAGAGCTCCATGGTTACACACATTACAAGCTCTGGGACTCACAGATACTCTGAGAGCTCCATGGCTACACACATTACAAGCTCTGGGACTCACAAATACACAGAAAACTCCATGGCTACGTACGTTACAAGCTCCGGGACTCACGGATACACGGAGAGCTCCATAGTTACACACATCACAAGCTCTGGGACTCAGAGATACACAGAGAGCTCCATCGTTACACATATCACAAGCTCTGGGACTCACGGATACACATAGAGCTCCATGGCTATACCAATTATAAGCCCCGGGGCTAACGGATACACCGAGAGCTCCATACCTACACACATTACAAGCTCTGGGACTCACGGATACACAGAGAGCTCCATGGTTACATACATCACAAGCTGCGGGACTTACAGATACACAGAGAGCTCCATGGTAATGCACATTACAAGCTCCAGGACTCACGGATACACAGAAAGCTCCATGGTTAAATCTATTACAAGCTCCAGGACTCACAAATACAGAGAGAGCTCCTTGGCTACACACATAAGCTGCAGAGCTCACACGTACCCACAGAGCTCCATGGTTACACACAATACAAGCTCCAGGACTCGCAGGTACACAGAGAGCTCCAAGGTTGCACACATTAAAAGGTCCAGAACTCACGGATAGGCAGAGAGCTCCAAGGCTACATACAATACAAGCTCCGGGACTCAGGGATACACAGAGAGCTCCACGGCTACACACATTACAAGTTCTGGGACTCGCTTACACAGAGAGCTCCATGGCTACACACATTACAAGCTCTGGGACTCATGGTTACATAGAGAGCTCCATGATTACACACATTACAAGCTCTAGGACGCACAGATACACAGAGAGCTCCATGGCTACGTACAATACAAGCTCCGGGACTCAGGGATACACAGAGAGCTCCACGGCTACACACATTACAAGCTCTGGGACTCATGGTTACATAGAGAGCTCCATGATTACACACATTACAAGCTCCAGGACGCACAGATACATAGAGAGAGAGCTCCATGGTTACACACACATTACAAGCTCTGGGACTCACGGATACACAGAGAGCTCCATGGTTACACACATCACAAGCTCCAGGACTCACAAGTACACAAGAGCTCCATGGTTACACACAATACATGCTCCAGGACTCACAGATACACAGAGAGCTCCATGGTTACACACATTACAAGCTCTGGGACTCAGGGATACACAGAGAGCTCCATGGCTACACACATTACAAGCTCTGAGACTCGCAAGTACACAGAGAGCTCCATGGGTACACACATTACAAGCTCCAGAACTCATGGATACGCAGAGAGCTCAATGGTTACACACATTACAAGCTCCGGGACTCGCATGTACACAGAGAGCTCCATGGTTACACACATTACAAGCTCCGGGACTCACTTACACAGAGAGCTCCATGGCTACACACATTACAAGCTCAGGGACTCACAGATACACAGATTTTCATGGCTACACACATTACAAGCTCCAGAACTCACACGTCCACAAAGAGCTCCATGGTTACACACACATTACAAGCTCTGGGACTCACGGGTACACAGAGAGCTCCATGGTTACACACATCACAAGCTCCAGGACTCACAAGTACACAAGAGCTCCATGGTTACACACAATACATGCTCCAGGACTCACAGATACACAGAGAGCTCCATGGTTACACACATTACACGCTCTGGGACTCAGGGATACACAGAGAGCTCCATGGCTACACACATTACAAGCTCAGGGACTCACAGATACATAGATTTTCATGGCTACACACATTACAAGCTCCAGAACTCACACGTCCACAAAGAGCTCCATGGTTACACACAATACAAGCTCCACGACGCACAGATACACAGAGAGCTCCATGGTTACACACATTACAAGCTCCAGGACTCACAAATACACAGAGAGCTCCATGGCTACACACATTACAAGCTCCGCGACTCAGGCATACACAGAGAGCTCCGTGGCTACACACATCACAAGCTCTGGGACTCACTTACGCAAAGAGTATCCGTGGCTACTCACACTACAAGCTCTGGGACTCATGGATACACAGAGAGCTCCATGGTTACCAACATTACAAGATCTAGGACTTACAAGTACACAGAAAGCTCCATGGTTACACACATTACAAGCTCTGGGACTCAGAGATACTCTGAGAGCTCCATGGCTACACACATTACAAGCTCCGGGACTCAGAGCTACACAGAGAGCTCCATGGTTACACATATCACAAGCTCTGGGACTCACGGATACACATAGAGCTCCATGGCTATACCAATTATAAGCCCCGGGGCTAACGGATACACCGAGAGCTCCATACCTACACACATTACAAGCTCTGGGACTCACGGATACACAGAGAGCTCCATGGTTACATACATCACAAGCTGCGGGACTTACAGATACACAGAGAGCTCCATGGTAATGCACATTACAAGCTCCAGGACTCACGGATACACAGAAAGCTCCATGGTTAAATCTATTACAAGCTCCAGGACTCACAAATACAGAGAGAGCTCCTTGGCTACACACATAAGCTGCAGAGCTCACACGTACCCACAGAGCTCCATGGTTACACACAATACAAGCTCCAGGACTCGCAGGTACACAGAGAGCTCCAAGGTTGCACACATTAAAAGGTCCAGAACTCACGGATAGGCAGAGAGCTCCAAGGCTACATACAATACAAGCTCCGGGACTCAGGGATACACAGAGAGCTCCACGGCTACACACATTACAAGTTCTGGGACTCGCTTACACAGAGAGCTCCATGGCTACACACATTACAAGCTCTGGGACTCATGGTTACATAGAGAGCTCCATGATTACACACATTACAAGCTCTAGGACGCACAGATACACAGAGAGCTCCATGGCTACGTACAATACAAGCTCCGGGACTCAGGGATACACAGAGAGCTCCACGGCTACACACATTACAAGCTCTGGGACTCATGGTTACATAGAGAGCTCCATGATTACACACATTACAAGCTCCAGGACGCACAGATACATAGAGAGAGAGCTCCATGGTTACACACACATTACAAGCTCTGGGACTCACAGATACACAGAGAGCTCCATGGTTACACACATCACAAGCTCCAGGACTCACAAGTACACAAGAGCTCCATGGTTACACACAATACATGCTCCAGGACTCACAGATACACAGAGAGCTCCATGGTTACACACATTACAAGCTCTGGGACTCAGGGATACACAGAGAGCTCCATGGCTACACACATTACAAGCTCTGAGACTCGCAAGTACACAGAGAGCTCCATGGGTACACACATTACAAGCTCCAGAACTCATGGATACGCAGAGAGCTCAATGGTTACACACATTACAAGCTCCGGGACTCGCATGTACACAGAGAGCTCCATGGTTACACACATTACAAGCTCCGGGACTCACTTACACAGAGAGCTCCATGGCTACACACATTACAAGCTCAGGGACTCACAGATACACAGATTTTCATGGCTACACACATTACAAGCTCCAGAACTCACACGTCCACAAAGAGCTCCATGGTTACACACACATTACAAGCTCTGGGACTCACGGGTACACAGAGAGCTCCATGGTTACACACATCACAAGCTCCAGGACTCACAAGTACACAAGAGCTCCATGGTTACACACAATACATGCTCCAGGACTCACAGATACACAGAGAGCTCCATGGTTACACACATTACACGCTCTGGGACTCAGGGATACACAGAGAGCTCCATGGCTACACACATTACAAGCTCAGGGACTCACAGATACATAGATTTTCATGGCTACACACATTACAAGCTCCAGAACTCACACGTCCACAAAGAGCTCCATGGTTACACACAATACAAGCTCCACGACGCACAGATACACAGAGAGCTCCATGGTTACACACATTACAAGCTCCAGGACTCACAAATACACAGAGAGCTCCATGGCTACACACATTACAAGCTCCGCGACTCAGGCATACACAGAGAGCTCCGTGGCTACACACATCACAAGCTCTGGGACTCACTTACGCAAAGAGTATCCGTGGCTACTCACACTACAAGCTCTGGGACTCATGGATACACAGAGAGCTCCATGGTTACCAACATTACAAGATCTAGGACTTACAAGTACACAGAAAGCTCCATGGTTACACACATTACAAGCTCTGGGACTCAGAGATACTCTGAGAGCTCCATGGCTACACACATTACAAGCTCCGGGACTCAGAGCTACACAGAGAGCTCCATGGTTACACATATCACAAGCTCTGGGACTCACGGATACACATAGAGCTCCATGGCTACACCAATTATAAGCTCTGGGGCTCACGGATACACCGAGAGCTCCATACCTACACACATTACAAGCTCTGGGACTCACGGATACACAGAGAGCTCCATGGTTACATACATCACAAGCTGCGGGACTCACAGATACACAGAGAGCTCCATGGTAATGCACATTACCAGCTCCGGGACTCACGGATACACAGAAAGTTCCATGGTTAAACCTATTACAAGCTCCAGGACTCACAAATACAGAGAGAGCTCCTTGGCTACACACATTACAAGCTCCAGAGCTCATACGTACCCACAGAGCTCCATGGTTACACACAATAAAAGCTCCAGGACTCACAGGTACACAGAGATCTCCAAGGTTGCACACATTAAAAGGTCCAGAACTCACAGATAGGCAGAGAGCTCCATGGCTACATACAATACAAGCTCCGGGACTCAGTGATACACAGAGAGCTCCACGGCTACACACATTACAAGCTCTGGGACTCACTTACACAGAGAGCTCCACGGCTACACACATTACAAGCTCTGGGACTCATGGTTACATAGAGAGCTCCATGATTCCACACATTACAAGCTCCAGGACACACAGATACACAGAGAGCTCCATGGCTACATACAATACAAGCTCCGGGGCTCAGGGATACACAGAGATCTCCACGGCTACACACATTACAAGCTCTGGGACTCACTTACACAGAGAGCTCCATGGCTACACACATTACGAGCTCCAAGACTCACATGTACACAGAGAGCTCCATGATTACACACATTACAAGCTCCAGGACGCACAGATACACAGAGAGCTCCATGGTTACACACATTATAAGCTCCAGAACCCACGGATACGCAGGGAGCTTCATGGTTACACACACATTACAAGCTCCGGGACTCACAGATACACAGAGAGCTCTATTGTTACAGACATTACAAGCTCTGGGACTCACAGATACACAGAGAGCTCCATGGTTACACACATTACAAGCTCTGGGACTCACTTACAGAGAGAGCTCCATGGCTACACACATTACAAGCTCAGGGACTCAGGGATACACAGAGAACTCCATGGCTACACACATTACAAGCTCTGGGACTCACTTACACAGAGAGCTCCATGGCTACACACATCACAAGCTCTGGGACTCACAGATACACAGAGAGCTCCATAGCTACACACATTACAAGCTCTGGGACTCACAGATACACACAGAGCTCCATGGTAATGCACATTACAAGCTCCGGGACTCACGGATACACAGAAAGTTCCATGGTTAAACCTATTACAAGCTCCAGGACTCACAAATACAGAGAGAGCTCCTTGGCTACACACATTACAAGCTCCAGGGCTCACACGTACCCACAGAGCTCCATGGTTACACACAATACAAGCTCCAGGACTCGCAGGTACACAGAGAGCTCCAAGGTTGCACACATGAAAAGGTCCAGAACTCACAGATAGGCCGAGAGCTCCATGGCTACATACAATACAAGCTCCGGGACTCAGGGATACACAGAGAGCTCCACGGCTACACACATTACAAGTTCTGGGACTCACTTACACAGAGAGCTCCATGGCTACACACATTACGAGCTTCAAGACTCACATGTACACAGAGAGCTCCATGGTTACACACATTACAAGCTCCAGGACGCACAGATACACAGAGAGCTCCATGGTTACACACATTACAAGCTCTGGGACTCATGGGTACACAGAGAGCTCCATGGTTACACACATCACAAGCTCCGGGACTCACAAGTACACAGAGAGCTCCATGGTTACACACATTACAAGCTCCGGGAATCACCTACACAGAGAGCTCCATGGTTACACACATTATAAGCTCCAGAACCTACGGATACGCAGGGAGCTTCATGGTTACACACACATTACAAGCCCCGGGACTCACAGATACACAGAGAGCTCTATTGTTACAGACATTACAAGCTCTGGGACTCACGGATACACAGAGAGCTCCATGGTTACACACATTACAAGCTCTGGGACTCACTTACAGAGAGAGCTCCATGGCTCCATGGCTACACATTACAAGCTCAGGGACTCAGGGATACACAGAGAACTCCATGGCTACACACATTACAAGCTCTGGGACTCACTTACACAGAGAGCTCCATGGCTACACACATCACAAGCTCTGGGACTCACAGATACACAGAGAGCTCCATAGCTACACACATTACAAGCTCTGGGACTCACAGATACACACAGAGCTCCATGGTAATGCACATTACAAGCTCCGGGACTCACGGATACACAGAAAGCTCCATGGTCACACACATTACAAGCTCTGGGACTCACAGATACACACAGAGCTCCATGGTAAAGCACATTACAAGCTCCGGGACTCACGGATACACAGAAAGCTCCATGGTCACACACATTACAAGCTCTGGGACTCACAGGTACACAGAGAGCTCCATAGCTACACCTATTACATGCTCCAGGACTCACCGATACACAGAAAGCTCCATGGTTATGCACATTACAAGCTCTGGGACTCACAAGTACAAAGAAAGCTCCATGGCTACTCACATTACAAGCTCCGGTACTCATGGACACACAGAGAGCTCCATGGCTACACACATTACAAGCTCCAGGACTCACGGATACATAGAGAGCTCGATGGTCACACACATTACAAGCTCCAGGACTCACAAGTGTACAGAGAGCACCATAGTTACACACATTACAAGCTCTGAGAATTACGGATACACAGAGAGCTCCGTGGTTACACACAGTACAAGCTTTGGGACTCACGGATACACAGAGAGCTCCATGATTACACACATCACAAGCTCCGGGACTCACAGACACACAGAGAGCTCCATGGCTACACTCAGTATAAGCTCTGGGACTCATGGATACACAGACAGCTCCATGACTACACATATTACAAGCTCCGGGACTCATGGATACACAGAGAGCTCCATGGCTACACATTTTACAAGCTCCGGGACTCACGGATACACATAGAACTCCATGGCTACACATATTACAAGCTCCGGGACTCACAGATACGGAGAGAGCTCCTTGGTTACACACATCACAAGCTCTGGGACTCACAGATACACAGAGAGCTCCATGGTTACACACATCATAAGCTCCGGTACTCATGGATACACAAAGAGCTCCATGGCTACACACATTACAAGCTCCAGGACTCACAAATACAGAGAGAGCTGCATGGCTACGTGCATTACAAGCTCCGGGACTCATGGATACACAGAGAGCTCCATGGTGACACACATCACAAGCTCCGGTATTCACGGATACATAGAGAGCTCCATGGCTACACTCATTATAAGCTCCTGAACTCAAGGATACACAGAGGTCCATGGTTACACACATCACAAGCTCTGGGACTCAAGGATACACAGAGAGCTCAATGGCTAGACATATTACAAGCTCCGGGACTCATGGATACACAGTGAGCTCCATAGTTACACACATCACAAGCTCCGGGACTCACAGATACACATTGAGCTCCATGGTTACACACATCAGAAGCTCCATGATACACAATTACACAGAGAGCTCCATGGTTACACATGTTACAAGCTCCAAGACTCACAAGTACACCGAGAACTCCGTGGCTACACACATTACAAGCTCCAGGACCCACGGACACACAGAGAGCTCCATGGCTACACACGGTATAAGCTCCAGGACTCACCAGTACACAGAGAGCACCATGGTTACACACATTACAAGCTCCGGGACTCACGGACACACAGAGAGCTCCATGGTTACACACATTACAAGCTCCAGGACACACGGACACACAGAGAGCTCCATGACTACACCCATTACGAGCTCCGGGACTCACAGATACACAGTAGAAGTTCTTAGGCTCACAGATGGACATAGAAATCTCCAGGATACACAGATGCAGACACAGGTACCCACAGATATGTAGATAGCTTCAGACCTCACAAATATTTAGAGAGCTCCAGGACTCAGAGATACACGTAGAAATCTCCAGGGCACACTGATGCAGACACAAATACCTACATTTATAAAGATAGCTTCAGGAATCATTGTAAAGTGCTCCGACACCCTACACTGGTATGAGTGGCGCTATAAAACTAATTAAATGCAAATGAGATAGAGTGTTTATGGAGAGTGGTCTTGGGGACTTGAGGGGCAGTGTTAAATGGTGGTAGTGAGGGAATCTGTGGCTTAAGTGGTCTTTGGGGGTGACGTCAACAAACATTGTGGCTCACAGATGCACAGAATCTCAGAGATACCTAGAGAGGCCTATGAGTGACACATACACACAGAGAGGTCAATGCCCCACAGATACAGAGAGAACTCTGGAACTTAATGATACTTGGAGAGACATTCGAGACTAACGGATACACAGGGATAGCTCCAGGGCACACAGGTACACAGAGACTCACAGATACACAGAGAGCTTGACGACTCACAGGGACTCACGGATACACAGAGAGCTTGAGGACTCACAGATGCACACAGAGAGCTTGAGGACTCACAGATGCACAGAGACTCACAGATACACAGAGAGCTTGAGGACTCACAGGACTTACGGATACACAGAAAGCTTGAGAACTCACAGATACACAGAGACTCAAGGATTCACACAGAGAGCTTGAGGACTCACAGATACACAGAGACTCAAGGATACACAGAGAGAGCTTGAGGACTCGCAGATACACAGGGAGAGCTTGAGGACTCACAGATACACAGGGAGAGCTTGAGGACTCACAGATACACAGAGACTCAAGGATTCACACAGAGAGCTTGAGGACTCACAGATACACAGAGACTCAAGGATACACAGAGAGAGCTTGAGGACTCGCAGATACACAGGGAGAGCTTGAGGACTCACAGATACACAGAGACTCAAGGATTCACACAGAGAGCTTGAGGACTCGCAGATACACAGAGACTCAAGGATACACAGAGAGAGCTTGAGGACTCACAGATACACAGAGAGAGCTTGAGGACTCGCAGATACACAGAGACTCAAGGATACACAGAGAGCTTGACGACTCACAGATACACAGGAAGCTCAAGACTTTATATACAAACAGAGTTATACAGATTCATAGAGTTTCGGGGCTCATGAATATAGAGAGCCCTCTCGGACTTAGAGATACAAAGTGACAGCTCCAGAACTCGCAGAAATTCACATATACAGAAAAAGCTCCAGAACTTACATATACACGAAGAGCTCCAGCGCTCAAAAATAGACACAGAGAGTTCCAGGGCTCACAAAGACTCATAGACACAAACAGAACTTTAGGACTCACAGATACACAGAGAGCTCGTGGGCTTCCATAAAGACAGAGGTTCATAGATACATAGAGAGCTTCAGGACTCAGGGATGTAGAAGGGGCTGTAAGACTCGTAGATGTAGAAGGAGCTGTAGGGTTCAAGGATGTAGAAGGAGCTGTAAGGCTCACAGACATGAAGGGAGCTGTAGAACTCAGACAGCGAGAGAGCTGTAGGACTCACAAATATAAAGAGAGCTGAAGGACTCATCAAGATAGAGGGATTTGAAGGGCTCGCAGATCTGAAGGAGCTGTAGGACTCACATACATGGGGGGAGCTGTAGAACTCACAAATATAGAGAGAGCTGTGGGGCTTCTGGCTGTGGAAGGAGCTGTAGGACTCACACACATAGAGGGAGCTGTGGGACACACAGACATAGAGGGAACTACGGGACACACAGATCTAGAGTGAGCTGTAGAACTCACGAACATAAAGAGAGCTGTAGGATTCACAAATGGAGAGAGAGCTGTGGGACTCAAGGATATGGAGAGAGTTGTAGGACTCACAGACATAGAGAGAGCTGTAGGACTCACAGACATAAAGAGAGCTGTAGGATTCACAGATGGAGAGAGAGCTGTGGGGCTCGCAGACATAGAGGAAGCTGTAGGACTCAGATATAAAAGGAGGTGTAGGAGTCGCAGATATAGAAGGGGCTATAGGACTCAGAGATAAAGAAGGAGCTGTAGGACTCACAGATAGAGGGATCTGTAGGGCTCACAGATATAAAAGGAGGTGTGGAGCACGGACGTATAGGGAGTTGTAGGGCACACATACATAGAGGGAGCTGTAGGACTCACAGACAGAAAGGGAGCTATAGGACTCGCAGATATAGAAAGAGCTGTGTGACTCACATATATAGAAGGAGGCGTGGGACTCACAGACATAGAGCTGTAGGGTTCACAGACATATACGCAGTTGTAGGACTCGCAGATATATAAGGAGCGGTATGACAGATATAGAGATAGCTGCAGGGCTCACAGACATAGAAGAAGCTGTAGAACTCACAGATATAGAAGGAGGTGTGTGACTCACAGATATAGAGAAAGCTGTAGAGCTCACAGACACAGGGGAAGTTGTAGGACTCACAGATATAGAAGGAGGCGTATGACTCACAGATATAGAGAGAGCTGTAGAGCTCACAGACACGGGAAGCTGTAGGACTCACAGATATAGAAGGAGGTGTATGATTCACAGATATAGAGAGAGCTGTAGAGCTCACAGACACAGAGGAAGCTGTAGGACTCACAGATATAGAAGGAGGTGTGTGACTCACAGATATAGAGAAAGCTGTAGTGCTCACAGACACAGAGGAAGCTGTAGGACTCACAGATATAGAAGAAGACGTATGACTCACAGGCATAGAGCTGTAGGGCTCACAGACACAGAGGAAGCTGTAGGACTCACAGATATAGAAGGAGGCATGGGACTCAGACATGGAGCTGTAGGGCTCACGGATAGGGAGCTCCAAGACTCATATATGTACAACGAGCACTGGAACTCACAGGTGAAGAGGAAGCTGTAGGACTTGCACAGAGCGATGGAGATGACGCACTGATATAGAGAGGGAATCCAAGACTCACTGGCACTTTCCTGAGTGAAACGTACACACGGAAAGAGCTTTTTTGTGTAAAATGCTAGGTATGCAAGCGGCCTGCAAGGCCCAGAGAACGAGAGAGCGCCCTCAGAGAGCTCCGCGGGGCTACTCAGAGAACGAGAGCGAGACACTTACTTGAACTCCGGGCTGAGGTCCGGCTTCAGGCCGTAGAAGGCCGCGGACAGGCTGACCATCCAGGTGGGCAGGAAGGAGTTCTGCTCGCACTCCAGGAAGGGGCTGGACCACCTGACGTGGCTGAAGTTCATGACGTAGCTGTCCCCCCGGCTCCACTTGGGGGTGTCCAGGCTCTTGAGGTCATTGCTGAGGATGGTCTTGCTCAGAGAAGGGTTCTTCTGCTGCTTGAGCGCACTGAAGCTCTCGTCCCGGCTGAGGTCGGCGGCGCTGCCTGCGGCTGTGAGGTCCCTTAGCAGGATCTCGTGGTTGGTCTTGGTGGCCTGCAGCACGAGCTGGGGCTTCCAAGACATGGGGTGGGCGTCGAAGGTGAGCACCGCCCGGTAGATGCGGGGGTCGCCCTCCAGGACGCTCCGCACCAAGGCGTGGTACCACTCCACATCATCCTGGACGCTGGACTCCCGGATGTCGTTGGTCTGGAAGATCATGTTCAGGAAGTTGGTGGCGTGGACCAGGGTGTCGGTGGCGCTGCGCACGAAGGTGTGGAACTTGGCGTGGGGTTCCCCTTCCAGGCCCTTCATCTCGTATCTCCTGGTACAGTTGGCCTGTGCCAGCCTGAGGGCATCGCCCGAGTAGAGGAAGGCCAAGGCTGCCTCAGAGCCATCCGGGTCTGCGCGGTCTGCTTCCGGAGTGGCCAGCCAGGTGGGCGCTGTGGAGAAGGAGGGCGAGGCTGAGGCAGAGGAGGGAGAGGAGAAGGAATCAGGTGGAGAAAAAGAAGAAAACTGAGGGGAGGTTGGTGAAGAAGTAATGGGTGTGGAGGACGAGGAGGAAGAGAGGGAGGACGAAGAGTAGGTCGGTGAAAAAGAGGACGGTGGCCATGAGGGCAATGAGGAAGAAGATGGAGAAAAGGATGGAGAGGGAGAGGAAGAGGGGATTGGAGGGGCGGTGGGAGGCGTGGTCCAGCCCCAAGGTCTCACGTCCCTGACCTCGTCCGGTGACCTCTGCCGCCGGAAGGTCCCCAGGCCGGACAGCATCTCCAGTTGGAAACACCAGAGCAGCGCCCAGTGCAAAGGCCGCATGTCTCGGGGAGGGGCGCCTTGCACCTGGGACCCCGCCAGGTGGTGCTCATTCCAGCCCTAACCCTGCTTCAGCGCCGCTGCCTCATCCCCTCTACCCAGTCCGCTGCCTCGCTTTTGGGCACCTGTGATCCTTGTCGACGGCGATGTCCCTCGTCGGCAAGTGCCAGCCTCGGCCCCCGGGGACCTCATTCAGTGAGCGGGAGTGGACCGTCCGCAGAGCCGTGCCAGCTGCAGGATGCCCCCCTCTTAGGTTTTATGTCGCCCAGTCGATGTCCACGTCACGGGCTTCGAAGCCTGCTCATCCCTTGGCGCGGCCCTCCTCGCGCATCGATGCGGGCTAATGCCCGAGCCTTTTAATCCACGCGTCGTGCACTCGCTCATTAATGGTCCAAATGGGGAGATGCGAGCGGGGCGGCAAGGGAGGGCCCGCCAGGAGAGGCGCGAGAGGGAGAGAGAGGCTAGGGCGGCATCGCTCCGCTCCCATTAGGAGATGCAGCAGGCGGTGATGTCAGCAAATCCGGGATGGAGCGCCATGGTAACGGAGGCTGCAGCCTCCCCCCGCCTCACTCCCAGCCTCCGCGCCCAGGGTGGGTATCTAGGAGGGCACCCCAGGACTCCTCGCCAGCCCCCGGTACATACCCCTTCGGAATGTGGGGGGGTGACAGCTTCCCCAATGATCCCTCCCGACCCCTTTCCCATTGTAAGGATGTTGGCTGCGCAGCAAGGATGCTGAATAGTGACCAGGCCGGGTCTGCAGCACCAGGTACATGAACCACCCGAGATGCCGAGGCCAACTAGGGCTTGTAGATTACTGCTAGGGCTAGGCTCTTGTACCCCGTGCAAGAAGGAGGGGGGCGAAGGCCGACAAAAGGGAGCAGGAATAAGAAATAAAAGCAGGAGGTAGAGATGGGTTTCAGGGACCCTGGAATGATAAGGATGGACCATAGAGACAGATATGCAGATAGGGCAGCTACAGGGGGTCCACAGAGAAAGAAAGTGATGAGGTGCGACATGGAGGCAATCAATGACTCCGAGACGATGTCATGTTAAAAGGGGGGCTGGGAGGAGAGCAGGGTCCAGAAAAGATGGAGAGATGGCACATAAGAGTAGGGGAAGGACGACAGAGGCCGCGGAAACACAGAAATAGAAAAGTCAAGAGATGTATGGTCATCATCTGACCCGGTGCGATATTTAGGCCTCAGGATGCACAGGGACCCTGTTGAGGTGTTTCACTATAAGTATGATGTGGATGTGCTGTTGACAGGTTAGCAAACACTATCGAGAGATGGATTAAACCCCTGCTTTCAACAGCAGCGAGAATTGCTGTCATGAATATTTTAACCTCCTTAAGAATGCATTACATTCCCACAGTCCATTTTTTCAATAAAATGGTAAGCCTGCTCATTAGGTTCACTTGGCCAGTGTACAACCAATAATTAAATGTTCTAAACTTACCTTACTGTATTAGATGGGTGGCGTGGCCGCTCCAGACTTGGCGCTTTATGAACAAGTGGCGTAGGCTCAGTTTGCCTATTTTTTAGTACATGGACATCAACACTTGAGCAAGAGGCCAGTGATTCTTGAGCCCTTGAATCTGGACAGTCAGCCCATGGCGGAGGGCACAGATGTGCATCGATCCTCTGGGTGCCACCATGATAGCATGGAGTTGGCTAAAGAGAAAGGGTAGACTCCATTTATTTTCTTTGCCAGAGATGTGAGCATCTGGCGCTCATTGGTACCAGTGCTGACGGATGCTGGTTCTAGTCCTTAGCTCATGGGCCCGGGCATGGGGTGCGTGGGGACCGGTTCACAGAAATCACTTTTATTTCCATCGAGCACCTCAAAGAGATTCACCGGCCTCCAACAACACTAGGAATGTTCCTATATTATAGGATCAAACAGTCAAAGAAGGTCTCAGTAGCGGGATTATGGCCGGTAAAATCTGAACTCAAGGATATTTGGTTTCCTCTCTAATAGAATCTGGTAGCTCCATCAGGCTCTTTCCATGCTCAGTCTACGGCTAATGGTGATTCACTGGGTAAGGACTGCATAGCTTCTATAACATCCCTTTGTTAGTAGACCACACAGTATAGGAATTTATACTTTTTTCTATCATGTTATGTTTATTGGGTAAAGACGCTGTTTGTGTTGGTGGCACCGGTCATCATATATGCACCAAGAAATAGACAATGTTCTTCATATTGTATGTTGTATATTGTCAATGCTAATAAAAATAAGACATTTAAAAATGTAAAAAAGGAAGACTATTGATTTGAGAATTCACCATTATAAAGATATGTCCATTAATAATTTTGTCTGCATACAGAACAGTTTAAGAAGAGGTTGGGATAGGCTTAGGATTCTCCCATTGGAAACAATGGACCAATGTGATCATATGGCGTTTCAGCACCCTAGACAGCTCCATAGCTATCAAGTGTATTGAAATCCATTAACAGGTGCCCTGTGGTATCTAAAAGAGAAAACAGTGGGACCTACTCACAAAAAGCCATTTTAAAGTACATAAAGTAGAACTCTTCGAGTAATCTTTTATGTTCTCTTAGATGAATTGCGTTCTTCCTACAAACAGAATAACATTCTAGGTTGATGGTTCAAAGTTGGATTCAAAGTCACACTCAGATCCTGAGGCTCTAATTACAATATTGGGCCTGATTACAACTTTGGAGGATGGTGTTAATCCGTCCCAAATGTGACGGATATACCACCCTCCGTATTACGAGTCCATTATATCCTATGGAACTCGTAATATGGCGGGTGGTATATCCGTCACATTTGGGACGGATTAACACCCTCCTCCAAAGTTGTAATCAGGCCCATAGTGTGTATACCTGAGCTATTTACTCCGAAGTATTTTACCTCACCCACGAGTACAGGACTCGTAAACCATACCATGGACTACTAACAATACTCTTACCAAATCACACTCAGGCCTTCTGGAGCTAACCAGAACACAGAGCGCACACCTCAGCTACTCACTATTAAAACCTTTACCTCACTCAGACATACATACATCGTAAACTACCTCCTGGACTACTACCAATACATTTGACGTCTTTCAGGATAGCGATCTACCGGGAAAACACAAAACTCTTCAATATATCAAGTGACCGCTGAGCCTTTGTCCACATCTTCTTCACTCATGCTTCAGCCTTTTCCGTACTCGGTCCACAAGTTACACAGCACACTTCATACGATGTCCAAACCTTACCTGCCGAGATGAAGAACGGATGAGGACTGTTGGTAGCAAATAACCCATGCCAAAACTGCCAGGAGCGATTTTAGTGTCCCTCCATACACACGCTAGAAATTCATTTTCGCAGACAGAACAAAAAAAGACGTAACGGCTGGATTACAAGCCTGAAGGTACAAGTCGCTCACAACAACATCAGCTCTTGAAGACCAGAGTCTTCCTTGCAAGCCAAAAGCTTTACAACACCTGAGTCCGGAAAATGCATACATCATCTTCCTCATGGAAGTGCGCATCTGTCAAACAGCCCGGAAATGACGCAACTTTTTTGAAAACAACTATCCTGCACCTCTACAGATGTAAGGAAACGAGGCAGCCCTTTGCTGCTGTAAAAAAACACAATACGAAAAGAAAAAATACATTTCAGAGTAACTAACAAGAAATGTCTTTCGGCGGATTTCCTGACAGAACACCCTCCCATGGAGTGTCCTCCTAACAACTTAGGTTTGCATGGAAATCTCTGAATAATAGCTTGGGCTAATCCCTAGGCATGGATATGTTTTGTGGGTTCCCACTAGTGTCCCTGTCTGGACCATACCCTTTCCAGGCCTCTAGGTGGAATAACTAACATCTAAGTCTTTTTGAATCCAAGATACTTCAGACTTGGTACTCAACCTGTCCGTCTATCTGGATAGGGATAGTGGTGGGCTCCAACCAGGAGTCTATGTTTACTGGTTTTATCAAAGAAACATGAAATACTGGGTGAATTAAGATCAATGTGGGTAGCAGTAACTTCATTATTAGTGGATCAAGTACTTTCGTGATCGGAAAAGCACAAAAACATTTGCAATAACATTTAATGCCCTGTTTTATTTTCAAATGTTTGGTAGATAACCTTAGTTGGTCCCTATCCTCAAATTGAGGAGCAGCCTTACATGTTTTATCAGCAAATCTTTTAAATCTCGCTTTTGCTAAGAGCAAATTCTTTTGGGCCCTTTGATCAACACCTTCAATTCTCTTTAAGTAATTATGTACTGCAGGAATCCTTGGTTCTTTTTCTATTATTTAACCAGTAGCCTTGCAACGGTAGTTCTGGTCATTGAAAAAAGGAGAAAATCCAAGAGATGCACGAGACAAATTATTGTAGGCAAATTCAACTAGCCATAATATTATCTCCCAATCTTCATCATGTAGAAGCTGATAACGAAGATACTTTTCAAGAATCTGGTTTACTCCCTCAGTTTGGCCGCCCATTTGTGGATGTTAACCAGACAAAAGTCAAGTTTTGATGCATATTTGTGCCCTCAATTTTTACAAAACTGAGAGATAAATTGTGCTTCCTTATCAGTATCTGCATTGGTTCAGGATTTTCTAAAGATTTGGGAGGGTGTACTCTCTTCTTTCAAGATATTATTATTTTGCAACCTGTTTTCACCCTTTTCCCTGTAAAGGGTGATCCAATTGCATTACCAAAGCAATTGGGCCTGACCAAGATTCAGGGGGATTCTGTACCTTAGATAATAAATCTTTCAAGTCCTCCTTTAACTCCCAATAAAATGGTGTATGTTGGACCTGACCCTTCACGGAGACCCCCAAACTTTTTGCCTTCCTCCTCTAATTTTTGTTGGACGTAGGACTCTCTGCACTTTACCATTGCTAACCAGTGCTAAAGTGCTTGTACTCTCTCCTTAAAACATGGTGACATTTGCTTAACCTACATTGGCATATTTAATTTACTTATACGTCCCTAGTAAGGTGCACTACATGTGCCCAGGGGCTGTAAATTGAATGCTACTAGAAGGCTTGCATCACTGGTTGTGCCATCCACTTAAGTAGCCCTTTAACCATGTCTCAGGCCTGCCACTGCAGAGCCTGTGCGTCAGGTTTACACTGCCATTTCGGCCTGGCAAACCCTTTTCCAGGCCTAAACCTTCCCTTTCATACATGTAAGTCACCCCTGGGGTAGGTCCTAGACAGCCCAGAGGGCAGGGTGCAATTTTGATAAAAGCAAGGACATGTACTTTTAAGTTTTACATTTCCTGGTAGTGAAGAGCTCCCAAAGCCGTTTTTCACTACTGCAAGACCCATCTCGCCCACACAATAACATTGGGCTTACCTTAACACATTTTATAAGTGTAGTTCACAATCTGAAAGAGAGAAACATTTCAAGTTTGTGTCTCTGGAATCACAATTTAAAATCACAACTTATGGTGAAGACTGATTATAAATTGCAACTCTGAAGATGCCACTTTTAAAAAATGAGGCATTTTCTTACCTTAGACATTTGGTACCTGCCGCCTGTCTCTTATCACTTGTCTGGGGTGAGTGACTGCTGGACTTTTTGTATTTCCCATAGACAACCACACAGAATGGGAGCTTAGGTGTGACTTGATGGGCCATCCTAACAGGATGGGAGAGAGGAGCTGTCCACAGCCTAACTTACACCTGAATAGGCTGTGTCCTGCCCCCACACAAAGAGGCGCATAACCCTCTGTAGTGAGTCTGAAGCCAGGACAGGAAGGATAGGACCTCTGTGCACATCAAAGGCCTATCTTTGAAGTCTCCTCCACTTCAAAGGTCCAACTGGGAATAAGTACTGGATCTCTGACCAACGGAGTACACTTCTGGACCTGTGGATACCATGCCAGGAAGAAGGGTTGCTGTGCTGTTACAAGGACTGCCACTCTGCTGGACTGCTATACTTTGCTGGACTCCTGCTTTGCTGTGCTGAACTGCTACCTGCTGCCCTCTTGCCTGGGAGTGAGAAGGACTCAACCTGCATCTCCAATTCAGAATCCAGAGTGACTCCAAGGGCTAGCTGACTGGCCTCCTGATCTGAATTCTCAGGGGCATGAAAGACTTCCAATCAACCTACTCCTGCACCTGGACTCTGCCATCTGTGAGTCTGCCCTGCTAAGTAGTGCCACTCCAATCCTGGACCCTTGGAAGTGGGCCTAAGGTGCTTGCTTCAGCAGAACCAAAGCATCCTCTGTCAACCAGATGCATTGCTGTTACTGCACAGTTTAGAACCGGCGCATCGCCCCAGTTGCGTGGATCAGAACCAGTGTATCGCCTCCGCTGTGTGGATTGACCCCGACACATTGCCTCTATTGCAGGAACACAACTGGGGCATCGCCTCCGGACCTGCCACATCTCAGAACCGACGCATCTCTGCTGCTGCGAGGAGAAAATCGACACATTACTTCTACTGTGAGGGGAAAATCGACTCATATCCTCCGCTGTGGAGACCAGCTCCACCTCGCATCTTCGTTGTCAGTGCAAACAGGATTAAGGTACTTTTGTTCAGCTGGCCTCACTCGGTCCCTGTATCCAGCCTAGTCTCCCTCACGGTTGGCCTGAACTTTTGACTTTGTCTTGGGCCGGCGATTTTGGCTTCTACGTGCTACTTTACAGTTTACTCTTTGAAAATGCATGTCTCAAGTTCTATGTATTGGATTTTTGTCATTTTGATCACATTTTCATTTAATAAAATCAGAGCTATTTTTCTGCCTTGGAGTGACATATTTTTGTGTGGTGTTTTCACTGTTTGAAATGTTGCACAAATACTTTACACATTACCTCCAAGTTAAGCCTGACTGCTCTGTACCAAGTTACCAGAGGGTGAGCATAGGTTAACTTAGGGTGTATTTGTGCCTTGCATCGACTAGATTTGTGGTTATGGCTTGACCAGGACTTATATCCCAGTCAACCAGGAACCCAATTTCTAACAGTGTAGCTGCTTCATCTTCTGGCCAGTTTGTTTCTGCAAACAATTGATGAAAAGATGAAAGGAAAGTAATCCAATCTGCATTATCTTATTTTAACAATTCATTATCAACAGCCCTTGTAAACATACATGTAGTAAATAACATTTTTAGCTCTGTTTCAAAAGAGTTGTCGTCATAATGAATGGGTCATATCTCTCTACTAATGTTATTAACAATGAAGCTGCACTATCTCCCGGATACAACCATATGAAAGTACCGTTTTGATAGTTCGTCTAGGAAGTCGGATGGTCTACACAAAAAATGTAGTTGACTCTGATCGGCACAAACATCAGATTTATTTATATCTCCATAAAACCTCTTTGGCGGGGGTAACGGAGGGGGAGGAGGTGCTAATACTTGAATAGGGAGTGTTTGTGGCATCGCAGAACTAACATCGATATCAGTGGCACCCTCAATGACACCTGAGACGCAGGACACGTTAATACTGGACTGGCTCGTGGTTCTACTAGGAAAGGCAAACTCTGAGAATTCTGATAGTAGAAATTTTTTCACCTGGATTTAGAGTTTCAAATGTATAATCATTTGTGCACCTTAGATAATTATTACAAAGTTATTATCACCAGAACATTCCACACTGGTTCGATATTGCAGACTTTTGTTGCTTTTTGCTTCCAGTTTCATCTATCTCCATGGTAATAACAGTTTAGCAGTGAATGGTTGGACAGCAACACATGTTTCATCCCTTGGTGGAGCACTGGCCTGGGGCATTTTCAAGGCTGTAAATAATTATCCATACAATACAATGAACTCAAAGTTCTCATTCAAAGCACAGATGGTGATAACAAGTGAAAGGCACTCTAGTATCTCACTGCACCCGTGTTTGCTATTTGTAACAGTGCAAAAGTGTCACATTTGTGATTTATTTGTGGCAGAGCATGTTATAAAACCATATGGTTCAACAATATTTAATTCTTTGGATTCCCATACATGTATGCAAAAGCAGAGTATTGGTAGAGTGGTGGACAGTTTTATGTCTTGTCTAATGGCGCAATTGCTTATAAATAAAACAAGGATTTAGCAGTATAACAGAAGTATGCAGAGAGGATCTAGGTGAAATTTGTGTTAGGTGGCGTCAGGGTTACTCGAGTGAGGGCGAGGGTACTGGCTGGAAGGAGGTCGACCATTTGTAAATTGATGCACCCTACGTATGGGGGATGAACTTGGTGGTATCCGTGGGAATGAGTATACCATGTCAGCATAGTATTAAACGAAGGATGAGAAAGAACACGAGTCAGTGTCTACACAAGGGTGACTGCATGGTCCTCTCCTAAGTATGCCAAGCATCCCTAACAGCAGTTTGTGGTACAGGCTAGGTGTTGCCCTTGAAATGGAAGGTGGGATTAGCACCGCTATTTCGAAATAGGATAGTGGTGATATGGTTTTATGTTTTTCCTTCTATCCAGCGTTCATTTGTAGGAGAGAGGGTGTTGAGGAATATTCAAATACAATAATTACAAATAGAAAGTTCTAGTGTGGTAGACGGAAATTTCAGAGCTGGTTAACATAGGCATGTAGGGGCACAAAAACACTTTTGTCAATCAGTCCCTTGGTTGTTAGCTTTAAGAAGTGCCCATGGAAGACCTACCTACATGTGTGTGTGCATGTGTGTTTGTACATATATACACATATATAGGGATTGGACCCCCCACACCCAGTGGAGGAATGAGGTAAGAATGGTGCCCCATTTTGCAACCTCTGAGAGCAACATGAGGCTTTAATTGTGTCCACATTTTGGCAAGCACCATTTGAAATTACCATTGGACTAAGAACAAATTATTTTTAAAATTCATATTTAACTAACGGAAGAGAATACATTGTTTTTCTCCCGAGGAAGGTAGAAATTATATCTCTGTTCCAACTTTGGTCGTGAGTTTTTAAATTGCTAAATATTTTTTCTGCGCCGCATTGTGTGTGTGTGTGTATGGGGTTGGGGGGTAGTTATATATGTATATTTGAATGTGAAGCCATATGTGCTTGTCAATGCTATTTGCATATATATAAAGTTCATGTGCATGTCAACACTGTTTTCACACATATAAAGTTAATGTGGAGATTTGTTACTGCACATTATATACGTGCAATTGTGAAAATAGGTAGCTGATGGTAACGTTTATGCTATTAAAGTTCTGGGCAAATTTTATGTTCACGTGGTACGGTTTATTATTGGACAGCTGTGATATATGGTTGAGAGGTGAATGCTTGAAGACTTAACAAATTCATCACTTTTCCAAGGGGATAATTAATTTTTCTGTTGATACCCTGCTCTGTCCCCTTGGTCTGTGGGGCCCCCCTCTCTAAATTAGTTGTAGGGACTGGGCATTCCCTGTAGAAGACACAACTAGAAACACAACATGTATAGTCCTCCAAATCTCACCAGGTCCAAGTGTGACTACCTGCTTCAGTCCAGATTTTCCTTTGCATGCTCGGGCTTATAGTCTTGTGTAGACAGGGGAGGAGGGCAGCAGGCTCAGACCTTATTAAATGATCATGCAGGAAACTTGCCAGTAGGATTAGATGCCCCCCCAAGTCTAAAAGTGGAAGACCCACTGATGGGGTCAGCCTGTCCACTAGGATACGATAAAAATTGGCCATTGTCTTCTGAGAAAAGCCACACACCGGGATGGTAAACGAAGCAAAGAGAGGGCAGTGGAATCCCTATGGATTTACATTCTCTCTGCCTTAGAGGGTATTGTCCCTAGGTTTGAGAAGGTGTTTCTTTGACTAACTTGCATGTGTAAAGGAATCTGCAGGGCGGATGAAAGGACTTGGGCCTTCCATCAGTAGCAAGTACAACTGTCCCCATGTGTGCCCTGCTATTACAAGCTCTAGTCTATGTTAAATGGGCTCTGAAGTACAGGACCCCACCACTATTGTGCCATCTAAGGGTATGAGAATGTGATGGGATGTTGACCAGTATCTGCACTCCTAAGGCTAGCTAGGTGGCTACTGGACTATTGGGACTTCAGTAACTGACACCTAGACACCATGTACCTGTAACCAGAGCCCTAACATAGCCAGGGCAGTATTCTGTCTGAGGAAGGGCGCTCACTTCAATTCCTTTTGGTGATGAGCTACTGAGTGGACCAATACATTTTGAGGTGATAGCAGCTGCTGATCCCAAATTGCTGCAATACAAGTCTTGTCAGCATTGACCTAGCTTTGAAGAGTAACTCTGTGCAATAGTTTCTGTAGACTGCAGTGTTAATTGTTGTATAGTGCATAGCAAATCTGCAAAAACATTACAAAACCAAACATATGTCCACCTATGTTTGATCATGGAAAAATTGGCGCTGATTGGCCTTGAAGTGTAACAATAGTGGAGTTCAAACTTTCCATTACAATTGGCAAACAGAAATTTTGGACAGCGAGAATAACGCTTGCAGAAAGTCTACACCAAATAAATACTGCTGGGACAGGTAGGAGGTACAAAGCATGAAAAAAGATCATGCTTTGTGCCATTGGCATTGTGGGCAGTGGTACAGGGTGCAGAGGCCCTGCTCTTTGCCTGTTGGACAAGGCGCTAGGCTCAGTGGGCAGTGAGGCGCTGACGTACTGGGCTCAGGCCGTGGTCAAAGATCACGTCCTTAGTATGTCTTGCATGCCACTGGTGCAGATTGTGATCAGAGAGTTCAAGGGGAGGGGCACAGGTTGCACAAGGTGTGGTCACTGTCCATAAATAGTGGGCACTGGGGGCAAGAGGTACAGACACAATCTGAGCAGTTCTTAAGGTGAGTCCTTACAAAGCCCCAAATAATCACTGAGGAATATTTGCTTAAGGAAGCTATATTTGTCTAAAACAGTGAATCAGCCAGTGCTATGAAAACTTTAACATCTCAAGAAAACATGGATTTATGATTAGAGTTTAAAACCTAAAAACCTCTATGCAGACTTATCACCCTACAAAAGCACTTTTTTGACTTCTTATGTGTGGTGTATTTACAGCGCTTATTGAAAGTCTACAACCCTTTGAACGTTTTCCAAATTTTGTGGTGCCCTGTTTCAGAGTATCATGCACCTCAAAGGGGAACATTTGTACTCATCCTCTTAACATACTCCATACCTTTAATTCGAAGATGTTTTTATTTTGAATATATATATCATAATGTAAATCTCCATCCTTCTGACTTAAAACTAGGTGAATGCCCTTTAGGTAGAGTGAAAGCTGTCAGTCTGTTGGGACTATTCTCTATAAACGTGGCGCACTCAGATTTGCTAATATTTGACTGTTAATATTTGTCCAGTCTTCTTTATCTATCTGTTTAAGTTCTGTCAATTTCCTTGGGGAGTGTCGATGGACCTCAATTCTTAAATCATACGAAATGTTTCAATCTGATTTATGTTTGTGCTCTGGTTGAGCTGGTCACTGACTTTTATATGTTTGTTTCTGGCCACCTCAGTGTACCTTTTGCTCACTGCTTCTGGTGGCTGTCATGCTGGATTATGAAATCTGCCACGTTTCAACTTACTTGCAAAGGGCAATGACCTTTCTGTAATTTGCTCCATTCATAATCCCTCCTATCCTGACAAGGACCCAGTCTCTGCAGGCAAGGAACATCCCCAGAACAGGTCACCCCCTCTATGCTTCCCTATAAGGTTGGATTTTTGGGGTGATGTGTTCCATTTCTCCCAAACTTAGGCGGTCATTCTGACCGCGGCGGTCGGCGGTCGCCGCCCGCCAAGCGGTTCCCGCCGAAAGACCGCACCGCGGTCAAAAGACCGCGGCTGCCATTCCGGCTTTCCCGCTGGGCCGGCGGGCTACTGCCGGAAGACCGCCGGCCAGCCCAGCGGGACAGCCCCTTCAACAATGAAGCCGGCTCGGAATGGAGCCGGCGGAGTTGAAGGGGTGCAACGGGTGCAGTGGCACCCGTCGCGGTTTTCACTGTCTGCACAGCAGACAGTGAAAATCTTTGTGGGGCCCTGTTAGGGGGCCCCTGCACTGCCCATGCCAGTGGCATGGGCAGTGCAGGGGCCCCCAGGGGCCCCACGGCACCCGTTCCCGCCATCCTGGTTCCGGCGGTGGACACCGCCAGAAACAGGCTGGCGGTAACGGGGTCGGAATCCCCATGGCGGTGCTGCAAGCAGCGCCGCCATGGCGGGTTCCCTGGGCCAGCGGGAAACCAGCGGGAAACCGCCGGCTCCCCTTTTCCGACCGCGGCTTTACCGCCGCGGTCAGAATCGCCAAGGAAGCACCGCCAGCCTGTTGGCGGTACTTCCGCCGCACTCCGCCATGGCGGTCATGGACCGCCAAGGTCAGAATGACCCCCTTAATGTTTTGCATTTCAGCCAAAAGTATGTTTTTATCTCGTTAGACCACAAAACCTTAGGACACTTGCTCTAACTTTGCTTGCTTCTCTTCTGAACTTAGTGCCTATCCAGATGTGTCAGTACAGATGTGTGTCTTCCCTTGGATGTCTTGAAGCCCAGAAGAACAGAAGCCAACTAAGCAGTCCAGAAGCCCGCACTCTGCAGGTCCTTCAATGAATCCTCATGTCATCCAATCGCTCTGCATTCTCATTAAAAGGAGGACGAAGAGAAAGGTATCATAAGTTTATGTCTGTTCAGGCCGAGTTGGTCCTGAAACCCTCTACCTCATGCCTCACTATTGCTATAGCAATCTCACTACCCAGAATCTCACTCTGAACATCAAACACCCTCACCATAGCTGCACAGCATATACAATCTCATCCACCTTCCATGAACATGGCATCTACAGCATAAATACTCCAACTAATGCTCATCAGCACACATTGAAGTCAACCTCGTCCCTGACATTACTGAGATCATCAAGCAACACAACCATGACAAAAGCATGTCTCACATCCACTTCCTCACGTCCTTGATGTCCTCATACCCAGGGGCTACATCATCCAAAGCACAAAGTGCATGCACAAGACACGAGGGAAACACCATAAATCTCCCTGCCATGAGCCCTTAGTGACCTGACAACTTCTCTGTCTATTGAGCTTCTTTCCTACCACATCTACTCTCTGTCTCTGACTACTTTCTTTCTACTGAGCTACAGACCCCCTGAATACCACAAGAACACGATAGAAGAAATCACAGACCTCCATTCAACACACTCATCCACATTCATTTATTATTTCTACCTTCTTGGTAACTTAAGAATGAAGGCAATGTAAAAATTCCTCTGTCCACTCCTCAGTACTCTAGATGTCAAACCAACCCATTCCAAATAAAGCACTCTCAATCTCATTGTCGTGGGTCATTCTCAATCCACAGCAAGGACCCCAAAATCCTGTACTGGATCGACATATCTCTTCACCATTTTTCACACCATACTAAAGCACTGAGGCCAAACACGACAAAAAAATAAACATTCCTCTTCTTCAAAGAACTCATTATAGAAGCTCTCCAAGAAGAACGTAGCAGTGTATCATTTTTTTAATAACCCACATCAGATGACAAACTCCCAGAAAAAACAAGTAGAACTTAACACACCAATGAGACCATCTGAGAATATAAATGTGCAACACAATAACAAATAAATAAATGCAGGTGCACCAACAGCGCCAGTGACATCTCCTTCTCAAATCACTCTGTTCTGCAGCTAATAGAAGCAAAATAGTCTTCAAACTGTAAAGTATTCTTCAAGCTGTCCCCAACACTCTAATCATTCAATCTGTTAACAACTGCAATACATCAGTCACTTGGAAACCGACAAAATTAGATCTCACAATGACAGCATGGAACAGGCATCCAACCCCACATTGCTCCACCCCCAAGTGGATTTCCTTCTCCCTCATTTTGCAAGTTGAGCACACCACTATCATTAACTCACCCACAATTATCCCCTATGAAGATGACACACTGCCTATAATGAAACCTTTCCAAGACGACACCCTCATACTTACCATGAACATGGTCAATACCTTCCTCAGCCAAGGAAACTTACTGGATGCCTCTAAATAGGACTGATCTTCCCTCCAGTTGAAAAAAAACATTCACTTGACCAGGCTCTCTCACGAACACCCCTCCATCACCCCTAGGCTTTCATCAGACAAATCCTAGAGGCCTCCACCAATCTCCAGGAGCAGATGTGCAACAACAATCACCTTCAACATTTCCAGTCTGACTTTGGACTCAGCAGCATGAAAACAGTCACTCTTCAAGTAGTGGACAACAACCCACCTCAACATCTGTTGGGAATGTACCCTTTCTACATGGGCACTGCAACTTTTTTGCCCATTTTCCTGAAACTTATTCTTGTTGGCTATAGAACTCTGTGCACTTTATCCCAAGTAACCAGTAGTAAAGTGCCTGTGCTCCTCCTTTCAAAATGGTAACATTGGTGTACACCTGATTGGCATATGTAACTTACCTACAAGTCCCTAGTTTATAGTTCCAAAGTGTACCAAGGGTCTGTAAGGTAAATGCCATCAGTGCCCTGCAGCACTCATTGTAACATCCACAGCAGTGACAATGTAAACATAACTGCAGGCTTGCCACCAGTAACATGACTGTGTAGGTTTTACCAGCAAATTCAAGCTATCCAAATAACCCATTTTGACAGGCCAGCACAATCCATATTTATAAATCACCCATAAGTAGGCCTTATTATCCAAATCCAAAATATGTCCATACAGTGAAAATGCCCTCAAAGCTATTTTCACTGTAGCAGATTTGTTGCAGCAGACTCGGCTATTTCATAGGAAAACACTGGGATGCAACAATAAATACTAATCTTGTATTTATAATGTCTTACAAATGTATTTCAATGGCGAAGCCGCAATTGTTGTAAAATACATTACATGACCTCGCGTTCACTCTGAGCTCACCGCCACTCTGCTTCCCGGTCATGGTGACAGGCTTATCAGGGCCTCCTCTGTCTGCATTATCATACAAGCTCCACATCTACGCACCTACAGCTGCTTGGCGCAGCCATACTCACTACAGCTTTATGACTATACTAAGCCCAATTGAACCATTGAGCAACTTCTCTACCAAGTACTACCATCACCTATATTGGCTAACTGCCCCAGCCTTGATGAAGTCACCTGTGTGACGAAACACGTGTTGGCTGTATCTCCATGATGTCTCTATGATTTCGAACACTTACAAATAAAGACACCATCTGCAAACAGGATTTGAGACTCGCTTCAACTTCATACTTCTCCCAACTCATTACGACACCAGGATTACCTATTCTCGTTTTACTGTTGGACATTTCTCTCTGTGTGCTGTGGCCATCTTGTCCCACTTTGTTCTAGGGTACTTCTAGCACCCGTTTGGTGCCTACCGGGTAGTAAGGCACCGGGCCGCTCTGCACCAAACTTCGCTTATACTTCTGTATTCCGTAAAACTTTTTGTTTACTACCTAGAGGTGCGGCGCCTCTCACCCTTACTACCCTCTCTTTTCTCTTTCAAATTGTTGTAAATAGTACAGAATGGTAACTTTTAAAAATTACCTCTGCCTTGCCTGTAGCCTTTGGAAGCTAAATCTGCATTTTGTTTTCCTACTTTGGCCAGCCAGGAATTACCATTTAAATGGGCATGAATAAGGTCTGAATTTTCTCCCAGGAGAAAACAATAGACTGGCCTGAATGAGCAGAGATCCTTTTGTGTCTAGTCCTGCTTTTCATAATACACTTTGGACGCACATCAAAGAGGCCACCCCTGTCACAGGCAACTGTTAGCTGACACCTGGGCAGCACCCTTCTGTTGTCTTCCCAGCCAGTCAGGCCCCAATCACAGTTGGTCTCTTTTGACATAACAGGGTCACAGCCCGTTTAACATGACTGCTAGTTTTACATATGACATTTGCAGTGCACTTCAAAGAAGGAAAAAAGAATGCCAAAACAATTTGTGTCCATCCACTGTCTGGTTGCTGAATGGTTAGCTTTGTTATACCAGACCTCTGGCTCTGAGGTTCTTGATGGTACAGGGACTGCGTCAATCTGTATTTTAGTGTTAGATGTGGGAGGACACCAGGATTACCTTGTACACTCTCCACACACACATACACCCAGTCC
Source organism: Pleurodeles waltl (assembly GCF_031143425.1). Taxonomy (NCBI): domain Eukaryota; kingdom Metazoa; phylum Chordata; class Amphibia; order Caudata; family Salamandridae; genus Pleurodeles; species Pleurodeles waltl. The sequence goes on along the minus strand of NC_090445.1, from coordinate 118,479,539 downwards.
TCAGAGTCTAAGTTTAGTGGGGCTGAAGAGTTCTGCCATTTTGAAAATGCCAAAGTGGGAACAGGATGAACCCGGTTAGTGTATCTGACCCACACTTCATTACAGTCATGCCAAATTGCAACTAGGTCCTGTACTACAGCGACCAATGACTATCATTGACCCTTTGTGCTTCTTGGCACTATTTCTACTTAAAACTTCAGTTTGTTTATTAAATTTTACTCTATTTTTCTAATTTGTTTTTGGATTTTTGTTTTGTTTTACAGTTTGACTTTATTACTTTGCCTCTCTAAGTTAAGCCTGATACTCTGTGCCATAGCTACCAGTGGATTGAGCTCAGGATTATTTAATTACATTAGTGGTTCTCCCTGACAAGGATTGTGATTATTACTTGAGGTGGGTACTTGACCTCCTCAACTAATAACCAAGGGCCATATTTATGGCCTGATTTGTGTCGCTCTTGCACCATGCAACGCAAACCTTAAGTAAGATTTATGAATCCACACAAGGCCATCTAGCATGGCCCTGCATGGCTTCATAAATATGGCTTCATAAATATTGTGTAATGTAATGCAGTGCAAAGCCCTGCACTACAATACCCTGCACCAAGGAGGCGTTTCCATGGGTGTTGTGTGGGTATTCCCACGCGACATCCATGGATTTTGACACATTCCCAGATTTACAAGAACTTGTAGACCTGGGAATGCGCCAAAAAGATACGCCTCCTAGAAGATGCGTAACAAGGAGAAATATGTTTTCCTTTTTCCGGTGTTTGATTATTCCCCCATCCTCTGAGCCAGCCCTTTGAATGCATACTCGCATACCTCAACATGGAGATCCACCAATATGCTGACAACACTCTACTCTAATACAAATCTCCTTACTATTCAGTGACTTAAAACTTTCCTGAAACTGATCCAGATATGGATTTCAAACACCTACCTGACCGTCAGCCACACGCATTCAGAATTTCTACTGATTTGCAAAAATAATGAGCAACCAACGATTTCAGTGTGGTTATGTGGGATGAGCCTACACAGCTCGTAAAATGTACTTGGATTCATTCTTGACACTGAACATTCCTTAAGTGAATACACTGCCACAGAATATAACACAGCATAGTAACAGCTATCCCTCTTGGAAGAAGTGAAACTCTTCCTTCCAGAAACTGACTTCAGAACAACAGCATTAAGCCCTGGTCCTCCCTAGCTCTAAGGATGCAGGAGACTGCCCAGCATATTAGCAACTCGGAATCACATCCTAGATGATGTGGCATGCATTGTCAATGGCCTGAAGAAGTTCAGCCACATTACCTCATTGCTCAAGGGACTACATTTATGTTTTTTAATTTATTTAACATGTGTAGTTAATTAAAACTGTTACATGTATAGTAACTGCCGAATAAAAGACGAATCAAGGCCCATATTTATACCTTTATTGCGCTGCATTTGCGTCATTTTTTTTTACACAAAAGAGGCACAAAAGTACAAAATACAATTATATTTTGTAAGTTTGCACCACTTTTGCGTCAAAAAATGACACAAATGCGGCACAAACAAAGTAAAAATATGGGCCCAAGTGCCTTGATTAGAAACTTAGTGACGATACACATAAAACTCATTTAAAGGGCAATTAGTGAGAGTGAGATACAAGTAGCTACATTAGCTCCCCCAATAGGCCTTCAGCTTCTTCATCAGCTGCGTTACCCACGAGACAATCTGAAACAACACCTCCCTATACCTGGCTGAGAAACGATCCACCTCAGACAGTAAGTAACACACCAGGATCTGTGCACCCAGATCCAGAATGAAATCCATCGGGACCGTCCTAACCCAGCTCCAATCTAGCAAAGAGCTAAGACACCCTTTAAAGAACACCAGGGAATAATGCAGTCACACCTTGCAGAGCAGCTTCCCCTCCTACCACACGTCGACTGTCTCTTTGCCTTTGCCCCTGTACAGCACTCGCTGCTTTCGGATAGATTTATGCTATATATATCACACACACACTTACAAGGGCCAGGGCATTTAATGACCCTAGACAACGAAATGCAAGAAGGAAAAGAGCAGAAGGCGGATCATTTACATTCGAGTACCCAGGATCTGGAACACCATTTTCACCAACATCATAAGTGGTTCAGACCTTCAGTAGTTCAGAAACTACACACAGGTGCATCTCTTCAAAGAGCATCACTAGTGCGGTCCTGCGTGGGAGGGGCCTCCTGCCAACATTAGGCTGCTCACAGCATCAGAGACTTGCTGGCTGTTTTCACTAAATGAAATGATTCATCAGCGGGTTGCTATAGGTGCCTGGCAACTGGAATATAGGATATATGCTAAAATGGCTCTGAGGGTGCTTGCATACAATTCCAGGACCAAAGTGACACCCCGACTTTCAGAGGCAGCTGCAGCACAAGGGCAACTCTAGCCCAGCCCACTCATCCTGTTCGAAGACTTTGGTGAAGAGCCTAATTTTGTGGCAACACTGACCCCTAGCGGGCTTTTTCAAAAATCCTCTTTGAAGCATTGAACTTTTGCATTGTAGTACGTTCTTTTTGGACAATACCTTTATAGCCCTTGTTATTACTGTGTTTCTGCTATTTACAATGGATAGAACTTTAATTTTAACTTGTTAATTTTTTACCCTTTTTCACCTCGTGGCCAATTTTGATCATTCTTTTCTGCATTTTTGCTAATAAAGTTTTCTATTTATAAATAACTCTTGTTTGGACCACAAATGTGCCGGAGTGCCTGCTGGAAACCAGTCCACCTCTGTGGATTCCCTACTGCCATGTTGTAGTTCACTCACAGGGATCTAAGTTTTTGCAAAAGACAGGATAGCTATCAAAGAGAGGGACTTGCAGACGGGCTGATACAGGAACCAACAGACACGCTTAGCTATGGGAGACAGGAGAAGACAGACTGGGCTATGGGACAGAGGGACAGACTGGCTGGGATTCGAAACAGGCAGATCGACTTAGATACTGAACGTAGGTTAAACAGTCAGGCTGAACTATAGTAAAGAGGGATCGACAGATCGATTGACCTATGAGAGATAGAAGCTAACAGAGTGGTCGAGGTATGGAAGAGAGAGGTACATACACACTGACTTATATCTGAGAGATAGGAGCCAACAGACCAACTGAGCTGAAGGGGAGACAGACCAACTGATTTAGGCAACACAGGTACCAACAGACACACAAACCAGAGATAATACACGGCTGGCGGGAGGGGCAGACAGACCGACTGAGCTGTGGGAGAGAGGCACACACAGACTGACTGAGATAAGCAACAGAGAGTGCCGACATGAACTAAGCAACAGGCGGTTTCCGGAGTCTAAGGCAACTTTATAGACCGACCGGCGTATTGTTCATCGGCCATGTTGAATAAGCTTCCCTGAGAAGACAGCTGAGTAAAGTCGGTCATATTTAGACGTGCCTGGATCCACCAGGGCGAAGAATGTGCCGTTGGAAGAGGCGTTATGTGGAGGACCCATCCTTCGTAAGATCTATTACACGTCCTTTGAGTCCTTTCGCAGAGGTAACGCCGCAGGTCAGTGTGGACCAGCCACTCTAGGCCCGGTGGGAGTTCAGGGAGCCTCGGTGGCGGAGCAGAGCGGACGATGGAGCCCGAGGCACTTCTACTGGCATGTATCCGCCTCACTCTCGGCAGAGTGCTTATCGTGAGATACACAGGTGCAACCCGCAGGCTTCATTACCCCTCGTTAAATCAAGACCTAAGTATTCATTGGTGGCACGAGTTACACTTATAATCAATGACGCTCACTAATCAATCAAAGGCACAAAGCTACACAGTTACCCCACGGCGAGTCAGCCGTATCCGTTGTCCTTGGTACTAAAATACTAACCTAGAGCCGTTCGGCACTGCTAAACTTATTCTATGCCTGTAGTGCTAACATGCTATCCCGTGGCTCTCCAGCTCTGTTAATGTTACTCTTTGTCATCGGTGCTCAAATATTATCTCATCGCTTGTATCGCTGTTCAGTTATCCTGTCATTGGCCTCGGTGAGGAAATGTTATCCTGTGGCTGTACAGCCCAGTGAGAGGTGCTGAGATGTTACCCTGTGGCTGTACAGCCCTGTGAGAGGTGCTGAAATTGTATCCTGTGGCTCTACAACCCTGTGAGAGGTGTTGAAATGTTATCCTGTGGCTCTACAACCCTGTGAGAGGTGTTGAAATGTTATCCTGTGGCTGTACAGACCGGTGAGAGGTGCTGAAATGTTATCCTGTGGCTGTGAGATGTGCTGAAATGTTATCCTGACCTGTTTTGGCCAGGTGAAACACTCCCCGCGCGCACAGCACCACCGAGCCGTGCCCGTGTTTCCCCCTCCCCGCCCTCGCTGCTCCAAGGGATCGAGGCCCTCCTGGACCCGATCCGCCCTGGTGCCTGGTGAGCGCTAGAGTGCTTTTCTGTTTCTTTGTTTCTCTGTCCATCTTTGTCGATCTTTGTCTATCTTTCTTGCATTCTTGCATTCCTTGTTCTGTTTTTTTCTGCTTTTTCACTTTTTGTCACTTTTCACTTTTTCTGCCCACTGCTCCCCCGTTTTGCGCCTTTTTCCCGCTCTCTCCCTGCTCCCCCACCCCCCTGTGCCCCCCTTCGCCCGCACCTCCCGCCTCCCAGCTGCTCCTCCCTCCCCCCTCCCTTCTTAATGGCGGTCACTGCGCGCTAAGGTGAGTGTCCCCTGACCTGTTTTGGCCAGGTGAAACACTCCCTGCGCGCACAGCACCACCGAGCCGTGCCCTTGTCTCCCCCTCCCCGCCCTCGCTGCTCCAGGGGATCGAGGCCTTCCTGGACCCGATCCGCCCTGGTGCCTGGTGAGCGCTAGTGTGCTTTTCTGTTTCTTTGTTTCTCTGTCCATCTTTGTCGATCTTTGTCTATCTTTCTTGCATTCTTGCATTCCTTGTTCTGTTTTTTTCTGGTTTTTCACTTTTTGTCACTTTTCACTTTTTCTGCCCACTGCTCCCCCGTTTTGCGCTTTTTTCCCACTCTCTCCCCGCTCCCCCCACACCCCCATTCGCCCGCGCCTCCCAGCTGCTCCTCCCTCCCCCCTCCCTTCTTAATGGCGGTCGCTGCTCGACCGTGCCGCTGGCGCGCCAGAGGCGTGCCAGAGGCAAGCCCGTCTGCACCTGTCCGCGCCTGGACCGCGCCCAGTGCCAGAACCCCTGGACCCTGCAACAGCCACACCGCCAGCCTCCGTTACGACGCCAGCACCCTCCTCGCACTCAACACCGGTCGAGACACCACCTGCTTCCAGGCCACTCCGAAAAGCACACACGGACCCTTCTCCTGCCTCAACTGTAGCTTCACCTGCCACAGAACCTATAAACCTCACAGGACCAAGACCAACCACCTCCACTGCATACTCCTCACTCTGCACGTAAGCATGCCATCGAGCTCTGGGACCTGCTCAACACCACCACCCCGACGTAGCCTTCCTGACCGAAACCTGGTGGAACGACTCCTCAGCGCCTGACATCGCCATAGCCATTCCAGACGGGTACAAGATCTCCCGCAAAGACCGCATCAACGGAACCGGAGGAGGCATAGCCATCGTCCACAAGGCCACCCTCGAAGTCCACACCCACCTGGACGACTCCCTCAACTTCGCCGAACTCCTACACTTTCAAATCCACACCAACACCACCCTCAGAGGAATGCTCGTCTACAGACCTCCCGGACCCAGGGCACTGTTCAGCAACGCCATCGCCGACCTTGCCAGCACCCACGCACTCACCTCCATGGATTACATTCTCCTCGGGGACCTAAACTTCCACCTCGAAAACAATAACGACATCAACTCCACTACCCTGATTGACAACCTCGCCAACCTCGGCCTCAGACAGCTTGTCGACGCACCCACCCACGCCGCCAGTCACACTCTAGACCCCATCTTCTCCACAAGCGACCACATCACCTTCAACGGCACCACCAAACTCTACTGGACCGACCACCACTGCATCCACTTCACCTTCAAGAAACAAACCAAACACCACCACACCGAGCGACCACCCCGTCGATGCTGGAGCAAAGTCACTGAAGATCAGCTGACCAACGCCATAGCCCAGAAACCGCCCACCGACCCCATCGACCCTGACATCACCGCCCACAACCTCAGGCTATGGATCAACGACTGCGCCAACCGCCTCGCACCACTCAAAAAGCCCTCCAACAACCAAGCCAATAAGAAAGCCACCTGGTTCACCAACGACCTCCCAGCCTCCAAACGCAACTGTCGTAACCTCAAGAAGAAATGGCTCCACGAACGCACACCCGACAGCCACACAGCACTCAGGAACGCCACACGCAGACATCACCAACTCCTCAGACTAGCAAAGAGATCCTCCTTCAAAACCTGCCTGGAAAACAACGCTTATGACTGCAAAGAACTCTTCAACATCGTGAAGGAGCTCTCCAACCTCAGCGCCACCGTCAACGACATCCCTCCCTCCCAAGAACTGTGCGACACCCTAGCCACCGCTTTCCACCGAAAGATCGCTGACATCCATGACAGCTTCAACACCCCTACTACCTCAAACACACCAGTCTCCCCCTCCACGAGCTCCACCCGCACCAACCGCCTGACCTCCTGGACCAGCATCAACGACGACGAAAGTCGCAAGACCATGAATTCCATCCACTCTGGATCACCGTCAGACCCGTGCCCACACCACATATACAACAAAGCAGACACAGCCATCTCACCACACCTACGGAAAGTCATCAACATCTCCTTCGAAACAGCAAGATTCCCGGAAAGCTGGAAACACGCCGGAATCAACGCTCTACTCAAAAAACCGAAGGTGGACCCCAAAGACCTTAAGAATTTCCGGCCCATCTCCCTGCTCCTATTCCCGGTGAAGGTCATTGAGAAAATCGTCAACACACAACTTACCCGATACCTCGAAGACAACAACATCCTCGACCCCTCCCAGTCCGGATTCAGACAGAACCACAGCACCGAGACCGCTCTCCTCACCGCCACAGACGACATCAGAAGCCAACTCGACAATGGAGAAACATCAGCCCTCATCCTCCTAGACCTGTCAGCCGCCTTCGACACAGTCTGCCACCACACTCTGAAAATCCGCCTCCACAAAGCAGGGATCCAAGAGAAAGCCCTCGACTGGACCACATCCTTCATCTCCGGCAGAACCCAGAGAGTCCGCCTTCCCCCTTTCCAATCCGAAGCCACCAACATCATCTGCGGCGTACCCCAGGGCTCATCCCTCAGCCCGACGCTGTTCAACATCTACATGGCCCCCCTTGCACAAGTGAAATAATAGAACACGGTGTAATTTGAGGAGATGTGGCGCTCAGGATGCCAATCCACCCTATGTATATACCGGGGAGCCTCACAAGGGAAACACCCTACCCTTAGAGGTAAAACAACCTCAAAACTAAGAAAATGCACAATGAGGGACCCCTAAAGTAAACAAAGAGAATTTAAATATACAATTCACATGGAAAATAGTTACATATATCAGTCCATATTGCACCAAACAGGTCCTGGAGTCAACCAGTAAAGTCAATCGATAAGTCCAAAGTTTATTCAGAATGTTATTTCACATTAGACAGTCTGAATTCCAAAGAGATTTGTACTTCCAGCCTTCCAGCCAACACGTGTTTCGTCTTAGGAATTGTTTACATCCCTTACGACTTCTTCAGGGCTAGAAATCATAAACAACACGAACGAGTTAAGACCAATATGCTCAACCGTCAAGTTAGTAACAAGTGTGTGTCAAAGCCCAAAGGGAGGTGAAATTTAGAAAATAAAATCACCTAAGCTTGGTGAAAGGAAAGTAAGTCACAAAATTTAAACCTACTAGAAGACCTTCAAAAACATACCCACAACCAATACGTAAATAGAAGCTAACAGTATGCTCTACATAAGTGATAGACCATCTTCAAAACAAGTCTAAAACCAACCACATGCAACCCATAGTGCTTTAAAGCATCCAAAATACAAATATTCTATACCAAAATACCTTATTTGTCCACCAACACTTAAGCAACAAACGGTAATGCCAGTTAATCCGAAACAAATGTGCTCCAACGTATAAATTATCCAAATGGAAGTTCCGATCTACTGTCAAGAAAAGAACAGATATATCTATTTACGTATTGGTTGTGGGTATGTTTTTGAAGGTCTTCTAGTAGGTTTCAATTTTGTGACTTACTTTCCTTTCACCAAGCTTAGGTGATTTTATTTTCTAAATTTCACCTCCCTTTGGGCTTTGACACACACTTGTTACTAACTTGACGGTTGAGCATATTGGTCTTAACTCGTTCGTGTTGTTTATGATTTCTAGCCCTGAAGAAGTCGTAAGGGATGTAAACAATTCCTAAGACGAAACACGTGTTGGCTGGAAGGCTGGAAGTACAAATCTCTTTGGATTTCAGACTGTCTAATGTGAAATCACATTCTGAATAAACTTTGGACTTATCGATTGACTTTACTGGTTGACTCCAGGACCTGTTTGGTGCAATATGGACTGATATATGTAACTATTTTCCATGTGAATTGTATATTTAAATTCTCTTTGTTCCCCTTGCACAAGTGGCCTGCCAACACAACCTCAGCATCATCTCCTACGCCGACGACACCCAACTAATCCTCTCCCTCACCAAGGACCCACACACCGCCAAAACCAACCTCCACGAGGGCCTGAAGGCCGTCACCGACTGGATGAAAGGCAGCCGGCTGAAACTGAACTTGGACAAAACGGAGGTCCTCATCCTTGGGCCCACCCCCTCCGCCTGGGACGACTCGTGGTGGCCAGCCTCGCTGGGAACCCCACCAACACCAACTGACCACGCACGCAACCTTGGCTTTATCCTCGACTCATCCCTCTCCATGTCAAAACAGGTCAACGCCATCTCCTCCTCCTGCTACAACACCCTCTGCATGCTTCACAGGATCTACAAATGGATCCCAACCGAAACAAGAAAAACAGTAACACAGGCCCTCGTCAGCAGCAGGTTCGACTACGGCAACGTACTCTACGCAGGCATCCCGTCCAAACACCTGAAACGCCTCCAACGCATCCAAAACGCCTCCGCCCGACTCATCCTCAACATACCCTGCCGCAGCCACATCACCCCGCACCTGAGAGACCTGCACTGGCTCTCTGTCGACAAGAGGATCACCTTCAAGCTCCTCACCCACGCACACAAAGCACTCGACAACACCAGACCAGCCTACCTGAACAACAGACTCAGCTTCTACACCCCGACCCGACAACTCCGCTCTTCCAACCTCGCCCTCGCCTCCATCCCCTGCATCCGACGCAAATCCTCCGGCGACAGATCTTTCTCCTACCTCGCCGCCAAGACCTGGAATACCCTCCCGACCGACCTAAGAAAGATCCAGGACCTGCTCACCTTCAGAAGACACCTCAAGACCTGGCCTTTTCTTTTTCCCCAGCGCCATGAGACCCTCATGGGTATGTAGTGCGCTTTATAAGTGTATTGATTGATTGATTGATTGATTGATCCCGTGGCTGTACAGCCCTGTGAGAGTTGCTGAAATGTTATCCTGTGGCTGTACAGCCCGGTGAGAGGTACTGAAATGTTACCCTGTGGCTGTACAGCCCTGTGAGAGGTGCTGAAATGTTATCCTATGGCTGTACAACCCCGTGAGAGATGCTGAAATATTACCCTGTGGCTGTACAGCCCTGTGAGAGGTGCTGAAATGGTATTCTGTGGCTGTACAACCCTGTGAGAGGTGTTGAAATGTTATCCTGTGGCTGTACATCCCTGTGAGAGGTGCTGAAATGTTATCCTGTGGCTGTGAGAGTTGCTGAAATGTTAGCCTGTGGTTGTACAGCCCTGTGAGAGTTGCTGAAATGTTATCCTGTGGCTGTACATCCCTGTGAGAGATGCTGAAATATTACCCTGTGGCTGTACAGCCCTGTGAGAGGTGCTGAAATGTTATCCTGTGGCTGTACAGCCCTGTGAGGGTTGCTGAAATGTTATCCTGTGGCTGTACAGCCCTGTGAGAGGTGCTGAAATGTTATCCTGTGGCTGTACAGCCCTGTGAGAGGTGCTGAAATGTTATCCTATGTCTGTACAACCCTGTGAGAGATGCTGAAATATTACCCTGTGGCTGTACAGCCCTGTGAGAGGTGCTGAAATGGTATTCTGTGGCTGTACAACCCTGTGAGAGGTGTTGAAATGTTATCCTGTGGCTGTACATCCCTGTGAGAGGTGCTGAAATGTTATCCTGTGGCTGTGAGAGTTGCTGAAATGTTAGCCTGTGGTTGTACAGCCCTGTGAGAGTTGCTGAAATGTTATCCTGTGGCTGTACATCCCTGTGAGAGATGCTGAAATGTTATCCTATGGCTGTACAACCCTGTGAGAGGTGTTGAAATGTTATCCTGTGGCTGTACAACCCTGTGAGAGGTGTTGAAATGTTATCCTGTGGCTGTACAGCCCTGTGAGAGGTGCTTAAATGCTATCGTATGGCTGTACAGCCCTGTGAGAGGTGCTGAAATGTTATCCTATGGCTGTACAACCCTGTGAGAGGTGTTGAAATGTTATCCTGTGGCTGTACAGCCCTGTGAGAGGTGCTTAAATGCTATCGTATGGCTGTACAGCCCTGTGAGAGGTGCTGAAATGTTATCCTATGGCTGTACAACCCTGTGAGAGGTGCTGAAATATTATCCTGTGGCTGTACAGACTTGTGATAGATATCCTCTGTCGTCGGTGCTGAAATGTTATCCTAAGGCTGTACAGCCCCGTGAGAGACATCGTCTGGCCTCGGCGCTGAAATGTTGGCCTCTGGCAGTTCAGCCCCATATATAGTATCCTCTGTCCCCGATGCTCAAATGTTATCCTATGGCGTTCAGCCCTAATAATGGTATTCTCTGACCGTCTTGCTGAACTATCATCCTTCGGGAGTTCAGCATTATCAAGTTATTCTGAGCCTGGTTGTCGAAAAACTCAGAAAGCTTCCCCTGCAGGCTTCCAGTGTCGCATGTGTAAAGAAATGTGGCTTTTTGATTTTACGTAAGTTTTTCCAAGTTACGCCTAAATATGTTTTTTTTATTCCATTTTCTGATGCAAAAGTACGCACTTATGTTTTTGCATAAGAACACTGGCAGATCGTTTTATCCCTACAATAATTTTGTACCGTGGAGAAATTCCTTCCACTAATTCCCCGCCATTCTTTGGGGAAATAGATTTATTCCGATTTACCCCTTTCCTTGACAGAAGTAAATCTCTGCCATTTTAACAGAGTTTGGAGGGATCAAAGGTGCATTTGGGAATACTTATAAAACTGTAAATCCATGGTGATATTTTGGGTGTTTTCAAACTCGCCGTGCATTCGCGCTTTTTCAAATGCCTACTTGCGAACGCTTATTCGAAAATCTTTGAATGAGTTAATTGATTTACGTGCATAAAATCAACTTTCACGATTAGCCAACGTTTTTTTTCACTTGTAAACGAAAATGGCGATTTCGGAGTGCAATTTAAATGTCCAGGCTCACGTAGTTTGTGAGCTGGACCGTGGACCGTATTCGTAGGACTCTCACAAAGTAAGTAGCCAATGGGGGAGAATGGTGGCTGGAGATAACAGCCACGTGTGACTTTGAAAGGTTGTATGTGTCTTCTGTTTTTACGAACTGCAAGAGGTTGTGGTTCACAGGTGAAAACAACAGGGGGTGCTGCGGTCAAGGGTCCCGACCTCTTCTGCGGAGGAAGACGTTGCGTGAAGGAGTCAGGGCGAAGTGCAGACCAGAGACCTACCCTCTTCAGCAGAGGGATACATTGCGTGAAAACATCAGGGCTCCGTATTCTTCCGCGGAAGGATATGTTGGTTGAAGGGAACAGGGGGTGCTGCGACCTAGGATCCTGCCTTCTGCGGAGGGAGACGTTGCGTGAGGGAGACAGGACAACTGGCGAGCAGGGTCCCGCCCTCTTCCACGGTTGGAGAAGTTCCGTTTCAGTCAGGGCCAGCTGTAGCGCTGGTGGTGCCTAGTACTACAATCATTTTTCGTGCACCCCCAAATCCACCCCCATTACCTCCTCCTCGGTTTCCGTCACTACCACCGGGCAAAAGTGCCCCTCATCTCTCCATAGTCTCTCTGTCACATACATTTCGCTTGTTTTGAATCAAAAATCAATAAAAAATTTTATAGAGCACGCTACTCACCCGTGAGGGTCTGAAGGCGCTTGTGTGGGGGGGGGGCAGGGGAGCTACTGTTCGAACAGCCATGTCTTGAGGTTTTTTCTGAAGAGTAGGAGGTCTTTGGTTTTGCGGAGGTTGGTGGGGAGGGAGTTCCAGGTTTTGGGGGCGAGGTAGGAGAATGCCCTGCCTCCTGTGGTGGTTCGATGGATGCGGGGGACTGTAGCTAGTGCGAGGTCGGCTGATCGGAGGTTGCGGGTGGGAGTGGAGTGTGGAAGTTCACTCTTTCGTTGAGGTAGGTCGGGCCGGTGTTGTGGAGGGATTTGTGTGTGTGGATGAGGATCTTGAAAGTGATTCTCTTGTCTATGGGGAGCCAGTGAAGGGATTTGAGGTGTGGTGAGATTAGTTCGTGGCGGGGGAGGCCAAGGACGATGCGTGCAGCTGTGTTCTGGATTCTCTGGAGTTTGCGTTTGAGTTTGAGTGTGGTGCCGGCGTAGAGGGCATTACCGTAGTCTAGTCTGCTGCTGATGAGTGCATGGGTGACTGTCTTCCTGGTCTCTGGGGGAATCCATTTGAAGGATTTTTTTAGAGTGCGGAGTGTGTGGAAGCAGGAGGAGGTTAGTGCATTGATTTGCTGTGTCATGGAGAGGGAGGGGTCCAGGATGATGCCGAGGTTGCGTTCGTGGTTTGCGGGGGTGGGAGCGGGGCCTAGGGCGGTGGGCCACCAGGAGTCGTCCCATATGGTTTTGTTGGGGCTGAAGATGATGATCTCGGTTTTGTTGGAGTTAAGCTTGAGGTGGTTAGTTGTCATCCAGTTGGCGGTGTCGAGGAGAGCAGCCTGTAGGTTGGTTTTGGCGGTGGTGAGGTTGCGGGTGAGGGAGAGGATGAGTTGGGTGTCATCTGCGTAGGAGAGGATAGTGATTCTGTGTGGTCGGAGGATGTTGGCTAGGGGGATCATGTAAATGTTGAAGAGTGTGGGGCTGAGGGAGGACCCTTGGGGGACTCCGCAGATGATCTTGGTAGCGATGGAATGGAAAGGTGGAAGGTGGACTCTCTGGGTCCGGTCGGTGAGGAAGGAGGTGAGCCAGTCTAAGGCTTTGTGGTGAATTCCTATGTTGTGGAGGCGTGTGCGGAGTGTGTGGTGGCAGACAGTGTCAAAGGCTGCGGAGAGGTCTAGGAGGATGAGTGCGACTGTCTCACCTTTGTCGACTTTGGTCCTGATGTCGTCAGTGCATGTGATGAGGGCGGTTTCCGTGCTGTGGCTCTTGCGGAACTCGGATTGTGAGGGGTCAAGAGTGTTGTTTTCTTCGAGGAAGAGGGATAGGCGGGCGTTGACTAGTTTCTCTGCAACCTTGGCAGGGAAAGGGAGGAAGGAGATCGGGCGATAGTTGGAGAGGATCTCCGGGTCGGCTTTTTTTTTTTTTAGGAGCGCAGTGATTTCCGCGTGCTTCCAGGGTTCAGGGTAGGTGGCGGAGTCGAAAGAGGAGTTGATTATGTTGCGGAGTATGGGGGCGATGGTTGTGCTGGCTTTGTTGTAGATGCGATGTGGACAGGGATCGGAGGGGGATCCGGAGTGGATGGAGTTCATGGTTTTTTCGGTTTCTTCGTGTGTGGTGGGGCCCAGGTGGTGAGTGTGGTAGGGGGGTCATGAGTGGGGGTTGAGTTGGGTGAGTGAGGGGTGTGTGTGGTGGGTGTGTGTGGTATGAAGCTGTTGTGGATGTCCAGGATTTTGTGGTGGAAGTGGTTGGAGAGGGCGTCACATAGGGGCTGTGTGTGTGTGGGGTCTATGTTGCTGGCTTTGGGTTTGGCTAGCTCTTTAATGATGGTGAAGAGTTCTTAGCTGTTTAGAGAGTTGTTGTCAAGGCGTGTCTTGTAGTGATCTCTTTTGGCGGTGCGTATGAGTTGGTGATGGGTGCGAATGGTGGCTTTGAGGGTGGAGAGGTTGGTTGTAGAGGGTTCTTGTCGCCATATTTTCTCCGCTTGGCAGCAATTGCGCTTGGAGTTCAGGGGTGAACCATGGGGCGTTCTTGATGTTGTGGGTGGCGATGTGTTTTCTGAGGGGGGCTAGTGTGTCTGCGCAGGTAGTGATCCATTTAGAGAGGCTGTGTGCTCCTGTGTTAGGGTCGTTGGTGTGGGGGAGAAGGTTGTGAGCCAGTTGGGAGTTCAGGCGTTCTGTGGGGATCTTGTCCCACATGCGGTAGGGTGTGGTGTGTTGATGGTGGTGTGTGGGGGGTTTGGTGAAGGAGAAATGGACGCAGTGGTGGTCAGTCCAGAGGAGTCTGGTGGTGTGGGTGTAGGCTATGTGTTGGCTTGAGGTGAAAATTGCGTCAAGCGTGTGTCCTGCTGAGTGGGTGGGTGCGGTGACCAGTTGTTTGAGTCCGAGGTTGGTGAGGTTCTCTATGAGGGAGGTAGAGTTGTCGTCTTGAAGGTTCTCCAAGTGAAAGTTGAAATCACTGAGGAGGATGTAGTCTGTGGAGGTGAGGGCGTGTGAGCTGATGATGTCGGCGATGGTGTCACAGAAGGCAGGGCGTGGTCCTGGTGGGCTGTAGATTAGTGTACCTCTGAGGGTGGAGTTGTTGTTAATGTGGATTAGGAAGTGCATGTGTTAAGGCACTGGAAAAGGCTAGCTTTGCCAACAAGAATATATATCTACCCAAAGGAACTGTTTTTAGTAATGCTAGGAACAGAGAATGAAAGACGGTGGAGAGAGAGGTTTGGGGGGGCCGCGGGGTGAAACATAACATCCCAACTTATTTTACGCAGTTTGCATACAGATTTTATTGACAGTTCGTAACAGTCTCTGTTCTATATAAGAGTTGTATCTTATGAACTGCAGCAACAAAAAAACCTCTGTGACAAAAGCAGTAATCCGCTCAGCTCTCCAAATAAAATACAGATCTGTGATCTGCACAGTACGTGATCTTTGCAGCAGGCATATCAACCCTCCGTGCTTCTTTATGGTGCGTCAAAACACCTACTGGATAAAACTCAATCTCTCTCTCTAGCAGGAACATTAATCACAAGAATTATCTTGACATTGTTATTGCTGCCATAAAGCTAGATGTACAAGGAAGACTCTGCAACAGATATTTTTAAATTGTGTTATTGCTAAACACAGTGCCCTCCATGAGGTCAGCAACCCCCTCCCCAGGTCAGCGCCTAGTGCGGCTGCACAAGTTGCACTGCCCTAAGGCCGGCCCTGGTTCCAGTCGTACAACTACTGAGATTGCTAGCAGGAAGTTAGCTTTGACTGTCTTTCTAGGCTCCAGGCTGAGGGAATTGCAGGGAAGATCAGGAGGTAACAGCAGAAGGCTTTAATGCATGCATGGTGGGCAAAGTGGCATGGAGTGTGCTGAAGTTCAATTCAGCTAAGATAGAAATATTGGTAAATAAAACGGTAGACAGGGCCACTGGAATTATGTAATAGTACACCTGCGGTGATATTCGCATAATTATAGATTTGCCTCTTTTGCCACGTAATCCATTAACTGCAGCATAATCTACAGATTTTACCAAACAAATTTTGTTTCTAGTTCAAATAGTTCAAATTATGCCCCACTATTTGCCTTTTTTCCTGCATAATTTACGAAACACTGCCGCATAATTTGGCCCTCTCATGCCACATAATTCCAGTGGCCCTGGCAGTAGATACTTGAGCTTCAAAGTTTTGGCCAGAATCTATGGTTCCCTGTTGAAACCAGTGTCATAACCATGCAGCTTTGAGGTATTGATCAGCTCTGACTTGACAATGCAAGATCAGATTGAGGGTTGGACAAGCTGATGCTTTTTGTACCTTTTAGTGTTGCACAGACTACTGCCCTAATCATGGGCGTCGATTCACCAAAATGCCAGGATTAGCCGAAGTGACATCATACACCCTTTGACCTTGATAATGTCACAGGAAGTGATGTCACACAACATTAACCCTCATGACATCACAATACTTGCACTCACTCTCACCCGACTCACTCATTTGCACTCTCTTGCTCACTCTTACTCTCACTCATAAATACTTTCTCACTCACTCACTTTCATACACACACACTGTCCCGCATACTAACATACAGGCTCACACATACTCATGCTCTATCACTCATATTCTCTCTCACACACATGCACTCACACAACATAAACTGAAAATCATTTTAATTTACTTACCTAAGATGGCAGTGAACGTTCAATTCCAGATCCTACTGCACCTTTTTTATTACATTAATAGTGAAAGATAGGTTCATAATCACTATTATTGTAATAAAAAATGCGCATAAAAGGATGCTGGAGCCTGGTGCTGGTAATGCAAGCCACAGCTATGTTTTTGGCACTTATTATTCCAACCCTGCTTAAGGGGTCGAAAGTGAATTCCAGAAGTCGCAAACAGCAAGCCAATGGTCGCAGCTGCGACCACTGGTGACCCCTAAATGACGTCCATGGCCCTAATCTGTTCTTTCCATACTAATGATAAGTATGAATGTGGGTATTTTTAGTGTCAAACTAGCCCAAGGCAGCAGACATCTGATGCTTCAGTATTGGAACCTTTTGTAGCGTCTCAACTTGAGTACTGCAACAACCAACAATGCTAGACTGTGTCAAGTGCAGAACACAGCTGCACAGACACCATTGAGCCCTCATTAGAATGGGTGCTGGTGGAAAATACCTTTTCTTCACAACAAGGCATAGTGAGCATGTGCTACAAATAGTACAGGAAATGCTGAATAATCAATGTATGCTTATTCATTACTGTTAGGTATGTTTTATCACATGTTATCTCATCACATTTCCCTCTCTCCCCCGCCTTTGCTAATGGTGTGTTCTATAGTACGTTGAGATGGGACATTATTTGACAGTAGGGACATTTTATTAGATTGAGTGTGCTCTTACAGAAATGGTTGAATAAATGACTTTGTGTTCTACCTTTGCCTCAAGTTGTAACATATCCAGGCTCAGCATTGAGGGCTCCAGTGCTTGTCGGGAGCAGTGTTGCCATCCTTGTGAGAGATGCGGCGCATCCGCTCAGTTGACGTCTCCTCTTCAGGCTGTTGAAGCTGCATCAGAGCAGAGCTCCACCGTCCATCAACTTACTGGTGAATGGCTTTGAGTGGAGTTTCCGGGCTGCTGTTCCCAAGCAGATGCCTTTCGTCACGACAACTGTTGAGACCATTCCCTCTTCTTTGGGGGGGGGGGCTGCATAGCAAACCGCAGCCATTCAGCTGCGAATCACCGCCTCCTTCGGCCTCAGTTTTTCTAGCCTGCTGCTTACAATCCCTTAGTGGTGCATAGTTATCGCTTGACTGGATTATTCCTCCCACCGTGGCATCCACACCTTACACCACTTTAACCCTACGGAGACTAAATTAGTTTTGGCTTCTACTCAAGAACTTAAAATTGTTAACTGTTAACCAGTTGTGCTGTTCCTTGTAATCACCCTGTGGTTCACACTCTAGCTTGCGTGAGTGCATCTGTTGTGAATCAATAGGTTTTGCGTAATTACCTGCCTCCAGCAGTCAGTCAGCATGCAGTAAAATCCATCACAGAAGTTCCTGTAAAATAGAGAGGCTCCCCCAGTACTTTGGAAGAGATGTGTGAAGGAATTCCAAACATATTTAGTGGCAATTGATGCCCACTACATGACTGTTGAGCAGAAAAAGGGATTTTACTACATTGCCTGTGATCCAAAGGTCAGGATATTTTCCACACACTACGGAAAATTGAGGCACCACATTAAGAGGAGGAGTATGATGATTTTGAGGAGGTATTATTGAGGCTGGAAAGAAAGTTGAAGCCCACCATAAGTATTACTCTGGAGCATCATCATTTCTATACTAGGAAGTAAAAAGAGGGGGTGTTTTGATG
The DNA here is from genome assembly GCF_031143425.1 of Pleurodeles waltl. Lineage (NCBI taxonomy): Eukaryota > Metazoa > Chordata > Amphibia > Caudata > Salamandridae > Pleurodeles > Pleurodeles waltl. The sequence goes on along the minus strand of NC_090445.1, from coordinate 118,461,545 downwards.
AGTTCCTCACAGTGTTGAAAGGACATGTTTCTTTGGGGAGTCAACTGATGAACTGATTTGTGATAAATTAATGGCCAACAATAACACTAAATGAATTCAGGAGAAATTGTGGATCATTGGCAATCCAACACTGTAGGAAATGGTAAAATCAGCCAAGGCTATTGAACAATGTGTTTCAAGGGTGCGAGAAGTTGATGATGAAAAAACTCCAAACAAGAACAGTGAAGTATGTAGTGTGATGAGCAAACCTGGAAAAACAGAGGTGAGTAAGCCAGGGAAAAGTGAAGGGAAGCTAGTTTGTTTCAGATGTGATAGCTCCACACATCTGGCTTTCTTCAGGAATTGTCCTGCTCAGAGCAAGGAGTGTAGTTGTGGGTGCATCGGACATTTTGGCAGGGTCTGCAAAGAAAGCTAACATTTTCAGAGACCAAGAGGGGCTCAAATTTCAAATGAGGTGCATTATAGCTATCTGGAGCCAACAGAATATGAAGTGAAACCTAGTCAAGGAATGATTCTCATGGTCAGGGATGTCAAAACGTTCTCAGAGGAAGCTAAAGACAAACCTTCAATGTGTACCTTAATAATGTTGAATAACAAACTTGAAGTTAATGATTCGGTATCACTATATTACATAATTACCAAAAATATGTATTCCCGGAAGTCCACTCCATTGGTTAGCCTGATCTTAATGCTGTAGCCTTTGATGGAAAATCAACTGATTGTATTGGCTAATTTTGTACCAATGCTGAGTTCAGAAGAAGTGTGTACATCAAAATGTATGTGACCACAAGAGATATGTGTGTTCTGGGGTGGAAAGACAGAGGACTTTTACAAATTGTGGTGGATCCTGATGCTCCAGATCCAGATTTAGTGATACAAGAAGATGAACTGAAGATGAATTGAGTAGCAAGTTAATACAAGAATTTACCAAGACCTTCAGAGAAGGTTTAGGGAAACTATTGGGCTTTACAAATAGTATCAGATTAAAAGACAGATATGTACTAGTCAAGCAGAGGACAAGGGTTGTACCCGTAAGTGTGCAAAATGATTTGCAAAAACTGTTACAGGAGCTACTTTCACAGAAAATCATTGAAGAGGCACAATCATCAGAGTGGGTGTCTCCCATTGTTTTGACAAAGAAAAGCAATGGCGACCTTTGCTTGTGTTTTGACCTCAGGGCACTCAATGAGAACTTTGATGGAAATCCACTACCAAAAGTGAATGAATTCACAACTATTCTCAAGGAAGCTTCTGTTTTCAACAGTAGATTTACAACAGGCAGATCACCAGGTTGAATTGACGGCAGTTTCAAGACCATTTACTGCTTTCATTACTCCATCTGGTATTTTTCAATACAAATGAATGCCATTTAGTTTGCCATCTGCGTCTTCCAGAAAGCCATGTATAATATTTCTAAACATATAGAGGACCATGTAAAATGTTTCCAGGATGACATACATGTCTTTCCCAAAGATGCTTAATAACATTAAGAAGCATTGCACAAATTATGCTCCATGTTGGAAGCCAAGGTTTGGCTCTTTCTCTAAATAAGTGTAAAGTAATCCAGGAGCAAGTTGAGTCACAGGTTAACAGCACGTGGCTTGATTCCCAAAGAGTCTCTGATTGATCCAGTTAACATGGCTCCACAACCGGGCAACATGAATTAATTACTCTCATTTTGTGGCTTGTGAGAGCATTATTCAAAGTTTATCAAAAACTTTGCAACCATCATGGGACCTCTTTGACTTCTTCAATGCAAAGACCAGAAATACAAATAGGAAGATTGCAGGAAGAGGAATAGGAATAGGAATTCAAGTTGATAAAGAAAAGCATAACAAATGCTCCCACATTGAGACCATTCGCGATTGGCAAGAAGTGTACCATCACAGTTGATGCCAGTGCATATTGTTTAGAGGCTGTGCTGTCACAACAACATAGTCATGCCAAGTGTGGGTAGTAGGTTATCCCTACAGGACTCTTAATCCTACTGAAAGAGGGTAGGCTTTAACTGAAAAAGAAAAATAACTATTAGCCTGGGTAAGGGCAGTGAACCACTGTTGTCATTTTATATGAGGTACCAAATTCAATTTGCCAGCTGACCATAAACATCTGGTTCCTGTTTTGCCGCCTGGGGTGAGTTAAATTCTATGGCTTGCATTGCCAGGGTGTGCTCAAGATTGCAGAAAAGTTGCTTTGATGTCTTGCATGTTCCCAGGAAAAGCAACAAATGTGCAAATGTTCTGTCTAGGTCTCCTTATTCAGATCACATTGAGGATAAAGAAGACAAAGGTGAACTGGATATAGTAGCAAACCTGTAGGAGGTATGTATATTGCAAAATGTGCCTTTGGCAGCAGAAGCCTAGTTCAGGGAGGATGCTGGTGATGAAATATTGGGCAAAGTGAAAGAATATACACAGGTAGACTGGCCACGGATCAGACAGTTATGTGGTGAGTTGCACTATTTTGCTGTAATGGCAGATGAACTGTGTGTATCTAATGATATCATATTCAGGAATAACAAATGTGTGCCGCCTGAGGCACTCAGGGTGGTCATCAAGAAAGCTTGTCACCAAAGGAACAAGGGCATTTCAGCTTTGAAGAATTCTTCAAGGGCAGAATTGTGGTGGCCTTTTATGGATCCGGTGGCAGATCATTATGTGACAAATTGTGAAGAGTGTGTGAAGTTTTATAAGACCCTTAAATGTATCTTACCCCTATCCATTCGGTCCAATGGCCTTATACTCCATGGCAGAAGTTAGCTTTTGATGTGTCGGGCCCGTTTACAAGTTTACCTTCCCATATGCAATATACTATTGTGATGGTCAATTATTTCTGTAAATGGCCTGAAGTAGCATTTGTTGAAAAAGTGTCCACTGAAACAGTTTTGGTTTCATGAGGAAGAGTTTTAGTAGACAAGGGGTCCTTGAAAGTATTGTCACAGACAATGTTATTCAATTTACTCCAAAACACATGATAGAATTTCTGAACTCACATAATATAAAGCATATCTTAACAGCAATGTATGACCTACATACCAACGGTCTTGTGAAACAGTTTAATCGTTACCTCAAGGACAGCATCCAAATGGCCTTGCAACAGCATCCAAATGGCCTTGCAGAATGGACTGTCTGCTTCTAATCTGATGAAAGAAAGGTTGTGGGCATACCGTATAAGTTTTCATTCAACCACTGGGGTCAGTCCTTTCAAGTTGTTAAGGGGAAGAACTCCTCCGATGTGTGTCCATGGTGGTTACTCAAGAGATACCCCTATGTCTAATGGAATGGTGAACTTCAGAATTAGATTTTTTTTTTTTAAAGGGTGGAGAGAAAGCAATGTATAGCCAAACGCAGGAATAATTTATCACATAAGGTTAAGTGTTGTGATGTTTGTTTCGGAGACATAGTGCAAATCAGATTACCCGTGAGAGTGAAAAAGGCATGCCTAAGTCTTCAAAACCATTGAAAATTGTAAAATTGAATAAAGGGAGTGTCAAAATGCAGGATGGCAGATGCTGGAGTATGAAGGGGGTTGCTAAGTGTCCTCCAGGCTTAATGCATTCAGTATGGGTGGGGCGGTAAGCAGTGTTGATGTTAGGTAAGCATACCATGATCCCGAGGTGGTACCCAATTCCAGCAAGGACAATGCATCTGATATTGGCAGCAACCTAAGTACTCAAGCTCAAGCAAGTTATGAAGAGTTTGACCATACACATTCCAACACTGAAGAAGGCACCCTAGCAGATTGAGTTAAAACATCTACATGATCAGGAAACCCCTTGTGGAAAGTTCTTCAAGGATAATTCTTCTGTAAGGGAAGTGTTACATCTAATACAGTAAATGCTGAATAATGATTGAATGCTTATCCATTATGGTTAAGTATTTTTTATCACATGTTGTCGCATTACATTTCCATTTGCTTTCTCCCCCGCTTTTGTTAATAGTGTGCTCTATATAAAGTTGAGATGGGACGTTACATGACGCTTGGGACTTGCGCTGTTTTATCCCATTGGATGTGGTCTCACAGAAATGCTAGAATAAATGGCTTCATATTCTAATTTTGCCTCACGTTGTAACAGGATGGAGCTTTATATACCCTTTTGAGAGAAAAAACGGACGTATCTCCCAATGTGCCACATTCTCCGTGGTAGTTGGAAGTTTCAAGCCTGAAGGAAAGGATATAGGTAGATCTTCATTTATGTCAAACCAGAAACAGTGGGGTAACAAAGCTTCAGGAGGCCCCCGCACTCCTCCTATGGACTCACTCCGGAGCTCTTAGGTCAGGGGACTGTGCTGAGGGGGCCCCTTGAAGCTCGGGGGTCCTTCCACACCGCAGTGGCTGCAGGTACCTTTGTTATGCCACTGTGCAGAAAATTGGGAAAGGCTGCAGATGGAGGTTTGAGTTTATGCTCACACTCTCTGCAGTACTTCACGATTATCTGCTGCGATGTACAATGCACCATGTTTGGCACGTGTCTGTGAACGTCATGCACCTTCACCATAATCTAGAGTGCTCTGCAGGACTTCACACTTACCTGCTGCGATGTACAATGCACCATGTTTGGAGCTTGTCTCTGAACCTCATGCTCCTTCACCATAATCTACAGTGCTCTGCAGTACTTTACGCTTACCTGCAGCGATGTACAATGCACCATGTTTGGAGCGCGTCTTTGAACCTCATGCACCTTCACCATAATCTACAGTGCTCTGCAGTACTTTACGCTTACCTGCAGCGATGTACAATGCACCATGTTTGGAGCTTGTCTCTGAACCTCATGCTCCTTCACCATAATCTACAGTGCTCTGCAGTACTTTACGCTTACCTGCTGCGATGCACAATGCACCATATTTGGAGTGCGTCTTTGAACCTCATGCACCTTCACCATAATCTACACTTTGTGACATACTGTGTCCAGTCCAGACAAGGTGCCCAGAAAATGAGTGCAGTCGGCCACTTCATGGCGTCATCAGGAATATGCAGCATTAAATAGGCACCACAATACAATATAATACAATCCTGAGGAGTGAATATCCTTAACATTTGCCAATCATAAAATGAGTTATGTGTTCTGCCAAATCGCACATGTGCTCTCTGCAGGTTCTGTTTCTGCTGCGGGCTTTATTATTTTAGTGACCTGTGCCTGGGACTTTTACAAAATATTCTCAGATATCTACAGTTACTAATCCATCTGTATGGATGACCACAGGCACCAGCGGATCTCAGGTTCACGCTGTCCTTCTTTAGTTTTTCATAAGACAAAAAGCACACATTCATCCTATGGAGCATGTTGGAACTGAATAATAGGTGTTTATTGTTTACCAGTGGTACTCATGTTAACATCCTCAGAAGGATAAAAGGCTGAGGGGACTAGCCAGTATTCACATCTGTGGCCTCGATGACAAACACAGGCCCCACGAGTGAGCCACCACACCCCGGGGCATAAAACCTTGGAAGAAAACTGGCTTCCAGTTTCAGTTGAATATAAAAATGTATTTATTAAGAAAGAGTTGTCAATGGCAGAAAATGGAGCAAGGGTACCTCCCTGCAATAGTCAAGGAGGCAAGCTTAGTGAGGCGAAAGGAAGGACACATTTATAAGCTAATACAGAAGGTTCTAAAATAGGTCATGGATCTAAGGTGATTTCATATTGTAAAGCGTAGAAGTAGGTGAGCCAGTGATCAAAAGATGAAATATGAGTGGCTGTGTTTTTCCCTCTCTCTGTGTGGGATGTGTGAACTGGTCCAAGAAATCAGTCCCGACCCTCCACAGGCCCCCATTAATGCAGCCCTGTGAGTGTGTGTGGTGGACACGGGGGTGCATCGCCTGTCCTCGGCTCCCCCCTCCAGGGGATGTGTGCTCATAACCTCAGCAGTGCTCCCTCTGCGGAGCGCTCACGTTGCTCTTCATTAGTTGTTTTTGAGTGCATTAATTAAGGGTGCAGATGGCGCCCTGAGCTCTGAGCGTGTGGACGCCAGAAAACACGGGCACCGTGCCACCATGGCAGCACCGTCCTGCCTGCCAGCCGTTAGCAGCAAAAGGGAGAGTTTGTACTGAGAGATGCACATCTCCAGGGGGCTCACAAACGCATAGGTGGGCACAAACAAACCCAGGCATGGGGGTTCAAACATAGACTCTCTCTCTATCGCTCTCTCCGCTTTCTAACCCTCTCTTTCTCTCTCTCCCCGTCTCTGCTCGCGATGGCGTCGTAAGCGACTGAAATGCTCAAAGACTGAGTGTAGCAAATGATCCAAACCTGTTGAGTGGGCGGAAGTGGGAGTAATACGTCGCCCAGTCGTGCTTTCTGGGGCGCAAATGCGCAAATATGTGGCTAAAGAGGATGTGGTACGGTGATGTATTTTATTGAGAGCAGGTTCTATGTGGAAGCCACCAGAATCACCACTCTAAAGTCAGACCTCCACACTGATTGGTGCTGCGCTACGAACCTTCCATCTCTATTGGAGTAATCTTCCCAAACTCCCTCTGGTGATTGGTCCATGTAAATTAAGAAAATGCATAAAGGGCTGAGGCCGACTACCGGGTCGCGTGTTTTACTTATTTGATCATCACTGGGAAACCATCGCAGAACTGAAGCCTCAGATTGTGAAACGGACAAGGGTCAATGGAATACAAGACCTGGTAAAGGAGTCTCCCCCATTTCCCTCCAGTAACGGAAGTCTTACCTTTCCCAAATCACACCTCTGATGCATTAGTTACCTTTATTTCCAAAACGTCACCCCCAAAACTTTTCCAAAGTGACACTGGCACCAGCCAAGGTGAGAGCATGATTCCAATCTGTAAGAGCACCTGTCTTACAGCACCTCTCGCACCCAGCTGTCATTCTAAGAGACATCATGACACCGCTCTTTCAGCATCCCTTGGGGTGCCTCTCACACAGCCGAGGTAACAGCTGGGCTCCATTCAGGGGCACAGCTGGTGCAGAAGGTGCCGTGGCTGGGGCCCAGAGCCCCAAGGGACCCATTAAACTCTGATAAATTCTGTATTTTATAACCCCACTAGCAGTCAAACGGGCCATGGGTCTTGCTTGCACCACGGCCCATGGCATCCTTGGAGCACAACTGGCTCCATTCCTTCGACCTCCTTTGCAGTGACTCTCCACCAGGGCTGTCTGAGGTAACAGCATGGCTCCATCAGGGCCCTATGAGGTAACAGCATGGCTCCATCAGGGCCCTATGAGGTAACAGCATGGCTCCATCAGGGCTGTCTGAGGTAACAGCATGGCTCCATCAGGGCCCTATGAGGTAACAGCATGGCTCCATCAGGGCCCTATGAGGTAACAGCATGGCTCCATCAGGGCCCTATGAGGTAACAGCATGGCTCCACCGGGGCCGTATGAGGTAACAGCATGGCTCCACCGGGGCCGTATGAGGTAACAGCATGGCTCCATCAGGGCCCTATGAGGTAACAGCATGGCTCCATCAGGGCCCTATGAGGTAACAGCATGGCTTCATTCCCTAGACCTTGTGAGCGCGTCTGTCCTTATTTAGTCTTTTATAATTTAATTGATTAGGGGACACGTTAGCGGTTCAACGGACCTTTTGACTATGCTTAGAGTGATTCCACCATAAATCGTAACTTCATCATTAATACAACATTCTAATCAATAAAAAACATCAAATGTCTTTGGAGTCAATAATCTTTACACACCATGACCCATTTGGCAATGAATAACCACTCCTTTTAGTAAAGTTAAAATGTTTATTTCCCTAGATTAACAATGCTAATGTCACGTAGCTTAGTCTCAAAACCAAATGATACACGTATACAAACAATACAGGTTGGCCAAAACGTCTGAAGAATCTCAATTTAGGTAAAGCATTTATAACTAAAACCTTGAGGACTACAGTGCAAATCAATAACAGTAATAACTGAAAGACAGAAATAGTATACATCTAAACTCAACAGAAGAACAAAATCAACTCTTGGTTAATGATAGTTGTGAACATTTGGGCAATACTAACTAACCTTTAGATTAGAAATAGCATGTTTGTGCGTTATGCAAAACAGTTTTAGTCGAAGTTAATTTGGAAAACATCTAACTATGTTTCTATCAAAATAGCGGTTGATACCTTAAAGGAAAACACATACAATATGTAAAGAATAACATTTCATTATGCCTCTCCTTAATAAGTCAGCAAGATGCGGTCTCTTCAACAGGTGGACATCCGTCTGGTCAGCATCAGCAATTGGACAGTGAAAGGGAATGGTTCAGAGATGCAGATTCTAAACTATCTGAACCATTTAAGAAGCAATATCTAAGGTATCAGCATAAGCAAATAAAGTCAAAGAGAGGAAATAAATAGGAAATAATTCATCAGGAACTGTTCAGCTCCTCGGACAGCATAGAATAAGCCTTCCCTCCCTCTGTGCAGTCTAGCTGAATTAAAGTTGCATAAAGTATCTTCTCACGCCATCATTGGTTAGAGAATCATACGTTCACAGTAGGACCAATAGTCTTTACTTTATAAATCTAAAACAACTTAGCAGTCTTTCACATGTCGATGAATGGCTCCTCTTCTTATGTTCCCATCTTAAGGTTTGTCAGGTAACTGTTTTGTTGCCAGCCTAGGTGTAGTCAGTGCGGCCATTGTTCAGTCCTGGGAACATCTTCTTCTCACGCGTTATACCTACAAAGTATCGCTTTCTAGTTGTAAGACATTCTAACAGGCAGATCTCATGAGACAGTCTAATACCTTTACAAATCGCTTGGTGAGTATGTGTGAACAAAAGGCAATTTTCATTCTCGGCTTTCACAGAACCTGTACAATTAATTTATTATTTCAGCTGTGCAGTTTAACATGAGCTTTTCTACTAGGCCCAAACTACAGAATTTCAAGGCCTAATGTTAATAAAACAAATAATTGAATATAAACCGATTAATATGACATACTAGTACATTATTTTCCTACACGTGCACATCAAACAATTAATAATATGCATTTTAATGGCATTACGTATTTAATGACGGCCACTCACGTGGGCACATTTTCCAAGTCGCAAATTATTTTCTATGTTAGCTTAATTCCATGCAAATTTTTAACACTTAATAAATCTTTATTTATTAGTAATTAATTCAGCTTTCACAACCTCCTCTGCAGTGACTCTCCACCAGGGCCATCTGAAGTAACAGCCTGGCTCCAACAGGGCCATCTGAAGTAACAGCCTGGCTCCAACAAGGCCGTCTGAGGTAACATCCTGGCTCCAACAGGGCCGTATTACATAACAGCATGGCTCCATTCCTTCGACCTCCTCTGCAGTAACACTCCACCAGGGACATCTGAGGGAACAGCATGACTCCATTTCTTGAATATTTCTAGGCTGCTTCTCAACAAAGTGCCAGCTAAGGTAACATTACTTCATTCCCAAACACCCCTGCAGTGCTTCTCCACACAGGTACCTCCTGAGATTCTGCAAGCTGAAAGGGGATGGCGGCCCTCGTGGTGGATGAGGACACCGTGTACAAGTAGGACAGAGTGGACAGAAGGATTTGCATTGGATGTGAGAATTGAAATACTTCACAGCAGTCAGTGCTAAGGCAAGTATTGATGACTTACGAAGAGTGCAGAATATTCATAAAGTGGATTGAGATTCACACATGGGTGGTTTATTCAGATGACTTGGGGCCCGATTACGAGTGTGGCAGTCTGGACCGCCGCCAATGCGGCCGTCTGACTGCCCACTACAACCATGGAGGTCGGGCTGCCAGGGAATCACCAGCTCTCCCAGGATCTCAGATTCCGGGGGTCTGGAGCTTGGTGGCCGTCCTAATCCTGCGATGCTCTGTATACTTTTTCTAACTGTGACTCTGTCCATGAGCTGGCCCACTCTTTCACCTATAAACTTTCCTGCTAGGATCCTAAGTTCTTGGATGGCCTTGTAGTTCTGTATTTTTGCGATCTTATCCATCAAGATGTTGTGATCATTTTAGGGTGTTCTTTTTGAATGTCAAATGACTATTTTTGGGGCGAACTTTAATTAATGTATTGTAATAGTTTCTTCCACCTAATGGATTGATAAAGTCACTTACTTGAATGAGTTGTAAATATATATGTTGGTATAAATACCACATGGCAAACATTATCATCACAATTCTGAAATTAAGTATATTAGAATATGATCTTATCAAGGTCTCGGGACTAATTATGGGGAATTTTGAATGTATTCTTAATTCATACAGTAAGCAGCAAAGAATGTTCCCCTATATATAATTCACATGGTTTATTTGCTGAATGTTTGTATTTTTTTTTTTTATATTGTTTTTTACACTTTTGGACATATGCTATTGTTTCTATATGTATTTGTATGTTGTGTTTTCTGTTCTTGTTTATATATCACTGCACTCTTAGTTTTTATTTCTATCGTGTATGTATTTATACACAATGTGTTGCATGTGGTTTGTGTAGTGTATATTTATACTGTATTTGTTTTTATTACATTACAGCCTTGAGGAAGTCCCTTTCTGGGACGAAATCGTTATTTATGTGACAATTTTAAGAAGAATAAATAAAAAAAGGTTTTAACAGCTTATACATGAGAATTGTACACTTTTTTGAGGAGATGATCTGTGTGTGGTGCACCTCTATACAATTTATGTTTATTGTATTTGATTTTTATGTACAGAACCAGGGACAGTGTGCAGTGTCTTGTATTATATGTGATATGAAAGTTTGTTTACTTTTTGAGCACTGTCGTCTGTACTTTGTTCAATAATTCACTGATCAATGCATATAATTGTTTAATACATGCTATTGACAGCAACCTGCACCAGCCCTTTGTTTCCTTTTGTAATATTGATTAACAAAATTGTGATGTGGTTAAGCAACGTGATATTAGTTGATGGATTCCCCGAAATGTTTCAGGGGTGTCCCACAGTTTGAATAAGTCCTACAGAACAATGTCAACATAAAAGATATGGACCCTAGTCCCTGGGGGGCATGCAGGGTTATCCTTGTATAAAAATACAGCTGAGGTAACAGCATGGCTCAAAGTCTTGAACTTTCTCCAGGGTGCCTCTCCACACGGGAAAAGTCTGGGGCATTAGCATGTCCCCACTGCCTAAGCATCCCTTGAAGTCCATGCATGCATGGGTGCCAGCTGATGTAACAGAATTGATCCCTTCCTTGAACACCCCCTAGAGTGAGGTCACAGCATGCCTCCACTCCTTGAACCACCCCAAGTGGCTCTCCTTAAAGTTGGCATTAGTGGTAAGATTGACACTTCCTTTCTGGAACACTCCCCTCCTGTGTCTTTCCTTGAAGGTGTTATCTCTGGTCACAGCATAACTCCACTTCTTCAACACCCCCCTAGAATGCCTCGCAATTGCTGTGCACGATGAGGTAACAGCATGACTCTATGACTTGAGCATCCCCCACAGTGCCTTTGCACACAGCTCTCATCTAGGGTCAGAGCATGACTCCACTCCTTGAGCAACCCGTAGGGTGTCTGTCGACTCCAGTGCAGAATGAGGTAACAGCACAACTCCACTCCCCTAGACTGTACAATAGAGCTATCCAGCAGCATGGTTAAGCTCCATTCTCACAGTCTGATGACCTGCCTTAGTGACCACAATCAACCCGAGATGCACTGCTGTAGCTCAGAGTAGGATTCAATATCTACCAGAAACTCCTTATCTATATCTGAGCATCTAGAAGAAGATGCAGTCACAGTGGCCAAGCTGAAAAACACCAGAACAAAGGCCCAGATGCGCAAAACACTGATCGTAAAATACTGGTTGCAATTTCTGACCAGTATTTTTGCGACCAGTGCCATATTTTGCAAACCAGCCTATGTACAAATAGGTTGGTTCACATAATTCCGAATCGTAATGGGTCTCAATTCAACCTACCTCATGATTATCATTGAGGTGTCTCACAAATTGGGGCCCACTACGATTCACAACCGTCACAGGGATGGTGACCCTCTAGGTCAGCAGACCACCATGTCTGTGTCTGCTTTTTAAAAAAAGCCAACCTTTATTTTTTTAAATGCAGCCCATTTTCATTAAAGAAAATGTGGCTGCGTTTAACAACAAAAGTTTCTTATTTCTTTTTTGTTTGTTTGAGGAGAGGCAGTGGTCTTGTGGGCCACTGCCTCCTCTTAAGCAAACTTTTTTTTGTACACAAAGAAAAGGGGTGCCCAGTGGACCCCTTCTCTTTTGCAAATAGGGTGTCCACCCAACTTGAGGTAAAATATCAATGGTTTGTGACCAGATTTCAGTCATCAACCAATGATACATATGATACCAATTCAGTGTTTGAAAGGTATGCTTATAACATGACCCCCCCTTCCAGATAATGATTCGGTTTTCTAAACACATTTATCAATTTGGAAAAACATTTCCAAAACACTAAGGGCCTCGTTACGAGTTTGGCGGTCACATGACCGCTATGTTGGCTTTGGCGGTCCGACGCCAACAGGCTGGTGGAGAGGACCGCCAAAATATGAGTTTGGTGGTGGTGCACACAGAAGATCGCCAGCGGTCCGCGGGCACCACCAGCCAGCACAGACTGCGCAGTTGTCTAGAGGCACAAACAGCCCGGCGGAGACCATGTTTCCGCCGGACCTTTTAGGAGGTTGCACAACGCCAATGTGACCGTCAGGGTCTAACTAAAACGGAGCACCAGGCGGAAACGAACAGTATAAAAGGAGACACTTCACTTCCAGCAAGCCATACAAGTCCAGAGCTGCCATGGAACCAGAACTAGATGTCATCCCGCTGCTTCTGCTCACCAAAAGATAACAGAGTCATCACTGACGAGGACAACAATAATAGTAAGAACACAACTCATCTGTTACATATGTAAAATGTATATATCTGTACAATTATAGAACATAACATAGAGAGGGGGGTGCGAAGGGCTGCACACACACGTAACAGCATAGTGACACACACACTCACATACTGCCTCAAGAACACCAACACATTCACATCACGCACACTTCTGCCAGAACACATACACACACACACTACACATCAATACCACAGATTTACGCACAGCAACACAGCACAGGCTCAGGCTCACAGATTCCCATACAATATACTAACTCGTGACTACAACATAACAACTGCACAACTCTAAAAACAAGTCACATACTCACACCCAACACTGGCCAGGGACTGGACACACATACAACACACATGTACATCCATGTGTAATGGAACACACACAACACCATCATACAACCCAGCAATCAACACACACTTCACACACACACCCACGCACATCGAACCTATTATACCATGCACAATACACGCAGACACAAACAGTCAAAACACACAAAGCGACACATTACAAGACTGGCACTGCAGGGAGGGGAGCAGCAAAACCATACATGGAAAGAGGCCATACTGGGACACATTTCATGTTGAACAAGGCCCAAAACAACATGCCCACACAAACAGGCAAGCAATACCAACAACAAATGTAATGCACAGTCACACATATGGGTGAAGCACAAGACTACAAAGCATACACTACTCCAAACACCATGCAAGATACCAGCCAGCTCTGAGGAACACACACCTAAATAGTCACATGCACTGAAAATCAAAGCACACTTGCACAACTCAACACACCCCATGTCTGCAATGACCAAACTCCACACCACATGTACACAATAGCCACATCAAGGGACAAGGCATACACCATACAGGACCACATAGCACATTACTACAACAAACTATCCCTACAAACGCAACACAATACCATGACACCATAATTTCAGCTACATACAGTACACATACCTATCACACAACATACACCCTGCCCCTGGGGGACAACAGAACTGCACACATCCTCACACACTGCCCAAACAATACATGAAGCAGCAGGCAGCACACAAAACAAAATACTGTCACTCAACCAATGTCAGCCAGGAACAACTCAAACCTAGGAAAGGAAATGCAGGACAAAGATGTTACCAAACAACCAGCAACTGGTTGGCTTTAATAATTTTAAAGTGCAAAAATTAAGAAAGTCCAAAGCCATTGGCCAGTCCATAGGTATAAAAGTTTAGCACCAAAGGCACAAAATGGTGCCCCAACTTGACTCCTGACTGCCATGTAACCTCCACAGGTAGGGGCATCAATGGCAAGCATACAGGCACCTCAAGGAATATTGCGGGGGGAAGGTAAGGAGGGAGGAGTTTGGGCTTGGGAGGGGTGGGTTTTGGCTTAGGTTTGGGAGGGGAGAACCTTTTTGGGAGGGGTCTACCTCTTCTTGGTGGGGTAAGGGCATGGGTGCTGGCAGGGGGAAGTGGGGGAGGACTTGGAGGTGGAAGGGATGGCCTTGGTGAGGGAAATACATTTTTTGAGGGTGTCACAGGCGGGGAGCAGTATGGAAAAGGTCAAGGTTAGAAAGGAACACTTTTTTAGACACACAGGGATGGACATCAGAAGGAGGTTTGGGTGTGGAGGGCAAGGGAGTAGTTGTCTGATATTTAGGTGTGGATGTCTTGGGTGCGTGTTTGTGGGAGGTGTGCTTGTGTGTGGTGGGTGTCTGTTTGGTGGGTGAGTGAGGGTGTTTATGTGTCTTTGGCTGAGGGGGGATGGAGGTGCTGGGGGATGCCATGGTGGGTGAATGTCTGTTGGGGTGGTGACTGCATGTATGGTGGGTGTGCTGCTTGTACGCGTGTCAGTGGTTGTGGTGTCTGTGTGTGTGGTGACTGGGGTGGATGTCTGTGGGTCTGCTGGGGTGCTGTCTGTGGGTAGGATAGGTGTGGTGGCTGGATCAGTCAATGTTGGTGTGGTGTCTGCAGGTGTGCTAGGCGTTGTGTCTCTGATGCTGTGGGTGGTGGGCGTGTCAGGGCAAGTAATGACTGTTGCTGTGTCTGCAGGTGAATGTTGTTTTTGTGCGTGCCAGTGGTGTGTCTTGTGGTGCTTATGTTTGTCTGGGCTTCCCTTGAATGATGAGATGGATGTATGTCTGTCTGTTTGTGTGCCTTGGCTGGGTTGGGGAAGGGGGATTTGGACTGGGAAGAGGAAGATGGAGTGGGGACGGTAGACATGGGGTGGCTGGCTGCCATCAGTGTGGAGGCCAGAGCCTCAAAGGATCTCTGTAGGCCAGAGATTGCACCATTAATGCCCTCCAGGAACGCATTGCTCTGTTGGATCTGGCTTGTCAGTCCCTGGATAGCATTCACAATGGCCATCTGACCCACAGAGACAGACCTCAGGAGGTCAACAGCCTCCTCACTGAGGGCAGCAGGGCTAACAGGGGCAGAGGTGCCTGCAGCAAAGGAGACGCCCACCCTCTTGGGTGAGCGGGCACAGCCAACTGGGTGAGGAGCAACAGGGAGGCCGGTGATAGAAAGGGGTGGTGGTGGACAAAGGTGGTACGGGGTGGTCCTCGATAGGTCCTCCACCACTAGGGGTGGCCACTGGAGGAAGAATCTGTTGATGAGGATGTTGATCCAGTCTCCCCCATGGCACTCCCCTTACCTTCCTGGCCACTGGGTCCCTTGCTGTCAGTGGTTTCGTGACCTGAGGTCCCGTGGCCAGATGCTTCCCCACTTGGAGTGACCCTGTATCCTCTGCCTGCCATTGCTGATGCTGCCAGAAAAAGTGAAAAATAAGGTTATAACCTCAACATGAAGATAGTGCAACTAAAAATCAGAGAGGCAAAACATGTCATTATGTCAACTGACCACCCGCATGAAGTGACAGCAAAGTGACACAATCATGTGCCAATACAAAAACATGCATGCCATCTGGAATTCCAAAATAAACACATTATCGGTTTTTGGTTTCACATAACTGCAATGACATGGATGCAGTGTACCTACTACACCAAACACACAACAACTAGGTGACCACTCCACAGCAAACGTGTGCAACATCCAGCACACCACAGGGAACCTTTAGCCAAACTAAGGATCCCTCTGTAAGGTACCATAACAATTACACTGGCACATTCCTATACACACAGCTAAATTGCACTGATATGGGGCCAGGTGTATCAAAGCTTTTTGCATTCACAAACGGTGCGAATGCCCGTTTGCTAATGGAAAAAGCCATTTCAGAATGTATCAAAGGCATTCTGAAAGCAATTTTAAGGAATCGCTAAAATAGCGATTCCTTAAAATTGCGACCCTGTTTAGAGAGTCGCAAATTGCGACTCTCTAAATAAGAAATCGCAAATAAGGAATCCTTATTTGCGATTTCTTAAGCACATGTAAGAAACAATTCCTTAATGCAAATTGGGCATTAAGGAATCGCTATTTACCACCAAGTTGAACTTGGTGGTAACCATGTGCAAATTTAAAAAATGCTTTTAAAATGCATTTTTAAAATGTACATGTAAAGCACATATGCCCTTTTGGCATGTTTGCACCTTACGTGTCCAAAACAACGTTTTGGGGTGCAGCAGAGGGGGCCTTAGGCCCCCAGCACGCTTGGTTTTTGCATTTCCAATAATGCGATTTCCAGTTAAGAAATCGCAATTTTGGAAATGCAAAAAAATTGCAAATATGGGCAGGTGCGAATGGGGCCGGTATCGCAATTTGCGATTCGGTAATAGCATTTGCAATTTTTAAGAAATCGCTATTACCGAATCGCAAATGTGATACTTTGCATTTCGCGAATCATAAATAGCTATTTCTTAAAAATCGCTATTTCCGACTCGCAAAAGGCAATCTTGATACATCTGGCCCATGATGTCTCTGGACAACTGATGGTGCTAACGAAAGGCAACCAATAATGCTTAAATCATGCCATACCTGGATTAGGTGACATGGAAACATCCATTTCACTAGGGGCACGGCACAAAAACTTACAGCTCCACAAGTCACCCCTTACCAAAATGAATCAAGACTGGTATTTCCAAGGCCCGCACAGATGTGGCACACATCTGAAGTTTTAACGTACTAAATGGAAGTCAGATCCCATAGCTCATGCAGGGATGTCTCCGGAATACACACATGAATGGTAAAGTAAGGCCCAGGAAAGGCCCCTTAAATTTCTCCCACCCATGTCCATCTGTACTTCTGAATGTATCTGTAGTAGATAACTGCACTGTGCAGGAAGGAGAGACACAAACCTTGCAATCACCATCAGGAGGACACCATATCCTTTTTTCAATGATAAACAACGTAACTACACACAACACAGACATGATAAGCATGGCATCTGTCTGTGGGGAATCCCTCACCCATTACACGTCATGCTGAAATCACTACAAGTCAATCCACAATGCATCCAAGCAGTCAGAGCACAATTCCCAAACAACACACAAGTTCTGGGGACCCCCAAACATCATACTACATCCAGGGTACTAATCAACATCAAGTGGACCAACACGCTGCCCCTACCTGTCATGTCCTTCATGCCTACTGCTGTTACACATGGCTAACTACATACTATGAGGCATGAATGTTTCTGTCTGATGACATATGATGGTGACACAGTCTTGTCTGGGACATCACAGTAAATAAACAACCGTTGCAGTAGTATCCTGACTACAATTGGACCCAATGGACACATATGTGAGGGATCTGGGATATCATGCCATCTGCATAGCTTCCACATGCCTATACCGTCTTGGATCAGACTGCTGTGAGGCACAAGCACACAGCATACAATATAGAAAACTTTACCCTGTGTTGCAGATGTTAACCTACACATATCCCCAGACACATGACAGAGGACAGTGGCCCACATTCTACTCACCTTTGGACTATAATATTTGTCTGGACGGTTCCTGTGTGCTAAGTCACATTCAGCAGGGTTTTTGCAACACTTAGCTGGACACTTCCTACTGACATATGTGCTCACTGCTTGTCAAGCATACTGGGGGTACACCATAGTATAGTACTAGGGGCCTGATGTACCAAAGGATTTTACCCATTCTGTGTCTATGGGAAAAAGCTTTCGTACATATGGCCCTAGGTCCCAACTCCTAAAGAATGAGCACACCATTTGGGAACACATAGCCTTTCTCCAAAAATTGGATGCCAGAAGATCAGTGCCTAATTTGAGGCGGTGGTTTCTGGTGCGGGCACTGTCACTTATTTATGAGGGCCGGCACTTATTCTTCTGCCTCAAGCATTTACTGCAAGCAAAAGACACACATGGGAAAGACGGAGGAAGAGAAAAACGAAAAAGCGTCAGAAAGAGAGAAAGCAGAAAGCTGCAAGAGTGAGCTGAAGGGGCAGGGAGTGGCTGAAAATGAATTGAAGAGGCCCAAGATGGCTTCAGGAATATGCTGCCTCAGTATTCTGTGCCCTCACATTTAATTGCAGAAAGTGTTTGTTTCAGAGAAGAGCTTTGGGTACTGGATATGTTTTTAGATACAAATTAAGCACTGCAGAAGATATGTGACACATGCCACATGCACATTGTCAAAGTGAACAGTCTGCCCTGACTCAATCACTTGGCAAAGAGGCTAGCATGTCATACATATATGTACTTACCCCCTTGTGGCTGTTGTGCTGCCTTCAAATGCCCATACAAGGCCAGATAGGCCACCGCCAAAATGTGGGCCATTAGGAGGGTCATTGTCTGAAGGGAACCCCATCCCTGTTAGGAGGACATCCCCAGCTGGGCCTCTGCGGTCTTCCGTGCCTAACGTCTCAGGTCCTCCAACCTCTTCTGACAGTGGGCGTTCTACCGGCTGCAGACCACCAGGGTCCTCACCTTCTAGGTAATGGCTCTCCACATCCTCTTCTTCTGATGGGCGTTGACCTGCATGGAGGCATAAAAAGAAGACAAGAAATCATGTCCACAAGTCCATTTACAAAATTGCAGAATCACTAACATGTCAGTGTACCAAGCCTAGAACGTCCTGTCTAAACCTTCCAGTCCACCTGTGGCACATAGCAGTCCTTGTACACAGGGACATGATTGCAAACACTCACAATTTGGGTGCACTAGACAACCCACAGCTCAGGCCCTTCACTGACCAGTTATCTGTTCTGTAACTTTTGTGAATCATTACATGATCACCTGGCATTGATTAGGTGCAAGATGGAACACATTCCAGAAAGTGGCAAGTGATAGTTACAGCTCACTGAAAATAATGCACAAAAGATACACAACCTCCAAATGTCACATGCTGCCAAAAGTCATTAGATGTTACAACAAGCCTACTGACAGACCCATTGTGCATTGACCACATTGAAGGGAGTGACAGGTGGAGCAAACATAGAGGCAACCTGTTAGACTTGTCATCCTTGGTGTGGTTTCCCCTAACATTTTGCCTCTATTTCCCAGGTTGTTGATGTGTGCTGGACTCTGTTTTTGCTGTTTTTGTTACTCGGGGCACTTTACCACTGCTATCCAGTGCTAAAGTGCAAGTGCTCCTATGTACAATGTATGTGTAATTGGATTTCCATGATCGCCATATTTGATTTACTAGTAAGTCCCTAGTACAGTGCACTAGAGATGCCCAGGGCCTGTAAATCAAATGCTACTAGTGGGCCTGCAGCACTGGTTGTTCCACCCACATTAGTAGCCCTGTAATCATGTCTCAGACCTGCCACTGCAGTGTCTGGGTGTGCAGTTTTAAACTGCCAATTCGACTTGGCAAGTGTAACCACTTGCCAGGCCTAAACCTTCCCTTTTCTTACATGTAAGACACCCCTAAGGTAGGCCCTAGGTAGCCCTTTGGCAGGGTGCAGTGTATGTTTAAGGTAGAACATATACTAATGTGTTTTATATGTCCTGACAGTGAAATACTGCCAAAGACGTTTTTCACTGTTGCAAGGCCTATCTCTCTCATAGGTTAACATGGGGGCTACCTTTAAAAATGATTAAAGTGTAGATTCCCTTTGGGAGCAGATAGACATGTGGAGTTTGGGGTCTCTGAGCTCACAATTTAAAAATACATCTCTTAGTAAAGTTGGTTTTAAGATTGTGTGTTTGAAAATGCCACGTTTAGAAAGTGGGCATTTTCTTGCTTAAACATTCTGTGACTCTGCCTGTTTGTGGATTCTCTGTCTGGGTCAGTTTGACAGTTGGGCTGTTTGCACCTCTCTCTAGACAGGGACACAAAGGGAGCTGGGGTGTAGTATGCATATCCTGATGAGCCATCTGTGCTAGGAGAGAGGGGAGGAGTGCCTGCCGTCACACAATGCAGTCTCCAATCGCTGGAGTGTGTCTGAGGCCTGGCCTGGGCAAGGCAGGATTTCACAAACAAGAGAGACTTTCCTTTGAAGTAAGCCTACTTCAAAGGGCAAAATGGGTATAAGAAGGGCACCCAAAACCACAGACCTTAGATCACTTCTTGACATCAAGAGGAATCTCTGCCTGGAGAAGAGCTGAAGAGCTGAGGAGAAGTGCTGCCTGCCTGAGATTGTGCTTTGTGGAGCTATACTGCAGTTGCTGCTTCTACCTGTGCAAGAGGGCAAAGACTGGACTTTGTGTGCCTTCCTGCTTGTGAAGAAATCTCTAAGGGCTTGTCCTGAGTTTGCCTCCTGTTGTTGAAGTCTCAGCGCCATTAAAGACTTCTCCTGCCAGCACCTGGACTCTCTGCTGAGACTCCTGCCCTGCCAAGTGGTGCCCTATCCAGTTCCTGGGGCCATGGAAGGTGAAGCTGGCAGACCAAGTCTGAAAATCCACGCAAAGAACGCTGTGCCGGGAATATATCGACGCACCTTCCGAGACGCAGCTGAAAAACAACGCGCCCCCGGCTTTGAGGCAGAAATTGACGCTCCACCAGCATCACGGCTGGAAAATCGACGCACATAGCTGGAAGAACTACGCATAACACCGGCTGACAGAGGCTGATAATGTCACAACCCACATTGCACGATTTTGCTGATACCATGCAGCAGGATTTTTTACGCAAACCTTTCCCCGTGCAGAAAAATTACACAATGCCTGCCCAGACCCGAGTGCTGCACGGATCGACGCATTATTCCCCTGTGGGGAGGACAAACAACACACGCCGACCCAACCGGAGAAGGAGAAACGACACACGGTCTCGCTTGCGGGTGAGGAATCGACGCACCGATTACCTTTTTTGACACACACTTACCGGTGCGTGTTATTTTGACGCTACCCAGGTACTTTTCAACGCTAACAGTGTTTTACCTGTTTTCTTAAGGATTTAAGACTCTTTTTGCTTTTTAATTAATAACTTGACTTGTGTATGTTAGATTTTTGTCATTTTGGTCTTGTTTTGTTTAGATAAATATTTTCTATTTCTCTAAACCTGTGTTGAGTCATTTTGTAGTGTTTTCATTAACTTACTGTGTGTGTTGGTACAAATACTTTACACCTAGCACTCTGAAGTTAAGCCTGCCTTCTCGTGCCAAGCTACCAAGGAGATGAGAGGGGGATAGCTGAGGGTGATTCTCCTTTACCCTGACTAGAATGAGGGCCCTTGCTTGGACAGGGGGTAACCTGACTGCCAACCAAAAACCCAATTTCTAACACAATCCTATCCATGTGTGCACATATGCTGAGACAGATGCAGGCACACGCTACTTCAGGTGGTGGGGTTTTTCAATGTCACATCAACCAGTAGCTACATACATCCACACATATGTGGACACAGAAACTTTTACATTATAGGGAAATACCTGGGCCAGCATTATGCACGTCCAACTTCATACCCATAAACACAGAGTCCACCATCAGGGCACATTACACCACAGCACTTTGTTTGCAAATGTGCAATGTCCGAACATGGAGGCGCATGTACTGGACACATCATTAAGGTAGAGACAATAGGGTTGAGTAATCAAGGGAGCCGTAATGTCCCTGCTACATACATCCACACATATGTGGACACAGAAACTTTTGCACTATAGGGAAATACCTGGGCCAGCATTATGCACGTCCAACTTCATACCCATAAACACAGAGTCCACCATCAGGGCACATTACACCACAGCACTTTGGGGGTTATTCCAACTTTGGAGGAAGTGGTAATCCATCCCAAAAGTGACGGTAAAGTGACGGATATACCACCAGCCGTATTACGAGTCCATTATATCCTATGGAACTCGTAATACGGCTGGTGGTAAATCCGTCACATTTGGGACGGATTACCACCTCCTCCAAAGTTGGAATAACCCCCTTTGTTTGCAAATGTGCAATGTCCGAAGATGGAGGTGCATGTACTGGACACATCATTAAGGTAGAGACAACAGGGTTGAGTAATCAAGGGAGCCGTAATGTCTATGTAACACACGTTGACAAAAATGAAATGAGCAGATTAGACACATATGAAGAGCCTGTCCCCAATGCAGATTCCATGGTGATGAATGGACATTGATCTAAGAAGCTGTAGACAGGCAGTGAGGCATGAAATCACACCATCGCATGTTGTCCAGTGAATCAGGGAGTAGGCACAGGGTCACAATTGCAGTGCAAAAGGTGACCCGATACCAGGACAGGTGTCAAGTTATCCAGTGTGCAGACATACACAGGCACTGTTCTTGGCAGGCTGAGCAGGCAGACCTACACATCATATCATGTCCTACTAATCACATGCAACAGAGTTTCTTATGTAGTCCATAGCCAATTTGCAATGCATGTCTGTAAGGAAATGCCTCCTTGGCATGGTTGCCCCCTGACTTTTTGCCTTTGCTGATGCTATGTTTACAATTGAAAGTGTGCTGAGGCCTGCTAACCAGGCCCCAGCACCAGTGTTCTTTCCCTAACCTGTACTTTTGTATCCACAATTGGCAGACCCTGGCATCCAGATAAGTCCCTTGTAATTGGTACTTCTAGTACCAAGGGCCCTGATGCCAAGGAAGGTCTCTAAGGGCTGCAGCATGTCTTATGCCACCCTGGAGACCTCTCACTCAGCACAGACACACTGCTAGCCAGCTTGTGTGTGCTAGTGAGAACAAAACGAGTAAGTCGACATGGCACTCCCCTCAGGGTGCCATGCCAGCCTCTCACTGCCTATGCAAGTATAGGTCAGTCACCCCTCTAGCAGGCCTTACAGCCCTAAGGCAGGGTGCACTATACCATAGGTGAGGGTACCAGTGCATGAGCATGGTACCCCTACAGTGTCTAAACAAAACCTTAGACATTGTAAGTGCAGGGTAGCCATAAGAGTATATGGTCTGGGAGTTTGTCAAACACGAACTCCACAGCACCATAATGGCTACACTGAAAACTGGGAAGTTTGGTATCAAACTTCTCAGCACAATAAATGCACACTGATGCCAGTGTACATTTTATTGCAAAATACACCCCAGAGGGCACCTTAGAGGTGTCCCCTGAAACTTAACCGACTGTCTGTGTAGGCTGACTAGTTCCAGCAGCCTGCCACACTAGAGACATGTTGCTGGCCCCATGGGGAGAGTGCCTTTGTCACTCTGAGGCCAGTAACAAAGCCTGCACTGGGTGGAGATGCTAACACCTCCCCCAGGCAGGAGCTGTAACACCTGGCGGTGAGCCTCAAAGGCTCACCCCTTTGTCACAGCACCGCAGGACACT
Source organism: Pleurodeles waltl (assembly GCF_031143425.1). Taxonomy (NCBI): domain Eukaryota; kingdom Metazoa; phylum Chordata; class Amphibia; order Caudata; family Salamandridae; genus Pleurodeles; species Pleurodeles waltl. The sequence continues at coordinate 118,438,138 of NC_090445.1, read as the reverse complement.
CCAGCTAGTGGAGTTGCCCGCCCCCTCCGGCCCCGGCCCCCACTTTTGGCGGCAAGGCCGGAGAAAATAATGAGAATAACAAGGAGGAGTCACTGGCCAGTCAGGACAGCCCCTAAGGTGTCCTGAGCTGAGGTGACTCTAACTTTTAGAAATCCTCCATCTTGCAGATGGAGGATTCCCCCAATAGGGTTAGGATTGTGAACCCCTCCCCTTGGGAGGAGGCACAAAGAGGGTGTACCCACCCTCAGGGCTAGTAGCCATTGGCTACTAACCCCCCAGACCTAAACACGCCCTTAAATTTAGTATTTAAGGGCTACCCTGAACCCTAGAAAATTAGATTCCTGCAACTACAAGAAGAAGGACTGCCTAGCTGAAAACCCCTGCAGAGGAAGACCAGAAGACAACAACTGCCTTGGCTCCAGAAACTCACCGGCCTGTCTCCTGCCTTCCAAAGAACTCTGCTCCAGCGACGCCTTCCAAAGGGACCAGCGACCTCTGAATCCTCTGAGGACTGCCCTGCTTCGACGACGACAAGAAACTCCCGAGGACAGCGGACCTGCTCCAAAAAGACTGCAACTTTATCCAAAGGAGCAGCTTTAAAGACCCTGCAATCTCCCCGCAAGAAGCGTGAGACTTGCAACACTGCACCCGGCGACCCCGACTCGGCTGGTGGAGAACCAACACCTCAGGGAGGACCCCCGGACTACTCTACGACTGTGAGTACCAAAACCTGTCCCCCCTGAGCCCCCACAGCGCCGCCTGCAGAGGGAATCCCGAGGCTTCCCCTGACCGCGACTCTCTGAAACCTAAGTCCCGACGCCTGGAAAAGACCCTACACCCGCAGCCCCCAGGACCTGAAGGACCGGACTTTCACTGCAGAAGTGACCCCCAGGAGTCCCTCTCCCTTGCCCAAGTGGAGGTTTCCCCCGAGGAAGCCCCCCCTTGCCTGCCTGCAGCGCTGAAGAGATCCCTTGATCTCTCATTGACTTACATTGCGAACCCGACGCTTGTTCTAACACTGCACCCGGCCGCCCCCGCGCCGCTGAGGGTGAAATTTCTGTGTGGGCTTGTGTCCCCCCCGGTGCCCTACAAAACCCCCCTGGTCTGCCCTCCGAAGACGCGGGTACTTACCTGCAAGCAGACCGGAACCGGGGCACCCCCTTCTCTCCATTGAAGCCTATGCGTTTTGGGCACCACTTTGAACTCTGCACCTGACCGGCCCTGAGCTACTGGTGTGGTGACTTTGGGGTTGCTCTGAACCCCCAACGGTGGGCTACCTTGGACCAAGAACTGAACCCTGTAAGTGTCGTACTTACCTGGTAAAACTAACAAAAACTTACCTCCCCCAGGAACTGTGAAAATTGCACTGTGTCCACTTTTAAAATAGCTATTTGTGAATAACTTGAAAAGTATACATGCAATTGAAATGATTCAAAGTTCCTAATGTACTTACCTGCAATACCTTTCAAACAAGATATTACATGTTAAATTTGAACCTGTGGTTCTTAAAATAAACTAAGAAAAGATATTTTTTTATAACAAAACCTATTGGCTGGATTTGTCTCTGAGTGTGTGTACCTCATTTATTGTCTATGTGTATGTACAACAAATGCTTAACACTACTCCTTGGATAAGCCTACTGCTCGACCACACTACCACAAAATAGAGCATTAGTATTATCTCTTTTTACCACTATTTTACCTCTAAGGGGAACCCTTGGACTCTGTGCATGCTATTCCTTACTTTGAAATAGCACATACAGAGCCAACTTCCTACATTGGTGGATCAGCGGTGGGGTACAAGACTTTGCATTTGCTGGACTACTCAGCCAATACCTGATCACACGACAAATTCCAAAATTGTCATTAGAAATTGATTTTTGCAATTTGAAAAGTTTTCTAAATTCTTTAAAGTCCTGCTAGGGCCTTGTGTTAGTCCCTGTTAGCATTTCTTTTAGAGTTTAAAAGTTTGTTAAAAGTTTGAATTAGATTCTAGAACCAGTTTTAGTTTCTTAAAAAGTATTCCAACTTTTAGAAGCAAAATGTCTAGCACAGATGTGAATGTGGTGGAACTCGACACCACACCTTACCTCCATCTACAGATGAGAGAGCTAAGGTCACTCTGTAAACTAAAGAAAATAGCAATGGGCCCCAAACCTACCAAAGTACAGCTCCAGGAGCTTTTGGCAGAGTTTGAAAAGGCCAACCCCTCTGAGGATGGCAACACAGAGGATGAAGATAGTGACTTGGAGGGAAATTCCCCCCCTCCAGTCCTACTTAGGGAGAGCAGGGCTTCTCAAGCCCTGACTCCACAAATAATAGTCAGAGATGCTGGTTCCCTCACAGGAGGGACCAACAACTCTGAAATCACTGAGGATAACTCCAGTGAAGAGGACATCCAGTTAGCCAGGATGGCCAAAAGATTGGCTTTGGAAAGACAGATCCTAGCCATAGAAAGGGAAAGACAAGAGATGGGCCTAGGACCCATCAATGGTGGCAGCAACATAAATAGGGTCAGAGATTCTCCTGACATGTTGAAAATCCCTAAAGGGATTGTAACTAAATATGAAGATGGTGATGACATCACCAAATGGTTCACAGCTTTTGAGAGGGCTTGTGTAACCAGAAAAGTGAACAGATCTCACTGGGGTGCTCTCCTTTGGGAAATGTTCACAGGAAAGTGTAGGGATAGACTCCTCACACTCTCTGGAAAAGATGCAGAATCTTATGACCTCATGAAGGGTACCCTGATTGAGGGCTTTGGATTCTCCACTGAGGAGTATAGGATTAGATTCAGGGGGGCTCAAAAATCCTCGAGCCAGACCTGGGTTGACTTTGTAGACTACTCAGTAAAAACACTAGATGGTTGGATTCAAGGCAGTGGTGTAAGTAATTATGATGGGCTGTACAATTTATTTGTGAAAGAACACCTGTTAAGTAATTGTTTCAATGACAAACTGCATCAGCATCTGGTAGACCTAGGACCAATTTCTCCCCAAGAATTGGGAAAGAAGGCGGACCATTGGGTCAAGACTAGGGTGTCCAAAACTTCCACAGGGGGTGACCAAAAGAAAGGGGTCACAAAACCTCCCCAGGGGAAAGGTGGTGAGACAGCCAAAAATAAAAATAGTAAAGAGTCTTCTACAGGCCCCCAAAAACCTGCACAGGAGGGTGGGCCCAGAGCCTCTTCACAAAACAATCCTGGGTACAAGGGTAAAAACTTTGATCCCAAAAAGGCCTGGTGTCGTAGCTGTAATCAGCCTGGACACCAAACTGGAGACAAGGCCTGTCCCAAGAAAGGTTCCACTTCTAACTCCACTCCAGCTTACACTGGAATGGCTAGTCTCCAAGTGGGATCAACAGTGTGCCCAGAGCAAATCAGGGTCCACACTGAAGCTACTCTAGTCTCTGAGGGTGGGGTGGATTTAGACACACTAGCTGCCTGGCCGCCTAACATGCAAAAATACAGGCAGCAGCTCTTTATTAATGGGACAAGTGTAGAAGGCCTGAGGGATACAGGTGCCAGTGTCACCATGGTGACAGAGAAACTGGTTTCCCCTGGTCAATACCTGGCTGGAAAAACCTATACAGTCACCAACGCTGACAATCAGACTAAAGCACATCCCATGGCAATGGTAACTTTAGAATGGGGAGGGGTCAATGGCCTGAAACAGGTGATGGTCTCCTCAAACATCCCAGTAGACTGTCTGCTTGGAAATGACCTGGAGTCCTCAGCATGGACTGAGGTAGAACTGAAAACCCATGCAGCCATGCTGGGTATCCCTGAACTGGTGTGTGTAAAAACAAGAGCACAATGCAAGGCACAGGGTGAAAAAGTAGAGCTGGAGTCTGGAAGAAAGGCCCAGCCTACCAAGAGAAAAGGAAAGTCAGTTGGGAAACCAACTGCAACACAGTCAGAAAAAGAGAACCTCTCTTCTCAGGAAGAAGTTCTGCCCTCTGAGGGAACTGAGCCTTTGGAGCTTGAACCTTATCAGGTTGAGCTCTTAGGCCCAGGGGGACCCTCAAGGAAGGAGCTGTGTAAGGGACAAGAAACCTGTCCCTCTCTTGAAGGCCTTAGGCAGCAAGCTGCTGAAGAGTCCAAGGGCAAGAAAAATGGAACACATAGGGGCTATTGGGAAGATGGACTCCTGTACACTGAGGCCAGAGACCCCAAACCTGGTGCCACTAGGAGAGTGGTAGTGCCTCAGTCGTTCAGAGAGTTTATTCTGACCTTAGCCCATGATATTCCCCTTGCTGGGCATTTGGGACAAACCAAGACGTGGGAGAGGTTAGTCAACCACTTCTACTGGCCCAATATGTCCCACAAGGTTAAGGAGTTTTGCCTCTCCTGCCCCACCTGTCAAGCCAGTGGTAAGACAGGTGGGCACCCAAAGGCCCCCCTCATTCCACTTCCAGTGGTGGGGGTCCCCTTTGAAAGAGTGGGTGTGGACATAGTTGGTCCACTAGAACCTCCCACAGCCTCAGGAAATATGTACATCCTAGTAGTAGTGGATCATGCTACTAGGTATCCTGAAGCTATTCCCCTTAGGTCGACTACTGCCCCTGCAGTAGCCAAGGCCCTCATTGGTATCTTTACCAGAGTGGGTTTCCCTAAGGAGGTGGTGTCTGACAGAGGTACCAACTTCATGTCAGCATACCTAAAACACATGTGGAATGAGTGTGGGGTGACTTACAAATTCACTACACCATACCATCCACAAACTAATGGCTTAGTTGAGAGATTCAACAAGACATTAAAAGGCATGATCATGGGGCTCCCAGAAAAACTCAAAAGGAGATGGGATGTCCTCTTGCCATGTCTGCTTTTCGCTTACAGAGAGGTGCCACAGAAGGGAGTAGGATTCTCACCCTTTGAACTTCTGTTTGGTCACCCTGTAAGGGGACCACTTGCTCTTGTTAAAGAAGGCTGGGAGAGACCTCTTCATGAGCCTAAACAAGACATAGTGGACTATGTACTTGGCCTTCGCTCTAGAATGGCAGAGTACATGGAAAAGGCAAGCAAAAACCTTGAGGCCAGCCAACAGCTCCAGAAGTTTTGGTATGACCAAAAGGCTGCAATGGTTGAGTTCCAACCAGGGCAGAAAGTCTGGGTTCTGGAGCCTGTGGCTCCCAGGGCACTTCAGGACAAATGGAGTGGCCCTTACCCAGTGCTGGAAAGGAAGAGTCAGGTCACCTACCTGGTGGACCTGGGCACAAGCAGGAGCCCCAAGAGGGTGATCCATGTGAACCGCCTTAAGCTCTTCCATGACAGGGCTGATGTAAATCTGTTGATGGTAACAGATGAGGATCAGGAGGCAGAGAGTGAACCTCTCCCTGATCTTCTATCATCAGACCCAAAAGATGGCTCAGTAGATGGAGTGATCTACTCAGACACCCTCTCTGGCCAACAGCAAGCTGATTGTAGGAGAGTCCTACAACAGTTTCCTGAACTCTTCTCCCTAACCCCTGGTCAGACACACCTGTGTACCCATGATGTGGACACAGGAGACAGCATGCCTGTCAAAAACAAAATTTTTAGACAGTCTGACCATGTTAAGGAAAGCATCAAGGTGGAAGTCCACAAGATGCTGGAATTGGGAGTAATTGAGCGCTCTGTCAGCCCCTGGGCTAGCCCAGTGGTCTTAGTCCCCAAACCTCACACCAAAGATGGAAAGAAAGAGATGAGGTTTTGTGTGGACTACAGAGGGCTCAACTCTGTCACCAAGACAGACGCCCATCCAATTCCTAGAGCTGATGAGCTCATAGACAAATTAGGTGCTGCCAAATTCTTAAGTACCTTTGACTTGACAGCAGGGTACTGGCAAATAAAAATGGCACCTGGAGCAAAAGAGAAGACAGCATTCTCCACCCCTGATGGGCATTATCAGTTTACTGTTATGCCCTTTGGTTTAAAGAATGCCCCTGCCACCTTCCAAAGGTTGGTGAATCAAGTCCTTGCTGGTTTGGAGTCCTTTAGCACAGCTTATCTTGATGATATTGCTGTCTTTAGCTCCACCTGGCAGGATCACCTGGTCCACCTGAAGAAGGTTTTGAAGGCTCTGCAATCTGCAGGCCTCTCTATCAAGGCATCCAAATGCCAGATAGGGCAGGGAACTGTGGTTTACTTGGGCCACCTTATAGGTGGAGGCCAAGTTCAGCCACTCCAACCCAAGATCCAGACTATTCTGGACTGGGTAGCTCCAAAAACCCAGACTCAAGTCAGGGCATTCCTTGGCTTGACTGGGTATTACAGGAGGTTTGTGAAGGGATATGGATCCATTGTGACAGCCCTCACTGAACTCACCTCCAAGAAAATGCCCAAGAAAGTGAACTGGACTGTGGAATGCCAACAGGCCTTTGACACCCTGAAACAAGCAATGTGCTCAGCACCAGTTCTAAAAGCTCCAGATTATTCTAAGCAGTTCATTGTGCAGACAGATGCCTCTGAACATGGGATAGGGGCAGTTTTGTCCCAAACAAATGATGATGGCCTTGACCAGCCTGTTGCTTTCATTAGCAGGAGGTTACTCCCCAGGGAGCAGCGTTGGAGTGCCATTGAGAGGGAGGCCTTTGCTGTGGTTTGGTCCCTGAAGAAGCTGAGACCATACCTCTTTGGGACTCACTTCCTAGTTCAAACTGACCACAGACCTCTCAAATGGCTGATGCAAATGAAAGGTGAAAATCCTAAACTGTTGAGGTGGTCCATCTCCCTACAGGGAATGGACTTTATAGTGGAACACAGACCTGGGACTGCCCATGCCAATGCAGATGGCCTTTCCAGGTTCTTCCACTTAGAAAATGAAGACTCTCTTGGGAAAGGTTAGTCTCATCCTCTTTCGTTTGGGGGGGGGTTGTGTAAGGAAATGCCTCCTTGGCATGGTTGCCCCCTGACTTTTTGCCTTTGCTGATGCTATGTTTACAATTGAAAGTGTGCTGAGGCCTGCTAACCAGGCCCCAGCACCAGTGTTCTTTCCCTAACCTGTACTTTTGTATCCACAATTGGCAGACCCTGGCATCCAGATAAGTCCCTTGTAATTGGTACTTCTAGTACCAAGGGCCCTGATGCCAAGGAAGGTCTCTAAGGGCTGCAGCATGTCTTATGCCACCTTGGAGACCTCTCACTCAGCACAGACACACTGCTAGCCAGCTTGTGTGTGCTAGTGAGAACAAAACGAGTAAGTCGACATGGCACTCCCCTCAGGGTGCCATGCCAGCCTCTCACTGCCTATGCAAGTATAGGTCAGTCACCCCTGTAGCAGGCCTTACAGCCCTAAGGCAGGGTGCACTATACCATAGGTGAGGGTACCAGTGCATGAGCATGGTACCCCTACAGTGTCTAAACAAAACCTTAGACATTGTAAGTGCAGGGTAGCCATAAGAGTATATGGTCTGGGAGTTTGTCAAACACGAACTCCACAGCACCATAATGGCTACACTGAAAACTGGGAAGTTTGGTATCAAACTTCTCAGCACAATAAATGCACACTGATGCCAGTGTACATTTTATTGCAAAATACACCCCAGAGGGCACCTTAGAGGTGCCCCCTGAAACTTAACCGACTGTCTGTGTAGGCTGACTAGTTCCAGCAGCCTGCCACACTAGAGACATGTTGCTGGCCCCATGGGGAGAGTGCCTTTGTCACTCTGAGGCCAGTAACAAAGCCTGCACTGGGTGGAGATGCTAACACCTCCCCCAGGCAGGAGCTGTAACACCTGGCAGTGAGCCTCAAAGGCTCACCCCTTTGTCACAGCACCGCAGGACACTCCAGCTAGTGGAGTTGCCCGCCCCCTCCGGCCCCGGCCCCCACTTTTGGCGGCAAGGCCGGAGAAAATAATGAGAATAACAAGGAGGAGTCACTGGCCAGTCAGGACAGCCCCTAAGGTGTCCTGAGCTGAGGTGACTCTAACTTTTAGAAATCCCCAATAGGGTTAGGATTGTGACCCCCTTCCCTTGGGAGGAGGCACAAAGAGGGTGTACCCACCCTCAGGGCTAGTAGCCATTGGCTACTAACCCCCCAGACCTAAACACGCCCTTAAATTTAGTATTTAAGGGCTACCCTGAACCCTAGAAAATTAGATTACTGCAACTACAAGAAGAAGGACTGCCTAGCTGAAAACCCCTGCAGAGGAAGACCAGAAGACAACAACTGCCTTGGCTCCAGAAACTCACCGGCCTGTCTCCTGCCTTCCAAAGAACTCTGCTCCAGCGACGCCTTCCAAAGGGACCAGCGACCTCTGAATCCTCTGAGGACTGCCCTGCTTCGACGACGACAAGAAACTCCCGAGGACAGCGGACCTGCTCCAAAAAGACTGCAACTTTATCCAAAGGAGCAGCTTTAAAGACCCTGCAATCTCCCCGCAAGAAGCGTGAGACTTGCAACACTGCACCCGGCGACCCCGACTCGGCTGGTGGAGAACCAACACCTCAGGGAGGACCCCCGGACTACTCTACGACTGTGAGTACCAAAACCTGTCCCCCCTTAGCCCCCACAGCGCCGCCTGCAGAGGGAATCCCGAGGCTTCCCCTGACCGCGACTCTCTGAAACCTAAGTCCCGACGCCTGGAAAAGACCCTACACCCGCAGCCCCCAGGACCTGAAGGACCAGACTTTCACTGCAGAAGTGACCCCCAGGAGTCCCTCTCCCTTGCCCAAGTGGAGGTTTCCCCGAGGAAGCCCCCCCTTGCCTGCCTGCAGCGCTGAAGAGATCCCTTGATCTCTCATTGACTTACATTGCGAACTCGACGCTTGTTCTAACACTGCACCCGGCCGCCCCCGCGCCGCTGAGGGTGAAATTTCTGTGTGGGCTTGTGTCCCCCCCGGTGCCCTACAAAACCCCCCTGGTCTGCCCTCCGAAGACGCGGGTACTTACCTGCAAGCAGACCGGAACCGGGGCACCCCCTTCTCTCCATTGAAGCGTATGCGTTTTGGGCACCACTTTGAACTCTGCACCTGACCGGCCCTGAGCTACTGGTGTGGTGACTTTGGGGTTGCTCTGAACCCCCAACGGTGGGCTACCTTGGACCAAGAACTGAACCCTGTAAGTGTCGTACTTACCTGGTAAAACTAACAAAAACTTACCTCCCCCAGGAACTGTGAAAATTGCACTGTGTCCACTTTTAAAATAGCTATTTGTGAATAACTTGAAAAGTATACATGCAATTGAAATGATTCAAAGTTCCTAATGTACTTACCTGCAATACCTTTCAAACAAGATATTACATGTTAAATTTGAACCTGTGGTTCTTAAAATAAACTAAGAAAAGATATTTTTTTATAACAAAACCTATTGGCTGGATTTGTCTCTGAGTGTGTGTACCTCATTTATTGTCTATGTGTATGTACAACAAATGCTTAACACTACTCCTTGGATAAGCCTACTGCTCGACCACACTACCACAAAATAGAGCATTAGTATTATCTCTTTTTACCACTATTTTACCTCTAAGGGGAACCCTTGGACTCTGTGCATGCTATTCCTTACTTTGAAATAGCACATACAGAGCCAACTTCCTACAATGTCTATGTCCAGATCTGAGGGGCATAGTGAGTCAATACCAGGCTTCAATGCAACTGTCCATCAAGGCCAAATGTGGCCCCACACCTATGTGTAAACAGTGTATAAACACAAATGGGACTCTACCTACATACATGACATGTCATCAACCCCTCTGCTGAGATGCAACCACATGTGACTACACATTACAGACCTTTTCTGGAATAATTTAAATGGGGATGGCTGTCATGGCAACTCATCTAGCCATGTGCTTCCAACGCAACTTGGCTCAGGGAACACTCAATTCACACTCACCACATTTTCTCTCAACTTCAAACCTCTCACCTGACATGGATACCTGCCCATTTAGTCAATCATATATACACATTTACAGCACAAATTAAGTATTTGCAGACACCAGCTGACTAACTGGCCTTAAACACAGACTAACAAAAACGGAGATAGGTAGAGGTAGATGGTAAGTGTGCACATGGTGCACTTACCTGCTCCTCTGGTGCACCATAGAGGGGTAGGACCTTCTCCACTAGCTTCTCCAGCTCTTTGGGTGAGAAGGCAGGGGCCCTATCACCTGTTGGACGTGGCATGATTGCTCCCAGAGGTGGGATCTTGGAGGTCTTGCTGGCAGCAGTGACAGGAGTCAAGAGAGGGAATTTTCAGAAAATGGTGGTAAAGCCCACCATGTAGACGACTGTCACCGCCAGTAGATACTGCCATTGGGTTAAGAGCACCACAGACAGCAATGTTATCCTACGGCAGTGTCCACCGTAGTAGTATCCGTCTACTGCCATGAGGACTTCCGCTGGTGGTCGTGGGCAATTCCTCATGACCAGTGGAGTGGGTCAGGCACCTGCCATTTTTGAAACATTTTAAAGCAATTAGACAGAATATTTTGATGCGTAACTAATGAAATAACTAATGTTCTTGGGAAAATTGTGTCCTGTCCTAGTCAGGTCATGTAAGTCAATCCTATAGGCAACCATATTGATATGTGGTCATGCTAATGTGACAACATGCTTGTAGGTACAGCCACCACCCTCTCCCATACGTGTGACCTAGGAGGTTGTGCATTGAATCACAGGCAGTTCAGGCCATGAGCTTCCTGTCCATAAGGATGATTGCCACATATATGTTAATTATGAGGGCATTAACGTCCCAAGAAGTGCAAAGGCTTAGCCCTGGTGTGTTTGTACAGAAAGTTTACAGTGACACACATAATGTGATATCACGTATCACACATATTACATGTCAAATGTAAAGGACACATTGGGTGAATGCCTTGTTTGTTTTATGACTCACATAGTAACCCTGGGAGGAGACGGATCAGACAACCTTCTGTGTACCATCCACTTGCTGACTTGCAGACCATGGAGGACAGATTAATGATTAAGATCTACTGCCTGGATAGGCAGACAGTCATGGATCTATGTCGTCAGATGGAGCCAAATCTGATGCCAGTCATCCAAATAGCATATCACCCATTGTACACGTCATGTCAGTGTTGCACTTCCTGGCCACAGGTTCCTTCCAAAATACAGTGGCCCTATCTGCTGGGATGTCCCAGCCTGTGTTCAGTTTGGTCTTGAAGGATGTCCTCTCAGCACTGCTGTAACACCTTGGACAGCTACATCCGATTTCCTCAACATGAGAATTCTGCACATGTGAAAGCAGAATTCTATTGATTAGTGCACATCCCGCATGTTGTTGGAGCCATTGATGGTACCCATGTAGCCTTGGTTCCACCACTTGGCACTGAACAGGTCCATCGGAACAGGAAAAGCTTCCATTCTATTGATGTCCAAGTCGTGTGTTTGGCGGACCTCTACATTTCCCAAGTCTGCGCTCAGTTTCTGGGTTCAGTCTATGATGCCTTTATCATGCGGAACAGCGCTATTCCACAGCTGATGACACAACTGTACCCAGAGAGGGCCTGGCGGGTTGGCAAGTCACATATGTTGTGTGTATGTATGTATCATGTCTGCTGTTAGTGACACTTTGCTCTGTGCTCATGGTTGCACACATGTTGCCTTGCCTTACAGGGGATTCTGTGTACCCAAATCATCCCTGGTTGTTGACACCAGTGAGAACCCAACGATGCCAGGGGAAGTCCGCTTCAACGAGGCACATTGGAGAACACGCTGTATTGTGGAGCCAGCTTTTGGGCTCCTGAATGTGAGATTCCGTAGCAGTGACAAAACAGGTGGAGCCATCCTCTACTCACCAGCAAACATTTGTCAAATCATTGTGGCCTTCTGCATGGTCCAAAACCTGGCCCTGAGGAGGAGCATCCCATACATTCCTGATGAGGTGGAGCTGGCAGTGGCATGGGGTGAGAATCTGGAAATGCCAAGTGAGGATGACAGTAATGAGGATGAAGGTAGAGACATGCAGGCATATCTCATCAATCAGTACTTCACCTGAGTATAAGTACTTGATGTTATGTGATTACTCAGACTGAATGGAGTACTGTACAGGTCATGACATGTTGTGACGAGTATGTATCTTACTGTGAGACAGGACAATTTATGCAATGCATCATAAAGCAAAGGTTTGCTGGCTACATCAGACTTAAAGATGTCCCTCTCTTGAGCATCTACTTTTATATGTGCAGTCATATTGCACTGTCAGTGATACTACAGAAGATTTAACTGACTTTTGTGTTTAATTAATGCCTTTTCCTGCCTAAACTCCTTGTATGTGACTTTTTTCCTTCCTGGTCTCATCCCCATGCCATCCTCAAGTGGACATTTCTGAGTTGTGGCACTGGAAGGTGGCTAGTCTGACATGTGAATGGGCCATGAAATGGATCCAGGTACTGTTTAGTACAAATTTGGTTTGTGTGGGTCGTATGCCCAGGCTGCCTGGACAGTGGAGGGAAGTTTCCTGTGCTTAGGAATGGACCTATTTGGCCTGCTATGTGTATCCCATGGTCTCATGTGTGTGGTGATGTGCCCTTGTGACGTCCTTGTGGCTAATCCTTGGATTTTCCCTTCACATTGTGTTGACAATGTTACTATATGCTCTGTATGTAGCTGGTGATTCACATTGTACATCCCAAAACATTAAAAAACAATAACTATTGGACACAGAGGCGGTCATTATGAACTTGGTAGTTCGGCCCGCCATGCCGGCAGTGGCGGCTAAAGCCGCCAGCCAGCATGGCGGGCCAAACCGCCACATAATGAAATGGTTGACGCCCGCCAGCGGCAGCCGTCACCCGCCGCCATGCTCCCACCTCCAGGCAGCCTGGCGGCGGGATGAAACACCATCCGCCAGGGTAGCTGTGCTACCCTGCGGATAATGTTTCAAATGCTGCCAGCCTTTTTCTGGTGGGATATCCCGCCAGGAAAAGGCTGGCGGAGGGGGTGCCGCGGGGCACCCCTGGGGGTCCCTGCACTGCCCATGCAATTTGCATGTCACATGCGTGACGGGTGCTGCTGCACCCGCCGCACAACAACATTGGCGGCAGCTCCTCATGGAGCCGCCCTCAATGTTGCGGCCGTGTTTCCCGCCAGGCCGGCGGGTTTTCCAGGAGGCTGGTGGTCGATGGAAAGACCGCCAGCCTGAACACAGCGGGAAATCCCGCTGTGTTAAAAAATGACCGCCAGAGTGTTCATTGTGTCTGTTTACAGGCGTTCTTGAGTTAAAGGTTCAAAGTAATGAGAAATAACAAACACAGGCAATGAAGGGATCAGTCATGGTGGATGTAGTCATTAGAGTAGCTGCCACAACGTTTGAAGTCTAACGTCCAGTGTCCTACTATCCTGGAAAATGGAAAGTTTATGTAGAGCAGTCAAAACATCTGTGGCACACAAAGGAGTTCCATCAGAAAGAGGTTACTTCCTAGCACTGGTTGAGGTCTTGGCATCTGCACCTCCTGGGTGCTTGGGTGGACGTCTTGCTTGCAGGGGGCTCTTCAGCTACAGAGGCAGGGGTGTCTGAGGTGGGCTCTCCCCCTGGCAGGGCCTCTCTTGCACTGGCTGCACCAGATGTTGGAGGGGCTGATGTCAGGGGGTCAGTGGAAGGGGTGTGTTGTTGTCCACTTTTCCTGCTCTGGGTGGTGTTGATGTTCCGCAGCACCCCTGTTAGGGAGGCCAAGGTGGCATTGTGGGCCTCCCACTGTAGTAAGTAATCATGGTGGTAATCCCTCTGCAGCTGCTTGATCTCTCTGAGTTTGACAAGTACCTGGCCCATCAAGCCTTGGGACTGTTCGTATGCTCCGAAGACTTGGGTGATGGTGTCCTGGCCAGACCAATACCCAGCAGCCTCATGCCACTGGCCCACACCATCCCTCCCACACACCCTACCCCCACATGCATGCGCCTTTGGCACAGTTTGCGCCCTACCACTGGGTCCAGGTCCATAATTGTCCGAGGTGTCCAGATGAGGCTCAGGCACCTGGACTTGGGGGCACACAATGGTGGCCTCCGTCCTCGGGACAGCCTGAGATGTTTATGCAACAGGGCTGGTAGGAGTCGTTGTGGTCAAGGTGAGGCTGACCGGTGTCGTCTGACCAGATTCCCCAGATGGGCCAGTGCTGTTCTCAATGTACACACGTCCAGGAGTTGTAGCCTCAATGAGGGCTTCATCCATGGGAGGAGTGCCAGTCACTGGAGGGATCTCCATGTTCCCAAACACAGATAGACCTGTTGAGGTGATGGACAGTATGTTAAAGGTTGTATTGTGACATGTACCTCCAACAGTTTACAGTGACATTTGTGATATGGCAAATACACATTGGCTTTGCTTTTCTCCCTTTATGTGAGAGGCACACCTGCTATCAGTTGTATGGATCTGACATTTGAGGTGTTGATAACCTCTCTTTCAAGTCACCTTGCTACAGTTTGTATGAGTATCTTGGTACTTGGGTAACTGCCCACTGAGTCATATTCTTCCGGCAGTGCAGTGAAATCAGTGGCTGGGCATGATGTGGCTTAAGTCATCTTGGGACCTAGTAGATTGTCATGCTTGCAGAACCAGGACCATGTAGTTGAAAATGTTACTTGTCAACAAGTGGTCAGTGCATTGTGTATTTGTATACTGCCACATGCATTTCAATGAGGCATCTTGGCACCTTTGTTTGTCTGTCAGTGATTGTACACACACGTTGGGCTGTCCTTACTGTCCACACTATTTTCATCTTGGCTTATCTATTCAAGATGGATCTATTTGATTTGCCACATCACAGAGTGTACCATGATCTGTAAGTTGATCCCTCCCAGGTAGGTAAACTTCATTAATGAATTGACAGACAGCAACACAGAGTCATTGTGGACACTGGCCTGGTGTATGGTATTTCAGCAACTGGCCCTCCTGGGCTTCCAATTTATGTTACACCAACTACTACAAACAGCATACATAAGTCATCCTCTCAGGTGTGTTAAATTTTATTGTGAGTGGATGTTGGAGGATGCTTGTACAGATGCACATTGGGCAGGTATTTTACTTTGGGTAGACAGTGCCTTCTGGCACCTGTCCTCCCAACACACTATACAGATGGAATGCCCTCAGGTGAGTACAGTTCAGTACCTGAGTAGACTGAGGAGGGTCATAGTAGGTGAGTACACAGTTGTGGCTGAGTGGAGTGACATTCCCAGTGTCTTCTGACCTTAGCATTGCTTTCATGGCCTGTCCTCCCCACAAAGTATACAGATGGGATCCCCTTAAGTGAGTACAGTTTAGTAGCTCAGTAGAGGGAATGAGGTTCATAGTAGGTGAGTACACAGTTGTGACTGAGTGGAGTGACATTTCGGGTGCCTTCTGGCCTTAGCATTGCTGTCATGGCTTGTCCTACCCACTCAGTATCCATTTAAATGTCCCTCAGGTTGGTACACTCCAATGTGGAGTTGTTAAATATGTGAATGTTTTCGAAGGGTACTGTGTTTTGGTATTAGTAATAGTAGCACGGTTCCTGCTGGGAGTTGTGGTGTTGTCAATCCCTGAGGTACACCCAGTTTACTGGTATGTTATCCCCCCAGGTGAGTCTCATTAAAATGTTGGAGGCCAGGCAGGGGTCTATGGACAGGTGGACACTGGGCTTTTAAGAGGGGTGACATTGTAGGTGTGTAAAGGTGAGCAGTGGGCATGCATGACAATGGATTTGGGGGACACATTTTGTAGTTGTGACTTACCTGACTCGACTCCCCCAGGTATTCCTGTCAAGTCCTCAGGATGCATAATGGCCATGACCTTCTCCTCCTATTATATGAACTGTGGGGCAGGAGGTGGGGGACCACCGCCAGTCTTGTGTACCGCCAGCTGGTGCCTGTCAGCCATTGAACGGATATGTTTAGTACATAAGTAAAAGGGTTTTAGTCTATGCAAAACCTCTGATTTTCCAAATCAGCAGATTTGCGAACGTTAACACCTTTCATACATCTGGCCCAAAGTTCATAATGATTTCAAGCCCCACAGTAAGAACTGCACCAACGCCAAAAGTCCAAAACACTGGGTATTACCTCCATTGATAGTCAAATCATCAAAGTGGTGCAATCCAGAAGCTGCCACTCAACATTTCTGAAGAGAATACAGTCATTCTTCAAAAGACAATGCAGTCATTACTCAAAGAAATCACATGTTTTTGGTGAGATATTGATGCATTCTCTAGATTTTTCTAGTGACACAGTGGTGAGTTTTCTAAATCCCTGGCACTTAGGACTCCATCAACCTGAATCAGAAAACCAGTTTAGTGCACACAATCTGAATTGCAACCACAATGAAAACACATAGGGGGTCATTCTGACCCTGACGGGCGGCGGAGGCCGCCCGCCAGAGTTCCCCCCTCCGAAATACCGCTCCGCGGTCGAAAGACCGCGGAGGGTAATCTAAGTTTTTCCCTGGGCTGGCGGGCGGTCGCCAAAAGACCGCCCGCCAGCCCAGGGAAAAACTCCCTTCCCACGAGGATGCCGGCTCATAATCGAGCCGGCGGAGTGGGAAGGTGCGACGGGTGCTGTTACACCCGTCGCGTATTTCACTGTCTGCCAAGCAGACAGTGAAATACATTTAGGGGCCCTCTTACGGGGGCCCCTGCAGTGCCCATGCCAGTGGCATGGGCACTGCAGGGGCCCCCAGGGGCCCCGCGACCCCCCCTACCGCCATCCGGTTCCCGGCGGGTGGACCGCCGGGAACTGGATGGCGGTAGGGGGGGTCGGAATCCCCTCGGCGGCGCAGCTAGCTGCCCCGCCTTGGAGGATTCCAATGGGCGGCGGTACACTGGCGGGAGACCGCCAGTGTTGCCGGTCCGACCGCGGCTTTACCGCCGCGGTCGGAATGCCCATTGGAGCACCGCCGGCTTGTCGGCGGTGCTCCCGCGGTCCACCAACCCGGCGGTCATTGACCGCCGCGGTTGGAATGAGGGCCATAATATTGCAGCAGCAACAGTTACCAAAAACATGAAAAATAGCAACCACTCCAACATGATTGCTTTATTGATTTATAACAATCATTGTGCTATTTGTAAGTGCTAATCTAATTCTAGCAAAGCAGTAAATAAAACCTATTTCGAGTTTCAGCGATGGTACACACCCACATACCTGTTTGAACAATGGACTTCTATGTTTAATAAGATAGCAAGGTCTTCTTCTCTTGTCTCATAAGGCCACCTGCACTGATATGTCTGGGAAGGAAGGCTAAGTGCCTGTCGTCCTGGTGCCTTCAATAGGAGATATGATTCTGTATGGCCTTTCCTAGTGTCTTCTTGTGTGAAGGCTCCTCTCTGCCCTTCATCTTCTGTGCTCAACCTTCATAACATAATCTCATTGTTGTAAAAATCTTTTACAGAAACAATTAACAGAAAATTGCTGTTGCCCTTTCAATTATATTCTTTTACTAGATTGTGTTCTTCTGAATAACAACAAAAAAGTGAGAGCACATATGTTCATGTGGGCTTAATTATCACATTGCAGAATATAATCATATAAACCAAACATGCGTCATATGAATCATACTTATTTAACATTCTGATTAATTGACTAGTAAATGTAACTCAAGTGGAGGAATGCCTAGATCAGAAAGAACACAATATTCGTACATTGCTGCGTCTACAGAAGGATAACAAGGGCTTGGATGAGAACCGAGGCAGAAGAAGGACGGCGGGACCAGCAGCAAGGATTAGGAAAGGGGGGGTGGGCACTGGATGATGGAGAAGAAGAGGAGAATTCAAACACATGGGATGAGGAGTGGTAGTTGCCTCAAGGAACAGCCAAACTAGGTCTGCAAGAGTCCGGGAGGACTGAGGCATAACCAAGTGGGTGATAAGCGAAAGGGAAAAGAGACTAGTTTGGGAAAAGGCCGAAAAATTAAACCCAAACTGTGAGGAAATTAATCCCCTCAGATCTGACTGGGTAGATTGGCCTTGGCCTCATATGAGTAGAGCTAATTAAAGGAAGCGTAACTTGCCAACCACATTCTAAATAGGGTGAATAGTCAAATAATACAGATACAATGACCCCTTTAAAGAAGTGACATACTTCTCTATATTTTGTTCTCTTCCTTTTGGTTTAATTACCATGAAGCTTGAAGAAAATGACTATAATTCTCAACTGCCTAGTCATTTCTAATAACTTTTTGGGTTTCCACTACTGTAAGTGATCCTTGATTCAAACCGGGATACCCGACTTAAAACCTGATGGTGGCCTTGCTTTTTCTGCCACTAGTAAGAGTTTACAATAATTACACAATCACCTCGGAGCACTTTTTTTCGCCGCAGTGCTCACAATTTCGTTTGACTCTACGACATTACCGCTTATGATTTGGTTCTTGTTTTACAGATTCATTTGCTGCCTTAATAAGTGAGTAATACCCCAGGAGGTATTTACCCCATGTTCTATAATCTACTATCTTGTATTTTCTGGCCCAATTTTTGACCTCTTTCACTTTTTTTTTTTTTTAGATTTCATGCTCTGGCATCGCCTTAATTGATTTCCTAGTCCTGATGATGACCCCCTGAATAGTATGGGATCGAAACACCATCGCCGACCCTAGCAATGAGGACATTGAATTGATGAACTGTTTTCTTCTTTTTATAAACTCTAAATCGTACTTTGGATAACGCCATTGTGCTGTTCCATTGCTGTTATCTACACACTCATGTACTGGTTTTGGCATTGTGCACAGTGTGATCACTGGAGTACGGAGCACTTGTTTATATATTTATGCTTTAATCAATTACATATGTTTTATTACATTTGCTTTGTGGGTCCAGCTATTTGTTTTGTTTCAGTTGTGAAATTTTTGCTGCTTCCTCCAGGACCCAGAGGCCCTCATTCTGACCTTGGCGGGCGGCGGAGGCCGCTCGCCAAAGTCCCGCCGTCAGGTTACCGTTCCGCGGTCGAAAGACCGCGGCGGTAATTCTGACTTTCCCGCTGGGCTGGCGGGCGGTCGCCTTCAGACCGCCCGCCAGCCCAGCGGGAAAGAGGCTTCCACGATGAAGCCGGCTCGGAATCGAGCCGGCGGAGTGGAAGCTGTGCGACGGGTGCAGTTGCACCCGTCGCGTATTTCACTGTCTGCGCAGCAGACAGTGAAATACATTTAGGGGCCCTCTTACGGGGGCCCCTACAATGCCCATGCCAGTGGCATGGGCACTGCAGGGGCCCCCAGGGGCCCCGCGACCCCCCCTACCGCCATCCGGTCGGACCGCCGGGATCTGGATGGCGGTAGGGGGGGTCGGAATCCCCTCGGCGGCGCAGCAAGCTGCGCCGCCTTGGAGGATTCAATGGGGCGGCGGTACACTGGCGGGAGTCCGCCAGTGGTGCCGGTCCGACCGCGGCTTTACCGCCGCGGTCGGAATCCCCATTGGAGCACCGCCGGCCTGTCGGCGGTGCTCCCGCGGTCCTCCGCCCTGGCGGTCTTTGACCGCCAGGGTCAGAATGACCGCCAGAAGAGACTTGTTACGTATATATGCCCCTGGTTCCAAGGTGGTTATTGGGCTGCCCCTATGCTTTTTCACAACTGATTTAGACTTTGGCGGAAAGGGTCCTCCATTGCAAACGCAATAGAATACCCTCTTCACCAAACCAAAGTTTTGCTCACCTCATATAGGCCCATATTTATACTTTTTTAGAGCCGCATTTGCGCCGCTTTTTGACGCAAAAACGGTGCAAACTTACAAAATACAATTGTATTTTGCAAGTTTGCGCCGCTTTTGCGTCAAAAAATGACGCAAATGCGGCGCTAAAAAAAGTATAAAAATGGGCCTTAGAGTCGGGCAGAATTTAATTCAGCAGCACACATAGAAAGAGCAAATGGCCTATAAGCGTTAGTTTGGTGCAGGCAGGCACTCTTTCCTGCACAAAAACAATCCTGCCCATAATGCAGGCACCCTTGCAGCATGGAGCAAGGGTGCCTGCTTTGGCGCTAGGCAGCACACAGTGTGCCAGCACCAGGAGGGAGCAGAAGTAGATGTAGCGCATTTCTGCTATCTCAGTTTCATGCAACGCAAAACAGCAACTTTTGCATTGTGTATAACATTAGTAAATATACCCCTCTCTTCTTAAGTCAGGCATGCTGGAGTTACCAGGGCCATTTCTCAAGTCCCAGTTCCCGTTCTCACGTTCGTGGTTATTTCCTATTCACATGTAGTGATATCCAAGCAAGGCCCGCTAGTGATCCAGATATCTCCATAACTGGAGCACTCAGGGAAGGAGTACATGTCTGTCACCTTGCAAGGGACTTCTCCATTCCAGCAGTAAGGAAACAAAGAGTTGGGTATTATGAAAAATCAACAGCAATGTGTTGCAGTTAGAGGTCAAAGATGATGGAAAATATATAATAGGAAGCTTGTAGGGCTTAGACACAGATAACATAGAATTTTTTATTTGGGATTAAGGCTTTCCATCCAACTGTGTGGGCAAATGACAGGGAGAGGTGATAAACAAGACCAACAAGAGAGAGTGCCCAAGCTTTTACAAGCCATGCAGTGCAGTCTGTGCCATTTGCAAAGAGTTGCACATCTGCATGATTGTGTCTTGAACCCAAATAATCATGTGGATTTGAGAACTGATGTTAACATTGTCAACAATGTTATTTCCCCTCTCAAAATGTTACTATGAAAAATATTTCGAGCAACACCATTGTGTTTGTAGATGGGTATTCTTTGATTCAGTGAGCATTGAAATGCTCAATGTCTGCTGTGTCCTTTGCAGGCAGTGAACATTGCGACGGGTGCTGGTGTACCATACGCACTACAGCATTGCCACTGGCTCTATTATGAGCCGGAGACAATGCTGTAGGCTGTTTCCTGCTGGTCCAGTGGGAAACTTGTAATGGCCCCGGTGGGGAGGCTGCCTTACTGGCAGCAACTTACCTGACGGGACTTCGACAAACGGGCTTTTCCGTCTGCCGAACTCATAAAGAGGGCCATGAGGTATAACTAGCCTTGGCCTCTTCTGATGATTCATGTGCTGACTTGAATTTCTTGAAGTTCAATTAAATTTCCATGCAGTAGGGGCACCGATGTAGAATAAGTTAAATCTAACAGAACTATTCTAGACTGATGTCCATATAAAGGAAGGGTGACATCCCTGTGGCAGAATGTTCAATATTCGTATTTGTTAATTCTGTTAACCAAGAAGTCTAAATACTGTTCAACATATTGATTCAATTGTTCTGTCTGCCCATCTGTCTGGGATTGAAAACTAATAAACAGACAGCCTTCCAAGTCTAATTCTTTACACTATGGGGACCAGAATTATGAAGTAAATTGAGAACTCCTGTCAGTCATAAATACCTGTGCTACTCCATGCAAATGAATAATGTTATGTGAAAACATTTAGGGGGTCATTCTGCAGGGTCGGCGGGAGCACCGCCGACAGACCGGCGGTGCCCCGCAGGGCATTCTGAGCCGGCGTCCTCGTGGGAAGGTTGATTTGCCCTGGGCTGGCGGGCGGCCTTTTGGCAGCCGCCCGCCAGCCCAGGGCAAATCCCAAAATACCCTCAGCGGTCTTTCGACCGCGGAGCGGTATTTTGGTGGGGGAACTTTGGCGGGCGGCCTCCGCTGCCCGCCGAAGTTAGAATCACCCCCTTAGTTTTCTTTTGAAATATAAAATTATATTAATTTTTAAATATTGTTGCATTTACACAGTTGGTGGGCTTTATCGAGTGATATTGTGGGCGGTGTTTTAAATGAAAAAAGTAAGTAATCGTAAACCATTATATTTTTATAATGACAAGGTTTGGAAATATATTTGATAATAGGAATTTTAAAATAAATTAAAATATAATTTTTTTTTTATTTACAGTTCCAAATATATATATATATGTATATGATCATTGTGAGTTCCATCGAGGCTAGGAATCGGTTAATAGCACCTCTCCGGTTTGTGAACGGAGTGTCATATAAGGCATGATAATGCGCAGTGAATGCTGCATGAATGTTAGCTTGGTTTAAGATGACCTCAATAGGGGAGGTCCTAATTTATGTAATAGGTGCTGGAGGGTCAGCATTGCACAGAAGCGATGCCAATAAGCATCACCGCTTGTCTCCCTCAGTATGCATTTTGGCTTGGTAAGCACGAAGGTTTAAGTGGCGCAGTTGATCTCTAGCTGTGTGCGTTTGGTGAGTGTCGTTACCTGTTACTTGTAGGTGTCTTTTAATCTGAGACCCTTCTCTACACTTCAGAGCATCTTCATACCAGTTTGGGAAGGCTGTCCTTTTTTCTGGACTAGATTTATGTTCTCTGTTATTTGGGCTTTTTCAAGTTTAGATTCATCTGCTCCATTTCCTTACTGTACACTCACTCACAATCAGGCACACACTTTAGAGGTCTGCCTGCCTTGTGCCTCAGCTCATCCCACAGAAGGGATGGGTAGGTGTGTAAAAGTGTATGTGTAGGGCTAACTGCTCTTTTCCATCTGTTATCATGGCGAGGAGAAGGAAAGTTATTTTACATCTGAACACTGCCTCCATTTGATTTTGGAAATCTCCTGTTGCACCCTTTTGGGGCTTGCAGAAGTTCAAGGCTGCTAGATCAGTGTACCTCATTCATTCACACATTTGTTTATCAGGGACTGTGCTGAGGGTGCGCCTGTGTATTATAGGTAGGATTTCCAATTTTAATTTAAAACTACTAGAACTGATAAAACACAACTGATTGGAGTATTTGATTTTCAGTAGAAACCAGAAAACAGAATTTTGCTGCTCTTTCACTGCTTTTACTCCCCCCCATCTGGTGTCAAACGGTATACGTGCAGTCCCTAGCTCTAAACTCTTTTCTGGGGTGGATGCTCACACTTTGACCCATGTGGGCCAAGCTAAGCAACTTACTACGCCCAGGTGACCATCGGCAAGGTCCACGATCCACCAGAAATTACTTATTTCCAGTTTTGGGAGTCTGGCTAAACTCATGTGACTTCAGTTCACTTTTGACTGCATGTTACTGTGAAGTGGTCATCAGATTCGCAGTTGAACTATGAGCAATGTCTCAGTACAGGGTAAGAGCATATAAATCATAAAATACTTCTTCTCTGAGGGCGTTATAGTTTTTAGCTTTCTCTAAGGTTTGTGGCAGCAAAGATCACTGTGTTTATCCATGCCTCCAAAATTATTGTTCCCCCCCCAATAAAAACATTGCCCCTCACGCTCCTGCTCCTAAGTATACTTCATAAATTCTGAAAAGCATAGCTATATGAGCCACATCCCCTCACACATAAGGATCGGGGGCCATTTCATAAATATCTTCGATCCCACTTGAGCAGGCCCTAAGGGAGTTCTTGCTCCAGTTTTGCTGAAATTGGTCTGATATTAGCACATACATTAACTCAGAAAACCTATGAGTTAGTGTACAAGCTGTAGGTATGAAGAGGCAATCATTGCTTTGTGTTTCCTAGTGTCTGCTATAGCCAGTGCGATTTCAGAAAAGACAGGTGCATAGCCAGCGGGAAAGTCAGAATGCCCCCGCGGTCATCTGACCGCGGGGCGGTGTTTTGGGCGGTTTCCCAGCGGATTTGCTGAGGTGCGACGGGTGCAGTGGCACCCGTCGCGATTTTCAGTGTCTGCCAAGCAGACACTGAAAATCTTGCTGGGGCCCTGTTAGGGGGCCCCTGCACTGCCCTGCACTGGCATGGGCAGTGCAGGGGCCCCCAGGGGCCCCACAACACCCGTTCCCGCCAGCCTCTTCCTGGCGGTGTAAACCGCCAGGAAGAGGCTGGCGGGAAGGGGGTCGGAATCCCCATGGCGGCACTGCTTGCAGCGCCGCCATGGAGGATTCCTTTGGCCAGGGGAAAACCGGCGGGAAACCACTGGTTTCCCTTTTCTGACCGCGGCTTTACCGCCGCGGTCAGAATTGGCCAGGAAGCACCGCCAGCCTGTTGGCGGTGCTTCCGTGGTCGTTGGCCCTGGCGGTCAATGACCGCCAGGGTCAGAAAGACCCCCTATGTATAGAGACACTTGTGACTAAATTTGATGTAAGCATATTGATCAGTGTTCGTTTTTTCCAAGGAGTAAAATGCACTAGAACTGTGCGTGCTGCACAGAACATAAGCTAAAGTGCTTAGTACAATTCTCCCACGTGCCTAGAAGGGAAACAGTTCCAAGCTGATTTTAAATGAATACAGATCCACATGGTTCATAAAAACCTTTGTTAAAACATTCATGTGCTAGCTCTTAAAAAAAAAAAAAAAATCTTATCAATAAACTTATTTCACAGTGTGAATTGCACAGGCAAATGACCCAAGACATCCTGCGGGTTATAAAGTTGCTTTACTACCTCAGCCGCGTCTTCATCCAGCACAGTTTGTTGTCTTCAAAGTCCCTATATCTAAATGTCATTAGTGGTGTTCTTTCCTGTGACCAGGCACAGAATGAATATGCCCACATCAGACGCCAGCCAGGAATCTTGAGACAAAGATCAAGGCAGCGTGATATTAGCTTGAAATAACAGAGCCCCAAGCCCCCACACAATATATATTTCATCATCTAGGTAGAAAATATTAATTCCGCAGTTTTTTCCTATTTGTTTAAAAAACAGAGCAGTGGTGAAAACATATCTCCATCCCTGGATATGCTTGACATGGGGGCGAGACTGGTCTGCAGAAAAGAGGGATTTGAGTACGGAGAAAGAAGACAGGCAGTGAAGTGAAATAATGAAAAGTTACTTGAAAGTGTGCAAAAAAGGGAATTAGAAGCATCTAAGGAAGAAGGAATAATTGACAATAAGAATCGAGAGGGAAGGAAAGAAACAAAAGTAAATTTATTCATAAGCACTGTAAAAACATCATGCCAGTGATTTTGTATGGAGCAGTTAAGAGTAACCACAGCAATTTACACTTTTAAAAAAAAATGGAAAACAGTGAAAACCCCTATCAGAATTCACAACATCCTGAAAAGTTGGCTTCAAGGGGAACAGCAGCAAGTGCTGAAAACCCCCTTTCTTTTTAAATTGATTTCTGTGGCAGGGAGAGTCCTGGAACCTCCAAATCTGAAGCGTCTAACTTTGATTCGGTCATCAGAGGTTGCAATGAAAAACAACTAAATAAAAACAATGAAGAACTTGCAGAAAATGTATATTGTGCATTCAGCATCAATGTCAGCAAAAGATGACTAAAAATCATAATTAAAGATGCTGCAGATGAGCATGGAATCAGATTAGGTGCAGATGAGCAAACCAGAGCTAGAAACCATTGAGTGCAGTGGAGATGACATAGACATGGCGCGTTAAGCAGTAGCAATGGTGCACCATTGGAAGCAGATGCAATAATGAGCAAATGCAAAGCCTCACAGAGTGAAAAATGGATGACCAGCAAGTGGGTCAGCTCACACTGATTCACGGGAGGCACAGATAGATGTTGCAATTGTATGAAAGTAGCTGCATCATTGGAAGGGAGGTCTCACTTCTTCTGATAGAAGTTTATAGTGACTCTGAGACCTGTGCTCATTTAAGCCCAAGAGCAGCTCCACTCCCAAGAAGAAAGCAATAACATGATTATAGTGCTACTCAGATGGGCTGAGCGGAATCATCATCTTAGTGAAACAATTAAGATGACCACACCTACAAAAACTGCAACCATTGTAAATGTTCCACACAGGTTTTAAAACAATGAGCCCAACTGTACAGGTATATGGTTGAGTATGCTTATAAAAACAGACAATATCCCAGAGCCTATTTTATTGAAAACAGTGGTTTCAGAGGAGTGGAGCTCGCATGGTAATCTCTCAAAAATCAACTCTATCATAGTCATAATATCATGGTCGAAATACAATGATTATAAAAACAAAATGGAACATTATAAAAATATCAAAGGTGAGTATATCGCTTTGTTAATTACAATAAGTAATTAATTACAAAAGTTTAAAATATTGATCCCTATAATATCATATTGTTTTCAATAATGTTTTAGTTTATTGCATTATGTATTTCTTTCTTTAAATATTTGGTCATGGCTTTTCGTTTCAATTTTTTATTAACATGATGGCAACATCAAATGCAGGTCTTCTGAAACAGTCCTCTTGACTCCTTTTATTTTGAGGATAAGCCCTGCTGCCACCAATGTCCACTTCTGAGTTCGAAATGATACCTAAATGAAGAGTTGAAATGGTGGCAGACTGAACAAATGTCAGCACTTAAAGGAAAAAAAGCTGGAGCAAAAAACCTCTTGATCAGGTTGATCAGGAGCAGCAGTTGAAATCCTTTTAGCAGAGGCTGGAAGAAATTTGGAAGTCTTCTGGGGCGAGGGACGAGTTACAATGTGCAAAGCATACCTGCCGGTTCCCTTTTATGCTCTTAAATAGAATTGACCCGGAACAGAAACCGTATGCAGAGAAAGAGCAGGAAGTAATATCTTGCCACAATGGATTGGAAAGGCCACAATTGAAACAGGTGAAAAGTAAGTGAAAGTCCCAAGGAAATATCTAGGCTGGATAATAACTAAACAGAAAAGATCTGTATTCAAAACGGTGTAACCAATAAGAAAGTGTCCACTTGGAGCAGGCTCAGCTATCCTCGATTCTTAACAGATTATGGGGGTGATTCTGACCGCGGCGGTCGGCGGTCGCCGCCCGCCAAGCGGTTCCCGCCGAAAGACCGCTCCGCGGTCAAAAGACCGCAGCGGTCATTCTGGCTTTCCCGCGGGGCCGGCGGGCGACCGCCAGAAGACCGCCGGCCGGCCCAGCGGGAAAGCCCCATCAACAAGGAAGCCGGCTCAGAATTGAGCCGGCGGAGTTGAAGGGGTGCGATGGGTGCAGTGGCACCCGTCGCGATTTTCACTGTCTGCACAGCAGACAGTGAAAATCTTTGTGGGGCCCTCTTACGGGGGCCCCTCGACACCCCATACCGCCATCCTGTTCCTGGCGGGCGAACCGCCAGGAACAGGATGGTGGTATGGGGTGTCAGAATCCCCATGGCGGTGCAGCAAGCTGCGCCGCCATGGCGGATTCCCATGGGCAGCGGAAAGACGGCGGTACACCGCCGGCTTTCCGCTTCTGGCCGCGGCTGTACCGCCACGGTCAGAATGCCCGGCGGAGCACCGCCAGCCTGTTGGCGGTGCTACCGCCAACCTCCGCCCTGGCGGTAATTACCGCCAGGGTCAGAATGACCCCCTATGTTTAATTTACTTTTCTGGTTGTTGGATCTATTGGGGGATTTGGTGGGTAGTCTTTTTCAAAGTGCACATCATTTACTGTCATTGATTAATATGTTATTTATGTAATTTTTAAATTTGTAATTTATTTGTTATTTAATGGGGTACATGCTTAATGATTGAACTGATGAATGACATGAAATTTGAATGGTGTCATGGTGCTCCTCCAACCATTCTACTAGACTGATAGAGAAGAGATTCAGTAGACAAGTTATATGTTGAATAATTTGGATTCTATGGCTTTCCTGGTTAGACTGGGCATAAAGTGAGGTGGGCAATGCATTGTATTCTTTAGCGGTTATGACTGACGGTGAATGACTCCCTTCTCTGGCTCTTTTATATTTTAGTAGATTGATCAGGTATTGAGATTTTGCACACAAAAGATGAGGTGGAGAGTAGCATGAGGACATGGTATCATTGTATGAGCCAGGTGCGATGCAACAGAACATTTATATGACAAAGACAGTACTTCAAACGGCCTTCTCAAGAGATGCGCAGCTAATGCAGTTGCCGTAGATCAATGGAGATGGGTGACCTTCTTTGTAGAGCCAAGATGGTACAGGCAGCATCATTTTACAATATCTGTACTTTGTGCAATAGCTATTAAGGGAGACCCCCTACTAACAAATTACAGTAGACTAACTTAGATGTTATGAGACCTTCACCCAGGTTTTTGCTAGAGGATTTTGACAAAGAAGGAAGGATCTTCCAGATGACAGGCAGTAGGCAGAAACAGGAGATCATAAGAAATTGGATGTGTTCCTCAAACATTAGTTTGGAATCAATAATTATTCCTAAGTTCCTGTCATGCTGGAAAGGGACTGATAGAGGACCCAGAAATCATGCCACTATTCAGTTGCCCAGAAATTAGGGTCATCAAAGGTAACAACTTTAGTTTTGTCTCTGTTTAGTACCAAAGAGTTAGGGCCTGATTATGACTTTGGCAGAGGGGATTACTCCGTCCCAAATGTGACGGATATCCCGCCCACCATACTATGAGTTCCATAGGATATAATGCAACTCGTAATAGAGCGGGCAGGATATCTGTCACATTTGGGACTGAGTAATCCCCTCCGCCAAAGTCATAATCAGGCCCTTAGTCCTCATCCAGCAAGCAATTTCCTCTAGGTAGGATGAGAACTGGTGTGATGTTAGTTTTGTGGTCAGTCCAGCAGTAGGATAAGTTGGATATTATCAGAGTAACCATAACAATTAAACCAGAATGAGTCAATCAGTCTGGCCAATGGAACAATGTATAAGGAGTGGTGGGCTGAGGGCGGATCACTGGGGAAAGCCAATAAGTGTGACCTTAGTGACCATTCAGACTGTGTACAGTCTTTTAACAATGAGCTAAACCAGTTATAGGTCGGGTTCGTGACCCCGGATTCCACAAGATGTTCAAGCAAAATATCATGAGAGATTGTGTCGAAGGTGGCCAAAAGAACATGGTTGCCACTCTTCCATCATCTAATATAAGGCAGATGCCATTTGTAGCTATGACTAGAAATGTTTTAGTACTGTATTCCTTCTGAAAACCTGATTGTGCTGGGTGAAGGAGCGAGTATGTTTCCCGAATACTCATAAGTTGTCTGCTCACCAAACATTCAGCGACCTTAGCAAAGAGAGGAGGGATGGGATGACAGTTAGACAACACTGTGGGATCAAGAGTGGGCTTTTTCAATAATGGTGAGACTATGGCCTTTTTCCAGTTGGTGGATGCAGTTCTCCCACGAAGAGATGAATTGTAGAGGTCAGTCAAAGCAAGGATAATTGTAGTTGTATTCATAGAGCACTTACTACATAATGGAGTTGGCAACCTTTTTCAATTGATGGATTGAGCAGGCTTCAGATGGAGAAGCAGTGATAAGTGATGTTAGCACCATGGTGATTTGTTCTTCCGTTATATGTTAGAACAATGACCATCTTACATTTTTAGAAACATTATTTGGCAGCCCCTCAGCAGAGTCCATTCCTTCCATTACCTGGGGTTTTGTTTCAACAAGAAGCTGACTTGGGCCACACAGTTATAGAAAAGCGAAGGGACTTTGCTTCACTACATAAATGCAGTGCGTGCATTCTTTTTTAAGTGTGTCCGCAGACTTGTCTCACCGGCACCCCACACCTGCCAAATGAAAGCTGGGACAGCAAGCACCCTCAGTGGCAAACTTTGGGGGTTCAAAAATGTGAAGGGTCTCGCAAGAAAACAGATGTCTGCATAGCCTTCTCCATCTGGGTCCAAGGAACTTGGCAGGAGGCGTATCAAACTACTTTTAGCTCTCAACCCAGTATTATATTTGGCGTGAATTTGGGCAAAGCCCGATCTGGCTATGTACCGTAAAATCATGTGCTAAATCTGGTCAAGTGCCAGAGTGGGCAGCCTCTTGTGGTTCAACCTTATCTCAAGAACCCTTTTGTCACTATGTTGCAAAGATTTCTGGAACAATCCAGAGGTTATGATGCCTTTAAATCCACAGCTACTCAAGGACAGGATCAGAGCACGCACAAGAGATGAAGCAGAAGGTCTTCTGTTGACTCAAATCCTGATGATCAAACAATGGCATCTTTTGAACCATATATGGATACCCTCTCTCTGGCTGCAAAAGGATCATTGTTCATCAAATTTAGACTGGGCAGTCTGCCAGAGAAAAACTTTATGAAAAACTGGCAAAGAACCAGTGTAACATTAGTCACACTTGTGAATGCAAACAAGGTGGGGACGAATCCCTGCTTCACTTCTTGCTACTCTGTACGAAGTCCTTGAAAGCCAGAAAAGAGTACCTCAGAACATTATTCCTCAAGCACAACAGGAGGCATTGCAATGCATCCTTGTATGTTTGCCTCCAATCTGATTCTGGGTCCATTATAAGCCAGTGGCTTCATAGCTCTTTGCTGTGTGGAGAATTACAGGGGATATTATTTACAAGTCCACCCTTTCCTCCAGGGCCAGAGATAGCTAGCTGTGATATTTGCACTATACTTCATGATAATTGGCATTCTTTGTTCAGGTTTCTTCAAGTGCCATCACCGGGTGGCTAGACACAAATATTTGCTCTGTTTTTAGTAAAACGTTGTAAAGAAATGGCTCCCTGTTGCAGTTACCCCCCACTTTTTGCCTGATGCTGACTTGACTGAGAAGTGTGCTGGGACCCTGCTAACCAGGCCCCAGCACCAGTGTTTTCTCACCTAAAATGTACCATTGTTTCCACAATTGGCACAACCGTGGCACCTAGGTAAGTCCCTTGTAACTGGTACCCCTGGTACCAAGGGCCCTGATGCCAGGGAAGGTCTCTAAGGGCTGCAGCATGTCTTATGCCACCATAGGGACCCCTCACTCAGCACAGAGACACTGCTTGCCAGCTTGTGTGTGCTGGTGGGGAGAAAATGACTAAGTCGACATGGCACTCCCCTCAGGGTGCCATGCCAACCTCACACTGCCTATGGCATAGGTAAGTCACCCCTCTAACAGGCCTTACAGCCCTAAGGCAGGGTGCACTATACCACAGGTGAGGGCATAGGTGCATGAGCACTATGCCCCTACAGTGTCTAAGCAAAACCTTAGACATTGTAAGTGCAGGGTAGCCATAAGAGTATATGGTCTGGGAGTCTGTCAAAAACGAACTCCACAGCTCCATAATGGCTACACTGAATACTGGGAAGTTTGGTATCAAACTTCTCAGAATAATAAACCCACACTGATGCCAGTGTTGGATTTATTAGAAAAAAATGCACACAGAGGGCATCTTAGAGATGCCCCCTGTATTTTACCCAATTGTTCAGTGCAGGACTGACTGGTCTGTGCCAGCCTGCTGCTGAGAGACGAGTTTCTGACCCCATGTGGTGAGGGCCTTTGTGCTCTCTGAGGACAGAAACAAAAGCCCGCTCTGGGTGGAGGTGCTTCACACCTCCCCCCTGCAGGAACTGTAACACCCAGCAGTGAGCTTCAAAGGCTCAGGCTTTGTGTTACAAGGCCCCAGGGCACTCCAGCTAGTGGAGATGCCCGCCCCCTGGACACAGCCCCCACTTTTGGCGGCAAGTCCAGGAGAGATAATGAGAAAAACAAGGAGGAGTCACTGGCCAGTCAGGACAGCCCCTAAGGTGTCCTGAGCTGAGGTGACTCTGACTTTTAGAAATCCTCCATCTTGCAGATGGAGGATTTCCCCAATAGGATTAGGGATGTGCCCCCCTCCCCTCAGGGAGGAGGCACAAAGAGGGTGTAGCCACCTTCAAGGACAGTAGCCATTGGCTACTGCCCTCCCAGACCTAAACACACCCCTAAATTCAGTATTTAGGGGCTCCCCAGAACCAAGGAACTCAGATTCCTGCAACCTAAGAAGAAGAGGACTGCTGAGCTGAAAAACCCTGCAGAGAAGACGGAGACACCAACTGCTTTGGTCCCAGCTCTACCGGCCTGTCTCCCCCGCTTCTGAAGAAACTGCTCCAGCGACGCTTTCCCCAGGACCAGCGACCTCTGAATCCTCAGAGGACTGCCCTGCTCTAGAAGGACCAAGAAACTCCCGAGAACAGCAGCCCTGTTCACCAAAGACTGCAACTTTGTTTCCAAAGAAGCAACTTCAAGACAACTGCATTTCCCGCCAGAAGCGTGAGACTTGCAACTCTGCACCCGACGCCCCCGGCTCGACTTGTGGAGAACAAACACTTCAGGGAGGGCTCCCCGGCGACTACGAGACCGTGAGTAGCTAGAGTTGCCCCCCCCTGAGCCCCATGAGCGACGCCTGCAGAGGGAATCCCGAGGCTCCCCCTGACTGCGACTGCCTGACTCCCAGATCCCACGCCTGGAAAAGACCCTGCACCCGCAGCCCCCAGGACCTGAAAGATCGGAACTCCAGTGCAGGAGTGACCCCCAGGAGGCCCTCTCCCTTGCCCAGGTGGTGGCTACCCCGAGGAGCCCCCCCCCTTGCCTGCCTGCATAGCTGAAGAGACCCCTTGGTCTCCCATTGATTTCAATTACAAACCCGACGCTTGTTTGCACACTGCACCCGGCTGCCCCCGTGCGGCTGAGGGTGTACTTTCTGTGTGGACTTGTGTCCCCCCCGGTACCCTACAAAACCCCCCTGGTCTGCCCTCCGAAGACGCGGGTACTTACCTGCTGGCAGACTGGAACCGGGGCACCCCCTTCTCCATTGAAGCCTATGCGTTTTGGGCACCACTTTGAACTCTGCACCTGACCGGCCCTGAGCTTCTGGTGTGGTAACTTTGGGGTTGCTCTGAACCCCCAACGGTGGGCTACCTTGGACCCAAACTTGAACCCCGTAGGTGGTTTACTTACCTGCAAGAACTAACAATTACTTACCTCCCCTAGGAACTGTGAAAATTGCACTGTCTAGTTTTAAAATAGCTATATGTGTTTTATTTGAAAAGTATATATTCTATTGTGATTATTCAAAGTTTCTAAAAGTACTTACCTGCAATACCTGTCATGCAAAGTATTACATGTAGAATTTGAACCTGTGGTTCTTAAAATAAACTAAGAAAATATATTTTTCTATACAAAAACCTATTGGCCTGGAATTGTCTCTGAGTGTGTGTTCCTCATTTATTGCCTGTGTGTATGTACAACAAATGCTTAACACTACTCCTTTGATAAGCCTACTGCTCGACCACACTACCACAAAATAGAGCATTAGTATTATCTCTTTTTGCCACTATCTTACCTCTAAGGGGAACCCTTGGACTCTGTGCATACTATTCCTTACTTTGAAATAGTGCATACAGAGCCAACTTCCTACAAATGTATTTATTAATTTGTTTTGGGAAGAAGTCTACAGTATAATCTTGGAAGCACTTTGTTTTAGTTTCACTACTGCGACCATGCACATATAATATAACCACTGGATTCTGCTTTCTTGGTTATATAACGTGGAGTCAACCACTTCGATTTTCCTCTGTCTTAAATCTGCCTGTCCAGGCTAGTGCTGCAAGGTGCGTTAGCAATCAGTCAATCAAACAGGATTTAAAAAGTGTGGCTAATCACCCATGAGTATCTCCAGGCACTCTGAACCCTGTGGTTTAGGGGGGTTCAGTTGAACAGCTAGTTCCCGAGTCCCTTCCTGAAATCCAGCAGTGATAATGAGGCTCAGATGTGAAGGGGGTGGTCATTCCAGGACCCAGAAGCGAGGTAGGAGAAGGAGCAGCCTCCCCTGTTGCTTTGGCGGATGCGGGTGGTGTGAGTGAGGAAGAGAGAGGGACAGCGCAGGAGTCTGGTGGGACAGTGGAAGTTCAAACAGTGGTTGATGTATGCTGGTCCTTGGTTGTGCAGGGCTTTGTAAGTGTGGATCAGCATGTTGAATTGACATCTTTTCTGAATGGGCAGCCAGTGAAGTTTCTGAGGTGGGTGGTGATGTTGGTTCATCTGGGGAGGTCGAGGATGAGTCTGGCAACCAAATTCTGTATGGACTGCAGTCTTTTCAGGAGGTGTGCAGTGTTTCCTGTGTAGAGTGCATTGCTGTAGTCCAGCTGGCTGGTGGCTAAGCTGGAGTGACGGTTCTTCTAGTTTTGACGTGGAGACATTTGAAGATCTTGCGGAGCATGCGAAGGATGAGGAAGCAGACGGATGAGACGGCGTTGATCTGGTTTTTGATGGTGAGCTTGCTGCCCAGGATGATGCCTAGGTTGCAGGCATGGTCTTTCGGCATAGCTGATGGTCCAAGTTTCGGAGGCCACAAGGAGTCGTTCCTTGACGAGGTGTTGTTCCCGAAGAGCAGCACTTTTGTTTTATCAGTGTTGAGTTTTAGGCAGTTATCTTTCATCCAGTTGGCCATGCTTGTCATGCATTTGTGGAAGTTGGCCATGGTGGTGGTGGGGTCTTCTGATAGCGTGAGGATAAGTTGGGTGTTGTCAGCACAGGATGTGATGTTTAGTCCATGGGTTCTGACCATGTTGGTCAATGGGGTCATGTAGACTTTAAACAGTGTAGGGCTGAGAGGCAAGCCTTGAGGGATGCCACAGATGATGTCCTTGGGTTCTTAGATAAAAAGGGGTAGGCGGACTCTGTGTGTCTTTTCTGTGAGGAAGGAGGAAATCTTTTGAGAATGTTTCTGTGGTTTCCAATTTGGTGGAGTCTCTTGATGAGGGTGTGGTGGGATACAGTGTTGAACGCAGCTGAGAGGTCAATGAGGGTCAGGGCCGCTGTTTCTTCCTGGTGCAGGTAGGTTCTGATGTTGTCAGTTGCAGTGATCATGGCGGTTTCACTGCTGTGGTTGGTGTGGAATCAGGATTGGGAGGTATCCAGAAGACTGTTGTTCTCCAGGTGTTCTGTGAGTTGGCGGTTGATGACCTTTTCGATGACCTTGGCTGGAAAGGGGAGTAGAGAGATGGGACAGTAGTTCTTGATGTCACTGGGGTCAGTGGATGGTTTTTTGAGGAAGGACTTGACTCCTGCATCTTTCCATTCTTCAGGGAAGATGGCCTTGGAGATGGATGCATTGAAGATGGTGGTGAGCTTGTTGCTGATTATCTTGCTCCCAAGGTTGAAAATGTGGTAGGGACAGGGGTCCAAGGGTGCTCCTGAGTGGATGAAGTTCATGATGGTGAGTTGCGAGCTGGTCCCAGATGGTGAGTCTGTGGGTGGGGCTCGGACTTGTGGTCCCGAGGCAGTTGAGGCAATGCTGCAGACGCTGCAGACTTTCTGTGAAGGGGTATTGATGTTTTAGGTGGGTGAGGGGTTGGAGAACTCTCGGATGATGTTGAAGAGTTCTTTGCTGTGATTGGAGCAGGCTTTGATGCGGTCAGTGAGGGCATTCCTTTTTGTCTTTTTCAGGAGTTGGTGGTATTGGTTCAGGCATGTCTTGAAAGTGGATCAGTCTGTGGGCTCCTTGGAAGTGCACCATCTTCTTTTGAAGATGCTTGCAAGTGCGTTTAGTGGTTCTCATTTCTGTGTAGTACCAGCTGGCTTGTTTGGAAGATTTCTTAAGTTTGATTGACTTAATGGGGCGTGAATCTGTCGGCACAGTCGGTGATTCAGGTGGAGAGGTTCTAGACATCTTATTCTAGGTTGGTGGAGGTGTGAGGGTGAGAGGTGGTGAGGACGTGGGTCCACTGGATCTCAGATACTTTGTTCCAGCTACAGTGGTGTGCAGGGTGACTTTGTGATGGAGCCGGGTAATTCAGTGATGGTGACCTGGATGATGGAGTGGTGTGGCCATGAAGATGGGGTAGAGTGTGTGTCCTGTGATGTGTGTGGGGTTGGTGATAATCTTGGTGAGGCCGATGTTGTTCATGCTCTCTTGGAGGTTTGCAGTGTTGGTGTTGTTGAGGTCGTCAAGGTGAAAGTTGAGGTCTCCGAGGAAGATGTAGTTCTTGGAGTCATTAGCGAACAGGACGATGAAATTGGGGATGGTGTCTCAGAAGAAGGTTTTTAGATCCCGCTGTGGTTTTAGGATTGATAACCTTCCTTCACTTCCATTACAGTTTTCTTTAGTTGCTCTTAAGGAATCAGTATACCAGGGAGCTATGGGCGGCCTCTGCTTCGAGTATTTGAGTTTTTGAGGAATAAGAGAGGCTATCCACTTATTAATTTCTGTGGAGTTTAGGCTAGGGTCCAGTGTGTGGAGTTGGTGGGAAGTGTTGAGTATGTAAGTGCTCCTGAACTTTGTCTTGCTTTGCCCAGGCTTATCCAATTATGGGAGACTGGCAGTGAGCTGCCACCAGTGTTAGGATGTCTACTTGGACCTTAGAAAGGTGACAAAAAACAAGGTCCAACATGTGTCCAGCTTCATCAGTGGGACTCATTGTCAGGGGTTGCATGTCTAAGGCTGTACAAGAATCCATCAGGTTTTGAGCCCCTGCCATCAGTGCTGTCTATATTTAAACTAAAGTCACCTAGAAAAAGGAAATAATCTGTGTTTAATACATTTGTAAAAGACCCAATGAAATACTGTGCGGGATCA
The DNA here is from genome assembly GCF_031143425.1 of Pleurodeles waltl. Lineage (NCBI taxonomy): Eukaryota > Metazoa > Chordata > Amphibia > Caudata > Salamandridae > Pleurodeles > Pleurodeles waltl. The sequence goes on along the minus strand of NC_090445.1, from coordinate 118,402,150 downwards.
GGGCCAGTGCTTAATTTGAGCTCGTGATGGCCATCACCCATTTTTTGGTGAACTGCACTTATTTTACCCCATCCAAAATTTCCTGAGAGCAAGAGAGGAGAAAACACACAAAGGGAAAAGGATGCTGAGGAGCAATATAAAGAAATGTCACTAAGGAAGAAAGCAGGAACCCACAAGATTGAGATAAAGGGGCTGTCAGTGTCTGGCCGTGGATTAAAGAGGCATGATGTGCATTTAAGACTATCAGCCTTGGTGTCGGGCACCGCACTCATAGTTGTGGCGGCCCCTTTAAGGTGGAGCGTGGAGCCTTTAGGGCTACGCGCTGCACCATGACGACTGCTCATCGTCAGCTTCCCTCCCCCAATACTCACCTGTGTTGAGGCTCTGTCCTCTTCTCATCGCATTCTTCCTGAGAGCTCAGCGTCTTCATGCAGCAGTTTCCTCTTCTCCAAGGGGTCACCACTTTCCCTGATTCTGTTCACGGAAATCTGCTGGCAACCTGCAATAGACAATCAAAAGATATTATTCAAGCGGCACCCTATACATTTTGGTAACATTTACGAAAGGCAAGAAAGAAATACTTATCTGATGGAATCCTGTTGAAAGGACTGGTGAAGTCAACCTTTTTGTTGTTGTTGTTCTCTTAGAAGAAAGGAAAGACTTGAATTATTGTTTTTAGCAGCGTTTTGTGTAAATATAATCAATGACTCATATTAAGGTTGTTATTAGTACATGTGTAAGACATTAATCATCAGTGGCGGCTTTCGAGAGGGAAAAGGGGCAGGGCGGCATGGCACGTGGTGGGAGTTGGGGAGATGAGGGGAAAACAAACAAAAAAATATATTTTTTTTTTAAAACATACCTTTCGCACCACTCCACTCCTTTCTCCCAAAGTAGGCACAGGATCCCAGCCTGCCCTGTGTCCAAATACTGCTTTCCTGCTGTTGGCTGCAGGAAAGCTGTGTTAGGATTGGACAGAGCGCCCAGCCAGGGCGCTCCGAGGCAGACTGAAACTCTCTGCCTGCTGTCTCCAACCCAGCAATGCCGTCCCTGCATTGCTGAGTTGGAGAGAGCCTAGTGCGCATGTATGTTTGGCCGGCCCGAGATGGCCGGCCAAACATACATGCCCACTGAGGGTAGTACTGTGCACTCCCCGTCTGTGCTCGTCACAACCTGTGGCCCTACCCTTTTTTACAAGAAAACAATAATAAACATAGTTTATTGTTGATGTCTTGTAAAGGTTTTGCAGCAGCTGCTGCTGGCAGGGGTGGAGTGGGGGGGGGCAACGCTCCTCCACTAGAACAGAGGAGCCGTCCCTGTTAATTATTGCAGAGTGACTCATAGCTAGAGTAATAAAATGCTGTGTAGTTTATGATTTCAGGAGATGAAAGTCTATTAGGCCTAGGAGTCATTATTTGAACCCTGATTCACTGTAAATGACTGTTGTTTGATTATCTAGATTCATAAAGCCTACACACTTAGGTAGGTGTTAGTGCGAACTGTCATATATCTACATGTATCTGCCACTATTACTTGTGGAATTAATTATCTTGAGTTTGTCTTCTAGAAGTATTGCATAGCAAAATTCAGTCCACAGGAACTAGCACCTAAAAAAGGGAGATGGGACATTAGGTAATCAAACATGGGTTACATAAAATTGGGAAGAAGTCAAGACACTTGACATCCCACAATGGAAATCTGGTTTGGTCCTGGTCAAGGTTCCTCCCTTCATCCCAGTGGGCCAGGTGTGACTTCTTTGGAGTCAGTTTGATTCACAGGGAAGTTGAGAATTATGCTGTGTCCATTTCACTCCTGAGGAAAGGTACAAGCCTGACACTTGGTATTCACTGCACTGACCTTTAATAGCACTGGAAGTGAGTTTCTGACCAGTCCTTTGGCACAAGCACTCATGCTTTCACAAATTAATCTCTATAGATTAAAATACATTTGAAAATAGTGTGAGCTGAAACCATTATAGTAAAGGCAAGGAATTCAGCATCGGGAGTGGCAGCATAAGAATTTATTTTAAAATCTTCCTCAATAAGAGACTCTCCTGAAAGAAAGATCTTCGTGTTTGGGATAATATCTTTCCAGCATGGCCTGTTAGATTTCAGGTGCAGAATTTTCTTAGAGCCAAGTTTCGGAATTAAAAAACAGCCCAGATTCTGCTCCAGGATCATTTAATTGATTTCAAGTCAGTGTTTGACCATAGATTATGCATTATAAATGAGGATTTAAGCCTCCTATGTGAGCCAGGTGTTCAGGGGCGTTGCTGCTATTGGTGCAGCAGGTGCAGTGCAACGGGAGCCCAGAGGCCTGAGGGGCCAACTGTACCCTGGATATTGCTGTATTTTATATTTCAAATAGTAGCCAGTAGACCCATTTACTTCCTCGCACTAGAACCCATGACACACTAGCTATGCTACAGCAGGTGTTTGATTAGGAGGTGTAGTCATGGTTTTGCCATTAGTCTGAGGTATTACAGAAATGTTATTAATAGACACCAGAGGATAGCAGCTCAGTGGAGTAAAATCAAAAGCAAGGAAGAAGTCTCTACTGACCTACAGGCTCAGATTGGCTTGCCTTTAGCACACTTTGGGCTTCAGCGTTCCAGCAGTGAACGCGCACTGTGTTCATGTTTAAATATGGTTTTCTAATCATACTCTATACCACAAACAGTGCGGAATACACAGGTTTTTAATTAATTGAATTGTTTTAATTAATTTTATTTTCAGGTTGTGAGTTTATTGGGGGGCGGTTGGGTGGGCACTATTTTAAGTACTAAATATATTAAATTGATTATTTTTTAATTAGGTTAATTTTCAATTATTAAAAATCTATGTACATGTTTAATTAAGTAATTTATTTTCATGTTTTGGGTTATGTGATTTATTGGGAGATTTGGTGGGTAGTATTTTACTTAAAATGTATATGTATTTGAAACTAACTGATTTGTATTTTATCTTATTACATATATATTAACATTATTATTATATCAATTTTTAAATGTTTAAATATGTCTTGATACACTTCATTATTTGGACGTTATTACATTCTTTTTTCATTTTGAGTTGTGGGATTTAATTATTTATATTAATAATAATGATTTATTTTACAATTGTAATTTTATTACATTTTTTGGTGAAAGTATTTTTTTTTCAATATTGCACTTTCTGCAATATTTGTTGGTACTGGATTAATTATTTTATTTTATTTGTACCCAGTTCATAGTCACCTTCTTTGTAGACACAGTATGCAAGGGTCGTAAATCAGATTTTTATCAGCTATCAAACAACAACATCCTTACTCAAATAGTGCAGAAAGATAAATAAAAATGTCTTCCATAATTGTCAGTCCACCAACTGGTTACTGACTAAGGTGGTCTGTAGTACATCTGCAGGTTCCTATGGGGGGTGAGGGGGATTGGATGACCCTCAACAAGGCCTATCAACCAGGTAATACATAAAGTGACCCCGTGCTATAATGCCACTTAGAGAGATGCCAATCCCACATGCCTGAATCAATACTAATCAATTGCTGTCGTTAATAAAGTCTCTAGTCACCTGTGTTTAAGGGTGCCTGTAGTCGGTTCTGGATCGCATCACTAACCGTATTGGCTCCCACTGAGTTAGGCCAGCATCTTCCTGCTGTCCCTCCAGGATGGTTATCTTCACCCTTGGCCAATTTTGACAATAAGCCAAACGTATTTTAATATCAGGCTTATTTAATATCTGGAGATTGCCAAGCTTCCAAGACTTGCTTACCCAATATGAGCCCCAGGTCTAGAAATCTGAGTGTGTGTTTATGTGGCGTGTGGCATCTGGGCCAGTAGGTATGTAAGTAAGTCTGAACATAGGGCCTTATTACAGCCTTGACGGAAGTGGTTTCCTCCATCACAAATGTGGCAGATATCCCGTCCGCCGTTTTACGATCTCCATTGAATATAATGGGAATCATAATACGTCGGACGGGATATCGACCACATTTGTGATGGAGGAAACCCCTCCGTCAAGGTCGTAATAAGGCCCATGGGTGGGCATTATGATATTGGCAGTAAATCAGGCTTACCGCCACGGTGACGGCCGCCAACATACCATCGTGGAGGCGAACATCCGTCCGCCATATTAAGACACACACACACTAAACTGACAGAATACTGCCACAAACACATATCCGCCAGATCAAACTGTCGGTACGAACACCCATACCATCATGCCAACAAAACAACGCCCTCCACATTATGACTCACGAATCACCATGGCAGACATTCAATGGCAGTAAACCATAGGCAGTACACACCGGCGCTGTCAGGAAGGCCACCCAAATACAAAACAACACAACATTGGCCAATACCAAAAACACACACCTGACACCAATACACCCACCACACCCACCCACCAACAGCACTATAAACACACAACCACATTACCCACAACCCTTTACGAACACAAAAAATAGCCATGAGACAGACACGCAAATCAAAGACACAACAACACACATCACTAAAACCCAACCATCCGTCACACACCCCACACCCCACCACATCATTCAACACACACTGCACAACACACAACACCCATGTCCACACAAAGGCATCCCTGTTTCACAAAGGAGGAGTTGTGGGTCATGGTGGAGGAACTAGTCAGGGTAGAGCCACAGCTGTTGGAGCACAGGTACAGCAAATGTCCATTGCAAGGAAGATGGAGCTATGGCGGAGAATTGTGGATCGGGTGAATGCTGTGGGACAGCATCCAAGAACAAGGGATGACATCAGGAAGAGGTGGAATGACCTGCGGGGGAAGATCTGTTCCATGGCAGCAAGGAACCAGCTCGCCATCCAGAGAACTGGCGATGGACCCCCACCTCCTCCCCCACAGCTGACAGCATGGAAGGAGCAAGTCTTGCCAATACTGCATCCTGAGGGACTCACTGGAGTAGCCGGAGGACTGGACACTGGTGAGTCAAAATTTACAACCTATCACCCCTCCATACCTGCATGCCATCTCACCTTCTCACCCTGACTCCCATCACTCCACTCCATCCCAAACAGTGCACCTACACATATGACTAACCCAATGCTAAGCCCTGCATGACATGCCCACTGCATGTGCAGCCCTCCCAGCCCTGCATGTACACCCACCACCTATGCATGCAAAACATGAAGAAATAACAATCCCACAATACATCACCATACACAAACAAAGGTGGCAGGGCAACAGCAACGATATAGGGGAAGCTAGAAATGTACAATATGTGACAGACATGAAGCATAATACATCACTTACATCCCCGCAGGTGCCCCAGCCAATCCCAGCGAGGAGAAGGTGCCACAGCTATCCAGTCCCCCAACAGAAGATGCCCCCAGTAATGACAGTAACTCTGGACATCTGGATGAACTACCTGCACCATCAGGGACCACTGGTCAGTCGGCCACCCCAACACACTCCCAGTCCACCACAGAGCCTCCCCCTCAGTATCCAACACCACAACACCCACCCAACGTCCCCACACCTCTGTTCCCAGGACACGTCAATCAGCAGTGAGCCCGCCTGTACAGGGACCCCAGTCCATACCTCACAGCCAAGACAATCAGGGTCCTGGGGTCAGTGGAAGTGGGCACACCATTCAGTGGACACAGGTACAGGGGAACAGGAACATTGGGAGGACAGCTGTGCGCCAGGGGAAGGACAGACTCAGGGTACCGACTGTCCTGGAGGCTCTCACTAATGTCCTGGGGGCTTACCAACAATCCCAGGACAAGATAGGCCAGATTCTTGACAACATGCAGGAGAACTAGCGGCTGCACGAGGTACAACATCAGGAGATCAGGAAAGACTTGCAGGCCATCAACACCACCATGGTCTCCATAGCAGGAGTACTGGCTGACATGACCAACATAATGGGGGAATATACAGCAAACTAGCGGGCCCCTTCCACTAGCCAGTCAACTGAACAGCCAACCACATGTGCTGCAGCTAGTGGACAGGAGGCCCTGCCACAGGGCCCACAGGCCACCAGCACCTCCCCTGCAGAAGGTGAACCACACCACAAATGGTCTCTGCGACCCAGACAGATGCCAGAAACACTTGCCAAGACCAAGCCCACCACCAGGAAATGAGACCCTCCTGAATGTCCCCCTTGTGTCCCACTCTGTCACCTTGTCCACTTTGACCTGCCTCTGCTCCCCTTCTTATGGCCCCTTGGACACTGGACCTGTGCTTCAAGCAGACTGGACCAATACCATGGACTTACCTCTACCATCACCCCATTCCATTGCACTATTCCGTCTATAAATTTCACTACAATAAACACTATTGAACGCAACTTTAGTGTCAGTGCTTTATGTCAAGAAAATGTGCAATTATGGTAACAGTTGCAGCTTGTGCAAATGACCTGAAATCTGTGATAGCATACAAAAATGACCTGTAGCTGTCTGTAGTCATCACATCAGTACACAGTAGTAATAACACCAACATCTGCAAAAAGAAAAGGTATAGGTGACAGTCAGTTGAGATGCAAAGGAATTGACTACCATCATGCTACAGCCAAACTGAAAGGATAAATAATCAGAGGAATGGTCAGTTCCACTGCCTCACCTATGTGTCATTGGAGGTATTGAAGTATAACTGATGTTCTGTTGACCACATCCTCATCCTCTGCCTCCTCATCCTCACTGTCCTCAGGGCCCATTGCTGCCACAGAGGCATTTCCAGTCTCCTCCTCCTGCAGATAAAGCACATGTCGTCTGAGGGCCAAGTTGTGCAACATGCAGCATGCAACAACTATCTGGCAAACCTTCTCAGGGGAGTAGCACAGGGATCCACCTGTCAGATGGAGGCATCTGAACCTGGCCTTCAGGAGTCCGAAGGTACATTCTATGATCCGTCTGGTTCACCCATGTGCATCATTATACCGATTCTCAGCCCCTGTCCTGGCATTCCTCACAGGGGTCAGGAGCCATGATATTGGGTAGCCTGAGTCACCTGCAAGTATTGAGGGACAAACATTAGCCTTACACAATGGTATGGAGCATGACTCCTGAATGCATACACTGACATACAGTGGGTTGGGACTCTGGCTCACCTATTATCCACACAATATGCCTCTGTAGTTGTGCCATCCCATTTGGGATGCTGCTATTCCTCAGGACGAAGGCATCATGCACCGACCCAGGATACTTGGCAGTGACATTGGAGATATACTGCTCAGCCAGGCACACCATTTGCACATTGAGTGGCAACTCTCCAGATTCCTGAATACCTGTTCATTGTGCAAGAGGGGGTGGGAGTGTTGGGGGGGGGAGGGAGGACAAATGCAATTTGTGTTCCGTCAATCGCACCAATAATATTGGGTATATGTCCCAATGCATAGAATCCAGCCTTCACTGTAGCAAATCTTCCAATTGGGGAAAAGCGATATAGCTGCACATGTGTTTGAGCAAGGCAGACAAAACCCTTGCCAGCACTATTGAGAACATTGGCTGTGACATTCCTGCTGACAAGGCCACTGTCACTTGGAAAGAACCAGTTGCCAGGAAATGGAGCACTGAAAGAACCAGTAAAAGAGGGGGGATCCCAGTGGGATGACGGATAGCTGAGATCAGATAAGGTTCCAATTGAGTACACAGCTCTGTGATTGTGGGCCTGTCCAGTCTATAGGCCAGTATTATGTGCTTGTCCTCCAGTGTAGCCAAGTCCACAAGGGGTCTGTACACCGGCTCTTGTCTCCTTCTCCTATTCCTCTGCAGTGGTAGGTATCTAAGGGACATAAGAGTGAGTAGGGTGTCACAATCTGAACAATGGAACCACCACCTCAGTGTACATAGAGCATGTATGTAATCGGAAATTTTGTGATTGGCAGTGTATGAGCAATTTATAGCAATGGCGCAGTTTCCAATTTTTGAATGTTGTCCACCACCATAAAATGGCGACTGCCTGTCCTGTAAGTATGGTCAGGTGGAAGTGATGTAACTCCGCTGGCTTTGGTCATCATGGCGGAAGGCAGTCTTGCACCGCCGTGCTATTTCTCATTGGCTAAAATGAGGGTGTATGGAGTACAGTGTCCAGTGGGGATCACCGGTGGCGGTGACGGTGTACACCGCTGCAGACGTGACTGCCATTTTCTGTCTAAAACCTCACTTGAGTCCTGACTTTCCATAGGACAACACCTCTACTGCGTGTGCTGCTCTGACCTGTGTCTGGATCCTGCCATGGCCTGCCTTCACTTCGGAGGGGTTAGAGCACTTGGTGGATGGGGTCCTACCCATGTATGGACAGCTGTATGGGCCTCCAGACCAACAGGTGAGTACACCATGGGCATGATGCATGTAACAAGGTTACATAGAGAGGTGTGTGCTAGCAGTGTGTAATTTGGGTGAGGGGTTTGTCTAGTGGTATTGTACATACAGTGCTCCGGGTGATGTGTGTGCCAATGGAGATGGAAATAGTATTTTTGACCATATGTGTGACTGGCTGGATTGTATAGTTAATGGTGTCCTCCTGTCTGTATTACCTCTGCAGGTGAGCGCCCATCAGAAGAAGGGATTGTGGTGTGCCATCACCAAGGACGTGCAGATCCTGGGGGTCTATAGCAGGCAGAGCACCCACTGAAGGAAAAGGTGGGAGGACCTGAGACGCTTGGCCCGGAAGACCACGGAGGCCTAGCTTGGGATGGCCTCCCAACGAGGGCGGGGTGTCCATCGGAACCTGACCCCCCTGATGGCCCACATACTGGCGGTGGACTACCCAGAGCTGGATGGGCGCTTGAGAGCAGCACAGCAGCCACAAGGGGATGAGTACAGTGAGCGTGACAACAATTATTTTGGGGTCGCATGGGATCCTGGTGGTTGGTTTCAGTTAGTGCGTGCCCCTTAATGCAAGCTCAGCTATTGCTGCATGATCCAGCTCAAAGTAAACGGGTGTATAGCAAAATCTGGTAACCTAGATAGGTAGCATTCCATGTCAGACAGGGCTTACTGGGTCACAGGAGGGGTGCAGTTGGCAGTGGCTGGCTCTCATCTTGCTGTGGCACTTAGTATTGCCAGTGCGATGTATAGTGCTCAATCCTGATCCCTGTGTGTGATGGTATTGTGGATGCCAACTGTGGTGTTGTTGCTGTAATCGACCCAGTGCTCCCTTTCCCTCTCTCCCCCAATTATCTTCTGTCATCCTGTCCATATGTGCATTAGCATCATCTGGTGGAGGAGCAGGGGCACTGGCGACTGAGGGAGCTGCATCCCACAGGACCCAGGAGGCAGAGTCCTCCGACGCTGAGGGGACCAGTGGGACGGAGGGCGAGGGGAGCACCACGGCGGAGACAGGCAGTGACAACACTGACTCTGATTCCTCCTCGGATGGGAGCTCCCTGGTGGTGGCGGACACCTCTGGAACCACCCCAGCTACGGGTACAGCCGCCATCACCGGTACCAGCACTGCCCAACCAGTAGCCCCCCACCGAGTTGCCCATGCCTGCTCACCCAGGAGGGTGGGCATCTCCTTCCCCAAGGCACCTCGGGCCCTGCCCCAGTAAGCCCTGCTGCCCTCAGTGAGGAGGCTATTGACCTCCTGAGATCCATCTCTGTAGGACAGTCAACCATTTTGAATGCCATCCAGGGGATGGCATCCCAGATGCAGCAATGCAGTGCATACCTGGAGGGCATCCACGGTGGGTTAGCGGCTCTACAGAGATCGTTTCAGGCTCTGGCCTCCTCCCTGTTCCTACCGTCCCCCCTGCAACTACCACTTCCCAGTCCCAGTCTCTTTAATCCCAACCCATCCAAGGCACAGATACAGACAAGCATGCACACACAATATCACACAGGAGTAGCACAGTCAAACACAGGCAGCACACTTCAGGCCACATGCACTCACACAAACAAGAGACAGTTGCACACACAATCACATCCACTGCCTCCACTGTCACCCCCCTCCTCCTCCTCCTCCCTCACAGTCACATCCACACTCACACCTGCATGCACTGCATCAACAGCCACCACCACCATTACCACATCATGCAGCACCCACACCTCACTTGCAGACACCTCCACATCATCCATCCACAAGGGACCCCCCTCCACCAGCGAGGAAAATGAAGGTTCCCACTCAACCACCAATGAAAGTGAAGGTTCCCACTCAACCACCAATGAAAGTGAAGGTTCACACTCAACCACCAATGAAACTGCAGGTTGCCACTCAACCACCCATGAAAGACAAGAGGCCAACTCCAACAGCAGAGGGCAAGGAGCTTCCACCTCCAGCAGAGACATAGCAGCCCTCACCTCCAGCAGAGACACAGCAGCCCTCACCTCCAGCAGACATTCAGCAGCTCTCACCTCCAACAGAGACACAGCAGCCCTCACCTCCAGCAGAGGGTATGTAGGCCACCCTCCAGGGACTGTTGTACAAGGATTCCCCTCCAGAATCAGTGGGCAAGCCCCCTACATCAGAGACTGTGGCCTTGCACTCCCTAGCAAAGATGAATGGGCATGGAGCCCCCTCCAGAACCAGTGGGCAAGTTCCCCACTTCAGAGACTGTGGCCTTGCACTCCCCAGAAAAGGGAAATGAGCATGGAGCCCCCTCCAGAACCAGTGGGCAAGTTCCCCACTTCAGAGACTGTGGCCTTGCACTACCCAGCGAAGACAGATGGGCATGGAGCCCCCTCCAGAATCAGTGAGCAAGTCCCCCACTTCAACTGAGGGCCCCCCACCCCTCCCCGCTTCCCCCTGAGGTGCCTGCCCATTTCCAACATGATGCCCCTGAACAGTGGATTCCGGAAGTTGTCAGGAGTGAAGTTGGGCCTTGGACTGTGCCCTCCGCACGCCTCATCCTGGACATTCCCCGCCACTGCCACTTCACAGACCACCTGAGAAACCTGCACTGGCTCCCAGTCAACAAGAGAATCACCTTCAAACTCCTACCCATGCTCACAAAGCACTGCACAACACCGGACCAGAATACCTCAACAGACGGCTCTCCTTCTACACCCTGACCCGGCATCTCCGCTCCACCGACCTCGCCCTCGCAACCTTCCGACGCGTCAGCAGAACTACAACCAGCGGTAGATCATTCTCGCACCTCGCCGCCAAAACGTGGAACACTCTTCCCACCCACCTGCGCTAGACCAAAGACCTCCTTACATTTAGGAAACATCTCAAGACCTGGCTGTTAGAGCAGTAGCAGCACTTACCCCTCCTTTCCCCCCTCCTCCTCAGTGCCTTGAGACCCTCACGGGTGAGTAGTGCGCTTTACAAATTCCTGATTGATTGATTGATTGATTGCCCTGTGGCCATGTGGCCCTTTTGTACTTTAGACTGGCCATTGGCCCATTCTGAACATTGTCACCTGTATTTGGACTCAAATGGACAATGTGGTGGCTGTTGGCATCAAGTTAGTGTTTGCTGATTCTCATAGTTGTCCTTGTTTTATTTTAACGTGTGTCCTGTGACATTGGTTGAACTCTGCAGCTGGTTCTCTGTATGGTGTGTGTGTGTGTGAATGGTGTGTGTTGTACATGTGTGTCACTCTCCTTTTCCTCCCTCCCTCCCTTGTGTGCTAGGTGGCTGTACTCATTGTCATCGTCTTCGTCGGCATTGGTGTTCCAGGAGGGCCATGGTGTAGAATAGCATCGGGAAGACTTGAAATTCTGGTTCCATGGTGGCAGTGGTGTCCTCTGTGTACCTGTTGGTGAGTCTTACGTTTTCTGTGTTCTGTTTCTGCCAGGATTTTGATGGTGTTGGTACCGCCCCAGAAATCCTGGCGGTTTGCTATGTCATAATATGGTGGGCGGTACCTTATCGTCCGCCTGGCTGTTGATGGCTACCGCCGTGGTCAGTGGTGTTAACGTCCTGGCGGTTGGTGTGGTACATTGGCTGTCTATGGGAGGGATCACCGCCATGGTCATAATTTGGCGGTAATTACCGCCAGCCTGTTGGCGCTATTACCGCCACTTTCACAGTCACCGCCAATGTCATAATGACCACCATAGTGTTGTACCAGATACTTCTGTAAGGAGTGATGTAACTTGTGTCCAGTATGGTATTAATTTGTTGCAAGTCAAGACCATGTGTAAGACCTCTGCTCTGGGTGCTTGGCAATGAGAGCAACTATCTAGACACCCCTGGTACATTTTAGCCACTCAAGCCGGAGTCAGGCATGTCTGAGTAAATAGTTAAAATGAGTATAATTAAGCCTGGATCCCTAGTAACTGTCTTTGTGTATTGTAAAACCATATCCCATTCACTGTTTATAATCTCTCTTTCCAGGGTACTTTCCCATTTGGATATAATGGTCCCTATATCTATGTGGAGTGCTGCTAAGATTGTGACATGCAAGTGGGTTATAGCCCACCTCTCTTTACCATGCATGAGGATTGCAGCTAGAGTACAATTAATAGGGGGCTCCGTCCCCCACATGTCTTTAATTCCCCCCAGAAGAGTATTGTGTGAGAAACTGGCCAACACCCAGCCATCATGCATCAGTAACAGTATCATAGGTGTAGAGGTACCACTGTAGAATAAATCTCCCACTGTCAGAAACCCCGCAGCATCCACGCCTGGTAGTTATGATGGCTCGTCAGTGACTTGAAGCCCAAGGAGATCCAGAGAGGAATCCCGGGGGCATATAACTCACAGAGCCTCAGTGCCTTCTTGTATTTTTGGAAACACTGTTTTGCTAACCCCATAACTCGGGAGCAGCCTCCGGGCAAAAACTATTGCACAGAACTCCCCTGTATAGGGAGGTAGGATCCAGCATTTGGGTCAGTTCTGTACTTATGGCGTCCACTACTGGTGGCAGCCAGCTCATTGGCCACTGAAGTTGTGCCACTAGTTAATAAGCTTCATAATGTTGAGTGCCAAGCCCCTCCCCTCGTTTATAGGATGTTGCATCATACTGAAGGCCACTGTTCTCCTGCCACTGCCTCATATCAGTTGTCTGAGGAGAGAAGTGATGTCCCTAAAAAATATCAAAGTTTGCATGATCAGGAGAGCTGAAAATTGATACAGATGCCAGAGGAGCACCATCATCTTGGCTATTGCAATCTGGCCCATAGGTGATAGCAGTAGATTACGGTGTATTAGCCAGAACCCTCCCAATTATGGCACTATACAACCATGCTTCATCTCTTTATATTTTTATCCTCAAGTATCAGAATGTGGAGTCTTCCCAAGGTGCAGGGATGTCACCTGTCTCATCCAGGCAGGTGTGGGCATTGACTGTAGTGGATACAGGGACTTAGCCCAGTTAATCTGCAACCCGGACATCCCTCCAGAGGTTGTCAGCAGCAGCACCATCCTAGGGAGAGAGACTTCAGGGTCTTGCAAGTACAATAGAGTATTGTCCACATATCTGGACCCAATATGCATGCCCTGTTGTAATGTGATACCCCAGTCTTTTCCAGAACTAAATAGCAGTTGGGCCAACAATTCCATTGCAAAGGCACAGAAGAGGCGACAGTAGGCACCCCTACCTTATCCTGCAACCAATGGACCACTGCTGTGACACTACATAACCGATGCATTCCCTGACCAATGACTGCATGTATAATAGTTGTATCAAGGGATTTTGATCAATTTCAGAAGAATTGCAAACAGGTAGGACCAAAGGATAGTACCAAATGGTTTCTCTATGACTGGCGATGTGGGAGCACACGTGGGACCCTATCCATAATTTGAGATTGAGGCAGGTGCTATTGCCTGGTATAGATCCGTACTGGTCAGAATATACTAAAGTCAGTATAAGGTGTTGAAGTCTAATTGCCAATAATTTACCCAGTATCTTGCAGTCCATGTTAATTAAATACTGAGGATGATATGCCCTCACATCAGTAGGATTTCAACGTTGTCTAGGCAGTACCATAATCACGGCCTCTCTTCAGAGACTGGGGAAAAATCCTCCCAGCAAGCGATTCATTATACATGGTGAGCAGCTGCAGTGCCAGCTGGGTCTGGTACGCCGCATAAAACTCAGAGGGTTGTCAATCCATCCCCCATATCTTTCTGTTGACAGTTGTTTGATCACTCCCACAATCTCCTTGTGAGCAGTGAGGGCTTCCAAGCTGATGTCTGGGTCAGACTCAGGCCCTCAGTACATGTTTGGCAGTCTGAGTACTGCCATGGCAGTGGTGGCGGTGGTGGCGGTGGCACCGTGCCAGGCCGGCAGAGCAGACCACCATATTATGCCCATGGTGGTCTTCCCAACGGAACACAGCCAATTCACCGCCAGTACCGCCAGTGTGGAGGGGCCTCCACGGATGGTGGTAGGAATCTCCAAGCTGGCGGGGACCATGTTCCCGCCAAGTGTATTACAAGGTTGCACACAGCCAGGATTTCAGGGCGGTCGCACCGCCACTAAAACCCTGGTGGAACCAAACACAATAAAAGGAAACAGTCACCTTTGGGAACACAGACACATTCAGAGCCACCATAAAGCAGAACTTAAAGTCTTCCCACTGCTCATGACCGCCTTGCATTTCCAGAACCAGCAACGGAGAGGATGAAGACGACAACAACCGTAAGTACACCTACCTAGCAGACACTGGAGGGAAAGGTATTAGAACACACGCACACACACCTTAGGGACGACTAGCGACTACCACACACACACACGCACCAACACATCCATACCAAGACACACACACCTACACACACACGCACACACGAAAAACACACATACACACGAACAATACACACACCACGGCCAACACACACAACCCATACACACCCCACTCCGCACACACACCACCGCCACATGTACACAACACCACTGACTCACACAACATCACAATCACAACTACACAAAAGGGGTTGCCAATCCATAGAACTGCACACCGACACATGACAACACGTACTGACAACAACACGCAAAGATGACTCACAAGCAACAAACAATACACACCCATACAACGTACCAAATGTCGCACCACGCCCACATAACATACAACGCATATGACATAGCCATCACCACACACACAGACGCACACACAACCACACAATGGCACACAACACCACCACAACACATCACACTACGTACAATGCACAACTCTCCAACACACATGCCTGGAGCTACATAATCATATCACAGACACAAAACACACCAATAGCAGCTGTACCAATGGCAGGCCCACACACACACACATGCAGCCCAGGCACAACAGTTAGCACAACCAACACACACAACTCACAAACACACACACAAGTCAAATCCCACCAACACACCACATATCCATGTCGAAGGAAAGGCAGGACAAGTAGGTCACCATCGATACCAGCAGCAGGTTGGTCCAGATGTAATAGAATAAGTGCAGATTTGTAAATAAACTATATACAAAATTAGGCCATTGGCCAGTCCATAGGCAATTGTGCCCATGGCACATATGGCACAACACAGTGCCCCAACTTGACTCCTGACTGCAAAGTGACCTCCACAGTGTGGAGGCATCAAGGGGGCAGACAGGCACTTCTGGGATGTTTGGGGAGGGGTGGTGGTGGGGGTCTGGGCTTGGGAGGGTGTCCTTGTGTTTAGGTCTGGGTTTGGGCAGGGGGGCCTTGGGTTTGAGTTTAGTAGAAGGGTCCTTAGCTTTTGCCTTGGGAGGGGGGCCTTGGGTGGGGGGTGGACCTCTTAGTAGGGGAAGGGGCATGGGCAACACCAAGGGTGGCAAGGGAGGACTGGGAGGTGGGAGGGCTGGACTTGGGAAGGGACAGGGCGCTTCGGGGAACCATGGGGTGGGGGAGGGGAAGGGGAGGGAGCAGGGAAAACGCAGTAAGGAAATGTTTCTTAGGGACACAAGGGCGATCATGGGGAAAGCTTTGGGACTGGAGGGAGAGGGAGTTGCTGTAAGATGCATTCATGTTGGTGTCTTGGGTGCAGGTGCATGCATGGATTGAATATGTGTGCTGGGTGTCTGTTGTGGGTGGGTGAGTGCGGGCGTTTAGGTGTATTGGGACGACCGGGAGGAGGTGCTGGGAGATGCCATGCTGGATGGGTGACTGTCGATTGGGGTGGTGTCTGCAGGTATGGTACATGTGCTGCATGTAGGGGTGTTTGTGGTGAATGCATGTGGTGAATGTGGTGGATGTATGAGGGTCTGTTATTGTGTTGACTGTGGGTATGATGGGACATGTGGCTGTATCAGGGAGTGTTGGTGTCATGCCGGCAGGTGTGAGTGGTGTAGTGTCCGTGATGGAGGAGGTGGTGGGGGAGTCGATGCAGGGAGTGGATGTTGTTGTGTCTGCAGACAGGTGTTGTCTGTGTGCATGCCAGTGGTGGGTGTTGTGGTGGCTAGGTTTGTCACTTCGAACCGTGTCTGTTGAGGTGGATGAATGACTGTGAATGTGTGCTCTGGATGGGTGTGGGGAAAGGGGTTTGGGAATGGGGAAAGGTAGGTGTAGGGGGGACGGTGGACAAAGGGACACTGTGTGCAGTCAGTGAGGTGGCCAGAGCCTGAAAGGATCTCTGCAGGTGAGCCAGTGCACTGTGAATGCCTTCCAAGAACGCATTGCTCTGTTGAACTTGAGCTGCCAGTCCCTAGATGGCATTCACAATGGTGGACTGACTCACAGAGATGGACTTCAGGAGGTCAATAACCTCCCCACCGAGGGCAGCAGGGCTTACTGGGGCTGGTGCAGAGGTGCCTGCGGCAAAGGAGACTCCCACCCTCCTGGGTGAGCGGGCACGGGCAACTGGGTGGGGAGCTACAGGGAGGGTGGTGCTAGTAAGGGGGTGACGAACAGTGATGTTGCTGGGCTGGTCCCAGGTGGGTCCGATACCGCCAGGGAGTGTCCATCGGAGGAAGAATCTGAAGACGATGTGGTTGATCCTGTGTCCCGATGGCACTCCCCTCGCCCTCCATCCCACTGGGTCCCTCGGCCTCACTGGTATCAGCCTCCTGGGTCCCGTGGGCTGCTGCTTCCCCACTTGCCTGTGCCCCTTCTACTCTGCCTGATGATTCTGATGCACACAAAGAGAGAGAAAGAGAGGGAGGGAGGGAGAGAGAGAAAGATAGAGTGGATAAGGGTCAGTACATACCTCCCATATACACATATCAACATGTACATCTCTGAAATAACACATTATGGCCGGGTATGCCATTACAATTGCACTCCAATTCTGCAACTCCCTACTGGCCAAGGCAAGCTGTAATGGTAATTATACAACAGATGTGCACACAAGTTGACATTGTGACATGATGAATGCTGTGACTCTGCATAGCAGCATTGTAATTGCCAGGATTATGTCATACATGACATGTAAACACAATGGTGAAACATCAGGAACCTCTCAGGGGTCTTACCACATCTAGTACCATCTCATTGTTGAAATGGCAAGTGCAGACAGTGATGGGTTATGAAATAGATTTTGATGTACAGTCTGCCTTCATTGAATCACATGTAGCAGTATCCCATTGTTGTTTCCCTGCACATTTCCTACACTCTGAAGTTAACATATGCCTGCATAGGTATGGACCTTCAGGGTCTGCATTTGCTTGGTGATGGCATGCCAAATCCCCTTCTTCTGATGGGCGCTGACCTGCCTAGGTGACACAGACAGAAGGAGAAAGTCATGTAGAGTGGCACATCAGCAACAGCAGTGGACCACACAAATCAAACACACAACATGCCCACACAAACCTATCATCACGGTACAGACGCTTGTTCTCCATGAACCCTCCCTCCCTGTCCGGTGTGTCAACGCCTTTCACCCTCACACACACCCCTATGACACAAGATAATGGCATTGGGCTCACCTGCTCCTTTGGTGCCTCATACAGCTGTCCATACAGGGAAAGGACCCAGTCAACAAGCTTCTCCAGCGCCTCCTGGGCGAAGGCTGGGGTCCTATCACCTGCAGGACGTGGCATGGTGGGTCCCAGAGACAGTACACATCAGCTCATGTCGTGGAGGTCTTGCTTGCAGGAGTGTCAGGAGTCAAGTGAGCTAGGCTGCAGAAAATGGTCATGGCCGCCGCATAGATGACCGTCACAGCTGGCAGTGATCTTCACTGGCCCCAGTCTCCCATAGGCAGAAATTTTATACAATTAGGGGTTGCAGGGCGGATGCGACCGCCAACCGTCATGACGACATACGTCTGCGGAATTAGGTCACGTCCATCTGTCCGGTGCACGCAGGACAGTCAGCTGCCATTTTAGGCACATTTAATGGATTTTAAAGGAACAATAAGTGCGTCACGGTAGACATATGTTCAGTTTGCTGTGTAGGCCTATGTTCTGCCATCATGGCTGGGCCCATACATGTGCCATTTATGCCGTAGTGGTGTTCGATGGGCGGATGTCAATTCCAGTGCATGTTCAGCGACTCGGTGCCTCATAGGCGGTGTTACCATATAGGGCACTGGCATTAGTACATACATGGCCCGTGCTGGGACAATATTCAGCATTGACATGGAAAATTACACATGTTACGCTTGTGACATGCTGTTGGTCAGGGCCTGCAGTGGGCAGAACGGATGGCTTACATGGCCCGTCTACATGGACAATATGGTATTTGGCAACTGTTGGGGCATGTCTACCGTGTGTGTTGTGTGCAACTAGGATAGTGTTAGCTAGCATGTGTAGAGTGCTCATCAAATTGTACATTCTCTCCTATCTATCCTAGCTACCCTGTAATGGGGAGAATGAGAAATGCACCAGTGTACCGCCTACTAGTAGACCTTGCTACCCTGGAGGAGAGACACATCATCCAGACCGATCGTCTGAATCATCAGTCCATCACGGATCTATGTACCCAGTTGGAGCCAGATCTAGCGCCTGCCATATGTACTCCATATGGCATCCGTCCCACAGTACAGGTTATGTCTGTGCTATACTTCCTTGCCTCAGGCTTATTCCAGATCACAGTGGGCTTGGCAGCAGGGATATCACAGCCCATGTTCAGTCTTGTGTTGAAAGATGTACTCTCTGCTTTACTGATACACCTGGGCAGCTACATCAGGTTCCCCCAACGTGTGGATTTACCTACTGTTAAGACTGACGTCTTTCATATTGGACGCATCCCTCATGTGATGGGGGCCATAGATGGCACCCACATTGCTTTGGTCCCTCCCAGGGCCAATGAACAAGTCTATAGGAACAGGAAAAACTACTACTCCATCTATGTACAGGTGGTGTGTCTCGCAGACCAGTACATCTCCCAAGTGCCAGCCAAGTTTCCAGGATCTGTACATGACTCCTTCATTCTTAGGAACAGCAATGTCCCACGCATGATGGCACAGCTACAGAGAGAGATGGCTTGGCTCATTGGTATGTATGCATTAGGATGTGTGTCACTGTAATGTCAACTGTCATCCCATTCTGCCCTGTGCCTCTAATGGTATTGTGACAGGGCCTACCTTTGTGCACAAAGGTGACAATGTTCCATCCCAACCTTCCCTGACTTCTGGCACCAGTGAATTACCCTGCCACGGATGGGGAACACCTTTTCAATGAAGCCCACGGCAGGACAAGGCGTGTTATTGAAATAACTTTTGGCCTACTGAAGGCCAGATTCAGGTGCCTCCACGTATCTGGAGGTCCCCTCCTCTGCACTCAAAAAACGTTATGCTAGATCATAGTTGCCTGCTGCAAGCTACACAATCTAGCCCTGAGATGTCAGATTCCATTACTGGCTGATGAGGAGGAGGCAGCTGGACCAGTGGCTGATGATGGTGACACGCAAAGGGATAAGGCGGCTTATGAGGAAGGTGCAGCTAATTGTAGGACTGAGCTGATCAATCATTACTTCCAGTAGCATAAAGGGATGTTGTGTGTGTATTGTCAGGTCTTTTATTTCCAAATTGCCTTCTGCTTCTTCTGGTGAGGTACATCAGTGAAGATGTTCAGTGTAGCTATCCCTCAGTGTGACTTGTGGTGGGAGACAGATTGCCTATCAGGAGCTGTGTTACTGATTTCATCTCTCTGATGTGCTGGCAATGCAGGTTGCTAGGTTGACATTTCGTACGTTCAGGCATGTGGTGTGTCATTTGTCCTGAAATCTCCTGTGCAGATGCTTTCCCAACTATAGATTGTGTAGTGTATATCACTCCCTATCTTAACTGTTGGCTGTGCAATTCATGGACACTGGCCTTTTCTAACAGTAGTAAGTGTAGTTTTTACCACATGTCAGCTATGAGCTACTGCGTAATAGTCATCATTCCTGAGATTGTGGATGTGGCATTGTCTTCTGTTTTCCCCTGTGCTGTTGCCAATCCAAACTGGGCATGACAACCATGTACTGTATATGTGCTGTGACTGCCACCTGGTGTGAGTCCCTGTCTTGGTCTATTTGAGGTTGGATTTGTGGATCTACTCTGGTGTGTGGCTGGACTGGTGACTCTCTTGCAACTGGATTTTGGGACATGTCTGATGTACTGTGTCACCTTCAGGGAAAGTCTCCCTCTGTTTTCCATGTAACAGACTTTTGGTGAAGAGGAATGAACACACAATACATTTTGGTAAAAAATACATTTGTACACATATCAATAACAACAAAAAGGCAATCACTGTGTTCTATGGTGTTTATTGTGCACAATGTGTTGAACAGTTGTTGAGTGGGGTAATGGTTGGAGTAATCATCAGAGTAAGTGGCCTAGCTGCAGATAGTACAGATCCAGTATCCAAGGGCCATGTGAAAATAGAGACATGACATTGAACAGCCAACAGGGTGCTCACTGGCACACAAGGGAAATTGTTCAGGAGAGGGTCACTTCCTGGTAGTGGGTTTAGTCTTGGCACCTGCTCCTGCAGGGTGTCCGGATGGATGACTACGTTTGCGAGGGTTCCTCAGCTACAGAGGGAGGGGTGCGAGTGGCCTACGGTTCATCTTGTAGGGCCTCCATTCCACTAGCTGAGGCTGATGTTGATGGCTCTTGCTAGTGGAAAGGGCCTGCTGGTGGGTGGAGGAGGCACGCAGGGTGGTGGTGAGCTCCTTGAGCACCCTTGCAGTGGAGGCCATGGTGGCATTGTGTGCCTGCCACTGCTGCATGGCCTCCTGGTGGTATTCCCTCTACAGCCTTTGGTTTTCCTCCTAAATGGTGAGTATTTGGCCCATCTTGCCCTGGGATTGCTGGTATCCTCCCAAGACTTGGGAGATGGTTTCCTGGACAGTCAAGTCTCTTGGGGGCCCCATCACCTGGCCCACATGTACCCTCCCATGGCCCCTGGCCTCCTGTGCCTGTGCCCTTGTCACAGTGTGCCCACTCCCAGGTTCACCTAGACCTTCATTGTCTTGGGTGTGAGGGGTCGACTCAAGTTCCTGTACTATGGGGCACACTACTGATTGACAAGTCCTTGGGAAACAGGTTTGGGGACGAGGGTTTGGTTGTGATGTTGATGCCACAGGTTAGGGGGGTTGGATGTGGGCAGGGTGAGGCTGGGAATGATGGACTAACCAGGTGTCCCAGATGGGCCAGATACATTTTCAATATTCAGACATCCTGAGGCGTTGTCCTCACTGGGGCCTTCATCCTGGGGAGGGCTGTCTGTCTCTGGCATCCTCTCCATGGTGGCAGTGGCAGGGGTACCTGTGAATGAAGTGGGAGAGTATCACATGGTGGAGGTGTTAATGTTGCTCTCTTTGTCTGATACATACAGTAGCTTGACGTGATTCCCAGTTATGGCAATAACAGATGCAGCACTACAGACATTGTTTGTGGGTAATGGATAGTGAAATGGGCACCATGTTCCATTGAGGGTCGATGAATGAGGATTGCATTGCTGTCATTGCCATGTATAGGTCCTCAGTCGTAGCATCCTGTTGGTGTTGCAGGTGCGAACGTTTTACATGCAGGTGTTGCACTGTGACATGGACATATCAGCTTTTCATGTGGATGCGCAGGTGCATTGTGGGAGTTGTAGTGCTGGATATTGGCAGTGCTATCCGAGCACTAGGCTGGGACCTTCTGGGCATTGTGGCGGGGTGGTGATGTGGCATGCAGGGCAGGGGTTTTAGGTGATTGTATGGGAGGTGTAATGGAAGATATGGTGACTAGGGAGTGATCGGATGGTGGGGTAACATGCAGGACCGGACTTCTTAGTGCTAGGGGAGTGTTAGTTATTTACCAGAATCCATTCCTCTGGGTATTCCATTCAGGCCCTGAGGATGCAGGATGTCCAATACCTTCTCCTCCCATGATGCGAACTCTGGGGGAGGAGGTGGGGGCCCACCGCCAGTCTTCATCACAGCAATTTGGTGCCTGGATGCCATGGAACGCACCTTCTCCCGTAGGTTGTTCCACCACTTCCAGATGTCCTCTCTTGTGCGTGGATAGTTTCCCACTGAGTGACGATTCTGTGCTATAACTCTATTTTCCTGGCTATGGATGTTTGCTGGACTCGTGCTCCACACAGTTGTGGCTCGACCCTGATGATTTAATCGACAATGACCCTCAGCTCATCATCTGTGAAGCGTGGATGTTTTTGACGGGACATGGTGGTTGTGTTGTGTGGGGGGGTATAGTGTGCAAGGGTGCAGTGTAGGGTGCTTGGTGGGGTGGGGATGCTTGGTTGTGTGTGCCGGTTGTTTGTTGTGTTTGTGTGCTGTGACGATGTGTATATTGTGTCAATGGTGCAGTTGTGTGGTGTGTGCTGAGCGTTGTGTGTGATAGTGCGTATGGCGTACAAGTGCAGTGTGTCTTTAGTTTTTGTGATCCTTGCTGTCAGCGAATATTGTTTTGGTTGCAAATGATTGTGGGTTGTGTGGGGGTGTGTTTTATAGTGGTGTGTGTAGATGTGTCTGATGTGTGTATGTCTGTCAGGTGTGGGGTATTCGATTTGTCCAATGTGGTGCTGTGTTCTGGTGGAGGTCTATTTTTGACTGCAGCGGTTCGCCAATGGTTTTACACTATGCAACGACCACTGAGGGGGTTTTTAGTCTGGAGGGCGGAGTGTGGTCGGCATGGCGGTGCTGGTGGTGGAACCGCCTCTCTCCTGCCCTCGGTCGTCCTAGCGGTCTCGGATTTGTGGCTGTATTTTGGTGGTGTTCAGTTTGTGACTCGTAATACGGAAGTCGGATTACTGTCTTTTTCTGTCATTACGGTCTTTTGGCGGCCGCCACCGTTGCGGTCTTTGGTAAATATCACCAAACTCGTAATGAGGGCCTGAGTCATGGGAGTGTCCGTCCAACTACATATTTCAACACATCAGCCTCCACCTGTTCCGGGGTTGGTGGAGGGGGTTAAATACACCAATAATACTGTGAAAGGTATCATGGATGTCAGCTTGCGTATGTTTCAGTATTTCCGAGTGAGCTCTGATCGCACATATCGGGGTCCTGGTTGCCTCTGATTTCAACAACCAGGCTAAAAGGCACCCTGCACTGTTTCTATCATCATGCCATTTTGTAACATCTTCTAGACAATTGTCATGTCGTAAACAAACCAACCACTCATTATACTGTTTCCACACTCTGGCCAGAATGATCAGAAGAGAGGGATCAGCAGCAGTAGCCACACTACATAAACTATAATTTGACACTCTACCATACATTGTGTTCCCACAAATAATGTGATTTGCGATGTCATAAGTGTCGTTGTAAATGCTAAGATAAGCAGTGCATGTGTAAGGCGGAAGTTATAGTTAATGTAGCATGGCTATCAAGTTTAATGTACTCTTTATGGAGGTGCGTGAGTTATAATAATTTGAAAGTGGTGCATAAATTATACATTTAAGGTGTAGGTGTAACTTTAGAATGTCTAATTTAAGTTTTGTTTGTATAGAAAGAATAAATGAAGTTATATATAGATATATACATATATATATATATATATATATATATATATAACCTACTGGCGGTCACCACCAGGTAGTTTTTTTACCATAGATGGAGCGCTTTTCTTTTTCCGATAACTTTGGAATCGCATGACGAATCTTCACAAAATTCTCAAAACGTATACTTTGGTCAGTTCAGTTGCTTACTAGAAAGTTTCAGGGTGACCTGTCAAGTGGGGCCAGGAAAAAGGGGGAGACCCAAAAAGGTTTTTCCCCATTCTATGTCACGCTTTATGTGATTTGGTGTAACTTCGCTCAGTAGTTTCTGAGATATTAGAGCTTAAATAATATAGATATCTGCGACCGCAAATTCCCGGATCCATGGATCCAGGGGATAGCAAGGCCCTGATTGGCTGGCCGCAACCTGACAGAAAAGTTGGGGCTGCCATTTTCTGTCGTCGCATCGGCTCAGGGAGTAGGAAATGATCAGTGAAAAAACACATAAGGAGTCAGGATGCAGGTATCCTGACCCCATAGGACACATAGAGGAGTCCCCTAGGGACCCCTTGTGGACAAAAAATTGCCCAGTTATTTTTTTGCGTGCTCAATCTGCGGATCCACAGCTGGATCCATAGACGCGTGGATCCGCAAATCCACAAGTAGATCCGTGAATCCAGAAATAAATAGAAGAAAACCCCACCCACTGCATCCAAGTTCATGCTGCGCAATGCCAAGGTGGTGTGCAGTTTGGGTGCATGCAGAAGGGTTGACAGCCAGGCCTGGACATAGGCCAGGCTTTGCGGCCAACCCCCACTACACACGGATGAAGACTGGTTATAAGGGTGTTATAGGGGTTGGCCGCAGGACCTGGCAATGCATTCAACCCCCAGTGCACATGACCGGGTGGTTATAGGGGTTGGCTGCAGGCCCTGTGACGAACCCCTGCAGCGCATGGCCCTTGTTGGGTTGTTATAAGGGTTAGCTGCATGGGAGGCCCTGCGGCCACCCCCGCTGTGCATGGGCGAAGACCGTGCGCAGTGTGGGTTTGGGTTATTATTGGAGTTGGGTGGAGGGCACGCCTTTTGCTGTGCGGAGCACAGGTTTAGGTTGTTATGGGAGTTGGGTGGTAGTAGGGGTTGGCTGCAGGCCCTGCAGCCACCCACCACTGCGCATGTCCCATACTGTGCACGGTGATGGTTGGATTAATGTATAGGGGAATTTCTAGGTTTTGTATGTGTAAAATGTGAGCCTAAATATGTAACCTTTGTTTTTTTAAGTGAATATATGGATATATTTTTTTGTTAAATCTTTTTATTGCATTTATAACATAAACAAAATGCATACTACTAAAATACTTATACAAGATAAGAATAGAGTGGGGAAAAAAAAAAAAAGATAGTAGAAAGGTATGAAGATTATACTCTGTTTGATAAGTGGTCGCGAGTCTGTTGTTTGGTGGTCTGATGTAGGGGGTAAGTCCGCCGTGGGGGGGGAGGTCTACGGGGCAATCAGGGCGTAGGGTAATGATTATGAGCAGGATGCATTTGTCGTGGGTGGAGTGTACCTTTGTGGATATAGTTTTGCAGCTGTATATCTGGGTGTGTGTTTATATTCTTATCATCTGTGTTCGAATGAAGTTTCAGGTCTAGGTAGTTATGTATAGGAAATATGTTGGTTGTGATGTCTCGGATCAGTATTTTTTCCAGAAGACTAGGGAGGTCGTGTATCATCTTTTTCTTGTAGTTGATCCGCCACGGAGTCCCATATATCAGCATGCTTGACTACCACTCCTATATCACGTAATGTGTGCAACACCTGTATTTCTGCATTGACCCAACGCTGTACGTCAGTTTTCCAGTGGCGGGAATCTGGGGCGCTAGGTGATTTCCACTGTGTGGCGATGAGTCGTTTGAGGATTACAAATGCTAGATCTGCGCATCTGTGTTTTTGTTTATCTTTGCTACGTTTGTGTCTGATACCCAATAGGCAGGACTCAGGGGTAAGTGCTAGGGGAATACCCAGCCATGTAGCAGTTTGTGTGTGATGTCTTGCCATACTCGTAGTAGTGGTGGGCAGTTCCAGGTCATGTGCAAGAAATCAGCTTCCGTGTTACCACACCTTGGACAATCAGAACTAGCTTGGGGGTACATGTGGTGGATTCGGTGTGGAGTCAGGTACGTCTGGTGTAGGTAGTTGAGCTGGGTGTATCTGAAACGTGCGTAGCGCGATACCTCGCGTGTGGATGTGAGGGCCATGGACCATGTTGGAGCTGTGAATTGTGTGTGAAGTGTTTTTCCCATTTGTTCTTAGCTTGTGGCTGTGCTTCTTCTGGGTTAGCTCGTAGCACGTTATGGATCCCTGAGATACGCGTTGATGTACCGATGTCTGATAGCAATTCATGCAGAATAGGTGATGGTAGTGGTTCCCTGCTACCGTGTCCCCATGCGTTGCATATTAGAGATTGTAGTGCGCCGTACATAATAAAACTGCCCTGTCCCAGAGTGTACGTCGACGCGAGTGCCTCGTAGGGGAGAAATTGGCCCTCTGCGAATAATTCTCCCACTAACCGGAGGCCTTTGGCGGCCCAATCAGTGAGACACAGACCGCCATGTAATCTATGTACCCCTGGGATGGCGAGTAATGGGGTCTTAGGCGAGTATGGTGGTTTTCCGGGTCCCCTGTTCACATAGCGCCGCCACACCCTTTCGGACACTTTTAACAGGATATTGTTGTGTCGCGGTAGGGCCACCCGTCCCACGAGCCATTCTAGTATGTTTAAACCACCCAGTTGTGTGCTCACAGTGTGGGTTTCCGAGTGAGTGGGGTCTTGTAACCAAGTTAAGATCCACTGCAGCTGCGTAGTAGAGCTCAAATTGTGGTACACCCATCCCGCCTCTGTCCAGTGGTAGGCAGATCTTAGTCAAAGCCACACGTTTACGTCCGGTGCTCCATATCAAGTCTATCAACAGCTTATTCAGCTGTGCGAAAAAAGTGCTAGGAAGCCATAGTGGTAGGGCAGCGAAAAAATATAGTAGTCGAGGGAGTATAATCATTTTGATTAATGCCACTCTACCCATAGGTGATAGTGGTAGTGCGCACCAAAAGGGCAGCAGTCCTTTTATTAATCTAATCGTCCGGTCTAGATTGCCCTCCTTGAGGTCAGATTCGTCATGATATATGTGCACTCCTAGATATTTGAAAGTGCTGTAAGTCCATTGTAAATTATGCTCAGTGAGTATGTGGGTCTGTGTGTCGGGTAGTCGGCGCATGGGGAATAGACATGATTTGGCCCAGTTAACGCGTAGGCCGGATATGTCTCCGAATGAGTTCAATAATTGTAGCAGGATTGGTAGGGATTCGGTATGGTTACGTAAGTATATTAATGCATCGTCTGCGTATAAGGACACTATGCGGTGTTCCACGCCGTCCGGTATGCCCCATCTTGTGGCTTCATTGCGCAATTTAGCCGCAAGGGGTTCTATGGCTAGTGCGAACAGAAGTGGTGACAGGGGGCATCCCTGTCGCGTGCCTCTACCGATCTTGAATTTTTCGGAAGTGATGGTGCCCGTTTTTACTCTAGCTATGGGGTCTGAATATAAGATAGATATCCAGCGAGTGAACACTTTATCAAATCCCAGTAACTGCAGGGTTGCCATCAGATATGGCCATCCTAGTGTGTCGAAAGCTTTTTCAATGTCTAGTGAAACCGCAACTCTGGAGTAGTCTGTATAAGGAGTTTCAGCGAACAGGCGCAATAGGTTCCTGATGTTGATAGAGGTGTTGCGTCCTGGTATAAATCCTGATTGGTCTGGGTGTACCAGGGAAGAAATTATTGGGAGAAGTCGGTTGGAGAGTACCTTGCCTAATATTTTACAGTCCGAGTTTAAAAGTGATAGGGGTCGGTAAGAGCGTACGTCCAGTGGGTCGCGGCCCTTTTTATGGAGGACTACAATCGTAGCTTCGCGCTGTGAGTCTGAGAGATGACCAGTTTCATATGCCTCCTGTAGCATGGTCAGATATGGAGTGAGCGTTTGTGATGAGAAAGTCTGATAGTACACGATCGGTAGTCCGTCCCCCTCTGGTGCTTTATTGTGGGCTAGCTGTTGCAGTGCTTGTTTTATTTCTTCACTTTCGATGGGTTTGTCTAACTCTAGTGCTTGTGCAGCCGTTAATTGATTTACGTGGGAAGTCTTGAAGAAATCTTCTAGTTGTGGTGCGAGTGGGGGAGGTTCTGCCTGATATAACCTTGCATAATACTGCCTAAATGCGTTGTTTATTTCTGATTGTGTATTCACTATCACACCAGTATCTAGGCGGATGGCGTTTATAGGAGTATGCTGCTGGGTCCCTTTCGCTAACCAGGCCAGCATACGACTTGATCTATCGCCCTCGGCGTGTAATCGCGCCGTATGGTATCAATAGTCGAATTTTCGTAGACGGGTTTCGGCATCGCCCCATTGCTTTTTGAGCGTGATTGTGTTATTCTTAGCAGTACTATTTAAGGCTGCCTCGCATTCTGCCTTCCGTAATTTCTCCTCGGTATCATGTAGCTCTGAGAGCAGTGTGCGCCTGATACCTCCTGCAGCCCCGATGCACATGCCCCTGACTACCACCTTGTGTCCATCCCACTCGATTGCATGTGTTGTGGCTGTTTGACTATTAATTGTGAAATATGATTTTATGGTGTTAGCTAGTTCTTCCCGGAATGGCGGGTCGCCCAACAAGATGGGTTGTAAGCGCCAAGTGGGTATTCGTGATGGCTGAATACCCCATCTCAGTGTGACGATTAGGGGGCAGTGGTCCGATAGGGTTTTGGCCAGATAGTTGGTGCTATGTATTAAGTGTGTTAATGTGGGCGAGCATAATAGTAAATCAATCCATGTGTGGAGGTTGTGTACGGGTGAATAAAAGGAATATTCTCTATCAAAGGGATGGGGACTTCTCCATGCATCGTGTAGCCTCCGTTCTGTTATCCAGGACCTTAACATCTCAGATACCCGTCTACTAGGGGCGCTTATTAATGGCGGGTGTGATCTGTCCATAGAGATGTCCGGTACACTGTTAAAATCTCCTCCCCAGATAATTGGTATGGACGGGTCCCGTGAGATCTGCCCTCAGGAATTCCCCTTGTCCCGAGTTTGGGGCATATATACCAGCAATGGCTAGTTGTCTACCATCCAACTCTCCACTGAGGCAGACATATCTGCCATCTGTGTCTATATATGTGTCTTGGACCGTGTATGGGATCCCTGGTGCGATCCATATCAGTACTCCCTTTGCATATTTGGATATTTTAGTTCCATAAACAGTGCCCGACCAGCTCTTATTAATTTCCTTTAATTCTTGTGTGGTGGCATGGGTCTCCTGTAGTATAGCTATATGCACTTTATGGCGTTTGAGATATGTATGTACTCTGCATCTTTTAGTTGGGTTAGCCAGGCCTCTTATGTTTCAGGTTACAATGTTGTATGTCATTGAAACGTTTTGTATACGAATCACTAGCGGCGCATGTTTTTAAGTAGGATTTGCTGCATCCCCTCGCCCATCGCCCCCACGACCTCCCCAAATCCGATCAACCCTCGAGTGTGGTGTGGTTAATACATACCTTAAGGAAGAGTAAGAGGAGTATAGAAGAAAGGGGAAAAAGTGTGAATAACCAGGCACAACAGGTGCAAGAGTGGCTTCTAGCCGATTCGTGTCCATACGGGAACCCATCTGGGTAAGGGGGCTGCTGTGGTATGTGGTCCAAGGTGGCCGCGGGGTCCGGCCCATTCGGGTGTCGTCTTCTACCAATTAGGCGCGTTCAGGCCGGAAGGCACGCCGGCTTCAGGCACATAGGGGGTCATTCTGACCCTGGCGGTAAAATCCGCCAGGGCCAACGACCGCGGGAGCACCGCCAACAGGCTGGCGGTGCTCCCATGGGCATTCTGACCGCGGCGGTACAGCCGCGGTCAGAAACGGAAAACCGGCGGTGTACCGCCGGTTTCCCGCTGCCCTGGGGAATCCTCCATGGCGGCGCAGCTTGCTGCGCCGCCATGGGGATTCCGACCCCCATACCGCCATCCTGTTCCTGGCGGTTTTGGCCGCCAGGAACAGGATGGCGGTATGGGGTGTCGTGGGGCCCCTGGGGGCCCCTGCAGTGCCCATGCCAATGGCATGGGCACTGCAGGGGCCCCTGTAACAGGGCCCCACAAAGATTTTCAGTGTCTGCCATGCAGACACTGAAAATCGCGACGGGTGCAACTGCACCCGTCGCACCCCTTCCACTCCGCCGGCTCCATTCGGAGCCGGCATCCTCATGGAAGGGTGTTTCCCGCTGGGCTGGCGGGCGGCCTTCTGGCGGTCGCCCGCCAGCCCAGCGGGAAACCCAGAATACCCGCGGAGGTCTTTTGACCGCGCAGCGGTATTCTGGCGGTCCCAGCCAGGCCGGCGGCTTCCGCCGCCGGCCGGGGTCAGAATGACCCCCATAGTGTTTATGGCTTTCGGAGTAGGTTAATCACTGCATCTGTGTGTTACCTTTTCAGAGGTCGTCTGCGGTGCGTGATGTGACCACCGGTCCCGAGATTAGTGGGGATGTGGGCAGGCTTTGCGGGGACCCCACCGAGTCCGAGTCCGTGGTGCCATATTCGCGGTTGTGCTGTGTTCGAATACTCGAGAACCTATTAACGCCCTTTAATGCTTGAGCTTGCCAGTCCGATGCTTGCTTTTCAGTAGGGCGTGATCCGGTTCTGGGTTTCAATTTCCTTTTCTTATGCTTTTTTTGTGTTAGCCATTCCTTTTGCTCTGGGTGTTCTTCTGTGGGGTCTATTAAGCCCTTGGCGTGGATCTAAGTCCGTACATCCCCTGGGGACGGGAAGACGTGAGTTTTATTGCCATCCACTACTCGTAGTCTGGCAGGATACATGAGGGAGTATGGAAAGTACTTATCGCGTAGTACCTGTTTTGCCTTAGTAAAGGTGGCACGTCTGCGCTGGACCTCTGCTGTATAGTCCGGATAGGCTGTGACTTTTACGTTTTCAATTTCGACGGGTCCCAGCGCACGGAAGCTCTTTAGGATTTGATCTCTATGACGGTAATTCAACAGCCTGGCTATTAATGGGCGAGGAGGGGCTCCCGGGCGTGCAGGACCTCCCGGGATCCGGTGTGCCCGTTCTACTGTCAGAAAAGGGGAGGCCTCCTGCTGCAATATGTGATCTTTTAGCCAGCTCTCTAGAAATAACTCTGCGTTAGGGAGCTCGATTCGCTCCGGGAATCCCATAAATCTAATGTTATTACGGCGTGACCGGCCGTCCGCCTCCTCCGCGCATCTTTGGAGTTGTATTATCTCAGATTCCTGTTGTTGTATTCGGTTTTTCATGTCCTCTATATTTGGTTGAGATGTTTCTAGGGTAGATTCGACGGTGGTTACTCTATCCGCTAGCTTCCGGTGTTCAGTGCGTAGGATAGTGACTTCCACTGCCATTGCATCTATCTTTCCTTCCAGGGATGTTTTAGTTTCTAATATTGCCTGCAGTACCTTGTCAATTTGTAACGAGTGAGCAGCTAGCGTTTCAGTCACTTTGTGCCGTGGATCTGGGCTCTCCATCGTTGGCGGGTCCCCAAGTCTGGTCTCTGATTGGCCCCTCGGTGGCTTCGGTTTCACCATGGTTTTGCCTGTTCTGAGCTCTCTTCGTATTGCGTTGTGATTGAGGTGGTTAGTTTCTACGGTTCTTGTATCTGATTAGGCGAAATTTGTTGTGTGCCCAACAGTGGGAGCTTGATGCGTTCCGCAAGAGGTACGCACCGGATGTGTGCAATTGACGATTGCGTGTTGCAGCGCACGTGTCTGTGCATTTTATGTTGGGGGAGAATCAGCTTTGCTCTTTGCAAAAGAGGTGTGCCTGGTACTTGCAGTTGGCGGTTGCGCGCTGCGGTTCCCGTATCTGTGCGTTTTATGTTAGGAAAAGAGGAAAGGAAGAAACGGCATTGCTCCCTGGCTGTATGCAAGACTAGGAAATGTCACTGATTCCAATTTTCGTTGGTGGGTGTGGTAGATGCCTTTACCTAGTGCTTGATTTCCGAGCCCACCCAAGACACACCCTTAATAGGGCACAGCGTAGTTTGATTTCCCCTTTGAACTCCGATGTGCGTACTTCTCCATCGACCTGACCTCTTTTTAGCATGCAAGCGTTCAGTGTAATTAAACAGCAGTTCCCAAGAACTTTGATCTGCGGCTTTTTCCTCGTCCGCAGTTAGATCTCAATCGGGCCGCGCCGTCATGCTCGTGTTCCGCGATTGGGCTCTAATGTTCGTCCGGGGTCTTAAGCTGCCCGTTAGATTGGGCGCCTATGGCATGCGAGGGTGTATCTGTGGTTGGTGCTGCGGTGCCCATATCTGCGCGATTTATGTTAGGGAAAAAAAAAGAAAGGAAGAAACGGCTTTGCACCCAGGCTGTGTGCAAGGCTAGGGAATGTCACTGAGTCCAGTTTTCGTTGGTGGGTGTGGTGGATGCCTTTACATAGTGCTTGACTTCTGGGCCCACCCTAAACACTCCTTCAATAGAGCACAGCGTAGTTTGATTTCACCTTTGAGCTCCGTTGTACGTTTCGTGTTAGGAATGGCTAGCGCACCGCATTTGTTGCTAGGCTCCGTACCTCCCCATCGACCTGGCCTCTCCTTAGCACGCAAGCGTTCGGTGTGATTAAACAGCAGTTTCCAGAAACTTCGGTCTACGGCCTTTTTTCTCGTCCGCAGTTAGATCTCAATCGGGCCGCGTCGCTATGCGCATGCTTCGCGACTAGGCCCTAATGTTCGTCCGGAGTCTTAAGCAGCCCGTTAGATCGGGCGTATATGGCATGCGAGGGTGCATCCGTGGCTCCTCGCCGTCCCCACCCGCAGCGCTAGGATCGCTCTGTACCTGCGCGCAGGGTGCAGCCGCAGCTATCGTCGGGCCGCTCGGCTCCTTGCTGGTGCGCGTCCGTGTCTCTTTACCATCGGGGCCCCGGGCGAGCCGCTGCGTCAGTTTGTTCAGGTCTTCAGGGTCTCGGGATGTTACTGAGCATGAAGCATGTGGGTTCGGAGGTTTTCAACGCCTGGGGACAGGAGGATTACAGGATAATTATGGGCCGGGCGCAGAGCTCTGATTCAAGCGACCGCACTAGCCGCCATCTTGGCCACGCCCCCCCTGAATATATGGATATATAAACCATACTTTGAGAAAGGAGAGCAGTTCACTCAAGGCAGTAGAAGGGCTTCAAGGCTGAAACTTGTCATGAGGATTTGGTGTTGCCACAAATAAATACCTGATATTTGCACTTCTACTGCATTGAGTAAACAGCTCTCCTTTCTGCAAGTTTGGTTTATTGGAATTTGTTCCCTGAGTTGCTCCCTTGGGTTAAGCCAGGCTACGTCCTTGGGACGGAGGTTCTCTGTTCTGGAGCAGTTGGCTTTTACATTGTAATATATTTGACTATAATAGCATTTAAAAAATATTACTTTATAGTTTACATTTATTTAAAAAATCGATATCCTTACCTTGTTGTAAAAAAACAGTTTTATTTGCATTCTGTTGTGTCAAGTATGACACATTGCCAAACAGAAGTTGTAAATTACAGGCATGTACTTCGTCAACAATAGGCACAATAGAAGAGTAAAGATTAATAAAGGGATAATGTTTACATATAGTTGCCTCTTGTGTTATATGGAAGCTGGTGCTATATTTATGTCACAATTTTTTGTCATTCCTTCTATACATATAGGAAGACAATATTTTTGCTAATGATATTTTTTTGCAATATTTTTGTGTAACAATATTTCTGTAGTATATATTTTGTCATGGAACCCTTAAATTGGTATGAGGAAGCCAACAAATGCAGACATGAGTCTCATATACAGCATATGAAAGAAACCCAACTTAAATATAAAGTTACCCATTTGAGTGTTAGGGTTATGGCTAGTAAGCCTAATGCTCTGCCTCCTGCTTATGTATGTCCCTACATCATATCCGACAAGGAGGAGGACCTTTTACAATCTGGCTAGAGGTGCACCCATAGTTGCATCTGAAAATGAAGCATCGCTGTTGGCAGTGGTATTAACAAATGACACGCAGGTGGGAATAGTGAGTTCCACAGTTGGAGTGAGCCAAGCAAGTAGCAGCATGATAGGTGAGGAAGTGCTAGCGGACAGTGCTATGCGTGCAAGACAAGACACTGACTCCACAACCTTATGCAACTCTTCTAGGGCTCATTTTTTTCTCTGCAGCCAATGAGTCTATGATAGCTGTCTGTCTGGTGGGAAATGCAGCATGGCTATTACCTGGTTAGTCTGAGGCATACAGATCAACATATCTCCTCTTTCAGTGATGGTGACAGCGATGATCCCCAGGATGCTCAATTCAAACCACTCAATGCCCTCCTTCTTCTATAAGAGTACTCAGGCCAGAGGTTGAAGGCTCCAATCTTGTCCCTTGGTCCCCTGAAGACCTAATTAACATTAAGAAAGTGTTTATTAACATCTGTGAAAATCCCATTCAATCCTGAGAACAGCTACAAACTGTTTCCGAATGCTACAAACTCAACTGGACAGATGGGAATCAATTTTTGCATTCTGTTACACCAAGTGATGATAAGGATCATTTGGAAGAAAAGAGTATCTAGCCTCTGAAGCCACTAGGTGGCATGGCTGCTCTTGTGGCTGTGAAAAAGGAGCTAGTAAATACTATAATGGAGGTAGGGCTGGTCAAAAGAAGGAGTCCTAGTGCCTACTACACCTCTATTTTACCTTTACCTTTATCTTTATTCATCCTTTGTCTCCATTCCTCTACATCCTGAAAGACAGTACCTTTTTCCCTTCTCCTTCTTGAGGGACAGGCTGACATGGTGTTGGCTTCCCCTGGTGATTTGTTGGTTATGCCTGACGCCTTGAACCAATGCAAGTCTGACTGCCAAGATAAGGGGACTAGGCATTTAGAGAAAAATTACAATTCTGTATATCCTGTGTTCACCATCTAGGCCATGACATCTCAGAGAAGGAGGGGCATCTGTCTGCAGACCACATGGAAGCTCTTTGTAAGTTACCCTGACCAGTCTCTGTCTCTCAGGCACAGACACTGTTGGAAATGGTGGATTATGATAATGGATATTGGCCTATGCATCTATTGTTAGAACCCTCCAACATTATGTAAAGAAAGATACCCCAGAACCCTTCTATTGGTGCCAGGTGGAGGAACATTCTTATGTGACTTTTAAACATGCATTATCTTCTTCATCTCAATTAGGGCTATCTGATTAGAATGAACTAGTCACATTATACAGCCATGAAAAATATAAGTATGCATCACGGGCGCTGATTATGGAGTGCAGATGAAACCTGTTGTTACTATGCCTCTGGCTATGATGCAGGAGGACTTCTCACTCATTTACAGGCTGTTGCGGCTGTCATCAATCTTGTAGAAACTTTGAAAAATAATATCCTTGGCTCCACTCTCATAGTAGCTGTATCCCACATCATAGTTGCCCCGTTCCTCACTAATAAAATCTAACATTTGTCCAAGGTAAGACTACCACGGTATGCTGTTCAACGTGCTGTCTTAATCCTGGTCTCCTAGCTGCCCAAATTTGAGAATGGTTAGCTGCATTACTATTCGATCATAACTGCCCATCTGACGCAGGTCTGTATTGATTTTTTTTGATGCACTAACACCCTATTTTGCTCTTTAGTTTTATGTTGAAAGATAATGTCTCAGAAATAATTGTGGCTCATTAGTGGCCAGTTAAGCCATTTGCAAAATAAATTAAGTTGTTGAAAACCAATGCTTACCACAAGTATACTTCACTCAAGTCACTGAAATGCTTGGTCTTACCTGTGCTTGTATTCTTTTTTTTTTTAGTTTAATAATGCTTTATTGAATAAATTAGCATACACTGGTACAATAAATACATTGTAACTAGAAGAAAAAACAATAAAAATCATAATCATAAAGATAATTATATCTATAAGAAACAATTTGTATACACAACCAGACTATAATATTGTACCGTAGAATAATAGCATTTTTTGTTATGTTTTAGTAAGGAAAGAAATAAAAGAGAGAAAGGAAAGAAAAGAAAGATTAAAACAATGCAAATTATGAATCACATAATTACAATAAAGCAACCATTAAGTATTAACAGTAGTATGAAAGGTCTTGTGTTGCGAAAGGAAAGAGGTGAGAGGAAGCCAAAGCAAGTCCCTTTTAATTAACAGTTGAGTAGTATTAGCATTTGCTCGATCCATTTTGTGATTATATCAGATCAGATTCCACCAAGTTACAACAGATATTTTCGTAGTATCTTTCCAATTAGAAGTTATAATTTGCAGTGCACTAGCAATGAGCAAATCAGCCAATTTACCAAGCAGTGGTTGGGAATACCAAGTAGATGAAGTACTACCCAAAAAAATATGTATTATATTGAAAGGTATATTGATGGAGAAAATCTGATTAACTTTATCCCAAACTTGTTCCCAAAAAGAATGAACTGCAGAGCACTCAAAAAACATGTGCATATAATGACTGTGTTCTTTAGAGCACGACCAACACTTGCAATCTGTAGTAAGTTTAAATTTATAAAGGTCTACAGGAGTATATTACAGCCTATTATAAAAGTAAAATAACGTTTGGGCTGTAGATGCTGAACGGGATTTTGTATGAAGTTTGGACCATATTTTTTTCCATGTAGATATAGGAATGTTTTGATTGAAATCCTGCTCTCACGCTAATTCTATTTTAGATTTTGGTCTCCCAAGACTGGTATGTGTAAGGGGTCTGTATATGAAAGACGCTGGGACTTGTGAGGAAAAATTATAAGGTTGTGAATTAGGCTGTGTAGAAGAGGAAGCATCCAAAGATTGAGACAATAAGTTATAGAGGATAGCGAAGAGAGTTTGATATTGCACAGCGTAATAAGAGGAGATATGAAATGTCAGTTGAGTATCTAGAAATTCAAGTACAGCATTGTCTAGAATTAAATGATCTAAAGTTATAATGCCTTTATGCATCCACTCTTTCCATACCAAAATTCTATTGTGAAATTTAATATCATTATTGTACCATATAAGAGTTCCTCATATGAGAAGAGGTTCTCATATGAGGAGTGAGAGGCAAGAAGTAATGGCCTGGCAATAGAAACAGAATGAGTTATTATTATCGGAGAGAAAAGAGATTTATGAGGTGTTTGGGAACCGAACTGCATCTCTAAATGTAAATGGTGTAATTTGTGAGTGTTCCAATTGACTCCATAGAGAGGTCCCTTTAGGAAAAGTGGGAGAGAGGGACAACATACTTGTTTTAAAACAAATGCAGAGTGATATCTTCTAAGGCATGGAAAATTTACACATCCATTATCTCTAGATTCCTGCAGTTTAACTAGAGATATACGAGATTTACGTTTGTTCCATAAAGATTTCATAAATAATGCATTTATGGTTTTTTTTAAAACTAGAAAGAAGTTTAACTGGGAGCATAGATAAATACAAATTTAAAATGGGCAACAACATCATTTTAATTGTGGCCAGTCTTCCCCACCAAGTTAAATAAAGAGGATACCATCTGTCAAGTAATTTCAAAATCCTTGACTCTACCTCTTTGAGATTAGTTCGAATAGTGTCTTTAAGAGAGTTGGAATAGGATATGCCCAGGCATTTGATATGCTTAGAAGTCCACGTAAACCCAGTATCTTTAAACATGTCTGGTAGACAATAAGCATTTAATGGCAAAACCTCTGATTTATCTACATTAAGCTTATAACCTGAGACACTTGAGTATTCTTGTAATAATTTACAAAATTCCGGAATAGTCTTTTGAGGATTAGAGATAAAAAGTAAAATATCATCAGCGTAACCTGTGAATTTAATCTCAGTGTCTTTATGCTTAAAACCATAAAAATCAGATGGCCTATGTATTTTCTCTAGGAGGGGCTCAAGGGCTAATATAAATAACAGAGGTGATAGAGGACAACCTTGTCTAGTACCTCTGTGCAGGGGGAAGTAATGGGATTGTTTACCATTGACTAAAATTGAATGTAGAGGGTGAAGAGTATAAAAGTCTAATAAGCTTAATAATATGAGGACTAAAACCATGCCATTTTAATGCTCCAAACATAAAGTCGCAACATACTCGATCAAAGGCTTTTTCAGCATCTAGAGTTATGGCAGCTGTAGGATCCCTGGATTTAGAGGCAAGATGGATAATATTGAGAAAAGTTCTAGAATTATCCGATATGTTTCGCCCCTTAACAAAACCAGACTGATGAATGTCTATTAAATCTGGAATAAAATGATTAATCCGTAAGGCCAGAATTTTTGCAAAGATTTTACAGTCAACATCAATAAGGGATATAGGTCTGTAATTACCGCATTTGGATAAATCCTTATCCTTTTTAGGAATCAAACACAACATAGCTTCAGAAAAAGGGCCCTTTTGCTTGATCTTTTGATATGAAATACTGTATAAGTGTTAATAGCTTCAGAACTAAAATAGATGCAAAAGTGGAGTAAAATTCTATTGAAAAGCCATTTGGGCCAGGAGCCTTACCCTTAGGAAGCTTGGTAATGGCATTTTTGATTTCTGTTTCAGATAGGTCAGAGTCTAATGGTGACAAATCTACTTTTTGCTTCGAAGGAATAGAGTGGAAGAAGGTATCTACTTCAGACATATTAGGAGTTTTTTCTGGAGTATATATTGTGGTATAATAATCGGTAAAGCATTCCAGGAATTTTGAATCTTTAGTATGTCTGTTTCCAAATGTGTCTGTGATAACAGTAATTTTAGACTTTTGTTTTTTGATCTTTAAATAATTTGCCAATAGTTTACCCGCTTTATTTTTCCCCCGTAAAATTTTGAATTTATTTTGAGTAAAGTTCCACATGCACTTTCCAAGGAATGCTTATTGTATTGTAATTTAGCATCAATCAACCTGGATAAGGTGTCTGGTTTGTTAGATGAGAAATATTCATGCTCAAGACATTTTATTTGTGTGAGCAGTTGAGAGGAAACTTTAGATTTTTCTTTCTTTTTAATGGCAACATAATCTATAATAAAGCCTCGAGCAGTAGCTTTAAATGCATCCCATATAAAGTTCATCTGAGTATCAGAAGGTAGATTGTGCATAAAAAAATCTTTAGAAAACATTGTAAATTGTTCAATAAATAAGTGATCTTGCAATAAAGTGTTATTAAACCTCCAGCGATTAGAAAAGGAGGAATTTCCTGGAAGGCTCATATCAATTATTACTGGGGCGTGATCTGTTAAAAGAATAGACCCAATATCAGCATGTGAGACTGTTTGTATAACACTTTGTGTAGCAAATATATAATCTATTCTAGAATATGAGTGGTGTACTGGAGAATAAAACGTGAATTCTAATACATCTGGGTGAGCAATTCTCCATACATCACGTAAACCTCTGGAGGAGATTGCTTGATAAAATGTTTTCTGTTTTTTATTAGGGATATGACGAGTTTGAGAGCAACAATCTACAAAAGGATCCATAAGTTGATTTCAATCACCTCCTACCACAAGATTGTCAGAGTTGCAAGATAATAATAAAGAAGAAAAGTTAGTGAGTACCATGTGACATGCCTGTACCCCTATCAATGCCATACCCCCACCCACCATGTACACAGGGGCATGCTCAACCAAGATAGCTCCATTTCAGGGTAGCAAATCCCAGAATGATGCATTATGGGAAATGTAGTCAAGTAGGCAGTTCATAGGCAATTGTTTATTAGGAAGTGTGCAACAGATAGTAGACACTGACAGTCTGTTCCCCATGTCCCACAGGTCTCCCACAAGACACCACCACAACCCACAGCAGCCAGCCCCATGAGGACAGCTCAAGAGCCGCCAGCACTCCCACCTGCACGGCCAACACCATCCCTGTTATGTCCACACCTGCTGCAACTGTGTTCCAGGAGGCTGCGCCAGCAACAGGCAGGAGTGATACAGTTGAGCACACAGGGCAGCCACCGCTGCGCAGGCGACGCAGGTACAGGAGATCAGGGATGCAGGCTGCGTCCGGCCGTCAACCTACCAGCAACAGTGAGGCACAGCTGCTGCGTGGTCAGCACCTGCAAAACAACATATTAGGGCGGATTAGTGGTGTGCTGCACCGCTTTGTCAGAAATAACGAGGCCAGCATGCAGCATCTGAATTCCAGAATTGACATTATTGCCACAAACGCTGGGGACCTAGCCCTGTCCATGAGGGATCTGGCGGCAGGACTACTGGCACAGGCCGAGGGTGGGCGGCGCAGGGACCGTCAGCTCCTACAAAGACTAGATAGGATGGCCACATCAATCGGCAGACTGGCTGTGAACACCACTGGCCTGTCGAGGAGGACAGTTGGCCTCCAGGTCGAAATGGGCCATTTTGCTGGAGATGTGGCTAGGGGCCTTGGCCGTATCACACACGTGATAGACTTAATGGAGGCACGGCATCTGTCCAGGGGCACAGGGGAAACACCCCAGGACAGCGAGGAGGGCTCTACAGTGAGCAGTGTCTCTGCCACTGACACTAGGGTGCTCCGGAGTACCAGTACCAGGCAGAGCACTGCAGAAGCACCAGGGACCAGCCAGGCTGGCAGGGGCCGCCGAAGGACATAGACATTACCCTGTCCCTGTTGATGTGACACATGACATCAATGTGCACCATGCATGGTTTGCATTTAGATGACCATGAACAGTTATTATTTGTAAATAGTTGTATTTCTGCACAAATTAAATAGTTTTTTGGTTCCACTTAACAAATGGAGTTTTTGGTCGGTGAGTATGGTTGGAGTTGACACGTACCTTCCAAAGTATTGGCTTGAGATGTGTTCCCGTCTCAGTCTTCCTTGATTAGCTATACTCCGATCCCCATGATGGCGATGTGGTTGCTCTTGCTCTTCATCCTCAGGATCTGGGTCTGCAGGGGTGAGAGGTAGCCCACGTCGGGTGGCTATATTGTGAAGGATGGCGAATGCGACCACAATTTTGAATGCTGTAATGGGGGTATACTGGAGGGCACCTCCACTGCGGTGGAGGCATCTGAATCTTGCTTTCAGTAATCCAAAGGTGCGTTCGATAAGGTTCCTGGTCCTCTTATGTGCATTGTTGTATCGCCTCTCACATTCATTGCTGGGTGTTAAAAACTGAGTCATAATCCATGGCCGTAGAGCATATGCACTGTCACCTGTTGGGCACAAACATTACATTGTTAGAAAGTCCTGGTTGGTGTGCACAGTGACCTGTCTGTATGTCTGCAAGGTGTATGCAGCTCTACCTAGGAGTTATCCGTCTCCAAACTCCCCACGTTCCAGGCGTTGGTGTATCCCACTGTGCCTAAAAATGTAGGAGTCATGGGTACTGCCTGGAAACTTAGCTACAATGTCAGTGATGGGCGTCACAAACAACCTGTATATTCAGTGAGTGGGTACACTTTCTGTTGCGGAAAAGATGTTCCAGGTTTGCAGGGGGGCATATTTGAATATGTGTCCCATCTACACATCCTATGACATGGGGAAAGTTGGCAATCCGGTAAAAGTCCAGCTTGGTGCTGTTTATTTCTGCCTCATTCCTTGGTAGGTATATGAAGTGAGACATGTGTGTGACTAAGGCATCTAGGAAGGCCCTGAGGAACCTTGACACTGCACTTTGAGATACCCCACCTGCCACAGCAATGACCCCCTGATAGCTCCCTGAGGCCAAGAGGTGCAGTGAGCATAGCACTTGCACATGCGTAGGGATGGCGCAGCCGCCTAGAGTCTGGTGTTCTAGCTGTGGTTTTAGTAAATCAATTAATTCTAGTATGGCTGTGCTGCTAAGGCGGTATTTGTCATAGATCTCTTCCTCAGTTTGCTGAAAAAGAGTCTGCCTTGTTCTATATATCTTCTCCTGTCTGTGGCCCCTCCTCCTCCTCTGCTGGGCGGCGTGGACTCTCCTCCTCACTGCTATCAGGTATATCTCCGCCATTTTGAGTAACCCAGATGCCTTCTGGGTCTCCTTTTATACTTCGGTCATGGTTACCACCTGCTCTGAGTTAGTGGTAAATTGCAAGTGCTAACTGGGCTTTTTGCTAGTAGTCGCAATTTGCGAGTTGCAATTGCATAAGGTTTGCAACTCACAAATAGCGACTTGCTATTTGCGGGTCGCAAAATGGGGTCGCACATTTTGCGAGTCGCTAACAGCTCGCATCGCTTTTTGCAAGTCGGAAATGGGGTTTTTGCATCCCATTTCCGATTTTGCACAGTCGCAAATAGCGATTCGGGCCATTTGCGACTCGCAAAACTTTGCTACATCTGGCCCTATGAAACAATATTATTATCCCTTCTTATTATGAGCTGCAGAGGAACCAAAAACATGACCAACCCAATTTCTATTCAAACTTTTAAAGTCCTGCTCTTTAAGATGGGTTTCTTGTACAAGAGCAACTTGACAATTCAATTTAGAGAGATGTTGAAACACTCTTTGTTTCTTAACTGGATTACGTAAACCCTTAACATTCCATGAGATAATAAGAAGACTGGTCATTTAACTAGTAGAAGACATTTAGACAACAGAACCTTGCCAAAACCTAAGAGACAAACAACATGTGAATCATAGAAGAAGGTGAAAAGGAAACTTATGAACATTTATCTAAGTGAGGTTACGTGGTTATGCCAATCTTGCATTGTAAGACATGAAAACTAATAAAAGAAGAAAGAAAAGTAGAAAGAGAAAAAACCAGAGAGAGAGAAAAAGAAAGGTGGTAGCAAAAGCACCCCATTGATAAAAGAAAGAAAAAATGACAAAAAGCCAAGAGGCTTTAGTCATAATTGTCTTAAAGAAAAGAAAAATACTTTGCATGGGAGAAAGGGAGGAGCAAGAAAAGAAAAAGAGGCCAATCAGCAACAGTACCCCCGAGGAACTACAATGATTGGATAACAGAGAGAGGAGGGACGAGAAAACAGAATAAATACATTACAATATGAACAACTGACGACGTGACTTACCAACAAGAGAAAAAACACTATGATGTTGAGATATACAGGAATATAGACACAATCGGAAAGGGGATTTTCTCAACCTGAGATTTCAACGGTTTCAATATCTGTAAAGAAGAAATAAATAATTTAAGAATTTCACATTAACCAATCAAGTCTTGCTTAGTTCCATTGCCTCCCCTTTGTGAGTATATATAAACTGTTTCAGATCAGAGGGATTTTCAAAAGTAGTTGTTCTGTCCCTGAAAGTGACCCTAAAGAAGCAGAGGTGAATAAGGCCAAATCTAGCATTCATAGATCTTAAGGCTGGTCGGAGATCCAGAAATTCCTTCCTTCGTTTGGCGGTCGCCATGACCACATCCTGGTTAAAGAAATCTTTTGGCCCGACCACAACATTTGTTTACGTTGTTTGGCGGTATTCACATACAGTCATTAAATCTGAGTACTACAGGAAGTAGGCGATAATTCCTCTTGGTTTTGATGGAAAAGAGGGACCAATTTGATGGGCTCTCTGGATGTTGAGAGCAGTAGCATTCTGAAGACCAACAATCTTTGGAATATGAGTTTGCAAGAATGTTATCAAATCTTGGCCTTCTGACCCTTACGGAATGCTGCCATAAATGCGAAGATTATTTCACCGATTACGATTTTCCAAATCTTCTGTCTGTTTTTTAAGTAGTATGACTTCCTTAGTCAAGTTATCATCTTTAGTAGCAGTATCTTGTATGTCACTGATCCTCTGTTCCACCTCAGAAAGTCTAGAATCCAGACGTGACCATTTCTCCTCAATTCACTGTATCGCAATATTTGTCTCCATAACAAAAGGCTTTATTAGCTTAAACTCATCCATAATGTCATCTAATGTGAGGGGCAATGGAGAATTAGTTGGAGAGGATGTGTCTTTTTTAACTCTTTTGTGGGCCCTGGAGTCTTTACCACCATTAGAGTTAAAGACAGAGGATACAGATATTTTGGAAGTATGAGGGGCTTCCATTTCAGCCAGACAGCGTATTTTTAATGCAATAGTTTAGTTAATGTTCCTGCAACAACGATTAAGTCACCTCAGAGGACAAATATTGAAAATTATAGTAGAAAATCCGGAATAAAATGACTATAACAGCTTCAAGGGTGGCATCCAAGAGTGTCAAAAATATATTAAGTTCTCCATATTGATTAAAGTAACCAAAGACAAAAAAAGAAAATATTTTTAAGGAATAAAAAAAAAATCCTCTTAAAATGGCGGCCGCATTCCTGTCAGAAAGGGAGCAGTAGGTTGAAAAGATCAAGCTCTGTAAAAGACCAGAGTATTAAAAAAAGAAAAAACTCACCATACTGCTCCCTGTTTGTTCCAACATCGAATTCTGGAAAAAGAAGTGGCCAGCTGTCAAAAACGCCTCCCTCCGATAAAAAAACGTCCTCGGCAGCTCGGGAGCGTCGTTACTGAGCAGCCATCTTAGCTGTTCCGGCGCGCGATCTTGTGTGCTTGTATTCTTGCTGCCTGAAAGATTGCTACTCTGAGTACTGGCTGAAAATATGCTTTTGCATTAGCCCATGATTTGGGGCTCCTCTAAATGCAGTAGGGTCTCCGCACCCGAGTGGAAACTGCAATTAAAAATGGGATCTCTGTTAAACAGTTATTTGATATTCTAATTCTACCATCTAAATGTGTGATTGTAAAGTGTGCCACTCATCAGTCAACATCTAACCGGCCAAGAAGCTGCTTTCTCCCCAAGTTCTGAAGTCAAAGCCACTTTGTATGTTTCTCAGAGTGCTGAGTCTTATCCCAACTCTAAGTGATTTGCCTGACTTACAGGGGTGTGCCTTTGAGGTGGAGAAGCATGCTTGGATGAAACAAAACTATAAAAGGAATCCCAGTGAAGTGTGGAGGATGAGCACCCATAGAGTGGATGCCCCGAAATACCTCCTCCCCAATCTTGCCCGACCACACCACAGTATTACCCACGCTAGCAG
Organism: Pleurodeles waltl; assembly: GCF_031143425.1. Classification (NCBI taxonomy): domain Eukaryota; kingdom Metazoa; phylum Chordata; class Amphibia; order Caudata; family Salamandridae; genus Pleurodeles; species Pleurodeles waltl. The sequence continues at coordinate 118,357,510 of NC_090445.1, read as the reverse complement.
AGATGCCATGATTTGTGCCCAAGTACCCATTTATTTGCTCCATTCTTCCCTTCTGGTGCCCAAATATATTGCCACCCCTTTGCCACTTGTCACACTCACAGTGTTGTGAAGGGAAACCAAACTACTCCCATTGTGTTCCCACTTCCATGGGGCTCCCTCTGGCCACACTCTCATGGAATTCATCTGAATACCTATATGCAGCACAGACAGTTATGCCATGGCTTTAGTCTGTATGTTTTAGGGCTGGATCAAAGCTTATCCCTTCATCCGTGTCGGCACAATTACAGTTGCTGATTAGAGATTTCATTTCCAGGTTTGTGGTCTGCCTTCGGATAGGAAGCGAGAAGAGCACCTATTTTCGATCTACCATAGGGCAAGAGCTATACAAGATATAAGAGATCAAACAACACCTTCACTGTGCCTACCACTTCAAATTATCAGGTTAAGTAAAACATTGCAACTTCACCTTGAAAAACAAAATAAGTAAGATTTGGGCTGAGATGGGTCTCAAGTGGTGCAACATCCCTCCCTTGGCATTCTGGTGAATCAGAGCCACCCATAGCCAAAGGATTGAGCTAAGTGCATATGAAGTAGTAATGGAATTGCCCATGCTGCATCCATCAAATCCTTCTGTGGCCCCAGAATATTTTGACGTTCACTTAAACAACAATATTACCCTCCAGTTCTGCAGTATCCAGTTGTCTCTACAGCCTCCGTTCTGAGATCCAAGCTATCTTACCTGTCTGTCCAACTGAAGCCTGACAAAATCTGAGTCCATTGGAAATCCACCCTCCAGCCCTGCTGGTGAAGTTCCTTCCAAGTTCTTCTCACCATGAACACTGGTGTAAAGTGCCACTGAATACTAGCCTGACTGCATACCAACTACTGCAAGAGAAATACCAGTCCTGAAGGCTCCATTCCTGCAACTGACTCTACACCTCTGAGCCAAGCTTCTCATTTGCATCCTGTTCCTGCTCAAATGAACAACCATACCTCATTGGCTCAGGAAGGAGCTTCTATTACCAACTTCCCTCAACCTTACCCTTGCTAGGATGCAGTTCTTTCACCATCTCACAAAGACAACCTCCGGCCTAGGTAGTTGGAAGTCTTCCAGCTACTTGATTAGTCAATAGGTCTGGCCAGCCCTCTTCGCTGTAAGGCTCACTGGTTATCTCTGGTTAGAAGGACCAGGAGGTAGGTATCTGGAGATCAACACACCCTGCTTTCTGCTCACCTTTGATATCGGAGATCCTTTACAATGAGAAAACCTTCTTCAAGTTTCAAGCGCATTACTCACAGAGCCTCCGTTTTTCCTCCAGGTTAGTTTAGTGCCTCTTGCCCACTGATGTTCTAGGGAGTGTGGCATTTGTTTGTTCCCTTACATGAAGAACAATCTGGATTTATGTCATGGGACTACCACAGCAAATGTTAAAATGCTACTATCCATATCACATTTAAAATCATAGACTTCCATTTTGCTAAACAAGACATCCTGCACAATGTTATTTACCTTGTTGACACTGCAGCATCTATGTGGGAAACATTGATTGGGATTTGTTTCTTCAGGTGCCTGTTTTGATTCTAAACTTAATTCCTATCACCTGAACTTCCCTCAGTAATCCTTTATTCCTGCAGCTGCTTTCAATAGCAAACTGATACTTACTATATTTGTGCAACTGAGCCTATACCTGGCTACCCAAAGACTGGTATGGATCCTGCAATCCCTCTTACATCATCCCCATATACGACAAGTTCCTCACTGGAAAAGACTGTCCAGAGATTTATCTAAAACTTCCCTTTTCTTTCCCATCCTGTTCCTTAAGAATGGGATAGGACTAGCTGTTAGAATCCCCTGTGTTTGTAATACAGTCCCTGCTCCGCTCCCCTGCTTCTCTGCTCTGCTCAGCCAAGCTTATGATGTCATAAAACACTGGTGAGTGACTGTAAGGATGTAAGACAGTAAGGCCCATATTTATACTTTTTGGCGCAAACCTGCGCTAACGCAAGTTTGCGTAAAAAAGTATAGTGCCGGCTAGCGCTATTCCATGACGCCAGCCGGGCATCATATTTATGGAATGGAGCTAAGGCCCTGTTAGTGTCCTTGTAAAGGATGCTAACAGGGTGGGGGAGGCGTAGGGAGAACCAGGGCTTGTGCGCCAAATCATGGCGCTACACTGTTTAGAGGCAAAAAATTGCCTCTAAGCAGTGTAGCGCCATTTTCTGGCGCACACGCCCCATGGACATGACTCCTGTGTTAGTAAAGATAGGAGCCATGCCCATCACCCCTAAGGCCATGCGCAGGGGATGAATGTCCCCTGGGCATTGCCACTGGGGACAATGCCGTGCAGGGGGCCCCAAGTCAGGGCCCCTGAGCGGTGTTAGAAGAAAAATAAAAAATACTCACCTAGACTTACCTTAGATGGATCCTTAGTTGACCTCCTGGTGTGGGTGGGGTGGGTGGCGGTGTCCCTGGGGACAGGAAAGGGCACCTGTGGGCAATTTATATGGTCTCTGACCATGGAAATCTGCCTTCAGGTCCCCTTATGCCTGCCCAGACCCAGGCGTTAAATAATGGTGCTAAGCAAGCTTAGCGCCATTATTTAAGGCCCCATCCCCCCGTGCTGGATTTTAGCACAGGGGGATAAATATGGCACAAAGGCCATATCGTCCTTTTCTGGGTGGGAATGCCTACCTTGCATCTCATTGACACAAAGTAGGTTTTCCCCTCCAGAAAACGACGTTAACACCATAGCTTTGGTGCTAGACGTGTCTAGCGCCAAAGAATAAATATGGAGTTAGGTTTGCGCTGAATTAGTGTGAAAAAAAATGACGCTAATTCAGCGCAAACCGAGTATAAATATGGGCCTTAAAGCGAGAGGGATAAGCAGAGATGATAGTGTGGTTGTATGTGATTTAATGGAAAAAATTTCATGGAATACCATTACTGAGAAATTGTTTAATGGAAATTGTCAGAATAAATGACATTGACTTTTCATAGAAACCAATTCATAAAATGTCATTTTGGTCAAAATTTGCTTTTGAATGCTTATTTTTTTAGTGTAAATGGAATGGTTGCAGGTCTTACTTTCAGAAACAGTTTTATCAGAGATATTTATTTCAAGGCTTTACTTCATGGGACATTATGTCATATTTTACATTGTCAAACAAATTCTTTGGATGCTTTTAATTCTCTGATCCATCACCAGCCCTAAACACCATCCATAGCTGACCCCTCACAACCCCTACACTCCATCAATTCCTGCCCTCTAAAGCCCCTCACCAGACCCAAACTACACTCACTCTGAAGCATAAAAGCCTTTTCTTCAGATATCTACCACTTTAGAACCATAAAATCACTCACTATCCCTACCTCCACCCTTTCCTGAACCCTAAAAGCCCCTTTCTATGCCTGAAACCCACCCATTCCATAAACCTTAAAATACTTTAGCACTTTTTGCTGGTGTTTTCCTAACTCTGATGGTGCCCTGGATACTGTTAACCAGTCCCAGGGCCTGTGCTCTGTGTAAAATGAGTATGCAAATTAGGCTAATTATATTTTGCTATGTCAACCTACCTATAAGTCCCTAGTATGTGGTAGGGCATGTAGGTTTAGACCCCAGCATAGGTGGTGCACTTAAAGGTGCCCTGCTGAAGTGCCCAAGGTCATTTTAAAGGCAGGCCTGCCTTGCTGGCTGCTTTTAAATTAAACCTATATGCAAATGTGTCTTTGGAATTAAAAGTATTTCCAAAATCTTAAAATAGCTTATTTTACACATGTCACCCCTAAGGTGTGCCCTAAGTGCCCCTAGGGTTGGGTGTCGTGTAACCATAAGCAGGGACAAACATTGTTTTATAAGCCCTGGTGAGGTAAAATAGCCAAATTCATTTTTCCCTCACTGTAGTGAATAACCGCGATAGGCTAACATGGGGAGACTTTTCTTTTAATTCACAAAGTCCCCATAAGAGACAGATAACTTGAGTTTAGTATCAATGTAATTGTTATAATAAATCCCACAATTTGCCTTGTTGGGTTTAATATAACTAGTTTAGGTAAAGAGTTTTAAAACTCTACCTGAAAGTTGCCAAAATCAGCTCTGTGGTGCCATTCTCTGATTGGCCAGCCTCTGGCAGCCTGGCCAGGCTGCATTGATGAGGTGTGAAATGGCCAGGGCAGGCTGAACACAAAGGATGTGTCTGGGAAAGGAGATCTGCCTCAGCAGATAGTGATACAGGATGGGGGGAGAGCAGCCAACTGGTCTTCAAAGGCAGAGAAGGACATTTGGAACAGCTGAGGACCTCCCCCATTTCCTGCAATCCCAGACAATTAGGTACCCTCTTGATTAAATTAGGAGAAGGCAGAAGAAGGGTGTGTTTAGGATTTTTAGCCACACCAGTGGATGGGCTCAGCCAGATCTAACCTCTAAAAAACAGCTTCAGCCCATGTTGGATTTTTGAAGAATGTTGCTCCCTGGGACTGATTTTTGCCACACTTGAAGTGGTCATCAAAAGGAGAAGGAGCCTGCTTGTGATTGGACAGGTGCCCCCTTGCTTTCCACCCCAGGAGCAAGGATACATATGGCAGAGCTGCACCCACACCTCAGATCCCTGCTTAAGAAGATGCTGGAGAAGACATACTGCCCTGCTGGATCCCTGGCCTGCACCTGGACACTGCAATCAAGGACTGCACCAGCTGCACACTTTGGGCTTCAACAAGAAAGGGACTTTGCCTTGCTTCTGCAACTCTCAAGGAGCAACTCAGAGTTTCTGGAACCTTAGATTAAGTTGTGGACACTTCGAGGACCCAAAGAGGACCTCTGGAAGAAGATCCAGACGTTTGGAGACATTTGGAGCAACTCCATAAGTTAAAGAGGTACATTGTGGGAGTTGTAGTCCCAGACCCCAACAGGGTCTGAACCCTTGGCTGGTGCTGAGGACCACTTTCCTGAATCAAGAAACACTTCTGAAAGTAAGTATAACAGTGTTACCTTGTGGGTGGCCTGAACTCTGGACTTTGTCCCTGTCTAGTGTGACCTTTTAAAAACCTCTGAGCGCTTTTTGTTTCTATGTGCCAGAAAACATTAATTATTTAAAAACTCATATCTCCAGCTCCTCTTATCTGGTTTTAATTGTTTTGGTGTCATTTTAAAGATAAAAATATAGTATATTTTTATAAATTGGTGTTGGATTTTTATTGTGTTTAGTGTTTTACTTATTTACTGTTTTGTGATTTTTAAATGCTTCACACGCTTGTCTCCTAAGTTAAGCCTTGTCGCTCATTGCCAAGCTACCAAGGGTTGAGCTGGGTTTAATTTATTGAGACCTAACTGGACCTAAGTGGGGGTTAGTGACCTATTGCTACGTGTAGGTACTCCCCTTACCAATATTCAACTTTCCAACACCACCATCCCATAAACCTAAAAAACCCTCACTGCCTTTAAACACTAGCCATCCAGGACCCATAACAACTCCTTGTCATCCAAAACTACTCATCCCTGAACCCTAAAACTCCTTTCTATCTGTGAACTCCACCCATCCCTGAATCCTTAAAGCCTCTGACCACCTTAAACTCCACCTTATCCTAAAGTCTAAAAACTCATCACCACCCCAGCCGTTACCCATAATTGAACCTTAAAAACCCTCACTAGCCCTAAACTTCACCCATCCATTACCCTTAAAACCCCTCAACAACCTTACACTCCATCCATCCCTGAAACCTAAAAACATCTCACATACCTAAACATCACTCATCCATGAACCCTAAAAACCACCCCCTACACTCCACCCATCTCTAAACCCTAAAATCCCCTTTTCTATGCCCCATCTCCAATGATCCCTGACCCCTAAAGGCCCCTAATGTAAACATTACCTCTCCATAATCATAGAAACCCCACAGTAGTACTAAACTCCACCCAGGTGTAATGTAATTTTGTTTTGTTATAAAATTATCTTTCCTTTAAAATGTTTCCTTTAATTTTAATTTTCACTTAATTTCCTTAAAATTATCTTTCTTTTAAAATGTTTCCTTTAATTTTCATTTTTGTGTGTTTCATTGAAATTGTCTTTCCTTAAAATTGTTTTACCATGATTTGGTTTCCTCCAATGTGGTTTCTCAGTTTTCGGTTTCCAGTGATCCACACAGGACAGTGCTACTTTTGGGGCTTTCTTTTAAGTAATCCATAATCTATCTTCTGCAGTAAATGTATAACCTGGTAGCCTGTGTGAACTGGCTACATGATTCCTACTTATTATGAGAATTTGTGCATGTATAACATTTTGTAATATTAACATTTGAAAAATGTGGATCTACACTTGAATTTATAGTTGTATACTTATTTGATGCTATTGCCTTTGAAACAAATTCACCACAATATGTTAAAGTGCCTTTTTCTGGCTTATGCTTACTAGGCCTAAGTTAGGCCTTGATACCATCTTGTTCCAAATGGATGTCTCACTCTGCACGTTCACTCTTTATTATTTTTGCAGCTCACATTCAAGCTAAGTCATATTTGTTGATTTTCTTTGACGTTGTTCTTGATGTTCTCAAAGAAAACTTTCAAACAAGGGCTCAGCAATTTTGCATTAATTCAATGTCTTTTTGTTAGCTCACTGTTTTCATTCACAATAGTTCACTGTTGTTTTGTAACTAGTTTGTTCTGCCTTCTCCCGATGACATTAGCAATGAAGCGCTTGATCAATATTCAAGTAGTGGTGTGGTGTGTAGATTATAACGCAATATGACATTTAATAAAACTGTGCTCTGATTTGCTGAAATTATAACTCTTTTGTTCACACCATGATGAAATTTAAGTTTCAGTTATCTCCTATTTATGATAGATTTTCTATATTCTCTATATAAACCCACAATTTTGGTGGCTAAACCAGAACTTTCATGAGATTTTGTAATGTTATTAGGATGCTGTCTGATTTATCATTAATTTTGCTGCTCAATTGGGTTTTAAAAATGTTCTGCTTGTGCTTACTATTCCGTATTGTCCTATTTACAGAGAGCCTTCAGGGAAATGACTTATGAATCTGTACTTTACAATTTCTGTATTGCACCCTAAATCTTTTTAAATGTTCTAATTCTGCCCTAGAACTCACTTATTGAGTCTGTCCTTACTAAATTAACTGTATTTTAATATGCTGTGTTGTGCCTGATATCGGGACACATTGCCTCATTAAAATTTAAGTTTACCACCACAACCTGTGGGCATGTTTTTTAAGTATCTTTTGGGGTGTAAGAATTTAGGAGTTCTCTGTGCCCACATAACCGAAAATATATCTTTAATTATAACACTGGCAATAATCGGAAAGCAAACCTACGTTTGATGAGTCTCAAAGGAAAAGGAAGAAGAAAAAGGTAGATTAAAAACAAGAGAAGAGGAAGAGAGAAGCCGCCAACTTCCCACCAGTGTCCTTTTTCTCAGACAGCCTACATGGTTCCACACGTGGTGTGGTTGGCATGACAGCGCTGCTGGATTTTGCACTGGTACCTACAGTCTGACTGATCTTCTAGAAGCATCTTGATTTGAAAAGTTGTTGGGACACACTCCATAGGGATCCCGTAGGTGCAGAAAACTGTGGGGCTACAGCAAGGTAGAGCACTGGACTTGAACTTTGAGGAGAATTTATAGGGAGTTCTGCAATATGCATTTTTATACAAGCAGAGGAACTCCATTTACTGTCTGGTCTGGCAACTGTCAAAGCACCTGATTCATTGAAAACTTTAGAAGGTTTGTGAACAGCACTTTTGGGAGCATTTTCCCTGAGTTTGGCTGAACTACACGAGTTGAAAAATGGCGGTTTAAAAGCTGGAAGCGACAAAATATTTTTACAGCTGTCGGGCACTTAAGCACCATAGGTCATCTCTTGAAACATATACTGGAGCAAGAGGTAACGCCAATGTGTGCTGATGCTTAACATCAAAGAAATGCGCTGTAGTGAGTGACATTATCAGCACCCACAATTCGTTTTACAAGTATTTAACTATTATTTACTTGAGGCATTTAAGTCAAGGCAGCGTGCAAAAAGAATGAGGGAGCTGGACACTCTTCAAGTGACTGAGGGATGCCAGGGAAGCGGTACGAGGGCTCACATTTCCTTTCAAACATTTGAGCTCTTCTCTCCATTGCTTACAACATTGAGGGGATATGTTATGTCGGTCTGAGAGGTCGTGGAAAGAGATGAAGGACTCTTCCTGAGTGAGTTTTACGCCGCGTTCTGAACTGAGGCACAGAGATAAAATAAAGCACGGACCATCAGAGCTGAAATAGAAGATTAAAGGCGCGAGGTAGAGTTATTATGCAAAGTGTACCCTCTCAAACGGAACAGAGTACCCTCTCTACAAAATATCAGTCCGTCTACTTCATTTGGAGGCCAGCTGACCTTCATAGGGCCCCGTAGCTCTGTCGATGGAGTATTGGAGGAAGATCATTACACCTCCCGCCCTATTTAGGGTGGACGTTGTAATGCTTTTTTTTTCCTGTCCGTCACCACAAGGAAAAACCTGGTGGTAAGGGGCAAGAAAATCCCAGATTGTGAGAGTCATTCGTTTTTATTTTTCAAAAACAATCTCCTACTGTGGGAATTTGTTTTTGAAAAAGAGCAACATATTAAAAGTTAGCCGGACGACCGTCATGAGTGAAGGTAATGTTTGTCAAACTTTTCCTACATTGATGGAAACCGCCATGATTGTAGGTCCTGACTGTACAGAGATGTCCGTCAGAATTTGGTGTGCGGGAGCCCCTCGGGGTGGCAGAGGTTATGTCCTCCGCCATCCCAACAGAGTAAACCCCTAACTGTTTTGTGTTTACAACTGGAGGAGGCTAGAGCATTGTTACTGTTCTCGTGTTGGAGAAAGCAACAGTGGCAGAGTGCTGTTATTGGATAATGAGACATATTTCTGTGTGCATATGATTACCAGTTCGTTTATGTAAAGCGCAGGAACTGCTGCCTTCAAGGAACTAGAGTTTCATGCTGGCAGTGCAGTGAGTTGAGATGGGATATGACAGTATAAGCAATAACTGGGCTGTTGCCATCCTGGGAGTTCGGGTAAGATGTCGCTCACTAGAGATCCGGCAAAATATGGATGTGTGCTAAAGTTTACAATGTCATTAATATACAACTATGTATATACTTTTTATAAGTGATGTCTGTAGTGATGGAAACAGTTTTTTCTGCTTTGGTGCTGTATGTTATATGCCTAATAGATACCATTTTAAGTGGTGCCATTGTGATATTTGCAAGGCTTCTGTGTGCCTATGCACAGTATAGAGTGTGCAGGTAATACATTTCACTGGTCCTGCAAGTAGATGCTGAGTGGAACATAAGTCCCTGGTCTCGCATGAGAGTGCGGTAGAAGGTGTGTGTGTGTAGTATATTACCCTTGTCCTATGTGAGTGTGTAGTAGAGGGTTTGTACAGTAAGTGCCCCAGGTCCTGAAAACAAAAACGCAGTAGAGAGCAAGCATGAAATATATGCTGCTGGCCCTGCAAGCATGCACAGTAGAGGGTTGGTTCAGTATGTGCTTCTGGTCCAGAATGAGTGCACAGTAGAGTGTGAGTGTACGTAATGCCCCTGTTCCTGCAAGAGTAGCCTGCAGAGGGAAATTGTGTGACCTATGTCTCTGATCCTGAGCCTGAATGCAGTAGAGGGTATGTGGCGTACATGTTCCTAGTCCTGCAAGAGTGTGCAGTGGAAGGTGTGGAGAGAAGGTGTTCCTGGTACTGTAACTGCGGGCAGTGGAAGGTATGTGCAGTGTCTGTCCCTGGTCCTGTGAGAGCACACTGTAGAGGTTGTTGGCAGTAGATCTTAATCCTGTGGATGTCGAAGGTGAAAATGTTACTCACCTGGCACTGCACCTGGTAAAGGTTCCATTTTGATTGGGTCTGTGTGACCTCTGTACAGGTGTGCTTTCAGCTGCGCATGGATGGGGTTGGATGCACCCATTCTGTGAACAATTTATCTGGCTTACCCAAGCCAGAGTCTGTTAGAAATGGGGTTTCTGGTTGGCTAAGGTATGCACCTCAGCCAGTCAGAACTTACCCACTCTAGTCAGGGCAAGGAAGTTACACGTCCAAGATAACCCCTGCTCACCCCCTTGGTAGCTTGGCACGAGCAGTCAGGCTTAACCCAGAGGCAATGTGTAAAGCGTTTGCACAACACACACAACACACGTGACGCAATATCCCCACCACAAAGGAAACACAACACCAGATTATATGAAAATATACTGTATTGTACACAAGGCAATTATCAAACTAAACATCACATATCAGTACTATCCTGCTACCTTAGCAGTTGTCAGAACGTTACACATCAGTTACTCTGCAACCTAGCAGTAGTCACACATCACACACAGGTTACTCAGTATTCTGCAACATAAGCAGTAGTCAGGAAAACACGTTATTACATCACAGCACTTGTCATAAGAATATCATAAAATGCCCATAGTAGGAACATTAGAAAACATATGGCAAGTTAGAAAAACATATTAGCAAGCATGTCCATAAAAGCATATTTGCATACACATATGTAAAAACATCAAACGCAGGTAGGTAATATATGAATCAAACAAAAGTCTGTAGAAAGAACTTTGGATTGCAACTATATTGGTCCTTTAAACAGTACCTGGGTGGATGAAGGCACCTCCAGTGCCTAGAAGGCGAACAATGGGGCCCCCGGCGCTCCTATGCGCAAAACGGGGGCCTCCCTTATACTCTGGGGTCAGAGGAGGGCGACATGCACCTCCTCTCTTTTATAGACAGGCCCCTCCGGGGACCGTGATTGCTGGGGGCCCCCAGGGCCTCAACCGGCCCTCACGAGGGGGGCCAGAGCTAGCAAAAACAACTTAGGGAAGGAGGGGGGCACCACGCACCCCCTCCGGTTTAATGACAGGCCCCTCCCGGGACCCATGATCTCTGGGGGCCGCCCCGGGCCTCCACTGGTCCTTCCACCAAGGGGGGTCCCACAATAATGCCCGTTTTACCTAACAGCAGAAAAGGAGCGTCCTGCTCCTAACGCAGAGGCCAGGGGGCACTCCCCGCGCCTTCCCCTGGTCCTGCAGTGAAGCCACAAGAAGATCGGACCCCTCCTGGGGCCCGAGCAGACACTCACCTGCACCTGATGCGGTGCGCAAGTGTTCTTCCAGCTTGCCGGGCCGCTGCAGTGATCTTATTTAAAGGGGCACAATGCAGCAAGGAGCCTACGAGCTCCCAAGGCTTCATAGGCGCGCTGCAATCAGCGCTATGGCAGCCGCAACCACGGAGAAGCACCCCTCGTGAAGAAATGGATGCAGGGGTCAGGGGCCACAGCACCCTGCCCCTGGGGAGCAGAATCTTAAGACAAGGTCCTCAGGTGGAGGGCCCAGCTACAGGCCAGCACAAGGGAAAGGCAGTAAGTGGCAAGTCCTGCACAGTGACCAGGCAGGTCACAGGTCAGCACAGCAGCAGCAGTCCATGGCGGTTCCTGGTGAGTCCTTTCAGCCTTTGGAGTCCAGTTCCAAGATGATTCCAAGAGTCTCCAAATTGTGGGGAAAATTCCCCTGTACTTATAGTCAGTTCTTACAGTGTTTTACAATGGTAGGGAGAGGAGGTTGCAGCCAGTTACAACTGGTTCTGGGAGTGCCCCCTCTCTCCTTTCAGCACAGGCTCCAAACATCAGTGGGGGGTTAACTGCCCTGTTGTGTGAGGCCAGGGCACAGTCTTTACAAATGCAGGTGTGCCCCGCCTCTCCCTTCTCTCAGCCCAGGAAGACTATTCAGTATGCAGATGCACCTCTGTGACACCTCCACCCTCCCTGTGTACAGGCTGTCTGAAAAGTATGCACAAAGCCCCAACTGTCACTCTGCCCAGACGTGGATTGGAGTCAAGCTGCAAAACACCAGAGTCATAAGCACAGATAAATGCGCACTTTCTAGAAGTGGCATTTCTGTGATAGTAATAAAAAATACACCCACACCAGTAAGCAGCATTAATTATCACCATCACAACCATACCAAACACGCCTACGCTACCCCTCATAAATCAGACAATATCCCTTACACATAAGGCAGGGCATTTCTAATGTAATCCTATGAGAAGGCAGTACTCACAGCAGGGAGACACCAGTTAGGCTGTTTGTCACTACCAGGACAGGCCACACAACTTGGCACATGTCCTGCCTTTCTACATTCATGGCACCCTGCCCATAGGGCTAGCTAGGGCATACCTTAGGGGTGACTTACATGTAGTAAAAGGGGAGTTCTGGGCCTGGCAAGTAAGTTTAGATGCCAGGTCCCTGTGGCAGAAAACTGCGCGCACAGGCCATGCGCTAGCAGGCCTGAGACAGGTTTGAAAGTCTACTTCAGTGGGTGGCGCAAGCAGCGCTGCAGGCCCACTAGTAGTATTTAATTTACAGGCCCTGGGTAAAGAGATACCACTATACAAGGGACTTATAGGTAAATTAAATATGCCAATTAGGTATAAGCCAATCATACCAACTTTAGATGGGAGAGCACCTGCACTTTAGCACTGGTCATCAGTGATAAAGTGCTCAGAGTCCTAGAGCCAACAGCGAGAGATCAGAAAAACCAGGAGGAAGGAGGCAAAAAGACTGGGGATGACCCTGCGTAAGGCTAAAAGTCCAACAGAGTCTCTTACAATTCTATTGGTATTTTTCCTATTCTGTAAGGAAGGAGACTTGTTATAATCCAATTAGTTAGTAACGCCTTCCTGCTCCATTCCCCTACATCTCTGTACTGCTCAGCCAAGCTTATGATGTCATAGAACATTAGTCATTGATTTGATGGCAATTAGAGAGTGGGGTAAGGAGAGAGGATGCTGCTTCTGGAAGGGCATTCTATTAAGTAACCTGTAGCCTATCATTTACAAGAAATGTATAACCTGTTAACCTACGTGAACTGGCTACCTGACTTCTGCTTACCAAGAAGGAATCCTTTATTATCACAATATCAATTGAAAAGGACTACCAATCCATAAAATTCAACCTGTAATGGAAATTTTAGAAGTTGTCATGCCATTATGATTCATCAATTAGAAGCCCAAAATAATGTCCTTTTACAAAACAAAATGGCTCTTGTGTTTCCTAGCTGCCAAGTTTAGAGTTTGTGCCTTTGTAGGTACTCAATGCTGCTCATTTGTGCAAAATGTTTCATTGAGTACAAACGACCAGATTATTCACTTATACAATAGTATCTAGGACTTACATAAAATATTTGACAGGTTTAGTCTTGATAGATGAAGTATGTAGTCATGATTAAGGGCTTATTTAAGTGACTGAGAATGAAGATGCTAGAGACAGTTTTGGCAGTTTTGAAGTCCTCCTGTGATTCACAGACCATTTTATTTTTGTTAATAAACATTCACAGACTCCAAATAGTCATCAGTGCAGATTTCCTCAACATCTGATTGCATGGTTATTGTTTAATATTTCACAAAGTCATATAGGTTTGGTGGAGGAGACACAACATGCATGGGACTGAAGAATATGTATTTTCTACTTAACAGAATGCAAATCATTGCTTTTAGGGACTCTTGGTTGTGTGAAGGGCAGGTGAGGATCTAGGACCTGGCTCCAATCCCACCTCTTGGGATAGAGGATTTTGAGCAAAGTGAGGTGGGTCACTAGAGAATGTTGCATTGGTGATAACAAGCAATAGTCAAAGGTGATGAAATAAAGAATCGGGCAGACCAATGGCCATTCTGAAAGTTATCATTCTAGGGGGTTTATTTACTAAATTCTCATGCAGTGCAGCACGGCAGCCAAAAATGCTGCACTGCGTTGCAAGAAAAGGAGGGAGCCAGACAGAGTCATATCTACAGAGATATTACACTCTCCTCTCTCCCTAGCACCAGTGCACAAGCAGGTTGCTGAGCGACGCAGACACACCTTTGCAACAAGGTGCAAAGGTGTCTGTCTGAGTCCAGTATAGGTATTATACTGGAACGGCACCCTTAAAGTGCAAAATACTATGCTTAGACTAAGCCTAAAACATTTCCTACTTTGTATGTGTACAGTGCAGCACACATGCAAAGTCGGAAAAGAAAAGAGAAATAAAAGCATTTCTCCTTGATAGCACCAATTTCAAAAGTTCATTGTTTTTTGATACAGAACCCTTTCTATATTTTTAGTAGGTACATTTTGACATCAAAAGCATGGGTGGTTGCGTGGGAATGCCTATGCGGTATCCATGAAACACAAAGCAGCACTACAAGTGAATGCCCAGTGGAAAATAATTTTTGCACTGAAAGATTTTGTGTCAAGTTGAGTCACTTTTGTGACTCAAACATGGCGCAAAATTTTCGGAAATATACCCCAAAATGTCAATAGTCTGAATAATCCTAAAAAGTCAGTAAGTGCCAGTTTGCAGTACTTGAAGCATACTGGTGCTCACGTTATCATGATACAAGAAACATATATTGCGTAGAGCATGGATAATGAAATTAATTGGGACAGCATTATCCCTGGTGACCAAAATAGCTTGCTCTTTTATGCCTGTAATAACCACTGAGATGATGCTGTTATTTTCCAAGGGGCAAGGAAAATGGAAATAGATACATACAACGTAGGTATCAATGGACTATGACTGGTGGCCCTCATCAGAAATAATTCAGCTTTAATTACTTTTGTCTTTTAATACGGCTTCTGAGTTGATGATACAGAAGGTCCTTTAAAGTTACAATCCACTTTGGTGACAATTCCTGCTCCTGTCATTTTTTATTTGGGGCATTTTAACATTACATTGACTCAGCCCACTAGTTCAAAGAAATTAGGCTAAGATGTCTCAAAGAATGATTATGATCCACATGAAGAAATTGGTTCAAGGATATTGCTTGTGTGATATACGAGGGGTCCTTCAAGACGTCAGTAGATATAAGAGTGCCCGTTAGTCTACACTGACACGATTGGATTGTTTTTCTAGACACTCAAGGGTTGAAGATAGATAAAATAGATATTGACGCTGGGATGCATTCTGATCATTGCCCACGCATGCATGGAGAAGGGTTGAAGATAGATAAAATAGATATTGACGCTGGGATGCATTCTGATCATTGCCCATTAGGCTGTGGACTAAAGTGGAATCCTTTCAATGTGGATGTTATGGTGGACATTCAATAGGTTATTATTGAAACAAGAGAATTGTAAGAGAACTGTACCGGGCTGTATATACGGATGTATAAGATGAATTATGGTATTGCTGATTTATGTGTTGCTTTAAGGCTGCTTTGTGGGATTTTCTATCTTAGAACAGAATGAAAAAGAAAACAAAAACTTTTTTTTTTTTAGGGGACGATATTTCGGCTGAATGTTGCTAACTGATCAAAAAAAGATAAGGAAATACACTTCGAAATTAACCTGCAGTATGAGATCCAGAAGATTATATAAACTTCCCTGTATAAGTTGTGACTGTATGAGGAAGGCAGCAAGATATGGAAGCTTTTGGTATGGCAGTAGAAAGCTCAGGTGGAAATTAAGTGTATTGAGTAACTCATTATTAATAACAAGGTCAGGGGATTTGATGGGATCACCTCAGTGTTTCATAAATTCTGACAGTATTTATGTTTTAGACATCTAGGTCCTCATTACAATTTCGGTGTTATCCGTGCAAGACCGCCGAGCAGAATACCGCCACCATACCGTCAGTATAGTGACTGCCATATTAAGAGTCACAAAGTGAAACCGCCCAAATTCAGCCATAAATGCCACAGCGCCAGGTCGACCGACGGCGAAAGAATGACTGTTCGACTACCAGCCCCATCACCCCGACACCATTCCGTCCGCCCCATGATGTGTCGGTCCCTGCCCAGCAGACCATGCACAGCGGGACACGATTGGCGGTGCGCACCGCCGCGGTTTCGAGAAAGGTACCGCCAATAGTAGGCAACACCACATTGGCCAGTTTAAAATACCCCACACCTGAGACACATACACAAACCACACACACCTGCTCATGGCCCAATAAATCAGCCCCTCACAATTCCTTGCAAACCCTACAAAGAGCACACATAGCGACGACCAAGTTACACAGAACCTATGCACCTCAGGCATGTTCACACTGAACACTCAGGACACACCACCCAACTTCACATTTTGCACAAGGCACACATCACACACATATTCCAACACCACACTCACCTGCATCCACAACCAAACACCCCCACCCAAATGGCACCTCAAAAGTACCCACGTTTCACTGGGTTGAGGGTCATGGTAGATGAAATCGTCAGGGTAGAGCCACAACTTTTCAGAGCCCAGGTCCAGCAAACATCGATGGCAAGGAAAACAGAGTTATAGCAGAGGATCGTTGACAGTGTCAACTCAGTGGACACACATCCACGCATAAGGGAGGACATCAGGAAGAGGTGGAACGACCTCTGGGGTGAAGGTGCGTTCCATGGCTTCAAGGCAGCAGATCGCCCTGAACAAGACTGGCGGTGGGCCCCCCACCTCCACCCCTTGAGTTGACATCCTGGGAGAAGAAAGTCATGGACGTCATGCATCCTGAGGGCCTGACTGGAATCATCAGAGGGATTGACTCTGGTAAGTCAACAACATCCCCCAGCCATCAGCCACTCCTGCCTAGCATGGGTCCCCACCACTCATCTCTCCCCAATCAACCCCATCTGAAAACTCTGCACCTCCCCAGCCACCCCACACCCCTCCTCTGCATGCCACACCACCTCACTGACACCGTCCCCACACAGTCACCCCCAAATGCGGATACCAAGCACAATGCCAAGCACCACAACTCCCACAATGCAACACTCCCTACACATCAGAGGAAGATAGTCAGACTTCACAGTGGAACCCCTGCATGGACAACCAATCCACATGTCACACCAACTGGCAGCCTCAACTGCGTTCCAACACATGGCAATGACAGCAATGTCATCCGCTGTCCTCAACCCTCAATGGCACATGGAAACAATTGCACAATGTGCATCCCCCAAACAATATCTACATCACTGCATCTGTCATTGCCACCACTGGGAAGCAAGCCAGGCTACACAATGCATCACACGATGTAGCCAAAAAAGACATCTACAATATTAAACTCACTCCCTGCCCATCCACAGGTCCCACTTCCACGTGCCAGCGGATGCCAGGGTCAGACAGCCCTCCCCAGGATGATGGCACCAGTGGATGTCCGGAAAGTGATGACTTGCCTGGCCTATCAGCGACAACTGGTCAGTCCATACCCAGCAGCCCCACCCTGGACATACCGGGCTTCCCCTCTCATGTGGTAGTCACACCTTAGCCAGACGCACCTCCCCAAACCAGTGCCCCAGGGATGGCTCAATCAGGTGTGCACCACAGTACAGGGGCCAGACTCAAGGGAACGTACTCATAACGATGAAGATCCAGGTGCTAATGGGAGTGGGCACACTGTGCCAAAGACACAGGCACAGAGGACTGGGGCAGTGGGAGGGGACCTGTGGTGCAAGGGATGGGGCATGGATGGGACAGACTGCCAAGGTGGCCCTCTCCCATGTTCTGGGTGTATACCACCAAACCCAGGAGACGATGTGCCAGATACTCACCACCGTGCAGGAGAACCAGAGGCTGCAGGAGGAACACCATCAGAAGGCCATGCAGCAGTGGCAGCCCCTCAATGTCACCATGGCCACCAATGCAGGTGTGCTCAAGGAACTGGCCAGCATCCTGAGTGAGTCCTCCACTCACCAGCAAACCCCTTCCACTAGCCACATCCGAACAGAGTCCTCCACTACAGCAGCAGCTAGTGGACTGGAGGCCATGCCCGATGACCCGTGGCCCACCTGCACCCTCCCCCTGTAGCTGAGGGACCCTGACACAAGTGAGAACATCCAACCAGACATTCTGCAGGATCTAATGCCAAGACCAACACCACCGCCAGGAAGTGACCCTCTCTTGAACATTCTCCCTTGTGTGCCACAGAGACACCCTGTTGACTGTCCACAGTCATCTCTCCGTTCTCCCTTGGCTCCCTGTACTGGACCCGGTCTACACACCCCTGGTCAGACTACTCTGATGAGTCCACCCACCATGACCCCACATATCCCCCTTGCACATGTCAGGCACAAATGAACACTATTGGGCACAGCTACTGTCTATGTGCTTTATTGCAAGAAGTAACATTTACCGTGGCATTACATGTTTAACTGTCAACCCATTGTTCTGCCAAAGTATGTGTGAGTGACAAAAGGGGAACCAATATGTAGCATGATGATAGTGGAGCAGGCAGGGGCTGGTCACATGTGTCAAGGGAGGTAACCGGTGAGGCAGGAGCCAGAGTGCACCACACCAATGCCCTGCAAGTAGAACAAGACAGGAACATCATTTACTATAGGAGTTTAAAATGTCCATACAACACACATGGACCACAATAACAAAGTCCCAAGGGTGATTTGGCAAGTGTCAGCTCTGGCCATGTGTCCATGTGAGACCCACATTACCAAGACAACCATCCCCAATGGTCCCTCCATCACAGTAGACAAAGCTAAACACAAAGCATGTAGCACAGTCCATACAGTATGTGCACTGCCACCAAGTGTGTACACTTAGGAGGGGCAGCAGTATTGTTGAGTCCACAATGTGTAGCACACATATTGCAGTTGGAGAGGCAGTACAGGGAACAATGGTAAAGCACAAACATGTCACAAGGGAAGCAACACAATAGCAGGGAGATGATTGAACTGAAATGTGTACAGTAGCAACCCAACTGATGGTGAAATGTGACCCCCATCCAAACCTCCCAGAGGCAGGCTGAACCCAATTACACCAGTGCTAACAGACTCCAGAAGGATCAATGTCAGAAGGCTGCCAGGAATACAGGTCACATTACATACCCCTGACACAGACCTGTAGCTCAGTGAAAGTATTGTCATTTCAACTCTGCTCTGGAGTCGGCTGCATCCTCATCATCCTCTTCACTCCCCATGTCCCCTTCATCAGTCACTGGTACAGCTGCCGCCTCCTCTGATTCCAGCAATGGGATGTGATGTCTCTGGGCCAGATTGTATAGCATCCAGCAGGGAATCACAATCTGGCACGCAATCTGTGGTATGTAGCGTAGGGCACTTCCAGAGGTGTGTAGACACCGGAATCTGGTCTTCAGTAGCCCAAAGGTTCTCTCACTCACACGCCTTGTCCTACCGTGGGCCTCTTTGAAACAATGTTCAGCATCTGTAGTTAGATGTCTTACAGGTGTCAGTAGCCAGGGAAGGTTGGGATAGCCAGAGTCACCTGTGTGCACAGAGGCAGGAACCATGTCAAGACCGGGAGGGAGATAGGCCAGGGTGTGAAGAGAGTTGAGTGTACCGAGGCACACATACATTTGGATAAATACCGATGAGCCAGGCCCAGTCCCTGTGTAGTGGTGCCATCATGTGTGGGACGTTGCTGTTCCACAGAATGTAGGAGTCATGCACAAAATCTGGGAACTTGGCAGTCACTTGTGAGATAATTTGGTCAGCGAGACACACCCCCTGCACATTGATAGAATAGAAATTTTTAAGGTTCCTTAACATTTGTTCATTCCTCCTGGGTGGCAACAAGGCAATGTGTGTGCCATCTATGGCTCCTGTCACATGAGGGACATGTGCAAAATCGTAGAAGGCACTTTAAATAGTGTCTAAATCAGCACATTGGGGGAACATGATGCAGCAGGGCAGATGTCTCAACAGGGCAAGCAGTAAATCCCTCAAAACGTTACTAAACATCGGCTGAGACATTCCTGATGCCAAGCCTACTGTCATCTGAACGACCCTGTGGCAAGAAAATGGAGGACTGACAACACCTGTACTGTGGGAGGGATGGCATTGGGATGATGGGTGGCAGGCACTAGATCAGGCTCCAGCTGGGTCACCAATATCATGATGGTCTGACGGTTCAGAAGATACGTCTGAATGATCTGTCATTCCTCCAGGATGGCAAGGTTGACTAGAGGCCAGTACACCAGAGCATGTCTCATCCTCAACATAGCACCGTATCTGGGAATAGGAGGGGGAGAAGTCAGAAAAAGGTGCATTGTCTGTGTGGACACAGTAAAGCTGTGTATAAGTAACAATTTTCACCTATGATGCAGCTAACAGTCAGCCCCTATTCACAACATAAAAGTAAAATGGCAGCCTCCTGTCATGCGTGCACAGAACAGATGAAAGTGGCCTAATCCCGTCGGAGTTAGACGTCATGGGGGTAGGCAATCGCAACCGTCATGCAACTCCTCATTGGATAACATGGTTGTCTATGGGAGACTGGTGCCAATGGTGATCGCCGGTGACGGTGATGTCCTCAGTGGACGTGACCGCCATTTCATGTGGCAATGCTCACTTGACTCCTGACACTCCTGCACACAAGACCTCCAATGCATGTGCTGTTGTGTTCTGACTCTGGTAGCCAAGATGCCACGTCCTGCAGGTGATGGGGCCCCAGCCTTCTCCCAGGAGAAACTAGAGAAGCTTGTGGACGGAGTCCTACCCCTTTATGGACAGTTGTATGGAGCACCAGAGCAGCAGGTGAGTCTATTGTCACTGTCCTGTCTGATAGCGATGTGTATGTGAATGTAAGGCATTGGGACATGGCAGATAGAGTACATGCATGGAGATGGGTGAGAAGTCTGACCGTCATTGGCGTGCAGACATGTGTGTGTTGCCATGATATGTATGAGATGTGTGCTTTCCACTGCTGTGATGCCACTGTACATGACTTTGTCCTGTCTGTCTCACCCATGCAGGTCAGTGCCCATCAGAAGAAGGGGATTTTGCGGGCCATCGCCAAGCAAGAACTGACCCTGGTGGTCTATGTCCGGCGGAGCACCCACTGCAGAAAGAGGTAGGAGGACCTGAGATGCTGGGCCGGGAAGACCACAGAGTCCCAGCTAGGGACGTCCTCTAAGGGAGGGAGAGGTGCCCGTTGGACCCTGAACCCCCTAATGACCTGGATTCTGGCGGTGGCCTACCTCGAGGCTGATGGGCACTTGAGGGCAGCACAGCAGCCACAAGGGGGTAAGTACACACTCTCACCTCATTAATGTGTTGCTTATGTGCTTTTGGGTTGTGGACTAGTTGGAAGCTGTAGCATAGATACTAGTAGATGCCTGTCCACTATGGGTCTCAATCACCCTGCCAGGATTTGTATCACAGATCTGTGTCCATTCCATTCAGTTAGTGACTTATGAGGGCAAGTACATCCAATGTGTAATGTGTGTGGTCACCCACGAACATGTTCTGGTAGCCAGCTCCTGCCAACGTCATCAGTTCACCTGTGGTGTCAGGGCATTGTGTTCTGTGTTTTCCCTAAATTGTGCCAGGGGAGATGAGTGAGTCCTCATTCTGCTGCCCTGTACTGTATGTGTAGTCAGGTAGAGTGGGGCAAGTTGTCAGTGTTGTGTATGTCACTGGCTTAGTGGGCATGCTATCTACCCATTCCGGATTTAGTTGATACGGGTTCTGTTTCCCTAAACGGCCATGTGGAGTTGGCAAGTACTGGACATGTGTGACTAGTGTGAATCACATCAAATAAATGTGTACAATTATAGCACCATCAGCAGTACAGATCAGCATTGCTGTAGTTTGGCCCATGGTGTCCCTCTGTTGTAACATGTATAGGTGAGGGCATGGCGTGGCATGGCATGGCAGCAGATGATGATGTTGTTACACTATGTGACTGTTGTGCTGGCATTGACCTGTTGCACCCTGTCTCTCTCTCCCACCCTTCTTTCCTCCCTCTCCTCCTCTGTCTTTGTGTGCATCAGCATTGTCTGGTGAAGGAGAAGGGGCACTGCATTGGGAAAGCTACAGCCCACGGGATCCAGGAGGCTGACTCCAGCTGAGCCAAGGGGACCAGTGGGACGGAGGTCGAGGGGAGTGCCATGGAGGAGACAGGATCGACCACACCATCATCAGATTCCTCCTCTGATGGCGGCTCCCTGGCGATGGCGGACCCATCTGGGACCACTCCAGTTACATCCTTGTCTGCCACACCCCTTGCCAGGACCATCCTTCCTGTAGCTCCCCACCCAGTTGCCCATGCCAACTCACCCAGTAGGGTGGGCATCTCCTTCACTGCAGGCACCTCTGCCCCCACCCCAGTCATCCTGCTGCCCTCAATGAGGAAGCTATTGACCTCCTAAGGTCCATCTCTGTGGGACAGTCAACCATTGTGAATGCCATTCAGGGACTGGCATCATAGATGCAGCAGTCCAGTGCGTTCCTGGAAGGCATTCTGGGTGATGTGGCTGGCCTGCAGAGATAGTTTCAGGCTCTAGCCTCCACATTGACAGCAGCCAGTGTCCCCACTTCTTGCGTACCCCCTCCAACTACCTGTTCCCATTCCCACATCCCTCTCTCCTCACCCATCCAAGGCACATTTCCTGACCCACATGCATCCACATCAACAGACATAAGATAGACGCAAGGATAGACATAAGCACCACAAATGCCACCACTGCAATGCACACACACAACATTCATATGCAGACATGACAACATCCACTCCCTACACCAACTCCCTCACCACCAGCCCCATCACCAGCAGTACTGCACCACTCACACCTGCAGTCACAACCTCATCAGTCCCAGATCCTGCCACAAGTGCCCTCACTGCCACCGTCACCACAACATCAGATCCGCACACATGCATCCCATACACCACATGGCGCTCAGCACGACTGTCAACACCCCCACATGCAGTACACCCACCTTACTTGTAGACGCCACCACAACATACATTCACACATCCCCCCTGCCATCTTCCTGCCTCTCCTCCCCCTCCTACCACTACATCTAAATGCCCACAGTCACCCACCCAACAGTCCCGCAGCACACACATGGCATCCAAGCACGCACCTGCACCTAAATCACCTCCACGTACTCACCTCTCAACCACTTCCTCTACCTCCACTCCCATTCCTTACTCCCATGACCATCCTGTGCCCCTAAGAAACGTTTCCTAAGAGAACTTTCCGTGTTCCCCACCAGTCACCTTGTCCATGCCTAACCAAGGGCCCTGTTACCTTCCCCACACCCCTGCCTTCCACCTCCCAGTTCTCCCCTGGTCATCGCCCTGCCCCTCCCCCACCTAAGACTTCCACCCCACCAAGTACACTGTCACCCCTCCCAAGGCCAGACCCAAATCCACTCCACCCAAATCAAAGTCCAAGCCCAAAGACACCTCCTTCCAAGTCTAAGGACCCCCTCCAAACCCATACCTAAGGACCCCACTCCAAACCCAAACCACGACCACCGTCAATGAGGTGCCTGCATGCCCCATTGTTGCCCCGGCCCAGTGGAGGCCAGCAGTTTTCAGTCAGGAGCCAAGTTGAGCCCTCATTCTGTCCTCAGTGTGCAAGGGGCACAATGGACTTGATGGACTGGGCCTTGGGCCCCATTGCACATTGCTTAATTTGTTGCTTCTGTTGTTTTTATATTTATATATATTTTATACAGCACTGCACCGACTGTGCAGGTGGTAACTACCTTGTCCCGGCTTTCCTTCCACATGTATGTGTGGTGTATATTCGATTGGGTTTGTGTGAGTGTGTGTTACAGTTTGTGTACCATGGCACATGCAGACGTGCATGTGTTCCTGAAGGTGAGTGTTCCCTTTTGAGTGAATCGTTTCTGCCGGACTTTTCATGGCGGTGTGCCTGCCCCAGAAATCCTGCCGGTGTGCAGCCTCGTAATAGGGTTGTGGGAATCAGCCTCACTGTCACCCTGGATATGCCTGCCGCGGTGCTCCATCCGCAGTGGCGGTTCGAGCGGCGACTTGGCTGTGTTCTGTTGGTTTCATCCCTGTGCTCATGATATGGCGGTCCACTCCACTGGGGCTGCAGCGGTGCGACCACCACCTCCACCGTGGCGGTCCATGGACCGCCGAAGTCATAATTTGGGCCCTATTCTCTGTGCCTTAGTTTTAGGAAGAGTTTTTGATGGCTTGTCAGCTCATTATTGTAGAATCGCCTATCGATATCTCACAAAATAGAGCCATCAAGAAAAGGCCTGTATGTAGGGTGCTAGAATCTCATAGTTTTATTAATATGTTTTCTAAATGTTTTTGGAAAGAACTCGCTTCATATCCTTTGTGATTCTTTAATTACATTTGGGAGCAGAGTGACTGTCCACAATTATCTAAAGAGGCTGCTTTGTGTATTTTTTTAAAATCATATAAGGATCCATATAAGTATGGAAGATTAGTAAGTAAGATTAGAAGACTTATCTGAAGGTGTTACCTAATTGCTTGCCATCTGTAATTGGGAGCTTGGCAGGCCAGGATTAAACCAGGCTTGGTTCCAAATTTCGGCTCTTTTCTCAAATGCACTTTCATGTTGAAGTGGTCTCCTGCCATAAGGATAGTTACAGGAAGGCATTTAGAAGCCAAAGAAATTGTTCAAGTGAACTGGGATCTTTTTTTGACTACACTGAATATAACAGGGATGCCTTCCCATCATTTTAACTTTGAAATAATTAAGAAACGCAAAATGTGTACCTGGGGACAGTAAAATTACAGTTTACGTGTATTCTGTTTTATGATGTCGCTTTTTTATTTGGCCCCTTATTATTCCAAAACTTGGTGCTTGTTTGAGTTAATTGCCAAATATACGAAAGTATCTAGGTATGAAATCAGTCATACAAAGACCACCGCTTTGTTAAATGGATTAACCAACAAAATATGTCTTGTGTTCTGTTATGCAGATTTGTAGAGCATGCTATCACCCGGGAGAATATCCTTACGCTGAGTAGTTGTGAGTCTAGCCACACCCAGGGCTTAGTGGAACTACTCTAAATGCCAGGTCTTCAGCTTCCTGCAGAGTTCAAGAAGCAAGAAAGAGGCTCTTATGTCTTGTGGCAGGTCATTCTATGGTTTAGGAGTGGTTTAGTAGAAGGCTCGACCCTTGGATCTGGTTTTCCATATGGGTGGGGTTTCTGCAAGTAGGAGTCCGGACGAGCGGAGGTGTGTGGAAAGTTTGTGAAAGTAGATGAGAGGTTTGAGGTATGCTGGGCCAGTGTTTTGTAGTGCCTTGAAAGTATGGGTGAGGAGTTTGAATTGTGCTCATTTGTGAAAGGGGAACCAGTGGAGCTCTTTCAGGACTGGTTTGATGTGAGTGCAGTGTGGGAGATTAAGAGTGATGCTAACTGCCAAGTTCTGAATGGTCTGCAGCCTTGTGGTGAGTTTTTTGTTGATCGAGGCATAGAGAGTATTCAGATAGTCCAGTTTGCTTGTTACCAGGGTGTGCATGATAGTTTTGAGGGTGCTGATTAAGAGCCATTTGAAAATCTTCTTCAGCATCTTCAGGTTATGGTAGCATGAGACGGTGATGACATTGACTTGGGCGGTCATGTCGCGTTTGCTGACAATGGTAATTCTGAGGATCCTTTGGTGGGTAGTGAAGGTAGGTGTTGGTTCTATCTCTGGTGGAGTCCAATAGTGAAGTGATGTTCCCCAAGATCATGATTTCTAACCTGGACACTGGGTATCTTGTCTATGAGGGAGAGAATGAGCTGCAAAACCTGTGGTACTAACCTCCTCACATCCCTAACAGTGTACTTCTTTCCTTAAGTGAAACACTACTGTATTAAGCACCAGCTGCACCAATGTCTAAGAATGAACATCTGTTGTTACAATGTGACTCTTTGGCATAAAGACATATTGATTAAATTCCTAGGCTTTTATTTAACACTGTAGGACATTCTGGGACTTGCAGTAGTGTTTTAGATCAACTGATCCTGTTGAACAATAACTGTAGGAAACAATGGTTAGTAACATTACGTCTAGGAAATGGAAAATGTGTGTCCTCATGACCTGGACTTATATGGTAACTCTTTGCACCATATTCCTGACTACCAAACTCTTGCGAGTCCACTACTGTTACGTGAGAGATTTCTTTTGGTGCACGTCAATCATGGCCTGTGGCATTCTCTGACATTCTCAAACTGGGACCCACATATATCTATGCTACACATTCTAGCTCAGATTTATAACAATTCCATTTATAAAAATCGTTCCATGAAAGCAGATCTCCATGTCTTAATTAATGATACAAACGTTGCCACTGTTATTTCCTGTGCTTATTCCCTGCACACGTGCTTCGCAGCTCCTGACTTTCCCTCCAACTCACAAAGGGGCTGTCTTCTGACATTTCTGCTTTGGGTGTAATTGAAAAAAGCTTTTGCTTCTGTTTCTCAAATTATAATAAAAAGTTACACCTTAGAATATTACAGTGTAACAACGGAGACCCCAAGTGATCAGACTAGCGCCAGCAAAGTATGTTTCTTTCAACAAGCCCTCTTGTCTTTGTAAACACGCCATTGCTCTGCTGCCCACTGTTCCGATACAGTGTGAGGCCTTCTAAAATACGGGGCCTGGGTAAGTGAACCCCAGTTGCCCTTCACTTGTGATGGTCCTGGTGACACCTGAGCACATTGGCTGGAGTCAGCAGCTCCGTGGAATGCTGTCTGCTCCGCCTACGTCATTTTCACAGTCTACCACTCTTTTTTGGTATTGTGACCCCCGATGCCAGCACGATGCGATAAAGAGATGCTGGCCTTCTGCCCCATAGTGGACTCCTTTGCAGCCATTGACAGCCTGCATCCTGCCTCATCAAAGCTAATGATGGAAGTGTGTCTGTCAAGGCCATTTTACCCTGTGCCAAATTGAAACGTTCTGCACAGAACAGAGACGATTCTGTGTCGCACTGTGCGAAGTGAGCTTCACACTAATGCACCTGGCCAAGCTGCTATGGAGCAACTACCAGTGGCATTTTAGAATGAATTAGTGTCTCAGGATTTTAGGTATAATTTTCTATTTTTTTTACTTATCCTGAAGAATGTCCCAAGCTCCCATGTATGAGATCCATAGTTGAGTTCCTTAACCTGTCTAGATGTTTATATTTGCTTCCTGTTCATTCCTGAATCCTCTAAATTCAGTACTACAAGTACCAGAATGAAAAATAATCCTACATGTGGGATAAAGAAACGTAAGAGCTCTGAGCGGCGTATTTCTATGTCCAAGACCCCACATGCAACAACTGGATCCAATAGAAAGCATTAGCAACTCGTCAACTGAGAAAGGGCCAACATGGTAACGACTGTCTCTAATACATTATGTACACTATGATTCCATGATGTGGGCTGTGCTGTGTGCATGGAAACAATATATTCACTACTACTAAGCAGTGGAAGTTCAACATGTGGCCTGCAGATTAAAAGCAAATGACTGCAGACGAACTGTTGTGACATCCGTGGTATATCCTGGAAATAAACTGAAGAAAGGATACAGCACCCCAACCAAAGCCATACTGGTACCTGTCACATTAAGAATATTGGTACTCTTTGGCATAATATTCTGATCACAGAAACCATTCAAAAGAAGTGAAAGGAGATTAAGGAAGCCACCACAATTCTCCCTTTGCAGTGAAGGAAAACTGTTTAACAGGTAAAACAAAGGATGCCAAGAATCTGGCAAACAACTGACAATATAAGGTTTGCAAAATATAGTAACCGACATAATGAGTCAATGTAAAACAAATTCTTGCAGATAGCTTGGTTTTGTGACCACTCGTTTACTCTGTCTTCCTGTTGCCTCACTCTTCCTTGTAGCTCAATCACAAATATAATCCACCATTGTGCACTGTTCATCATTTACTCCTGAATTCCTCTTCCTGTTCTACAAAGGATGTACAACCACCACATGACTCTTGTTTTAAATGTGTCCATCTTCTGTTCTTATGGCAGCTTTAAAAACGCTGACACACTTCATGGACGGTGCAAAGTTTGAAACAAACCACACAACCCACCGGTGGTCTTATCTTAACCTCATCTTCCACTTCAAATTTCAAATTGACAATACTGTAAGGCTGATTTAGAGTGTGGTGGACAGTTACTCCATCATAAACATGACCAGTATTCCATCTGCCTTACTACAAGCGCATTATGTCCTAAAGCATTTGCAATAAGGCAGATGGAAAATCCGCCATGCCTGCCAAACTCTAAGTCAGGCCCCACTGCTCTAGTCAAAGCCTTCCTTCCTCTTTAATTATTTGTTCTTTTATACATTCTCTCCAGATACCCAGATAATTGTCTCTCAAAACTTTATTCCATTCTATCCAGCCTGGACATACTCTGGTAGATAGCATATGTCCTTTGAATAATTCAAACAATGATTTTTTCTGTTGTGGTATGAGGAGGCATGTGATACGCTGTAATGCGTCCCTGTAGCTTTTTTCAGCTTAAGCCATTTGCTTTAGCCAATTGTATGCCACCTTCCAGTGTTCTGTTTCGTCTTTCGATAGTCCCATTTTTTCTGGCAGATGCAAGGAAGACTTCTTATGTTTATTTCCATACTCCTTCAGATATGTTTCTGTAGATTTAGAACAAACATGGACTCCATTATCAGAAAGTCAACATCTGGGATAATTTTCTTATCTACAAGTGCTCCACAAAAACGTTATGACAGAAGTACTAGGGAAATCTCTTACACACAAGACTTCAACCCATCTGAAATATAAATCGATCAACACAATCCAATCAAACATAGAGTGACACGTTTTCTACTGTTCGCCTACTAATCAGTTACATTCATAGTATCATCTCCAGGTATGAAAACATGTAAGCATAGTGCCCTCCAAAGATCCCCTTTACTAACTGAAATTCTTCTTGATATTCTTCATCTCATGTGAACATCACATTCTTACCTAACAGTCTTATCATGATAACAGTTTTATTAGAATAGTATTTTACGATTTTACCATAATATTCTACATCCCTAAAAAGGAAATTAGCTCTTATTTAATAATTGGTTCCTCCAGCCTAGTAAGGGGTTCTTCCATTTCTTTCTTGGGACTACCTTCATATCCAGAGATTAAATTACCTACATAATTCACTTCCTTCACCCCAAATTTATATTTCTCTAAGCCAGATTCTATGAAGTACTTTACCAGGTCTATGATTGTGTTCTCTCACTCTGCTGCCATTTACCAACAAATCACCCTGGTAGAATTTTACTCCTAGAATACCTTTCAAAATCAAATGCATGGCTCTTTGGAATACCAGTGCTGCAAATATCAATCCAAAATGCATTGTTTCCACTCCTCGTTGGCTAGCGCATGGATGTTGTAGCAAGCCCTATGATGAAACATGCCACAACTAATAGGTGAGGGCAGTTTTTTAAGAACCATCAATGATTTCCAAATGGATGATACTCTGGAAGTATCACTTGCTCCTCCCTTTCCTATGTTGTGTATGTATGAATTGAAAGGCCCCCATCATGGTGATGAAAGCTACTAGTTCTTGTGAGCTTTCATCTAACATCGCTTGATGATAGGCTTATGTGGCATCAAGTGTGGAAAGATAACTTGCACACGCCAAAGACAACATTATCTCTTCAACTCTGGGAAGAGGAACTTTATCAACTATCGCCTCCCTATTTGAGATCCTGAGATTAATATATAAGAAAATTGTTTAATTGGAGTTTTTGGTGACATCTATGCGTGCAGGCCATTCAGTAACTTCCAAAGATTCTATAATTCCCACTTCACATAACTAGTCCAGTTTTTGGTTCTTTGAATATTACATGCTCAATGACAAATGCCTCACTTTAGAACATACAGTAACGGCACTTTTTTTTAAACCTAATCTTATGTTTGTAACGTTTTAGACCACCAAGCTATTCACTAAACAAACACTTGAACTCTGCCTGTACCCTTATATTCATCTATTTACTTCCTGAATTTGGACTTGGGGATTAGCATTAGGATTTATCATAATTCCAAGCAACCCTTGGTTTGGACACCCAACAATAGCATCACCTCTATGAGATACAATTTCCCCAGAGCATATTTTCCTTTTACCTACAAACATGCCGCCTCAAATATCCTAACATCTTAAAAGGAATACCACCATTACTCCCAAGTTGAGTGTCCATTATTTAAAGATTCTTTCCTTTCCCAAAACATTCTTCAAATGTTTATTGAGAAAGATAAGTAAAATGTGAACAGAAATCAAATTTCATCTTTATTGCAACACTGTCTACACATACCTCCTCAGTGCAATGATTATACATCTTACTTCCATTCTACAGCACAATATCATCATAAGTCTTTTTCACCTCCTTGCCTGTCTGTATAGTGTCTTTACTTTTGCAACATTTTGCAACATTTTGAATAATGTTCAACCACAGCAAAAGCAGGACCATCTTGAAGGTAGATTCATTTTTCTGAGAGGTACAGCAAACCAGCATGGGCAGCTCACAACAGCAAATCCTGAATTCCCACATTCCAGATCCCTCTCTCTCTCAACTTCACACCATTCAGTTGCTACTGCTACATCACCTTATGACATTCTAATAGCTAACGGTTACAGCACTTGACAATGAAAAACAAACCACACCCTTCTTCCTAATGAATTCTAAACATAAATACAGATATCTAGAAATTTGCATGGTTAAGCTAGCCAAACTAACAAAAACGAATGGTACAAAGAGTCATGTATTCAATGACAGGATGCAGGAAAAATAAGCAATAAAAGTAAAATTAAAAACAATATAAAGTTGCTCTATCGACACATGGAGCTGGGTATACTTTAGAACGCATACCACACTTCACCCAGGTAGCAAATAGCATTCATGCACTTCAATCATACAATTCACACCATTAATTTACTTACATCACAAAGTTGTTGAACTTTCTTGGCATGCTTACAGTACAGGTTGTCTTACCCACTAGACTTCTTCAAAAAACATATCTACCATGACTGTGTTGGTGTGAGTATACCATCTTCTTCTTCCTTTTGTGCAACTCCAAAAAACTGCATTTAATTAGCCTTCCTAGATTCCATTGTTTGGAATTCTCTAAGACCACCCAATACTTCAGCACTTCCTTCACTTCCTTTGGTGATGACCAGACAGACAAGCCTTTCTTAACAATGCCTGCCTCCCTTTTGACTTACATTTATCACTTGTGCAAATGTACTTATTCCTATGGAATATTTAGATTTATCATAGCAAGTTTAACCTTTCTCTCTAACTGAACTTTATCCACACTGCCCACTCAAGCATTACACATGCATCCTGGAAGCACCTTAGTGCAAGGAATTCTTCCCTTGATTAACAAAAATTGTGAAAGTCCAGGGAAGTAGTCATTATGGAACTCCACAACATATTTTTACTTCTTCTCCAATTCAACCCATTCTGCAGAGCCAACTGTTTACATCTCAGTAAGGCTCTATTGAAGGGCTCATCCAGGCCATTTTTGCTTGAATGATATAAATTAGTTGTGTGGTGTTTGACTCAATTTGATGTAAAATTGATTACATCCTTCAGACACAAACTGTGGCCCATTGTCCATTACCAACACTGCAGGCCATCCTTCTCTTAGGAAAACCTTCTCTCAAACATTCTCACAAACATTCATTTTATCTGTGATCACTTAGGGCCTAATTATGAGTATGGAGGTCCTAGGACCGCCGTACTTGCAGTGACGGTCCGACCCCCGCAATCTTGGCAGTCCAACTGTCAGATTACAACCCTGGTGGTCTGAATGCCAGGAGACCACTGCCACCACCAGGATCATGCATCCTGATGATATGGCGGCTGCGCAAGTCATGGACAATAGCGGTGCCAATGTCGGCACCGCCATGCTGATCACGAGTTGCCTTTTAATGGTGGGGTCACCGCCATGAAAAAGCTGGTGGAACGGCAGGAACAAGGCCACAGAGGGGCCCCTGCACTGCACATGACCATGTCATGGGCAGTGCAAGGGCCCCCTGTCAGCACACACAGAAAGCCATGGCAGGCAGTGTGCATTCTGAGTGTGCTGCCGGTACTGACAGTGCAGCAACATTGGCCTCTGCACCCCATCCATAGCCAAACTGGCGGCCGCAATGTCGGTGCCGGACAGCTCAGCAGGGAACTCATAATATGAATTTGAGAGGCCCACAGCTTTGCGGTGGCCTCTTGACCGTTGTAGTGGCGGTCCGACAGTCAGACCACCACAGTCGAAATGGGGCCCTTAGGTTGTAAAACACCTCTCGGGCATTTGAAGCAGTAATCAATCAATGCAAACCCATACACACCCCTCAATCCCAAAACATAAAATGGACTGCAAGTGTTCATTTCAACTTTTTGCCACAGGTGCCTGGCAAACTTGATCGAACCACCGGTGTCTTTCTCACCACATGTGATTTGTCACTGCAAGCACACTCTAAATAGACCCTTACATGTCTTTCCACACCCCGGTCTGTTCCAGGCTACCAAAAATCAGCACATGCTCTTGTTTTCATAGCTGACATTCCTTGGTGTCTCTCAAGCAACAGTGCAATTTTTATGTTTTGCAATCCCAAAAGTACCACCAATTCTCATCAGACCCTTTGTCGTCCAAGGAAGCCAGTGGGTTCCAGGCCCTGGCTATTGCATGATTGGGTGTCCATGACTACATGTCCTACAAGCACAAACATTGTATGGTGTTATTGTCAGTGTGCACACGTGTGGTGGTAAGTCCTCATATCTTGGTCTTGGACCATTGTGCAACGGTAGACACAACCTAGATATTGTCTAATTTCTTTAACATTGGTTGTCGAGAACTTAGGGGGTGATTCCAACGCCACGCGGGCAAAATTCTGCGACCCCCATTCTGACATTCCCGCTGGGCCGGCGGGCGCTAACCAAGTTAGCGCCCGCCGGCCCAGCGGGAATGAGGCCGCAACACAGGAGCCAGCTCCGAATGGAGCCGGCGGTGTTGCGGCGGTGCGACGGGTGCAGTTGCACCCATCGTGCTTTTCACTGTCTGCCATGCAGACAGTGAAAAGCAGGCCTGGGCCCTGTTAGGGGGCCCCTGCACTGCCCATGCCAGTGGCATGGGCAGTGCAGGGGCCCCCAGGGGCCCCAGGACACCCGTTACC
The DNA here is from genome assembly GCF_031143425.1 of Pleurodeles waltl. Classification (NCBI taxonomy): domain Eukaryota; kingdom Metazoa; phylum Chordata; class Amphibia; order Caudata; family Salamandridae; genus Pleurodeles; species Pleurodeles waltl. Next base: position 118,324,640 of record NC_090445.1, on the reverse strand, counting down.
GCCAGCCTCTTCCTGGCGGTGAAAACCGCCAGAAACAGGCTGGCGGTACGGGGGTCAGAATCCCCAGGGCAGAATCCTCCCAGCCGGGGCAAAAACGGCAGATGACCGCCGGCCCCGGCAATCCGACCGCGGCTTTACCGCCGCGGTCGGAATGGGGATTGAAGCACCACCAGCCTGTTGGCGGTGCTTCCGTCATTCGTGGCCCTGGCGGTCCGAGACCGCCAGGGTCAGAATGACCCCCTTAATGTCTTGAGCGGTCATAGTTTTTGTGACATCTAGTTGTTGTCTTTGTGTGTCTCTGTGGGTACTGGAGAATTTAACAGATTGTTGTTGGGTGACTGTGAAACTAGACATGTTGGAGAAGGAGTGATTGTGAATGATTGCTTCTTTGTATTATATGCAAAGGATTGGTTGATCTTTTTGTTGTTGTTTGTAAGAAAGTGAGGTGTGTTGGTACCCTGTGTGATCCCTTTCCCTGTACGTCTGAGCTTGTGTCTGGAATGCTGAAAGTGAATGATGTAATAGAATGTTGGTGTGTGGTCTGCATTAAAAGCCGAGAGAAAGGGACAGTTGGAGGGAGAATAAAGCCCTGTCAGGGCCATTGTTGCTGTAACCTAAGGGCCTAACATGAAGTATAGACCTTACCTTCTACCTGAGTAGCTCTAGACTCTTGTACTAAGATATTGCCCTCTAACTTCAACACTTTGGCATTTGCTTTATATCCCACAAACCCTCTAGTGTCCTCATGGTTACGCCGAAGACCCATACTGTGACATACAGATATTACACGCATGGACCACACTCAAGCACATATGAGTTTCACCACATGAGCAACTAAAGAAACCAAAGCTGCTAAGCATGGCTCTGAAACTGGATCATACCGAAAAATATCAAACACAAACAATAGAACCCACAACAGTATGAGCAATCCCTTTCCACTCCCTTATTGTAGTAACGCCCCTGCAATGTCTATAATTTAACTATTCACCACTTGTTAACGGATATCAGTCTCTTAAGCAAAACATGTCTAGCTGAGATAAAGAGAATAAAGACTTCTCATTGTTCTCTCAGACTAAAGCATTTGTTGAAGCTCTCCTTTCTTCTTAAAAACATGACTTTGAATGGTGGTTTGTTGATATCTTTGCCAGCTTCTCCTCAAACTTTGAGACTGTACACAGAGGCCCTCATTTTGACCCTGGCGGTCTTCTGACTGCCAGGGTAAATGTGGCAGTCCCACTGACAACAGGCTGTTGGTGCAGACCGCCACATTATGAGTGTGGCGGGTTGACCTCTGCCAACCCGCCACATCTCCACTCATACCGCCAGGGCGGTTGGAGCCGCCGGGCCGTAGATGAGCATCTCTGACCCGGCGGTCCACGGAAGACCACAGGTGGTATTAGGAGCCATCTTTCCACCATGGTTTCCACTGTGGTAGCACCGCCACGAACACCATGGCGGAAAGGCTACCGGTGACAGGGAATTTCTTTCCTGTCAATGGTAAACAACTCCCCAAGCAAACACTAGACGCCCCCCTCCAGCCACAATGCTCCCCTCCAGATACAGCACCCCCCAACCGCGAACCCCCACCCCCACATTCTCCCCACATACATGCACACACGCACAAACACCCACACCCACCACGCATACACCCATTCACCTACACTTACATACACGCATTCACTCACACGCATCCATACATGCATTCACTTCAACATTCATACACTAATGCAACCACGCATACACACACCCATCCAAACGTGCATACTCCCATGCAGACAAACACGCATTCACCACAACACTTACACTCGCATACACACACGCATACACACTTACATGCATACACACACTCACTTCAACATTCAGACATGCATACATCCAGGCATACACACATTCATGCACACACGCAGACACCACATACTCATACAAGCACACACAGCACCCCCCACCCTCCCACCCCCCTCTTCTGTCGGACGATCACCTTACCTCCTCCGGGGAGATGGTCGTCTGGCAGGGAAGGGGCGCTTCCACCGCTGGCAGCGCCCCGCCAGCAGGACATGGCCGGGCCGTATTATTGCCCATAATACGGTGGGTGGAGCCTTACTGGTGGCGTGGGCCGGTGGGGGAACTGCCAGAGCGCCTCTCCTAGCTAGCATGACTACTGCTGGATTTCCGCCCAAAGTGTGGCGGAAATTCGGCAGTACCCGTGATATGGTGGGCAGAAGACCGCCAGCACTGGTGGTCTTCTGGCACCAGCGGCTTTGGCGGTCTTCTATGAAGACTGCCAAAGTCGTAACCAGGGCCAGAATGTCCCTCACATTAAAGCATGCAAGTTGCCTGTAGTTATGTCTGTTCTCCACTATCTGTGATGAGGTGCTTAATTATTTAATCAGATCATTGCCACTGTGAAGTCTGTGGTGTATCCTTGGAATAAGGTATTGAACCAGTTGAAGGTAAACTGGAGAAAGGTTTATTACAGCACCCCATCCACAGCCAAACTGGTGGCACTCACAATAAGAATGTTATTACTTTTTGACATTGTAACATTCTGATTAATGGAACCATCTAATACAAGGCAAAGGAGAATAAGTAAGACAGCACAACTACTTCATTGACTTAAAAGTAGACAGAAAAGAGAAAATGTCAGTTGCATCTTATAATTAATTGGTGTCTAAAGGTTTTAGTTTTATTTTTTATTTACCCAGTGTACTCTAGAAATTCCATGTTACTGAGTTCCATATGTGAGTTGCTATTCCAGTATTGTTGTCTCTAATACTATGCCTCAGGTGCATTCTGTTGAGCACCAATCAAAAGTGTGGGGCCAAAGCCAAATCAGACTGTAGTGAACAGCAAAAGAGAGCAGAAACTGTTGTTGGCTACTCCCTCTTATAATGCATGCTGAATGCAAATTTGTCACAGCTTACAGCTTATCATTGATATTGTGAACAGTATCATAAATAGTTTGATCTGCAAATTGATATATGTGTGCCAGTCTTACCAAGACAGTACAGTGGCGAGGAAATTATCTTCTTCACATGTGCTTTCCTGCTACTTGGTTCCTCCTTGCATGTCCACTGTCTATGGACATGATGTCCTTGTTGGATGTTCCATTCAGCAAGCTGACACTAGACATGGAAAGGATGTTAGTAGATTTGCCCAGTGAAAGTATTGTGAGAACTGCTGTTCCTGTTTGGGCCATGGCTCAGGATGTGCCATTTCCATTCAACGTGAGTGTGTCACGCAATCTGGGGACCTACTGGAACCATTGGATCAGGGATTTCAACATTTCCATTGCCGCCATGTACAGAAAACATGAGGAGCTCACAAAGGGCCTTTTTTTACTGCTCTGCATAGGCCTGGCAAACAAGACATTCTTATGATTTGTAAATGCATCATGATAGGTTGTGTTCATTTTTATGAGCTAATCTATGGAAGGATAACAATAGCAACAGTTACTGAGGTTCTAAAGAAGAACAGTATGTATTTTAGTTACACAGGGAAGATCCACAGAGAACGTTTTCAGACAGTTGCACACAGGCTTGCTTTAGGCAGTGCAGCCGGGGTAGACGCATCGGGCACTGATCCTGGGGGAAGCGGGAGTGGCACTGTGTTTAGAAATAAGTTCTGGATTTAAAAGCTCCTCCTGCACAGTTGCTTGTCTGTCCATCAGTTTTCAGGCAGCAATACAACTGGTCAAGGTAACACTGGTGATTAATGTTCCTGCTAGAGAGAGAGATCAACGTTTTGTCTGGTGGCAGTCCTGACTCATCATAAAGCAGCGTAGAGGATTAATATGCCTGCTGCAAAGAAAGTGTACCATGCAGATAACAGAACTGTGTTTTATATGGATAGCTCCGTAGGCTACTTCTTTTGTCAGCATGATGCGTTTGTTACTTAGAGTTCCTAAGTTACAGTCCTAATATAGCACAGTGACCTATTAACTGTCATCAAAGAGCTGCATGCCATCTGCATGGTATGGGTTAGAACTTATGTATTTTTCCCAGTCTTTCATTATCCTAATGTTGCTAAAAAGAGTTTGTACATTCTTATTAGTAAAGCTAACCCTAACTACTATGGTACATTTTAAATCCTGAGTTTATGCTTCTCCAGACCAAACACTCTTAAAAAATACTGCCTAATAGTATGGATGACATGTGATTCCTACATCTTGTAATCCTCATTATTTTATGTAACAATTCCTATAGCCTGATTTGCACACATAAGATTAATTGTCTATGTATAACGTTTGTGTAATGTAAAGTGTTCTGACACACTACACTGGAATGAGTAGCGCTCTAAAATAAATGAAAGGCATGTGAGTGGCTCTACGGAGAGATGAGGTGCACCGTTAGAGGGTGATAGTGAGGGAATCCATGGAGAAAGAGGTCATGGAGGGGGTGGCAAAGAAGATTGTCGCCCCAGGCGCAACCAGCATCAAAGCCGACCCTTGTTTCACACCAAATATTTGGCTTTGAATATTGATATATTACTAGAAGCTAATCTGGCTGAACTAAAGGAGATGTATGGATAGGTAGGATGTATTTGGTCTTCGAATTTAAAGAAAGGGTTCATTATATGTTATTATGTTCCTGTTCAGGGCATGTGCGTGTCTGGGATTGCCCTAAGAAAACGTGACCTTCTTCAGGATCAGAGCCATGGTTTCAGGTTAATAAACCAAGACACCTGTTGGCAGAGGCACACTGGCATTTTATTGGGACACACCTTGGACAGGGCTCACTACATTATCCTTTCAGATTAATACACATGGATATCATAGGGTTTAGTATTACTTTATTTTTTCACAGACTGCTATCCATTTGCTTTGGGCATATATAGTTTTTCATCTGGATTACTGCCATAACAAACATTAATAAAATACAAATATCCTTAGGAAAAACATTGTGATCCTATATTTATAAAGTAAAATACAAAAATATGTCAAAAATGTGGTTCACATGAATATCGACCAAAGATAAGCAAAAATATGGCTTTAAAAAAAAAAATATTGACTTTAATGCAATATATTTAAAGTAGTTTATTATTTAAAGTAATATGTTGGTTATTCAATACATTTAATGTGTTTGTAAATATTATATATATATATATATATATACACACACACACACATATGCATATTATGAATATATGAATATAATATTTGTGTATATTATTAAAACAATTCTTAACAACAATTTAAAAATGTAAATATTAACAGTAAAATAAATTAAAAATGAGCAAACATGTATACAACCAAAAAACGTTTTAACAAAATTAAAATAAACATATTAAATGTAGTTTATTTATTCATACTTTAAACTCAATTTAGAAAAAGTTTTAACATATATTAATAACATTTTAATAAATGTGGAAATATTTAGAACAAAATATGAAATAAAGCACTTTAAAATTATGTACATAAAACACTTATTAACTAAACTAATATAGTAATATAACACTATTATAAAAAAATTACTCTCTAAAAACGTAAACATTTTTAAATCTAAAATAAATAATAATAAACATAAATAATAAAAGTTTTTAAAATCCACACTAAGCAACAGTAGGAAAAGGAGGGGTCACATGTACTATTCCACACACCAGTCTAAGCAACAGTATGGAAAACCTTTGAATTCGGTGGGATTAGATTTACTAGTCCCAGTCCTGTCTAAGCAACAGTAGGTAAAGTGTTGGACTTTTCAGGGGCTACATTAATTATTCCTATTCCAGTGTAAGCAACATTAGGGAAAGCATTGGACTTTGGTTGGGTTAATTTTACTATTCCCACTCCAGTCTAAGTAACACTAGGGGAAAGTGTTGGCCTTTGGAGGGTGAGATTTACCATTCCCACTCCAAATTAAGCAACAATTTGGAACGTTTTGGACTTCGGAATGGTTAGATTTACTATTCCAACTTCAATCTAAGCAATAGTAGGGAAAGTGTTGTACTTCAGAAGGGTTACAAATAATAAAACAGGTCCTAATAATTAACTATAAATATGTCAACTAGCTCCTCATGGAAACAGTGGGCCAGATGTACTAACTTTTTTAGCAGTCGCAAACGGAAAATTTGGCCGTATGCGACAGCTAAAAAACATTTCCCCATGTACCAAACCTATTTAGTGATTTGGTATTAGGAAAGGGCATGTCAAGGCCGTCCCTTCCTGACAGCGAGTCACAGAGGGATGTAAGAATGATTTGTGACCAGAATGCGGTCACAAAACGTTTGCAGTTTACCATCAACTTCAAGTTGGTGGTAACCCATACACCTTCCCCTTTGTGAATGTGTGTGCCAACATTTTTTAAGAGCAGACAGTGGTCCCACTCTTAAAAAAATTAAAGAAAACTTGTCAATTTCTTTTTGAAATACCTCCTGTTTTCCTTTTAGGAAAATGGGCTACATTTTAAAAAAATGCTTTATTTAAAAAGCAATCAGAGACATGGTGGTTTAGTGACCCCAGCAGGCTACCATCCCTGTGAGTGCAGGCCTTTCCCAAAGGGTCACATGAGTATTGATGAGGCAGGTCCCTTGCAACCCATTTGGGAATCATAAACAGCGTAGTACATCGCAGTTTGCAATTTCCTAACAGCAAATCGTAAAAATTCGCTATTAGCAAATAGCAAACCGCTTTTTTTGTACATCTGGCCCTTTGTTGCTGTAATGTGGCTGGGTTTCAAGCTCTTTTGTCCATGTCTAATTTTGACTCTCTTTTTGATGATGCATTAATTTAAGTTTATTAGCTAACTACCTAAAATCTATTTTGTTGGTGTTGATTGATTGTACTACAAGAACAACTGCTTCTGAGTATAGGAACGTGGGCTTTTCTGAATTAGATGCTTATTAGGGTCTTTCATCTCCTTGTTTTCCTGATAAGAAGTGTTGTGCTTGTTTGTCCACTTTGTTATCATGGGCTTCGGAGTTAAATTTGGCTTGGTTGGTTTAATCTCTCTTGCACAGATAATTTCTCCTGGCAGAGGAGTTTGTACCTAACACTTATTGCTTATATTTTTATTCAATACTGGCTTTTTGAGTTGCACACTCTTGGAGTGATCACTCTCAGCTTATTGTTACACTGGATTTATGTCCAGTTTTAGGTTGGGAGACAAAGATTCCTAGTTTTGAGTTACAAACTTGTTTTGATGATGTATATATTTGGAGATATGTGCTACAAGATGTGTTATTACCTTGGTTGAGCAAGGAGTTTAAGGTGCTTTCCTTGTCTTTGGATGTTGCCATATTTGAGACAATCTTGCGCTTGCTGTGGGACACCTTTACAAACGAAAATAAAAGCTCACATCAGGGCACCTGGGCATCTAGGTATACTTTAGCGGTCAAGAGCTATTGAATACACAAGTTAGAAAGGAAAAGAAGTAAATCAACCGAAGTCGCAAGGCTATGGATTGATCTTCAGTCTGCAGTTTCTTCTGATAATATGCGTACTCTCTGACTGGTAATAGCCAGAAGTATGGATAGAGATCACAGGAAAGTTCCGACCCCAGTAGAGGAAGATCTTTGGCAGTCTCTTTTTTGTGCTCTATGTGGGTCTTTTTCTTCTGATCCAGAAATCTACGGGACGTGGGACTCAGATGTTCAAAAACTGCCACTGGTTTGTTTGGATTTTCTTTTGATGAAATTGTCCCAGCCATTTCTATTTTAAATAATGGTTGTGCTCAGGGACTGGATGGTATTCCTTCCTGCTTTGTTAAAACAGCTCCCTATTTATGGGCAGGTATCCTGAAGCTGTTGTTTGATCTTTGTTTAAAGACAGAAACAGTGTCCCAGTCTTGGCAAGATAGTAACATCATTCCCCTTTACAAAAAAGGGAATTGCAACCTCCCTATAAACCATCACCCCATTACACTATTAAAAGTAACTGGGAAGATTTTCGCCAAATCCACAGGTACCCGCTTTGCAAAACAAATGTCAGTTTTGAATGGAAAAATGTGATGTATCCATGTTGCATTTTGGGCCTTTCCTGTTAGAGGCACTAGGACTACTCACACAATTGAAGTACCATTTTTATAGGGAGACTTAGGGAAATGCTGGATGGAAGGAAGTTTGTGACTCTCCACAGATTCCAGAACTTTTCATTACAGAAATATGAGAAAAATGTTTTTTAAGTCAAAGTGTGAGGTTTGTAAGGATGTGGGTAAGAAAACAGGTATGTGCCACGCAAGTCACCCCACTGTGGATTCCCCCAGGTGTTTAGTTTGCAAAAATTTGCAAATTGGCTGAGTTTACCTAGCTCTTGCTGAGCAAGAGCCCGAAATCCACAGCTACCCACTTTGCAAAAAAAGGATTAGTTTTGAGAGGAAGAATTTGATCTATCCATGTTGTGCTTTGGGCCATTCCCTGTCGCAGGCACTAGGCCTACCCAGACAAGTGAGGTACCGTTTGCAAAGAATTATGGGTAAAAGAAAAACATTGAAAGCCACACAAATCACAACACCTTGGATCCCCTGAGGTGTGCACTTTAAAAAAAATTGCAGGTTTGCTAGGCTTCCCTAGGTGCTGGCTGAGCTAGGGCCCAAAATCCACAGCTACCCAAGTTGGAAACAAAGGGCCTCATTTTGAGTTTGGCAGACAGGAAAGTGCATTTGCCAAACTCCCAACAGGGTGGCTGCTGCCACAGTAGCTACCACTTAGCCGGACCTATTAGATGTTACCTACTAGGCAGATGGGCAAAAACCGAGGCTTTCACCTGTCAGCCTAGCTTGAAACAGGCAGCAGCATGGTCTCTGGCTCATAATTGAGCCGGCGGCAATGTTGCCGCTGCAGGGTGCATCAACACCCTTGCAATGGTTGCACAGCACAGCAGACAGTGAACATTGAGAGGGTGCTGGGCAGGAGGGCCCCTACACTGCCCATGCCAAGCGCATGGGCAGTGCAAGGGCCCCCCTGTAGCCCCCTGCATCTGTTCTCTGCCAGCCTTTTTATAGCATTAAAACCGCCATGAAAAGGCTGGCGGAGAACAAGATCGTACCAGCAGGGTGGTGCTGCATGCAGCGCTGCACTGGCTGATTGCGATCTCCGCCAGCCCATCTGGATTATGGATCCTGGTGGTGCTGGCGGTACCATGGCGGTCTGACCGCCAGGGTCTTAATTTGTGGAGGTTAGAGCGCCACAGCAGCGGTGGTCCTGACCGCCACCGTGAGCCTGCCAGCCTTGTAATGAGGCCCAAAGAGTCTGTTTTCAGTGGAAAAATTTGATGCCTCCATGTTGTGTAGTGGTCCTTTTCCTGTTGCAGGCACTAGGCCTACCCACACAAGTGAGGTACCATTTTTGTTGGAAGTCATGTGGGAAAATAGATTAGTAGAACATTTGTTATAACCAATTGGATTTTGCTGCATTTGTGCCTTCCAAATATAGGGGGTCATTATGAACCCCAGCAGTTCAGCCGCCATGCCGGCGGTGGGTGAAAAGCCCGCCACCGGCATGGCGGGCTGAGCCTCCATATAATGTACACATGGAGGGCCGCCCACCGGGCTGCCTCCAACAGGCAGCCTGACACAGGCACAGAGGCATTGACCCGCACAAAAGCATTGACCCGCCGGCAATGTCCGGGCCCTGCATTCTGCTGGGCCGGTAGGCGGAAACAAAGTTTCCGCCCGCCGGCCCAGCAGAATGTTCTTTATGCGGCTGGCAGAGCCCCAGGGGGGCTGGCGGTCAGTTAAATGACCACCAGTAAACACCGCCGTGTTCATTATGAGGGCCATAATCTAGTGTGTATGAAAGAAGACATTTTGAAAAATACCCTCCAAATCATATGCTAGTAGGCATACCCACAAATTCAGAGATGCACAAATAATCACTGCTCCTAAACGCCATATCTTTTGTCCATTTCAGCAATACATAGATTTCCTTGATGCCCGTTTTTCATTCTACATATTTCACCATATGAATTGGTCTATGCTCTGTGCACAATGACAAACCATTGTACAGTGCAACTCAGTTGTGACTCTGAGTAACTTGGGATCTTAAAAAACCTACAAACCCTATATATTCCTGCAACCAGAAGGGTCTAGCAGACGTTATGATATATTGCTTTTGTAAATCGGCCATCGTGACAAAAGTTACAGATGAAAATATTAGCATAAATGGATGTTTTTTCCTAATAATTTTCAATATTTGCTTATTTCAACGGTTAGTTTCTTTGGGAACACCTTGGGAATCTCCATACATGAGTCCTTCCTGAATTTGGAATTTTGTTTCCTTTCTGAAAATCTATAGCTTTCCTGGATCACCCATGGCTTTCATACTGGTTTCCACCACAAACTGTGGCAAAAAGCATAGGTATTTGCACTCAGTTCTGCATGTTCCTGAAAGCTGGGAAGGTGGTCACTTTAGCACAGCAAATCATTCATTGATGCCATTTTAGAGGGGGAAAAAACAAACACCTTTATCCAGAGCACTTTTGTCCTATTCCCCTCCCCCAAAACAATCAAAATGTAGCTATATTTTGCCGATTTGTTTGGCCCCGTTGTTAAGGGGCTAAAGGAAGAAGCAATAAAGCATAAAGAAATAGTTACCACAAATCACAAATAAAGTATTGATCCAGCCTCGTCCTTTCCTTCTCTTTCTGGCTCTGATGGATCTTTTTTGGAGTCTCGAGGAGCAAGGCTTCTTCAAATGACAGTGTAACCTATTTGGTTACACATTAAATCTCAGGGATGTGCTTGACATTTTAGAAAGGGATTTATTACCCACCCAAAGCCAAACTTACAAAAATGAGCCTCCAAAACATGCTATATAGAGTCAGAAACACCAAAGGAGAAACAAATTGTTGCACAATATTAAATTTCACTAACATACAAGGGACCAATAATTCAATAGCAACAATGCAGAAAATAAGGAAAAGCATATGGTGCTTGGAATACAGACCTTTTCTGCCTAACTATTGAATCTAAGTTCCTAATTATTCTAATAAACTAAAGATGAACACATAGGAAAGTGTCAGCATCATAGAAAACTTCAGTAGAAGTTCTGTTGAGAGATGTCAGTTGCATAAAGCCACCTAGGAAGGCAGTTTACATGTAACAATTATATCTTTATTCATAATAATGACAATGTACTGTTGTGGTCTTCAAATGCACCACATTTACATGGATATAGTTTACATGTTAAATATGGAATAAAATGCTTCACTTCTCTTCTTCCAACAAAGCATAATGATGCAGCCACGTCATGCTCTTTCAGCCCCTCCTTTGAAGTAATTAGTCATCAAAAACTACTTCCTGGAACAAGATTTTCTAGAACCTAGTAGCCTTTACCAATTTTTGTCTAGATTCTTCCAAATGTTTCATGTCATTGTAATATTTACAATGAAGGTCCTCTAACTCAACATCAGCTCTCTTCTTCTTCTTTCCTTTCTGAACCTTCACTCTCTGGAAAACTTTATATCCCACTGCCAAACCTATTGCAGATGTGGCAATAACCAACAAAGGTTTCAGAACTAAAACCGCAACTCCACTTCCTAGTTTCCCAAAACATCTGGCAATAATGGAAAATCCATTCCAATTGCTTCCTATACACCTGTTGCTTCCAGTACCTTCAAATCTTTAGTCAAGCCTGAAATATTCTGAATGTACAAATTCTTACTGTTGTCTGGGATCTAAGTGCAGCATTGATAAACCCTCAACAGCCAACAGACTCCACTTTCTTTTGCGAGTAGCATGTCTAATGCAAGCCTATTTTGCAAAACCATAGATCTTATCACTATAATTTCAGAATTTATAATCAAGAAAGCTCCTGCTGTGCCAGTAGCTAATTTACCCACAATAGTAGACACCTTTCTAATCTTCAAGTTATTCAAAATCGCTCCCACAGATGGAATCAAAGCAGCAAATATGTCACCCACCACTTCTCCAGCACTAAAGCCCCATTTGGGTCTAGAACCTTTAGTCCAGACAGGATCATCAAGATGTTCTACATGATAAATCTTGGGAAAAACTAGCCCCAAGTAACACATAACATACTATCCCTTGGGCAGCTTAAAATAAGCACACTCTCCACAAATAAAATAAACTCCACTAATAACAGCATCTTCTCCATCCAGATAAAACTTGTAATTCACTTGAAATTCAATAGCATGTTCACATTCGCTCTTTCCCACAAGTACATTGTCTGTATCAGATTTTTCCATCCAAATACCTAATCTTCCCTTATGTTTTCAATCTAAGGCTAATGCAACTTAATTTCCAGCTAACTGATATGCAGTCTCTTCCATAGTTTAATTAATCTAACTTTGAAAGTTCTCATCCAGTTTTGAGCTAGCTTCTAATTCCTTTCTCCAATCTTCAACCAAATTTAGAAACTTCTTCTCAACTTCTGACAACATACATGTCAGATTGTGTCTATGTGCCCAAACTGTGTCTAATGCTGTAAAAGGTTTAAAGAACCTTGCAAATATTTTCAACTCTAAGGGAGCTGGACAAGTGTTCAAATGATCAATTAGAGGGACCTCTGAAAGAATTACATCATAATTTGAAAAATAATATTGATTGAGACCTATCTCATAAAACAGACTTAACAAAAGACTACATGAAATCCCATAAGTCACAGGAATATGATGATAGGTGATACCTTCCGACACAGAAGCAGGCAGTTGTGCATATATAAAACATTCTTTTGCCTTCATTGTGTCGACATATTCATGTACTAAGCGGAAATATACATTTGCAGAATAATCTTCTCTGGATGCATCTAAGTGCAAAGCTTTCTCATCTAAATTATGAAATTTGCCATTCCTAGGGTTTGGCGTGGAGTAGGGAGCACTAAGGATAGATCGACTGTCTACAGATGGAGTGGGAGAAAACACTCTTAATAATTATGCTACTAACACAGTGAGGAGAATAAGCAATATTATATCTACTATGTACTAATGTCTACTTATCAGATTTGACTCCATTACTTCTCTAAATTCGGATATACAATTGGGTGGAAAGCAACAACAACAGAATATCTCTCCGTTATTTAATTCCACCTGTGCAAACAGCAAAGTTCAAAGATTTTGGAATATACAAAAATCTTTGTGAGACTTCCCTAGCCCTACTCCATGTTCTTCTAAAAGTGCAACATGTTTCTTCTTCTACTCGGGCCTAGGTATTTTTCTGATTTCCCTATCCCAGTCAATATAAATGTCTCTAATGATTACACAGTTAAAACTCATCTATGAAAATGAAAACGCAAGGTACAGTTCAAACAAAATGTTCAGATCATGGAGGTTCAGTTGTACTTGAACCATGATCCCAATAACTCCAGAACTCCTTTTCTGTGTCATTTGCAAAATAGGCCCACTCAGGGAAGGAGTACCACCGACTGCCCACTATTGTTCTCCTCAGTTGCCTCATGGCCATACTTTCACTCTCTCTTTCACTTAGATCAGAGTTCTCAGTATCCTCAGGTATTGTCCGTGGCACCTGTTTTCTGGGCAGGGTCATTTTTTCTCTCTCTTGTCTTCTTGGCCATCCGTCTTCAGCTTCCACTCATCTTCTCACAGCACTGGGTCCCTTGTCGGGGTCTGACTCGGAACCTCTCTTATTCACCACCATGGGAAGAGAACCAGTCTGATCAACGTCAGGTTCTACATCACTTATGGCCTGTTCCTGACCCATCTCAGACCAATCAAGCACTGTGTCAGACTCTGTTTGACCCCTGGCAACTTGACTAACCTGCTTTTTTCATCCCTCTGAAACCACCAGCACTTCTGGAACATGTGGTGTCGTATCAAGGGGACATTCAACTCTGCAAGTATAGAAAGTGTGATCCATTTGGGGTCATCCGATATGGCCCATGCATGTTTTCCTGACATGTTTCTTCACCAAGACCCAGTTGCCGGGACTGAGGTAATGGCACTATTCCTGATGTGGGGAAGTTATAGATACTCCAGCCTGATGAGACACAGAACGCACCACATCAGCCAGACCTTTGCAATAATCAAGGACCATATAATTGGTAATGTTCGCTAATGCATTTGCAAAAATTGCTGGTAGTCTCATCGCCCTCCCCGTTTTTATCTTGTGGGGGGTGGCAATCGAGTCTTTCGTTCAGGTACACACCAAAGATTCATCAGTACAAGAGGAAATGCATCAGACAATTTCAAAGATGCTGAAGCACACACTTTGCCAATCTGGATTTCGCCGTGCCATTCACCTGCTCCACAAGACCCGAAGCCTCAGGTCTATAGTTGCAGTGTATCTTCTGTTCAACCTGTAATGCTACACAATGGGGGTCATTACAACATTGGTGGTAAATCCCGCTTACCGCCGTGCAGAAGACCGCCAACACACAGCCGCGGCCGCGGAATTCCGCCACAGCTATTATGACCCATAGCTCAGAATCTGCCAAAATTTAGACACCCACACAAGTCCGCCACACCAAAGGTCAGTGAGAAACTGGCAATAACAAAACCTCCACTGTCACGCCAACAGGAATATGCCCACACTATCACGACCCACGAATCCACACAACGGTCTTTCAACCGCGGTATTCCATTGGCAGTACATACCGCCGCGCTCAAAATACACACACATTTACAAAACACAACCACATTGGACAATTCCAAATGCACACACCTGATACACATACACACACCACTCCCACACATCCAATACAATATAAAACACACACCCACATCACCCACAAACCCTTACAACCACAATTGCGACTGAAGGCCAGAGAGCGACACCACCATCTACAAACTAGCATCCACAGGCACTCAACACCATCACTCACACAACATCCACACGCAAAACACCACACACCCCTAAACATCACCCCACACATCACAACACACACCACCCCACACATCACCCACACCACCCCATTGCACCGCAAAGACACCCCAGGTTCACTGAGGAGGAGCTCAGGGTCATGGTGGAGGAAATCATCCGGGTAGAGCCACAGCTATTCGGTTCACAGGTGCATCCCACCACCATAGCTAGGAAGATGGAGCTATGCCGCAGAATCGTGGACAGGGTCAACGCAGAGGGACACCATCCAAGAACACGGGATGACATCAGGAAGAGGTGGAACGACCTATGGGGGAAGGTACGTTCCGTGGTCTCAAAACACCACAACGCAGTTCAGAGGACTGGCGGCAGACCCCACCTCCTCCCCCACAACTAACAACATGGGAGGAGCAAGTCTTGGCTATACTGCATCCTAAGGGCCTCGCAGGAGTAGCTGGAGGAATGGACTATTACACCCCCCACCCTACCTGCATGCTATCACATACCCTCACGCTCACCCCCATCACTCCAACTCCTCACATATGTCCCACTATCACAAACCACACATCCCAACACCAAGCCCTGCATGTAACAACAAAGCATGGACACCCATCACCAATGCATGGACACCCATCACCACAGCTTGCACACTAGTGACAAGCACTTAGCCGAACCAAGCACAACTCACACAAGCCAAAGCTGCCTTGCTAATAACAACCATAGATGGAAACATATCCATGCACAAGATGGCACACGCAGATACAATAACACTGCATTTACATCCCCACAGGAACCCCACTCAATGTCACCGGAGAGGAGGTGCCAGCCACATCCAGTCTCCCCACAGAAGAGGCCCACAGTAATGACAGCTGCTTTGCACGCCTGGATCATGATGACCAACCTGGCCCATCAGGGACCTCTGGACAGTCGGTGACCCTGCCACAGTCCCAAACCACCACAGGAAACACCAGCACAGCACCCACCCAGTGGGCCCATACCTCTGTCCCCAGGAACGTCAATCAGCAGTGTGTCCACCACTACAGGGACCCCAGGCAACCCCACAAACACAGGACCTGGGGTCAGTGGCAGTGGGCACACGGTTCAGGGGACAGAGGCACAGGACAACAGGGACGCTGGGAGGACTGCTGTGTGACAGGGGGAGGACATGCCTAGGGAGCCCACTCTCCACAAGGCACTTGCAGGGATCCTGGGAGCATACCACCATTCCCAGGAGACAATGGGCTAGATACTATACAAGTTGCAGGAGATTCAGCGGCTGCAGGAGGGACAGTACCTGGGGATCAGGGAGGCCCTGAAAGACATCCACACCACCCTAGTCACCATTGCAGGGATGCTTGCAGACATGGCCAACACCATGAGGGAGGCATTGGCACACCAACGGGCCCCTGACACTAGCCACACTGATGAACAGCCCTCCACCTCCACCGGCGCTAATGGACAGGAGGCCCTGCCACAGGAACAACAGGCCACCAGCACCCCACCCCCTGCAGAAGGTGAACCACCCCGGAAATGGTCCCTGCGATCCAGGCAGAACCCAGAGAACATTGCCAAGACCCCCGCCAGGAAATAAGACACTCCTGATTGTCACCCTTCTGTGACACTCTGTCACCCTGTCCACCTTGAACGGCCATTGCTCCCCTTCCTATGCTCCCTTGGACAATGCACCTGTAATACAAATAGATTGGACTCTACCCTGGACTTTCCTCCATCAGCAACCCAGCGCATTGCAATACCCCCTCCACTTATTAGCACCTAAATAAACACTGTTGGAACAAATTAGTATGGAGTCTGTGGATTATATGACAAATGTATTAGTTTCACAAACTGTAAACATTGCATTTCCAATCTACTATAATAGTAACATAGGTCTAACCTGTAGTGGGCAGCAGTAAACACACCAGGAGCAAGAGTGGGGCACAGAGATCTGAAAATAGAGATGGCAAAAGGTACAGTAAGTGGCCAGAGAAATAGGGAAATCAGGCTGCCATGTTCAATGTCAAACACAAAACTGCAATGGAACGTGAAGTTACAATGTCTTAGCTGTGTGTCACTGGAAGTATTGTTGAATGAGTGTACGTCTGTTGTCCACATCTTCTTCCTCTGCCTCCTCTTCGTCACTATCCAAAGGCTCCACCGCTGCCACACAACCATCTCCAGGCTCATCCTCCTACAGAAAAGGCCCCTCGGGTCTCAAGGCCAGGTTGTGCAACATGCAACATGCAACGATGATCTGGCACACCTTCTTGGGTGAGTAATACAGGGATCCACCTGTCAGATGGAGGCACCGGAATCTGGCCTTCAGGAGGCCAAAGGTTCTCTCAATTATCCTCCTTGTTCGCCCATGTGCCTCATTGTAACGTTCCTCTGCCCTTGGCCTGGGATTCCTCACTGGGGTCAGTAGCCATGAGAGGTTGGGGTAACCAGAGTCACCTGTAAATATCGAGGGATACTTGTTAGCCACACACTCACCCTTAGGGCCAAACCCACACCCATATACCTACATCAACTGGGTGGGGACAATGGGCTTATCTATTAGCCACACCCAGTGCCTCTGGAGTTGAGCCATCACATATGGGATGCTGCTATTCTTCAAGATAAAGGCATCATGCACAGAGCCAGGATACTTGGCATTGACATGGGAAATGTACTGGTCCGCCAAACACACCATCTGCACATTCAGAGAGTGAAAGCTTTTTCTATTTCTGAACACTTGTTCATTTCTCCGGGGGGGTAAATGCAATATGTGTACCATCAATGGCTCCAATGATGTTGGGGATATGTCCCAGGGCATAAATGTCAGCCTTCACTGTGGCCAAATCCTCCACCTGGGGGAATACGATGTAGCTGCGCATGTGTTTCAGCAGGGCAGACAACAATCTGGTCAGCACGTTGGAGAACATTGGCTGAGACATCCCTGATGCCATCGCCACTGTCGATTGGAAAGAACCACTTGCCAGGAAATGGAGCACTGACAGGACCTGCACTAGAGGGGGGATACCTGTGGGAAGGCGGACAGCTGAAATCAGGTCTGGCTCCAATTGGGCACACAGTTCTTGGATTGTGTCCCTATCAAGTCTGTAGGTCAGGATAATGTGCCTGTCCTCCATCGTTGCAAGGTCCACCACGGGTCTGTACACGGGGATGTCTCCATGTCCTATTCATCCTCAGCGGTTGAACTCTAGGGTGAAAAACGGTGAGCAGAGGGTCATATTCACACATACGTGAAAACAAAAATGCATTTCTTCCTTTACAGAAACAGTATGTGAACTCGAGAGTCAGTTGATGTGCCAATGTCGGCTGTGACGCAGTTAGGTGCCATGGCCTGTTCCCCCCTGAAATGGCAGCTGCGTGACCTGTGAGGAGAGACAAGTGGAAATGAGGTAATTCCGCTGACGTTGTGTGCCGTTGCGGTCGGCGGATGACGATTGCCGTGCAACTTTGCATTGGTTATCATTGGGTCCTATGGGTTCCAGGAGCCAATGGCAATGTACGCCGGCGGTGACGGTACGCACCGCCGCGGACGTGACCACCATTTTCTATCTGTTCACTCACTTGCTACCTGACCCTCAACAGGAGAGGACCTACACTGCAAGAACTGCTGTGACCTGTGTCTGGAAGCGACAATGGCTCGAGTGACTGAGGAAAAGGCCCCCGCCTTCACTTCAGAGGAGTTGGAGAGACTGGTGGATGGGGTCCTACCCCAGTACACTTTACTCTATGGTCCTCCAGACAAACAGGTGAGTACACTGTGAGCATGATGTGTGGGCCATGAATGTATGGATTGCTGTGTGTATAAGCCTCGTGTGGGTGGGGGGCTGAGGGGTCCTGGGCAGAGTGGTGCATGTCTGGTGGTCAATGTCTGTGCATAAGGGGATGGGAGGGATATGGTGGGCCATGAGTGTAACAGTCCGGTCGGTATGACTAATCCCTTTTTCTATGCATATTTTTCTGCAGGTTAGCGCCCATCAGAAAAAGGGTATTTGGCGTGCCATTGCCAAGGAGGTGCAGACCCTGGGGGTCTTTCACAGGCAGAGCACCCACTGCCGCAAACGGTGGGAGGACCTGCGCCACTGGGCAAAGAAGTTGGCCGAGGCCCAGCTGGGGCTGGCCTAACAACGAGGAAGGGGTGCCCGTTGTACTCTGACCCCCCTGATGTTCCGCATCCTGGCGATGGCCTCTCCGGAGTTGGATGGGTGCTTGAAGGCATCACAGCAGCCACAAGGATTGAGTACAGATTCAGAATCATGACTTTGCACATGTTAAGGTTTTACCTGGGTAGGGGATGTGGTCTGTGGGTGCCCCTAGGCCAGGGCGAACATGGCAGGGTAGGTCCCATTTTGGGCAGGCTCTGAAGCACTCCAACCCCAATAGTGTTAGTGGGCATCTACTACTGGGCAGGGTCCTGTGAGTTTCAGGTGTGCAGCTAATGGCATTAGGCATTGTACTAGCTTTGTAACTGGTAGTGCATGGCCTAGTGCTTAGGGCTGATCCCTGTGTGTTGTGTACCCCAATGGTAGTGTTGTTGCTGGCATTGACCAAGTGTATCCTCTGTATCTCCCCCCATTCTTGTTTTTTCACCCTGTCCTTGTGTGCATTAGCATCATCTGGCAGAGGAGCAGAGGCACCGGCGACGGAGGGAGCTGCATCCCACATGGGCCTGGAGGCTGAATCCACTGACAGTGAGGGCACCAGTGAAACAGAGAGCGAGGGGAGCACCACGACAGAGACAGGAGGGGACACTACCGACAGCGACTCCTCCTCTGATGGAAGCTCCCTGGCGGTGGTGGACACCTCTCCAGCACCACCCTCCCAGCAGCCACTCAGCGTTTTTCCCTTGCCTGCTCACCCAGGAGGGTGGGCATCTCCTTTGCCCCAGGCACCTCTGGCCCTGCCCCAGTCAGCCCTGCTTCCCTCAGTGAGGAGGCTATTGACCTCCTGAGATCCATCACTGTTGGGCAGTCAACCATTCTGAATGCCATCTAGGGTGTAGCAGGGCATTAGCAACAAACAAATGCATACCTGGAGGGCATTCACTGTGGCGTGGCAGCCCAACAGAGAGCATTCCAGGCTCTGGCCTCCGCATTGATGGCAGCCATTGCCCCTGTCTCCAGCCTCCCCTCTCCAACTTCCCCTTCCCAGTCCCAATCCCCTCAACCCCAGCCTATCCCAAGCACACCTTCAGAGCAGCAATCACCCAAATCAACACACACAAGTGGCTCAGGCAAATACAAGCACCACACTTCCTCTCACAGGCACTCACACAAGCACCATCCCCGTGCAGATACACCAACATTCACTGCCTCCACTGTGTCCCCCTCCTCCTCGTCCCCCCCTCCCAGTAGTGTCTCCACTCACACCTGCATGCACTACATCCTCATCCACTACCTCCATCACCAGCACACCTATCACTACACGCCCCTCACTGGCAGTCACCACCCCCACATCCATGCACACGTCCCCTGTGTCCTCTCTCACTGTTTCTGTGACCCCTCCTCCCAAAGTACACCATCGCAAGCACACACCCACCCAACAGCCATCCACCTCACAACAACATCCAGCCCTTGCACCTGCACCCAAACACAGCAGACTGACACCTCCTACAACCACTCCCTCTTCCTCCTCTCCCAAACCTTCACCCTCTTCCCGCCCCAGTGTCCTCGGGCCAGGGTGGCCAGAACCCAGCCCAGCACCTCAGCCACCCAGTCCACGGCCGCTGTGGTTTCTGCAGCTGTGAGAGGCTCCAAGGAGGCACCCGTCAGCCCAGCCAGTGTGCGAGCAACACCTGCCAAGGCCAAGAAGGGTCCGCCACCTGGCAAGGGCAAGAAGGGGACAGCATCCAGCAAGGGGAAGGAGGCACAACCAGCCAGCAAGGCCAAGTCAAAGACTCCAGCTGGTAGAAGCAAGGAGGCACCACCATCTGCCGAGGGCAGGAAGGGGCACAGAACACCTGCCATGGCACTTCAGCCATCCGAAGCTGCAGGTGAAGGACTGGAGGCTACCACTACCACTGCCTGCACCGCCACCTGCACCGCCGCAAGCAGCACCACTGCCAGCAGCAGCAGCCCCAGTGGGCAGCCGTCTGAGGCTGCAGGTGAAGGCCTGGAGGCTACCACCACAACCGCCAGTATCGCCACCTGCACCGCGGCCAGCACCGCCACCTGCACTGCGGCCAGCACCACCACCTGCACCGCCACCTGCCCCGTCGCAAGCAGCACCACTGCCAGCAGCAGCAGCCCCAGTGGGCAGCTGTCCGACGCTGCAGGTGAAGGCCTGGAGGCTACCACCACACCTGCCAGCACCGCCACCTGCAGCGCAACTGGCATACACTGAGCAGCCGTCACTGCCGGAGAACAGTGTGTAGTGGTGACTACATGGGCTGCAGTGCGTCCTGGCCCCTGCAAAAGCTGTTGTGTGACACCCAGGTGAGAGACTGTGACCTTGCACTCCAAAACATCTGCATCACAGGGCACAAAGCCCCCTCCAGAACCAGTGGAAGAAGCCATCCACTCACCGCCTCCTTGCCAGGATGAAGCACACTGGGCATGAGGCCCCCTCCAGAAACAGTGGAAGAAGCCATCCACTCAGCCCCTCCTTGCCAGGATGAAGCACTGGGCACAAGGCCCCCTCCAGAACCAGTGGAAGAAGCCATGCACTTGAGAGACTGTGGCATTGCACTCCCCAGAACCAGGCAGTGGGCAAACCACCCACTTGAGAGACTGTGGTCTTGCACTCCTCAGGGCTAAGCAGTGGGAAAACCACCCACTTGAGAGACTGTGGCTTTGCACTCCTCAGGACCAGGTAGTGGGCATACCACCCACTTGAGAGACTGTGGCTTTGCACTCCCCAGGACCAATCAGTGGGCAAACCACCCACTTGTAGGCAACCACCCACTTGAGAGACTATGGCCTTGCATTCCCCAGGACCAAGCAGTGGGCATGGAGCCCCTTCCAGGAGCAGTGGCGTTGTACCATCTTCCAGCTGAGTTGCCCCTACATTCCCGTCCCCCTGAGGCGCCTGTGTGTTTTCGACCTGATGCCCCTGCAGTGTTCTCTCCATATTGAGGCAGGAGTCGAGTATGGGCTTGGCCTATGTGTTTTGGCTCAGTGGGCCGCGGACAATTTTTAAGTGGGCATTGTCCCGCCTTTTGTATATATTGTATATATTGTACATACTTTTTTTTATGAACGTATTTCTAAGTATTACTAATATTACACTAATTTGACTCCATTCCTTTTGTCTTTGCGTTATTCCTGAGGGTTACAGGGTGTATATGTAATGTTGTTGCATGTGTTTGTGTGCATAGTGTTGGGAGTGAGGGTGGGGTTGTTGCGTGTTGTGTGTCTGTGTCACTCTCTTTTTCACTCCCCCTCCCTTGTGTGCTAGGTGCAGTACTCACCGTGGTCGTCATCGCCGATGTTCATGTTCCTGGTGTATGAGAAGATACACCAGCACTGGGAACACCTGCAGCTCGGGCTCCATGGCGTCCTGGTTCTTCCTTGAGTGTCGAGAGGTGAGTCGTTTCCCTTCTGTGTTCTGTTTCCGCCGTGCTTTTGATGGCGTTGGTACCGCCCCGGAAGAGCTGGCAGATGGGCAGGTTGTAATGTAGTGGGCAGCACATTGTCTTCCACCTGGCTGTTGGCGGTTACTGCCGTGGTGTTTGTTGCTACCTCCGTGGCAGTCAGAGTGTTAAAGTGCCTGTATGTGTTGGCGGTTTCCGCCGTGGTCATGATTCCATTTTTTTTACCGCCGGCCTGTTTGCGGTGTTACCACCGCTTTATCACCAACCGCCAGAGTTGTAATGAGGGCCTTAATAACACCATTATTGAAATGAGTACCTAGATCTTATTCCAAAGAAGTTGGGAAGCCAAATCTAGGCGTGAGCTTTCTTTTTTTTTTATATTTATTTTTATTTTTTAACCAGGATGGAGTAACACCGAAACAGAACAAGATAGATTGTCACTTTCAGAAAAAGAAACAAAACAAAATCAGCCAGGCTTTTCTAAGAAATAATCCCCCCAGATCAGAGAGAACTTTTTAGCACTACCTACTCTGCTAGCACATCTCATCTCCTGAACCCTTACTTGCGTCATCTTACAACGCCATTCTTGACTAGTAGGAGACAGCTCAGACCGCCAATTTCTCAACAGAAGAGACCTAGCAACCGCAGTGGCTATCAATACGAGCTTCTCCCATCTAGAAGAGAGCCTTGCCTCAGGATCGTAGCCCAAGCTCATTAACCGAGTGCTGGGAGATATGGATACCAGCGCCATAGTTGTTAACATCCCAAAAATTCCCTCCCAATATCCCTGTATACATTGGCATGTCGCAATCACATGGATCCAGCCTGCCACTCCTACTTCCTTGCAGCGAAAACACATATCGGGATAGCCGGTCCCCAGGCGAGACAGGGCCTGTGGGGTTTGATACAATAACCATTTACTGAAAAATATCATTCGGTGCCAGTTAGCCCCTCGAAGAACGGAGAAATTCAGACGATTAATGGTCTCCCAGCAATCACTTGCAACCTCTAAGCCCTCCTGACGAGCCCATTTCCTCTGAGCTTTTGTCCCAAGATCTGCTTTGTCCCTGTCTGCCAGAAGCCTTCTCCACAACCCCGCAGTCCTTATCCCAGGAGGAACCACCAATTCTGTTACCAACGACTGGACGTTAATGATAGAATTGACGTCTAAATCCCTTAAAATATGCAACAAAATATTATAAGATCCAACCAACAAGAAATCATTTTTAACAGTGGTCAGAATATTTAATGGAGTTTCCCAGTTGTCCTTGGTGCGGGAATCCCCAATTTTACTGAATCCAGCAAGCTCCCACCTCCTTACTAAGTCTTCATTTAAAAATCTTATAGCAAACTTTTTTAGGCGAATTCGCCAAGAGTGCTGGCCTAATATTATGCTCCCTACATATTAATACCCGAAAATCTATTAAAAAAACCTGGAGCCTGCCAAATGATCCATTTTAAAACTGGCATACTAATGTGCGGAAAATGCAAAATAATAATCTTTGAAATTTGGCAAAGCTAATCCCCCCTTTTCTTTATCCGCATATAGTATACTTAAAGTGTCTCGAGCCTTTCGGTTTTACCAAATAAAAGGGCGAAATATGGATTCCAGTTTTCTAAAAAAAAATGACGTTAGAAAACACGGAATAGCCGCAAACAAGAAATTGAAGAGTGGTAAGATTGACATTTTAATTAATGCAATTCGGCCTAATATAGAGAGGGGGGGGTACCCCAGCGAGCCAGCAAAGCCTGAGTTTTCTGAAGTAAAGGAGTAAAATTTAAATCGCACAGGTCTCCTATATTGGCCGAGAAATAAATCCCTAAATGTCTCTTTGGATTGGCATTCACACAGCCTCTTAATTCAGGAAGGAGATTGATAGGAGAAGTGCCACAGAGAATAATATCAGTCTTCCTCATATTGATCTTATAGCCACCAATTTGCTCAAATTCATTAAATACATTAAAGACCGCTTCCTGAGAAGAGCGTTCTGTATCTAAGAACACGATTATGTTGTCTGCGTAAAGTTTGATCTTTCCCATTGACTTTAAAGAAGGTTGGATCTGGATATGTTGTCTAATTTTAATGGCTAGAGGCTCAATAAAAAGGGCAAATAAAATGGGGGATAAAGGACAACCCTGCCTAGTCCCTCGTTGTATTTGAAGTTGGCTGACGCACTTTGAGTTTATAATAATATTGGCCTCTGCGTTTGAGTACAACCTTTGAATTAGTGCGGTGACCTGAGAAGGTACCTTGTAGCTTGACAGAACTGAAAAAAGCATGTCCCAAACAACCAGGTCAAATGCTTTTTCTGCGTATAGCAAAATAATAATGTCAGAGACTTCACTAGAAGCAAAATAATCAAGAGCCTCAGCTAAGAAATGTGTATTCGTAGCCAGTTGTCGGCCAGCTATAAACCCATTTTGATCGGGATGTACCAGTTTATTAACTACCCCATTAAGCCTATTGGCCAAAAGTCTTGTGATTATTTTATAATCTGAGTTTAACAGCGAAATTGGATGATATGCATTTGGATCCTCCCTGTCCTTGTTTTTCTTAGGAAAGCTAACCACGTTTCCTGAATGCCAGGTCTTAGGAATCTGCTCGCCCCTCAGTAGGCCATTAACTAAAGCCAAAAAATCCTCAGTGAATGCATTTATGAAAGCCTTATAGAACTCAGCCGGGAAGCCATCCGGTCCACAGGCTTTCCCTGTGGGAAGGTTCTTAACAACTTCTAGAAGTTCTGGCTTTGTAAATGGCTGTGACAGCACCTCACAGTCTTCCTCTGAGAGGCTGGGAATATCCAGGTCCCTCAGGAATTTCTCAATAGTCCTGGGATCTATAACTGGGGCATAACTATAAATTTGTCTATAATGTTCCAGCATAATTTTATCGACATCTCCAAGGTCTGTATGTCTAGCCCCTGTGACAGGACATCTTAGAGCGTGTATGATATTACCAGCAATACGATCTCGAGCTTGCCATGCCAAAAATGTTCCTGTGAAGTTACTCTCTTTGTAGACCTTTTGTTTATAAGTCTGATATTCTATATCCACCTTCTTAAAAAAGTTATCCGCCAGTGCCTTCTTGACAGCTTCAAAAGACTGCCTATTAGTGTCCGAGGGGGCATATATGTCAGCAGTTAAACACTTTTGAACTGCATCTTCCAATACAGCAATTTATTGTCTCAAGAACCGTTTATCAGCTGCCTCTTTGGCGATTACCCAGCCCCTAAAAAAGGCCTTAAATGAATCTCAGACTACCGCTGGAGTTGAGGATCCCTGATTGCGTTTGAAAAAATCCCTTATTTCGGCCTGTGAAGTCTGTACCCACCCCTCATCCGAAAGAAGCTGACGATTAAACATCCACCTTCTGGTCTGAACTGTATAAGCCGTGGAATAGAGAGACACTTCCAGCAGCAGAGAGGCATGGTCTGAAAGACCAGAGTGCTGAACCGACTGAGATCTAGAGCACAATGTTTCTGATATCAGAAAAAAATCGATACGTGAGGAGCTTTTAAACCGAGTGGAAATACAAGTATATTCCCTCGCATCAGGAGTGTTTGTTCTCCAGGGATCACAAAGTATCAAAACCTTAACATCATCTTTAAAGATTTTTGCAACTTTGGGTTTGTGCTGTCTCTTACCCCTTACTGTGGTATCTAAAACTGGATCCTGAAGGAAATTGAAATCCCCTCCAATAATAATTTTGCTTGTCAATTGCAATCAGGAGTGAAACAGGCCTATATAGGGGGCTGGGTCGTCTAACAGAGGAGCATAAAAACTAACAAAGACGAATCTTTCCTTGGCAAATAAACACTGAACCCAACACCAACGCCCATCAGGGTCAGAAAAAAAATCCAGTGGTTGTGCATTGAGGGCTCTGGCTAAAAAGACTGCCACACCTCTGTGAGCCGCTGAAGCTGCAGCGACTACTTTAAAATCAGCCATTTTTTTAAAGATGTGAAAATCCGGGCCTTTATCAACCGGAATATGAGTCTCCTGAAGAAGTATAACTGAGGGATTTAAAGCAGTTACCCTTTCTTCGATTACGGACCTTTTCCTACCGTTATTTAATCCATTAACTTTCCAGGAAAGTATTCTTAAAGGAAGAAAAAATTTGGTAATTGATTTGTACCTTGGCTTAGTCAGAATATCATCACCCCTACTCTGGAGTGAAATACACTATCATAGACATAACAATCCTCTAAAGTGACAAAGACGGATCCTGGTGTCCATACCTCCCCGCCCAACCCCCCCCTTCCTTATCCCTTCATCCCTCACCCTCAGTGGCCCACCCCTGGAGCCTTCCCGCCTGGATAGCCCGAGGCCACACCCCTCCCCCACCCCTGCCCCCATCCTTCCCTAGCGTGGTGCCTTGTCATAGCACCCTAAGCCACAGACTACAGAGACAAAAATTGAAATAGCTTAAACATGTGTTGTGAGTGTTAAAAAAAAAAAATTAAAAAGGGGCCGCATTCCCTTACGGTGTCATACGATATCATTATCCTCATGGTCCAATATGGCGCCCTGGCGGTCTCTGATTAAGTTTTTTCCGACCCAGCCCCGCCACCCCTTATTCGTCCTGACTGCTCAGAGTTCTGAATTACATGTAGCATGGATTTAGCAGCATCCATTGTGTGAATAAAATTCGAGTGACCCTGAAAAAACACTTTAAGGGGCATATTTATACTCCTTTTGCGCCAAATTTGCATTGTTTTTTTCGACGCAAATTCGACGCAAAACTAACTCCATATTTATACTTTGGCGTTAGACGCGTCTAGCGCCAAAGTTCATGGAGTCAGCGTCATTTTTTGGCGTGAACACCTTCCTTGCTTTAATGAGATGCAAGGTAGGCGTTCCCGTCTAAAAAATTACTCCCAGGCATGTGCGTGGTATTTATACTCCCGGGCAAAAATGACGCCCGGGAGTGGGCGGGGCAAAAAACCCCGCATTTGCGTCTCTTTTTAACGCCTGGGTCAGGGCAGGCGTTAAGGGATCTGTAGGCTCAGAATGAGCCCAGAGGTGCCCTCCCCTGCCCCCAGGGACACCCCCTGCCACCCTTGCCCACCCCAGGAGGACACCCAAGGATGGAGGGACCCATCCCAGGGAAGAAAAGGTAAGTTGTGGTAAGTATTTTTTTTTAAAAAATGTGTGGCATAGAGGGGCCTGATTTGTGCCCCCCTACATGCCACTATGCCCAATGACCATGCCCAGGGGACAGAAGTCACCTGGGCATGGCCATTGGGCAAGGGGGCATGACTCCTGTCTTTGCTAAGACAGGAGTCATGTTAATGGCGTCTGGGCGCCCAAAAATAATGGCGCAAATCGGGTTAAGACAATTTTTTTGCCTCAGCCTGACTTGCCCCATTTTGGGACGCCCAAACGCCATTTTTCCCTACGCCGGCGCTGCCTGGTGTACGTCGTTTTTTTTCACGCACACCTGGCAGCGCCGGTCGGCTAACGCCGGCTAACGCCATTCAATAAATACGGCGCCCGCATGGCGCTTCAGAATGGCGTTAGCCGGCGCTAATTTTTTTGGCGCAAAATTGCGTTAGCGCAGTTTTGCGTCAAAAAGTATAAATATGGCCCTAAGTTTGGATTGTTGCACAAGTCCAGCCTGAGCCCCCGCTTTTTGAAATGCCGGAATCATCCCTTTCAATTCTCTTCTCCGATGTGCAGCCACCACTGACATATCTAAGATAATCTTGAACGCATAGTCACCGGGAATCTGGAAGGTTTTAGTCTTAATTGCTTGCGGGAGAATTTGTTCGTTAATATGAAAATCACCAAAGTTCACTAGAATAGTGCGTGGATATTTAGAGTTTGGTGGCTGGACTGCGGGGACCCGATGGGCCGGCATGATAGTGAGATCCAGATGCTTGTCCGTTGGTCCTAAGAGAACAT
This sequence comes from Pleurodeles waltl, assembly GCF_031143425.1. NCBI lineage: Eukaryota > Metazoa > Chordata > Amphibia > Caudata > Salamandridae > Pleurodeles > Pleurodeles waltl. The sequence continues at coordinate 118,296,473 of NC_090445.1, read as the reverse complement.
GACTTTTAATAAGACCAGTGACCAGATCTATGACTGTCTGGCCGTTTTTGCGGCCTTCAGGGACTCCCGTGAATCTCAAATTAGATCTACGTGATCGATTTTCGGCATCGTCGAGTCGAATCTGTAGATTTAACAGGTCAGCTTCACATTTTGCCAGGGATGGTTCTACAGTCACACGGACATCCTCAAGTTCGGAAACTCGCTGCTCGATATCCGTAATTCGTGAATTAAGTTGCTGGATATTACTACAGATCAAGTTCAATTGTGATTCTGTTCTCTGATTTGCGTCGTCTTGGGAAACTTTCAGCGTTTTTAATTCCCTTAGTATCTGCAGACGTAAGTTTTCCAGGGGAATGCCAGTGCTTGCCGTATCTTTCAGCTCCTGAGACAGAGCCCCATTTTGACCATTACATTCGGAAGACACAGCAGGAGTGGCAACATGGGGGGAAGATCCAGCTGCTGTGTCTGCCCCGCCCCTACTGATTGACTCGTGCAATGGTAGAGAGGCAGAGTTGTCTAGCTGAGGGGCAGGGGTGCAGCTGTTAATTAGTGAAGGGGTACACTCCTTATGGCTTTTCCCTGCCCCAAACAAGGGATAGAGGGGTTTGGCAGCAGAGTCCATGTCCGTCACCTGACCGCAAGAGGTCTCAGAGTTCCAGCTAGGAGTTGACTGATTGAGCGGTGGAGAGCCTTTACTGAATGATCCCGGGCTAGGATCTGAATCGGCTGGCAGAGCCCTCAATTCGTCAGATGGACAGTCAGAGCTGAGAAGAAGGCTTGTCAAGTTAGTCACGGAGGGTGGTAGATTAAGAGGTAGGGGCGAAGTAGGGTTAGAGGTTAAATCTATAGTAGATGGTAGGGGTGGTACGGAAGCTGGAGCCTTGTGCATATGATTATCCGAAGGTACAGGGCATTTTGTTTTAGCAGTACGTGTTGTTCTAGGAACCCAGGTGGCAGAACAGCCTGAGCCCGATGCGTAGTGTGGAGAACGCCGCATCCTCCCAAAAATCATGGAGTAGCCGTGTCTCGGCATGAGCTTTCTTAGCAACAGTTTAATTACTGTGAGGCCATCATTTCTTCTGGTTGGGTATGCTTCAACCCAATGTGAGAAGATACACGCAATCACCAGGATGTATTGCAGTCCGTTACACACAGGCATCTCGATAAAGTCCAACTGCATCCTATTGAAAGTTCCTCTGGACCTCCCTGTGTGACTCAGTTTAAGTTTCTAGCATTGTTCTGTTGACACACAACACACTTGTAACACAAGGCCTCCCCCATCAATAGGAATTTAGGATTAAACCAGGTCTGTTTGTATAACCTCACCCAAGCATCCCTACCAACATGAGCAGTACCATGGAAATGCCTAGCCATTGGAGGCTACAAACTGTTTGGCAACACTGGTCTTCCATCCATTGAAACCCAGTTATCTTCATCTCTTTGACCCAACCTTGCCATTCCTCTTCTGACTCTTCCTCTTGTAGCCTCTTGACTTTCTCCCAGGTATGCAAAAATAACAGAAGATAGACGGAATGCAGAACAAATCAAACATTCACCCCCAGTCACAGATCTGGGTTTAATACATCAGTTTTTTTGCTTGCTATGCCACTCCAGCTCAGACCCAGCCATATGCAAATCAGTCTTGAACAGTCAATCCCGAACTGCCAGGCCAGGTCCTCCCTGGACCAGAAGCAAGCATCCTGGGACCGGTCTCAGGGTATCAAACTTCATCAGCCAGGCTAGCTTAAATCTGCTGGCATAGCAAGCACGGGACCCACGTCTGGGCATCCACTTCGCACTTGGGGTGACAAATGCAAAAACAACAGAAGATAGACGGAATGCAGAACAAATCAAACATTCATCCCCAGTCACAGATCTGGGTTTAATCCATCATTTTGTTTGTTTGCCATGCCACTCCAGCTCAGACCCAGCCATATGCAAATCAGTCTTGACCCTGTTCCCCATGGGAACAGTCCAGCCTGAACTGCCAGGCCAGGTCCTCCCTGAACCAGAAACTATCATCCTGGGACCGGCTTCAGGGTATCACCCTTCATCAGCCAGGCTAGCTTGAATCTGGTGGCATAGCAAGCACGGGACCCACATCTGGGCATACCCTTCCCACTTGGGGCAACAAATGCAAAAACAACAGAAGATAGACGGCATGCAGAACAAATCAAACATTTACCCCCAGTCACAGACCTGGGTTTAATCCATCAGTTTTTTTGTTTGCCATGCAACTCCAGCTCGGACCCAGGCATATGCAAATCAATATTGACCCTGTTCCCCATGGGAACAGTCCAGCCCGAACTGCCAGGCCAAGTCCTCCCTGGACCACAAACAAGCATTCTGGGACCGGTTTCAGGGGATCACCCTTCATCAGCCAGGCTAGCTTGAATCTGGTGGCATAGCAAGCAAGGGACCCACGTCTGGGCATACCCTCCCCACTTGGGGCGACAAATGCAAAAACAACATAAGATAAACAGAATGCAGAACAAATCAAACATTCACCCCCAGTCACAGATCTGGGTTTAATCCATCAGTTTTTTTGCTTTCCATGCCACTCCAGCTCAGACCCAGCCATAGGCAAATCAGTCTTGACACTGTTCCCCATGGGAACAGTCCAGCCCGAACCACCAGGCCCGGTTCTCCCTGGACCAGAAACAAGATTCCTGGAACCACTTTCAGGGTATCACCCTTCATCAGCCAGGCTAGCTTGAATATGGTGGCATAGCAAGCACAGGACCCACGTCTGGTTATACCCTTCCCACTTGGGGCAACAAATGCAAAAACAACAGACAATAGACGGAATGCAGAACAAATCAAACATTCACCCCCTGTCACAGATCTGGGTTTAATCCATCAGTTTTTGTGCTTGCCATGCCACTCCAGCTCCGACCCAGACATATGCAAATCAGTCTTGACCCTGTTCCCCATGGGAACAGTCCAGCCCAAACTACCAGGCCAGGTCCTTCCTGGACCAGAAACAAGCATCCTGGGACCGGTTTCAGGGTATCACCCTTCATCAGCCAGACTAGCTTGAATCTGGTGGCACAGCAAGCACGGGACCCACATCTGGGCATACCCTTCCCACTTGGGGCGACAAATGCAAAAACAACAGAAGATAGACGGAATGCAGAACAAATCACACATCCACCCCCAGTCACAGAGCTCAGTTTAAACCATCAGTTTTTTTGCTTGCCATGCCACTCCAGCTCAGACCCAGCCGTATGCAAATCAGTCTTGACCCTGTTCCCCATGGGAACAGTCCAGCCCGAACTGCCAGGCCATGTCCTCCCTGGACCAGAAACAAGCATCCTGGGACCGGTCTCAGCGTATCATCCTTCATCAGCCAGGCTAGCTTGAATCTGGTGAAAGAGCAAGCACGGGACACACATCTACACATACCCTTCCCATTCGGGGCGACAAATGCAAAAACAACAGAAGATAGACGGCATGCAGAACAAATCAAACATTCACCCCCTAGTGACAGAACTGGGTTTAATCCATCAGTTTTTTTGTTTGCCATGCAACTCCAGCTCATACCCAGGCATATGCAAATCAATATTGACCCTGTTCCCCATGGGAACAGTCCAGCGCGAACTGCCAGGCCAAGTCCTCCCTGGACCACAAACAAGCATTCTGGGACCGGTTTCAGGGGATCACCCTTCATCAGCCAGGCTAGCTTGAATCTGGTGGCATAGCAAGCACGGGACCCACATATGGGCATACCCTTCTCACTTGAGGCAACAAATGCAAAAAACAACAGAAGATAGACGGCATGCAGAACAAATCAAACATTCACCCCCAGTCCCAGATCTGGGTTTAATCAATCAGTTTTTTTGCTTGCTATGCCACTCCAGCTCAGACCCAGCCATATGCAAATCAGTCTTGAACAGTCAATCCCGAACTGCCAGGCCAGGTCCTCCCTGGACCAGAAATAAGCATCCTGGGACCGGTCTCAGGGTATCAAACTTCATCAGCCAGGCTAGCTTAAATCTGCTGGCATAGCAAGCACGGGACCCACGTCTGGGCATCCCCTTCCCACTTGGGGTGACAAATGCAAAAACAACAGAAGATAGATGGAATGCAGAACAAATCAAACATTCACCCCCAGTCACAGATCTGGGTTTAATCCATCATTTTGTTTGTTTGCCATGCCACTCCAGCTCAGACCCAGCCATATGCAAATCAGTCTTGACCCTGTTCCCCATGGGAACAGTCCAGCCTGAACTGCCAGGCCAGGTCCTCCCTGAACCAGAAACTAGCATCCTGGGACTGGCTTCAGGGTATCACCCTTCATCAGCCAGGCTAGCTTGAATCTGGTGGCATAGCAAGCACAGGACCCACATCTGGGCATACCCTTCCCACTTGGGGCAGCAAATGCAAAAACAACAGAAGATAGACGGCATGCAGAACAAATCAAACATTTACCCCCAGTCACAGACCTGGGTTTAATCCATCAGTTTTTTTGTTTGCCATGCAACTCCAGCGCAGACCCAGGCATATGCAAATTAATATTGACCCTGTTCCCCATGGGAACAGTCCGGCCCGAACTGCCAGGCCAAGTCCTCCCTCGACCACAAACAAGCATTCTGGGACCGGTTTCAGGGGATCACCCTTCATCAGCCAGGCTAGCTTGAATCTGGTGGCATAGCAAGCACGGGACCCACGTCTGGGCATACCCTCGCCACTTGGGGCGACAAATGCAAAAACAACATAAGATAAACAGAATGCAGAACAAATCAAACATTCACCCCCAGTCACAGATCTGGGTTTAATCCATCAGTTTTTTTGCTTTCCATGTCACTCCAGCTCAGACCCAGTTAATGCAAATCAGTCTTGACCCTGTTCCCCATGGGAACAGTCCAGCCCGAACCACCAGGCCCGGTTCTCCCTGGACCAGAAACAAGATTCCTGGAACCAGTTTCAGGGTATCACCCTTCATCAGCCAGGCTAGCTTGAATATGGTGGCATAGCAAGCACAGGACCCACATCTGCGTATACCCTTCCCACTTGGGGCGACAAATGCAAAAACAACAGACAATAGACGGAATGCAGAACAAATCAAACATTCACCCCCAGTCACAGATCTGGGTTTAATCCATCAGTTTTTGTGCTTGCCATGCCACTCCAGCTCCGACCCAGCCATATGCAAATCAGTCTTGACCCTGTTCCCCATGGGAACAGTCCAGCCCAAACTACCAGGCTAGGTCCTTCCTGGACCAGAAACAAGCATCCTGGGACCGGTTTCAGGGTATCACCCTTCATCAGCCAGGCTAGCTTGAATCTGGTGGCACAGCAAGCACGGGACCCACATCTGGGCATACCCTTCCCACTTGGGGCGACAAATGCAAAAACAACAGAAGATAGACGGAATGCAGAACAAATCACACATCCACCCCCAGTCACAGAGCTCAGTTTAAACCATCAGTTTTTTTGCTTGCCATGCCACTCCAGCTCAGACCCAGCCGTATGCAAATCAGTCTTGACCCTGTTCCCCATGTGAACAGTCCAGCCCGAACTGCCAGGCCAGGTCCTCCCTGGACCAGAAACAAGCATCCTGGGACCGGTCTCAGCGTATCATCCTTCATCAGCCAGGCTAGCTTGAATCTGGTGAAAGAGCAAGCACGGGACACACATCTACACATACCCTTCCCATTCGGGGCGACAAATGCAAAAACAACAGAAGATAGACGGCATGCAGAACAAATCACACATCCACCCCCAGTCACAGAGCTCAGTTTAAACCATCAGTTTTTTTACTTGCCATGCCACTCCAGCTCAGACCCAGCCGTATGCAAATCAGTCTTGACCCTGTTCCCCATGTGAACAGTCCAGCCCGAACTGCCAGGCCAGGTCCTCCCTGGACCAGAAACAAGCATCCTGGGACCGGTCTCAGCGTATCATCCTTCATCAGCCAGGCTAGCTTGAATCTGGTGAAAGAGCAAGCACGGGACACACATCTACACATACCCTTCCCATTCGGGGCGACAAATGCAAAAACAACAGAAGATAGACGGCATGCAGAACAAATCAAACATTCACCCCCAGTCACAGACCTGGGTTTAATCCATCAGTTTTTTTGTCTGCCATGCAACTCCAGCTCATACCCAGGCATATGCAAATCAATATTGACCCTGTTCCCCATGGGAACAGTCCAGCCCGAACTGCCAGGCCAAGTCCTCCCTGGACCAAAAACAAGCATTCTGGGACCGGTTTCAGGGGATCACCCTTCATCAGCCAGGCTAGCTTGAGTCTGGTGGCATAGCAAGCACGGGACCCACATATGGGCATACCCTTCTCACTTGGGGCAACAAATGCAAAAAACAACAGAAGATAGACGGCATGCAGAACAAATCAAACATTCACCCCCAGTCACAGATCTGGGTTTAATCCATCAGTTTTTTTGCTTGCTATGCCACTCCAGCTCAGACCCAGCCATATGCAAATCAGTCTTGAACAGTCAATCCCGAACTGCCAGGCCAGATCCTCCCTGGACCAGAAACAAGCATCCTGGGACCGGTCTCAGGGTATCAAACTTCAGCCAGGCTAGCTTAAATCTGCTGGCATAGCAAGCACGGGACCGACGTCTGGGCACCCCCTTCCCACTTGGGGTGACAAATGCAAAAACAACAGAAGATAGACAGAATGCAGAACAAATCAAACATTCACCCCCAGTCACAGATCTGGGTTTAATCCATCATTTTGTTTGTTTGCCATGCCACTCCAGCTCAGACCCAGCCATATGCAAATCAGTCTTGACCTGTTCCCCATGGGAACAGTCCAGCCTGAACTGCCAGGCCAGGTCCTCCCTGAACCAGAAACTAGCATTCTGGGACCGGCTTCAGGGTATCACCCTTCATCAGCCAGGCTAGCTTGAATCTGGTGGCATAGCAAGCACGGGACCCACATCTGGGCATACCCTTCCCACTTGGGGCAACAAATGCAAAAACAACAGAAGATAGACGGCATGCAGAACAAATCAAACATTTACCCCCAGTCACAGACCTGGGTTTAATCCATCAGTTATTTTGTTTGCCTTGCAACTCCAGCTCAGACCCAGGCATATGCAAATCAATATTGACCCTGTTCCCCATGGGAACAGTCCAGCCCGAACTGCCAGGCCAAGTCCTCCCTGGACCACAAACAAGAATTCTGGGACCGGTTTCAGGGGATCACCCTACATCAGCCAGGCTAGCTTGAATCTGGTGGCATAGCAAGCACGGGACCCACGTCTGGGCATCCCCTTCCCACTTGGGGTGACAAATGCAAAAACAACAGAAAATAGACGGAATGCAGACCAAATCAAACATTCACCCCCAGTCACAAATCTGGGTTTAATCCATCATTTTGTTTGTTTGCCATGCCACTCCAGCTCAGACCCAGCCATATGCAAATGAGTCTTGACCCTGTTCCCCATGGGAACAGTCCAGCCTGAACTGCCAGGCCAGATCCTCCCTGAACCAGAAACTAGCATCCTGGGACCGGCTTCAGGGTATCACCCTTCATCAGCCAGGCTAGCATGAATCTGGTGGCATAGCAAGCACGGGACCCACATCTGGGCATACCCTTCCCACTTGGGGTAACAAATGCAAAAACAACAGAAGATAGACGGCATGCAGAACAAATCAAACATTTACCCCCAGTCACAGACCTGGGTTTAATCCATCAGTTTTTTTGTTTGCCATGCAACTCCAGCTCAGATCCAGGCATATGCAAATCAATATTGACCCTGTTCCCCATGGGAACAGCCCAGCCCGAACTGCCAGGCCAAGTCCTCCCTGGACCACAAACAAGCATTCTGGGACCGGTTTCAGGGGATCACCCTTCATCAGCCAGGCTAGCTTGAATCTGGTGGCATAGCAAGCAAGGGACCCACGTCTGGGCATACCCTAACCACTTGGGGCGACAAAAGCAAAAACAACATAAGATAAACAGAATGCAGAACAAATCAAACATTCACCCCCAGTCACAGATCTGGGTTTAATCCATCAGTTTTTTTGCTTTCCATGCCACTCCAGCTCAGACCCAGCCATATGCAAATCAGTCTTGACCCTGTTCCCCATGGGAACAGTCCAGCCCGAACCACCAGGCCCGGTTCTCCCTAGACCAGAAACAAGATTCCTGGAACCAGTTTCAGGGTATCACCCTTCATCAGCCAGGCTAGCTTGAATATGGTGGCATAGGAAGCACAGGACCCACATCTGGGTATACCCTTCCCACTTGGGGCGACAAATGCTAAAACAACAGACAATAGACGGAATGCAGAACAAATCAAACATTCACCCCCTGTCACAGATCTGGGTTTAATCCATCAGTTTTTGTGCTTGCCATGCCACTCCAGCTCCGACCCAGCCATATGCAAATCAGTCTTGACCCTGTTCCCCATGGGAACAGTCCAGCCCAAACTACCAGGCCAGGTCCTTCCTGGACCAGAAACAAGCATCCTGGGACCGGTTTCAGGGTATCACCCTTCATCAGCCAGGCTAGCTTGAATCTGGTGGCACAGCAAGCACGGGACCCACATCTGGGCATACCCTTCCCACTTGGGGCGACAAATGCAAAAACAACAGAAGATAGACGGAATGCAGAACAAATCACACATCCACCCCCAGTCACAGAGCTCAGTTTAAACCATCAGTTATTTTGCTTGCCATGCCACTCCAGCTCAGACCCAGCTGTATGCAAATCAGTCTTGACCCTGTTCCCCATGGGAACAGTCCAGCCCGAACTGCCAGGCCATGTCCTCCCTGGACCAGAAACAAGCATCCTGGGACCGGTCTCAGCGTATCATCCTTCATCAGCCAGGCTAGCTTGAATCTGGTGAAAGAGCAAGCACGGGACACACATCTACACATACCCTTCCCATTCGGGGCGACAAATGCAAAAACAACAGAAGATAGACGGCATGCAGAACAAATCAAACATTCACCCCCAGTCACAGACCTGGGTTTAATCCATCAGTTTTTTTGTCTGCCATGCAACTCCAGCTCATACCCAGGCATATGCAAATCAATATTGACCCTGTTCCCCATGGGAACAGTCCAGCCCGAACTGCCAGGCCAAGTCCTCCCTGGACCACAAACAAGCATTCTGGGACCGGTTTCAGGGGATCACCCTTCACCAGCCAGGCTAGCTTCAATCTGGTGGCATAGCAAGCACGGGACCCACATATGGGCATATCCTTCTCACTTGGGGCAACAAATGCAAAAAACAACAGAAGATAGACGGCATGCAGAACAAATCAAACATTCACCCCCAGTCACAGATCTGGGTTTAATCCATCATTTTTTTTGCTCGCTATGCCACTCCAGCTCAGACCCAGCCATATGCAAATCAGTCTTGAACAGTCAATCCCAAACTGCCAGGCCAGGTCCTCCCTGGACCAGAAACAAGCATCCTGGGACCGGTCTCAGGGTATCAAACTTCATCAGCCAGGCTAGCTTAAATCTGCTGGCATAGCAAGCACGGGACCCACGTTTGGGCATCCCCTTTCCACTTGGGGTGACAAATGCAAAAACAACAGAAGATAGACGGAATGCAGAAATAATCAAACATTCACCCCCAGTCACAGATCTGAGTTTAATCCATCATTTTGTTTGTTTGCCATGCCACTCCAGCTCAGACCCAGCCATATGCAAATCAGTCTTGACCCTGTTCCCCATGGGAACAGTCCAGCCTGAACTGCCAGGCCAGGTCCTCCCTGAACCAGAAACTAGCATCCTGGGACCGGCTTCAGGGTATCACCCTTCATCAGCCAGGCTAGCTTGAATCTGGTGGCATAGCAAGCACGGGACCCACATCTGGGCATACCCTTCCCACTTGGGGCAACAAATGCAAAAACAACAGAAGATAGACGGCATGCAGAACAAATCAAACATTTACCCCCAGTCACAGACCTGGGTTTAATCCATCAGTTTTTTTGTTTGCCATGCAACTCCAGCTCAGACCCAGGCATATGCAAATCAATATTGACCCTGTTCCCCACGGGAACAGTCCAGCCTGAACTGCCAGGCCAAGTCCTCCCTGGACCACAAACAAGCATTCTGGGACCGGTTTCAGGAGATCACCCTTCATCAGCCAGGCTAGCTTGAATCTGGTGGCATAGCAAGCACGGGACCCACATATGGGCATACCCTTCTCACTTGGGGCAACAAATGCAAAAAACAGAAGATAGACGGCATGCAGAACAAATCAAACATTCACCCCCAGTCACAGATCTTGGTTTAATCCATCAGTTTTTTGCTTGCTATGCCACTCCAGCTCAGACCCAGCCATATGCAAATCAGTCTTGAACAGTCAGTCCCGAACTGCCAGGCCAGGTCCTCCCTGGACCAGAAACAAGCATCCTGGGACCGGTCTCAGGGTATCAAACTTCATCAGCCAGGCTAGCTTAAATCTGCTGGCCCCAGGCTGGCCCCAGGCTCAGACCAAGCCATATGCAAATCAATATTGACCCTGTTCCCCATGGGAACAGTCCAGCCCGAACTGCCAGGCAAAGTCCTCCCTGGACCACAAACAAGCATTCTGGGACCGGTTTCAGGGGATCACCCTTCATCAGCCAAGCTAGCTTGAATCTGGTGGCATAGCAAGCAAGGGACCCACGTCTGGGTATACCCTCCCCACTTGGGGCGACAAATGCAAAAACAACATAAGATAAACAGAATGCAGAACAAATCAAACATTCACCCCCAGTCACAGATCTGGGTTTAATCCATCAGTTTTCTTGCTTTCCATGTCACTCCAGCTCAGACCCAGCCATATGCAAATCAGTCTTGACCCTGTTCCCCATGGGAACAGTCCAGCCCGAACCACCAAGCCCGGTTCTCCCTGGACCAGAAACAAGATTCCTGGAACCAGTGTCAGGGTATCACTCTTCATCAGCCAGGCTAGCTTGAATATGGTGGCATAGCAAGCACAGGACCCACGTCTGGGTATACTCTTCCCACTTGGGGCGACAAATGCAAAAACAACAGACAATAGACGGAATGCAGAACAAATCAAACATTCACCCCCAGTCACAGATCTGGGTTTAATCCATCAGTTTTTGTGCTTGCCATGCCACTCCAGCTCCGACCAAGCCATATGCAAATCAGTCTTGACCCTGTTCCCCATGGGAACAGTCCTGCCCAAACTACCAGGCTAGGTCCTTCCTGGACCAGAAACAAGCATCCTGGGACCGGTTTCAGGGTATCACCCTTCATCAGCCAGGCTAGCTTGAATCTGGTGGCACAGCAAGCACGGGACCCACATCTGGGCATACCCTTCCCACTTGGGGCGACAAATGCAAAAACAACAGAAGATAGACGGAATGCAGAACAAATCACACATCCACCCCCAGTCACAGAGCTCAGTTTAAACCATCAGTTTTTTTGCTTGCCATGCCCCTCCAGCTCAGACCCAGCCGTATGCAAATCAGTCTTGACCCTGTTCCCCATGGGAACAGTCCAGCCCGAACTGCCAGGCCAGGTCCTCCCTGAACCAGAAACTAGCATCCTGGGACCGGCTTCAGGGTATCACCCTTCATCAGCCAGGCTAGCTTGAATCTGGTGGCATAGCAAGCATGGGACCCACATCTGGGCATACCCTTCCCACTTGGGGCAACAAATGCAAAAACAACAGAAGATAGACGGCATGCAGAACAAATCAAACATTTACCCCCAGTCACAGACCTGGGTTTAATCCATCAGTTTTTTTGTTTGCCATGCAACTCCAGCTCAGACCCAGGCACATGCAAATCAATATTGACCCTGTTCCCCATGGGAACAGTCCAGCCCGAACTGCCAGGCCAAGTCCTCCCTGGACCACAAACAAGCATTCTGGGACCGGTTTCAGAAGATCACCCTTCATCAGCCAGGCTAGCTTGAATCTGGTGGCATAGCAAGCACGGGACCCACATATGGGCATACCCTTCTCACTTGGGGCAACAAATGCAAAAAACAACAGAAGATAGACGGCATGCAGAACAAATCAAACATTCACCCCTAGTCACAGACCTGGGTTTAATCCATCAATTTTTTTTGTTTGCCATGCAACTCCAGCTCAGAGTCAGGCATATGCAAATCAAAATTGACCCTGTTCCCCATGGGAACAGTCCAGCCCGAACTGCCAGGCCAAGTCCTCCCTGGATCACAAACAAGCATTCTGGGACCGGTTTCAGGGGATCACCCTTCATCAGCCAGGCTAGCTTGAATCTGGTGGCATAGCAAGCAAGGGACCCACGTCTGGCCATACCCTCCCCACTTGGGGCGACAAATGCAAAAACAACATAAGATAAACAGAATGAAGAACAAATCAAACTTTCACGCCCAGTCACAGATCTGGGTTTAATCCATCAGTTTTCTTGCTTTCCATGCCACTCCAGCTCAGACCCAGCCATATGCAAATCAGTTTTGATCCTGTTCCCCATGGGAACAGTCCAGCCCGAACTGCCAGGCGCGGTTCTCCCTGGACCAGAAACAAGATTCCTGGAACCAGTTTCAGGGTATCACCCTTCATCAGCCAGGCTAGTTTGAATATGGTGGCATAGCAAGCACAGGACCCACGTCTGGGTATACCCTTCCCACTTGGGGCGACAAATGCAAAAACAACAGACGATAGACGGAATGCAGAACAAATCAAACATTCACCCCCAGTCACAGATCTGGGTTTAATCCATCAGTTTTTGTGCTTGCCATGCCACTCCAGGTCCGACCCAGCCATATGCAAATCAGTCTTGACCCTGTTCCCCATGGGAACAGGCCAGCCCCACCCTTCCCACTCGGGGCGACAAATGCAAAAACAACAGAAGATAGACGGAATGCAGAACTAATCAAACATTCATCCCCAGTCACAGATCTGGGTTTAATCCATCATTTATTTTGCTTGCCATGCCACTCCAGCTCAGACCCAGCCATATGCAAATCAGTTTTGACCCTGTTCCCCATGGGAAGTGTCCAGCCGAAACTGCCAGGCCAGGTCCTCCCTGGACCAGAAACAAGCATCTTGGGACCGGTTTCAGGGTAACACCCTTCATAAGCCAGGCTAGCTTGAATCTGGTGACATAGCAAGAACGGGACCAACATCTGGGCATACCCCTCCCACTTGGGGTGACAAATGCAAAAACAACAGAAGATGGACGGAATGCAGAACAAATCAAACATTCACCCCCAGTCACAGATCTGGGTTTAATCCATCATTTTTTTTGCTTGCCATGCCACTCCAGATCAGACCCAGCCATATGCAAATCAGTCTTGACCCTGTTCCCCATGGGAAGGGTCCAGCCTGAACTGCCAGGCCAGGTCCTCCATGGACCAGAAACTAGCATCCTGGGACCGGTTTCAGTTTTCTTGCTTTCCATACCACTCCATTTCAGACACTGCCATATGCAAATCAGTCTTGACCCTCTTTCCCATGGGAACAGTCCAGCCCGAACTGCCAGGCCAGGTCCTCCCTGTACCAGAAACAAGCATCCTGGGACCGGTTTCAGGATATCACCCTTCATCAGCCAGGTATCAGCAGTAGTCAACAGAAGGTTGTAGTTAGTCTCATCCATTCCCTCATTTCTGTATTCCCTGTTGAAGGTACAAACATTATTTGCACATTATCTAGCAACCACGTCAATGTAATTATTGTCCAAAGTCAGATGATCAGTGATGGTACAATGTGCAGGGCATTTGACCATTGCAACTTGCTCAGGCAATTATAATGTGTATAGGAGGTTTCACTCTCATTCACCATTCAGGATAGGAGATCCGGAAAACATCATGAATCTCCTCTGGGACCACAGTTGTCCGAAGTCATGAACGTCATCAAAGCCATACTGAATGTCGGTAAAGATCATCACTTCCAACTGATCTGAAACACAGCATGCTCTAGTAAGAGCAATCAATTCAGCTACTTGGGCAGAGAATACTCCTTGAAGCCAGGAAGCTTCAACAACTCCTTCAAGACTGCTAATAGAATAATCTTTTCTCAGACTCCCTCCATTGTCTCATAAACATGAACCATCTACATAAAGCACAAAATCAGATTCAGGCAATGGTTCATCTTGTATGACTGGTCTTGGTTTGGTGCACAGTTCAGTGGCATAGAGACAGTCATGGTGTACTTCACATTTTACATCACTTCCAACATCGGGTACAGGCAACAAGGTTGAAGGGCTTCATTGTCTGCTGCCTGTATGACTTGTTCATATTTGGTCAGACGGCTGCTGGTCATGTGCTGCGTCTTTGTTTTGGTCAACAGTAATTCGACAGAGTGAGGAACATACACAGTTAAAGGGTGTCTCATTGCAATATTTTCACACATCTCAATGCTTGTGCTGACTGGAGCCACTGCCTTAAGAGAGGTGGGCAATGCAGAGGCTACTAGATCCAATGTAGCTGAAAAATATGCCACTGGCCTCCTGGCATTTTCATGGGTTTGTATAAGCACTGAGAGAGTGCAGCCCTCCCTCTCACTGCAGAAAAGTTAAAAAGATTTGTTGTAATCAGGCATCCCGAGAGTTTTAGCATGACAGAGACTTTTTCTCAGCTCTAGAAAAGAAATCAAGCAACCGTTATCCCAAGGTACCAGCTCAGACACATCCTCGTGCGTCAGCCTCTGTAAAGGCTTGGCTACTAGGGAAAAGTTGGAGATACACTGACAACAGAAGCCCACAACATCCTCCCTTCCTTTTGTGTTGTCTGTGAACTCATTTTCAAGATTGCTGAAATTCTCTCTTATAACACTGTCCTTGCTCCTTTCTCAGTGTGATGGCTAGGATATTGCACTTCTTTCTGACAGTATTGAAAATTTCTGGGGACACTTTGGTCCTCATTTTGACTTTGGTGGTCAGCTGACCGCCACGCTGGCGATGGCAGTAGTACTGCCGCCAGGCTGGTGGCAATAACCGCCATATTATGACCACGGCGGTGATCCCTCCCATATACAGCCAATGCACTCCTTGAACCGCCAGTCCAGGAGCAGCGACGCCGACGAAGATGACGACGGTGAGTACAGCCGCCTAGCACAAAAGCGAGGGAGAGGAGAGTGACATACCCACATGCACAACACACACCATACACACATACCACACACAAAGAACAATCCGCTGAAAAGAACAACAATAACCGAAGCCAGAAGTAAAGAAAGCCAGGACAAATACCTGTGATTCAACCACTATATTCCGGTGGGAATAGCGACCACAAAAAAATTGAATTATATACAAAGGGCCATTGGCCAGTCCAAGTATCTATGGCAACCTACAGGGCAACACAATAGATCAAACTTGACTCCTGACAGCCCAAGTGACTCCACTGGGCAGGAACGTCAAAGTGGGAGGCAGGCACCTCAGGGGGTGGGGGGGTTTCTTCCTGGAAGAGGGATCTTTGGACTTTGGTTTGGGAGGGGGGGGCTCTTGCTCCTCTGTTTAGGGGTGGGGGAGTGGGCCTGGAGCGGGGGGTGGGAGTAGCTGCCCTGTGCTCACTGTGGGTGTTTTTTTAGCGGGGGAGGGACATTTGCAGCACCAGGTGGGCCATGAGAGGACTGGGAGCTGGAGAGACTAGGTTGGGAGAGTAGAACCTTGTGTTTCTGGACAACACGGGGTGGGACAGGAGTAGGGAAGAGGTCAAGGCGGGAAAGGAAATGTTGTCTAGGTACAGTAGGGCAGAGTGTGGGAGGAGGATTGGGAGTGGATGTAGAGGGAGTGGTTGTAGGAGGTGTAGGTGTGCTGGACTGGGTTGTAGGTGCATTTGCAGTGTGTGTGTGTGAGGTGGATGGCGTCTGAGTGTGAGCATTTATGTGTTTTGGGAGGAGAGGGGGCCGAGAGGAGGGAGAGGACAAACAGGTTGTGTGAATATACGTTGGGGTGATGTTTGCAAGTATGGTGGGTGTGCTGCATGTGGATGTGATGATGGTTGTGGTGACTGCGCATGTGGTGAATGGGGTGCTAGTCTGCGTGTCTGCTGTTGTGGTGACTGTGGGCATGGCTGAATAGGTGGCAGTATCTGGGACTGAGGATGCAGTGCTTGCAGTTGTGAGTGGTGATGTGACTGTGAGGGAGGAGGTGGAGGGGAAGACAGTGGAGACAGTGGCTGTTGTGTGTGCTTCAATGTGTTGGCTGAGGGTATGCTTGTGGTGTGATCTGTGGTGCTTGTGCTTGTCTTTGTGAGTCCTGTCTGTTGTTTTTGGTGCATGCTCTTCTGATTGTGTGCTTGGGGTGGGTGGGGGAAGAGGGCTCTGGGACTGGGTACAGGTAGTTGGAAGGGGGACAGAAGAACTAGGGACACTGGCTGCCATCAAAGAGGAAGCCAGAGCCTGAAACGATCTCTGTAGCCAGCCAAGCCACCGTGAATGCCCTCCAGGTAGGCACTGGGTTGCGGCAACTGGGATGCCAGCCCCTGGATGGCATTCACTATGGTTGGCTGCCCTACAGAGATGGATCTCAGGAGGTCAATAGCCTCCTCAGTAAGGGCAGCAGGGCTGACTGGGGCAGGGGCTGAGGTGCCTGCGGTGTAGGAGACACCCACCCTCCTGAGTGGCGGGCACGGGGAACTGGGTGGGGGGACTACTAGGAGGGTAGTGCTAGAACTGGGGTGGCAGAAGTGATGATGCTGGGGTGGTCCCAGAGGGGTCCGCCTCCACCAGGGAGCTCCCATCGGAGGAGGAATCAGTTGGAGCTCCTGCCTCCCCTGTGGTGCTCCAACCCACTGGTCCCCTCAGCATCATTGGACACTGCCTCTGGGCCCTCTGGGCCCCATGGGCTGCAGCTCCCCCAGTTGCTGGTGCCCCTGCTCCTTTGCCAGATGATGCTAATGCACAAAAGGACAGGAGAAGAAAAGGAGGGAGGGTGAGGGAGAAAGAAAGGGAGCACAGGGTCAATAACAGCACATGTGGCATGCACATCACAATGGCTCACTGGTCATTACACTATGCAGTAACAATCACAGTACCACACCATTGCCTGGGAACAACAGCTGAAATGAACTTTGAAGACACAACCATCTGCACACCTACTGAGACTCACTAATCCATGTCTACCTGTTGACAAAGGCACAGCTACACTACTCCAACAAAGTGACTGCACAGCGTGCAATTGCCAGGTCACACCACCTAGGCAGTGGACATCAGAGCAATACTCCAACACTGGTGAGTCAGGATGTAGGCCTTTACTGAGGCTGGAATACCAGCAAATGACCAATACCAATAGTGTATACCACTCACCATAGCTATGCAGTACTTAACAACATAACCTACAAGGGCATACTGAGGCTTACACTCACTATTACCTTGCTATCAAAAGACCATGCCAGGCATTAGGAAATAAATGTACACAGTGTGTACTCACCCCCTTGTGGCTGCTGTGCTGCTCTCAAGCGCCCATCTAACTCTGGGTTGGCCACCGCCAGTATGCGGGCCTTTAGGGGGGTCAGGATCTGATGGGCACCCCTCCCTTGTTGGGAAGACGTCCCCAGCTGGCCCTCTGCGGTCTTTCGGGCCCAGCATCGCAGGTCTTCCCACCTCTTTCTGCAGTGGGTGCTCCGCCGGCTATGAACCCCCAGGGTCCGCACATCCTTGGTGATGGCATAACCCTTTCTTCTGATGGGCGCTGACCTGCATAGGAAATACAGACAGAAGGACACCAATAACTACACACTACATTCTGTTACAACAATGGACTGCGTACTGCATTGATCCCACATTCATCGTACACATCACTCGTACCTCTGTGTACATACTGCATACAGCAAACAGCACTCCCTAAAGGACACACTGCGTGCCCACACATACATCTACAAACAGCCATGTCACATCCAAAATATCTAAAAGTTTCTCACCTGTTGATCTGGAGGCCCATACAACTGTCCAAACAAGGGTAGGACTCCATCCACAAGCTTCTCTAGTTCTTCGGATGTGAAGGCTTGGGCCATATCCCCTGTAGCACGGGCCATTGTGGGTTCCAGACACAGGACACAGCAGCTCACGCAGTGGAGGTCTTGATAAGGTGAAGTCAGAAGACAAGTGACATGGGCATCTGAAAATGTCGGTCACGTCCACACCAGTAATCACCGTCACCCCTGGCGGTGATCATCATTGGTCCCTGTGCTCAATAGACTGAAATGTTAACTAATGAGGAGTTGCACTGCGGTTCAAACCGCCCTCCGCCATGACCTTAAATGCCGGCAGAGTGAGGTCACTTCCACCTGTCCTCTGCATGCAGGGCAGGCGGGTGCCATTTCTTGATGACTGTACTCATGGTACTCAATTAAATGTGCGCCATGGGTACATATGGTACACACCAAGGCAATTCCAACATGTCTAGATTTTAGGTTTGGTGGGAGACTCTGGCTCTTCAATGAGAGCTCATACCAGTGCACTGCTTGCAGAAGAGTAGTTGACAAAACATGTTAAATGTGATGGTACAAATCACGTCTCACGACTCCGACTACATCTGTGAGGCAGTATTGCAAATGAATGAGAATGTATAGTTTCAGAAGTCCGTTTGCATGTTGAGTACACCAGAGCAGATTCCAGTCCTAGGTTGCCAGAAATGAATGAGGCAGCTCTGTTTACTGTGATGTTGTGTGTCTATCCTTCCTGCTATCCCACACTTGTGATGTTTGGTTTGTTTAGATACCAACCACTGCAGAGGAAGAGAAAGAATGCACCTGTGTACAGACCCCTAGTCGACTTGGCTACACTGGAGGAACGCCATATAATTCTCACCTATGGTCTGGACAGGGCCACAATCATTGAACTGTGTGCACAACTGGAGCCAGATTTTATTTATTATTTTTGTGGTTCTACTGCTATATCTCCTACAGTACAGGTGCTGTCAGTGCTCCACTTCCTGGTCAGAGTAGCATTTCAGGTGACAGTGGACTTGGCTGCAGGTATGTCACAGCCAATGGTTTTTAATATGCTGAGCAGAGTTTTGACTGCCTTGCTGAAACACGAGCAGCTATATCTCCTTCACCCAAAGTGATGATTTGCCCACTGTTAAGGCTGCTTTCTACGCAATGGGACACATTCTACATGTGAATGGGACCATCGACGGGACCCATATTGCCTTGGTCCCTCACAGGATAAATGAGCAGGTGTTCAGAAATAGGAAGAATTACCATTCTATAAATGTGCAGATGGTGTGCCTTGCTGATCAGTATATTTCCCATGTTATTGCCCAGTTTCCAGGATCGGTGCATGATGCCTATGTAATGAGGAACAACAGTGTCCCACAGATGAAGGTACAACTACAGAGCGAAAGAGTCTGACTCATTGGTGAGCATGATGTTTAACATAATGTATGTCACTGTATGTCATCTTGAGTTGTCCTCTGTGCTATTGTACACTCGTAATGTGTGTTTCTCACTATTGCCAGGTGACTCCGGCTACCTAAGCCTATCCTGGCTGTTGACACCAGTGAGGAATCTGAGGACAGGGAAAGAGAATCGATACAATGAGGCACATGGACGGTCAAGAAGAGTCATGGAAAGAACATTTGGGCTACTGGTGCCTCCATATTACTGGTGGATCCCTACTCTACTCCCCTGGAAACGTCTGCCAGAGAGTGGTGGTCTGCTGCATGCTTC
Source organism: Pleurodeles waltl (assembly GCF_031143425.1). Taxonomy (NCBI): domain Eukaryota; kingdom Metazoa; phylum Chordata; class Amphibia; order Caudata; family Salamandridae; genus Pleurodeles; species Pleurodeles waltl. The sequence goes on along the minus strand of NC_090445.1, from coordinate 118,276,923 downwards.
ACAATTTGGCCCTCAGGCAGTATGTGCCATTCCTTCAGAAGGAGGGGGGCACACTGCACCTGTGGCAGCAGAGGACACTCAAAACAGTGATGAAGATTGAGAGGAGGCAGATGTGGACAACAGGACACATCTGATACACCAGTACTTCCAATGAAACTCAGGTAAGACTGTCCAAAGTGAACAAGGTGTCTCGGTTTCACACAAGGGAGACATGTAGGAGAGGCTCACTTCCTGGCAGTGGTTTGGGTCTTGGCTACAGTCTCTGGTGGATGTCTGGGTCGCAGGGAACGTTTGCGGGCGGTTCTTCTGCTGCAGAGGGAGGGGTGCTGGTGGTCTGTGAGTCCTGTGGCAGGTCCTCCTGCCCACTAGTTGTAGCAGATGTGGAGGGCTGGTTAGTACACTGGCTAGTGGAAGGGGCCTGCTGATGTGTTGTGTACTCATGCATGATAGTAGCCACATCAATGAGCACTCCTGCAATGGAGGACATGGTGGCATTGAAGGCCTGCAACTGCTGCATGAACTCCTGGTGGGGTTCCCCCTGCAGCCTCTGGTTCTCCTGCAAGATGGTAAGTACCTGGCCCATCCTGTCCTGGGATTTCTGGTATGTTCCCAGGACGTGTGACAGTGCCTCCTGGGCAGTCGGTTCCCTGGGTTGGCCCACCCCTTGGCTCACAGATATCCTCCCACTGGCCCTGGCCCCCTGTACCTATGTCCACTGAACTGTGTGCCCACTCCCACTGACACCATGACCTTCTTCATCTTGCCTGTGAGGTGTTGACTCGGGTCCCTGTACAGGTGGGAACACTGTTGATTGACGTGTCCTAGGGACAGAGGTTTGGGGATGTTGGGTGGCTGCTGTGGTCATAGAGTCCGATGTGGGGTGCTCTGGGGTGGACTGGATATTACCTGTGGTGTCTGACTGACCAGTGGTACCAGATGGGCCAGGGAGATCTTCCAGATCCAGACATCCAGAGTTGCTATCATCACTGGGGCCTTCTTCTGGTGGAGGACTGGGTTGACGTGGCACATGCTGCCGGCTGACATTGGCTGGGGTACCTGTGGACATGTATGATATTTGTTTATTTCATTCTTAGATACATATTCAGCATTTATGGGTTACCCTATGGGATGGGTGTGGTTTTCCCACCTTTGGTTTGTGTGTGGTGATGAATTGTGGGATTGATAGTGTTAATGCTGACCATGCATTACTCATGTGTGTGAATGATGACCTTGGAGAGGTGTGCTTGAAGTGGCTAGGGCATGCATGGGAAATTCAGCATTGGGTTTGACTGTTATTCAGACAGACTCAACTCCTTTAATCAGTCCGATATCATTCCCTGAAAAGTCCCACACTTCAGTTCTGACTGTGTCTCTCAAATCTGTGGGTAAATAATCAACAGTCAATAAGATGAATATAGTACAATAGGGCCTGTCATTTGCAATTTAAAGGCAGCATCTTCAAAATGTTTTTGCATCTCTATACCTACTGGGGTACAATAGATGGTACAATTTAGTTTGCAGATTAAGGCCCTCATAATGTCATTGGCGGTAAAAAAACACCTGCCGCTGTGGTTACGGCCGCCAAAATACTGTCACCGTGGCTACCATCCATCCGCCATACTATGATCACTGCCGGACTTCTGCCACAAGAAGGGCAGAAATCCGTTGGTGATCATACTGGCGGATGCTGGCTACCACCAGCGCCGCCACGCCAGTTGAACGCCGCCAGCCGTATCATGAACTGTGATACGGCCAGGCGGTGTTCTGCTGGTGGGCGCTGCTGGCAGTAGCAGAGCCCCTTCACGTTCCCTGCCGGAGGACCACCTGGAAGAAGGTAAGTTGGGCTTCCGACAAGGGGGGTGGGGACATTGTTTGTGTGTGTGTGTGGTTGTGTGCATGAATGTGTGAGTGTGCGCGTGAATGAGTCTGTGTGTGTAGTGTTGTTTGCGTGGGTGTATGCATGTGTGTGAATGCGTGTAAGAATGGTAAAGTGAGGGCATGTCTGCATGTCAGTGTGAATGTGTGTAAGAATGTGTGCGAGCATGACTGGATGTATACATGTATGAATGTGTGTATGCCAGTGTGAGTAAGTGGGTGTATGTGTGGTGCGTGTCTGCGTGTGTGTACGTGTATGGGGGGTGAGAGGATCGGAAGGGTGGGGGGTGAGAGAATCGGAAGGGGGTTAGTTTGGATGGAGGGGGCGTCAGGTGGGGCTGGGGAGAGGGAAGCCACCTACTGGTGACAGGGAATTCCCTGTCACCGCTAGGGCCTACCGCATTGGTTTTCGTGGCGTTCCTAACACCTCGAAAACTATGGTGGTAGGCAGGCTCAAAATACAGCTGGTGGTACTATGCCAGCCGCCGGGCTGGAGATTGACATCTCCAGTCCGGCGGCTGGTACCGCCATGGAGGTCTTAGTGGAGAAGTGGCGGGTTGGCTACAACCAACCCGCCATTCTCATAATATGGCAGTATGTACCGCCAGCCTGTTGCAAGTACTGCCGCCACATTACCACTCACCGCCGGGGTCATTATGACCCCCTAAGTCCCTTCCCAAGAGATTCACTGGGCTTGAATCACACACCACAAATATGTCTGTCTTCAAAAGATCCTATCCTCACCAAAACTGGTTCAGTTATCTGGGTTGTCACCTGCTTGTTTGCTACTCCTACAACTTGGACTAATTTTCCCGAGAGGGGTAGGTTTGGGACTTCTACTGTTTTCAGAGTAGAGCTGGTAGCACCAGTGTCACCCAAAAACGACACGGGTGGCCATCCACCTTGCTGTTTATAAATGGTCCACTCTGGTTCACATCTAAGGCTGCGACAAGCTCGCAGTCTTCCTCCCCTCTTAGGTGCCATAGTTCTCTTTCGGTTCCACTAGAGGAATTTGTTGGAAAGCTTTCCCTCCCGGACTTGCACTCATATACATGTTCTGATTCTGATCAGCATTGGGTCTAAGTCTCATTGCATTTTGTTGTTCCATTGGAGGTTGGGGAACCTGCATCATCGGGGCTTGGGGCAGGCTAAAATTTTGATTTCTCTGACTCAATGCATTTTGCACAAGTCCTGAATTTTGAATTTGATTAGCCAGATTAAAACAACATTCCTGTTTCCAATGTCCCATCGGGTTACGGATGTGACAAAGGGTTGTCCTTTTCAGGCTATTGATATTCATTCCAGTATTAGGGTCAATAGGCATTCCTCAACCTTTACCTTGCATTGGACTTGGCCCTTGCTAGTATACACCTTGCATGGCACCATCATTGCTTGCTAGCGGCTGAATATGACTGGTTCGCTGAGCTTCTTTCATCTGAGCAACCATAAGCTTTTCTTTTAATTTCTTCTGCATCATCTCAGTCTCACCATTGCAGTACTTGGCGCACCACAAAATTTCATCAATTTACTTATTCTGTCAATAAATCAAATGTAGCTGAATCATCATACTTATTTCTGGCCTCAATCCTGTCACAATCCTTTGCACTAAATGTCACATATCCTTAGCCTCTAACGTCTCCATACCACTGTACAGTTTGAATGCATGCAACAACCTTTCATAGTAAGAATGGACTGACTCCTTTGACTCTTGAGATATTCTGTCAATTTTAACGCAATCAACATCTTGGGGAGGCACCTTTCCCCTCAAAAATGTCATGACCGGTTGATACTTTTTCATCACTATTGGTGAAGGACTCTTTGTTATTGGATTTCTATTTGGTTCCATCTCATGTCTCTGGATAGCTACCTTGCACTGTGTCCACAAATCACTCGAAACAAAGATGTTGAACAATGTATTCAAATCAACCCCCAACACCTGTAATATTTTCCCAAATCTTTCAACCTGTCTGTACCATTCCACTGCCATCTCTCTTAATTTTGGGAAATAATTGGTAAATGATACAAGGTCACTTCTGCTTCATGGCACGTGTACATAACCCCCACCAGACTTTTTTTTCAAGGGAAAGGTTGTAACACCCCCCTCAGCTTCACACGGAGGCGATTCACCTGAAGGTTTCTTTACCTCCTTTGTTTTTGTCCATTAATTCTCCCACTTGTCTAAGTCATTTCATTTCCTAATATTGTAAATTGGTTCCTTAATCTGAGTTTTCAGTCCTGAAGTTCTCATGTCAGCTATATCTTTTTTCACTGAAACACACTGGATAGCTCCTCTGAAAGCCCTTGGTCTTATTTAGTTCCACTTCATATTTTTTAGCCAATTCTGCCAACTTATTGTGAATTCGGCCTGCTCGCTTGTTGACATGCCTACACATAAATGGAAGTTCATCTTCATGATGCCTCTAATTGTTCCAACTCAAGATTTCCAACAATGATTGCATCCAATTCTATTCTAAGGTTTGCTATATCCAAAATTCTTTCTTTGCGTGTTGATGGAATTGTTCCCTGACTCACCCCTATACGTGCACTCTCTCTGGATGGGGTACCTTAATCAAAAAATGTCACCCAATCATCTATCTTCTTCGCACGAATGGATCGAGTCACCACAGGAATCTTGGGTATATTATTGTTTTCTTGAGCACCATTTCTAAAATTTTAAGGTGGATCCCATACAGGAGTTGTATAGGTAGGCACTTTCTGATAAGCACCTATTATTGTGCATCCTGACAGGTTTTAAAGTTGTATCTGCACTTTCTACACATGGGGTACTAGTGTATGTTAGACCCAAAGGGACAAACTCCCTAACATCTGGACTATTAGAAACTGCACCCTATCCTCCAATAGTATGAGGCGCATTCATAGTGTGAGTATTTTTTCAGGAGCCTTTTGATTTTTACATAACAACTAAAGGGCCAATAGTAACTGGGACTGTAAGAGCATCAACAGTACTCACAGTAGAATCAACTTGGACACACTCTCTGAACTCCTCACTTCTTGGTTCACAATGCATGTTGGCAGCAATGGCTCCCATGGGACTAAGGGTCATCTTAGATGGGGCAGTTGCAAAAAAATCAGACCATTACTACCAGAATCATGATTTCTACTCTTGTTTGTGGTCTCATTATATGGGAGTGGACGTTGAGGTAGCAACACATCAAGAATACTATCCCCAGAGTTGTCATCACTGTCTACACTCATGTCATCTGTTCTTTTTGTTTCCTCTCTTTCTGTTTTCTAATCGTTTTGCTTTCCCACTTTCTCCCTCAACCATATAGGTGGTCAAAGTCAAATACAGTCTAACTCCTTCTATTATGTCTGTTCTCCATCTTTTCTGCTCAGCATCGCACCTAGAATCTGCATAAGTATGTATTGCTTTCTTTGCCCCACCCTAGCATTTCTCGTTTTCTCTAGCATGAGCAGCACATTCCCAAGCATTAAACGCTTCATATTGTGCAGGTCTAGGTGAAAGTTTAATCTCGTACAACACCCTCCTCAGGTTTTCAATAATTCTCAAATTGAATATGCTATAACATGGAAACATCAATGCATCTTCATGTTCTGTGATCTTGTTCCATTGAGCAAGTCACACTCACGTATGGAGGCCTACATGAATCGCCATATAATGACCTGGAGTATCTTTTGGAGGGACTTCTTCACCCTCTCCACTGGGAATATGAACATCACCTCTAAATTATTCTTGCATAACTTTAAAACATTTCATTTTCCACCATTAAATGTTAACAATTACAGTAGAATTTCAACTCAGAACCAGCGCTGGATCCAAAATCCTTTGCTCCGTAACAAATAGCAATCACGGTGCAACTCCTTATGATGTTGTCAACCAATAACAGCGCAGCAACACATCAACTGATACCAGCATGACTCACTGTGATGTTGATCTCGCTCTTCACCTCAATTCCCTTCCTTTACAATCTGCACACACACTCTCTCTGCAATATCACACACACATACAGCAAATACAATACAATAACTTTTGTCTACTCTACTAAGGAAAGAATAGTTTTCAAATACACAAGAAAGTTTACAAACACTTCAAATGAAATCTCGACCTGCGGGGTATCATCCACATCAGTATAGCTTCACTCTGCACTTTAAGATTCACTATACCAATCACCTCACATTCACACAAAGTGAGTCCCTATCTAAACTGTGGTGTTGACAATGTCTCACAATGAACACAACCTCTTAGCAGACAATTGAATATGGTGTATTCTGCACCTTTCAAAACTATCCCAGGATCTTAAACCACGTCGGACCTGATAACCTCTTCAACTTCAAATCACAAGCTAAATATAACCCACTGCAATTTGTAATCCTATTAATACTCACACCTCCTACTTCAATATGACACTGTTCCACGTCTCTACAACTTCAGCGATCTTCCGCGATTTGGACACAGCTCTAGACTAGCTAATCTAGAAAACAGGGTTTTATCTCTCCTTACTTTGGGAACCTAAGCATCCTATCTCTGCTACCATCTGATCCAGACTTGTCCTTTCTTTCTCTTTCTGGGTCTGACAAATCTTTTTAGAAGTCCTGAGGGGCAATGGAAAACACACTCACTCAGTTCATGAAATGACAGTGTAACCCATTTTGTTATACATGACATCTCAGAGACATGCTTGAAGTTTTAAAAAGGGATTTATTACAGACTCAAAGCCAAACTTACGTAAATGAGTCTCAAAAACATGCTGTATATAGAGAGAATCAGCAAAGGAGCATCAAATTCTCGCAAAACATTAAATTTCACTAACATACAAAGGACCAATAATTCAATAGTAACAATGCAGAAAATAAGGAAAAGCATATGGTACTTTGAATACAGGCTCAGATTTTCCTGCCTAACCATTGAATCTAAGTTCCTAACTATTCTAATAAATTAAAGATGAATACAGAGGAAAGTGTCGGCATCACCGGGAACTTCGGTAGACGTTCTTTTGAGAGATGTGAGCATCATAAAGCCACTTAGCCTAAAAAAGGAAAGGAGATCTATCTCTTCCTTTAGAGTCTGCTCTAGTCTGGGGGCAAAGGGACTCTGAAGCTCAGACTAACTAAACAACACTTTAATATAGCCTTAGAACCCGCTGTAGCGGGCTCTACCGGCTATTAAAGGTCCGCTCCCGCGTTAAATGCCCGAGCCGAAGGCGAGGACATTTAAAAAGGGAAAGGACCTTTAATAGCCAGTAGAGCCCGCTACGGCGGGTTCTAAGGCTAATAGAACATTCTGCCACTCAGGGCAGAATGTTCTATGAAATAAAACAAATTGCTCACGTAGCCCGAGGGGATAAAAATCCCCTCGGGCTCCGTGAGGCTTTGTTCACAGCTGTTGCTGTGAACAAAGCGAACATTGGAATGTTCAATGGACATGCCAACATTCCAATGTTCTAATCAACCTCAGAACCTTCCAGTAGCGGACATCACAACCAAGGAAATTTCCACTGACAAGACACCATTGTGAATTATATCCAATTAACTTTTATCCTCTTGTGAACACATCTTTCTGACCTTGGATTACATCCATTGCTCAGGAATTTGTAAGGGGAGTCTGTTGTTACAGCTCCTTGCTACCAATCCTCGTCCTTGCCAACCTAGCTCACGCTTCCTTATCTATCACCTTCAGGGGAAGAAAAATAATGCACAAAGAAAGCAAGCTTCATGTTAAAATTAAACACAGGAATCGTGTAGGCCTTAACTTTAGCAAGACCAAGGGAAAGGAAATACATGTTTTAGTTATACACTTACAAATTCAGTTCTCTTAAACACAATAAATGAGGAGTGATTATAAAATAAATCAATCTTTAAAGTTCTAAGGTATAACTACATGAAGTTAACATTACATAAAGGCACTGTACATGTAACGCTTGCATATTTACACATAAAGGCACTGTAGTGTTGTGGTCTACTAATGTGCCGCAATTACATGAATATAGTATATAGTTCATGTGTTATATATAGCATTAAATGTTTCACTACTCTTTTTCTAACATAGGATAACGGCGCAGCCAAGTTAGGCTCTCTCAGTATCTTGTTCAGATAACAGCCTTAAAAGAAGTAAATGGACAATGTAGAAAATATTTTTTAATGTGGTGGCATTTCCACTACTTCGGATGAAAAATATTCCTTTCAAATATGGAGGTTCCATTTGAATTTCAATGTAGCAGTTAGTTGGGATTTAAGTTTTCAACTTAGTTGATGGTAAGTTTTGGCAGCATTCGATTTCAAGATTGCGTCTTTATTCAGGTTGATGTAATCACTTGAATGTTTTGGGTGTCGGAGGCTTTGACGTGTAGTCCTTCGTCGCTTTCAATGGTGCTGTCATTCCTAGCGTTTCTGTTTGGTACGGCTAGAAGGGCGGAAGTGACCCGCATACGGCGCCACTGTTAGGATTGGTCGAGGTGACGGAAGTGACACAGTAGGCCTCGGCGACAGAGAATCTGTGAGTCTGTGCAGGGAGGGAGGCGCCCGGGGCCTCCATGAAGCAGTGGCAGCGGTCGGTGGTGCAGAGGAGCCGGACCTGCGCGGGGGCTGGTAAGGTGGCCTTGCCATGGCCGAGCGCTAGGCTCCGGCGAGGCCAATGCAGCAGCCGCCGTCTCCGGAGGGCCGGGGGGAGCAGGAGGCCGCCCCGCACCGGGCGCTGAGCCGCCTGCTGGGCTGCGGTGAGGAGCGCGTCGCCTCCGTCGAACTGCCCCATGGCTCCCGGCCGCAGCTGATGGTCTTCCGTAGCGGGGCCCGCGGCGCCGGGGAGCCGGAGGACGAGGGAGGAGAAGGCGGTGATAGCGGACCCGAGCTCTGTCCCCGCCACCGTCTGGTGCTGGGACAGCTGAGTGCCGAGCAGCACTGGGGTCCCGGCCTAGAACTGCGGCTGGGGGCGCTTGAGCTGAAGCAGTGCCCTTGTCAGGCAGCCGCTGGCCCCGAAGACCCCACCGAGGAGACAAGCGACGCACTGCTGGTTCTGGAGGGCCCAGAGGCCGCTTCTGAGGAGCAAGCGAGTCGGCTTCCGCTCTTTCTGCAGCCCCCAGAGCCCGTACAGAAGGGAAGATCGGGCCGAATCAGGGAGCCCGGAAGGTTGAGTCCTCGTCCCGGCGGCAGCGCTCGCAAGAGCTCCTTGAAGATCCGCCTCAGCCGACTGTTCCGCACCAAGAGTTGTAACGGCTCCGGGGAAGCCCGCGGTACAACTGGCGACCTTAGTAGCTCTGCGGTCAGCTTGACGGACGTGTGCGGCACGGAGGGAAGGTGAGAACTTATTTGAGTCAGGGGAAGCTGGTAGTCATAGATATTGTAGAGGCGATCGAAAAGTGTTCATGGCAGGCAGAAGGGGTAGTGGGGTTACTGTGATGTAAGCGAAATGAGGGAGAAAGGAGGGAAGGTGATTTTCCTATATTCTGAGTGAGAGGTATGCGACTGCAAAAAAAAAAGATGCAGGGGCAAGTTTGTGTGGTGTGTAATTATAAGGTTGGAAGAGTGTATATGTAGTGTTGTTAAGGTAGCCAGAGCAGTTACAAGGGAACTTAGTTATGCAGTTTTAAGGGAGGACAAGGTACGTACAAAGGATCGAGGCCCCGAAGGTTAGAGGTATTATTGTAAGAGAGACTGACTAAGAATGATGGTGCGGGCATTGTGTTGTATCACGTAAACATGTTAACTTCTGCTGTTTTGGAGTCCGTACAAGTTTGATGGATTGTATATACTAAGCATTTGCTTTAGAATGTGACAAGTTGAACACATCACTTGAAATACAAACGCCCGTTTTCTCCCATATGCATTTTTAAATGCAGTGCCTGTCTGATCAGTCACTTTAGTTTACTGCTAGTATTGAAGTATACACCATGGTTGGTGCAGCAGGCACTGTGTACTTCTCGACACGTGTTTGTGGAGACCTGTCCTTCATTAACAGAGAGTAAGCTCTCAGTTTCGGAGATTCTTGGAAACCCCGCTGAAAATGTTTTCAGGCTACGTGCTACTCCTAGAGCGCAGGTGAATCCTTAGGGCTGGTCAGTCAATAGGTCCAAGTAAAAACCCATCACTATGGAATGGGAACGCTCCGCCTTCTATACTGTCAATGTTGTAGTGAACTAAAATGTAGTTATTTGGAAATATGTAGACCTTCATTTTGATTTGATTTTAATTTGTACAAATGGCTACCTCTTAAATAACTGCCCTCGGTATGATGTTGCTTACATATACAAAAGTTGAATGTTTGCAATCAATTTTATTACATTCTACATATAATTTTGCTGTTTGTAAAGGTGGGTTCGTGTATTGAATTCTTCTTTGATTACTTAGTCGCTCTGTCCATGTAAGTGAAATGTGCAGACCTCAGAAACGTTCTTTCTATAAACTTATTTGGTGAGTTTTCTTAGTTGGTTCTTAGTGAGAGACAAGCTTGGATATTTTGACAATTTCCTATGTGTCCTATAGATAAGTTCTTTCAAAATATGTATGGTTAAGAGTTTGTTTTCTGCCAACGATTTGACAGTGGGCTGTTTTCTAAATTCTAAATAGTTTTGTAACTTTCCCGTGCGCCTTTTTTCATGTCATTTTCTATGTTGACCGTCTGTGTTATCTTATGAAAGGCTAACAGTTGCATTTTTTTTAATAGCCAGCATGCAAAAAAATGTAGTTTTTTTTTTCCTTCGGAAAAATGAAAAAAGTGGCATGAATAAAATCTGCTGAGAGACGGGCTTTAGCGGTGGTCAGGAAGACGGGAGGAATGGCGCAATGAGAACACCAGCTGATTCTCCCTCCACTTGCTCATATAAATAAAAAACAAGTTGGTGTTTAATGTGCTTTTTGCCCCCTGGGGAGGACAGATTTGACCTAAATCCCACGATCTGTCCCCCACCGCCGGGAGGGCGAATAGCTGTTGGGGGCTTTAAGTATGTGGTCTTGGCCCAGGACCAGGGTGGCAAAGTCAACTGGTCTGATCTTGGCAAGACTGTAAATATGAAAACGAAAAAGCAAAAACATGCAGTTGCCTAAAAGTGGATGCCACATGATTGTAATTAACATTTACATAAACAAATTTTAAAAAAAACCATTGCACAATAGTTTAGTAGGGCAGTGCAGGTGTTTGCTATCAGACTGGTGTACGTCATTGAAAACAGATAGTTTTAATGAACATTAGAGCAAAATGATTTGTACTGACGCAGACAAAAGCTGCTATGCAAGGGTGACTAAAAATCAAAACAGATAAAAAATAAGAAGAAAAGGGTATTAACAAATTTATTTGCTCAGACTAAGCACTGAAGTGCACTTATGTTTAGGAAGGTGTGCACATTATCATCCAAAAGGTCATTCATAGTGCAAGAGTCAATGGCTGAGGTGGCTGACCCATTCCACTATCCTATGCACTATGGTGAGTCGAAGTAAAACATGAATTCCTGTTGAGCATACCATTTGATGGCAAGTGACAAAGTTAATCTCTATTTTGAAAACTTCTCTAAAGGCACATCTACTCTCTGTGTAGAACATATGTTTATGATTGATTACACCTAACGCCTAGTCCATACACATTGTCTGAGTACAAGGTAATCTGAATACACCCCTCAACACCATGTGTGATGTCCACTTTTGCCCAGTTACCATTTATTATCACTCGCAACTGCCTCAAATTGTAGTCCTCCAATCTTTAAGTTTGTTTCTGACCTCGTACTACGTGGTTTTAGACCCGTGTCTCTTTTTATTAGAAGGAAAAACTCTCAAGACACCTCCTATTTCATCTCTTTTTAGGGTCGAGCCTGCGTTGCATGCGCCCGCGCATGCGTATCGCAGCGAGACGCTTTAGGGTTTAGAAGAGGGCTCAGAGCCCTGTCAACGTCATGTCAGTGTTTTTCATTGGTTCGTGGGCTTGCCTAATAAAATCTGCTTGCTTTCATTAGTCGAAGGCATGCATACGTCATGCCTTTTCCGGTGGCTTGCCCTCCTCGAGCGCATCGACCAAGTACAGAAAACATGCGAGGCTCACTGTTTTCTGTCCGGCTTGTGGACTGCTTTTTCTCTAATTTACTAGCGTGATTTCGCTTGGCAGAAGTCGAGCGCTTTACATAGTTAATTGCACTTTTTTGGATTACGTACATAAATGCACTTTTGCCGATAGCGTTGTAAACTCTTACCCCGACTTTTCACCTATCAGCTCTAACATGAGCAAACGCGAGACCCGTTGCATTGTAAATGCTTGTTTAATGGTGCATTGTCCAGCGAGCTTCCATTGTGGTCATCTGATGCCATTGTAATATTCCTTCAGTCTTTGAAATCTTATGCTTTATTGGCATTTCAGACCTGTCTAACTGTAAATGCTTAAAAAATCTGAAAGCCATGGCCAGGCTGTGAAACACATAAGCGAATTTTGTTAGTCTGTTAATCCTTTTGGATAAAATATATCAAGGTATTCCATCCAAATGTTTTCCTGTTATGTAGTTTTTCCCTTAAATTGCCTCCCCTTGGGCCCCTCTTTGCTATTCCCAGCACCTGGAATTTTAATTTGAGATATTTGGTGTCCCTTTTCTGTGAAATCTTTTACCAATATTGATTTTTATGTTTTTTTTGTCTGAATTTTGATCTGTACTCTTTCCATCTCAGTTTGCTGGTTCTCCCAGTCATTCCAATGTATTCTAATCCACAAGGTAATTTAATCCCTTTTAATCCCATAGATAAACTTGCTACCATCATAAATTGCATATACGTGTGATGTATTGCTTCCTTTTAAGAAGATATGTACAGTTGTGCAATTGAGGCATGAGCAAATTCTAGTTTTTCATGTTGATAGATAACAATGTTGATGTTCCTGTTTTCTCCAATTAGCCCTTTTTAATGCTTTTGTCTAAATTTATCCCATTCTCATATGCCGTTGTTGGTTGTTCTGTAAACAGCTGCTTCAGTTCAACGTCATATTGAAATAAATTCCAATTCTACAGACCATCTTTTTGATCCAATTTGATTGTTGCGAGAATCTAATTCAGGGTGTCTCTAACCTTTTCTGTAATAAGAGTGACGTATTTTAAGTGAAAATCATTCCAAACTACTATCAGTATTATTAGTGTTGTAATAACCACCACATCATACAAATTATGTTAGTGGCCACCATATGTAGAATTACCAGCAGTGATCTCCTCTGGCATAGTTGCCAAAAGTAATGTAAAACAAGCATTTGCAATGCAGTAGGTCTTGCATGTACTTGAGTTGGAGCTATTGGCATTGTAAATGCATAACTCGACTTTTTTGACACCTTAATTGGTCAAGCCTGCTGCATATTTTGGTCCTTTCCACCACATAATTCCAGTGGCCCTGCATACAACTAGAGGACTAATAGGTACACTGGAATATTTTTTAAACAAGGCCCTTAAAACCCAAACCACTCTCAGGTGCTAAACATATTTACTTGGCAGTGGTACAGGCGACATTGCCCACAGGACAATGAATACATAAATATACTCCAAGTGTGCATGCTTACTGGATCACTGTACTTTACTGCAGCCTGGGAAGTCGAACAAAATGCCCATGATTTTTCAAGCGCTTGAGGAGAGGCACCTCACATGATATTAATGATCCTCAGTCAGTCTTGAACTGAAATTTTAGTTATAAAATATTCACCATTGTACAGCATAATCAGGTGTAAGTTCTCATTGAGTTCAGTTTTATAAATACATGCACACACAGCTCAAGTTTCACAGACTCAAACGTGTGTAGTTCATCTAATCAGGTTTCTGCTTTGTATTTGCAGCTTGTATCACGTTATAAAAATAAAACTACAAGTCCCAGAATGCAAAGCTGAAACAAACTAAATTAGCAAATCACACATCAAACTAGGGAGCTGGACAACTCAATGAATACTACAAGTTTCTAGCTTGTATCATGTTATAAAAATAAAACTACGTGTCCCAGAATGAATGTGTGTGCTGCAAAGTACATGTACTAAGCAGATCAGAATGCATATAATGTAAAAATAACTTTGAAGATTAATGTTCTTCCTGGAGAGAGAAGTACTTTTGTCTAGTGGAAGTTTGGAGTCATCATAAGGTAGCGCACAGGGTTAATATGCCTGCGGCAAAGAACATGTACTAAGCAGATCAGAGTACATATAATGTAAAAATGATACCGCCAATCAAATTCACGCTATAAGAGCCACGGCAGCCAAGAGAACATATTTTGTCTAGTGGAAGCTTGGAGTCCTCACAAGGTAGCGCACAGGGTTAATGTGCCTGCTGTGTACTAGGCAAATTGCAAAGTGCATGCAATGTAAAATATGAAAATAACTCTGATGATTTATGTTCTCTCTGGAGAGAGAGAAAGTACTTTTGTCTTATGGAAGCTTGGAGCCATCGTAAGGTAGCGCACATGGTTACTGTGCCTGCTGGAAAGAACATGAACTAAGCAGATCAGAGTGCATATAATGTAAAAACGATACTGCCAATCGAGGTTGCGCTGTGAGCGCCATGGCAGCCCCAGAACTTCGCAAAAAGAAAAAAGTAGTTTTCCCATGCTGAAGTATATACGCAATCTTGCAATTATCCCTGTAACAGGGTTGGTGTCCAAGGCAGTAACCAAATAGTCCCAAGGCGAAACAAACGTAAAGCATTTACCCGTCACATCAAGTGATTTTTGAAAGGCAAGCCCACAAACAAATGAAAGTGATGGGTGTGAGGTGGGAATGCTTAAAAGCCCACAATACTTGCAGCAGGTCAAAGTGCTAGCACGCTCGACCTAAAAACGCTGGCAGCACAGCACTGGCTGAAATAGACCTTGCAGCGAATTGTTAAGCTTTTTCAGCCTTGTCAATAATTGTAAACAACCACACTTTTCATTACAATGTGGCTTAGATGAGTTTACAAACTCTAACATGTTCATATCTCCAACAATGTCCACATGGCTGCCCTGAAAGTGGCATCTACCAAATGTTAGCTGGTTTAAACATGTCTTCCATTCACCCCTTTGCAGTCTTGGTGCTCCATAAGTTGGCAACCTGGAAATAAAAAGAGGCAACTTAAATAGTCTCCAAATATCAAGCACAACTGAAAATACAAGTGCTCAACACAATATGGCTATCCTGTAATCCTGATACAATTATTCTGGTTAAATCAGTGGCTTAACAAACCACTGCTGTGTGTGCAAATCACAGTTCCAGCTGTTTTGGGTAAGCCTCCGAGTTTGGCTGAAGCTTCATTACTTACCACTTAATTTTATTGGTGAAGTTACATTTTTAAACAGCTATTTACCTGAATAAAATGACTCTGCAAGGGCATTGAGAAATGTTTATAACTAACAGAGCTCTCAACCTGTCAAAGTTCTGTCAACGGTCTTCAGACACTGCAATCGCAGTCAGCTGTGAGTTTACTACTGAAAAGCATTGCAAGTTATATTCTGGCCATTCACGAAAGGAAACGGGTAGGAGGGTCAATCAATCAGATATTTGTATAGTGCGACTTATTACCCGAGGGGTCTCAAAGCACTGATTGGGGGACGAGGGTCTGTTGAAGAGCCAGGTCTCGAGGTCCTTCCTGAACTGGGCCAGCGAGGGGGACTTCCTGAAGTGAAGCGGTAGCATATTTCAGGTCTGCACAGCGAGGCAGGAGAAGGAACTCTCACCAAACTTGTTCTTCCGGATCCTAGGGATGGTGGCAAGGGCCAGTTGAGCAGAGCGGGTTCGCCTGGGGGGTGCGTAGAAGGAGAGGCAGTGGTTAAGATAGGTAGGTCCGATGTTGTGAAGCGCCTTGTAAGCGTGTGTCTGGAGTTTTAAAGTGATGTGTTTGTTGATGGGGAGCCAGTGTAGGTCTCTCAGGTGGATGGAGATGTGGCTGTGGCGGGGATGTCCAAGATGAGTCTTGCCGTGGCGTTCTGTATTCTCTGGAGTCTTGTTTGGAGTTTCTTGTTAATGCCGACACAGAGTGCGTTTCCATAGTCTAGTTTACTGCCGACGAGTGCATGGGTGACTGTTCTTACGTCAATGGGGATCCACTTGAAAATCTTCCGGAGCAGGCGTAGTGTGTGGAAGCACGAGGATGAGACAGCATTGACTTGGCAGGCCATGGACAGCAATGAGTTGGGGATGATACAGAGGTTGCGCATGTGGTCGGTGGGAGATGGGGCAGTTCAGAGGGCAGTGGGCCACCAGGAGTCATCCCAGGCAGGGAGGGGGTGGGGGGGGCAGGATGAGGATCGCTGTCTTTTCCGAGTTGAGTTTGAGGCAGCTGTCTTTCATCCAATTGGCGACTGCCTTCATTCTGTTGTAAAAGTTGCTTTTGGCTGTTGATGGTTCATTGGTGAGGGAGAGAATTAGCTGTGTGTCGTCTGCATATGAGACCATGTTGAGCCCGTGGTGTTTGACGATCTTGGCGAGTGGGGTCATGTAGACATAGAGGTTGGGGATCACAGTGGAGGCCTGGGGTACTCCGTAGCTGGTTTCTGTCAGTTTTGAGGTGACGGGTGGGAACCTGACTCTCTGATTCTCTTGGTTTGGCCGGTGAGAAAAGAGGGGATCCACTCCAGGACTTTGCCGTGGATGCCGACGTCGTGTAGTCAGGTGCACATGGTGGTGTGGGAGACTGTGGCGAAGAGGCCGACGAGGATGAGGGCAGCTGTTTTGCCGTGGTCTAATAGGATACAGATGTCAACCATGGCTGTTAGGAGTGCGGTTTCAGTGCTGTGGTTGTTCCTGAATCCAGATTGGGAGGGATCTAGGATGTGGTTTGTCTCGATGAACTGTGTTTTGATCACTTTTTCAATTACCTTGACTGGAAAAGGGAGAAGTGAAATCGGTCAGTGCCAGCTCTAGGACTGTGTGACCGGTGCCACTGTACCAGGTGCTGACTTCAGGAGGGGAGCGCCATGTTTACAGATATTATGCTTTTGAAAAGCACCTGCTGCAGCGTTCCTTGCCTCCAGCAATTTTCAGGAAGCAATAAAAATGTTAAGATAACTCACATGATTAATGTTCTACCTGGAGACTTTTAGAGGGTGGTAGTGAGTCAGTCTGTGGCAGAGGCAGTCATGTGGGGGTGCCAACAAACATTGTCCCACAGGGCGCCACCAGCTCTAAAGCCAGCCGTGAGATCGGTCTTTAGTTTTTTTAGATCTGTTTGGTCTGCGGACGACTTCTTCAGTAGGGCGTTTAACGTGTTTCCAGTTGTCTGGGAAGGTGGCAGTCTCGATGGAGCGATTGATGGTACTGCATAGTCGGGTGCACTGGTGATGCTGGCTCAGTTGAAGATGTGGTGGGAGCATGGGTCCGAGAGTGCCCCAGAGTGGATGGTACTCATGAGCTTCAGGGTGTCTTCCAGGGTGAGGAGGGTCCAGTGGTTGAGGGTGGCTGGGGAGTTGGAATCCATGGTGGTGCTGGTGGGTGGGGTGGGGGGGCTTGTCTTGGCTTGCGAATCCTTTGTAGATGTCCTGGAGTTTTTGGTGAAATAAGGTGGCAAGGTTGTTGCAGAGGTTTTGGGAGGGGGGGATGTCTATGGTGTCCGTGCCAGGTTTTGTGAATTATTTGACTATGGTGAAGAGTTCCTTGCTGTTGTTGTGTGCATTGGTGTTGATGTGGTCCTGAATGGCTGAATTTCTAGCTGACCTGATGAGCCGGTGGTGCGATGTGACAGCGTCTTTGAAGGATTTGTGGCCTGTTGTGTTCTTGCTGCTTTGTCTGCATCGTTCTCTCTTTCTCTCACTCTCCAGGTGCCCTTGGATTCTTGTGGGGGGGGTGGGAGAGCCAGCTGGGTCTCCTGTGGTGTTGATTACAAAAAAATTCACGTTTGCACCACTATACTAAGACATGAATTATGTTTTTTGCAACACAACACTCTTTTGTGCCAAAAGAGGCGACGCTTGCCCTTTAATGTCAAAACAATCCTCATTCAATCTTTCCGTTTCTAGCGGCAATTGACAATATGCTACCCATGTAGGCAAGAGCTTTAACGTATCACATAGGGTAGTAAGCGCTAGAAGTGTAATAATAGAAAAAATGCACACTTGTTAATATTAAAACACGTTAAAGGAGTCTCTAAATCATCCACTCCCTTATAATGGCATCGCACTGACTCAGTAGAAAGAAAAATGCAATGTTGATGAAAACAGTTTCTCGTGAAGGATTGTGCAGACATCAGGCGTTGAAACAAAGCTGCAAAAAACACGCCATGGCCGCTACCTCTAACTTCGCAGCACGGTAGCCTGCAGCCCCTCCATGCACCTGCTCTACACTCATCTGATCCGCAGAGTACGGACTACATAACTACTGATGCAAGTAGTAAGGGTCTTGGCACAGTTTTATCACAGTATGATGAAGAAGGGGGCAAGGTTATTGCTGCCTTTACCTCTAGAGCCTTACCTCTAACAGAGGCTCTAGAAGTAGTGAAAGAGAAACTTTTAACACATGCTTGGGCTTTAAAACAGTTTTGGATCCTTTGTATGGGGAACAGTGATAATGTTGAGGTGAGACCATATGCTGCTGACTAAAGTATTTACGTCGGAGGGTTTTTTGAAGGCTTCGCCATGCTTATCTTGTATTTCTATGCTGTTGTTGGATTATGTGTACAAACTCATTTACATTACAAGCAGGAAGAATGTTGTAACAGATTTTCTTTCAAGAATGCCCACTGCGCTGACTGAAAATCAGAATGATCTACAGGAGGATGCAAACGTTGTATTGTTTTGGAATAGCATGAATACAGTCCTTTGATAAGGAATTGCCAATTCAGTTTCATTCTGGACCCACTCCTAATAATGACGATGGCGCCTCTTGGCTTTGACTAGTGTAGAACCAAGCAAGCAGCATCGTTATTGGTATTTGTCTATGCCTAGTTCCGTACCAGCTAACTGGTTCGAGATTTTAGGTTTCAAGCAACACCCCCGACCCCTGAGAGGAGTGGTCACTTCGTCAGCGTGGCATCAGAATGATGCCCACGCCACACCAGACTCTTGAAAGTGCTTCTTTCTTTACATGTCCTGAGGAGGCCCATATTCATCAGGGGCTGTAACGCATCACCACGTTTTTTGAAGAGTTTTGAACTCATAAACAAGGACGACTCGCAGTGGATCACTGTAGACAATAGTATCCCCCCTTTTTGCAGGTTTCTGCGTAACTACCTCTTCTGTGGACTGTGCTCTTAAAATTGGACTCACAGCCACACTGCAACAATAATTTCAAAAATTAAAGTCCGGCAGTATTTCCTGCCACATTTTACTGCTACAGCCAGAATTCCAACATGTTATATGTTTTGTGGATTACATTTATTTTTTATTTTTATGTAAGTGAGGTTGTGCTCAAATCCGATATGCTTAATCACAATTTTTGATGCTACTAAAGTGAGAGGCGGGACATTGTGTGAAATGAATAAATTATGAATAAGGTTTCTGTCAAAAGCAATATATGATATTTCCAGTGATTCACTTTGTCTTCACTGTTACTAAGTGGTTTTACATCTGTCCCTACTATACACCACCTTTGTATGGCTATGTTGATAAGAAATTGTGGCAAGAGAAGTGTGAGATTATTTGTTATAAAAAGCTCTGTGTTGTGTGAAAGTAGTGTGGCCATACAAGAAGACTTTAGATGATCTAAATCCATTCTGGGAAGTTCATAATGAACTATCTGGTAATGGGCCTACCTTATCCAGGGGTAGAAGACTTGTTCGT
This sequence comes from Pleurodeles waltl, assembly GCF_031143425.1. Classification (NCBI taxonomy): domain Eukaryota; kingdom Metazoa; phylum Chordata; class Amphibia; order Caudata; family Salamandridae; genus Pleurodeles; species Pleurodeles waltl. The sequence continues at coordinate 118,257,393 of NC_090445.1, read as the reverse complement.
CCAAATGCATTAAAGGAAATAAGTTCTCAATGTGTCATGAAGGCCATTTGGGCACGGTAAAAACAAAATGTGCAATAAAGAATGCTTGCTGATGGCCAGGAGTTGATGTTGAAAGAGTGATAAGAGACAGTAACAAATGTATGGGGGCAGACAAATCCCTTAACTTTGAGACCTCCCATGGAGCAATTTGTGTATCCAGGCAAGCCTTGAAAAATTATAGCTGTGGATATCATGGGACCCACTGGAGTTCAAAATAAACACTTTATTGTTGTTCTGAACTCATTTTCTAGATGGTCATTTGTTAAAACAGTTGACAAAGTAGAACCTGAGTGCACATTGAGCTTTTTAGATGAACTGTTTTAGAGTGAAAGTTTACTTATGTGTTTATTGAGTGATAGTGTGCATTTCACCTTCAATAAAGCAAAAAGTATATGAAAAGATGTGGGATATTGCACATGACTTCTTCCCAGTACAATCCTGTGGGAATAGTATGGTGGAACATTTTAATAGAATTTGGAAGAGTGCTACTCAAACTGCCTCAAGAATAGATTGGATTTGGAGATTCATGTTATGAAAACGGTGTGGTCTTACAGAACCACTGAAGTTGCTGCCATAGGATATTCTCCATTCAAGATAATGAGAGGAAGGAAAGCTACATCGAATTTTAGTCCAAGGTGATAGATCTGTTCTAAGAGAATGTATTGCTCTGTGGAAGATATTCAAAACATCCTTTGAAGCAAGCATAATGAGTAAAGTCCTATTTTGACAAAAACATAGTGTGAAACCTTTTGAACTTAAAGTGGGTCAGTGGGTAAAAATTAAGACGTCTGGTAAAGTTTCCAAGGGTGTGATCATGCATTTTTCTCCACAAAAGGTAATTTGAAAAATTCAGTGAGAGTAGATGATGTCAGGTGTTGGCATGTAAGCAGAATGGCACTCTTCATCACATATGGTATCGTAAATACTGGTAGGCATGCACACATTTTGGAGGCCGATGTAAGTTGTGGCTATGGTTATGATCAACAAAATTATCACGCTACTGAACCAGGATTTGCCAGAGATGGCAGAGCCCTGATTTGCACTGACCTAATCTCTTCGCCGAAGTGATATATGACTCATGAGAAGAAGACTCCTCCAAGGAAGTTGTGACTGATTCACAGAAGGATGGTACTTCTGAAGAACACTTTTATTCTATACCTCAAGAGTCCAAAGGAACTGGTTGTAAAACCAATCGTCTAAGGAGAACTGTGAGAAGGCCTTAGATGATTTTGAATGTGACTGCAGCTGTCAGTTACTAAATGTGACTTGATTTATTATTACTGTGAAGTAATATTTTCACATTCAAGTTATGTATGTATATAGGGGAGTTTTACGGCATGTTTGTGTTATTGTTGCTAGGCTACATTTACAGTATTTCAGATGTGTGTGTGACTGTTGTGGTATAAGAAATGGGGGGAGTAGTGTTGGGTTGAAATCAAATGTAGAATGAGGATTGTGATGTGCGGGCATTAGAGAGTGAGTAGGAGGTGGCAGTTGGAAGAGCTTGAGCAAGAGTGCAGAGGAAGAGTGATGAGGAGGCTCTATCAGTTATTCAACAATAGCTTGTTTAAGTTCCAAATTCACTCCCTTCAGTCCAAATATATGCAACCTTGTATTTTAGCGAATTCCAATTTGCAAACATTTTCATTGAGATATTTTGTACAAATGTTTTGTAAGACTCTACCAACCCTAAAAAGGATCTGAAATCATCCTCATGTACTCTTAGGTCTAATCCATTGCTTACTAATCTCATACCCCAAATAAGTGAATTGTGATTATGAAAATGTACTTTTAGCATACTGTCAAACCTCTGTTTATTCAAAATGTCCAGAACTTCTTCCAGTTATGCAATCATGATCAATCTCGTTTCTTCCCGTTATTAAAATGTCACCCTGAAAGAGTAACACGTTCTCCATCTTACCAAAAAGATTGAACATCAATTTCTGAAAGACAGCGGCTGCAGAAGCCAACCCCAAAGGCTTTCTTCTATATTGAAAACACCCCTCCTGTGTGATAAATGAAGTGTACTTTTTGCTATCTTTGTGAAGAGGTGGCTGATGGTATGCTTCTGAAAGATCTAATGTAGACAGGAATACTTTGGACATAGATAACATCTCATTTATCTTGGACAATGGAAATCTGGCAATCAAAATATTCTTGTTTAATTCATGAAGGTCAACACAAAGTCCAATTAGATTTTTTTTTTCCCATTGATACCCATTGGTATCTACAATTAATTGTGAAGTCCACTTACAAGACTTGATCAGTTCAATTATTCCTGCCTCTATTAACTGCTTCAACCCCTTAGACACCTCACTTCTAAGTAGAATAGGTACATTCCTAACCTTGTGAACCTGTGAAACAGCATTTTCCTTTAAAACACTTCTATGTTCGAAATCATTCACTAGCCTAATTGTGTCACTAAATTCCCTAGGAAATGTGTCCAACGATTATTTCGCAACGATTTCTGCCTGATCTAGAATCAACACATGTTCCTTAGTGTTGGGATGTAGAACAATATGTAAGTCCCTTTGGTCCAACCGTCGCATAAATGAAGGTCCCTTCTTTGCAACTTTCAATTTCCCTAAGGGCTCTCTATTCTTAAATCAAAACACTAGCTTTCTATAACCCGGACTATCAGTTGCCTTTCCACTGTAACCTTTCGGGCTACGTCTGTTTTGTAGAATTTAGAGCCAAATGTTTTCTCAAAATCGCACTTCCAGGCACTTTAATTTATAATAGTATTCATGGAACCCCAAATTGCCACAATATGGATGCCAACTCTACCTGTTTTCATGGAACATACAGGTTTGTTCCTCAATTTAGTCTCCTCCATAAGTATTTGAATTTACCCTTTCTTTAATATTCAAAATTTCTCAGCTTTCTGAATCTTCTTCAATAGCAGATACAACCCCTCTCGTATCAATGCACTTGACTTTACCATCCTCCTTGACTTTCATTTTACAAACAAGTGCAGTGTCCAGTCTTTCCACAACTAGCAAATTTCTGAGTCAATGCTGGACATCACTTACTAGATGCCAAATGAATTGTGCCATCACAGCAACAGCAACATAAAGAATATTTATGCTTCTATTCCACCTGTGCTTGTGTTTTCATTATTTCCTTTTTTTTTTTAATAAGATGCACGTCAGAAGGTGAACTCAGTTTAGCTACTAGCTCCTGCTCCACTTCCTGTTTTAACAGGCTTTGCACACCTCCTGACAATTCTGGCTACTTTACTATGGCCGCCACGTCCTTTAAATTTGCATCACCATTGACTTACATAAGCTTTTGTATTGCAGGGTTCTGCATATGCATGACAGCTTGATTGCAAATCAGCTCTTCCTGCAAAATAACAAATCTAAATTCTAAAGCCAAAATCCTTAAGTCTGTGACATGATTGTCAACTGTTTCATTTTCCTCAAGAAATCTGAAAATATTTATAACATATGATACCTTTACATACTTTTGGTGAAAAGTAGTTGTCCATCTGTATTAACTCCTCTGTAAATACATAACCATCTCCAACTAAACCTTCCTTGGTAGACTGATTATATATCCGCGGGCCCTCGGGCCTTGACAAGTGTCGCAAAACCCCTTTTCTCTTCTCAGAAGATAAAATCCTTCCATACTCAGTAGTTGAAATGTAGTTCAGGAAATATTCCTTCGACTGTAACCAAGGTAGTGGTAGATGTGCAAGAGTACACATTCATTCATTCATTCATTGTTATTGTTGTATTAGCCATGTCACAGAGGGCTAGTCCTAAAGAATGCCCTTAGTCTGTTCTTCACCACTGTAGTGGACTAGTCCTAAGGTTATAATAACATCTTAAGTCCATTCTTCACCATCATGGTGTTATAAAACACACAAAAGCATTATGGGTCAGGGTGTCCCACACCAGTAATTTCCAGAGCACTAAGGGCCAAGTGTATTTATTATACAATAAAGTCAGAATATCAAGGAATAAAATCTCCCCTTCAAATAACGAATCAAAAGGCCCTAATAAAATAATTAGAGTGATGATGAGCAATCGCATTCAACAACGAGGAATTCCTTGTTTCAGAGCGATTCATGAGTAAACACTATGAGGATCTGTATCCTTTTTGTCCTTGCATGTAATTTCGTCAAATCCAAGATAGTGGCAACAGGGCATGCATGACCTGCGTGATACATTAGATAAGGTTGTATGCATGACTTGCCCAATCCAAGATGGCGGCAAAACGGACTTCCTGTCACCTGTGAAGGAGTGACGGTCACACTTGAAATCAGTGTGAGGCAAGCTCTGTACGAGCCGCTTCCCAGGTATACGTCGTATGAGGAGAATTGCCAAAATTTCCAGAAATATTCACAGACACAGTTCCTTGATGTGTCCAGGTGAATTAATAAATGCAGACTGTCCCTGAAGATTGTTTGAATGCAAACCCCAAAGACAAGTGAACACGTGTGTTCTTCTGTCCGTGGCGGACCTGCTCAAGCTTGTCGCTAAAACTGTGTAGTAAGCACATGCACAGGAGGTAGTTCCAACTACTTTATCTAGATATAAATAACGGTGCAGCCACCTCATCTCTCTTCTTCTGCACTCTCTTTCAACTGCCACCACCTACACACTCCCTATGTAACATCCTTACATCACATTCCTCAACCCATATTCTACATTCCCCTTCAACCAAACACTACAAACACCTGGTATTCATAGTGCCTGCAAAATGCTGAAAATTGTGTGGTAGCAAGCATGGTATAAAAGATGGTGTTAGGGGAAAGAAAGAATACCAGTGTTACTACCTATCAAAGTAAACGTGTTCCATACAGCAGCCTGTATTCACAGTATAATTTTAAGAAGTGGGAACCTTTTTTTATTAACCTGAAGTTTGCCACTTCCCCGTCATTCCAAACCTTCATTTTAGTGACCTAGATTCTAGTGGGTAATCTGAAGTAAAATCATTTATTTTTATATATATATATATTATTTTTTTTTTTCTCACTCTCGGGTCAAGGGCAACAAGTTTTCATATTTATTTTGTCCGTGGGACAGATAGGCCCAACCCCCTGCATCACAAACCCTTTCCCTGCCATTTTACTATACCACATAATGGATCAGGGAATGGCATTGTCTACACTAAAGGTAGCATTTGTGTCCCTATGTTAATGCTGTTCGAACTTTATTTAAGGTTCATTAATGCAAACCTTTATTAGAGTGAGCGGTTAAGGACATATTGTAAGCTCAGACAGCAGTACTGTTAGTAGTGCCAGTATCAAAAAGTGTACTCACGTTTGTAAAGTTGAACAATATGAGGCAACTTATAATGCTCCCAAAATGCTCTTTGATTAGATGCAAATATTTGCAGAAGCTTGAAAGTAATATTGAGGATTATTTGATTTAAAAATCAAAATGTTGATTTAAAAAATGCAATGAGGGGGAAAAAAACTTTGACTGAGCTGCTATGAAATTTTAGGTGCGATTTCGTAAAATGTGTTCATGCATGCTAGTATTTCTAAAAAAAAAAATATCCATAATGAAAACATCAGTGTAACTGGTTTCAACAAAATTATGGGAAACATGAAAATAAACAAGCATTGTCAAAGTCAGTAGGTTTGATATTGGTTGTCAGACTTTTGGTTTTTCAATGCGGGTCTTGTTTTGACATGGGTTTTGTAAAACCTTATTGTTGTGGGAGCTGCTGGGCCCTCACTATTATAGCAAACATTGGCTAAAGCAGAAATATTTTTTGGTCTCAAAAAGCACACATTGACACCGTACTTTCTGGCATTGAACAAAGCTACTTTGTGTACCAATGTGCTGCTTGAGAAGGAGCACAGTGCTGTCACTCACAGTGAAGCCAGCCGATGGACAGAGAGAGAGATCAAATTGTAAAAAAAAAAAGAAGGTCTTGGTTAACACCAGACCTAATTAGGAGCCCAATTCTTAAAGGGAGTCACTAAAGTACACCCATGGTATATGTCCTTGCATTGGTGCAGGTTTACAACTCATTAATTACTAAGAATTTACATAAGTAGGCCAGGAAATAGGACGTGTAGAAAATATTTGTGAACTACCGTTTAGCTCAAGCAAATATGTATGTCTAGATTTGCTCATGCGGAAATCTGGTGAGCATTTAAAAGTTCACTTTCCGTCCAATTACTTTTAGTAACAAACAGCTGCAGTCATGTTCAAAATCATCTGAGGCCTTTGGACGTCTCACAGTTCTCCTTAGACGATTGGTTTTGCAACCAGTTCCTTTGGACTCTTGAGGTATAGACATTTTTCCCAAATTGTCAGAAATAATTGTCCAAGCTAACTCAGAATGTGAAAATATTAGAGAAGAGGTGGTAAAAGGTCCTAAAACATGCACGTTTGTAGATTTGCCTAGTTGCAAAAGGGCATTCTGAACCTCAAACTATTGCTTACAGGTACCAATAGGCTGCTCAGTATGTTCATCTGTGGAAAGGTGGCAAAATAAGGGATTTGCTAGTATTCAGACCCAGACCCTACTATAATATGAGCCCTGGGATAATCAGAGAAGCGATTATCAAAGCCTTTATATAATGAGACTGCTGCCATGATTAATTGCTGCACTACATGACACCCACGGGACAAGTGGATTTTGTTAGAAGACAGTTAGATTTATGAAGTAACCTGTCCCACGGACAAGTAGATATTAATTAAATTTCTCACCCCTACTGCTGCGCTCTTCGAGGACGACAAACCAAGGGATGTTTAGATTGCGTTTAGCATGCAGCGCCATCTGCTGAGGTGGTGGTATGTTACTTTCTGTCATAGGCCTAAAACCACTGTAAAGTTTTGTCTGAGTTCTCGTGGTTTGTTTCTTAGTTGTGTGTTCAGCATTTGCTTTGTTAACAGCCATGAAGTTGCTGCATGACCTCCCAAGGACTTTCCAGATATTTACGTAGATGGCTTGTGTGTTTATTCTTCAAATCTTTTGAAACTGGTTTACTTTTGTGTCTGATTGGTGAAGTCTTTTGTATGTGCTTTTTCTGTCCATAAGGGCTTTTGAAGCATTTTAACTTGTCCCATTTCCGAGATATGACCAGTGTCAATCATTGAGATTAGTAGTGAAAGTTATTTGCCCAGGAACCGCTTCTGTAGAAATGTATAGGGCTTGGATTTTTTGACATCCTGCAGCCTTGTCATGTAATACGTTCTATAATACAGTTGGCTCAAAACTTGAAATGTATTGCTTATTGGCATTCATATATTCATATGATAGGTGTCATTGTCCAGCAGAGTGGCATTTCAGGTGACTCGGTGGGTTAATAGTCCCCTGCTGACACCTACATTGGTCTGTAGCAGTTTGAATCCTAGAAAATGCAGGTCAGCCTTTCATCCTTCTAAATTAATTACCATTCTGTTGTTAAATATATTAAATATAGTGCTTACGGTCATCATAAGTGATAAATTAAGAGCTATCCATTTTTATTAACCCCAGGTAGACAGTCTGAGTCTGATTTTCATTACTAGTATGTCCAGTCCTCTTCTCCAGATGCATAGGATGCACAAGTCACATGCAAGGACAAGGCTTTCGTTTCTGCGTTCAGCATATTAAAAAATATATATTCCATTTGTTGAAGAGGAATATTTTCAAGGTCTTATTTCTGAAGTACTAAACCACCATAAAGAACATTTTAAAACAGTTTGACAACGTGTCCACCTTCTCTGATCTACCTTTTATTGGCTGCTTCCAATTGTGACAATTCAGTTTTTTTCCCCCAGAAGTCATACCCATTGCTTAAAAGATGGAAAAGAAAGTTCTCAACTCTGTACCTCTTTGGCAATGGATGACCTGCATGTTGTACCTTATCCTATCCTTTACCAAGGAGAGAGGAGGTACTCCACAGCCTTAACTACCTGCTTTGTGATTATCTGTCACAGGGATTTGATGAATCACTTTCAGCAGTGTCCTACTGCTGCTTAGAGCAACAGTTTAAGGTTTCCAGGCTTACTTCCGTAAATTCCCCTGAACGCCTTACAGATGCAAATATGCACCAGAGCAAGTCATACATCTGTGAGTGTGCTTTTTTTTTCTTTTCTTTTTTTGTCCTCATCTCACTAATCCGTGCCAATAAAGAAAGGATCGACTACTCTTTGCCCCAGGTATCTAGCCCCCTGGTATCAACGGGCCATTCCACCTGGCGCTCTCTTCCATGGATCCCCCTATAACCATGGCAAATCCTTCCCATCTCCGCCTAGTATCCTGAATGGACAATAGGGCTAGATGCGCAGAAGGGGGGGATCAGATATAGTCATCGGACTTCGTGACCAAACTAAACACCTCTAATCAAGTAAGAATTTGACAAACATTTTCCCATCCCACCAAGATAACATCTCTTTTACTAATAGGCCCGGCTCTGTTATCTTGGTGGGATGGGAAAATGTTTGTCAAATTCTTACTTGATTAGAGGTGTTTAGTTTGGTCACGAAGTCCGATGATTATATCTGATCCCCCCTTCTGCGCATCTGAGTACAGATTTTGAAAAAAGGAAACAAAAGCAGCTTCTATTTCTGATCTTTCTACACAAATCTGCCCGGTGACCTCAGACCTTATTGAAGGGATATGTTTCTTTGAATGATCAGACTTTACTTTCCAAGCTAGTAATTTACTACATCCTTCCCCGTATTCATAATGCGCATACTGACTAGCTTCCCATTTCTTTCTTTCTTGACCTTCTAAAAAACACTCTAAATTCAAGTATGCTTTTTCATATTGCTGCTCAAGTATCATTAATTGATCCTTGTTCTCCATTTTCTGTGTGGCCTGTATGGACTCCTGCAAAATTGCCATTCTGGTCTCGAGATTACGTAATTTCTCTCTTTCCTCCCTACACCTAAATGCAGCCAAGCTAATCAATCTCCCCCTTATATAGGCTTCGTATGCATCCCAAACTATCTGTAGACTAGCTGAACCCTGATTCAACTAAAAAAACACTCTTGTGTCTTTTCTTAATATCTCAATAATCAGGTCATCCAATAATAGTGAACAACTTATTGTACATCGAAGCCTAGGGACTTGAACCGTGAAGGAGAGATACAACTTAACAGCCGCATGATCTGAAAGATGTGCCGGGGCATGCGCTATATAAGAAACATTCCCTATCAGGCTATTTTGCTATAAAAAAAAATCTATTCTGGACTTGTGCCCATATTTCTTATGATAAAAAGTAAATCTGGGCCCTACACCCCCCTTAACCTGCCACACATCCACAAGCCCCAAGTCAATTATCGCCTGTTTAACCATTGACCTACTTCTGGGGGAATTAGCCGTCGCCCGGGTGGTGGATTTGTCCAAATCCAAATTCAACAATATATTGAAATCCCCTCCTAACACAACCGGATACTTAGTTTTCAAAAGAAGGGTATATAGTTCTATAAGCGGGGTGAAATCATCCGTATTGGGGCCATAATAGCCTGCAATCGTAAGCCATAAACCAAAAAAACAAACCTCAGCCACCACCCATCTACCCTTTGAGTCTACGTGCACCTCACCTATGCATAACCCCTTAGTTATTTTCTCTTTAAAAAGAATAGCGACGCCTTTGATCGGGCACAATTGATTGGTCACTATCCCCCGGGAGATCCACAGTGTACTTTTAAACACATTTTCCCATTCTTCTCGTGAGAGATGTGTCTCTTGTAATATAATCACATCCTCATCCGCCTGCCTAAGAAACTCCAAAATCTTTCTTCTTCTACGCTTGACCCTTAACCCGTTGATATTCCATGAACTTATTTTTAGGAGTAAACCCTCCTGCTTGCCCATCCTCTAGAGAAACTTCTTGAATCCTCCCCTTCTTTATTCGTGAAAAAACCATTTTGAGGACTTTTGTATTTTTTACTTTTTTTCCCCCTATGCTCCCACACCCAAAACAACAAACTCCCCAAACCACACAAAACCCCCTCATACCCCTAACCCAGCCACCCGTGGGAACCCTCCTTTCTTTTAATAGGACAACCATAGTTATCCCATAGAGCACTCCACACACCGGGCTGTCTCCAATCATACCAATATTATAACAAGTGTGCTTTTGTGACATTCTTAACGAATGGCTCCCCGTATTTAAATTGCTTTGTTTTTTAGGTCGAGCACACAAGTGCTCTAGCATGTGGTAATCAGTCGCCAGGCTTTTAACCACGCCCACCTCACGCCCATCACTATTACTCGTTCATGGCCTTGCTTTTCAAAAATCCTTTGTTATCATTGGTGAATGCTTTACGTTTGTCCCTCCCTGGGGCAGTTTTGTTTCCGCCTTGGCCATCGACCCTGTTACAGGGATAATTGCACTTTTGCTGATACTTTTGATTGCGGGCGAAGTTCTTTTTCCTATTGTGTCTCTCCTTCGGGCTCACGCTCATGGCAGCCGTAGCGCTTGAATCGGCTTGCTTATGCAAACTGTTTTACTTTTCATTTTCAATTTATGTGGCAAGAAAAGTCCAGTTAGGAATGTACAGCGCTAATAGCTCTAACTCGAGCAAACGCAAGACCCATTACATTGTGAATGCTTGTTTTACCTGTTTCCAGTGACGTTTTTTTGATACTTCGCCACTATTCTTTTTAAATGTTGACATGTATCAAATATGTTTTATTAAATAATGCCCTGCAGAAATAGCTTACAAAGTGTCCCTACAACTTGCGCCATAGGTAAGCGAAATTGTTGTTAATTCATCTGTTTATTTTAAAAACTTGCAAATAGTTTTGGATACTTTTTTTTTTAAAGCCTTGAAATCACTCAATGATTTAGTAAAACTGTCTGCAAACATCATCCTTTCTTTTTTTTTCTTCTTTTTTTTTTTTTTTTTACAAGTTGCACATATTTTTAGGTACATTTTATTTGGTGTTCAGTCATCAAATTTGCTTCTATTCTATTATGCTTACTGTCCTGGACCATTACAACAGCCACAATTAGTTATATTGTAAAACACATTTTTTAAATTCGAGCCGCTATTAGTAAAGCAAGTTGAATTAGCATGTCTCTATATTTGCTAAGAACTGTTGCCGCAACAATAAAAGTTTTATGTTAATAAATCCTATATACAAGTGTGAGCATTTTGTACATTGAGGCCTATATTTTGCCTCAGCGGCAGTCAATACTATTGTGTCAGTGTAAATAGGAAGCCAAGAGTTGGTTGGAGTGTCTACATATAAGCCTTTGTAAACAGCTTTTAAATCCCATCAAGGTCTGGTCTGCTACAGGCCGAAAATGTTTTGAAATGCATATTAACACTGTTACTGTCCCATCATACTCTAAAATACAGTGTTTGACTATTGTTGTCTGATAAACTCCATTTGGGAGTGCCCGAAAAGCCTAATTGAGGAACACTTTACGTGTGTTTTTGTTTTGCATATGTTAGTGGGTCAAGTAGCTTTGAAATGCACAATTCCACATGCTGTCGCCAAACATTTTTGTGGGGTGGAGGAAGATGACCAGCAACTGCCATACAAAATGGTCTTTAAATCTTTCCATGTGTTTAAGAATGTCATAGGCCCATTTTACTTTTGTCCTGTTTACACATCAATCACTCACTTTTAAGGAAAACAAATGATATGTTTAGAACATCCTGCCATTAAATCAGTGGCAATTTTTGTTTTAATTTTTTTTGGGTGGGGGGGGGCAATGGGAGGTAGTGGTATATTGCCCTGGTGTCTATGTGCCCCTTATTTAAATGGCCATCTTCTCCACCATGGCTTTTAGCAGAGGGAAGAAAGCTCGTGAAGCCCAGGACAGCATGATTATGAGAGGGGTAAGCAGTTTTGTCCCACACGGAAATAGCCAAATAGCTCTCTCCAGTGTGCTCCTACCCATGTATGGATGAGAGTATTGTGAACCCAACTTTCCGGCAAGGATGAATGACACCCTGAACAACATATTGGGGCCAAAGACCCAGCATAAGTTTGAAGTAGAGACAGCTGAAATGGTGATGCACTTAGAATGGTGGCCCAGAGGCTAATTTTCTTCCAGGCGAAACTGCAGTGATCTTGGGTGAAATTCGTCATTGAATTAAACCCAGTGCTTACACCACATTTAGGGAAGCCTTTGGGGCCTCCAGGCTCTCATGGAACTGTGCTCTAGGAAAATGTTTTATTTCTATGATAGAAAACATTGGTGGGAGTGCTGTCTGAGTGGGGCTAATGAATGTAGTATTCGTGGACAGTATCAGTGACAATGTAGGGAATATCGCCACAAAGCAGTCATTCAAAACTGCCCAGTCACTGCCCTTAGATGGTGCTGCAGCCTGGTGCCTTCAGATAACTTGTTCTCTGTAATAAGGTTGCTACCTTTCTGACTTAATTACCTATCTTCCCTAATTTGAAGAGGTTTTAACCTAGTTAATGAACTAATTAGTTTTTTAAAATCTGTTTTTAATATCTCACATCAGAGGCACAGTGGAAAGCCTTACATGCCCCAGCCCTCCCTTAGGTTTCTGGTGAAGGAGCTGGTTGTTGAGTACCTCTTATTCTACACTGCGTGAGATAGCTAATCATCCCTTAATGCCCTTCCCTTCCCTCCTGCCCCATATTTTCCAGCGACTAACCTGTTGTAGACTGAAGTGAGGAGGAACAGCAGGAACTGCTTAGTTAACTCTTTATTAGGTTTATTATTTTACAAGTGGGTTGTTTTGCACATGCCTATCCTTATTAGGCCAAGTGTTTTTTTCCTTCCATTTAGTCCAGTCTGTCACTCTTCCAACTTTGGCCGTCTTTTGTATCCGTGTCAACTATACAGTGGCTAGCAAAGCATTTGTCCTCTTTCCACCAGGACCAACACAGCACTTTCCAGAAGCCTCCTGCTTGCTGACATCTGCAGGGCAGTCACTTGGCCATCCTTGCATCCTTTTGCAAAGCACTGCTGCCTCATGTCTTAGGCATGGAGTGATAGATACTTTGTCTGAGCTGTGTGTCATGATATACACAGTTAACCAGCACCAACTATTCAGTCCTACTTCAGAGGAGGTACTGATTAGGGACTCTTTCATAATGTGATAAATCTGCTGGAAAATGTATTTACTAAGGAAAACAAGTTACTTTCCTTTGGTAACGATGTTTATGGTAGATACATTATCTTCCTGCAGATTCTTCAGCATTTCCTTTCTCACCAACGAGTTAATTACATATTGGAGTCCCAAGGTAGAAAGACACGTGCTGCATTTATTGCTGTTTTGGTTCTCCGCATATGTCCCTGAGGAATGGAAAAAGTTTCAGGAACTGCCGTCTATTTTATGATTGACACCTACTTTATCTTGGTGATATTTGTGGAAGCACAGTCTCTGCAGGAGGTGGATGGCAACCATCTGGAGGCACAAGTGTGTCATTGCTGGGGATGAAAAATTCAACAATAGCCTATAGCCTTGAAAGAGTATGCTGAATTTGTAGCATGTTTATGTTTTCACCAGATACCAAATGTTTAATCTAGAACAGAGCCAAAAATATTGCTTAATCCTGGTATGGTACAGAGAGTTTGTGCTCTTGAGGGATTTCAAATAGTCATGCTTCCCATCCTATGGGTGTTTTTGATTGATAATAAGAATAAGCAGATTAGGACTGTAATAAGAGAAGTAACCTGGTCTTCAGGTATCCTGTCTTCTTCGGGTGTCATAACCTTAACATTTCTGTCTTAACAGGAAACCTCGACTGACAAGAACTCAAAGTGCCTTTTCTCCAGTCTCCTTCAGCCCTCTCTTCACTGGTAAGCAACAGAAGAATTTAGCTGCCCTCTCACACCATTTCAAATGTATTTGTCAAATTTTCAAAGTAGCAGTTCTGTCGCTCAAAAGTTTACTTATCCTTTTCAGTTAATACTTCTTTTGAGTATCTAAAGTGGAAGTCAAGGTAAAAGTAAAAGTGTTTAACTTTATTTTTTCCAGATTCAGATAGGCACCTTAGCGGTCTTGTGGGGTTTATTTATTCAGTTAGCTTGACACTGCACTGCTTTCACTACACCTCACCCTATAAATGTTATATTGTGATGCAGTGTGGCACACTACTAGTCTGAACCTTTGCTTTAAAAGAAATCCTTTAAACATTTCGGTGGTAATGCCTCAAGTACACTGCTGGCACCTTCATTCTTATCCCCTTTTATGATGTTGGCATTTGGCCGAAGCGGATGTCCCATATTCAGTGTGGCTTAGCCATTGTTTACTAAGGCTCTAAGACACTGTCTTTGTAGAAACATGGCTGTCAACACGAGTGGTGCAGATTCACTCGGACCAGTAACTTCAGACAGAATTATGCCACCTGTTATTAACATTGTTTTCAGACCTTGAATTGTCGGTTCATCAAACTCCAGACCGATAGTTTCAAGCCCAGAAACACCGGACTCGTCTTCCTTGCTGCAGGAGCTGTGGACAATCACAGCCCGGCCCTTGCCCGATCTCTGTAGCAACCCGGTCAGACAGTGCTTTCCATTGACAGATAAAAGCCAGCCACAACCCACTGCGCCCTCCCCCAGCCACTCACCTCCCCCCTGCTTAAATTATTTTTCTTTCCGGAATGCTTGAGAAATGGGCGGTAAAGGACCTAGGGTTTTGTGCCCATGCAGTTATTCTCTATTCCAGGGAGAAAAACTCAGAATAGCTGAAATTTAGTGCAGTAGCTTGGTATCGCATTCCAGCTAGCTTGCATGTCTGCATCACATTCTAGTTACCTCATGAAAGTGCGAGAAAGATGGAGAGAAAGAGAGAGAAATGTGTTTGCTATGTAAAGTTAAGTTCTGTTTATCGATTTGTTTTAGAATAACTGGCACAGAGCAAGTTTTGCACTATTTATTTATAGATATGCATAGTCTTTCTAACGGCCGATCGTGTCACGTTATCTTATAATGATTTCATATAGCACACACTATCAACAGAATCATCTGTTAGACGTGTCCCTGGAATCTTTTATGCAGCACTTCATATCCCCAATGAGGTGTCAATGCAAATGGGTAGCACTCAACTCCATAGAAATGCTGTAGATAGCAGAATGTGTCTGTCATTTATGATATATGTAAGCCATACTTAGCTTTAGTAGAGGCATTGAGAAAGCCATTCAGAGACATGATGGCTTGTACTGAGGCTATAATATGTCATATTCTTGGACTCCTTCGCCCTGATATTCCTGCCTGCCCCACCTATTTTGGAGACATGCTTTGGATCTTCTTTGATACTGATTTGTGCCATGCTGACCAGCCTACATTGCACCATGACACTGGTCTCCTCCCTTCATGTACCAAAGAGTGTGTAACAGTGCCTTTCTGCCTCCCTCATCCGATTCTTGAGGGTGACAATGCTATGTACTTTATTAGTTAGTCTTGTATAGTGCAAAAGGCCTATAAACAATGCGAACATAAGAATCAACCAAAATAGAAAAACTCATATTGTACACTTTACAGATGCCTGACAGCACGTATGGTACAGTGCATGATAGGTATTACAGTGACAGATAATTATAAAAGTTAGGGCTGTTGCATGTTCTACATTCTATATGGTTGTTCAGCATTTGGTTTTCATTTATTACACTTATTTCTGTAGGTACTTTACATGTTGCAACTGAATACATCAAACTAGATTGGACATAGGACTAGGGGCGACGGAGGGGGAGTTAATTTTTTGTTTTTGTCATAAGTAGCTAGTAAGTGATAAGTTAGACTTCCCTTGAAGTGTTTCAGTAAGGTTGCAAGGGGAATGTGGGTTGAGATAGAGTTCAAATGCTAGGAGCTTATTCTAAGATGTAAAACTTAAGGCTGCACTTATTCTTACACTTGGAAATTTCCATGATCCTAAGCCTGGGTGACTGACAGTTGTGCCCAGATAAATCGCTTATAACAGTTGCACATAATTTTGTATGTATCAAGAGGTAATCCATTCAAAGAAGCCAAACTAGGTGTAATGTGGTCATGTTTCTTGGCTGTAGACAGAAGCCAATAGCAGACAAGAACTTCTTTACTAGCACCAGGCACGCCTTGTGGCATTCCCATATTATATTTGCAGAACTCCTTTCTTCATATCTGCTATTTTGAAGAAGTGTCTAATGCATAATATGGCTTTTAAGTTAGTAGTTTGTACTTTTGGTTATGGATTTTACATGGCTGTGTAGGAAGAGTTTCAGATTGTATGCAACTTAGGCATTTTGCCCTGGAGACAGTTTTGGGTGAGAGACCTTTCGACCTTCATGTGTCCCAGTCAGCCAGAGGGAAGCTTACAGTTTTGCTTGAGATGGTGAAGAAGGAATTTCTTTTTTGTTGCACTTTTGTGACATCTCTAGAACGTATTAGATGGTTCAACAGTGGGCACTGAATGCGGTAATCATGCAGGGAAACAATGTTAGTCCAGTCTCACATATCAAGGAAAATAGGAGCGCAGAATGGATACTGCTCTAAAGAAGAATAAAGGAAAGGGGAGTCAGGATATAGAAGGGGGGTGGAGGTGGCTGCTGGAGGTAAAGAAAGGAAGATTAGACCCTGCTTCCTCAATGAATCAGATATGCAACAAGCGGAGGTCCAGCACCATCTTACTCAGTTCTGGCAAATAGGTTGGGAGAGAGGCAGAGATGGAGGGTTCGTTAAGATGAGTCATAATCACACAGTGTCTGAGGGTGTGGGGGTGTAGATGCTAGTGGCAGAACTGAGCAATGGAAGACAAAAATCTGAAAACCAACAGGGATCGTCAGTACGAACAGGTTTAACCATGTTGTATCCATTCTTTGTGAAGACCCAATTTTGGAAAAGGGTTAAAGTCGATATAGAGTCCAGAGTGTACAAGGACGTAACTGTAGAACCCACAGTTTCACAAGGGGCAAACCTGTCAGCTTCAAATCAGAGGTCAGTAAGAAATGTAGTTATTATGTAACAATTATTGTGGTCTGAAAACCTAAAACCTTTTAGAGTGGATGAGGATGCCACAATACTCATGAGAGCAAAACCCCAAAAAGAACGTAGTGGTCAGGACTTCAGTGTAGTCTAAGCTGCTTTTTAGTCTGGTCCCTTTATCTTATAAATAATCCTCTAAGTCATCCATAGTCGTAATTTCCCTTAACTAGTTGAGTATAGGTGGGGACTAGTAGAGATTCCCAAATCCAGAGTATGCACAGTTCAGCAGCAGAAGGATTTGTAGTAATGTGGGCTGCTACCCGCAGGCAATCTGCTGAGTCATGTGACATGGCTAATAAGGTCAACGACTGCAAATGGTAGCCAAAGGATGTTCTTATAGATGCACACACCTGATAGCAGCAGTGTGCAAGGTTGGAGATGGACCACAAGAATTGGAAGCTGTCACAATACACCTCTCTGCATCACCAGCAGTTAGAGTCTGGGGTAGTATGTAACCTCTTTAGTACTAATGCCATTTATACAGTACTTTTGAAAAAGCTATTTTTAAGCCTTGGTTCTATCAGACCCTTGTTGTGTATCAGTAAAATGTTGGACCAAACATCATTGTCACACTGTTTCACAAGTTTCATCTTCGATTTAGGCCTAAAGGTTTCTGTAGTCTGAAGAAGGACATCCGTAATGGTACTCTATAATCTCAAGACCACACCCTGAAACCAATCCCAAACCTTAAGGTATTTTTGAATGGGAAAGTACAAAAAAAGTTCGAGGTATCTCCCCATCCTGGATCTTATATAGTTTGACCAGCATTTTCCAAACTGTGAGTCACTAGCTGATTTCTGGTGGGTCGAGAAGGACCAATAAATAAGATGTCTTTATATTTTGTATTTATTTTGTCCCATTTGCTGTGCTTGAGAGACCGAGGTTGTATCAGGCATGCCTTTTGACAGATTGTGGATTATTTTTTTAACATGGGGAATGGTGTTTAATTTTCTTTCACTGGCTGCAAAGCAAAAGGGTTTTTTAAAATGAACTATGTCACAATCTTCCTGGGATATGTGGAGTGTGAAAGGAAAGGCTGTCGGATGCCAGTTTCTGTAACACCCAATACTTAAATGCCTGTGAATGAACTTCACACACTGCAGAATAGATCAGCAATTAAGAAAGCAAAAATTGACATATTTTAGGTTGAGCCTAGGTAGCGTGCATGCGCTGTCTGCAAGACATGCTGTATTCAGTCTATGGGCTTTAACCACACCCACTATTGCCAGTGTTCTTTGTTGTGCTTGTCTTATAAGCTTCCTTTTTTATTGGTGCAATTTTCCCTCCCTTGTGTGCTTAGTTCCCTGCCAGGCGATTTCACTAAGAGAACCTTTTTGTTGGCCATCACACTACGTTCACGTGCATTCATGAATCCAACTGTTGTAGTGTGTGATGGTCTCTCCTCCCCTCTGGTCGCCGTTTTGCCTTTAATCCCAGCCGCAAACCTTTCTCCGCTGTGTCCTCTCATGAGCACCTCCTCCCTTCGACTCTCCATTTCACCATAGCTTCTATTGAGTTGTATTCCGACTTCTTTTCTCCAACCCCAGTTTCTGCAAGCCCATCCTTTTGTGTCCAGAAATGTGTACTTGCCTAACACTGCCACAGCCAGAAGCGCTATCACAGTGCAACTGTCTGTGCAAGCACCGGTTCATGTAGGGCTATGGACCAATGCCAGCTTGTTGCTGTGCTGCATGCTTAAACTTTTAACCATGTGCTACTGTGCTGCCTGGTTAAACACTGATAAAGTCCCAAAAGCGAGACATATTGGCTATGACAATGCTTGTTTTGTAAGTCTGAAGGGTAATGGAAACAAAGAAATATGATAAAAAAAAAAAACCAATACACTTTTACTTGGTGGTAAGCAAATTATACATATTCACTGAAACTCGATTTCCACACGCTATCATGTGTGTGCTATATAGTTTTATCATTAAATCTGCATGTCTCTGCCATTTTAATGGAAATTGTGATGTCTGTAAATGACAGTGTTCTACTGCACGACCCACTAGTATGTTTGCGACAGTGTGCTTTACAGTGCACCACCAGCTACTCTTACCACTCTCCTGCTGAATAAATTTCCTACACTTTGTGTAAAGCATGGATTTTTCGCAGTCCCCATGACTTCTTTGATGTCAACACACAGCGCTGAAAATTCTTCCAGCACCACAGGTGCTGAATTATGCCCCTAAGTCCAGTTGTAAATCAAACCTTTGTATATATTTCCAAGCAAGACTTCAGTGAACCTTGCAGTATTTTTTGCTCCCTTTTTTTTTTTTTTACTTCACAAAATAATTTCAATAGAAAATGCACTTACTATACGTAATCATACACAACCATCTCACTTGTGTATGTCTTTCACACATAAATTGAGAAACATGGATGTGGCCTTACAGCCAGAGCTGCCGACTTTGGACCTGGGGAACAAGGTTCATGTCCCAATGTTGGCTCTGGGGAAATCATTTAATCTTTCATCCTTAAAGTAAAATTAACCTGACTATATGCAATGCAATCTGGAGCTCACATAAAGCTTTCCAGCGCTCTTGGGCACTTCACTTGTAACACAAAAATGGGTATGAAGCCTTACCTCATACTCTACTACAGAGGGTATTTTCATATTTGCTAAACATTACTGATAACAACATCATTTGTCAACAGCCTTGTGATTAGATGCCACATGCCAGCACCACACTCTGAAAAGTATTCCAGCTCAAGTGCAGTCCTCCATCTACCACTTTTATAAGCAGATCAATATCTTGGCCACAGTCTGATAAAGACACATCAAGACATGGTCAGGGTTGTGACATTTATAAACCATTGCTGTTAAAGAGGAACATAAAAATTGCAGAGTATGTTATTTTGGTAATTTGCAGCAGTTTGTAAGTATTTCTACTACTACATAAAAACAAATTGCCCCTGTATCATGTCCGTTAAAGCAAGGTGGGTCTTAAAAGTTTGCCAATCTGAAAATTGGGTCATCGTTCTTAAAAGATTGAGAAGCACTGAGTTAGACCATTGGTTGCACTTCCATATTTGATAGGGGTGTAGGCCGAACTCTGCATAATGGTCACCCAGAGCCTTCAAGTGGCTGTTCTCTGAAAGATGGTTTAGAGAGCATACACCTGACTTTATAGACTTCAGCCACTGAAATTTGAGGCCAGTGATTCACAGGACTGTGTTTTCTCACAGAGTAGTATAACAGGATCTTGCCCCTCTTCGGTGCTCAATGAGTCAGTGTACGCTAAGTCTAAATTTCAGATGTGGTCAACAGGTGTCTTTTAATTAGGACCCAGATGGTCCATAGGTCCATAACACTCTGTTATGCGATTCCTGCTTTAGTAATAGGACTGCATGTTTAGGATGACAATACTGCGGAGCGTGGAAGAGTGAGTGCAGCGCCCTCTGTTGAGTAGCTGTCGGCTTAACTCATGGCTAGCCCACAGTGCCTTACCCATACCTTCAAACCTGTCAGGGTTAAAGGTGATTACGGAAACCAGAACATGTCACTCTGACTCCCCAGGAAAGTCATTGAAACAGATGGTACCCATCTTGTTCAGTTACATACTCATGCCAGGGCGAGGCACGAGTTTTCAGTGTATTTATTGAAGCAATCGCATTCTGGTATAAAAAGCATTTGCAACAATAATTAGGCAGATGAAACAAAGCAACGTAACCAACATTATGATCAAAGTGAAGAAGATAACCCCACCATGTTGTGTGTGAATTCATACCTAACCATATGTGTACGTCTGAGAGCTTAGTGGTTGTAGCCCACGCGTTCGAGGGTGATCATGACCGAAATGCCCTCTACCCTACTTGGGTCGGTGTACATTTTATATAATCATCCATCCCATATTAAGACTACATTTCTGATGTAAAGCTGTGTCTCGGAGATAGAAGCTAGTTCCTGGACTGACAGCACGAGTCAGCTTAGCATGTACTGCATGTAACAGCCTTGGACAAGGAGTACAGCTTATATGTGGTGCAATGGCTGATTAGTGTACAACGTGATCCTTGCCTTCCTAGAATTAAGCAGCTGATAAAATATGTAAAAGCCATCACTAAAAAGCAGTCTGGCTAACTATAAGTGAAAAAGTGTAAAAATTGTGAATAAGGTACAAACCATAAAACTAAGTTAAAATAGAGGTGTCCAACATGGGAACTAAAAGGGTCCTCAGGACAGCTCAATATTTGTTAGCTGATGAGCCAAATAGTACACTTCTTCAATATTTTGTAGGCACAGTCCTCCATAGACCATAGTTGCATGTAGTTTGGAGGGTTTAATCTTTGGTCTGGTGAGGTGCAAAATTAGCTTTTTAATAACACAGTTCGGGATGTGCAGTGAGAACATCGTAAAGGTGTAATTAAACATTGATGCGATAGTCCCCTACCACCTAGAACCTTCCCAATAAGGAAAATTGCAAGCCTGACTTTTGTCCGACCACAATTAGGACAGGAGAGTTTTGATATTGTCTTGTGCACTGTTTGTCAACCTGGGGTTGTTCAGGATCCCTGAAGCCTCTGGCTCAGGTGTCCTTTACAGGGATGTGGAATTCATATCGCCCGACGCCCGGGACATCTTGTTTGGGGTCAAGGGCAACAAGTTTTTATGTTTACTTTGTCCTTGGGACAAGTAGGCCCAACCCTCTGCAGCACAAACCCTTTGGCTGCTTGTTTACAGAGAGTGGAACTCTCTGCAGTTGAGGTAATGTGTTTCCAAAAGATAATGCTGTTCGAACTTGTATTTATGGTTCATTATTTGAAAGCCTTCATTATTAGGGTGAGTGCTGTAAATAAATGTTTTAAGGTCACACTTGACTAATGACGTTGGTTCCATTGCAAAAAAAAAAAACGTGTATACACGTTTGAAAAGTTTAGGCTATGAGGCCAAGTATACTGCTCCCAGAATGCTCTCTGATTAGATGCAAATGAAGTGTCATTTAGTAAAATGTGTTGATGCATGCTAGTATTTCCCAAAAATATTTCTAATGGAAAATCAGTGTAACCATTTTCAAAACGAATATGGGAAGCATGAAAATAAACAAACACTGACAAAGCCAACTGGTCTGACATATTTTTTATAAGTCTTTTAGTTTCATCAATGAGTGTCTTGTTTTGACATGGCTTTTGTAACACTTTATTGTTGTGGGAGCTACCAGGCCCTCAACATTGTAACAAACACTGGCAAAACCCCCCCCAAAAAGTTTTTGAACTCTAAAAGCACATGTTGCCACCAGTGGCATAACAAAGGCCCCGCAGCCGCCCTCCAGGGGGCCCCTTCAGCACAGCACCTGCCCTGAGTGAGTCTGGAGAGGGGGCTCCTCTATGTTCTTTGCAAAGGGGCACCCTCCAGTTTCTTTACGTCACTGATTGCCACTGTAGTTCCTGACACTGAACAAAACTACTTTGTGTGCCAATATGCTCCTTGTGGAAGAGCAGAATGCGATCACTCACAGTAAAGCCAGCCGAAAGAGAGAGAAATAGAAGTTTGGTAAAAACAAAATGTCTTTGTTAACACCAGACCTAATTAGGGACCAAGACCCACATGTAGGTAGCTTTTTGCATGTCGCAAACAGCGACTTTCGCTGTTTGCGACGTGCAAAAAGCACATTGCGATGCACAAACCCAGTTTTGCGATTCAGTAACTTGGTTACCGAATCGCAAAACGGGTTTGCGACTCGCAAATAAGGAAGGGGTGTTCCCTTCCTAATTGCGACTCACAGTGCAATGTAGGATTGTTTTGTGACCGCGAACGCGGGCGCAAACCAATCGCAGTTTGCACCCATTTCAAATGGGTGCTAACACTTTCGCAAAAGGGAAGGGGTCCCCCTGGGACCCCTTCCCCATTGTGAATGTCACTGTAAAAAAAAAATCCGAGCAGGCAGTGGTCCTGCTGACCACTGCCTGCTCTGAAAAAATGAAACGAAAACGTTTCATTTTTCGTTTTTGTAATGCATCTCGTTTTCCTTTAAGGAAGCAGTCACAGACATGATGGTCTGCTGTCTCCAGCAGGCCAC
Organism: Pleurodeles waltl; assembly: GCF_031143425.1. Taxonomy (NCBI): domain Eukaryota; kingdom Metazoa; phylum Chordata; class Amphibia; order Caudata; family Salamandridae; genus Pleurodeles; species Pleurodeles waltl. The sequence goes on along the minus strand of NC_090445.1, from coordinate 118,234,485 downwards.
CATCCCTGTGAGGGCCGCTATTCGCAAGGGGGTCGCAAATTGCGACCCACCTCATGATTATTCACTAGGTTGGCATTTGCGACGCCCTTGCGAATCACAGATGGTGTCAGGGACACCATCCTACATTCGGATTTGCGACTCGCAAATTGCGAGTCGCAAATCTGAACCTACCTACATGTGGCCCCAAATTCTTAAAGAAAGTCACAAAAGTGCACCCATGGTATATGTCGTACCCCTTTAAAATATTTGTGAACTGTATTTTAGCATGGGTAAATACGCATGTGTAGATTTGCTCATGTGAAAATCTTTTGAGCATTTGCAAGTTCATTTTCCCTCTGGCCACTTTCTTCCCAACCCTGGAAGAAGTTCTAATTCTGCCATTGTCGGGAGTAAATGTCCAACCTTTCTTATTATGGGAAAATATTAGAGAGAAGCTGGTGAAAATCTTTAAAACATTCAGGTTAGTAGGTTTGCAGACTCAAAGGCATTCAACCCCTGGAACTATTGCTTACTGCTTCCTCCAGGCCCAGGATGCAGATCTGCAGAAAGGTGGCAAAATAAGGAAATTGCTACAGTAGGGATTGAAACTGCAAGTATTCAAGCCCTACTATGGTAGTAGCCCTGGCATAATCAGAGAGGCTATTATCAGAGCTCTTACATAATGAGATTGCTGCCATAATTTGTCGCCACACTACATGGCACCAAAGGGACAAGTAGATCTTTTTACAGGACAAGTAGAATTGACAAGCAACCTGTCCCCTGGACAAGTAGATATTTTAATAAATTCCACACCCCTGCCTTTAAATCAGTGTCCTGCTTCAGGCTATGTGCTGGTTACGACAAGCAGTTTGTAACAGCTGACCAGTGTTCTTTCTGTGTATACTGAGTGGGAATCAGTCATTAAGTACACGTCTGTGTCTATGTGACCATTGGAACAGTCACACTGAAAAACTGGTGCACATGAAGACACAGGTGTCCCCATATTTTAGAAGTCTGCTTATTGGGGCTTGGAAAGTGGTGTCATGCAGAGTACTTCATTTTTTAATATGTAAGAGAGGTACTGTATGAAAAGGGCCCCCTGTCCAATATGGATCTCATCCCTACTAGCCAAACACACTACCTGGTGGTGATCCTTGAGCTGGAGAATGTTGTACCTTGTTTTGTTTAGCTCCAGTTACGGAGGTCCAGTGAAAGGCCAGTTGACACCCATCATTAGAAGGTTCAGTTGGGTCAGTCTCACTTCTCTCCTCCATACGGAAATACCTGCCAGCATTTGCTAAACATGAGCCATTGTCTTATGGGGTAGTGGTTATGATATGTTGCACTGAGCCATCCTGCACTCCTTCACTCAGCATATTTCAGTAGCTTAAGTCGTGTTCCATTTTCCTACTATTGAATGTAGTGGATTGCTTGGGAGAGGGACGCAGTGCTGGCATCTGTCATTAAGTACTTTGTTGGAAGTTCTAATGTAGCTTCCACATAAATCTGTTGCAGGTAAACCTGCTCTTGGAATTAAAGCCTTTTGACCCTTGGTCACATCTAGTGTGATCATGATAAACAATAATCTACGACTTATAGTTAACTGTGGCAGCAGGTGTTTTCCCAGCACCTGTTTCTGTCTCTCACATGCAGGCCGATAACCTGAGCAGGCTCCTTCTCTCACCCTTCTCTCATCCTACCCATGGACATGGGAGCTTACAAAGGCAGTCCTTCAATCCATATTTGATTTCTTTAGGACACAAAACACACATATTTTGCTACGAATGTGAGTGTAAAATGTGACAGCTTCCGCATGGAAGTATGCCTTTGTCTATAAGAAGCATTGTGTTGGTCTGGTCAATCAGGCATGGTTGTCAGGCATCGTGCTTCTTGCCCAAGGGGAGTCTTCCAGCTTTTCAGAAGGTAAGAAAGATTATCTGTTCACAAATGTGGAAGGATTCGCCATCCCTCTTAATAATGTCCTCAAGATATTTTTTATTATGCCTCTCTGTGCTTGTTTTTGTGTGTCTTTCCTGCGCTGCTGATGCAGTAGCCAAAATGTTAATGTAGGCAGGGCTCTACCTGTTCCATGCCAAGCATAACAGTTCTGGTTTTGTCTTTGCATTCTAGTAATTCGCATTTTTTACTTGAATAGTGAAGCAATTATCAGAATACAAAGAGCAACAGGCATTGGCAATGGATGGATTGGTGTGGGTGGGATGGATTGGTTTGGGGTGGGATGGATTGGAGTGGGGTGGGTTTGGGTGGATTAGATTGTAGGTTGGATTGATTGGGATGAGGTGTATTGGGTGGGGTAGATTGAACTGGATTGGTGTGGGGTGGACTAGATTGGTGTGGGGTGGATTGTGGTGGATTGAAGTGGGGTGAATTGGGTTTGAGTGGGGTGAATTGGAATGGGGCAAGTGGATTACATTGGAGTGGGGCAGATTAACATGGATTGGAGTGGGTTGTTTGGGATTGGAGTGGGGCCGGGTGGAGTGGTGCAGGTTGAAGTGGGGCAAATTGTAGTGGAGCAGGTTGTTTTGAATTAAAGTGGGGCAGATTGGAGTGGGGCACATTGAAATTGAAGAGGGCAGATTGTCTTGGATTGGAGTAAGACAGATTGTCTTGGATTGGAGTGGGGCAGATTGTTTTGGATTGGAGGGTATTAGATTGGAGTGAAGCAGATTGTTTTGGATTGGAATGGGGCAGACTGGAGTGGGGAGGATTGAAGTGGGACAGATTGCTTTGAATTGGAGTGGGCAGACTGGAGTAGGGCAGAATGTTTTGGATTGGAGTGAGGCAGATTGGAGTAGGGGGAATTGTATTAGGGTAGATTGGAGTGGAGTTGATTGGGTTTGTGGGGTGGTTTGAATGGGAGTGGGGTGAATTGGGATAGAGTGGGGTGGATTATATTGGGGTGAGGTGGATTGGATTTGAGCGGGGCAGGTTGGAGCGGGGCAGACTGTTTTGGATTGCAGCAGGGCAGATTGCAGTGGTGCAGACTTAGGTTGCTGCAGATTGCTGTGGATTGAGTGGGGCAGATTGCAGTGGTGCAGACTTTTAGGTTTAGGCAGATTGCTTGGATTGAGTGGGGCTGATGGTTTTGGATTGGGGTGGGGCTGATGGTTTTGGATTGGGGGGCTGATGGTTTTGGATTGGGCTGGGGCGGATTGTGCAGAGTATGTCGAAATGGAGTGGGGCAGATGGTGCAGAGTATGTTGAAATGGAGTGGGCAGATGGTTTTGGATTGGGGTAGGGTGGATTGTGCAGAGTATGTCGAAATGGAGTGGGGCAGATGGTTTTGAATTGGGGTGGGGCGGATTGTGCAGAGTATGTCAAAATGGAGTGGGGCAGATTAGATTGGAGTGGGTTGGGAGGATTGGAGAGGGGTGGGTTGGGCTGGATTGGGGGTGAGTGGCTTGGGGTGGATTGGTGTGGGGTAAATTGGGTTGGGTTGTAGTGGGGGCAGATTGAAGTGGGGTGGATTGGGGTGTACTGCATGATTATGTTTTGAAGCATCATTTTAGAAATTACACATAATAAAGAAACAACATTGCATTGCTATATTTCAAGCAAGACAATCTTTTGAGACGAGCGCCCACGAACAAAAACAAAATGAGTGGAAAGGGAGAAAAGACGATTTAGCAAAATAAAAGAAAGTTAGCACTTAAAAATAAAACTTTGCAATTGTGTTTGTCCTGCTGGTCATGTTATTGCCAGTCTCAAGCTTTCTGTTTGCAAGGCACTAGAAGTTAAAAAGAACAAAGTAGTACCTCGATCACATTGGGAGCAGTGGACGGGCACTAATTAAGTTGAATCATTCAGTGCTTTGCCCCTGTGCGACAGAGAGGAACGGAAATTATACCAGGCATGAAGTGGTTGAATTACGAGGCTGTAAAGACGATTGCCATGCATGCCAACAAATGGTGAGCGACAGGTGGGCGCCAAGCCCTTTACTGTACACATCTTAGTATCGCAAGTGAGACGCATGCACTCACAGGCTTGACCCTAAAACAGGACAAGATAAAACACTCCTGCCAGTTGGGGGAAATTTAAGAGTTCTGCTGTATTGTGAAATGGTTAATTATCAGTTTATGATGTAATGTTCTTGAATATTGCACCAATCTAAAGCCGTAGTCTTTTCCAGTATTCCAGGTTTACATTTTATATGAAAACATCTAATGTTAAATATTGTAGAACGATCAGTATCACTTGCATCAGCTTATAGGAAATCGTGCTTTCTGGGAAACGTCTGGGTTTAATTATGAAACAAAATTTGCAGTCTTTAAATATCATTGGTAAGCCATCCAAAATCTCCCTGGGAGAACCCTCTCTTGCAAGGCACACCGGACGCCCACTTCACCTTTTATCTTTCCAAAGTTGATAAAGTGAGTGCCAATGAGTTGAATAACAATAAACATCTGTGAGCGTTGCCTTACAAAACATTTTCAATATATGTAGATGCACCATTTGCCACTACATTTGCCCACAACTCCTCATTCTGAATCGCACCAGTTGGTTGACACACCTCTCCCCGAAGTTTGCATTTTGCACAGTGACTACTACTACTGCTGCTGCTGCACTTGGGCTGTGTTCTGTAATCTAGAGGTCTTGGTAGCTGCTAGGAAACACCTTACCAAGTTTCAATAGAAGAGCAAGTGGTTAAGATTTTTCAAGTAGTTGCAACCCAAGTGCTTGCATTTTATGTTTCATTTTATGCTTTTTCTATTATTCATGTAGAAGCTTTCTTCTTTAACTTGTCTGCAATCTCGGATACTACACAGATCAATCTTACAAGTAATTTCCGCAGAGAGCACAGACCACAAGTGTTTAAGGCACTAAGCCCCATTAGTCTAGGACTACACCTGGCTGCACTCGAGAGTCCTACAAAATAAGGAAAATAATCCCCGCTTATGTTTCTGTCAGAACACTGCGAACCTTACATTATGCCTATGGTCTGGCCTTGCAGAGATAATCTGAGCCAACTCTAATCGCACATCAACATACTGTCTACTCTACTTGAGGGAGCTTGGACAGGGTAAAGAGCGGGTTCCGAGCCCGGAACCATGGCACTCAGACTGTATTGAGAGCCATACAGAAAAATATCCGACCCCTGTAGACAAGGGGAATCAAGCTCTCCCGGCATCTCTCATGCATTGGCTGCAAAAGCAATGAATGGTCTCAGAAAAGAGAATCTAAATGCCTCCTCATGGATTTAGTCAGACGTCACTCTCACAAAGTCCTCAGAAAGATCAGTGAAGATATTGACAAGGACATCTGGGAAGTCAGTGTAGACATATGCAGTATAAATGTGAGTCAAGACTCCCCTTCAGACCTTTGGGAGACAGATCAGTTCACCACCACTATCAATCAACTAGAGGGACAGACTAAATCATTGCCAATTTGAAGATCTTGACTTGAAAGTAGGTGACAAAGAGACCTTATTTAGTTGTAACTCTGTAAGAGAGTACTGAAGGCTATGATATGATATGTAACCAGATGTCTTTGAGACATCTCAAAAGAGCAATCTGAATTCCATTTTGGCATCTAGAAAGTGCATAGAGTAGGCCTGTAGACGCAAAACAAAGATTGGACACATTAGAGATATTGTGGTGAAGCTCTATCATTACTATTGGATATTTGCCCTTTCTGCAGTCACCCTGAATTCTTTTGCCTTTTTGCTAATCCCCCACTAATTTTAGCATTTTGAAATTGGCATGCATTGGACTGGCATATCTAACTTAGCAATAAGTCCTTAGCGTATGCAACAGAGTGTACCCAGGCCCTGCAAGGCTGCACCACCTATGTGCCACCCACTTCAGTGACCCAGCAAACCTGTCTCCAAGTCTACCATTGTAGCCTGGCTGTGCATGTTTTAAACTGCCAGGGTGACCTGCCAAAATAAATCCTTTTTTGACAAGTCAAAACCTTCCTTATTAATATTAAAAAGTCACCCCTTAGTGGATCTTATTGCTCACAATGCAGGGTAAATGCTATTCAAAAGTAGAGTATGTAAAAGTTTACTATTCCACATGCCCTTATTGTAAAAAGCTATTTTCACTGTAGCAAAGTTGGCCGCTCCAAAGGAAAACACTGGGTTACTTTATTACATCTAATAGTCCTGATTTCGGCTTGGACTGTTTTTAGTAGTTTTTCAAAATCTGGTTCAATGGTAGGATCAAATTTTATATCACTAATAAGGAAAAGGTATGTTTAGAAAGTTAAATTTTCTGTTCCTGAAGTCCCTGGAAGCTAATCTCCATTTTTCTCTTCAGCTTCTAACATCCACTAATTATCATTTCAGTAGGTGTGAATGATATGCGAACTAGCTCCCAGTAAAGAGACAAATGGCCTTGGAAGGTGGTGTTATGCCCTTGGCAGGATGGCTTGTAAGTTGGGCCCAGGAACATGATAACTTCAAAGAAGTCATCCCTGTCATTGTCATAAGCAGATATAGCTAACATTCAGACCTGCACCCTTTTTGTCCCCTAGCCAGACATGCCTCAGTCACAGTGGGTTTCTTTTTGACATCAGTATCAAAACCTGCAGGACTGTTAAAACCCACTTGATGGGGCTGCTGGGGTTGTACATATCACACTTGGGGCACACTTCATCTTCAGCTAGAGCACAACGCTGAAACAAGTCCAGTGTAGCCAAAGACTTTCGCCATCTTGAGAATGCCCAAAGTGGGTAGAGTTAGCCCGTGAGCCTTTACCCTCAATGGTTGGGGCATTCCTAGGGGTAAGTTGCACCAACAAGCTTTTGCTAGGCATAACCGTGGCATCTCAAGGCACCCACTTCAGAACACTCCTGGACCTAGGGGAGATCAGAAGAGGACTGAACCTGCTGTCCGAGACGAGTGTATAAGACTGGGCCTACGGTCCCTCTTTTACCTAGCCTGTGGCAACTGGACCTGGACTGGATCTGCCTATGGGCATCTGCCTACCACACTGTGAGTCTAAGTGCCTCCCCTGAGAACATGGGGGTGGGAGGGGGGGAGCTTTAGAAGTGTATTTCTGTTGTGAATTGGTACTTAAAGAACTATAATCAGAAGGTAAAATCTTTGACCAGGATGAACTTGTCATGGTTCTGACTCCATTGCATTCAGCATCAAATTGCGCCTTGGTCCTGTTCTACTGCGATGATTGGCACTCTTGATTCTATTTCTGCTTAAAACTTTAAAAATCCATCTCCAGTTCCTCTTATTGGAATTTTGTTGATCATGTATATTAAATTTTACTCTCTTTTTCTGATTCATTTGGGGATTTTTCTTGTTTTATATTTTGACTGTTAATAATAGTACCTAAATACTTTACACATTTCCTTCAAGTTAGGCTGGTTTTGTCCGTGCCACAGCTACCAGTGGGTTGAGTTCAGGTTTATTTAGTGACTTTATTGGTTCACCCTGACAGGGATTGGGGTTATTACTTGAGGTGGGTAATTATCCCCCCTCAACTAAGGACCCAAATTCGTCAGGTCATTGAAGGCAATTCAATACTGTGACAGCACTGTTGCTGTGTACCTGACATAATACACACATATACCTATTATTTGACACTAGCAAAACACCAGATTCTTAATAGATAGATCATACCAGAGGGGATACAATTCTGCTTGAAGGACAACTAATTAAAAATCTCCTATCTGGAATAAGGTATGGCGTTGCTCAGAATAATAAGAACCAAGATAATCTTCCTTATCTCTGTCATCAGATGTGTCACAGAACCTTGAAAGAGACAGTATAGGACAAGGTTCAACGAGAGCCCCCAGGAAGAAGTAAAAGATTTGATATGCCTTTACAAATATTGCCAAGGTCAGTCTCCTCCTGCAGTATCTGACAAAGTGTCCACTTTCTCCATGGAGCTAGCAGACTATAACATCAGTTAGTGTAACCTCTAATGTGGAAGATGTGCCCATAGTGAGGATGTTGGGGATACATTTTTGGGAGAGCCTTTGAAAGAGGAAGCTCACTAATTAAAATAATATGTAGGCTTATGATGCCCGTCTCTTTTGCAGTTGGAACCACCAAAAGGGGAGGGTTGGTGGATCTGCTCAAGAGAAGATATGTTCATTAATTGAATTCTGGTTTTCATTTCACTCGACAAATAGGTGCAAACCTCTAGGGTCCACAACAGGTCGCAAAGAGGGCCATGCAGAGAGGTGAATGGCGGTTCCACTGGGACCATTTTTGAGTTCAGAACACATGTTTTTGCATTTGGAGTTTACACTATTAGGTTGGGTACATTCCTAGATGTCAGTGAATTCAGCAGCCTTGAAGGATACAGAACACATAGCTGACTTAATTTCAGGTTAATATATTTGGTTAATGTGAGGGCTCTGACTTACTTCAGCAAAGAACCAGGGTATGGAGATATCCTAAATCAAAAACCAAGACGTCATATTCCTACAAGAGACCCATATAATGATAACTCAACAATTTAGGAAGAAACACAGGTCACATCCCTAGCAACGTTTGGCTTCTGCTGACACAAAAACAGTGAGTTGTGATCATATGTAAACATGTCTTGGTTGCAAAAGCTGGTAAAATACATAGCGGCTCAGCAGTGAGATTAATAGAGGGTACACTGGAAATTCAGGGGAACAAAATTACGTACCAGTCTGTTTATCCCAACACAATGCATAGAGTTCCTGAGTAGGCTGATGAGATATGTAGTGGGAGAAGTGGAGGCTAAAATAATGCTGGCTGGAGACTTCACCATAGTGTGGGATGCTGGGTATAATGGCACTACACACTTCTCACTAAGTGCAAAAGTTAGGTGAGTAGTTCTCTTCCTTTATGCTGGACAGATTTTCTAGTCACTTTTTTTCTTTACAAAGCCGACTCTTGCATCTGTCAGCCCAGGCTGGTTTCCTATCTGCAGGACAGAGCCTGATCTAAACTATCTAAGTTAATACATGCTAAAGACTTTAGCTAGCCTGTTGTAGGGAATCAGGACTGTGCTACGCTGGGTGACTTGGATGATTCCTATGCAGCCTATGTGAACAGTATCACAGCGGCCTTAGATACTCATTCCAGTAAAGAGATTGCCTATCCCATGCTGACATTCCACTCCTTGGTATACTGACACCTTGAAGCATCTTAAACTTGCATGTAAGAAACACGAGAAAAAGTGGCGCAGCTATAATAATATGTTGAAAATCATCTTAAAGAAAGCACTACAGGAATACAAAAAAGAGATTGGTAAAGCCAAAGCAAGTTACTATGATGATGATATTTTGGCGACTCCCTACAAAACCAAAAAGGTTTTTGATATAGTGCTCAGTATTTCCAATCCAGACTGCGCAAGTCAAAAAGTAATCCTGTCGCAGGAGCTTTGTGAGGAACTTTCTTCCTTTTTTGAGGACAAAATTGTTAAGATCTTGGCGCCTATTGCTGCGCCTTGTTCTTCTTCTGTCGCTAGTACTAAGTACTATTCGTCTAGTAGTTGATTTTCCTCAATGTCAATTTCCTCAATTTCCCCAGAGTCATTATTGGAAGTTGGGGACTTCCAGCCTTGGTCATTTCTATCATTTGAACTTCAAAACAATACAAAAAATGCTCAAATATTAAAATATTTGTTTAATTCACTATCGGATGTAGAAACGTCTTCACATTTTCAGTTTTGCTTCTTCAATCCTATATGCTTTATTAATTTTTACTTTATTAATTTTAATATTATTTGAATATGTAAAACTGTTGCGGACCCCATGACTAGGGTTCGCGGGATCCCCATGGGCCCTCATACCACAGGTTAGGAACCACTACCTTAGAGTGTGGAAAGTAGAAGGCTATTTGCTAAGGGAACCAAGCTGAAGAGCTCAAATGCAGTTGGTAGTACATTCATATTTTAAAGAGAAGGCGTCAGGGTACAACCCTCAATGTGCAATGGCATGCCTTTACAGTGCCTGAAAGAGGACTGCAATAGCATTGAGGTGAGGGGGTAATGGAGAGCAGAAACATATCTAGTCCAAACTTGCTTCAGAATTTGTAAAGCTGAAAAAAGACACAAGGAAACTCACAACAGCAAGACACAAGAACCATAGTGGAGCTAAAAGGATTTTTGAATAACATTTTAGTGAACAGAGCTGAGTTGTCACTCATAAAACTAAATCAGACCTTTTTTGACAAAGGTAATAAGACAGAATTTTCACATGACTCTGCACACACCTACTGACTAAAAGTTGGGTGACAAATGAGAAAACGAAACGAAACCTTTTCCCATCATTATCCGGGCGCTTTATCTAAATAAAAAATATGAAAGCAGTGACATGATTCCTGAAGAATCTCGCAAACCGAACTCTAACCTCTGAAAGGCAGAGTGATTTAGACAAACCTGTTGAGCCGACAGAAGTGCTGCAGGCTTCATAATAGCTGCCTCTTAATAAATCGTCATGCCCAGATGAGTTCACAGGCCAGATTTATAAAATCTTTGCAGGTCACTTGATGGCCCCACAGGCGAACCTGTTCAGTTAATTCTTGCAAACTGGAGCTGTCACGCCTATAATTCAAGAGGCAGACGTTTTTGATCCCCAAACTGAGTAAATATAATACAGACTGAAGAGCATGTAAACACATTGCACTTTTAAATGTGGATACAAAACTTTTCACTTGAGTTCTTTCAAAGACCTAGATAAAATACTCCCTTACCTCATCGAGCCTGATCATGTCAGCTTTGTGAAAGTCCAACAAGTGCAAGAAAATGTAAGAAAGATTTGTCATTGGGTTCACAAAATACGAAGGGGAACAATCCCAGTTCTTTTAATGTCTTTAGATGCAGAGAAAGTATTTGACAGGCTGTATTAGATAACATCAGACTGGGGCCTCGAGTCAGTTTTGGGTAATAGCCAAATACTAAGGCCAACAGCTAGGATCGGAGTCAGGGGCCTCCTACAGCAGATTTGCATGCTTAAGAGGGGAACCAGCAAGGCCTACCCTGTGTCGCCTTTTATTCTCGCTCTTAATCAAACCCATGGACATTAAAATCTGGCCCTCCCTTGATGTAACAGAAGCAAAATTCAGTAGTGTTGAGCACAAAATTTATCTTTTCTATAAGACGTCCTTCTGTCTGTGGCTGAAGCCAACTCATTGATTTAAGCAGCCATGCAGGTTTTAACAGAATTCAAGGAGGACTTGGGTTTCAGAAAGAGGGCAAATTGGAGATCCTGAATATTTCTGCATCCCAAGAGATAGATCCTGCATTGATCTTGTTGATCTCTCTATATTGGACCTCAATTAAACACCTGGATGTCAAGCTTAAAGACCAGATGGAGGGATGGCACGCATCAAGTTGGTGCTCTGCGGAATCCAAAACCATGGTAAATTTAGCAAGATTACAGCTGCCTTTTATCTGGCAGGATCTCATTAATGTTATCAAGAGGAATGTACTTTTGTGATTGCTCTATTTATTTGAGTAACTCCCCAAACCCACTCCTGTTACTGAATTGAAGGCCCTGCAAGAAGACATATTAAGGTTTATATTGGTATGCAGTGGAAAGGGGCAAGGATGCTAAAAAGGGCAAGGGCTAAAAAGATTCAACCCCCCTGCGGGTAAATGGGGATTGTGGAGGAGTTCACATTCCCTAATACTATCCGATACTAGGAAGCTGCAGATCTGTGCTTCATCGTTGAAGTGTCAGCCAGAGAGACAGAATAAGGTGGCTTCTAATAGAGCAGACTCTAGCAATAAGACCCATTTGGGAGGTACTTTGGCTGAGGAGGGATTTCCTTCATCAAAGTCCATACCCATCAAATTACTTGGACGGTATTGGGCATTTTGAATTAATTAGCAATCAGTAGAAGCCTTACTACATTCCTATTACTCTACACACTTATTAGTTTTAATTCCCCTTCTACCCAGGCAAGGGGGAGAGGGGGCAGATGTGTGATATGACTAAAGTGAGACTGACGTGTGTAGAAGGATATATCTGAGAAAAAGCAGGTCAAGATATTTGAAGCATGCAAAACAGACTTTCATGTAGAGGAGCAGTATAAGGCTACAGAATCTGCAAATAGGCCCATTTAACAAATGGAGATCTTCCTGCACACCTCTCTTGAACAAATTTTGAAGCGAGAACTCCAGGGGGTAGACACATTTTTGATAACAATAAGAACGCTGTCTGGAGGGATATACCCAGATACTTACAAACATATTTCATACAGGAAAAAACATATAAGCTTATCTTCGACTGGTATCTAACTCCATTTCTACTCATATGGATATGTGTAGTGCAGTGGATAAAAGGTGCTTGGAGTCATAGTACCAGGAGTCGAAACATCCTTACATATCTGATGGGACAACGTCTTTTTACATATGTTTTGGAAATGAATTATGAGTCCTGTAGCAGGCACAGGTGGAAGCATTAATATACTGGCCACTGAAGCAATCCTACTAAATTACAGAGCTAGGCAATAGTAAGCAGAAGTAAATCTGAGTTGTGTTGCGTCAAATGTTAGTTGTAGTTAGACAACTCATTGCAGCCTACCTGTAAAGTCCTGACACAACATCAGTAAGGCAGCAGGTACAAAATCTTTGACAGCTCCTAGCCCTTCACAAGATCACCTTCGTTCTGCATCAGCAAAAGCAAGCAATTTGATGAGGTTAGGCAACATTTGTTTCATAATTTGGTACAAAGATTGGTGGCGAGTGAGGATACTCCAGCTATTTGACTTCTGTGAGATGGGAATCGGAAGGATTGGGTTGAGTTGAGTCAACTCACAACTTCTATCGAAGGATGGTGTAGGTATTGTATCGGAGGGTGGTGGGAGAGGTGGTGGATTTGGATTAAATAGCTTTGAAGACATTACACAATTGTCCTGTTAGTTGTGACAAATTTGTGTCACTTATATTTAGAGGATGGCTCTGGGGCGAAGGCTCAATACCTCCGAACACTAGGAACCTGTTTAATGATTGGTGTTAACATTTGATGCAATATTTTTGGACTGTTTAAACTCTGATAAAAGGCTTAAAATCTGCCATTCCTGATAGGTGTATTGACCCACCACTCACTTCTGTAAGTTTACCGTTTTTTGTTTTTTTTTGTTTCAAAAACTTTGTCTTGTTTTTTTCTTATGATCCAGTGAAGGTTACATCTGTATTCTGTGTTTTTTTTATGCATTATTTGAGATCTCACTGTAAAAACATTGTCAAACTATGTGGCTTTATGGTTTTGTTTGATGTGGAATGTTTCAGGTGAAACTGTGTCCCTAGTGGATGTAGACATCTCTCAACGAGGACTGAGCTCCTTGCACCCTCCCACTCCTCCACCGCCACCCCGGAGAAGTCTCAGCCTGCTTGGTACTTCTTTAATTTGCATTATGTTTTTAAAATAGCTTTGAACTTGTTGTCAAAGAGGTTGTATGAGAAAAATATATTGTCATGCCCAGGTTTTTGTTATTTTAAGTACCTGTAAGTGGAACCAAAATACAGTTGTGTAATACATATAGTTTTTGAAATAATCTATTTCCAGTGTAGAGTCTATTTTAGACACGTTTGTTGTTGCAACATTGCAGGGGTGGGTAGGTGTGTGTGTGTGGGTGTGGCTGGGTGAGTGGGGGGGGTAAGTGTGTGTTTTTCACTGCCAGGGGGCCCACAAAGTTCCCGATTATTTTCAACCTGACTGCTGTTGAGGATTATCACAACTTTTATCCAGTCATATTCATGTAACATGTTGCCCCTTGTTCTCACCCGCTGTAAGCCTGTTTTTCTTTTCTTTTATTTAATCATATTAAGAAGTTGTATAACACATTGGGTTATATGAGGTATAAAGAAAGACAGTAGTGTTGAGGTGTACCCTCCCGGTTTCTCTTGCTTTGCCTATGTAATGGCCAGCACTGGCACAGTTCTGTAATTTCTTGCTTTCTCCTTTCATTCTAGGCACTGTCTCTTTCCACTCTTACTCCTCTCTTCTTTCTTTCAGATGATATCAGCGGGACGCAGCCTACTTCCGTCCTAGTGGGTCCGATGGGTTCTTCTCTTCAGTCTTTCCCCTTACCACCACCTCCTCCACCCCATGCCCCAGGTCAGAACAGCTTAGGTTCACAGACTCGAGGTTTACATCTAGGTTTTCTGTGGGTATACATTGTCAGACCACAGCTGAATTATTTGGTGTCCTTTGAGAACACACCAGCTGCTCAGTGTGAGCAATGGTGCTGGTTCCTCTGACGTTTGAAGCATATAAGCTGCATCCTATTGTATGACATTGCACATCAGGAAGCATTTCTTGAATTATTTAACTGTGCGCTTTAATAGTAGGCCATGACTCCTGAGTGTTTGTGAATGACTGCACAGTGGGTGGGAAAGGTCTCCTGCTAATAGTTGCTTTGTGACTTTCTTCTTTGTAGATGCTTTTCCTAGAGTTGTCCCCAGCAGGCCAGCTGAGACTATCCAGAGTCAGCTTGTACAGCAACTTCAGTGCCCGCTGTACAGACAGGATTCCAGCAGTTTTGCTGCCAGCCTTCGGGAACTTGAAAAGGTAAGGAATCTGAGTTCAGCACGTATTGGGCAGTATTTTGAGACTCTAGTGCTGAAGAAGAACTGATATGCTCACTAAATGCAGGAGAATCAAGGCAGTCCACATAATCAAACAAGCATTTTCAATGCAACGGGGCTCACATTTGCTCGAGTTGGAGCTATTTGCGTTGTAAACTCCTAACCTAACTTTTCCTGCCACACAAATGAAAAGAAAAAAAACACAGCGCGACCGCACTATGTAAAATGCAGCGCAATCGCGCTGCGGGGAAAATGAACAGATAAAGTAGTCCAGAAACCAGGCTCAAAACATCGATCCTCGTATGTTTCTAGTAGTTTACCGGTGCTGTGTAGGCGGGCTAAAGACCGGGAAAGGCATGACGGATGCATGCCTTTCACAAATGAAACCAACCAATGAAAGAGACTGACGTGACCTGGGCGTGGTTTGAAGCCCATAAAAATGGTACCAGTTGCTACTGGAGTAAGGTAATTATGTGTTTTAGTGTTACCTGTCAGACAGTGGTTGTGTTCTCAGTCTTTCAGTTGCCTGGAGGAGAGGCGGTTTGAGTCCCAGGTACAGACCAAAGCAGTTTTAGACAACATGGTGACCAAGGCAGATGACTCGGTTGTGCAACCCCATGCACAACAGTCACCTCCACACCCCCCACCTTAATTCCTGGTTAGGAAATGTAATGTAAATACATTTATGGGATATAAAATTATCCATGTTTGTAATAGAAAGATTGAATTACCTTGAAATTCAAGCACATCTATAATAAGTAAAAGCCTCAAATTCCATAAAACAAAATAACAATCAGAAATGTATGTTAACTATCTATGAATCACAGTCTAAACAAAGGGTGCTGTTAGTTACTGCAAACATTTTTTGCAGCTTGTGTGTTGTAGATTGGCATGCTTTTACCTGTTGCTGATAGTTACTGAGGGCCTGATTTAGATATTGGCGGATGGGTTACTCAGTCAACGGAAATCCTGTCTGTTGAAATTTAATCCCAGAGGAAATAATGGGATTTAGATTTTGGCGGACGGAATATCTGTCACCCTTATGACGGGTAACCCGTCCGCCTATATCTAAATCAGGCCCTTAGTTAGGTAAGTAACGTTTTGTATCCATTCCACAGTCAATTGACAAAATATCGAAAACTTCTGTAAAATGTTAATCCGGGTTTTTAAATGAAGATACCTGAAAAAGAGTGTAAAATTCTGTCTGACCTTTTATGGATCAAATCTGTTTATTATTTTGAACGTACAAACATACCAAAAAAACATCATATCACAGGGCTGCGAAAAGAGAAAAATCTCATGCAGTAAGAACTCAAGGCTACAGATAACGTCCCTCCAATTAGTCCCGCATCATGCCCGAAAGGACATCACCGCCCGCCCCTCCCTTACAGTCCAGCGAGCATCCAGGCAACGTCCAATATTCTTCAGACTGCAAGATCCCCTCATGGGCCCCGTGTAAACACAAAAATAAACACATACCAACAATGCTTCCCCTCCAGCCCCTGTGACATCTTAGCTTATCTCCACTCCTCTGGTCCTCCCTCTCACTCACCTAATGGTTACCATCTCAGACATCCTTCCCCCCTAATGTCTAACTAGAGTTCAAGTTAGCCTCAAGACTCTCAAATAGGCCGGACATGTCAGCTCAGTAAATTCTGCGGATAGGATCCGAAGGAATGGCTTCCATAATTCACTAATTTCTCCCACCCGCTGCTGGGAAGCTAGGGTGAGTTTCTCCATAGCGAGGATAAACCACAGCTTCTGAAGCCAGGAGACATGTGTCGGAAGCCTATCCGTACCCCACAACGCCAGGATCAACTGTAACGCTGCATTAAGTGCCAGAGCCATCTGCCTCCATTTTAACGATCTCAAGGGAAAGGTAAGGGGATTGGGCAACCCCAACAGGATGTACGATGGGAATCGAGGGACCTTGGTATGGAACGCTGCATCTATATCATCTATAATGCCTGCCCAAAATCGATGGAGCTTGGGGCAGTGCCAAAGTAGATGTACAAGTGTACCTGTGGCCCCAACAAAGATCGGACTTAGCCTGATCCCATGCATGTACCCGCGCTGGAGTGTAATACCAATAGGAGGCCACTTTGTATGATGTCTCAGTCCCTGCTGCATTATAGGCTGTGTGGTAAATCCTATAGAATATGCTGTCCCATTCCTCATCTGAGAATTCCTTCTCCATCTCTCTCTCCCATCTTGACTGTCCCTTTGACTTAGGTGGGCGCTTCTCCCCCTGCAGAAGCCGATAAAGTTCTGAGATAACTCTTTTATCGTTCTTCTTTAGCAGCAGCCATTTCTCAAACGGTGTAGGAAGTTGGCTCTGTATGTGCTATTTCAAAGTAAGGAATAGCATGCACAGAGTCCAAGGGTTCCCCTTAGAGGTAAGATAGTGGCAAAAAGAGATAATACTAATGCTCTATTTTGTGGTAGTGTGGTCGAGCAATAGGCTTATCCAAGGAGTAGTGTTAAGCATTTGTTGTACATACACATAGACAATAAATGAGGTACACACACTCAGAGACAAATCCAGCCAATAGGTTTTTGTATAGAAAAATATCTTTTCTTAGTTTATTTTAAGAACCACAGGTTCAAATTTTACATGTAATATCTCATTCGAAAGGTATTGCAGGTAAGTACTTTAGGAACTTCAAATCATCAAAATTGCATGTATACTTTTCAAGTTATTCACAAATAGCTGTTTTAAAAGTGGACACTTAGTGCAATTTTCACAGTTCCTAGGGGAGGTAAGTATTTGTTAGGTTAACCAGGTAAGTAAGACACTTACAGGGCTTAGTTCTTGGTCCAAGGTAGCCCACCGTTGGGGGTTCAGAGCAACCCCAAAGTCACCACACCAGCAGCTCAGGGCCGGTCAGGTGCAGAGTTCAAAGTGGTGCCCAAAACACATAGGCTAGAATGGAGAGAAGGGGGTGCCCCGGTTCCGGTCTGCTTGCAGGTAAGTACCCGCGTCTTCGGAGGGCAGACCAGGGGGGTTTTGTAGGGCACCGGGGGGGACACAAGCCCACACAGAAATTTCACCCTCAGCGGCGCGGGGGCGGCCGGGTGCAGTGTAGAAACAGGCGTCGGGTTCGCAATGTTAGTCTATGAGAGATCTCGGGATCTCTTCAGCGCTGCAGGCAGGCAAGGGGGGGGTTCCTCGGGGAAACCTCCACTTGGGCAAGGGAGAGGGACTCCTGGGGGTCACTTCTCCAGTGAAAGTCCGGTCCTTCAGGTCCTGGGGGCTGCGGGTGCAGGGTCTCTCCCAGGTGTCGGGACTTTGGATTCAAAGAGTCGCGGTCAGGGGAAGCCTCGGGATTCCCTCTGCAGGCGGCGCTGTGGGGGCTCAGGGGGGACAGGTTTTGGTACTCACAGTATCAGAGTAGTCCTGGGGTCCCTCCTGAGGTGTTGGATCTCCACCAGCCGAGTCGGGGTCGCCGGGTGCAGTGTTGCAAGTCTCACGCTTCTTGCGGGGAGCTTGCAGGGTTCTTTAAAGCTGCTGGAAACAAAGTTGCAGCTTTTCTTGGAGCAGGTCCGCTGTCCTCGGGAGTTTCTTGTCTTTTCGAAGCAGGGGCAGTCCTCAGAGGATGTCGAGGTCGCTGGTCCCTTTGGAAGGCGTCGCTGGAGCAGGATCTTTGGAAGGCAGGAGACAGGCCGGTGAGTTTCTGGAGCCAAGGCAGTTGTCGTCTTCTGGTCTTCCTCTGCAGGGGTTTTCAGCTAGGCAGTCCTTCTTCTTGTAGTTGCAGGAATCTAATTTTCTAGGGTTCAGGGTAGCCCTTAAATACTAAATTTAAGGGCGTGTTTAGGTCTGGGGGGTTAGTAGCCAATGGCTACTAGCCCTGAGGGTGGGTACACCCTCTTTGTGCCTCCTCCCAAGGGGAGGGGGTCACAATCCTAACCCTATTGGGGGAATCCTCCATCTGCAAGATGGAGGATTTCTAAAAGTTAGAGTCACCTCAGCTCAGGACACCTTAGGGGCTGTCCTGACTGGCCAGTGACTCCTCCTTGTTTTTCTCATTATTTTCTCCGGCCTTGCCGCCAAAAGTGGGGCCTGGCCGGAGGGGGCGGGCAACTCCACTAGCTGGAGTGTCCTGCTGGGTTGGCACAAAGGAGGTGAGCCTTTGAGGCTCACCGCCAGGTGTGACAATTCCTGCCCGGGGGAGGTGTTAGCATCTCCACCCAGTGCAGGCTTTGTTACTGGCCTCAGAGTGACAAAGGCACTCTCCCCATGGGGCCAGCAACATGTCTCGGTTTGTGGCAGGCTGCTAAAACTAGTCAGCCTACACAGATAGTCGGTTAAGTTTCAGGGGGCACCTCTAAGGTGCCCTCTGGGGTGTATTTTACAATAAAATGTACACTGGCATCAGTGTGCATTTATTGTGCTGAGAAGTTTGATACCAAACTTCCCAGTTTTCAGTGTAGCCATTATGGTGCTGTGGAGTTCGTGTTTGACAGACTCCCAGACCATATACTCTTATGGCTACCCTGCACTTACAATGTCTAAGGTTTTGTTTGGACACTGTAGGGGTACCATGCTCATGCACTGGTACCCTCACCTATGGTATAGTGCACCCTGCCTTAGGGCTGTAAGGCCTGCTAGAGGGGTGTCTTACCTATACTGCATAGGCAGTGAGAGGCTGGCATGGCACCCTGAGGGGAGTGCCATGTCGACTTACTCGTTTTGTCCTCACTAGCACACACAAGCTGGCAAGCAGTGTGTCTGTGCTGAGTGAGAGGTCTCCAGGGTGGCATAAGACATGCTGCAGCCCTTAGAGACCTTCCTTGGCATCAGGGCCCTTGGTACTAGAAGTACCAGTTACAAGGGACTTATCTGGATGCCAGGGTCTGCCAATTGTGGATACAAAAGTACAGGTTAGGGAAAGAACACTGGTGCTGGGGCCTGGTTAGCAGGCCTCAGCACACTTTCAATTGTAAACATAGCATCAGCAAAGGCAAAAAGTCAGGGGGCAACCATGCCAAGGAGGCATTTCCTTACACAACCCCCCCCCAAACGAAAGAGGATGAGACTAACCTTTCCCAAGAGAGTCTTCATTTTCTAAGTGGAAGAACCTGGAAAGGCCATCTGCATTGGCATGGGCAGTCCCAGGTCTGTGTTCCACTATAAAGTCCATTCCCTGTAGGGAGATGGACCACCTCAACAGTTTAGGATTTTCACCTTTCATTTGCATCAGCCATTTGAGAGGTCTGTGGTCAGTTTGAACTAGGAAGTGAGTCCCAAAGAGGTATGGTCTCAGCTTCTTCAGGGACCAAACCACAGCAAAGGCCTCCCTCTCAATGGCACTCCAACGCTGCTCCCTGGGGAGTAACCTCCTGCTAATGAAAGCAACAGGCTGGTCAAGGCCATCATCATTTGTTTGGGACAAAACTGCCCCTATCCCATGTTCAGAGGCATCAGTCTGCACAATGAACTGCTTAGAATAATCTGGAGCTTTTAGAACTGGTGCTGAGCACATTGCTTGTTTCAGGGTGTCAAAGGCCTGTTGGCATTCCACAGTCCAGTTCACTTTCTTGGGCATTTTCTTGGAGGTGAGTTCAGTGAGGGCTGTCACAATGGATCCATATCCCTTCACAAACCTCCTGTAATACCCAGTCAAGCCAAGGAATGCCCTGACTTGAGTCTGGGTTTTTGGAGCTACCCAGTCCAGAATAGTCTGGATCTTGGGTTGGAGTGGCTGAACCTGGCCTCCACCTACAAGGTGTCCCAAGTAAACCACAGTTCCCTGCCCTATCTGGCATTTGGATGCCTTGATAGAGAGGCCTGCAGATTGCAGAGCCTTCAAAACCTTCTTCAGGTGGACCAGGTGATCCTGCCAGGTGGAGCTAAAGACAGCAATATCATCAAGATAAGCTGTGCTAAAGGACTCCAAGCCAGCAAGGACTTGATTCACCAACCTTTGGAAGGTGGCAGGGGCATTCTTTAAACCAAAGGGCATAACAGTAAACTGATAATGCCCATCAGGTGTGGAGAATGCTGTTTTCTCTTTTGCTCCAGGTGCCATTTTTATTTGCCAGTACCCTGCTGTCAAGTCAAAGGTACTTAGGAATTTGGCAGCACCTAATTTGTCTATGAGCTCATCAGCTCTTGGAATTGGATGGGCATCTGTCTTGGTGACAGAATTGAGCCCTCTGGAGTCCACTCAAAACCTCATCTCTTTCTTTCCATCTTTGGTGTGAGGTTTGGGGACTAAGACCACTGGGCTAGCCCAGGGGCTGTCAGAGCGCTCAATCACTCCCAATTCCAGCATCTTGTGGACTTCCACCTTGATGCTTTCCTTAACATGGTCAGACTGTCTAAAGATTTTGTTCTTGACAGGCATGCTGTCTCCTGTGTCCACATCATGGGTACACAGGTGTGTCTGACCAGGGGTTAAGGAGAAGAGTTCAGGAAACTGTTGTAGGACTCTCCTACAATCAGCTTGCTGTTGACCAGAGAGGGTGTCTGAGTAGATCACTCCATCTACTGTGCCATCTTTTGGGTCTGATGACAGAAGATCAGGGAGAGGTTCACTCTCTGCCTCCTGATCCTCATCTGTTACCATCAACAGATTCACATCAGCCCTGTCATGGAAGAGCTTAAGGCGGTTCACATGGATCACCCTCTTGGGGCTCCTGCCTGTGCCCAGGTCCACCAGGTAGGTGACCTGACTCTTCCTTTCTAGTACTGGGTAAGGGCCACTCCATTTGTCCTGGAGTGCCCTGGGAGCCACAGGCTCCAGAACCCAGACTTTCTGCCCTGGTTGGAACTCAACCAGTGCAGCCTTTTGGTCATACCAAAACTTCTGGAGCTGTTGGCTGGCCTCAAGGTTTTTGGTTGCCTTTTCCATGTACTCTGCCATTCTAGAGCGAAGGCCAAGTACATAGTCCACTATGTCCTGTTTAGGCTCATGGAGAGGTCTCTCCCAGCCTTCTTTAACAAGGGCAAGTGGTCCCCTTACAGGATGACCAAACAGAAGTTCAAAGGGTGAGAATCCTACTCCCTTCTGTGGCACCTCTCTGTAAGCGAAAAGCAGACATGGCAAGAGGACATCCCATCTCCTTTTGAGTTTTTCTGGGAGCCCCATGATCATGCCTTTTAATGTCTTGTTGAATCTCTAAACCAAGCCATTAGTTTGGGGATGGTATGGTGTAGTGAATTTATAAGTCACTCCACACTCATTCCACATGTGCTTTAGGTATGCTGACATGAAGTTGGTACCTCTGTCAGACACCACCTCCTTAGGGAAACCCACTCTGGTAAAGATACCAATGAGGGCCTTGGCTACTGCAGGGGCAGTAGTCGACCTAAGGGGAATAGCTTCAGGATACCTGGTAGCATGATCCACTACTACCAGGATATACATATTTCCTGAGGCTGTGGGAGGTTCTAGTGGACCAACTATGTCCACACCCACTCTTTCAAAGGGAACCCCCACCACTGGAAGTGGAATGAGGGGGGCCTTTGGATGCCCACCTGTCTTACCACTGGCTTGACAGGTGGGGCAGGAGAGGCAAAACTCCTTAACCATGTTGGACATATTGGGCCAGTAGAAGTGGTTGACTAACCTCTCCCACGTCTTGGTTTGTCCCAAATGTCCAGCAAGGGGAATGTCATGGGCCAATGTTAGGATGAACTTCCTGAACAGCTGAGGCACTACCACTCTCCTAGTGGCACCAGGTTTGGGGTCTCTGGCCTCAGTGTACAGGAGTCCATCTTCCCAATAGACCCTATGCGTTCCATTTTTCTTGCCTTTGGACTCTTCAGCAGCTTGCTGCCTAAGGCCTTCAAGAGAGGGACAGGTTTCTTGTCCCTTACACAGCTCCTCCCTTGAGGGTCCCCCTGGGCCTAAGAGCTCAACCTGATAAGGTTCAAGCTCCAAAGGCTCAGTTCCCTCAGAGGGCAGAACTTCTTCCTGAGAAGAGAGGTTCCCTTTCTTTTGCTGTGTTGTAGTTGGTTTCCCAACTGACTTTCCTGTTCTCTTGGTAGGCTGGGCCATTCTTCCAGACTCCAGCTCTACTTGTTCACCCTGTGCCTTGCATTGTGCTCTTGTTTTCACACACACCAGTTCAGGGATACCCAGCATTGCTGCATGGGTTTTTAGTTCTACCTCAGCCCATGCTGAGGACTCCAGGTCATTTCCAAGCAGACAGTCCACTGGGATATTTGAGGAGACCACCACCTGTTTCAGGCCATTGACCCCTCCCCATTCTAAAGTAACCATTGCCATGGGATGTACTTTTCTCTGATTGTCAGCGTTGGTGACTGTGTAGGTTTTTCCAGTCAGGTATTGGCCAGGGGAAACCAGTTTCTCTGTCACCATGGTGACACTGGCACCTGTATCCCTCAGGCCCTCTATTCTAGTCCCATTAATTAAGAGTTGCTGTCTGTATTTTTGCATGTTAGGCGGCCAGACAGCTAGTGTGGCTAAATCCACCCCACCCTCAGAAACTAGAATAGCTTCAGTGTGGACCCTGATTTGCTCTGGGCACACTGTTGATCCCACTTGGAGACTAGCCATACCAGTGTTACCTGGATGGGAGTTTGGAGTGGAACCTTTCTTGGGACAGGCCTTGTCTCCAGTTTGGTGTCCATGCTGTTTACAGCTATGACACCAGGCCTTTTTGGGATCAAAGTTTTTACCCTTGTACCCATTGTTTTGTGAAGAGGCTCTGGGCCCACCCTCCTGTGCAGGTTTTTGGGGGCCTGTAGAAGACTCTTTACTATTTTTAGTTTTGGTTGTCTCATCACCCTTCCCCTGGGGAGTCTTTGTGACCCCTTTCTTTTGGTCACCCCCTGTTGAAGTCTTGGACACCCTTGTCTTGACCCAATGGTCCGCCTTCTTTCCCAATTCTTGGGGAGAAATTGGTCCTAGGTCTACCAGATGCTGATGCAGTTTATCATTGAAACAATTACTCAATAGGTGTTCTTTCACAAATAAATTGTACAGCCCATCATAATTACTTACACCACTGCCTTGAATCCAACCATCTAGTGTTTTCACTGAGTAGTCAACAAAGTCAACCCAGGTCTGGCTCGAGGATTTTTGAGCCCCCCTGAACCTAATCCTGTACTCCTCAGTGGAGAATCCAAAGCCCTCAATCAGGGTACCCTTCATGAGGTCATAAGATTCTGCATCTTTTCCAGAGAGTGTGAGGAGTCTATCCCTACACTTTCCAGTGAACATTTCCCAAAGGAGAGCACCCCAGTGAGATCTGTTCACTTTTCTGGTTACACAAGCCCTCTCAAAAGCTGTGAACCACTTGGTGATGTCATCACCATCTTCATATTTTGTCACAATCCCTTTGGGGATTTTTAACATGTCAGGAGAATCTCTGACCCTATTTATATTGCTGCCACCATTGATG
Source organism: Pleurodeles waltl (assembly GCF_031143425.1). Classification (NCBI taxonomy): domain Eukaryota; kingdom Metazoa; phylum Chordata; class Amphibia; order Caudata; family Salamandridae; genus Pleurodeles; species Pleurodeles waltl. The sequence goes on along the minus strand of NC_090445.1, from coordinate 118,210,642 downwards.
GGTCCTAGGCCCATCTCTTGTCTTTCCCTTTCTATGGCTAGGAGCTGTCTCTCTAAAGCCAATCTTTTGGCCATCCTGGCTAACAGGAGGTCATCTTCACTGAGAGCATCCTCAGTGATTTCAGAAATGTGGGACCCTCCTGTGAGGGACTCACTATTTCTGACTAACACAGTTGGAGACAGGACTTGAGGGGTCCTGTTCTCCCTATTTAGGACTGGAGGAGGGACATTGGCCTCCAAGTCACTAATTTCTTCCTCTGTGAGGTCATCATCAGAGGGGTTGGCTTTTTCAAACTCTGCCAACAGCTCCTGGAGCTGAATTTTGGTAGGTCTGGAGCCAATGGTTATTTTTTTGATATTACAGAGAGACCTTAGCTCCCTCATCTTAAGATGGAGGTAAGGTGTGGTGTCGAGTTCCACCACCTGCATCTCTGTATCAGACATTATTCTGCTAAGAGTTGGAATACTTTTTTAAGAATCTAAAACTGTTTCTAGAATCTAATTCAAACTTTTAACAAACTTTTAAACTCTAAAAAGACAATGCTAAACAGGGACTTAACACACAAGGCCCTAGCAGGACTTTTAAGAATTTAGAAAACTTTCAAATTGCAAAAATGAATTTCTAATGACAATTTTGGAATTTGTCGTGTGATCAGGTATTGGCTGAGTAGTCCAGCAAATGCAAAGTCTTGTACCCCACCGCTGATCCACCAATGTCGGAAGTTGGCTCTGTATGTGCTATTTCAAAGTAAGGAATAGCATGCACAGAGTCCAAGGGTTCCCCTTAGAGGTAAGATAGTGGCAAAAAGAGATAATACTAATGCTCTATTTTGTGGTAGTGTGGTCGAGCAATAGGCTTATCCAAGGAGTAGTGTTAAGCATTTGTTGTACATACACATAGACAATAAATGAGGTACACACACTCAGAGACAAATCCAGCCAATAGGTTTTTGTATAGAAAAATATCTTTTCTTAGTTTATTTTAAGAACCACAGGTTCAAATTTTACATGTAATATCTCATTCGAAAGGTATTGCAGGTAAGTACTTTAGGAACTTCAAATCATCAAAATTGCATGTATACTTTTCAAGTTATTCACAAATAGCTGTTTTAAAAGTGGACACTTAGTGCAATTTTCACAGTTCCTAGGGGAGGTAAGTATTTGTTAGGTTAACCAGGTAAGTAAGACACTTACAGGGCTTAGTTCTTGGTCCAAGGTAGCCCACCGTTGGGGGTTCAGAGCAACCCCAAAGTCACCACACCAGCAGCTCAGGGCCGGTCAGGTGCAGAGTTCAAAGTGGTGCCCAAAACACATAGGCTAGAATGGAGAGAAGGGGGTGCCCCGGTTCCGGTCTGCTTGCAGGTAAGTACCCGCGTCTTCGGAGGGCAGACCAGGGGGGTTTTGTAGGGCACCGGGGGGGACACAAGCCCACACAGAAATTTCACCCTCAGCGGCGCGGGGGCGGCCGGGTGCAGTGTAGAAACAGGCGTCGGGTTCGCAATGTTAGTCTATGAGAGATCTCGGGATCTCTTCAGCGCTGCAGGCAGGCAAGGGGGGGGTTCCTCGGGGAAACCTCCACTTGGGCAAGGGAGAGGGACTCCTGGGGGTCACTTCTCCAGTGAAAGTCCGGTCCTTCAGGTCCTGGGGGCTGCGGGTGCAGGGTCTCTCCCAGGTGTCGGGACTTTGGATTCAAAGAGTCGCGGTCAGGGGAAGCCTCGGGATTCCCTCTGCAGGCGGCGCTGTGGGGGCTCAGGGGGGACAGGTTTTGGTACTCACAGTATCAGAGTAGTCCTGGGGTCCCTCCTGAGGTGTTGGATCTCCACCAGCCGAGTCGGGGTCGCCGGGTGCAGTGTTGCAAGTCTCACGCTTCTTGCGGGGAGCTTGCAGGGTTCTTTAAAGCTGCTGGAAACAAAGTTGCAGCTTTTCTTGGAGCAGGTCCGCTGTCCTCGGGAGTTTCTTGTCTTTTCGAAGCAGGGGCAGTCCTCAGAGGATGTCGAGGTCGCTGGTCCCTTTGGAAGGCGTCGCTGGAGCAGGATCTTTGGAAGGCAGGAGACAGGCCGGTGAGTTTCTGGAGCCAAGGCAGTTGTCGTCTTCTGGTCTTCCTCTGCAGGGGTTTTCAGCTAGGCAGTCCTTCTTCTTGTAGTTGCAGGAATCTAATTTTCTAGGGTTCAGGGTAGCCCTTAAATACTAAATTTAAGGGCGTGTTTAGGTCTGGGGGGTTAGTAGCCAATGGCTACTAGCCCTGAGGGTGGGTACACCCTCTTTGTGCCTCCTCCCAAGGGGAGGGGGTCACAATCCTAACCCTATTGGGGGAATCCTCCATCTGCAAGATGGAGGATTTCTAAAAGTTAGAGTCACCTCAGCTCAGGACACCTTAGGGGCTGTCCTGACTGGCCAGTGACTCCTCCTTGTTTTTCTCATTATTTTCTCCGGCCTTGCCGCCAAAAGTGGGGCCTGGCCGGAGGGGGCGGGCCACTCCACTAGCTGGAGTGTCCTGCTGGGTTGGCACAAAGGAGGTGAGCCTTTGAGGCTCACCGCCAGGTGTGACAATTCCTGCCCGGGGGAGGTGTTAGCATCTCCACCCAGTGCAGGCTTTGTTACTGGCCTCAGAGTGACAAAGGCACTCTCCCCATGGGGCCAGCAACATGTCTCGGTTTGTGGCAGGCTGCTAAAACTAGTCAGCCTACACAGATAGTCGGTTAAGTTTCAGGGGGCACCTCTAAGGTGCCCTCTGGGGTGTATTTTACAATAAAATGTACACTGGCATCAGTGTGCATTTATTGTGCTGAGAAGTTTGATACCAAACTTCCCAGTTTTCAGTGTAGCCATTATGGTGCTGTGGAGTTCGTGTTTGACAGACTCCCAGACCATATACTCTTATGGCTACCCTGCACTTACAATGTCTAAGGTTTTGTTTGGACACTGTAGGGGTACCATGCTCATGCACTGGTACCCTCACCTATGGTATAGTGCACCCTGCCTTAGGGCTGTAAGGCCTGCTAGAGGGGTGTCTTACCTATACTGCATAGGCAGTGAGAGGCTGGCATGGCACCCTGAGGGGAGTGCCATGTCGACTTACTCGTTTTGTCCTCACTAGCACACACAAGCTGGCAAGCAGTGTGTCTGTGCTGAGTGAGAGGTCTCCAGGGTGGCATAAGACATGCTGCAGCCCTTAGAGACCTTCCTTGGCATCAGGGCCCTTGGTACTAGAAGTACCAGTTACAAGGGACTTATCTGGATGCCAGGGTCTGCCAATTGTGGATACAAAAGTACAGGTTAGGGAAAGAACACTGGTGCTGGGGCCTGGTTAGCAGGCCTCAGCACACTTTCAATTGTAAACATAGCATCAGCAAAGGCAAAAAGTCAGGGGGCAACCATGCCAAGGAGGCATTTCCTTACAAACGGCGTAAGTGGTCTCTCCATTAATGCTCTGTTAGCCGGCTGGAGAGCCCAATGCCGAATCTGATAATACATCAGCCTATCTGCCTCCAACAAGCCATATGCCTCCTGTAGCTGTTCAAAGGACAATACCCCTTGTTCGTCAAAAAGGCTTCCCACCCTCTTACAACCCCGACATACCAGCGCCGCAGACCTTCCAGACGAAATCCCGGCTCAAAATCAGGGTTCGCGCCTATGGAGGTCATTGGGGACGGAAAGGATGTCAACCCCAACCGGCAAGCCATCGCGTCCCATATTCGTAGCGTTGCTCCCGTAATCGGAGAAGAATAAAGGCCTCCCGCCCTATGGCGACGTCGGAGGCGCAAGGCTCCTTCCAAATGTGAGAGCCTGGTCCATAAAACACCAATGTTTCTCAGTAAGTGGATGACTCCACTCTAAGAGAAAGCGCAGTTGTGTCTCCTGAAAATATCGCAGAAGACAGGGAACCGCTAGGCCTCCCCCGCTCTTAGGGCGAAACAAAACCTGCCGCGGAAGATGCGCCAGCCTATCCTCCCACACGAATCTCAGAACCGCCGATTGAAGAGTGGATATCGTCTGAGGAGGTGGAGTCAACGGAAGCGCCTGAAACATATACAATAATACGCAGCAGGATTGTCATCTTCACAGCCGCCACCCTACCCAACCAAGACAATTTGTGTCTCCCCCAGGACTCCAGGTCCCGCTGCACCTCGCGAACTAACTTTGTGTAATTCAAACTCGCCGCCCTGGCAGCTGAAGTCGCTAAATCAACCCCCAAGTAGGAGAGAGGCGAAGACGACCAAAGAAAGGGGTACCTATCTCTCAAGGTTGCCTCATGATCCGGGCTGACTGACAAACTTAGGACCTGGGACTTCTGCATGTTCACCCGGAATCCCGAGACCTGGCTAAACTCAGTTATGATCTCCATAAGGTTGAGGATTACATCATTTGCATACAGGGTAATGAGATGGCGATACCTGCCAAATTGCACTCCCGAAACCAAGGGGCTATCCCGCAGCCGCTGCGCGAGGGGCTCCATATATAGCGCAAACAAAAGGGGGGAGATAACAGACACCCTTGTCTAGTCCCCCCGCCCAACCGGGAACGGCAGAGAGAGCACTCCATCAACACGAACCGCCATTCTGGGGGACCGATAAGCGCTCCGGATCCAAGACCGAAACCCAGGGCCCAAACCAAAGCGCTCCAGCACCCGAAAGAGGTATGTCCAATGGACCCTATCAAACGCCTTTTCGGCGTCAATAGAAAGGAAAAGCAGTTCCCTTCGCGATCGGCCTAGTTTATCTAACAAATGCAGAAGACGCTTCGTGTTGTCACTACACTGTCTGGTTGGAATAAATCCCGACTGGTCCGGGTCCACAAGGCCTGGCATATAAAAATTAGGGTGGTGAGCAAGGATCCCAGTGAATAGCTTTGCATCTATGTTCAGGAGTGAAATCGGCCTATAGGAAGCACACTGCTCTGGGTCTTTGCCCGGCTTATAGATAACCGCGATGTGGCATCCAACATACTAGGCGTCAGTGCACCCGATGTCCGGAAGGAATTGAAAAGCCTCACCAAGAGCGGGGCAAGTTCTGCACAGAAGGTCTTATAGAATAATGCCGTAAACCCATCAGGGACAGGAGATTTCCCAGCTTTTAGACAGGAAATCGCCGATATAACCTCTTCGCACCTTATCGGTTGTTCCAGCTGAGACGCCTCCTTCTCACCAAGAGGAGTGATAGCAATACCTTCTAAGAAGGAATCTAGGGCCTCGTCGTCTCGCACCTCCGCCGCATATAGCCCCCGATAGAACTCTGCTAAAACCTCTGCAATCTGGTCGCTTGTGCGGGCCTCCCTCCCGGACGGAGATCGAATCAACCGATGTGCCAAGAGCTTTCCGCACCTGTTGCTCCCAATGTAGTATGTATGCTTAAGCCGCGCCACTGCATACTCCGCCCTATCCCAGTCCAGCCTCTTCAACTGCTGGCGCACTCTCTCCAATTCCTGCCAGATTCTAGGCGTACCTGTGGATTTTTGAGAACGCTCCAACACAGTCACCCTCCGCTCCAAGCGGGTGACCAAAATTGTCTAGGGAACCACCGTGAGCGCGAATGCGAAATGTGCCTTTGTGCAATAAGTGTGTTTCTTGCAACAGGCAAATATGACTCCCGGATTTCTCCAGACTCGACAGTATTGCTAACCGCTTAGTCGGGCTGTTAAGCCCGCGAACATTCAAACTTAGACACTTAACTTTCATGTATCACAGAGGAGGGATTGCCCAGGAGGGGAGGAGCTTCACGGAGGGGCCACAACCCGGGGCAGCACCTCGACCACCCAGAGTCACCCAGCCCGCCCGTTACGACCCTCAATGACCGGACACACAGGGAAGCATACCAACATATAGCCACAACGCACAACAGTGCTCATAAGAAAACAGTCCTCTCCCACACATCCCAAAGAGGAGATGTCTCAGCAGGGTCGTGAAACCATACAGATCCGCCCACCAGGACTGTCAACTCCGCCGCCCAGGCCATGCTCAACAGTCTCAGGCCCACAATGAACTGCCCAGTTCTGTCCGGGGACTCCTGCCGCCTCTCGCCTAGGCACTTGTCCCAGCCGCCACACTGTTCACAGCCGATTGGCGCTCCGAAATCTGCTCCAGCGCAGTGGGGCGTTGCTGCTTCCTCCTCTTCACCTTACGCCGCCAACGCGGACGACTCCCACCGCCCAGGGCCAGCCCCGGATCCGAATCCAGGGCATCTCCCCCCAAACCCAGGATCCGGGCCGCCTCCGACACAGACTTCACCTGATGCAGCTGATTCTCCCAGCGGAAAGCAAGACGGAACGGATGACACCACGAGTAGGACACAGCATGTGCGCGCAAATGCTCCGTAATGGGCTTTAACTCACGCCTCCGTTGCAAGGTCCGAACCGAAAGGTCCTGGTAGAGTTGGAGCTGATGGCCTCTAAATTGATCCTGTGGGAGACTGCGCGCCCGTTGCAATATACTTTCTTTCAGCCAAAAATTTTGGACGCTTGCCAAAATATCCGGCGGACGGTCCCCAGCTCCGCCAGGCTGGCCCACGCGATGGACTCTGTCCAGGATAATTTCCTGCGACTCCTCCAGGTCAAGGACCGAGTGGAACAGCGCCCCCACAAAGTCTCTAATGTCATCCTTCTCCGCCCCTATCGGCACCCCTCTAATGCGGATGTTATTTCTGCGCGACCGATTCTTGAAGTCCTCCACTGTCATCTGGAGGAGATCCTGCTGCTCCCGCAAACGCTAAACCTCCTGCTGCAGGTCTGCCAGCTCCTCACCACGGGCCGTTTCACCATCCTCCACCTGTGCTACTCGCTCACCCAAAGATGTGAGCTCAACCCGCAGTGCCTTCACCTCCTGAGATATGTCTTTGCGGAGTTCCTGCAGGTCACTGCGAAGCGATTCGAACAAGGATGTAAGAAAGCCCTTCGTGACTGGGGCTGCCTCGTCCTGTCGCTTCTCGTCTTGCCTCAGGAGACCTCACAGGCGGTGGCTCCTCAGGGGCCCCTCCCGGGCACCCCCCCAGTCAGCATATCCCTTACCGTCCGGTCCCGCCTGGGCTTGGAGGTCGCCATCACCTCCGCTCGCGTACTGTGAAGGCGTAAGGGACTCAGGCCAGCCTCTGCGCGTCGTCGCGGGGGAGTTATTCTCCTGGCCTCACTCCCCTACCAGCCGCCGTTGATCCTTCACTGCGGGGCCCCTCCTCCTCACGGCTCACTTACAATTGAAACAGGGCCCCCTCGGGCCGCCCAGGCCAGCAACCGGCAACCGAGGCCCACTGGGCCACCTCCAACTCCTCCACGTCACTGTCCACTGGGGAACTTCTTCGGGGCTCGCCGCTGCTGGGAAGACAAGGAGGGCACAACCACCTCACAGGCCCCAAAACCCAGCTCAGCCCCGGACTCGTTTCATGGGCTCGTCCTCCACTGCAGGCAGTGCCTCACCTCCACGTCGCGCCAGCAGGCCGCCGGCTCAAGGCCCACCGCGCGGCACTGCCCGCCGCACACCGCTCCCTCCTGCAACGAGCGCCGACCCAAGGCGCGTGGCTCCTCTCGTCCCGCAGCGCCGGCCGGCCCCGGCTCTATCGGGGCCCCCGCCGTTCCAGCACCACAGGCTCCACATTGGGACCCCCCCCCCCCCAGGCCACAAGATCAGGGGCCGCAAGTCGATTTCAAGGGCCTGGGCGGCGGAGCACGAACCAGCGTGTCTGCTCACGCCGCCATCTTGGTCACGCCCCCCTGTCTGACCTTTTAAAGGTGCTACGGCCAGACTTTTAAATTTGGTTTTATTTAAAATTGCAACCTTTCTGCTCTCAAGACTCACTCACCGCTTGGTTTCTTTTCACCAGTGCTAAGTGACTAGGAGTAGGATCACAAGTAAGTAGAGTAACTTAGTGACATGGTAGGTCTACTTACCACAACACTTTATCCTAGTCCGTAGCCCATTCCCTCTCCAGGGGACAGAGCGAACGCAAATATTGGGTGAGGGGGCAGCTGTGACAGACAGATCTTATGCATGATCCATGTGAAAAAATGATAAGCCCCTTTTTTTGGGACAGAGTTTCACCCACAATACTTAACGAGCTGCATACAAAAACACATTTGTTACAACAGCCCTTTTTTAACCCCTTAACTGCAACCCCGCCCAGCCACCCCACCCCTTTTTCAAATAGGTAGCCCTTTGTCCAATTTCTTTGTGCTTTCAAGTTGCTTCCAGTTTGTGGTGGAAGCCAGTGTGAAACCCATGGGTGACCAAGGAAAGGTATATATTTTACAATTTCGAATTCAGCAAGGGACCAAATGTGAAGCTTCATGATTGCAGTAAAACACAGTAAAATCCAATAAATAGTCAATATTCTACTATTCTGTGCTCACCACATGTCTTCTGATAAAAATTGTACCTTTCATGTGTGGGTAGGTCTAGTGCCTGTGACCGGAAACGGCCAAAAGACAACATGGATATAACATATTTTTTTCCACTTAAAACTGACATTTTTTTTTGCTAAGTGGGTAGCTGTGTATTTTGGGCCCTAGCTCAGCCCGCACCTAGGGAAACCAAGCAAACCTGTATTTTTTTTTTTTTTTTTTTAACTAGACACCTAGGGGAATCCAGGATGGGGTGATTTGTGTGGCTTCCACTAGATTGTTATAAAAAGAATCCCTTGCAAACCCAAATATTTGACTAAAACACATTTTTCTCACATTTCTGTGATGGAAAGTTTTGGAATCTGCAGGGAGCCACAAACTTCCTTCCATCCCAGCATTCCCCATAGAAGTCAGATAAAAATGGTACCTTAGATGTATGGGTAGGCCTAGTGCCCACAACAGGAAACAGTCCCATTTATTTGGGTGAGGCCATAGCTATGCTGATGGTGGGCGGCCTCCACCTCTATACACCCCTATGCCTCCCCCACCCCCCCCCCCCCCACCAAAAAATAAACTTTGCCTGGCGGCTAGTGGGGTTTCTTCCCCACCTCCTCCTCTCTCCTGTGGCGATCCCCAAGTATGGATCCACTGGACAGAGGTTCCATTCAAAAGGGGAGATTCTCCCATTTTCAACGATAACCTCTTCTTGAGAATCAGTTCTTGGAGGCTGAGATATGCCCTCAAGCACTGATTCATTGAAAGTAAAACAAGCCCATCTGATTTGTTTTACTTTCAGTTTTACTGCAGTGATGTCAGCGAGGCTTGCACGCCTATCCCCAACAGTAAAAAAACAAAAAAAAAACAATTGGGAACCTCTTCCCGAGCAACCTGATGTAAAAACAAAATAAAGTAAAGGACTCCCTCTGGTGCTTAGCAGCAGAGGGGCTTTTAAGGTTCTCCCCATTGTTAGCCAGTGGCTGACAGCTGCACTGGGGAGGTAGTGCAGCTGTCGCCCATTGGCAGACGGCCGGACTTAAAAAGTTAAGTAGCACAATAACGAGAGTTATTTTTATCCACCTCTGTGCTATTTTATTTACCTTAGAAGACTTATAAATTTGGTTTTATTTAAAATTGCAACCTTTCTGCTCTCAAGACTCACTCACCGCTTGGTTTCTTTTCACCAGTGCTAAGTGACTAGGAGTAGGATCACAAGTAAGTAGAGTAACTTAGTGACATGGTAGGTCTACTTACCACAACACTTTATCCTAGTCCATAGCCCATTCCCTCTCCAGGGGACAGAGCGAATGCAAATATTGGGTGAGGGGGCAGCTGTGACAGACAGATCTTATGCATGATCCATGTGAAAAAATGATAAGCCCCTTTTTTTGGGACAGAGTTTCACCCACAATACTTAACGAGCTGCATACAAAAACACATTTGTTACAACAGCCCTTTTTTAACCCCTTAACTGCAGCCCCGCCCAGCCACCCCACCCCTTTTTCAAATAGGTAGCCCTTTGTCCAATTTCTTTGTGCTTTCAAGTTGCTTCCAGTTTGTGGTGGAAGCCAGTGTGAAACCCATGGGTGACCAAGGAAAGGTATATATTTTACAATTTCGAATTCAGCAAGGGACCAAATGTGAAGCTTCATGATTGCAGTAAAACACAGTAAAATCCAATAAATAGTCAATATTCTACTATTCTGTGCTCACCACATGTCTTCTGATAAAAAATTGTACCTTTCATGTGTGGGTAGGTCTAGTGCCCGTGACCGGAAACGGCCAAAAGACAACATGGATATAACATATTTTTTTCCACTTAAAACTGACATTTTTTTTTGCTAAGTGGGTAGCTGTGTATTTTGGGCCCTAGCTCAGCCGGCACCTAGGGAAACCAAGCAAACCTGTATTTTTTTTTTTTTTTTTAACTAGACACCTAGGGGAATCCAGGATGGGGTGATTTGTGTGGCTTCCACTAGATTGTTATAAAAAGAATCCCTTGCAAACCCAAATATTTGACTAAAACACATTTTTCTCACATTTCTGTGATGGAAAGTTTTGGAATCTGCAGGGAGCCACAAACTTCCTTCCATCCCAGCATTCCCCATAGAAGTCAGATAAAAATGGTACCTTAGATGTATGGGTAGGCCTAGTGCCCACAACAGGAAACAGTCCCATTTATTTGGGTGGGGCCATAGCTATGCTGATGGTGGGCGGCCTCCACCTCTATACACCCCTATGCCTCCCCCCATCCTTCCCCCCCCCCCCCCCACCAAAAAATAAACTTTGCCTGGCGGCTAGTGGGGTTTCTTCCCCACCTCCTCCTCTCTCCTGTGGCGATCCCCAAGTATGGATCCACTGGACAGAGGTTCCATTCAAAAGGGGAGATTCTCCCATTTCCAACGATAACCTCTTCTTGAGAATCAGTTCTTGGAGGCTGAGATATGCCCCAAGCACTGATTCATTGAAAGTAAAACAAGCCCATCTGATTTGTTTTACTTTCAGTTTTACTGCAGTGATGTCAGCGAGGCTTGCACGCCTATCCCCAACAGTAAAAAAACAAAAAAAAAACAATTGGGAACCTCTTCCCGAGCAACCTGATGTAAAAACAAAATAAAGTAAAGAACTCCCTCTGGTGCTTAGCAGCAGAGGGGCTTTTAAGGTTCTCCCCGTTGTTAGCCAGTGGCTGACAGCTGCACTGGGGAGGTAGTGCAGCTGTCGCCCATTGGCAGACGGCCGGACTTAAAAAGTTAAGTAGCACAATAACGAGAGTTATTTTTATCCACCTCTGTGCTATTTTATTTACCTTAGAAGAATGACAAGCTGTGCTTGCGCAACTTGAAGTTGCTTTCCGATTTCCACAGTATGAAATTTAACACACTGAGGTAGCCTAATGTATCTATGTCGGTGGTACAAATTCATCCAAAAAGTAGCAGGGCACTCTACAGGTTCAAAGGCAAAGATACAATCAACGGGGGATAGGAGAAGTAACTAGATCCTGGGATTAAAAGTGGACTGCCACTGCATGGGTATAGTGTGTTCTTTAAAAAAACGGCTTCTTCTGCTCTTTCCTAAATTGGAGCACTTTTTTTTTTTTTTGCATTACTTTGCCTTCAATATAATTATGTCCTAACTGCTGGTGTGCAAGGAGCCACTGGAGGTGTTGAGCCTACCAACCACATAAGCGGGATGATAGTTGTGATGGCTTTAAATATAATGTAGTTGATTCTGGTACCAGTGTCATTCTATCCGGATGGGTGTGATCTGGTCATATGTTTTTTAGGTCCTAGATGAGGCGTGCTGCAATGTGTAGGAACGCTTTAATGAGGGAGTAATGTAGAATCTAAGAGGCCATAAAGGAGGGCGTTGCCACCATCAAGATACGAAAGTTCAAGAACTTGAACAGCAGTTCTGGGGTGGCTTTCTGGGAATAATGGTTTTAATTTTTAATAAAGAAAGCTGCTCATTGCCTCCATACATATTCTATCTGGTGCAGTCTCAGTCTTTGGGCCCCTACCAAGCCCACCAGCCTTAAGACTTGCATCGGCTCTGGTTGGGCATGACCCTATGCAGAGTGAGACACTGATGTCGGACTCTGTGCCACAGCTTGGCCTGACTGCGCATAAGTTGCCACCTTCAGTGTCTATGGCAGCACCTCCCTCTGTGTCAATAGATGCCCCACGACTCTCACCTGAATAAATGTTGATTGTCAAAACCTCACTCGGAGAGAGAGAGAAAAAGAGAGAGAGAGAGAGAGACCCAGGGAATCCTCTCTTCCTAACCATTCACCCCTCACATGAGTGATTGGTACTGCGGTGCTGCTCCACATCCAAATACAATCATAGGGCTTTTCCAGCACAGGCTCCTGATAGGGAGTCCAAACACATAGAAGCCATCAAGAAAACCGTTTTTTTTTTTCTGCCTGCCATATTAGCCCTTCACTCGCTTAACATCACCTGTCTACTGGGGAGATATGCCCATACTGTCTGGGACATGGCAGCTATCGTGATCCCAAAACTCCAGGACAATCTGAAGAATCACTTATCAGAAGTGAAGAGGAATGGGCAGGGAGCTTCTTGACATATAGTGCAGGCTGGCCTAGTCACTGCGGACAGCGTGGTCAGATCATTGAGCAAATCTGTGGCCTTAAGATGCCAGACATGGCTACGGTCCACAGGGTTCTCCTCTGACAGAGACTGTTTGGGTAAAAAGCAGATGTGGCTCTAGATCACTTCAAAGAAGGTAGAGGGACAGCACGTTCATTAGGATTTCTGTCTGTTCCTGGGACTTTTTGTTTCTTCAGGAAGCCAAGGTTGTTCTCTAGTGGGGTTCCAAAAGAAATCACAAACCTCTCACACCTGCTTTTGTAACAGCAGAGGAAGTAGTTTGTGTGACAATACAGAGAAAAAGATATAGACCATGCTAGACACCTTATTCCCTCCCCTTTCTCATACCCCTTTTCCCCAGCGCCACCAGGGAAGTAACTGTAGTTTTTCTGGAAAGGAGCAGAGGTCAGTAGGCGATAGGGTGTTACCAGGAAGGACATCACTTCAGACAGCTGGGTCCTATAAATTGTAGAGATGGGATACACCCTATCCTTCCATCATCTGCCCTCTCATTCTCTCAGGTTTTGGAAGAACACCTGCAGATCCTGCAGCAGGAGGTAAGGATTCTGCTTCATAAAGAAACAGTATAACGGGTGCTAGAGCAAGAACTGGGACAGGGATGCTACTATTGGTGCTGCCTAGTTACCAAGAAGTACAGTGGTGTGCAGCAGATCCAAGTTCTCCATATCCTGAAATGGTCTTCGGGGAAAAATCAGCTCAGGCTCCTCTCCCTGGCTCAGGTTTTATTGACTTTGGAGCAGAAAGACTGGATGGTGTCTTTAGACTTGGACTGACATCCTCACCTCAGATATTCACCAAGCCAATGGCTGTGGTGGTGCCCATCTCAGATGGTCAAGCATCGCATTATTCCTGTACCTGGCAACTGGCTAAAAGCCAATTCGTGTCATCTGGTGCTCTATTATGTGCAGTCAGCAGAGCTTCTCTATTGTTTGGCTTACGGTTTTCAGTCAGTTCCCCAAATCTCCCCTGGAGCCCTCTCAGCATCTTTTGTTTATCTAGACACTACTGGCTATCATATTGCTCACAGCTTTCCCCTTCTCTTGAGTCGATATGGGACATTCAGGATATAATTCTGATGTTTCTAATGAGGGCGCTAGTCCCAGTCCTTGTTTGCATGGTCTGTTGGCATCCTACATCCTCCTGTTAACTCATGCACTCTGACACATGAGAGCTCTGCTGTAGTGCCTTCGCAGGCAGTGATTCCAACATCAAGGGGATCTGGAGCAACCTATTGTGATCACCAGGGCCTCTGCAGCGGAGTTGAGGTGGTGGAAAAGGAAGGCAAACCTGTTCCATGGAAGACTTTTCTACTCCTCTCCAGCTGTCGCTATGGTTCTAACAGACATTTCCACCCTAAGGTAGAAACTGCATTTGAATGACCCAGAGATCCAGGGCCACTGATCTCCAAAAGAGCAAAGTTGTCACATCAATCTGCTGGAACTGAGGGCAATCGGTTGGCACTCAAGGCCTTCCTCTCAGCACTTTGCAGTCAATCGCTCCAGATTTTGACCAACAGTAAGACTGCGGTGTGGTACCTTAACCAACAGGGAGGCATAGGGTCTCAAATTCTCTGTAGGAGTCTCTGAGACTCTGGGCCTCGGCACACCAGCACGGTCTGTGGCTGGTGGCCAAACAACTGTCAGGTTGGCTGAACATCAGGTGCCACCAGTCTGTTGGCGTCCTCTTGTCGACCATGAGTGGCGTCTCCTTCTGGAAGAGGTACAAGATCTCTTTGAGCTTTGGGGCACACCTCACTTGAACTCTTTGTTACTCAAGACAAACCCCACTGGCTGACGTTCGGAACCCTCCAGCATTTGTCTCAGAGAGCCTTGTGGTTATATGTTTCAGACTGAGTGGAAGTTTCCCCTCCACTAAGAATTTCCCCCATATGCTTGATTCTTCGGTTTCTGAGGAAGAGTTGCCAAGACCAGGCCCAGGTCATTCTTATTGCCCAGACTGGTCACAAAGGGTGTGGTATATATACCTTTGGCAGCTGTTGATTGCGACCCTTCTTCTTATTCCTGTTGTCCCAGTTAGGAGGGAGGGGGGTAAGTCCTGCAGCCCAGTCTTCACAGCCTATACCTTCAAGTGTGCAGATTGAGTGGGGAAATTAGAGTGTCTTTCATCAAATACAGGAAGTTGTGGATGTGGTCTTTTCGGTGTGCCACCCTTCCTCAAACTTAGTTTACTTAGAATTGAACAAGTTTGTTTCCTAGTGTGCTGAGCGGATTTGTTGCGTAAACTAAAAGACTGGCTTAGCAGCTACAAGATATGCTTTCAGACACATGGATGTCTGAACTTAGTTCAGTGCACCAACGCTTGAATGTGAAAGAACAGGTTATTGTAGTCCCACACAACCCTACCCAATGCATAGTTGATGTGATGTCTGTGCTTTGTGGGTTTCTAACAGTCTCTTACAAATACATCAAGGACGCAGTGATAATTCAAGCCTGATTTCGGTCTTTATATTATCACACACAAGCACTGCACTAAGAGAAAGACACTTAATGCTTAGGTGTTTTATTTCAGCAGTCCCATCCTGTTGCTTATCACATGTAAAATAACCACACAGTATTATTAAAGAAACACTAAAGCATGTTGCTAGCAGTGAAAATAACACACACATTTCTACTATAGAAGAAACATTATCTGGCAACTGAACACCTTCAAGCCTACTTCTCTGTGTGTTACTAAGACAGGATGGAGTAAAAACTTGTATCCCGAGTTTCATTGGAGGACTTAGCACACAGCATACCAGTTTACAGCAATAAGCTGTAGTTATCAGTAGTCGAGAGAGTGTGTTCTTTGTAAGGGAAAACAAACATCAGCTGGACTCAGCTCCTCTCCTCTTGGACTTGGCTCGATATCGGCTCTCTTCCTAGGACTGGATGGTGTGGCAGTACAGCACTTTGGCAGTATCTTGTGAAATAATCTGGGGCGAAGGACTTCTCTGATCCAATGACCACTTGATGAGCCATTTATACTGTTAATCCCCAATCTTATCTGATATGGGGGATTTCTGAGGTATTTCTGAAATGATCTTTGTGCATCATTATGCTATCCTTATGCATTAGTATGATAAATATGTCTGACACACATCAATTCAGACTACATTGTTAATGTTATCATTGTCAGCTGTCCTCTTAATATAGATAAGACAGTTGTTCCAGACTGATATCACATAAGGTGTTCTTATTGATGTAATTGTGTGGATGACTTGACACCTTCACAGGTTCTGAGAAAGATGAGAAGAGATGCCCTCAACATCACAGGTAGACATGCCGATGACCAGGCAGAAAATAGAGTTTCAGCCCGCTCAAAGTCTGGCCTTTTTGGCTTTATCAGAGAATTGTGCCATTAAAAGCATCCTTGGCCAACGGGCTACCGTTCGCACTGTTGAAGGCACGTCAAGGTTGTGCAGAGGCTACAAACAAGGGATTCATCTCAACTCTGTCTGTTTTCTTCTGTTTGCAAGATCAACCCTCTCTGTTTAAGTCTCCCGTAGTGATGAGATTTCTGAAAGGTCTGACAAAGGTGTATCCGCCAACCCCTTTTATGATGTTGGTTGCCAGTTGAGGCTTTTACATTAAAAACTGTTTTCCTAGTTGACATTTTCTCGGATTGCTGAGTCAGCAAGTTACAAGTCTTGTCTGTCTGACCCCCATTTATGTGTTTCGTCCCAGCCAGGTGTTATGAACTAAAACTGCTTTCCTCCCAACGGTGGTGTCTCCTCTTCTTCTGAGCAGTCATCCTAATATCCATTTTTCCTCCATCAAGGAGGAGGAGAGGCTTCACAGGCTTGACCCAAAGCACACAGTAAGCTTCTACATCAGATGCATGAAAGAATTTTGCTCGGATGACCAGCTCTTTGTGAGCTACACTGGCTGAAAACACTGGAAAGCAGTAGACTCAATCTCTTGCTAAAGATCAGCTATGCTACAGCCAAAAAAAGACCCACTTGTATAAAGCCAGGCTCTTTCGACCAAGGCAAAATCGTCCCTAGGTAGAGAGTTTCCAGTGACTGATATGTACAAGACAGCTATGTGGTCCTCGCTCCATGCTTTGGCCAACCTCGCTTGCTTGGATTTGTAAGGGAGAAAAGACTGTCTCCTTGCCTGGGCTGTCCTTCTTGACATTCTCATTTAATTTTGCAGTCCCACCACCCAAGGAGTCCTGCATCAGAGCTTGTTCAAAAGTGAGGAGTCTTTGTGTAAATGCATCCATCTGAAGAAAAAGATTCTTACTTTCGGTAACCATCATTCTGGTGGATACTCTGCTTATCTCCACCAATCCTCCTTACTGTCAGTCTGGAGAAACTTTATTGCCTTTCCTAATAAGATGCTGTTAATATTGTACTGCATGTCTTCTACCATTTTTCTGTCTGAAGAGCTTACATGTGTACTCTGAATGTTAATACCCTTTTACCATCCATTTTTTGCATAAAAAAGAATCTGAGCTTGCAAGTGGTGGAATGTTTAATTTTCTCAAGCAGTTCTAGACAAATAATGTTATCTCCATCCAACTCAAATCATAAGAAATGTGTGTATGCCTCCTCATTTTTTTAGATTCTCCTGCTTTGATAAAATGTGTTCTCTAATTTAGATCCGGGTGGAGGGAAATACTCCGTCACAAATGTGACGGATATCCCATATGCTGTATTATGATCCCATTATATCCTATGGGTATCGTAATACGGCAGGACGGATATCCCCTAGGTTTGTGATGGATTATTCCCTCCACCAGGATCTAAGTCAGGCCCTTAGTTCACTGCTTAGTGGAGTTAGGTAAAAACTGTTTCAAAAATTTGAAATGCTGATATAATAAGGAATTGCATTCATGATCTCCTCCTGAAATGGATAAACAGTCCATTATTAGTGTTGAGTAGTAGTGTGTCAGAATGGCTATTGAAAGTGTTTCTAAATCTATTTATTCACTCTCCGATTTTTTTTCTTGCAGTGTGGCTGGTATTGGGGTCCAATGAACTGGGAGGATGCTGAAATGAAACTGAAGGGAAAGCCAGATGGTTCATTCTTGGTGCGGGACAGTTCTGACCCCCGTTACATCCTCAGCCTCAGTTTCCGTTCACAAGGAATCACTCATCACACCAGAATGGAGCACTACCGAGGTAAGGCCCACCTGCCTCACTGCTAAGCCATCCTTCCTGTATGTTACTACACTGCTGGCTGAAGATTTGTTGTTAATGTCAGTCTTGACTTTTAAGTCCTGTTTACTGTTGAAACCTGCAACACTGTTCCAGTAATGCTTAGCGGTTGATGCTTGTTCATCTCATCTGTGGTTGGTTTGTGGTGTGGCATCTTCTTTAGCTACATTTTCAAAAAAACTCTGAATGTTAGTATTATCCAGTTTAGCCATGCCCTCTTCCCTTCTTTGTGTATTGGCTGTCACCTGCTGCTTTTTGTTTCTTATTTGGTGTGGGGTGAATCCTGCTTCTCTGGTGCTCAATTATTTCCTGTTGTACGCATCAGCAGTAAATGGAGCTCAAGACAATTAATATCAGCAAATGTAGCTCTGATCTTATAGGCCCTTTCCATTACAGTTTGAGTAAGCTTACCAGATTTATATTTAATTTTTGGTTTAATTTTGGTAACTGTAGAAAGGCACAAATAACATGGAGGTTAATCCCCCACTGAGCTACTAATTTGATCACTGCAACTTTAACTGGGGGAAACCTTGACTATTGCTGAACTTGCAGACCCTCCCGCCTGCCACATCCTCAGGCCTTCCTCACAACATACACGTCAGAGTGGATGGAAGTAGGGAAACTGATTGCGGAGACCTCTCCATCAGCACGTTGTGGGCTAGAGCAAATGCATCACTTTACATAAACTAATGGCCTTTCTGCGGGTGATCAGTTTGAAGGTGATGGTTATTATACACCACAACATCTGTTATCTACACAAGGGAACAACTTTGAGTTCACACCACAGCCTTTTACTGACCCATGAAGGTCTCTGCGAGTTGGTACTTTTATGGGTCCAGTTCTCGAGCGCTCTCACATTGCAGGGATGTTTATATTTTAGCACAGACATCCTGGTACTTCAATTCAAAGTTCAAATAGAAGCTAAACCAGATAGCTCCATACTGAATCTATAAGGCCTAGGAGGGATTAGATGCCTTTGTGTCACATCTGTATAAGAAATGCTTCCTGAAGTACTGGCATTCGGATATGTATATTGATATCCCTGCAAAAATTGTGGAGGACTACAGAATTGATTGTGAAGGTAGGCATTTAATTAGATTTGTGTCCGCTTATCATCTAGACACTTGTTCTGGCTGCTTTGATGCTCATTTGCTAGCTCGCCCACTTTTTTGCGTAAAGCTGAACCGGCAGTTATTTATCATTGTTTGGTCTCACAAAGTGCCCGCAGTTATGAAATTCATCATAGTGCCTAGTGTGTCCATAATCCTTTAATTTTGTGCACCTCTTTTCAGATCAGTAAAACTGTTTAAATAGCACTTAGCCTAAAACAAAGGCGGGAAGCGTCAAATGACTCTTAACTAATTCAAAAGTCAACTGCAGTTCTATCTGATTTTCTTACGGCAGTGTTGAAGTGGTGCGATCAAGCATTTATGATAAGCTTCCACATGGATGCCTCTCCTGTACTAACATCAAAGGATTTGTGTCTATTAAGAGGTGTATTGACAGACAGAGCGTCATATCCCCTCATCACCCACTGTCTGCTACTGAGAATAAATTATTCACAAGGGCATAGACCCTTCTCTTCACATTTCTCACCTATCCTCTCCCACCAGTTAGAGCCTGCGTTCGGGCACAGGAAGATGAGTCTACACTTGGCCAAGAGATGGCCCAGGAGGTGGAGAAATGCAGGGGGTGCCCAAAAAAGACAGAGGTTACAGGCCACTTTTAGACCTTCAACTTCTGAACACCTCCCTTCCCTGACCTAGGTTCTTTCCTTCACGGATACAGGACACTGGATAGTGTTCTTGGGCTTGCAGGACATGTATTCTCAAGTACCTATCTGGCTGTCTCAGAGATGCTTCTTTCTGATCAACCCTGGGGATGAAGCAACAGGACTGGAAATTAAACTGTAAGTCATACTAGTGCAATGGAGTGTAACCATTTATCCCACAGAAGTCGTTGGACTCCCAGATGATCCCTCTGACTTTCATCCATTTGGTAGGTATTCTAAATGCTGCCAGGGTAGACGTGCTCAACTATGGGTGGTTTAAGCAGGGACTTCACAAGGATTTCAGGAGTTCTGAGCCAAACATTATCCGGAAACCCCTATTAGGAACAGCTTTGGACTCATCATCCAATTTCAGATCTTTCATGCCCTTTTTGGCCTCTTCACCGAAAGTGCAAAGACGCACTGTTCCAAATTCTACATGTGTTTGTTTACATGTAATATTCAAGGATAGTGACGTGTGCTTCCAATATTATAATACAACAGCAGCTCACTGATATTATTGCAGATAATCTTTGTGCCTCGCTCCCATTCTTATTTCCCAAATCTTGTTTTGATCTTATTATTCTTTTTTTTTTAATGGATGTTGCCTGGTGTTGAAAGACATAAACATCTCTCTGCAAAATGTCTGTAATATAATGTTCGATGGCATCTGTTGCTGCAGATACACATGTTGTGCATCAGTCCGCCATCTGGTGTTGGGTCGGAGTGTTACAAGTTGTTTTTCTTCGAAGAAGTCTTTCGAGTCACGAGACCGAGGGACTCCTCCTCTTTGCTTCCTTTGCGCATGGGCGTCGGCTCCATCTTAGATTGTTTTTTTTCCGCCCTCAGGTTCGGACGTGTTCCTTTTCGCTCCGGGTTTCGGGACGGAAAGATAGTCAAACCTTCGAAAAACAACGTCGGTATTGTTTCGCTCGGGATAGTTAGAATCGACACCGAATCGTGAAGAGCTCCGGTAGCCCTTCGGGGTAATTTCGATCCCCCGTCGGGGCCTGGTCGGCCCGACCGTGTGTAACATGGACACCGATGGAACGGACCCTGTTCCGATTCTGTCCTAAATGCCACAATAAATTTCCATATACGGACCAACATTTGGTCTGTAACTTGTGCCTGTCACCCGAGCACAAGGAAGAAACTTGTGAGGCCTGTCGTGCGTTCCGGTCCCGAAAAACGCTCCGTGACCGTCGAGCCAGAAGACTACAGATGGCGTCCACGCCGACAGAACGTCGAGAGTTCGAGGAACAAGGAGAAGAGGAGGAAGCCTTCTCCATCCATGAAGCGGACTCAGATGAATTTGACGTCGACGAAACTGTGAGTAAGACGTCGAAAAGCACACAGCACAAGAAAATAGACAAGGCCCAGGGGACGCCACTGCCAACTGGCCATGGCTCAACCCATAAAGGTGACCGTCCATCGGCACCGAAAAAGGCCGAACCGGTGCCCAGATCGTCCGACTCGGGTCGAGACACAGGCACGCAACATTCTCGGGACCGAGAAAGTGTTGCCGAAAAAGATCGACGCCGAGAAGGCGGAGCCGACGCTGCTCGACGCGGAGACAGCGGCACCGAGGATGATCGACGCCGAGAAGGCTCGACTCCGAAAAAGAAGAGATTCGCCTCGGAGCCGAAAACAAAAAAGGACACAGTTTCGGTGCCAAAACAATCAGCAACCGAAACCACTACCGGCTCATATTCAGAGGAACATTCATTGTCCTCTCAAATGCGTAAGCACAGGTTTGAAGAGGAGCTACAGACTACTGATGTAGACCATACACAAAAGAGGATCTTCATCCAGAGTGGAACGGGGAAGATTAGCACTCTTCCACCAATCAAGAGAAAAAGGAGACTAGAGTTCCAAACTGAACAACTAACACCACAAGCAAAGGTGGCTAAGAAAGCAACTCCGCCACCCTCTCCTCCACATGTAACTCAAATATCACTGGCACAAACTCCGTCACATTCACCGGCTCACACCACCATGAGCCAAGATGACCAAGATGCTTGGGACCTATACGACGCACCAGTGTCAGACAATAGCCCAGAGTCATACCCTACCAAGCCATCACCACCCGAGGACAGCACAGCGTATGCGCAGGTGGTAGCTAGGGCAGCAGAATTCCACAACGTGTCGTTACTCACAGAACCTGTTGAGGATGACTTCCTTTTTAACACCCTCTCCTCCACCCACAGCAACTACCAAAGCCTGCCTATGCTTCCGGGAATGCTAAGGCACGCGAAGCAAATCTTCAAAGACCCCGTCAAGAGTAGAGCAATCACTCCAAGGGTAGAGAAGAAATATAAAGCACCTCCCACAGACCCTGCTTTTATCACCTCTCAACTGCCACCAGACTAAGTCGTGGTAGGAGCAGCTCGCAAACGAGCCAATTCACACACATCGGGCGATGCACCACCCCCGGATAAGGAAAGCCGAAAATTCGACGCAGCTGGGAAAAGAGTCGCTGTACAAGCTGCCAGCCAGTGGCGCATCGCCAACTCTCAGGCGCTCCTAGCGCGCTATGACAGAGCCCATTGGGATGAGATGCAGCATCTCATCGAGCATCTACCCAAGGAATTTCAGAAGCGGGCAAAACAAGTGGTTGAGGAGGGACAAAACATCTCCAATAACCAAATACGCTCCTCTATGGATGCAGCGGACACAGCTGCAAGAACAATAAACACTGCAGTTACCATCAGAAGGCACGCATGGTTGCGCACATCTGGCTTTAAGCCAGAAATACAGCAAGCAGTACTCAATATGCCGTTCAACGAACAACAATTGTTCGGACCAGAGGTTGACACGGCGATTGAGAAGCTGAAAAAGGACACTGACACAGCCAAGGCCATGGGCGCGCTCTACTCACCGCAGAGCCGAGGCACTTTCGGCACCTTCCGTAAAACAACATTCAGAGGAGGGTTTCGGGGTCAGGCCACACAAGCCAGCACCTCACAATCAACACCGTCTACCTACCAGGGACAGTACCAAAGGGGAGGTTTTCGGGGCCAGTACAGAGGAGGACAATTCCAGAGAAACCGGGGGAAATTTCAAAGCCCCAAAACCCCAACAACCAAACAGTGACTTACAGGTCACTCAACCCCTCCACATAACACCAGTGGGGGGAAGACTAAGTCAGTTTTATCAATCATGGGTGAATATAACAACAGACACTTGGGTATTCGCAATTATCCAACATGGTTATTGCATAGAATTCCTACAGATCCCTCCAAATATCCCACCCGAAACACAAAAAATGTCAAAACAGCATTTAGACCTCCTAGAAATAGAAATTCAAGCACTACTGCAAAAAGAAGCAATAGAACTGGTACCATGTACAGAAATAAACACAGGAGTCTATTCACTGTATTTTCTAATACCCAAAAAGGACAAAACACTGAGGCCAATCTTAGATCTCAGAATACTAAACACCTACATCAAATCAGACCACTTTCACATGGTCACGCTACAAGAAGTGTTACCACTGCTAAAGCAACAAGATTACATGACAACCTTGAATCTCAAAGACGCGTATTTCCACATACCGATACATCCTTCGCACAGGAAATACCTAAGGTTTGTATTCAAGGGGATACACTATCAATTCAAAGTCTTACCGTTCGGTATAACAACCGCACCAAGGGTTTTTACCAAATGCCTAGCAGTAGTAGCCGCACACATCAGAAGGCAGCAAATACACGTATTCCCGTATCTAGACGATTGGCTAATCAAGACCAACTCGCTAACAAAGTGTTCACAACACACAGAGTATGTCATACAAACCCTCTACAAACTCGGGTTCTCCCTCAACTACACAAAATCAAGCATTGTGCCGTGCAAAACACAGCACTGCTTAGGAGTGGTAATCAACACAACAAAAGGATTAGCCACTCCGAGTCCACAAAGGGTTCAAAATTTTCACAGGGTCATACAGGCCATGTATCCAACACTAAAAATACAGGCAAAAGTGGTTTTAAAACTCCTAGGCATGATGTCCTCATGCATAGCCATTGTCCCAAACGCAAGACTGCACATGAGGCCCTTACAACAGTGCCTAGCATCACAATGGTCACATGCACAGGGTCACCTTCTAGATCTGGTGTTGATAGACCGCCAAACATACATCTCGCTTCTATGGTGGAACAGTACAAATTTAAACAAAGGGCGGCCGTTCCAAGACCCAGTGCCACAATACGTAATAACAACAGATGCTTCCATGACAGGGTGGGGAGCACACCTCGATCACCACAGCATCCAAGGACAATGGGACGTACATCAAACAAAACTGCATATAAATCACCTCGAATTACTAGCAGTATTCCTGGCGCTAAAAGCATTTCAACCCATCATAACCCACAAATACGTTCTTGTCAAAACAGACAACATGACAACAATGTATTACCTAAACAAGCAAGGGGGAACACACTCGACACAGCTATGTCTCCTAGCACAGAAGATATGGCAATGGGCAATTCACAACCACATTCGCCTAATAGCACAGTTTATTCCAGGGATCCAAAATCAACTAGCAGACAATCTCTCTCGAGCTCACCAACAGGTCCACGAATGGGAGATTCACCCCCAAATCCTAAACACCTACTTCAAGATTTGGGGTACATCGCAAATAGACCTATTTGCCACAAAGGAGAACGCAAAATGCCGAGACTTCGCATCCAGGTACCCACACAGACAGTCTCAAGGCAATGCCCTATAAATGAACTGGTCAGGGATATTTGCATACGCTTTTCCCCCTCTCCCTCTCCTTCCATATCTAGTAAACAAATTGAGTCAAAACAAACTCAAACTCATATTAATAGCACCAACATGGGCAAGACAACCTTGCTACACAACACTACTAGACCTGTCAGTAGTACCACACGTCAAGTTACCCAACAGGCCAGATCTGTTAACACAACACAAACAGCAGATCAGGCATCCAAACCCAGCATCGCTCAATCTAGCAATCTGGCTCCTGAAATCCTAGAATTCGGACATTTAAACCTCACTCAAGAATGTATGGAAGTCATAAAACAAGCTAGAAGGCCATCCACTAGACACTGCTATGCAAGCAAATGGAAAAGGTTTGTTTGCTACTGCAATAATAATCAAATTCATCCATTACACGCATCCCCAAAAGATGTAGTGGGATACTTACTACACTTACAAAAGTCAAATCTAGCCTTCTCTTCCATAAAAATACACCTGGCAGCAATATCTGCATATCTGCAGGTTACTCATTCAACTTCACTGTTTAGGATACCCGTCATTAAAGCATTTATAGAGGGCCTAAGAAGAATAATACCACCAAGAACACTACCAGTTCCTTCGTGGAACCTTAACATCGTCTTGACAAGACTCATGGGACCACCTTTTGAACCCATGCATTCTTGTGAAATACAATTCTTAACCTGGAAAGTTGCATTTCTCATTGCCATCACATCTCTAAGAAGAGTAAGTGAAATTCAGGCATTTACAATACAAGAACCTTTTATCCAAATACACAAAAATAAGGTTGTACTAAGAACCAATCCTAAATTCCTACCAAAAGTTATTTCACCGTTCCACTTAAATCAAACGGTAGAATTACCAGTGTTCTTCCCACAGCCAGACTCAGTAGCTGAAAGGGCACTACATACATTAGATGTCAAAAGAGCACTAATGTACTACATTGACAGAACAAAAGAGGTTAGGAAAACAAAGCAACTGTTTCTTGCATTTCAAAAACCTCATACAGGAAACCCAATATCAAAACAAGGTATAGCCAGATGGATAGTTAAATGCATCCAAACCTGCTATCTTAAAGCAAAGAGACAACTGCCCATTACACCAAGGGCACACTCAACCAGGAAAAAAGGCGCTACCTTGGCATTCCTAGGAAATATTCCAATGCACGAAATATGTAAGGCGGCAGCCACATGGTCCACGCCTCACACATTTACTAAACACTACTGTGTAGACGTGCTATCCGCACAACAGGCCACAGTAGGTCAAGCCGTACTGAGAACTTTGTTTCAGACTACTTCCACTCCTACAGGCTGAGCCACCGCTTTTGGGGAGATAACTGCTTACTAGTCTATGCACAACATGTGTATCTGCAGCAACAGATGCCATCGAACTGAAAATGTCACTTACCCAGTGTACATCTGTTCGTGGCATTGGTCGCTGCAGATTCACATGTGCCCACCCGCCTCCCCGGGAGCCTGTAGCCGTTGAAAGTTATCTTCAACATTTGTACATTTGTATATATATATATTACTTAACCTTAACTTGTACATGCTTATTCATTCCATTGCATAGGCACTATTACTAACACACACAACTCCTACCTCACCCTCTGCGGGGAAAACAATCTAAGATGGAGCCGACGCCCATGCGCAATGGAAGCAAAGAGGAGGAGTCCCTCGGTCTCGTGACTCGAAAGACTTCTTCGAAGAAAAACAACTTGTAACACTCCGACCCAACACCAGATGGCGGACTGATGCACAACATGTGAATCTGCAGCGACTAATGCCACGAACAGATGTACACTGGGTAAGTGACATTTTCATTTTCAAGGTCATCAGTGAAAGACTGCAGAACAGAGCTGGCTCACATAAATGTTCTTGTGGCACCCTTTATTGTGTTTCATTGTGGTCTCAACTTTGCCATGTTTATAATTTGGGAGTGAATTTTCCCAAAATAACCACCACCAGAAGAAAGACATCAAGTGTTGAGCCTCATCCCAGCAAAACAAAATCAATTTCTAAAAAAGAAGCTAAAAGGTCCTCAATTAATTGAATATTTTGTTCCTTCATTCATTAGTTTGTCTTGAAAGTTTCATTATAAAGTTCTAAAACGTTTTTTTTCTTTATTCCATCACATAATTTTAATTTAAAAAGAGGATGTAGCAAGCCAGTACGTGTTTCAAGACTAACAGTAATTTTGTCTCTTCCTCAGAGCTAACCTTCGTTTATCAAATATTTAACTTGTGAGCAGATATCATCTTCACAAAATTAAGAATTTTGTTTTTTTAGGGCAAATTTCAAATAGATATGAGAAACGCATGATAACCCTTCATGTATGCATAGAACAGAGACGGAAGTAGAACTTTTGGCTTACGAAGTCCTGTTTTTAGTTTTAAAGGATGTGACGGAATGAAGAAAAAAACTTACCATCTTCATCTTTGGTCCTCATGTTCTTGATGTGCACACTCCTTGAGCATATGCACAGGTGCTCACTAAGATACTGACTTTTAAGACGGTATTCCTTATTGTAATTATTTCTATGCACCCTGTCAGGGAGCTTCAAGTAATAAAGGCACATTCTTTCTGGACAAATTGGTGCTGCAAACTCAAATCGCTGTTCTACTAAAGATGGAGTTGGCCTTCCACCGTATGGTTATCACTTTCTTTTGTGGTTTTAGCCCCTGAGCTTCAACATTGAGTGCACGAAGTAGCACTGTTTAGATGATCAGCAGTTTTATTGGCTTGCTTGATGATAAAAAAAGGTTGTCTAAAAGCGGATCTTTCAAGGTGTATCATCCTGTGTGTTAAAACATGCTATGCTCCAAGTACAAAGGAGTCTCCTCCAAGCCTTCAGACCCATTCCACGAGATCCAGGTCTACCATTATGGCTTTGACAGGGGATCCCAATACTATACATCTGCAGAGCAGCCACACGAGTGGAGCTTCACTGTGCCACCAGCCAGTACTCTCTCAACAACCAAGTCTATGGGCAGGGCCACTTAACCTCCTGGTGTAAATTCACTTCCGAGACCCTTCATGTTTTAGGAAATGCTGGGTATCTCTTCAGAAGGTGAGGAATCTGCTGTAAGCTGTATCCATCAAAACAAGTTACTTACCTGCAGTTATGCTCTTTCTTGTGGTCACTGTCACCACCTGCATATTTTCCAAACCCACCTTCCTCTTTTGTGTAGAGTGGACATTTAGAGATCTCAAAAGGTTCCAAGCTATATTTTGCACACTATAATCTAACACAAAAGAATTCCAAGGAAAACTGTCAGCCTCCAGGCTTTACAAAGTCCCGGATCCAGTTTAGCCCCTGAGGAATCTGTGGTTAGGTAGAGTAACTATGAGAAAATGTGTGACTGAAGTTAGGTAATTTGTTCTTTTCCACTACTTTGGTACTTTGAATCAGTGGCTTCCAGCGGATGTCAAATACTAAGCTTTTCCACATTAACTGCCTAGCAGACCCAAACAGTGATCTGAGTTCAGGTACACACTGTAGTATATTACATTTTACTGTAGACTCTCAGCCTAAGTTTGATGAACGATTCCATTGCTGAAGAACTAAGCCTACTGACAGTTAACTTGTGCTTCTCCACCTTAGTGAACTTCACTTGTGTCATCATAGCATTCCGCCTCTCTTTCATCTTCAGAATGTTCTACTTTCATTGTGACCTGTTTAACACTCATGTAATTGCTAAGTCATGCATGATTGTGAGTTTTTCTTGATGCAATTAAGACACAAAGTATGATGTTTTGAATGTGGTTTAGGGGATAAAAAATGGCATGGCATTGTAATTGTGTTCTCAGTCCTCCTAAGGTTAAGCATTCTGCTACACTCTTGACTTGTGGGATTTCAGTGATAAAGAATGTTCTTTTTTACACGCAAGTAACTCTTCCCTTTCATGGGTTTGTGCCGTAATGTTGTGAAAGACGTGTGTTGCAAAATCTTCATCTAGTTTTAATTTTCAAATTGATAGGAACTTTCAGTCTGTGGTGTCATCCAAAGTTTGAGGACCGCTGTCAGTCTGTGGTGGAGTTTATAAAACGAGCCATCATGCATTCCAAGAATGGAAAGTTTCTTTATTTTCTGCGCTCTAGGGTCCCAGGTGAGTCTTTTACAGCATCACCTAAATGTGAAAATGTATTTGCTTCGTACTATTCTTGGACAGAAGGACACTTTTCAGGTTCACAGCTTTGAATGTTGAGAGGTTATATATGGATTTTTATGTTTCTTAATGCCCCAATAAGACTAACAATGTTGTCAGCATGTTTTTTACTTGCTTCGCTAAGCTAGATGGGGATATATGCTAAGAAATGTTGAACCTGTGCCAGCGGGAATCCACCAGTCTGTTTTGCCAGGCCATGTACCATGTAACCACATACAGGTTTCAGTCTTTTTAGACCACAAAAGAGAGGAGCAGCTTGGATCCTATGGCACAGGGATACCAGTTGCCCTGAGGGCATCACATTACTTGAAAAATGTGATAGGTTATGCCAAGTCGTGTCCATTAGTCACTTAATGTATTGTTGTGCCAGGTTATCCTCTGTCTTCTCCAAATCAAATTTACAGTGGGCCCAGGGACAAAGAATTCTGGTTGGTGAATGTCATCTGGCCAATATCAAATTGCCCTGCATAGCTATAAAAAAAAAAGAAATAAAAAAAAAGTAGAACTAGAAAGTTATGTGTATTTAATCAGTTGTGTGTTTACTGTAGATGTGATCAAGATTCACATCCATATTTTCTTTACAGGCCTCCCCCCAACACCTGTCCAACTGCTCTATCCAGTTTCCCGATTCAGTAACGTCAAATCTCTCCAACATCTGTGCCGCTTTCGGATCAGACAGCTTGTCCGAATAGATCACATTCCGGAACTCCCTTTACCTAAGTAAGTATTTCTTACAGCAGGCACTCCTTTTTTACTTTTCTTCTCCTCAAGTGTTTCCTGCCAAGCAATGCTAGCTTGTCTTCTTTCTTGTTTTGCATGGGTATGCCATATGCCACAAAATGTCCTCTTCTTTCCCATTGACACCTCAATGTTGCCCTCTTTTTTTGGTTCTCTTCTGGTGTTCTCAACCTCTTCATTGATCATATATTTTTTTCTTTCACTAAAAGGTCATTATAATTTCTTTATTCCTCTCTTAGTGTTCCCCTTTCCCTCTTGCCTAATCTTTTTTTGTCCTTTTCTTTGCTCGTGTACTAAGCGTGTCAGTCTATAAGCTGATAGTTCCTCACTTGCAATTCCACAGTGGCAAATTCCTCATCATTCGTTCTGCACTTAACACATTACAGGTGTTTCATGCAGCCTAGACATCTGCAGAACAGATCAGTTGCGGGAATCGTCCTTGGACATAGTGAGAGGCAGACATAGGGCGGGGTGAATGAGGCACTATGGGGCCTTGAGAGAAGACGTGGGAATGTAAAGAATAGCAGACAGTGGGCACTGAAAGGGAAGGCTGGAAGAGTGGCTCTGCAAGAGACTCAGAGAAAGGAGAGGTTGCAAAAGCCATGCAGAATTACATAACCATTTTGAAATGAACAGTTCATCAGTAATTAAAAAAAAAAAAACTTGTAGGTTAAAAACCAATCCTACTCAGAAGGTTGACAAATAGTGACGTTTATCTCTGTCCTTAAACCCTTCCTCATCTTGACTACACTTATCTGTCAGAGGCTTCTAGCTGCAAATTCCTTACCTTAGAATATTCCCTTGGTGTCAGACTGGATCTGGAAAATGTTGAACAGTACCTGCGCACCAGTAGATGGTGCAGATTGGCTCTGTGTCAGTGTCTGCGCTGAAAGTGACATGTGCATACCTATGTAGGCGCCACTCCAGGGCGCTGACATCAGCTCTTTTCTTTCCACGCCATCAGCGCAGATCTGGAGAGAGCCATCTTAGTCTATTTTTTGGGCTATTTTTTTCAACGTTTTGTCAAAATTATTTTGTGCTTTTGCTCCAATTGTGCTATAGGTATGTCCCATAAAAAAATCTGCTGGGTTTAAACCCTTTGGCTCCTCCCACAGGCAGAAGTCTGTGACAGACCACCACCTGGTTTACTTCTGGTTCCTGGAGCCATGCTATGTCTCCAAGGCCTTCCCTGATTGTTGGGCGATGAACCTTAAGGCGGTCCGAGAGCATGCCCTGAAGCTCTTGGTCGCCCGACACACTACACCTCTGCACCACTCCAGGTCCCAGGCCTGCTCTCCTAGTGATTCTCGTTGGTTATCGGCATGCTCCAAGTCATTGTCGGGTAAGTCCCACAAGAAGTCGAAGTGCTCTTTGACTTCACCGCACTGGTCCAAGTCTTCGAATGAGGTGCGGGAACAATGCTACAAATCTAGGGACCGCTCCCACATGTCTGGTTATGCTCTGCGCCTCCTGTCCCAGGTTATTTCCCATGGCAGGGGTGCAGCAAAGTTCACTATACGCTGTGGACTGAATATGACCTATTCACTCGGCAGAGCAATTACTTCATCATTTGCACTCCATTGCAATGCTTGATTCAGGTCTACTAGTAGTTTGAGGATGTCTAGGCATCACTTATGGACATGCCCTTCCAAGCCCCTCGTCTGTTTGGAGATAAGGCAGATTCTGGTCTCAAGCACTTTAAGGACAGCAAGGCCACTGCCTGGTCGCTGGGACTCTCCACAGCCCCGAACCAGCTTCACTCTGCTTTCGCTCCTTCCATGGCTATGGAATTGGCTACTAACTGAGTCCGTTCCCTTGTCCCCGTCTTTTCATATTTGTATTTCCAACAAGCCCTGGGGGCACCAAGGTCTTAGAACTAGACAATCTGCCACTGTGCCCACCCACCAGCAGCTGCAGCCTCCAAACCCCTTTAATATGCCCTCTCACCCTCACAAGCAACTAATCTGTGGCAGAATCAAGCACCATCTGCCCTGATGGAAGTCCATAACCTCGGACAAATAGGTGCTGCAAATTGTTCAGCTGAGTTGCATCCTTAGATTCACAGAAACCCTGCTGCCTATACCGCCATCCTCAGATAGGCTGACTGAGGACCACCTCTTCTTGCTGCGTCAGGAAGTGCAGGCTGTTTGGCCAAAGGAGACATTAAGATGATGCAAAGAGAGTGATTAGAAGTAGGATGTGTTTGCTATTCCTGCTACTTTTTGGTGCCGAAAAAGGACGGAGGCTTCTGCCCTATACTAAACCTACACCCTCTCAGCCGTTTCCTGAGAAAGGAGCCATTCAAAAGATTCACATTAATGCAGGTCCTGTCTGCCCTGGATGGTAGCGTTGGACTTGCAGGACGCCTGTTTTCACATACCGTCCTGCCGGCCCACAAAGAGCTGCGGTTCAGGGTGGTCCATGAGCACTTTCAGTTGGCTGTCCTCCTCATTGTCCTTACCAGCGCACGACGATGTTCAGAAAGGTGGTGGTGCTTGCAGTCCATCTGCAGAGGTCAAGGGTTCCAGTCTTCTACCTCAGCAACTGGCTTCTTGAAGGCAGGCTTGCCCCAGGTGGTCTTCACCCACCTTCAGTCTATGGTGGACCTCTTGCATTCGTTGGTGTTCACTAGCAAAGTGGGGACGTCACACATGAATCCCTCTCAGACGTGGCCTTGCATTGGAGCCATTCTGGAGACAGCGCGGTTTCGGGCCTAACCTCTGGAGTGGCGAATTCAAGATATTCAGGCTGTGATTCCAATGTTTCAACCTCTATCCTGGATTTGGTGAGATTTTAGTGAGACTGACTTTGGCTTCTGGGGCTTACGGCCTACCTCATTCTGCTTATAACACATGCCGGCTGGCATATGTGGGCCCTTCAGTGGGACATAAAGTCCAAATGGGCGCAGTATCTGATGAATCTCTCCGACCTAGATATCTGAGGAAACTGCAGAAGATCTACGGTGTGGTTGGTGATCCTCAATTGGGTCAGCACCAGACCCCTCTTATTCCCACCCAGAGCTCACACCGGTGACAGATGCATCACTGCTGAGTTGGGGTGGCCATCTGGGACTCTGGTCTCTGACGGAGTCTCAACGCCATATAAACCTGATGGAGTTGAGAGTGACTCGTCTGGCATTAAAAGCTTTTCTTCCTTCCATCAAGAGTAGGTTGGTTCAGGTGCTAACGGGCAATGCCACCCCCATGTGGTATCGTAAGAAACAAGGTGGAGTGGGGTCGATGACCCTGTGTCAAGAGGCCTTGCATCTCTAGAGGTGGCTGGAATGTCAGGACATCTTCCAGGTTGTACAACAACACTTTTGGGCTCTCGGAATGCTAGGGTGTAAAAACTCAGCCCTTGATGCCTCACAGATCACGAATGGCATCTCCATCTAGAGGTAGTGCAAGGCCTCTTCCACAACTGGGGAGAACTTTGGTTGGATCGGTTCGCCACCACAGAGAACATGCGGTGTCCGCACTTCTGTGCTCTGGAGTTTCAAAGGCGGGTCTTGTTCTGAAACTCATTTAGTCTGTAGTGGAACTTGGGCCTCCTTTACACCTTCCTGCTGATACCACTTCTGCCCAGAGTTCTCAGGAAGATCAGGAACGACTGGCCCAAGTCATCCTTGTTTGCCTCCTGTTTGAGCACAGAGACCATGGTATCCTGAACTCATGAGCATCGGTTCTCCAATCAGTCTGAATTTTCAGGAGAAAATCCTCTCACAGCAATATGGCAAGGTTCTACACCCGAACCTGCGCACGCTCCGCCTTCATTTATGGAGATTGAGCCTTGGTAGCTGACCATTTTTAACCTTCCTTTGGAGGTTTGCAAAGTTATTCTGGCAGCTATATGTCCATTGACAAATGCTGTATATGCTTGCCGTTGGGACAAGTTTGTGGCTTGGTGTACTGACAAGCGTGTTGATCCCCTCTCTGCAGCTTTGTCTTAAGCATTGTTGTTTGTTTTATTGTTAGCTCAGCAAGGCCTTGATTTGGGCACAGTTAAGGATATTTTTCAGCCTTATCAGCTTTCTTACGGTTCGGTCCTTCGGTAAATCGTTATCTGGTAGAGACTCTTGCCACTTCTGCGACCAGGTTTTTCCTACTTGAAGCTTTCTGTTGATCCGTAGCATAGCACACCAGTACATCAAGCCTTCTGTCATAGCTGTGTGTTTCTGAGGAGGAAATACCACGAAAAGAAACTGATGTCAGTGTGCTGGGGTGGTGCCTATATGGGCACTATGCACGTCACTTCCGGTACAGATGCCGCCGACATGGATCCTATCAACGTCACTTATTGGCACACAGAGGTGGTGCTCAGGATTTTCCAGATCCAGTCTGACACCTGGGGAATATTCTAAGGTAAGGAATCTGCTCCTAGAGTCTCTAACAGATAGGTCATTACCAAAGGTAAGTAACTTGTGAGCTTCCAATTCATGTGGAAAGACTTAACTATTATGAGTACAGTGGATTAACTGAGGTTGCTTCAAGATAATCTATCTGAATATGTTTCAAATCTGTTGGTTATGTTTCTGAATCATCTCTGTTCCTCTGTCCGTTGTCTTCAACAGAGACATCATAGGGTGTTCCTGAAACCAGGTAGCAGTCTTCTACAGTTGCAGGAATATTTAGAAGTTTTTTGGTACCATAATAACTTGAAAAACAATTGTTTCACCAATACAGTGCTAGGATCTACGTTGGCAAGGTAAACAGGGCTGGTTGCAAAGTCTAGCATGAGTCTGATGTGCTGTGGAGGATAGCATTGAGGATCAATGATTGGTAATACACTCCCTTTTGTTTAAGATGAAGCTGATTGGTGAAGTTTGTTTTGAAATCACTTACATTTAGGAACTAAGATTAGATCCTTTTTATAATTTTACAGCTGCTTTTATATGCTTCTTTTCTTTTTGTTTTTCTTCCAGACCTTTGATCTCTTACCTGAGAAAGTTTTATTACTATGACCCCCAGGAGGAGGTTTATCTTTCACTGAAAGAGGCACGACTGGTTTCCACACAAGAACAAGAGAGCGAGTCGTCAACGTAACGAGGGATCCAGGCCCATCTTCTCGCTGTCGCCTCCTACGGTAAAGAAAGTGCAGCTCTCAGATACTCCATTCACCACCAGTACTATACTTTAGGTTCTGCGTTCCAATAGTAGAATAAATTAGAGCTTTCCACTGGGTGATGGTTACTTCCTGATAATCTGCATTAGACAAGTCCTATGTTTGTGGCATGTATAGCTGTAGATACACATGCTGTGCATACTTCAACCATCTAGTCTTGGGCTCAGACGTGTACAATTTGATACTGTCCTCAGTGCCACTTCACGTACTGATAGGCCAGCACGCAGGCTGCAACCTGTGCCTTTCTGATGGATACAACTACCTGTGGATTCCTCACCTATTGAATACTCCCATTGCGCCAGCATTCAACGGAAATCTTCTTCCTAGCTTCTGCACGTCGACGAGGACGTCACAGTTGCCCACGCGACGCCGCCTGATGTCATACAGGCAATAAGAGGTCCTCGCCGACGTGCCGACGTCAGTTCCCTTTTTTTCTGTGCCATTCGAAATGGTTATCTTCGAGGGAGCTACTGTTGCTGCTCGACGTAGTTACAGTGTTTTTTGGCTATTTTTTACTTTGAAACATTACAATGTCGCAAAGAAAGTCAGGATTCAAGCCCTGCCGAGAGTGCGGAGGCAAAATGTCGGTAACGGACCCACATTCTGACTGTTTGTGGTGTCTTAGTTCCGACCACGACGTTGACAAGTGCGATTCTTGTCAACGTATGAATCCTAAGGCCTTGAAAGAACGTGAGGCCAAACTTTTTCTTGCGGAGTCAAAGAAGAAGGAGAAAAGACATCACCGAAAGTCGTCTTCACCGAAGTCGCATCGGCGTCATTGGGACTCCCGGCGTCGTCGAGAATCTCGACGCCGGTCGAGTAAGGAGAGGTCTCGTTCGAGGTCACCTTCGACTTGACGTCGAAAGACTTGGGAAGTTAGTCCCACTGTCTCTCCCCAGCCGCCGACGCTGTTACCACCTCCAACTTCACCAATGTCACTGGTTAATCCTCCTTCGGTGTTCGAGGTTCCACAGCCTCAGGTGTTTTCTCCGTCCATGCAGACGTCGGGACTGGCGTCGATGTCGCCTTCAAACCAGGCACCTCAGTACCCAGCTTTCCCAGCCCCTGGAGCCGATAGTACCGCATTCTTGAATGCGATGTTCTCCATCTTCCAACAGATGGCTCCAGGTGGTGGACCGGCTGGTCCGTCAGGCCCTTTGGCCTTCAACATGGGTTCTCCGG
Organism: Pleurodeles waltl; assembly: GCF_031143425.1. Taxonomy (NCBI): domain Eukaryota; kingdom Metazoa; phylum Chordata; class Amphibia; order Caudata; family Salamandridae; genus Pleurodeles; species Pleurodeles waltl. The sequence continues at coordinate 118,175,325 of NC_090445.1, read as the reverse complement.
CTCCACTACGACCGGCACCCTTTATGCCCTTTCTTCCCTTGGGAAACGTGGGCTAGACGCCGGTATCGGCTCCTGTGGCTTCGGCTCCTGTGGCGTCGGTGTCTCAGCCAGCGACGCCGACCAGACCTCCACCGACTCCGGAACAGTCTTCAGTCCGTCCTGCTCCACGTTCGGCGCCGAAGAAATCCATGGCGCCGTTGGATCCGGTGTCTGATGGATCCGAGGATCGGCGTCAAGCTTCGACATCTGCTGGCGCCATGTCGACGCCAAGGATAGAGGAGAGACTGCATTCGAGGAGGTTTGCTCTTCGCCTCCTTATAGAGCAAGAATACCGGAGACAGGCATTGGAGGAAGGGGAGATTGAGGACTCTTGTGAAGGTCTCCATGGCTTGGACACTGCTAGTGGTCTGGACACCTCTCCTGAATGGGACTTGTCATCACCTGGGGAGTACACAGAGGAGGCAGCGACTTTTCATTCAGTCATTAGAAAGGCGGCTGACTTTTTGGACCTCCCTTTGCCGGTGTCTGAGACCAAGCTGAACATCTTGACAGAAGTGTTGCACCCTGCCTCAACAGCTGCAGAGCCACTTTTGCCTTTTAATGAGGCGCTACTGGACCCCATTATGGAAGTCTGGAAGAAGCAGGTGTCCTCTTCGGCGGTGAATAGATCTGTGGCTCGGAGATATCGGGGTGCGCCGGCTGACCCAGGCTTTCTTTCCAGGCATCCAACACCTGAAAGCCTAGTGGTTCAGGCTTCTTGCTCAGCCCGATCTGCTCCTGGATCCTTTCCAGCTGTGCCCTCGGATAGAGACTCCAAAAAGATGGTCATGTCGTCAAAGAAGGTTTTCTCGTCATGTAGCATGGCTTTGAAATCCACCAATGCTATGTGCATCTTAGGGAGATACATTTACGCCCTGATGGACGAGATTAAGTCAACACACACTGAGGTTCCTCAAGAATTATTGAGCCTGGTTTCTGACGCTCAAGCAGCGGCAACCCAGGTTATTCAATCTGGGTTGGATACATCCGACTCTGTTGCTAGAGCTATGGGTACTGCTGTGGCTACGAGGAGGCAGGCCTGGCTTCGTAGCTCTGGTTTTTCCTCTGATGTACAATCAACCCTTTTGGACCTTCCTTTTGATGACGACAAGCTTTTCGGCGCCAAGGCGGATTCAGCTTTAGAAAGGTTCAAGGAGAGTAGGACCACTGCCAAGTCGTTGGGCTTGCAAGCCTCTTCTTCTGCTTCCTCCAGATTTTTTAGGAGGTTTCAAGGATTTGGTCGTGGTTCCTCCTCCTCCTTTCGAGGAAAATTCCAGCAACCCACCTCTGCTCTCTCCTATAGATCTTTCAGAGGGAGGGGTAGGGTCTGCACCAGGGGAACCACTCAGCAGCACTCTGCCTCTTCCTCTGGAGGGGTGCAGCATGGGAAGCAGCCTTAGGCTTCCGCCAATTCCTTCTCACTCCACTCCTGTAGGGGGGAGGTTACTGAATTTTCTCCACAAGTGGGAGGTCATAACATCAGACTCCTGGGTTACCAGCATTGTGGGGAAAGGCTATGCCCTACCCTTTCGGGAGTTTCCGCCCCCCATCCCGCCCCGTCCCTCCTATTGTTCAGAAGAACACCTCCTGTTACTAGAACAGGAGGTTCAAGTCCTCCTTTCAAAGGGTGCGGTGGAGTTGGTTCCAGAGCAGGAAAGGGGTCAGGGTTGTTACTCGAGATACTTCCTGATCCCCAAGAAGGATGGTCGATTGAGGCCAATCCTGGACCTGAGGATCTTGAATTGGTTCCTCAAACAGGAAAGTTCAAGATGCTGACCCTAGCTCAGGTGCTTTTGGCGCTGAACGATGGCGATTGGATGGTGTCTGTCGACTTGCAGGATGCTTACTTTCATATCCCGATACTCAAGTCGCACAGGAGGTATCTCCGGTTTGTGGTGGGGTCGCAGCACTATCAGTTTGCGGTCCTCCCATTTGGTCTTACTTCAGCACCCCGAGTCTTCACAAAGGTGATGTCTGTGGTTGAGGCGGAGCTCAGAAGGATGGGGATAGCAGTTTTTCCTTATCTGGACGACTGGTTGATCAAAGCCAAGTCTCCGGAGCTCGTGCTGCATCACCTTCAGTCGACAACCCAGTTGTTGTTCGACCTGGGTTTTTCAGTGAATGTACCTAAATCTCACCTAGAGCCCTCTCAGCGCCTCCTGTTCATAGGGGCAGTACTGGATACAACATTGAGTCGCGCCTTTCCTCCGCCTCAGCGTATTCAAGACATTCAGGCGTTGGTTCCAATGTTCCAAAGTGGAGCGGTCATTCTGGTCCTCAAGGTCATACGCCTGCTCGGTCTGTTTGCTTCTTGCATTCTGCTGGTCACACATGCTCACTGGCACATGAGGGCTCTTCAGTGGTGCCTCCGGAGGCAGTGGTCTCAACACAAAGGGGATCTCGAAGGATCAGTGAGGATCTCCGGGGACGCTGCTGCGGATTTAAAATGGTGTGTTGCGGACGGCAATCTTTCCCAAGGACGGCCGTTCTCGCACCCTCCGCCGGTGACCACAGTAATAACGGATGCTTCCACTCTAGGGTGGGGAGCTCATCTGGGGGACCTGGAGATCAAAGGTCTTTGGTCTCCAGTAGAACAGATGTTTCATATAAATCTGTTGGAATTGCGGGCTGTACGTCTTGCACTCAAGGCCTTCCTCCCATCCCTTCGCGGTCAGTCGGTTCAGGTCCTGACAGACAATACTACCGCGATGTGATATATAAACAAGCAGGGAGGAGTAGGGTCGTACCTTCTCTGCAGAGAAGCTCTACGGCTTTGGTCCTGGGCAAAGGACCATCAGATTTGTTTGGTAGCAAATCATCTGGCCGGAGTCTTGAACGTGCGTGCGGATTCTCTCAGTCGCCGTTTCTCGACCGATCACGAGTGGCGTCTCCATCCGGATCAAGTCCGTCTAATCTTCCAGATGTGGGGGTTTCCTTGGATAGATCTGTTTGCCACCCGGGAGAATTCGCACTGCCCGTTATTCTGCAGCCTCCAGTATCCGGGTACAAGGAGCGTTGGGGGACGCATTTCAGATGACCTGTTGCGACCAGTTGCTTTACGCGTTTCCCCCCATACCCTTAATTCCTCGAGTTCTGAGGAAAATTTGTCAAGACCGGGCCCAAGTCATCTTAATAGCTCCGGATTGGCCAAGGAGGGTGTGGTACTCGGACCTTCTCCAACTCTCACTGTGCCCTCCTCTCCGTCTCCCTCTCAGGGCAGACCTCCTCTCGCAATCTCAGGGGCAGGTTTTACACCCCCACCTCCAGAGCCTGCACCTTCATGCCTGGAGATTGAACGGGGCAACCTGAGTTCCTTTTCTCTCCCGCCTGATGTAGTGGATGTTATCTTATCGGCCAGGCGACACTCCACTAAATCTATCTACGCTATTAGGTGGGCTAAATTTGTGATTTGGTGTGGAGAGAGGCAAATTGATCCCTTACGTGCTCACTTATCAGATATCTTGTCTTTTGCATTGTCTCTGGCACAGAGGGGTTGTGCAGTGGCTACGGTTAAGGGATACTTATCTGCCCTGTCAGCCTTTCTATGTCTTCGAAACCAGCCTTCTCTATTCAAATCCCCTATAGTACTTAGATTTTTTAAAGGTCTTATTAACAAATTTCCTCCCACTCCTTTCATTATGCCTCAGTGGAATTTAAACTTGGTTCTGACTTTTCTTATGGGTTCCCCGTTTGAGCCTATGCATTCTTGCCCCTTAAGGTTATTGGTCCTAAAGACGGTTTTCCTGGTTGCAATTACTTCTGCAAGGAGAGTGAGTGAGCTGCAGGCTCTATCTGTAAAACCCCCTTACACATCTTTTTATGGGGATAAGGTGGTGTTGAGGACCAAGGCTGCTTTCCTACCAAAGGTTGTTTCACCCTTTCATATGGCCCAAACGATTACTCTTTCCACGTTTTATCCTCTGCCTCATCCTTCAAAAGAAGAAGAGAGATTACACCGCTTAGATCCAAGGAGAACGCTAAGCTTTTATGTGGACAGAACGAAGGATTTCAGGCTGGAGGATCAGCTTTTCATCGGGTACGTGGGAAAGAGGAGAGAAAAGGCAGTCCACAAAAGAACGGCTAGGGGTGTTCCTGTGGTTGACATCTGCAAGGCTGCAACCTGGTCGTCCCTCCACACTTTTGCGAAGCATTACTGCTTGGACTCTGAGGTTAGGAGGGATGGCCATTTTGCACGGTCAGTCCTGAAGGATTTCTTGGTTTGACCATTCAGGCACCCACCACCGAGTGCGGTACTGCTTTGGGACTCTATTCAATAGGTGAGGAATCCACAGGTAGTTGTATCCATCAGAAGAACGAGTTACTTACCTTCGGTAACGACTTTTCTGGTGGATACATTAGCTACCTGTGGATTCCTCACGGTACCACCCGCCTCCCCGTTGCCTGTCTGGTCTAACCAAGTTGATCTTGGGTGTGCTCCTCTTGGTTTTTGAGGACTTGTACATATACTGTATATACGTATATATATAATTATTTGTGTATTCATTTAGTTATTTTATTTAAAAAAAAAAAAGTTCTTGAAATGATGTATTTATCTTGAATGTCATTAAATATTGCTATTTGTTCATTTATCTCAATGGCCTATTATTCTCAGGCACGTAAAAAAATGTTGGTACTGACATCGGCGAGGACCTCTTATTGCCTGTATGACGTCAGACGGCGTCACGTGGGCAATTGTGACGTCCTCGTCGACATGCAGAAGCTAGGAAGAAGATTTCCGTCGAATGCTGGCGCAATGGGAGTATTCAATAGGTGAGGAATCCACAGGTAGCTAATGTATCCACCAGAAAAGTCGTTACCGAAGGTAAGTAACTCGTTCTTCTCCAGAACACGAGTCTTCCTGCTCCACCTGTCTTGTGTTCAGTTCCAAGAAAACCATCTGGAATTGTTGTGATGGACACCTCGCACAACGCACGATGGCACAACAAAGAGATCCCCAATAGATTCAGGGAAGACATCAAGCAGGAAGACGTTGAAGAGGAAATTGATGCTGGCCAAATAGCGTTCAGCCCAGAACCAGAGTCCCTTTCAGAGCCAGAAGACCCAGATACACAGCTGGCCTTGACACAGCGATATGATGTTTAACCAATGAGTACCACACCCGAAAAAGGCACTCACTGCCTTTTCAGGGGTTGGGCTTTGAGCCCTCCTTCCCAGTCGCCCAGACTGCCACTGCTTTAGAGCCATGGCTAGCACTGATCCAAAGCTTCGGAACTGACTTCGGAGCCTACTCTGGCACTGAGTCAGCACCCCAAGAGCAAACCTTCCTTGCTGATGACCTCTTCAGTGCCCTCTAGTGGCAAATCCAGAGGCACTTCGTAGCAGAAGTATGCATAAGCATTGAAATATGCTTCTTCGAGCTCCAGGTTAAGCTTAACGCTGAAGCCTGCATGGGAGTCGAACCAGGCACCAGTGGGGAAAACCACTTTGGAGACAAAACATGCATCAGGCTCGAAAGCAGCGAACTCAGAAGGCTCAACATCCTATCCTTAAAACATGCAGGAGAAACTCGACTTGAGGCAGCAACACTGTGTGTTGATCCTATTACTAGTAAAATAATCGCCAAGCCTCCACTTCAGGTCCAGCAGACTCTTCCTCAAAGACGCAGCTTACCTTTGAAGAACAGATAAAATTGGAGCCACCACCATCTCCTAAGCTGAAAAACCTTCACCACCTCATCTTCCTTCACCACCTCCACAATGACTCCCATCACCACTGGGTTATCACTCATACTATGGGAAAGGTGGCCCATCACCCCCCCCCCCTTCCCCCAGTTAGATTTATGACACTCCATATACCCTGGATCCACCAGATGATCCATGGGATGATTATGAGATGGTACCTCCAGTGCTCAACAATCCAGACTTGTACTGGAAAAACCTTCTCCCTCTGATGGCACCACCTCCTACCACAAGATCATTCAAAGGGCAGCTAACTTTCACAAAGTTGACCTTCGTTCTGTGGTGGAAAAGGAGGTCTTCTTAGTAGAAACCCTGTTACACACAGCGAGCCACCCAGTTCTTGACAGAGCTTAAAGGCATGTTCAGACCAATGCAGGAAGTAGTCAGAGACCCTGTAAAGGCTAGAATTAATAATCCAAGGGTGGACAGAAATGCAAGCCTTTCCTTTCTGACCCACCATACATTACTAGCCAGCTCCAGCCGGACTCGCTAGAGGTCCATGCTGCACGCAAAAGAGCAAATGGACAGGGCACTGAGGACACAACACCCACGGAAAAAGAAAGCAAAAAATATGATGCAGCAGGAAAGAGCTGCAGCACAATCAGCAACGCATTGGCGTATTGCCAATTTGGTTCATAGCTAAGTATGATTGCGCCCAATAGGTATGTTTGTCCTGGTCTGGTAAGATCTTATACAGTACTTACATGACCAGTACAAACGGAGGGCCCAAGAAATAGTATTAGAAGGGTAGACCATCTCTAATACAACCATTAGGTGTGCCCCTGATGCTGCAGATAATGCAGCTGGAGGGTCAACTAGAGAATCCTTGTTAAGAGACATGTGTGGCTTCAAATCTCTGGAGAAACCAGAAGTTTAACAGCATCTGATCAACTTACTGTTTGATGGAGAGCCTCTATTCGGCCACCAAGTTGATTGGATGTTGGAGAAAATCAAAAAAGATACAACACTGCCAAGGCCATGGGAGATTTGCAGTCTCTGTCCCCACTGGCAAATTTTCGTCTCCCACAGTTCCAAAACCACCTCCCTGGAGGCACACACTTCTTATCAACGACAGCAGCAACTCCCAGACTACCAGGGGCTACTTTAAAGGGTCATACAGAGGGATTAACAGGAGATGCCGAGGTAAAGGATGAGTGGCTAAGTCTGCCATCCCTGCCAAACAGATACTCCCTTTCCCTGCTCCACGACCAGGAAACAACTTTAGGGGGAAGACTACAGAGATTCCTACACAATGGCATAAATTATTTCAGATAAAGTAAAAATATGAGGGATTCGGAGTATTAATGGTCCGGTGTATGCCCTCCCGTGAATGATACTATGCGACAAAAAACATGACGCACTGTTCCAAAAAGAAGAGACAGAAAAAACACAGGGGAGTCCTAATTTTAGGAGCAAGAGTCCTCACACACCCGACTGGGTGTCATGCTTCATTTTCGGATGTGCTCCTCGTCAGACCGTTGCTGCAATGTCTGACGGGCACCCCCCGAAGGGGGGCTTTTTGCCGGAGATCTTTTCTCGATGATGCCAATACCCCAAGAGTGAGTTTGGAAAAGAAGAAAAAAGGAGAGATCAAAAAAGAAACTAAAATTGTCTCAAGACCCAACCTAAGTAATAATTTTATTAGTCCACGATGGGCAATAGCCAAGATTAAAAACGAATCAGGAGAGTGAAGGAAAGATAATGCTCAATCACTCTCTACCACATATATAGGGAATAAGGAGGTAAGGAACTTCCAGACCATCCTTTGAATGAGGTCAACATGTTTCGCGTCTCTACGGCCCAAAAGGATCCCGTGACGCTTCTTCAGGACCAAATGAATCTTAAACTTCTCCTTTACTAAACTGAATTGACTCCAATAATCTGAAACTGTCAGTTATAATGTCTCCAGTCACTTACACTAGTCCGGTATGATTCGAACTTGCTATTCCTATAAGTCACCCTGTAAGTAAATAAACACAGGTAACATAGTGAAACTTCTTTCTGAATATACTGTTACTGGGATGGGTTCACAAATCATGACACGGGAAGAAAGGTGACAAACTGTGCAGCACACGGTGATAGTGTTGGTAGTGGCAAACCCTTGCATGATAGATAAGTATAGGCTTACCCTCCCAGATCAGGAACGGGCTTCATGGGACAACGCAGGCCTAAAGCCAGGCAAAAAAACTCTAGTAGCAAAGTAAACAAAAAGACAAATATGCCTGTTACGGTAAAGGTTGCACAATCCAAAAGGAGGTACCGTATATCATATGGCAAGGTGTGATGCACTGATGCAAGGGTTGGAAAATAGTTAGATCAAACTAAACACACACCATAAAGTCCAACCCATTATGGTGTCCTTAATACATTGGTCATGATAATTAAAAGTAAAGGACAGTAGTCCAGTCTGGTTAAGGGATTAATCTATCAAGTCACTCTCACAGTGCAATACAACGTGTTAAACAATTGCCTCAAGTCAAGGTGGGAAGAAAAATCACATGGCACTTAAATGTTCATTAACAGTTGCTCCATATGTAGCCCACATGCTCAAAATTGATAAAAGTGCCTTAACGGTCCTCAAGTGTCAAAAGGGCACCTCCAAAAATAAATAAATCAATTTCTAACTAGGGAAGAAAATTCCCCCGGTAACTTTCTCCGATTATAAATCAACAAATAAGTGTTGCTGGCCATAAAAGAACAAGTACCCATAAGGAAAGTAGAGGGTCGTTGGAATAACAAACAATGGTGTTGTGTTCCAACATGCAGCGTCAAAGATCACTTACTTTAACGCTCCTGGTGACGGATGGGTAACCTACCCCTGGCCGCGCTCCCGAATCATTGAGGAAGCCGCAAGCCACAAGGTAGAAAGAGACCGAGACCCGGAAGTAGGAGCGTCACGTTGACGCTCACGTTACCAAGTAACAGAGCCGAGCATGGCCAAACAAGACTACGGTCGCGCTCGCGAATAATAGTCAAAGAAAGGGGACTATTATTCCTCGCCTAGCTGGTAATACGAAAAGCAGCAATGTCGATGTGATTTAGGTCCAATCAGGGTCAAAATAGAAAACGGAATAGTATTCCATAAAAACTGTGCCAAATCACTGATTAAAAGAAAAAGCAGCAGAAAGCAACGGCCAAATATGCAACAATAGGCACGGTCAGCACAAGGTAAACCAAAACAAGGGAGGGGGGGGGAGCAGAATAGAGCAACCAAAGGGGCAAAAATAAGGAGCAAGATCCGCCCAGGCGAAACTATGGTAAAAACCTTCGAATTATGATGCTATAATCAAGGGTGCAAAAAGAGGGGGGGGAGAGGTTCGGGAAAGGGGAAGGTTTTTGTGGTTATTTATGGAGTCCCCCGTATGGTATGCAATAGTTAACGTGAAAGGTTGATTCAGGGGATATCATCATTCAACCCCTCAAGATGTGTGTTTAACTTGTACACCCAGGGCTGTTCAAGTTCAAAAAGAGATCTTGTCCCCTTGTATAAGCAAGTCTGTAGAACTATCCACCACATGTCATCTGGGCTATGGTTCACTTCCATGTAGTGAATACTTAGTTTAGTCGTTGCTCGGCCGCATCTAATATTACTACGATGCTCATTTATCCACAGCTTCACTGCTCTTGTAGTCATTCCCACATACTGTAAATTGCATGGACATGTGATCAAATAAACGCAATTGCGAGTATTGCAGTTGGTATGCTTCAGTAATCGCCATGTCCCTATTGGTTCCAGTTCAAGAGAGTCCAAACGTTTAGTAAGTGTGCACACGTTGCAATTCCCACATGGGAAGTGAGCAATGACTGGCGGTAGGTCCCAAAGGGACCTTTGTCTGGAAAACACAGTTCCAGGTCTTGGTCGGGTGTGAACCAACATATTCTTGATATTGGTAGTCCTTTTGAAAGCAAAGAGGGGTTTAGGAATAATCTCTCCTCCACTACAAAAGATGTCCCATCTCTTATTAATCACTTTCTTTATGGTATTGGACAAGGGGGTAAATGTGGACACACGTCAACTTAGTGTCTGAAGATCTAGGGGCCATCATAAGTAATGTGTCCCTGTCGTAGTGCTTAGCTCGTTTATAAGCTGCGATTACCACTCGATGTGGATAGTGGCGGTCACATAATTTGTTGGAAAGATCTTTAGCTTGCGTGTCAAATTAGTGAATGTTGCTACAATTCCGGCGGAGCGGGAGGAACTGACCGTAGGGCAGATTATCTCTTAGAGCTTTCGGATGGTGGCTCTCATACAGCAACAGACTATTGCGATCAGTGGTTTTATGATATGTGCAAGTCTTGAGTTTTCCTCCATCAATACTGATCAACTGGTCCAAAAAAGGGATCCGAGTGGAAGATACCGAGGATGTAAATTTCAAAAAGGGGTCTAAGCCATTGACCCTTGTCGAAAAATGTCTACATCAGTGAGTGGACCTTGCCAGACGACCAAAATATCATCTATGTACTGTCGCCATAATTTGATGTTGTCAAAGAAAGGGTTGGAATTCAGCAATACGAACCATTTTTCAAAGTCATACATGTCAAGGATGTTGACCGTTAAGGCACTTTTATCAATTTTGAGCATGTGGGCTACATCTGGGAGGGTAAGCCTCTACTTATCTATCATGCATGGGTTTGCCACTACCAACAGTGTCACCGTGTGTTGCACAGTTTGTCACCTTTCTTCCTGTGTCATGATTTGTGAACCCATCCCAGTAACAGTATATTCAGAAAGAGGCTTCACTATGTTACCTGTGTTTATTTACTTACAGGGTGACTTATAGGAATAGCAAGTTCGAGTCATACCGGACTAGTGTAAGTGACTGGAGACATTATAACTGACAGTTTCAGATTATTGGAGTCAATTCAGTTTATTAAAGGAGAAGTTTAAGCTTCATTTGGTCCTGAAGAAGCATCACGGGATCCTTTTGGACCATAGAGACGTGAAACATGTTGACCCCATTCAAATGATGGTCTGGAAGTTCCTTACTTCCTTATTCCCTATATATGTGGTAGAGAGTGATTGAGTATTATCTCTACTTCACTCTCCTGATTCATTTTTAATCTTGGTTATTGCCCATCGTGGACTAATAAAATTATTACTTAGGTTGGGCCTTGAGCCAATTTTAGTTTCTTTTTTGATCTCTCCTTTTTTCTTCTTTTCCAAACTCACTCTTGGGGTATTGGCATCATCGAGAAAAGATCTCTGGCAAAGAGCCCCCCTTCGGGGGGGGGGTGCCCGTCAGACATTGCAGCGCCGGTCTGACGAGGAGCACATCCGATGATGAAGCATAAATTATTTCAGATCAGTCTGTCCTAGCTACTGTTGAACATGGGTATTGCCAGGAGCCCACTGCATCACCCCCCAAACATTCCACCATGACCGCACTCCCTCTTCCCTCAATATCTGCACTTTCTGAAAGAAAGTGTAAAGGCCCTATTACAAAAGGGAAGCGTAGAGCCAGTGCCACACCACCACAGAAACACAAGGTTTACTCACTGTATTTCCTAATTCTCAAAAAGGGTAGTTCCCTTTTGCCCATCCTAGTCCTTTTGCCTTTCAAAAAATATACCAGATCAGAGCATTTCTGCATGTTTATGCTCCAAGATGTCTTAAAACTGTGCGACGTCACAACTACCCTACTTTGACATCTCAATCCACCCAGCACATTGTTGCCTAAGGTTTGTGGTAAGTGGCCAGCATTATCAATTCAGAGTTCTCCCCTTTGGGCTCACCACTGCACCCAGGGTTTTCACAAAATGTTTGGCTGTGGTCGTGTTCACGAAGGAGCAGTATTCACATCTTCCCTTACCTAGATGATTGGCTGGTAAAGAGCTCAAGCAAACAACACTTGTTCACACGCAGCAAACTTTGGATTTCCTCTACATTCTGGGCGTTGCTTTAAATTTAGGAAAATCCCATCTATAGCGTTTACAGATTCACCCCTTTCTAAGGGCAATCTTCAACTTTTTAGCAGGAAAAGCGTATCCCTTTCCCGCTAGAATTCAAGCTTTTCGGTCTCTGCTGACTCCTTTTCAGCCAATTCGTCAGCTTACTGTCCACACGATCATGCACTTGTGAGGAATGATGGCACCTTGTATTAGCATTGACTGCACGCCAGGCTTCACATATATCTGCTTCAGGAATGCTTAGCAGAGCAGTGGTCACAAGCAGAGGGTCAACGGGAGGATCTAGGATCCAGTGTTAAAGGCCAGTTCACATTACTCTGCAATGGTCGAAGAGCAAACATTTGCAAGGGGGCAGGCCTCTTTTAGACCCTATTCTGCAGGTGAAAATTACCACAGATGCATCGCTCACACGCTGGGGTTTACTCCTACAAGACATCAATGTTCAAAGTCTGGACTCCCCTACAATAGACATCTCACATAAACTGTCTGGAGCTAGCACTCAAGGTGTTCTTCTGCCACATTCATCGCAAAACAATACTGATCAAATCAGACAACATGACTGCCATGTATAACCGTCGAAATATGGAGGCACACGCTTGCCCCAACTATCCACAGTAGCACAAAGTATTTGGCATGGACCATACACTTCAAAGTTCACCTCTTAGCAGAGTATCTACCAAGTGTGACCAATGATTTTGCAGACCTGCTTAGCAGGATGCTACAACAAGTCCATTAGTGGGAACTCCACCCTCAAGTCGTACTCTTGTACTTCCAGCTTTGGGAGTTTCCCAACATAGACCTGTTTGCTACCACCAAAAATGCAAAATGCCCACTCTTCCCCTCCAGGTTCTCACACCCAGTTTCCAAGGGAAAAGCACCATGGATGAAATGGTCAGGAACATTTGTCCACTACTGGCTTCCCAAGAACATCAATCCTCTAAAACCAAAAATACAGGACATTGTCTACTACCTTTCAAACTTACAATGTTCGGGACTGGTATACACATCTATTTGCGTACATTTGGCTGCAGTGGCAGCATATTTGAAAAACAGGGAATACTCCTCTCTCTTCAGAGTCCCTGTAAGGATGGCTTTCATGGAAGGGCTAAATATTGTTATCCCATCCTGGACTCTTAATATAGTCCGCACAAGATTAATGGGGCCCCCTTTTGAATCCCTTCATTCTTGTCCTCTATAATTTCTGTCCTGGAGTGTGGCTTTCTAAGTCGCTGTTACCTCCTTTAAATGTGTAAGTGAGATTTACGCATTAACCTTAGGGCAACCTTTTTTCAAAATACTTCCTGACAGGGTAGGCCTTACGACTAATCCAAAGTTCCTATCCAAGGTGATATCTTCTTTTCACTTTAACCAAAGCATAGAACTGTTGTATGTTTTTCTACATCCAATGCCAGTAGCAGAGATGGCTCTTCATACACTAGATGTTAAGAGCCTTTATGTGCTATATTGATAGTAGTCACTCTAGATGTTTTAGAGAAGGCCAGAAATAACCTCTGAGTTTTGTGAAATGGTTGTGTCCTATTTCAAAACAAGGAGTCGCTCACTGGCTAGTTAAGTGTATTCAGACCTGCTAGGCCAAAGCTATCTCCTAACAACTCCAAGGCCACATTCTACTTGCAAAAAGCAGCTTCAATGGCTTTTTTAGGCAGCATTCCAAGTGCTGACATGTGTAATGCTGCTACCTGGTCCACACCGAACACTTTTACTAAACACTATTTACTGTTTAACTAGGGTTCTAGCAAAACAGCAGGTCCAGGTGGGACAAACTGTCTTGTGTACACTTTTCCAGTGTTCTGCAAAATCCTCTGGCTAGCCACACCCTTACAGGGGACACTGCTTCCTAGTCTTTGCTCAGCATGTGTATCTACATCTACACAAGCCATGATTGGAAGATGTTTCTAACCCTGTAGACCTGTGTTGGTGGCATGTAGTACTGTAGATTCACATATACCACCCTCATACCCAGAAACCTTTGGTTGTTGAAGATGCCATATTTCTTCTTTTACTTTTGCTTTCTTACAGCATGAACATCTTTATGATTTACTTTACTCTCTATCTCACACCTGCTGACACCATCTAACTATGGAGTCCGTGTGTTCATGCGCAATACTGCCTAAGGGAGGAGTCACTATACCTTGTGACTCAAAAGACTTCTTCGAACAAAAACATGTTGTAAACATCCGAGCCCAGCACTAGATGGCAGGAGTATACACAGCATGTGAATCTGCAGCTTTACATGCCACAAACAGATGTCTACAGGGTAAGTAGCATTTTCCTTTTCAACATTATTGCCCTTAAAAAATAAAAATAAAGTAATTATCTGGGATCTGAATTAGCTTAAATTCTTAAAACAAAAGTGTTTATGTTCCCCTTCCTTCATGCAGATTTTTACTTCTCATGAATACTTCTCACCAAAGATTCCTTAATCATATGAATCACACTGGGTGTCAGATGGATCTAGAAACTGTTTCCAATACAGCATCGTCGATTTTTGGCCTCCCTCTGCAGAGTCTGCGTTCAGACGGACTCCATATCTCCCTGAGTTTACGGGAGCTGGAGAGACCCCTTTCCCAACTCAGAGTTTTGAGGTCATACGCCTCATTTTTTGGCAGTCCAACTTCGCTGGCGCTTGTGGAGTCAGAAGAGGCTTCTTTTGGTTCGCGCTGGCGTCTTCTGCCTCAGCTCCGAGGGGCACTCATGGATCCCTTGCTGGATATGGAGCACCTCCAGTTGTACTGGCCCTGACGTTGACGCACTTGGTGCCGCCTGTGGCCCCAGGTGGCACTGCCCCATCCTCATTGCCGACTCGGACATAGAGCTGGATGTGCATAGTACGACGTCAAATCCGGCGCAGAGGACTTACCCTCTGTCGTATACTGTGCCTTATTTCCTTGGGCTAGGTTACGGTGAGGAATGAAAGAGGTTGCTGGCCCCTTTAGAATACCAGCTCCAAGACTCCATGAACTGGCTTATGGACCTGGGTGAAGCCAGTGGATTGGATACCTCACCAGATAATGACGTGCTCTCTTCCCCTACCATGGCTATGGAGGAGGGAGCTTCATGTTCTATGGTAGTGCAGAGAACAGCTGATGTTCTAGACCTTGAGCAGCCCTTTGATAGCTGTCAGGGCTAACATCCTGACAGAGGTGCTTTAGCCTGGGGCTTCATGCTCTGAACTATTGCTTCCCTTTAATTAAGCCCTCACGGATGTCCTACGGGTACCTGGTCCAAACCTAGCACTGGGGCTCCTGTGAACAGGGCAATCGCCCACCACCATCGGGTGACCCAGGTTTCCTGATTCAATACCCCACCCCTGAGGGCTTGGTTATCCAAGCCTACACCTTCCAGGGGGCATTCCCTTCTGCACTCCCGGATATGAAGTCCAAGAGGCTGGACACACTTGGTAAGAAGATGTTTCCTTCTGTCAGCCTGGCATTACAGTTTGTGAACACTGCATGCCTTGTGGGCCGTTATTCCCGCATGCTGTGGGAAATATGGTTGCTATTACAGGTCCCGTAGGAGGCTCAGGCTGTACTTCCCAAGCAGTTGCTGATGGGAGAGACACAGCAAAGTTCACAATCCGATGTTGGCTGGACACGACTGACAGAGGCCCCTAGGTGCCATGCCTGGTTGAGGGCACCTGGCTTTTCAGGGGCTGTCCAAGCCAGTCGTATGGACATGCCCTTTGATGACACCTGTCAGTTTGGAGAGAAAGCAGACTCTGCGCTTAAGCGCCTCAAGGATCCTCGTGCTACGACCAGGTCCTTGGGCCTCGTTGCAGTCCCTCAGTCTGCTTTTCACCCCTTTCATGGCTACTGAAGGGGTGCCCGCCACGTCAGTTTCCCTCCAGCCACCATGCTGCGCATGCTACTCAGCCTGTGTGGCCGGGGATGTGAAATCCACCATCCTTGTGGATCAGGGAGCCAGCAATCTGGCCAGTCCGCCCCCCTTGCAACTGCCTCCAAACCTTCCTAGTGGGATGATTCCCCACCATGGACCAGTTGGAGGCAGTGCCATCACGTCAGACAGGTGGGTTTTGTGGAGAGTCCGAAGGGGCTACTTCCTCCCCTTCACGTCTATCTTTCAGTCCATGCCACCATCCTATGATCGGATGTCAGAGGATCACTTGACTCTTCCCCGAGAGGAAGTTACGTCTCTCTTGGCCAATTAAGCAATTGAGAGGAACCCTGTTCCAGAAGTAAGTTGTGGTTGTTATTCCCCCTACTTTCTAGTGCTCCAGAAGGACAAGGGCCTTCGCCCTGTCCCAGACCTGTATTACCTCAATCTCTTTCTCAAGAATTAGAAGTTCAAAATGCTCTCTCTGGCTCAGGTTCTATCTGTTCAGCATAAGAGTAAATGAGGGGCTGAACAGATTTGGATCTGTCACTCCAAAGGGTAGGAAGAAGTCTTTTGGGGGAAGGGGGGGGGGGGGGGGGGGGAATACACACTCCCTTTCTCAAATTACAATCAATTTAGAGTATCCCTAGGCCCAACAATAAACCATGTTACCAATGGTGTCACAGGTTTGTCTCTATTGACCCTGTTCAGAAAAGATTTTGTTTCTTTTTCTAATGATCCTCACCCACTCTAGTAGTGGCGGCATCCTTCATCATCTGGTCCACCCCAGCTCCTAAAGGCCAGGTTGGGCTCAGCCGACTTGCAGGAACTCTTACAAAGATCTTTCCGGGGGTCTAAAAATAAAAATGGCTTACTGTTCACAGAGGTATCCCTTTATTCAGAGTGCCAGTAGGTATAGATACAAATAAAAAGGGAGTACTCTAGGTTTTTATGGTCCTATGATCCTAAGCTAATATGTCAACATGTTTCACCCCTTGTAAAACCTATCCGGTCCCGGGCTTTCATCAGGATGTGTATGTAATTTTTGATGCTGGTCTGCAGAAAAACCCATTCAGTGAGTAGTGGATCATGCATAATACACTAAAAATGCATGCAAGGTGTTGTAACTTCACTTGTCTGTAATTAGAAAGAAGCACAGTTTTGGTACTAAAACAAAAACAGAGGGACAAAAAACAAAATGTATACTATACCATACACTTGGAGACGATCTGGTAAACACTAGGCCTAGAATGGTGTCTGTGTCAAAACAAACCAATCTGTAGAATCTTCCACCGGTTACCAGCCACTACCCGTGTGGGTAGTGCAGCATGCTGTTTCACCCAACATTCAAAATTTGAAGACCTTGGCCTAGACAAACAGTGGGGACCACGAGAACCTACAAATCGTAAGTCAGATAATGTTGTTTATTAGCGAGCGAGAAAAAAAAAATTGAATTAAGGCCCACATTAAAGGGCTGAATGATGATGTTTCTGGTACAGTTCGAACCATCTGTCATAGGTAGCCATCCTATCTACTTGTACATCGTCATGCATTTGATAACTGAACCCGGTGCAGCATAGGATTTCTCTGCTACACTGCGAATATTAATTCCAAGCCGACATCACTACACATGTAGTAAAAGAAGTTCACTACATGTCGGCATTGATGGGGTACGTTTTAATTCCCTATGAGATCACAAATTCATCTCTACACGGAGCGGCCTCTCTTTTGTGTTTAAGCCTTGTTGAGATGTGGAATAGATATTAATAATAAGAATAAAAAATTACTGCATCACAGTATTAGGCTCCATCAGTTTTGAAACAGTATATTTGATTCCGTGTAAGCTAAAAAGTTAGGACTTTATGAACATTATCCTTGCACTGATGAGTTTCTGTGCAGTTGTGATGCTACACGGCCTACTGCTATGATCATTGATAGAGATCTGACCCGGTGTTCCCCTCCAACTCTTATGACATGACCACTGATTTGCGAAATTCAGGTGCCCAGCTTTTATGACACTGCACTGCATAGTGCTAACCTGAATGGTACAAACTCAATATGGTCTGCTTTTGTCCCCTGACTTTCTTTAAACAGCATCGCACTCTGTTATTGGTGTTAGCCTGGCACACCAGTCCTCACACTAGTTGTTTTGGGAAGCCATTTTGGAAGTGGTTCAGTGGATCCCACTATTGGGTGATCAAGGTCGCGTCAGCACGTGAAGATGGACGTGAGCTCTAGCCTTATGCAACTCGCCCTTTCACTGTGTGCTCGATTAAAAAAAAAAACACCCAGGCTCTGATGCCAGTCACCACGAAGAATGGCACAAGCCTGGGGTGAGAGGACCAGCTAGGTCTAATACACTGTGTTTTCCCTTGATTCTGTAAGTAGTGATGCAGGGATTTCACCTCTGATGATAGGGTACGACAAATTTGGTATGGAGATAGCCTGTGTTTATACCACAGTGTCATCGTGCCATCTTTTGACAACACTTGCAAACGTCTGTTAGCTTGATTAATGACCTTTTTCCTTAGTGTGAAACTGCATAGGCACACCCCCCTTACTTCCCCAGAGAAGCCAAGTGGTTACCCTAGATGGGTGAGTTTGTATGACATTGCAACACCATCAGGTATGTGCATATATATTTGTGTGGTTTTTGTTACCTATTTGTGTTTTTGTGTGATTCATTTAGGTAATGTGTGACATCATATACATGTTTGACACTTGATGCATGCAGTCACCCTTGGGTGCAGGACGTCTGCCACAGACCCACGTGTGTCCTGGTTCAAAGAGTGTCTTGTCTTTCTCAGACTTATACTGATTATGATGTGAAGTACCACTTCTGACAATGTTGCCAAGTGAATGGCATAGTATACGTTTTATTTGTTGGCCCTCTCTTTTCATTTTAGGACCACAAACCTGTGCTTCTTTCTATTTGCAGGCGAGTGAAGATACAACACCTTGCATGCATTTTTAGTGTATCATGCATGATCCACTTTCACTGAATAGGTTATTTTTCTGACCGGATCCAAAACTTAGATATGTGTCCTGATGAAAGCCCAGGACCTGATTGGCCTTTGCAGGAGCTGAAACATGTTGACATATTAGTTGAGGGTCATAGGACCATAAAAACCTAGAGTACCCCACTTTTTTTTTTCTTTCTAACTATACCTACTGTCACGCTGAATAAAGGGATACCTTTGTGAACAGTAACCTATTTTTTTTATCTCTAGACCACAGACAGGATCTTTGTAAAAGCTCCTGCAAATCAATCGTGCCCACCATGGCCTTTAAGAGCTGGGGTGGACCCGATGATGAAGCATGCCACTACTAGAGTGGGTGAGGGTCACTAAAAACAGAAAATAAATCTTTTCTGAACAAGGACAATTAGAGACAAACCTGTGACACCATTGGTGTCTTGGTTTATTGTTGAGCCTCAGGGTCTGCCTGCCCTGGACCCAGGAGAATGGATGGTAGTGTTGGACTGGCAGGACGCCTATTTCCATATCTCCATCCTGTCTGCCAACAGACGTTACTTGCTGTTCACGATAGGCCACAAGCGCTTTCAGTTTACCGTGCTTTCCTTTGGCCTTACCAACGTCTCTCGGGTGTTCACCAAGCAGCTCATCTGCGCAGATCAGGGGTTTCAGTCTTCCCCTATCTCGATGACTGGCTGTTGAAGGCGAGCTCCCTCCAGGCTGTCATCTCCCATCTCCAGACTACGGCGGATCTCTTGCATTCACTGGGGTTGACTATAAACGTGTTGAGGTCACACCTGACTCCCTTTCAGGTGCTCCCTTTCATTGGAGCCTTTTCTGGACAGAGTGAAGTTTCAGTCTTATCCTCCCGAGCAGCGAGTCCAGGATATTCTGGTCATGATACCGATGTTTCAGCCTCAATCCTGGATTTCGGTGAGAAGGACTCTGAGGCTGCTGGGCTTCATGGCCTCCTGCATCCTGCTGGTGACACATGCCAGATGGTATATGCAGGCTCTGCAGTGGGAGCTGAAGTTCCAGTGAGTGCAGCATCAGGGGAATCTCTCCGACATGGTCCAGATCTTGGACGGAACTGTGCAAGATCTGCAGTGGTGGTTAACGAACCATGATTGGGTCAGAGGCATATCCCTCTCCCTTCCCCAACCGATGTGAAAGTAGTGACATAATAATCACTCCTGGGATGGGGCGGCCACCTCGGTGAAGTGGAGATCAGAAGCATCTGGTCTCCAGTGGAGTCCAGACTCCACATTAATCTGTTGAAGCTCCGGATGATCAAACTAGCATTAAAAGCAGATCTTCATTCAAAGGGAAGGTAGTGCAGGTGTTCACGGACAACACCATTTCCATGTGGTACTGCAATAAGCAGGGTGGGGTGAGGTCGTGCACCCTTTGTCAAGTGTCTCTGCACTTCTTGACGTGGCTGGAACAAAAAGGTATTTCTGTGATGGTTCAACATTTGGCAGGCTCTCTGAACATCAGAACGGACAAACTCAGCTGACAATGTATAGTCGGTCACAAATGGCGACTCCTTCCGGAGGTGGCGCAGGGTCTCTTTCAGCAGTGGGGAGAAACTTGGTTAGATCTCTTTGCCTCCGCAGAGAACGTGCAATGTCAGTAGTATTGTACGTTGGAGTTTCCAAGGCAGCAATCGCTCTGTGACGCTTTTCGTCTCAAGTAGAACTCAGGCCTCCTGTACGCCTTTCCTCCCATACCACTTCTGTCCAGAGATCTCAAGAAGATGAAGGTCAACCGGGCCCAAGTAATCCTTGTGGCTCCAGACTGGGCACGTAGAGTCTGGTCCTCCGAGCTACTGAGCATGGCTTTCGTTCCTCCGATCAGACTGCCCCTTCGGAAGGATCTTCTGTCGCAGCAGCAGAGGAGGGTTCTCCACCCGAACATGTCCAGTCTCCGCCTTCTTACATAGAGATTGAACGGCGGCAGTTGACAGCTCTTGACCTTCCGCCCGAAGCCTGTAATGTAGTCTTGTTAGCCAGGCTTTCCTCCACCAAAATGGTATATGCCTATTGTTGGAAGAAATGTGGACATGGTGCACAGACAAGTCTGTTCACCCCCTTTCTGCCCCTCTGTCTGAGGTTCTGTAGTTTATACTTTCCCAGGCCCAACAGTGCTCTGCTGTGGGCACTCTCAAAGGTTATCTACTATTTCTGCTTTTTTGTAGTTGCCTAATCAACCTTCCTTGTTTAAGTCTCTTATTGTAAATAGGTTCCTTAAAGGCCTTGCTCATATGTTTCCTCCATCTCCATTCATTATGCCCCAGTGGGATTTGACATTTCTGAAGTGTGCTCCTTCTGAGCCTCTCCACAGTTGTCCTCTCAGTCTTCTCACTTTGAAAACAGCCTTCCTTGTGGCCATTACATCTGCCCACAGAGTGAGTGAGCTGCAGGCATTGTCATCTAAGCCTTACCTTTCAGTCTATCCTGCCAAAGTGGTGCTTCGCACTAGTACCCTTTCTGTCAAAAGTGGTTATGCCCACCATGTAGGCAATCCATCACCGTACCTACTTTTTACACCCCCCTTGCATCCTTCTAAGGAAGAGGCAAGACTTCACCGCCTGGACCCAAAAAGAGCATTGGCATTCTACCTTGATCGCACCAAAGAGTTCTGGGTGATGATCAACTCTTTATTGGTTATGTGAGTGTGAAGAAAGATCAGGCAGTGAGGAAGAGAACCATCTCCAGATGGATCATACTGTGCATTAAAATGTGCTACGCACTGGCTAGGAAGCAACCCCTCTTAGGGCCTGCGTTCTCATTCTACCAGAGCTAAAGCTGCAGCCACTGCATTCGCACGTGGAGTTCCAGTCCTTGACGTCTGTCAGGCAGCAATGTGGGCATCTCTGTACATGTTCACCAAACACTACTGCCTGGATAGTCAGGTCCGTAGGACTTTTTAGAATGATCTTATTTTGCAGACCCACCTCTGGGGATGGTATTGCTTTGGTATCTATTCTAAGGTGACGAATCTGCAACTAGATGTCTATCAGATGGACAAGTTACTTTCCTTCGGTAACGCCTTATGCAGTAGAGACAGTATTTAGTTGCAGATTCCTTACTGACCCACCCACCCATCCTCCCTGCTCTGCAAACTGATTTCTAGGGAAAGGGACTCCCTTTCAGGACCCTAGTTTTGATGCACCAGTGGTCATTGTTCTTCATTGCCCTGCGCTTTTGGTGTGGAAACTTGTGAAAAGAAACTGACGTCAGCGTGCCGAGGTGGATGATGAGGGAGCCAATCGAAGTGTACTGTGGATCCAGCAATACAAATGGTTGATGCACGGAGTGATGAAACTTTTCAAACACTAACCCCCAGTCACAGATCTTGGTTAAATAAATTGTTCTTATTTTCACCATGCCACCCCAGTTTGTACCCAGCCATATTCAAATCAGTCTTGACCCTGCTCCCCATGGAATCAGTCCAGCCCGAACTGCCTGGCCAGGTCCGCTCTAGACCGGAAACAAACATACTGGGACCGGTTTCGGGGTATCACCACTCATCATCCAGGCTAGCTTGAATCCAGTGGCACTGTGAGTAAGGGACCCACGTCTGAGTTACTCTTGCCACTTAGGGTGACTTTAGCAACACAAAAGGATGATGGAGTGCTGAAACTTTTCAAACACTCACCCCCCCAGTCACATATCTGGGTTAAATTCATTGTGTTTTTGCTCACCATGCCGTCCCAGTTTGGACCCAGCCATACTGCGGATCCTGGGGAAATTCTAAAGTGAAGAATCTGCAAATAGATATTGTCTTCACCAGATAAGGCATTACCGCAGGTAAGTAACTTAACCTTCTCTTCGTTTGGCCCTATGCTTCACTCTTCACTGAATGTTGCATGCCTCTTGGGTCAGTGTCCTCATCAGTGGCGCCTGGTACCCTAAACATTTGGTGGGGCAACCAACCAAATATTTAGGCTACCAGCCGTATGTGGGAGGGAAAATAAAAAATAAAATTGCACTAACCCCCACTGGCTCGCCTGCTCCGGTCCTTGTGCAGTTGAAGTCTCCACACCAATCTAGACGCTGCTTTCATACTGCTGATAATGTTAGCAGCATGAGAGCAGCTCCAGGATTGGCTGTAGCGGGCTGCCTGGCTGCCCCAGAAGGCACTGGGGGTGGGGGGGAGGCTGTGTCTGCTGTCCGCTCAGCTATCTCAGACAGCTGAGTGGGGAGGTTTACACTGTGCATGTCAGGCTGGCTGTTGCGAGACGGCCAGCTAAAATGACATACACAGTGTAAACTGGTGAAGACAGCATCACTTCCCTGTTGCCAGTCAGCAGCACTGGCCCCACCCCGAAACACGGCTCTGCTGGGGAAAGGGAAAAATTTAATGGTAATAAATGTATTTTATTACCATTTTATTTTTTACGTTTTTGGGGAGGGGCCACCTCTGATCCTCGTACCCTCTGGGATGTGAGAAGTGAGATTTTGCCCATTGTGCCTAAGGATTGTTGGAAAGCCTGTGTCCAGATGGCCAGAATGCATCAAAGTATGTTTTGTGGTTTGGTCTGAACACTATGGGGGTCATTCTGACCCCGGCCGGCGGCGGTAGCCGCCGGCCTGGCTGGGACCGCCAGAAGACCGTCCCACTGTCAAAAGACCGCGGCGGTCATTCTGGGTTTCCCACTGGGCTGGCGGGCGACCGCCAAAAGGCCACCCGCCAGCCCAGTGGGAAACACCCTTCCACGAGGAAGCCGGCTCCGAATGGAGCCGGCGGAGTGGAAGGTGTGCGACGGGTGCAGTAGCACCCGTCGCGAATTTCAGTGTCTGCTAAGCAGACACTGAAATTCAAAGTGGGGCCCTCTTACGGGGGCCCCTGCAGTGCCCATGCCATTGGCATGGGCACTGCAGGGGCCCCCAGGGGCCCCACGACACCCCTCACCGCCATCCTGTTCCTGGCGGTCGAAACCGCCAGGAACAGGATGGCGGTGAGGGGGTCGGAATCCCCCATGGCAGCGGAAAACCGGCGGGACACCGCCGGTTTTCCGGTTCTGACCGCGGCCATACCGCCGCGGTCAGAATGCCCTCAGGAGCACCGCCAGCCTGTTGGCGGTGCTCCCGCCGACCCCAGCCCCGGCGGTCAAGGACCGCTGGGGTCGGAATGACCCCCTATGTATTTTGCTGCACAGGCTATGGGCACTAGTGTTATTTCATCCAGTGTCACATTAGATGCATGCCACAGTGTTTTCAGGTGGTATTCAAGCTTCATTATATATCATTATGCATTCTGACGGGGCTAGAAAATTTGGCGAGTAAGCAGACATGGTGCAAGAACGCTTTAAAGACTAAAGAGCCATCTCCTAGCTGCTTTTAGTTTGCCCCCACCAGCAATTTAAGGCTGGTAGGAGGCAGGATTCAGCATTATCTTTTCGGCTTGTGTGCAATTTCTTCAGTTTAATGGGTCCTTTAAAATGTTCAGTTTGGTTATACTCTCCCTTTCCTGACTACTACTCCCCATATACCCCCAGTTTTTTGCCCAAATTTGGGTTTGTCTTGCTCATATTCTTTACTGAGAATGCTGCTGTTGCCTGAGGTAGAGAGAGGTACAGGATGCTGTAGTAGTTGGACTCTCGCTCCTAGGCGAGACTGTTGGTTAAGGGAAGACAGCATTTTTGTTTGTAGGCGACTGAGTCACTCGTACAACAACTCGCCACTGTCTGCCCAACCCTCATCAAATCTCAGAGAGCAAAGGTGATTTCTGGCAGCCTTACGCATAGACTGTTGATAAGACCTCTCAGGGAAGTCGTGGTGGAACATAAGTTACCCTTTTCTCTCATTAGCTACAAGTCTCATTCATACATAGGCAATGAAGCAGATGCAGGAGAGTTTTCAATATATTCATTGAAAAGATTGCAATCACCGATAAAATCCATGAGCTGCAATGATTAGGATAATAAACAGTAAAAGAAGCATAATTGTGAAGTTAAGAGTTGTAAATGTAAAACAAAACCACCATCTTTTTTTTTTATAAAGAACAAAACCACCATCTTAAAGTAAGCATGAGATATAAAATTCCTAGCAAAGAGAACCTAATCTCTACCCTAATGAGAGGTAGGCATGATAAACCTAATCTGCCAGTACCATGTCTTTGAGAAGCAACCCCCCCAACCCTTGTTACCTTGGAATAAGGTCTCTAGGTCACACTCTGTGGTGAAACAAAGGCTACAGTAAGGTGACATGCAGCCTAGATGGAATCTGGAAGAAACCCCTCTAATGACCTTGTCCGTGTGCGATGTATTTATACATGTCATGTAGGATCACTGACACAGGTTTGTTCCTTAACAACTGATAAGGAAGCAGACCTGTGGTGGCACTTATATAAACAATCCCCAACAAGTGTACATTATGTTCCTTTCACACGTAAGTGAGAAAGAGACATGAAGACAGTACCTATGTACATTACTGATCATGACACTGATAATGACGCCTTTTCAGAGTGGCACTGATAATGCAAATCAACACATCTTCATAAACAATGGCAGCCATCTTAGATGAAATGATGAAATAAGTTAAATAAATCAGAGCTAGCTAAGTAGGTTAAAGGTGACGGGAGCACAGGCCTGCAAGCCAAACGCTAAGCTAAACTCCTGAGTCCCAATACAAACTAAAATGGATCCATCACACCCTCCCCATTGCCGAAACAAGGATGCTGACTCGCTAGCAAGGATGCATGATTCCAAAACTAATGCTCTGAGTTAAAAAGTCTAAAACTTAATTAAGACTAAGCTAAAAACATACAAAGGGTTAAAATGTCAACCATGACAGCAGAGCAGGCCAATTGTGAGCCAAATTAATGTGTCAATTTGGTGTTCTATTTAAAATGTTGAATTAGGCTAATGGTCGAATCTTTCAACAATAATCATGGTCTTGAAGAATGTCTCTGAAACCATCAAGTGGGAGTGCACACAGGAAGGACTACACATCATCAGATGTCCGATCAATCACAGGATTGGCAGACAGATCCACCGAGCAGAAGTGCGCAGATGCCGTAAACGCAGGATCACCCTTGTAGGCACCACCATCCATAGTGTCAGATGTCGTAGGAGTCAAATAGCTCACAAGCGGTAGCTCATAATTGGCCTTGCGAATCAACCTCCACATCATGTTACACGACCGGGAATTAACCCTTATTTGGAACATCAGCAGTTCCTTGTCCACAAGAGGCACTGGCCGAAAAGCAAGACACACCGAAGGTTGACACTCAGTGAGGCACCAGGTGCAATGAAAGACTGGTTGCACGCACCATAGGACTGGTCGGAATGACAGTGACCAATCATGCTCCAATTCTTCCAGCAACTGAGCACGAAAGAACTGTGCCATGTGATCCCGACACAGCTGGGCTGGTGGTAGCTCCATCACTCTGCTTAGCAGAGAAAGCATAACCACTGCGTATTAGGAATAGCAGTAGCAGTATTCCGCCAATCTGCACCAAAGTTATTGGAATTCCACCAAACACACTCGGAAAGAGTGAATGGATAGCTGAAGGAATGACTTTGAAGACAGTCTGAAAGTTAGAAACAAATCCAGATTTAACAGCCTTAAATAAGTGTACAATCCTTGCTGTGCTCGAGGCGTTGAAAATTCTGCATATCAGCTCTCCAAAGTACTTGGGGAAGTTGGTATTTAATAAGGATTGTATCTCGGCTGATGAACCCAATATCTGGAGAGCCTACGTCTCCTTGCTGATGTCAACGCTACTTTTGTCTGCTCAGCTTGTCAAAATTTACATCAGTAGTATCACTGTGAGGCCACATTTCTGCTACTCTTATCTCTTGTGTGGGGGGAAATAAAACATGTCCACAACAAGTTACAATTTGAGAGACTGAAATTGCGTAGACAATTCCTGGTCTCATTCCACAGCAGCTCTGATCATTCAGGACCATATAACTTCCATTTGAAAGTATATGCAATGCTGGATGAATCAAAGGGATGCAAGTACCCTTCAGAAAGCATGCCAAGTTTGCGGCCTCGCATTGCAGAAACAGTGAAGTGACACCTATTTGCAAGTCATTGAATGACTAACAGTAGTCTCACATTCGCTTCCGCTTAGAAAGAC
The DNA here is from genome assembly GCF_031143425.1 of Pleurodeles waltl. Classification (NCBI taxonomy): domain Eukaryota; kingdom Metazoa; phylum Chordata; class Amphibia; order Caudata; family Salamandridae; genus Pleurodeles; species Pleurodeles waltl. Next base: position 118,148,759 of record NC_090445.1, on the reverse strand, counting down.
CTCTGTCTCGCCGTTCAGACATTTGAATGCAAAGGGCAACTCCCACTCTTAGTGTATGTAGCTATCTTCTAGCCACTCGTATCTGCCCATGCAAAATGGTTCAAACATTTTGTGAAACAGAAGGTGGAAATTGGCAGATTTATAACGTCAGGTACGAGCCATTCTGTTGATGGCGTCTCTGCTACAGTAAAAGGCAACTTTTCTAACTTCTCTGTTAAGCATGGTATAACTTGCTTCCTTTGTAGCCATTATCTGTTGCTCTCTGAACAAATAAAAGCAGCAAACAAGTCACTAGTCTTTGTGTTTCCAAGGGACGCAACCATTTTTCAGAATCTGTAATGTCCAACCCAACTGCATGATGGAATGCAACTGACATTGCCCATGTTGTAACAGGGACATATCATTCTGAATGATATCAATTGCAGAAGACACAATGTTATTAAGTGTGTATATTCTGTTGGACAGAGTATTCATGTCGTTATCGACAACAGCTAAAGCGTTTTCCATATTATCCTTATCTATCTGCCTCAAACGTGCGGCCGCTTCCATTTGAGAAAGCTTCCAGATCTCATTGTATATGGCATACAGATATCATTTAGAGTGTTTTTTTCGTCGGCCTAGCAAGAAATCCCGCAAGTCTACTTCCTCTGATAGGAGACTAAAATGTTCTTTAACTGCTGCTAAGGTGTTAGTGCGTAAACATTGTTGGCACATTTTACCCACATTGTATGTAGTAATTATACCAGAGTGTTGACCCAAGACATAGCGAGGGCCCACCCTGCTAATCTGAAAACCCCCTGAGGAATTAACAAAACATGCCTTACACCCATTTGTGTCCACTGGCCACAATAACCACCCGCCCAGACTTGAAAGTGTAGAATTATAGGTACTATTCTGAAACCAAGCATTTAGTTCTTTGTCTGTGACATTCAGGAATGATTGCCAATTGGTAAATTTGGCTGGTGTGGGAATACTAGGCTCATTCATATATTTTTTTTGTTTGCTAACCCTAGGCAGGATGTTTATTGAACTGTATCATTTAAGAATATAGGCCTTCATTCCAACCCTGGCGGTCTCTGACCGCCAGGGCGGAGGGCAGCGGAAGCACCGGCAACAGGCTGGCGGTGCTTCCAGGGCTATTCCGCCGCGGTCAGAAAAGGGGAACCTGCGGTTTCCCGCCGGTTTTCCCCTGGCCCAGGGAATCCTCCATGGCGGCGCTGCTTGCAGCGCCGCCATGGGGATTCCGACCCCCTTCCCGCCAGCCTGTTTCTGGCGGTTTTCACCGCCAGAACCAGGATGGCGGGAACGGGTGTCGTGGGGCCCCTGGGGGCCCCTGCACTGCCCATGCCACTGGCATGGGCAGTGCAGGGGCCCCCTAACAGGGCCCCACACACATTTTTGCAAAGCAGACAGTGAAAATCGTGACGGGTGCCACTGCACCCGTCGCACCCCTGCAACTCCGCCGGCTCCATTCGGAGCCGGCTTCCTCGTTGCAGGGGCTTTCCTGCTGGGCCGGCGGGCGATCTTCTGGCGATCGCCCGCCGGCCCAGCGGGAAAGTCAAAATGACCCCTGCGGTCTTATGACCGCGGTGTGGTCTTTCGGCGGTTTCCGACCGGTGGGCGGTGCCCGCCGAAGTCGGAATGAGGGCCATAATTTGGACAGAAATAAGGCATGCTGTAAACAAAGCTTCCTTACCCTCAATTTGTCAATCTTGTGTTCCCATACACTTTTTACATCAATAGTGCTCTTCCAGTATTCATAAGCTTCAACAGCAAGTCGGGAAACAAATGAATCTCAATAGATTAATTTGGTGTCGGTTAGCAAAATCTTCCGCATTTTAGATGGTGGGAATCTGAAAAATTATGACTCTGCATTTGTAGTGTCATGCCCAGAAAAGTATGCAAATTTGTCTACATGTGTTTTGGGGCTCCCCACAGGTGGAGTTGAACAATGTTCCCACTGTGTTTAATTAAATACCGATCCATGTCTAGTTGCAGAAAATAATGTCCGCGATTATGATAACAGAACATTTCCCCATAATTCACTGTGTTCGTATGCACATTATCATTTTCAAATACAGTGTAATCCTGCAATTCAGATAGCATAGAATCAACAGTTTTAACATCCCAGTCATCAAAAACAACACCAGGTGTAATTACATCAGTGATTGAAATTTTGAACACATAAGGAATTTGGATAACCTCAGTAGGGACATATGTATCTAATGGAACTTTATCCCAAACATTCCTATCCGAAATTTGTACTGCTGAAATGTTCACAAGGGGCAAGTCTTTTTGGACCTTATGTGAGTAAAGATATGGTGTTAAAACTTCATCTACTAGCTCGACATCAGACCTTTCAGGAAGATAATGACCATTTATCAAGAGAAAGAAAACAGTCACAACCAATCCATAACAGAGAGGCAATCAGTGTAAACAGTATACACAGATAATGCCATGGATAAACCAAATAGCTATTTTTAAGCCATATGTACAGCCTACTTGTTTTGAAACATTTTCCGTTGCCGGTGCAGATGAAGTCATCAAGGTCGATGAATAACCAGTTTCTGCAAACACAAGAGCCGGTGCACTACTAGTGGATGGATCCACTTCTCATGGAGATTCATAGTAGACAATGTTGTCAGTGTGTGTTGCATTGGGTTAATAGACAGCCACATCCTGGACAGTTCTTGTCGGTGAAGTTCTAATAAGAATCAGCAGAAGCTCATTCTCCACCCTCCCCATGCTTGAGGAGGCATTTGTTGCATAGTTGTTCATGCTGGTATATTCAGCACTGTTGTTGCTTCTTCTTTGAAGAGGTATATCCTGTTGGGTAGTGAGAGGGGCCCTCGGGTCTACTTTGCAGGATCGGCCACATAATGCAATTTGATATCTCTAATGGAGACAAATCTGTTCACTTTGGAACTGGCAGCGGTAGTAGAATGACCGTTCTGGTGCTTTGTATTCCCAGGACGGGAACCGGTGCTCTGTAAGGTGGGCCGAATTCCTTCTTCACAGCATTCTTCTCACGAATCAGATCCCCAACTTTATGAATCGAGCCTGAGGAAGTTGTTGGTAAATCCCGTATTCCTAAGGTGGCAGCACTGGCAGATGAATTATCACAGAATTGTTGAAGCTTCTGTAGGACATTGAGAGGTTCATTTATGTCCGAAGGTGTGTCTGCTGCCACCCTACCAGGGCCATCTAGATTTGGGACATCCATAGGTATCCCAAAGAGAACCTCGTAAGGAGTGCGTTCCCCCCAGAACACTCTTGGCAGATTATTCACTGCTCTCTGGACCCCATTAGGTGAGGAAGCCAACTGCGGCTTGAACCGAATACTCTAGCTGTTAAGGACTGCTTTAGGTCACGATTCCTCCTTTCCATAACATAATTACCCTCTGGATGATATGGGGAAGAGTAATGGAGTTAAACACCCATCGTCCTCATGGTGTCCCAGAATGCACTAGAGGCAAAAGCAGGCCCCTGGTCCAAGTGTAATCCTGCAGCTGCATATGTACCAATAAAGACCAGCAAGTCTTTTATAACAATTCGAGCGTCAGCCGACTGCTGTGACCATACCCACAGGAATCAAGAACAAGAATCAATAGCGACTAAGATGTATTTGTATGCACCATCAGGTTGTAAGCGACCACAGTGGACCAGATACACACATTGTAGTGGCCTATTGGATACTAAGAGGGATATCTGGGGTGGGTGTTTGATGTTGGAGCCCTTTATTTGCTGGCAAATGTCACAGCAGAGGACATATTATTGGGGTTCATTATCAAATAACCCATATCCCATCTTCAGCCTGTGCCAAGGAGTCGTCTTACAGGGGCCATCCAGCACACACTGGCAATAAAGGCCTTCTGCCCCTGCAATAATTCCAGAACATTCAGGCTATGAGCTGCTATTTCAGGTGCAAGCATCTGTTTAATCCCTATGGTTCAAAGACTTTGGGACTCCTAGCATGGTGCATCCAGCTGGAGCCTCACACCCATTGGCCTGTGTAGGTCTTTCAGTGGAACCTTTGACTTCAGTGTGCCCAGCACTGAACATGCCTTTCTGATAGCATCCACATATCAGATGACGGATGCATCATCTGACTGAAGAGGACACCGCAAAGGTAGGCAGACTCTGGACATTGGAGGAGCAGCACCATCACATTAACCTTATGGCACTGCACTCATTTGTCTGACCCATAAGGCTTTTCTGAGTTATGTCAATGTCAAGCAGGCTGGAATGGTGTCCTGCCTTCACTATCTGGAACCAATGAAGCTATGGTGGTGTCTAGATCTTCTCATAATCTCTCTTGCAGTGAGTCAGCAAGCTTAGCAGGTGTCGCCTTGCAGACCACAAATGGCACCTGAAGGTGGCACAAAGCATTTTTGCTTGGTGAGGCATGCCTTTGGTAGTCCTTTCCGCTACTTCAAAAAATATCCCATCTCGTCTTTTGCACTCGAGTTTCCCCCTTGAAGATCTCCAGCGGTTGCTTTTGTTGGGGTTCTGACTACCTTTATGCATTCTCGGCTCTGCTATTGATTCCATGAGGATTTGGTACTCCAGTTTTTTTTTTTACCCTTCTGTTCTGGAGTATCTGCTGTCCCAGTTCTGGTACAGGGTGTTACACTCAAACCTTCACAGTCTACACCTCCATTCCAATAGATTAAGCTGATTGAGTTTGGGAGATTGTAACATACCATGGAAGAAGATGAATGTCATAGTGGTTGCTTATTGTTCTTCTACAGAATGGATTTTCTTGGTTTAAGGTTGTCACCTGGCGCAAGAAGAAGCAGGTTGACCTAATTGTCTGATTTTGTGCTTTCTCTCGGCAAGGCCTTGCTCTGGGCACTGTTAAAGATTACTTGTAAGCCCTTTTAGCATTGTTTGCCTGATCAGTCCTCTTTATTGAAATCATCTGTGTGATGCTTTTCTTAAAAGGAGTTTGCACTGGTTTCTTCCTGCCCCCCTCATTATGCGTAGGGGTTGGCAGAACTGGCGAAGTTTGATTCTGCAGAAATCTGAGAAATAACATAAAAAATCTGCAAGATTCTATGAAAATAGGCAACGGAGAGGAGTGAACATGTGGTGCTGTAATCTTAGATCAAAATGTATCCATGCGTCCAGTTTTGGATGCAAAGGTGCATTTTGCACAAAGAGAACAGCGCAGCCAAATACCACTTGGCGCGCTTACATACTCAGTGCTTACTGTAGAGTACGTAAAGGCGCAACCGCTGAGTGGTATACTGTGATTTCTAAACTTAATAACCCACTGCGTATCACACTGCAATGCTGTGCATTCCCCCTCAGGCCCCTACATAGTCTGCAGTATGTAATGTTGCTGAGATGTATGCATTCCTTTGGTTTCTAAACAGGGCTGCAAGCAGGAGCAGTCCCTCCATGTTTAAAAACCACTGCAGATTAAACTTTCATCTGCAGTGATTTTTAAACACAGGACTGCTCCCTCTTCCAGCCCTCTTTAGAAACAATTAACTGCAGATTAACTCTGCCGGCAGAGTGGCAGAATTTAGAAGTAAATCTGCGTTACAGGAGAAATGCAGAATTAGCAAATTCCTCTGATTCTGCTGGCGTTATTAATAATTCCATCTAGGTCTAATTATGTGCAGTGGGTCCTCATTTTCGTTCTCACATTCTTGATGTGCCATCCTTTTAAACCGCTTCTTAATACCCTGAGACTTTTGACGTAAGGTCCATTTTGATGTCCGTTTGGGGAATTCCATCCCATTTCCCATGTTCTTCTTTCTGCCATAGCCCTTGGAGGAGGAGGAATAAGGGTTCTCTTCTAGGGGCTCCTCATCAATAGTCATAAGCACGGAGCACATCACAGCACATCACACACACACACACTTTTGAAAACATATACATGACAAAAGACATACATGTAGCCTATATTAAAAGGGTAAAAACATGTCTAATATCCGTTAAGTTTCCTTTAGTAACTATCAAAAAGGACTCCAGCATTTCAGTAAATAAAAAAATAGGAGACATAGAGTGCAATACTATGCTTTATTGAAGAGAAAACTGTAATGAAAAAAACAAAGACATTTAAGCCAATAGGCTGCATTCAGATAAACATTGTATATCAAATAAATGGCACCATGCCTTTAAGGCCTCAAGGACCTCCAGTATTCCACCATGCCTTAGACATCAGAGAGAGGTGACAGTTAGGTCAGTTCTGTTTTTCCAGCTCTTTCAAAAAGGATCCCAGAGCACTAGCTCTTGAGTTTTTTTTTGTTGTTTTTTTTGTTACTAAAAATCAAAAGATTTTGATTTCACTCCACGTTTTTAAGTACATATTGTACTTACAAACATTTTTCTGACAGAATTTTTTTTCAGTCAAAAATGCTGTCTCTTTTTAATAAACGCTCGTCTTGTGGGAGAAAGATGGTAATTTCTGACCCACACTCTGTCTGCATTGCCTATTTACCAGCTCCTCATAACCCTGAGACATGCTACCACTGAAAAGTATATCCTAGATTGAGGGATTAAAGCAGGATTCATCGTTCACACCCAAACCATTGCCATAGTCCCAGTAACTCCCCCATTTAACGCATCAAGTGATTATATGGTGACAAAGGCCCAACATTTCTTAAGTCAGTCAAGAGAAACTCTGTTGGAAACCATGTATTTGGATGGAAATATCTACAGTGGTCTAAAACGTCATATAAGTGGCAGATTTCTCATCAGACTCCATTTCTTTTCTGACAGAAACTCCTAAGTCTGAGCTGAGCGTCCCCTCTTCTGCTTTCAGTAGAGCTCAGCTAGAAACTTTCAGCCACACCATGATTTTATGACCAAAAACATGAAGGGCCGGTCACGGAATGAACCATGTAAAGACAAGTAGTGCAGACTGTATAAACATGCTGCAACCTATCGGGAAAACGCTGGAGAGCTAACCAAGGGTATACTCAACTAGAAAGAAGGGGAAACCACTCTGCCTCCAAGGTAATGTTTCTAAAAACAAACAAAAAAAAAATCTGCATGGCAGACACCCAATTGTTGGGATGGGGGAGGAGTGGGGGCAGATACCCATGATAACAAAGAGACACAGGTGTGCCTGAAAGTATTGATACAACTGTTTACAATCACACACTAATTTCAACCCAGCCTCCTAAGTAGAGGTAATACCACTTAGTAATCTATGCACAGCATGTGAATCCAGAAAAGATGTATGCTGTAGAAGGAAAATGTACCTGTAGCAGTAGATTGATAACTTGAAGATTTTCTGGATTTACATGCAACACTACGGTCTTCCCAAGAAGGAGAGGTGGATTAAAGCAAAAGATTAGACTATAATAAATTAAAATAGACAATAAAACCTAAGACAGCACAGGTCGCCAGGGAAGAGAAAAACTGAATGTAACAACCACGCACTGGGGCCTTCTGCGTGTATGCCTGATGTCAGTGTTGCGTGGCTGTACCCACCTACTGACTGACGTCCAAAAGTAAAATGAAAGAAAGAAGAATACTGACATTTCCAGACCGAACTATTTGATGGGGAATATATGCATAGCATGTTAATAGCATGTTAATCTAGAAAAGTTGTCAAGCTCCAAAACTGTTGTTACTGGTAAGTAACTCTTTCCTTTTTGATACTCACCAGTATATATCTGAGGATTCCTTCTCAATGTTGACTATGGCTAAGTCACATTTTCATCTTGAGATTTCTTCTCCCTCTGTATCTGTGTTTTCCACTTTTTGTTTCAGCATCCCCCATCACACAGTGCTAAGTCAAGTCTACATAATTGCAGCCTATTGTGCTTATTGTGCTTCCCTCTGCCTCAGCAGAGAGGCCTCGTTTTCCAAAATTAATTTTCATATTGGAGTTTTCATTTTGCCTTTACTTCCCTCCCAGAGCTTAGTTGCTGTATTCCCAAGACACTGATGTATGGTCATCTTGGGCTGTTTTAGGAGAAAATGTCGATTTTTATGTGGACAATAAAGGACCTTCGAGACATTAATATTGGAGCAGACTTCTAATGTTTTGTGACTTGTTATTGTACTTCTGTGAAGTTTTAATCATTCTGTCATTTGCTTAGCACCCAGTAAATTCACGTGTCAAGTTGAGTCATACTTGTCCTATCTGGCTGAAGCTTACGTTATAGTAGCGCTGATGTTTTATAATGATAAAGTGGACCTCAGTACGGCTTAATTCTTGCCACATGGCTTTTCATACCCTGTTTCTGATGTAAGAGATTTGCTTGCTGCTAAACAAGGGTGCAACAGAGGTAGTGCTCTTAGGTCAGAGAGGACAGGATGTGTACTCCATGTACTTCTTTATGCCAAGAAAAGGTGGCTCATTGCATCACATCTTGAAGCTAGTTGTCCTTAACACTTTCCTACAAACAATTCATTTAAAAATGGCACTGATGCATGAAGTTATTCTGCTGCTGCAAGAAGGGGACCTTTTAGCTCTATTCAACCTCTAAGAATCTTACTTTCATAACTCAGTGCTCCTAAATCATCATCAGTACTTTCACTTTATGATGGGTGTCAATCATTGAGTTCAGAGTTTTACCTTTTGACATAAAATCTGCACTGGGTGATTTACCTACTGTCATGCAGGGTGACTGCTCACCTCCCGGGGAAGGGAATTCATTTTTTACTTTTAGCTAGGCAATTAACTGGTAAAAGGTGAAAACGGATCTGCAATATGTCTCTCGCACAGGGAACAGTGCCCCAACTTCATCAGTTGACAGAATGGTGATTCAGGTTTTTCACATGATGGCTTTGTGCATAGGGTAAGTTCTCTATGCAAATCTGCAAATGCATGTATTGCAAGAATGTTGGGTATTGCAGTGGGTGCAAGCATGTTGGTACTTAGAAGATTTAATGTTGTCACCACAGCTCTAAGACAGCTGCTGTGGTGAAACACACATCATCTCAAGCACTTTCCTGATTCCCCAGCTGCACATAGTGCCCGTAGTACGCATACCTTCATGAATTTTGAGCTTACATTTCCCATTTTACCTTCAGTGGAAAAAACAACAACCTTTTATTACATTCAGAAACACAGAGGCACTTGTTGCTTCTCGCTCAGACTGTGCAACAGACGTGGCACTGAACTTGCACAAGACCTATTCTTCACTTGAAAGAATACCTTCCAGGGACAGGCAACAACTTTGCAGTCCTATTCAGCAAGTACACTTGAGGCACATTAGTAGGAACTGAATCCCAAAAATCTCAACTCGTACTACCAAAAGTGGGGCGGCGTACACAACAAAATCTCTTTGCCACATTCTAAAACACAAAATGCCCATGCTTTGCATCTAGTTTTCCACACCCCGATGCTAAGGGAATTCTCTGTTTATAATTTGGTCAGAGATATTTGTATAAGCCGGTCACATCTTCCACGGTTTCCTTCAGTGGTACAATAAATGTGCCATGCATTCATGACCTTTCTGTAAGTTGCACCAACGTGGCCGATACAGGTTTTGTATTTCTCAGTTGCTCAAAACGTCCATAGAGCCGAACTGCAAACTCGTGGTTTGCCTGAACTTGTTGACAAAGCAAATGGTTAGACTTACTATTACAATCATTGATCACTTATTCTAACGATTTGGCTCATGAAGTCTTAAAATGTTGATGAACTTCTTGCTATGAGCATATGACGTCTTATGGAGGCAAACTGTCACACAACAAGTGTGTTTTAAGTCGCAACATGGAAACAGTTAGTTTGTTCACTACTGGGAACAAGTCTCTCTACTTCCACTGACTATAACGCATAGGGTGCTATCTTTATTCTTTTAAGAAAGGAGGAGTAAAATACATGTCTGTTCAAGTATATTCACCATCAGTAGTTGCCTACTTACAATACAATCTATTTCTTGTTGGAAAATCCCTGTCATTAAATCCTCATGAAAGGGCTGAGAAGGGTTACCCAACTATAGCATCCTATGCTGTATCTCAACATTGTGCTACCTCCTAGTGCTGTCAATTGATGAACATTTCATTCAGGTCCATAAAGACAAAGTTGCTTTTTACTCATATCCAAGGCTCATACCAAAGATTGTATTAACCTCTCATCTCATACTATTGAACTCCTGGCTTTCTTTCAGATCCTTCAAGCACTTAGAAAGGATACTGCTTTAATTAAATGTCAAACAAGCGCCTGTGTACTACATAGCAAGTATTTACACAAGACAAAACCTTTATTTATCTCTTTTGTTCCCACATACTGTAGAAAATCCATTCCCAAAGGGTGCATAAACACGGATTGTGCAGAGCATTCATGTTTCTTATGCGTGTTGCAAACAGTTCACTGTGATTCAGCCAGCACTTTGACTACTTAAAAGGGTCTGTCAAAGCTTTCCCCAATGACATTCCACTTATGGATAATTGCAATGCAGCAACGTGGTCATGGTGCTTATGCGTTCACAAAACATTTATGTGTTGACATTTGTGCAAGAAAGAAAGTCCAAGTAAGTCAGACCGGTTTAAAGACATTATTTACTATATTACTTGTAGTTTCCTTAGTCTTAAGGGGATGTGGCACTGTTTTTAGTATGTGCCCAGCTAGGTCACATGCTGCAAACTTAAAATGCAGCTAGACATTCAGCAAGTTGTGTATCACTAAAATTAGCAGGCCCTCTAGGTCCTTCACCAATAACCTGGCGATCAGCAGAATCTGCAGAAGAGCAATCAAAAATCCCCTGGAGCAAGGAAGGGTTTTAGCATTAATTCGCTTTTCTGAAGGGTAGTTGGTCTTGGATCAAAAATGTAGAAAAAATGCCTTATCCAGAGACATAAGCAGAACCAGTCACAAGAAACCAAACCTGTTTGAAATCTGTCCAAACAGCCTTATGTGCCAGTTAGATTTCAAGGCAGGTATGAATACATTAGCTGACATAGCACTTCTCTATGGGGTGATTCAATGGGTTGTAAACCACCATCACCAAGGCTGCATACTCTTCTTTTAACAGGCCATGGACATGCAGCATGTTGCCCAATGAATGACATCAAGTACCCCAGTTCATTCTCTAGTTGTCCAATCACTACTCTACTAAGCGACCGAATACTTGGATTGCAGAACCATGGAGTACATTGCTGATAACTACTAAGTCCTACAGATATGTAGAATGAGCCATTTCTAAAACTAACCTCTCTTTTTAGACTAATACCCATGGTGACAACAACAGAGTGTTTTGACCAACCAGAAGTCATTGATTAGCCATAGTGACAAGTAATGTATTGCAAGACTCAAGGGAAGAAACAACATTAAACTAGGTGCATAGGGAGAAGCTGAGACTCCAGAATTAATGTTGTGCAAGCAATCATCTACTGCTGCCACTGGTAAGCTGTCTTCGAAGGGAAGTCTTATGATGCTGTAGTTAAGTAGAATTATTGGGAGGGAGATCACCTGTTGACACGTACGGCAAAACACAGTATCAATTTATGCCAGCCCTTTACCAGGATAAAGGATTTTACCATGGTCAAAGAACACCATGACAAATAATATTGAGGACCCGCTGCTGCGAGAAAAATGTATTACCACCACTTTTTAATCTTCAACTGCAACACCTGCAAAAAAGTCACTGAAAAGTAACTAGCTACAGAGTGCAGACGTTTATCATGCAGAAGAAGATACCCTCTTCTAGCAGATGCAGCAGGACAACTTCATAGCTGTCCACAAAATAACTTCCTTGCAGACTTTTAAAGTGAAGGGATAAGATGGTCAATATTAAGACTAATGGCACTCCTTTTCCATTTAATAAGAAAGCATGTTCACAATCAGCAGACACATTTTTTCTGAGTCTGTTGCATAATGGACAGACAACGGAAGACTAATCTGTACATTGTTATGAGATTGTTGTTATCTGAGACTTAAGTTGTGTTCACTGCATAATGTACAAATCTCATGGATGAATAGTTAACTCAATATTTTTATCTATCGGATCTGCCGAGAAAGTCTACTCGTAGGCAAAGCATGCATATTGGACAGAAATAGATTAACCGTGCAGCCAGGTCTTCACAGGCACAAATTATTACTTCAAAGGCATCCTTACGCTGATACAAAAACAATGTTGCTGCCAAACCTGTGACTCAGTCTAATTCACGGTGGGCATTTGTGACATATTGACCGACCCGTCTTTACATTTTTCCTTACCAGCCTAAACATTCAGTAAGATCATTTGACATATATACTGTTAGTCCCCAACAATTACTCATGCGGAGAAGCCTCTGAATGAAGTAGGATATAGCCAGAACAGTAAGCATGACACAGTGTTTCTCCAGCGGGGTCTTGTTCAGGAAGAATGTTCTGGAAAATTAGGCTGAGGGACAAATATTTGTTCACCCTCTCAAACCAATGTTCCCTTTGTAGATGACCTACCTAACACACCAGTATAAACCTCTGTATCACCAATGCAGCAATGGACAGGAGCAGGAAAAGCACTATAACTTAAAAGGTGTGCCTCTTGAAAAATGCAGTGATTTGTACTGTACCTTCTTTCCTATCGGTGTGTGAAGTAATAGTCACTTGCATTTAGGCACTGTGATGTTATGTGTATAAATGCACTGATATTATGAAGCCTAAATCCAATGAACTGAAGACACTCCGTGCATCGACTATGCACCAGATGTATTTCATTTGGAACCGCTTATCTTAGCCTTAATATAGCCACGTAGTTTAGGTTGAGATATAGTTTCATGTTAAAATGCCAGTGCCATTACTCATGCTGCACTCTTTTAATGTGCTAGCAATGGACTTGTGGAGTATCCCGTGTACGAAATGTGATAGCACAACAGGCTAGTACCAAATGAGATTTACAGCTGAGTTTTTATTGTAATTTTTATGAAGCAGATCTGGACCGTAAGAAGCTTGAATGTATTAAACGTCTAGTAATACATTCATAAAAACAAATAGAAAAGGTAAACGAGACGTACTATTATACAGAAGGGACATAAAAAAAGAATAACACTGTTGGTATAACAGGGTGGAGCTTGTTTTCGTCAAATGTCAGATTGCCTGGTGCCATTCCCTTCTCCAGGCGACTTTAACTTTCTCACCCAGAGCCCTACTCAGGTGATCATTTGGCCGAAGCAACTTAGGTGGTATACGCTTTGCTTAGCAAGGATCACCCACATTCGTTCCTGAGTACTCCCACTGGCAGGGAATCAAATACCTTTGGTAGAGGGGTCTTCTCATCTACCGGCTTGGGCCTTTGCTTTCTGAATACCAGCTGCCTTTAAGGTCACCACATAGCCTGTGTGTTTTAGAAGCCCATGGTTCCAGAAGAACCTAGGGCTATCTTATCTCAGGCTATGCAAGAAGTTCATGAGGAGGGTTGTGGAGGTAGGGTAGGTCTACGGACCACAGCCTCCATATTTGAAAAATACAGGAGCTGTATCGGCTTCTACCATATAAGGGTCCTTTTTCTCATTGTTGGAGAGTCAGCTAGCAGAGAAGTACATATGTTAGTGTAAGACACATTATAATGTAGGAATACTTCTCTTGAGAGAGCATTCCTACTCTCTTTAAGTGAAGATTCTATAATAAATGTTCTTTTCTTGATCCTGATGAAGCTCCAGCCGATCCTTCAGAGAGGTATCATGCGTGAAATTTGTCGACCACCATTTTGTAGTGTTTTTAATCAAACACACAGATTTCCAATTAGGAGTGGTTTGGAACATTAAAGTCTGATAACTTCTGCCCCCTCTTTTTAACCTTGACATAGGTATCTGCAACCATATTAAAATTGTATCAGCAGTACCTATAGCCAGTTTTAACACTCACCCTTCCCAATCATTCACACCACATTACACTGGGATATATCTTGTACTCCCCCAGTACCGCTTTGGCATGTGTTGAGAAGATCTTCGGCAAATAATCCTCTTGCGTGGCCCATGGGGCTTTGCAGTTTCAGTTTAAGAACTGGTGGAAGGGGCGACCTTCAAGATACCTTTTGAAAGTGAGACGAGTGGCAGGTAGTGAGTTTGAGACAGAAGTAGCGGCAGTCATAAACAATTATTTAATGGCAGATGTCCAAAATTTGTCTTCTTGTAATTGTAGGGTATTCCTACTTCCAAGCCCTCTGGTATCTCCTCAAATTGTAGCCCCTTGATGTAAGGAGGGTTGTTATGATGTATGGGTTTGACATTTTGGGAGCAGAGTTTGAATCTTTTGCATGATGGGAGGCCAGTGTAGATCAAGCAGAATGGCTGTGGCAAGTTAAAAATGTTGTTTGAGGATGTGACTGTCCCTGGTAACTGTAGGATTTTTTTCTGACAGATACTTCTAACTTCAGATTCCTCACCTTGTGAATACCCCCAGGTAACAGACAGGATCTGGAGATTTTTCTCAGCATTCCTCCCACATATCTTTAGGTGGTGATGTGCTACTCCACATATACGTCGTGCCACAGTGGAAGCAACGCCAAAGGCACAAAAATGCACCAGCCTTGCGGACTGACTTGCATTCCTTTCTTTCCACGCCTTCGGATGCAGAGCCAGAGCTCACTCCCTCAACATTTTCTTATCCTTTGAGAAATTTTCTCACAAAACATTTGCTACAGTGTGCAAGGAAACATGTCCCCTCTGAAGCCTACAGGCTTTAAATAATGTGGGGACTGGCACAAGCAGACCGATATCTATTACAGATCCACATTAGGCATGCCTCTAGTTCCTAGGGTCTTTGCACTTCTCCTAATCTTGGAGGGACTTGCCTGAATGAATCCGAGTGCCACCAGGCATCGAGAAGCCAAGCTCTGTCTCCCAAAGTTGTCAGAAAGTCCTGGTCGAAGTCAAGGAGTCGGGCCTAAACCCATACTCTAAGTTCAAGCACAAATGGTCTTCACGTTCAGTCATCCGGTACATCCATGTCAGATAGAAATTCAAGAATTTGAGGTTTGACTCCACCTTGTCCCGCCACTCCTGGCCAGATCACCCAAATTTGTTCCCGAGTACTCCCCCTGGCAGGGAATTAAATACCTTTGGTAAAGGGGTCTTCTCATTTACCGGCTTGGGCCTTTGCTTTCTGAATACCAGCTGCCTTCCAGGTCGCTACACACCCTGTGTGTTTCAGAAGTCCAGGTATTGCCCATGGTTCCAGAAGAACCTAGGACTATCTTCTCTCAAGGCTATGCAAGAAGTTAATGAGGAGGGTTGTGGAGGTAGGGTAGGTCTATGGACTACAGCCTCCATATTTGCAAAATACAGGAGCTGTATCGGCTTCTACCATCCAAGGGGCCCTTTTCTCAATGTAGGATGGCCAGCTAACACAGAAGAACATTTGTTAGTGTGAGACACATTATAATGTAAGAATACTTGTCTTGAGAGAGCATTCCTACTCTCTGTTAGGGATGATTGCATAATACATTTTCTTTTCTTGAGTCTGATGAAGCTCCAGACGATCTTTCGGCCGTATCAGGCATGAAACATGCCGACCACCATTTTGTAGTGTTTTTAATCAATCACACAGCTTTCCAATTAGGAGAGGTTTGGGACATTAACTCTGGTAACTTCTTCCCCTCTTTTTAACCTTGACATATGTATCTGAAACCATATTAAAATTCTACCAGCAGTATCTATAGCCTGTTTTAACACTCACCCTTCCCAATCTTTCACACCACAATACACTGGGATATACCTTATACTCCCTCAATACCGCGCTGGCATTTGTCGAGAAGATATTAGGCAAAGATCACCATTGAGGGGCGCATCAGGCTTTGCAGTGAGCCCAACTAGGAGCAGGCCAGATGATGAAACATGCCACCTTTGGGTGGATGAGGGCACTTGCTTCTACTTAGGAAATGCTATAAGCGACTACGCCCGGACTCTTAGTTGGATTCCGGGACCGTATATTACAGAACAGTGCACTTTTAGTTGTTTATCATTAAGGATGAGGCCAGGTTTACCATGGCAGAGGCTTTCAGTATCGCCAGCAGGTCCCGCCAGTGCAACAATCCCCCCAATCATTTTGCATGCCATCTAGCTTTCTGCCCTTCCAGCTGCAAGCTTCTTCAACATGCCTTTGACTGCACACAGCTATCCTGTCTGAGGCAGGATCTAACTTTTTCTACTAGGATGACGGTGAAAGCTTCAGACATGTGGGACCTGTAAATTGTTTAGCGGGGTTTCTCTTGACTCTACCCCACCTTCCACCATTCTCAGACTGCCTGACTGAGGACCTTCTGTCCCTATTGCAGTGGGAAGTGCAGGCTTTTGGTCGAAGAAGACATAGAGAAGTTGCTGATGCTAAAAATTAGTTGTGGTTGTTATTCTTGCTACTTCGTGGTGCCAAAAAAGGGCAAAGCCCCCAGTCCCATTTTTTAACTTTGCCTCTCAATGCCTTCCTGTGGAAGGACAAATTAAAGATGCTCACCCTAGCCCAGGTTTTGTCTACCCTTGATCCCAGAGACGGGTTTGTAGTGTTGGACCTGTAGGACGCTTATTTCCATATCCCTGTCCTGCAGGCACACAGATTCTACCCACAGTTCACGATGAGCCAGGAACATTTTCAAGTTTGCTGTGCTTGCTCTGGCCCTGCCAGCGCCTCTCATGTGTTCATGAAAGTGATGGCCGTACCACACCTTGTTAGGTCAGGTGTCTCAGTCTTCCCTTAACTCAACAACTGGTTATTGAATGCAGGCTCGCCCCCACGTAGTAGTTTCCCTCCTCCAGACTACTGGGAACCTAACATCATTAGGATTCATTATTACATCTTACTCCTTTGCACATACTTCCCATATTCAGAGACATTCTGGACACTGTGCAGTTTCAGCCTATCCAATGGAGCGCCTAGAAGATTAAGGCTATGATCCCAGTGTATCAACCTCTGTCCTGGATCTCAGTGAGGATGACTCTGATGCTGCAAGGTAAGATGACCTTCCGCATCATGTTAATCAAGTATGCCAGATAGCATATGCTGGCTCTGCAGTGGGATATGAAGTCCCAGTGTGCACAGCACCAGAGGGATCTTTCCCATCTGGTCCATATTTCAGAGGAGACTGCAACAGATCTTCAGTGGTGGCTGCGAAACTGCAGTTGGATCAGTGGCAGACTTCTCTCCTTACCACGCACAAGCTCACTGTTACTGGCTTCTGGGTTGGGGAAGCCATTTGGCAGAGGTTGCGATCAGAGGTGTCCAGTGCCCAGCATAGGCTCTGCGCCATATCAGTCTTCTAGAGTTGTGAGCCATCCGCTTCGTCTTGAAAGCCTTCCTACTATTCTTCCAAGGGAAGCTAGTGCAGGTGCTCATGAATACCATCACCTCTAGGTGGTACTGCGACAGTATGGCAAGGTGGGATTATTGGGGGGGGGGGGGGGGGTTATGGACCCCGTGCCAGGAGCTTTTCGCTAGACTGCCAAGTAACTTTTCTGGTGACACACCACCTGGCAGGTTTCTTGAAAGTGAGAGCGGCCGAACTGACCCATTGACGCTTTGCGGATAACAATGGCAGTTGCATCCAGAAGTGGTGAAGGATCTTTTCCACTAATGGGGAGAAACACTGGCTTACTTTTGCGTGTTGAAGTTTCCAAGGCATCTCTCGCTCATAGGCACGTTCCTTGCCAAGTGGATCTCAGGACTCATGTATGCTTTCCTATCGATACCTCTCCCACCTCGAGTTCGGAAGTAAGTCTGGACCAAACGGGCCCATGTCATACTAGTGGGCCATGTCATACTAGTGGGCCTGGATTGGCCACAGAAAGTATGATATAACAAACTCCTGGGCATGAGCATCTGTCTTCCGTTCAGGCTGCCCCTTTAGTAGGATGATCTGTGCAGCAGCTGGGCAAGGTCTGCATCGATCATGCTTAACTTACACCTTCATACTTTGAGATTGAGTTGAGTGCTTTCAACCTTCCTCCTAAAGTAGTTGATGTCATCTTGGCAGCAAGATGTCCCTCAACCAAATCTGAATGCGCCTGCTGTTGGTATAGGTTTGTGGTCTGATGAACTTCTAAACAGATCGACCCACTCCAAGCCAAACTGTTCGAAGTTTTGTTGTTTATGTTGTCACTAATCCAGCAAGGCCTTCCTCTGGGCACTATTAGAGGGTACCTCTCAGTTTTTTTGGTCTGCTTACATTAGCCTGACCATCCCTAGTTGTTCAAATCACCAGTTGTGATGTGTTTCCCTGAGGGGTTACACTATATGTTTTCTCCTTTCTCAGTTTGTGATGCCCAAAAGAGATTTAAATTTTGGTCCTCACATTCCTCGTGTGTGCACCCTTTGAACCTTTACTCAAGCTCCTTACCCTCAAGACTGTCTTTCTTGTTTTCATAACACTGGTGCAGTGAGTGAGCGAGTTACAAGCCCTGAACCCCACTTTCTACTCAGGCGAGATGGTTCTGTGGGTTCAAGCCTCCTCCTTTCTAACATATGTGACTCCTTTCATGTCAGTCACATCATTCTTTCAGTGGTTTTGCTCCTCTTCTGTCCTCTGAGGAGGATAAAAGACTCCACCAGCTATATCCCAAAATGGCTCTCGGCTTCTACATTGTACAAGAGGACACCGGGTGGACGATTAGCTCTTTATCAGATTTACTGGAGCAAAGAATGGCAAGGCAGTGCAGAAAAGGACCATCTCTCACTGGATCATACTCTGCATTATGATCTGCTATGCATTGGCAAAAAGCATTTTCCTGCAGACTTCCGGGCTGATTCTACCAGAGCGAAAGCTGTCACCACTACGTTGGCATGTAGGGTGTCTGTTTTGGACATTTTCCAGATAGCTACGTGGGTGTCACTCCATACATTCACAAAGTGTTACTGTATTGAAACCCAGGGCTGTCGAGATATGCATCTTGCCCATTGGGTCCTGACGGATTTTTTGGTTTCAGCCAGTTCATAGGCCCTCCTGGAAAATACTGCTTTGTGGGATCTGTTCAAATCGCTAGGAATATGCGGTTAGAAGTCTTTATCAGAAGAACAAGTTACATACCTTCAGTAACACTATTTCTGGTAGAGAAACTATCTTACCTGAGATTCCTCACCAGCCCTCCCATCTCCTCTGATCTGGAGTTTTTCTACTTAAAAATTTCTGACATTCGATTTCTGCACACTGGTATCAACCAATCTGATATTGGCTCTGTGTTTCTGGGAGTGCGGATTAGTCCGAAAGCAACTGATGTCAGTGCACATGAATGGTTGCTATTTTGGAGCAGCATTGACATTCTTCTCCTGAGAAGTCGAGAGGACGTCAAGGTGTTTCCTTGTCTCATTCCCTGTCCCCGCTGAAGAGCCGATATTGCAGCTGGTCCCAATGCAGTCCGAATTCCTAGGTCCATCAGTGACACCGCAGTAAGTAGAGTTTTTCAGGGAAGCTGTGTTGCACATCTTGGGTACCTTTCCACCTTGCTCTGGCTTCCCCTTGGGCCCCTAGGGACCCTACAAGGCCTCTGTTTGCAGATCCATCCTCAGCACCTTCTCTGCCTCTTGAGTTTGCTGTGGGGTTCTCCCGGACTCCAAGACCTATGCCCAACTAGACTATAAATTTGGTGCCACAATCCATACCAAATCCCTTTGCGTTGATGCTGGCATCAGTGCTGTCAATTAGAGGCCAAATAATTGTCCCTAATTTAGAACTTCACTCTCTGAATTTCTTTCTGTAAAAGGACAAATTTAGTTTTGCCCTAATTCTCCTGCCCTGGATTCAAAAAGCTCAGTGGTGGAGCTGGACTGGCAGGACGCCTATTTCCACTTTACCCTTCTGCGATTCATGGTGGGCCTGTAGCCTATTTTACTATTGGATTTTTCCTAATAAATGTAGTCGTACACGTATGTTTATCACCAGTATTTTCCAGCTCACAATGAAGTAGTGTAGCTAGTCAGTCATGGTCGATACCGGCATAGAGAACCCTGATAAGCCCTGTCCTGTCCTTCTCAAAATGAAAAGTGGGAACACAAGAGGTCACCTAGAAGAAACTTGTACTATGACACATGTCTTACTTCATGTATTATTGTTAGACGAATAGATAGTTTGTAGTCACATACCTTGAGAAATCCCATTGGGACTGAAACGCGTGTCGGCTGATGATCATGTACTTGGTTGGTAGCACGTTAACACAATAAAGACGACAAAAATATATCACATTACCTTGGACTTATGAACTGACTTTTCTGGTTATTTGTGCTCAAACTGTGTTATTTAAAATAATTGTTGTAGTGCTCTAGTATATTGGTTTAGGATTTAGTGGTTATTCTTTGGAGCAACACCATCATTGCTCTTTCATGTAGCAGGGGCGTATACTGTAGTAGTACCAGTCTTTGAACAAGTATTTGAACAGTTGGGGGACGAAATCGAAGAGGTGCCATATGACGTCACCTAGTGGTGCGCGGGAGCAACGCTGACAAAATCTCCTGATCCAGTGTAGCCCCTGGGGGTGAGGAATCTGCGGTTAGAGTATCCACCAGAAAGAGTTATAGGCATAGAGTTGAAGGCAAATAACTTACTGTTTAAGTTGGAGACTGGATGACTCAGTGGTACGAACCACAAAAGTGTCCCTTAAACCTAGGCTAGAAGTCTGTTGGGTATTTACTGCAGTTTTGGGATATCACAGGTGGTCAGATGCATGATTTAGTCTTAATGGCATGAAAATGGAAATTAAGCACTTTTACCACATTATTTATGCGAGGGTTAATAGTGAGGGCTTGGTCAAGTATGAATCCTATACATTTTATCATAGTCTGAGTGAAGAAGAGAAACCATTGACTTCCAATGTTTCCAGTACAGAAGACCAAGTTTGCTTCTGTGAGAAGTAGTCAAGTGGACCAATTCTGCTTTCTGAGAATTTACCATGAAGTTCTCTGGCAGCTGATTTGCAGTCTGACAAGGCATTTATGAAGGTGCCAGTCCCATCAGTTGGCAGTGTTTTTAAATATAATTGGGTGTTGGCTTCTTATTGGTGAACAAAGACACCTGAATCCTTCAGCATTGAACATCGGAATCCTTATACATACTGAATAAATTAGGGACTAAAAGAGAACCCTAGAGGACACCACGCATCAAAGTTCAGTTTACTCACAGGCAGTGTCTCTTCTCAGGACCTGGCCCTGAAAGCCATTACGTTACTCAAGTGGTTGGATGAATCTCCCGTTGTCAGCTGTATCAAACCATCAATAAGTGTAGAAGAATTAGTAAACAAGTATTTTCTTTGTCCAGGGAATCATTAATGTCAGTCTGCATTTTCAGTAGTTTCCATGCGGCACAGAAGCCAGGTTGATTTTCACATCAGCTGCTTGTTGGCAAGGACTACAGTCAGTTAGTTAGCCACTAAGATTTCTAAGGATTTCCCAGCTAGAAATGGTTATTCACTGCATGGAAATTTGGGAGGTAGTTTGGATCAAAATTAGTGTTTTTTTTTTTTTTATTTTTTTTTTATTTTTTTATAGTATTTGGGTAATTGACTGATCGTATTAGTTCGGGACTGAGCCTCAGTTAAGGGAAGCACTGATAAAGCCACACCAAGTGGTTTTAAACTTAGAAAAGGTGCCTTTAATTTAGTTATCTGGCAAAAGAACAAGGAAGTGTTTGGTTGGTTTGAGTTGCTTGAGAACTGTTAATAAGGCATCATTGAGGTAGATACGAAAGTCACAAGCTTTCTTTTTTATTTTGATTATTTATTTTAATTTATTGTAAAACAGCAATAGTACATGAACACCATACTGAGACAACTCCACATTACCATTTGGGCATTACATATCTCTTTTCATCCTCCCCCACACCCGTCCCCACTTCACAACCTTAATTCCAGCAAATGTGACAAATCTTGCTCTGATCCTCTATGTGAATACAATCTCGCCCCCCTGGCCCTCTGTCTTGTGTCCCTACTTTACTTCACCCGATGTGGTACCCTTCTACCCCCTTGGTAGTTAGCCTATATCCCCGGGGTCCCATGGCCCCCAGATCTTCTCAGATTTTTGGTCATGTCCTCTACCCTTGTATACCTCTCATTCTAAGATTTTACCTTGTTCTATCCCAGTGATGGGGGCACCTCACATCCCTACATCTGGACGGTTTCTTGTTTCGCCACCATAAATCCCACATTCACCAGGATCTTCTGGTATTTTGTAAGGTCTGAGAATTCCCATATACCCAGTAGAACCATCTGGGGTCTCAGCTCAATGCTAGTTCCATCTGCACCCTCAAGGGATTTAATTATCGGCTCCCAAAAGTGGCATATCCCAGGGCAGTACCATCATGTGTGCAAAAATGTACCCTCCATACCACACTTCCTGAGGCAAAGAGTTTTGCCTGCCCTCCCAATTTTGTGAATCCGTGTTCTGGGGTAGTACGTCCTATGGAACAGTTTTCGTTGGATTAGCCGATAACTGACCTCAGTGGCCGCCTCTGTTCGGAAACTCAATGCTGCCTGTCAGTCCTCGTCCTCAGTTTCCCCAATCCCCTGTCCCCATTGGTCTTTGAGGTGTGTTAGTGTCCCCTGTGTATTCCGCAGTAATGTACCATTTGTCAGGGATATTAATTTTTGTTGGACTCGCCCATCTAACAGACTCCTCTCCAGCAGGGAGCCCTCCTGGATCTCCTCTTTATCTATATCCCTGTTAAGTGCATTGCTCTACTGCCTGTACTTCAGCCACTGGGTAGTTGGCACCTGATATTCCTCTTGGAGGTAACGAAAAGGAACCATTCCATTAGCGTCCCATACGTCTGCAAGTGTGGCGATGCCGATCTTATCCCAGCCCTGAAAGCCCTTTAGAGTGGTCATTTGTCGCAGCCTTGTTTTTCCCAGAGAGGTGTGCAGGGTGCGAGTCACTTATCCTGCTGCATCACCCGAAGCAAACCTTTCCAGACTGCCAGAACCATATCTGTCGACGGGCACACACGCCTATAACACATGCTTAGAACTCTGGTCACTCATTCACTATTCGTCCATTGAAAACACGGAGTCCTCCCTGTCTGCATAGCGTCTCCATGTCTGCATACTGTCATTCACTATGCTGACCTGTGGTGCCTCGTAGTATTTCTTAATGTTGGGAAACGCTATGCCCCCTTCAAATTTGAAACATTGTAGGGTCTGCATCCCTATTCTGGGTTGTCCACCCGGGCAAAGAAAGTCTTCGGTATCGTCTATGGACTGTTTTGCACAACATATGAGAACCAGGGAGGGCGATCATTTTGAACATGGCCGCCTTGCCTAACAGGGGTAATGGTAGCGGTCACCAATGTTTTACGTCCCTTCCAGTCTCTGAATCAGCGAGTTAAGGTTTTCCTGAATGTATGATTAAGCATCCATTGTAATCTAAATGACCAGATATTTGGACCTTGGGGTTTCATTCACACGGGCAGTGGTGGCAGAATGTGCTGCTTCCATCCCACCCGTGAATCCCCCTCACCCCCCTACTGGAAAGAGGAGGGACTCACTAAATACTTAAATTAGTTTATAGGCGCTGGCCAGTGTTTGTTCGGTATTTATCAGGTCAGTAAGTATATATTGTCCGCATATAACAATATTCTTTCTTCCCATCCCGAACCTCTCCTCCAACCCCAGATGTGGGTGTCTACCCTCATGCGTTCCGCCAGAGGTTCCCCTGCCAATGTAAAGAGCATCGCCAAAAGAGGGCAACCCTGTCCCATGCTCCTCTCAATGGTAAGCTCCCTAGAGAGGAAGCCATTGACTTTTATCCTTGCTAGTGGCCCTCTGTACAGTAATTTGATCAGTTTAATATAGCGGGCCCGAAATCCATTCTTTCAAGGAACAGAAAGGGCCACTCAACCAAATTGAACACCTTGTTGACATCCAATGTCACAATGGCCCATGGCTCCCCTTCCGCGTCCATCTGCGCTATGTTGTTATGGAGGTGCTGAAAATTCAGCTTTGCCGAGCGATATGGCATAAAGCCCATCTGGTCCGCATGAACCAGATCTCTCACCACAACACGTAATCTGTTGGCAAGCACTTTTGCAAAGATTTTTGTGTCCACATTTAGTAATGAGATTGGTCTGTAGGAATCACATTTGTCTTTGGGCTTTCCCGTCTTGGGTATGAGGACAATTGTCACTGTGTACAAATCTGCTGGCAGTGTCCGATGCGATAGACATCTTGATACATCGAGAGCAACGGTTTAGGCACTTTTCTAGCCATTTTGCAGAAGATTTCCACTGGCAGCCCGCTTGGGTCTGGCTCCTTTCTTGGCTGCATCTAAGCCAGTGCCACCATGATTTCAGACTGTTGGATCTGCCTCTAGTGTTTCCCTCTGGTCTAGGCTTAGGCTTTTCACTGGTCAGTCATGCACAAATTGTCTGATCTCCTTCTCTAAGGCCCTTGCCCTGGATTCATAGAAGGCAGCCACATGGATCGCAAATGCTGCTGCTATTTGTCTACTACCTCTCACAATCTCCCGTCTCCAGTCGAAGCTCCCGAATATGCATGTTCTCCCTTTCTTGGCCAGCAATGTCCCAGCTTTGTCGCCGTCTTTGTAGATGCGTTTCTGTTTAGCAAGGAAGGATGTTTTCACCTCATGGCCTGCTACTTCTTGGTACTCTGTGCGTTTGTGCTCTGGATTTTGTTAAATGAGTGTCATAGGGTGGGTATTATCACAAGCTTTCTTGTAATGTTGATGAAGCTTCACAGGCAGGGTCAGCATTGGTTTTGCTTATGGTGTAGCTAAATTTATGAGTTAAATAGTTGAGGAATTCCACACATTTCACAGCGACGGTGTAGTCTGAAGGCACATTACATTATAATTCAGGAAGTCCCCTCAGACTGAGTCTAGGCTGTGGCCTTCTGTGACCAGTGACCAGTACTTTAAATGGGAAAAAATAAGTGCAGGTACTGCTTAATATGAGCTAGTAGTGTGGTGGGTGGGGCTAGGGGCGGGGCTAGGAGCAAGACATGAGGATACTTTATGACTTAAATACCCTTTGCAGCAATACCAAAACACATGATAAGTGTGTTGAAATAAAACAGGTTAACTCGTTACACAAGATGAAAGCGAAACAATTATATTTTAACATTTCTTTTGTTTTGTAATATTTGCAGCTTCTTAATGTCGTACTGTTATTTGGTGTCGTTTTGCACAATACTATATATTATTGAGCGTGCACACACACAGAAAGAAACGAGCAGACACAAAGCATTCCACGCTGTCCTCCTTAAAGTGTCCCGATTCTCTCCCTCTTTCATTCGTCTTTCTCTCATAGAAAAACACGCACACATACAAGAAGGCAAACACATACCTAAACAGACTCTAAAAGACGCAGGAGGGATTAAAGCCATATTAAACTTTCCTCATATGGCTTTCTCGGTTGTCTCGGTCAGCGGGGCTGCCTCAATTCCTGTGTTTGCACATAGCTACACAGTAGTGTGAATGTGATTGACAGCACAGGGCCTGAATGGGCCCTGTTCTGTCAAACACAGCGTGATGGCAATACCCAGACATTAGCCACTTAATCCCTGCTGAATAGCTCAGCGGGGGTCGGCTCAGAGCTACAGCAGCACCTTAGCTGTCAGAGGAAGGTTCACCTCTGACAGCCAAGTGCTCACCAGCAGTAGCAGCTATTAAGCCTACCTTTCATGAGTACCGGTACCCTCCTTGGCAGCAGAGAAGTGCCGGTACTCAGAGTGAGAAAAATAAGAAGTGCCGGTACTCAGTACCGGTGAGTACCGGCCCATTTAAAGCACTGCCCGTGACTGAGCAATACTGAAATTCTGTGACCTGGGTCAGTTTAGGTAGTGATTACTCAAATTAGGTAATCTTAGTAAAACTGCTTCCCGCCTGGGCCCATTAGCAGAAAGGAAGCGGTACGGGGTTGGGTGTGCGGTAGCGTGTCATAGTTCTAGAGCAGATTAAATGTGTGATGAGGGATGCTTCCACGCACTGACAATGATGAGTTTTTGTTGTTAATGCGTAAGCTGATCGGAAGATGG
Organism: Pleurodeles waltl; assembly: GCF_031143425.1. Taxonomy (NCBI): domain Eukaryota; kingdom Metazoa; phylum Chordata; class Amphibia; order Caudata; family Salamandridae; genus Pleurodeles; species Pleurodeles waltl. The sequence goes on along the minus strand of NC_090445.1, from coordinate 118,122,905 downwards.
GTAATGTGCTGATGCTGAGTGGTAATGCTGAGCTTGGACCCATACTGGTGGAGGGTGATGTTGTGCCACTTGATTGATTGACCAGTAAGTGCAAGGATGGTAATACGGAATACTGAAGATACATTTTGAGTGTTTGAGATTCCAGTTCTGAACTGTCAAACAGTTTGGACATTTTGGACAAATAATAGCTTTGACTTTCCATATGACCTTCGGTGTATTACAATACCTTACACTGGGCTGGGCAAGCAGAAGGCTGAGCATTGTACTGTAGCAGAAGTTTAAAGAGTTCAGAGAGTAAGTTCAGTTGATGAGAGCTGGGTTTTCAGAGGTATTTAGACCGGGATAATAGATTTATTAGATCATTGGTGTGTGATCAGTGCAAACTATTCCGTAACAGTGCTCTGTTATCATTTCCCATACAGCTAGCAAACCTGTTGCTAGATGCAGGTCTTAAGCAGCATATCCATCTCCTCAAGGTGCTTGTCGAATGAGGAGGCAGACAAACGTGTTCCTGGTTGGAAAATGTAACAGATCCTGTCAGTTCAGGAAAAAGGAGAGAACAGAGATTGTAATTGTCGCTCTAAATAATAATGCACTTGGAATTCCGTTTTGGGTGGCAGAGAGATAGGATATACTCCAAAAGTGCTCCAGGCTGAAACTTTAGAACACTCCTAAATGCCCCTCCACCAGCCATATGCATACCATTACACTCAACTTTAGCTTTCAGAGGATGTTGCAGATTACAAAAGAACCTTATCTTATTTTAATCTATGCTCTTTTTCGGAGAGAGTAATATGTTTCCTGTTGTCTTTTGTAGGAGTATTGGCTGTGAGACTCCAGCGCAGAACCAAATCCACCCGCTGTGATGAGAGATTCAGTGAAAAGAACAAAGGAATATATTGTTGGCACAGTCACGGACACATAGAGTGACATTATTCGCTGATACCAAGGAACAGAGAAAGAGGCTGCATCCGTAGCAATGACTTCTGCCCTAGAACTCTGAATTTTTTTCTGTTCCCCAGACAAATTCCAAAAGATCCTCTGCTTCTGTGCGCGAGGTTGGAAAGACGCATACTCCTGAACAGGTTGAGTTTGTTCGGGTATGGACTGCTGTATTTTTTGGGGGTGGGTAGGGGGTTGAAGGGAGAAGCATTTGAACCTTCGAGATGGGACAAGAATTTGAACCTTCGAGATGGGCAAGTATCTGTTGCAGATTTATGCAGAGGGTGTATCAGACTTTTGAGCCGCAAAGGGACTATATTTGCCTTTTTTTTTGTTTTCAAGAGACTTTTACTTTATTTTCAACAAGGAATTTGTTTTGTATGAGACATTTGATTTGGGAACTGAAAGTTTTGCAAAAGATTGAGCCAGTAACATTTCAAGTACAGTAAGGAAGCCCCTCCTTCGCTGAATCAACACATGGGTGGGTTATTAAAGCCTTGCGAGCTGAGGCTGTCTCGGAGCAACATTTACAGGTTATTTGTGAACCGATGGACTGAAAGTTCCTGGAACATGCAGAAGGGTGGGAGATTACATGTCCATTCGAGATCTAGAGGGGGTCTGTTGCATGCAAGCTGGGTGGGTTTACTGGTTTTATGCTGGCATGTGTATTCCTAGGGGACCATGATGTGCAGTGTCTGAACAGACTGGAGACAAGTTTCTTGATGTTCACTGGAGGGCCGTTCTGGTTGGGCACTGTTGGCCAGGTAATCCCTGGATGGTACAAACTTTGAGATGGAAGAGCCAGTCTACTACACTTAAGGTTGTGGATTCATAGACTTGGAAGATGCAGTCACCCACCCCACTCCTATCCATGCTGCAATTAATTCCTGTTGAATATGTGCTCTTTATTCCTGCCCCATCTGAATTTCTGGGTTCTGTTAACTCTGCTTTTCCCTCCTCCCCACCATGGGAGTCTTACCTGCTGAAATTCTTTGCCCGTATGGCTGGAATGTGTAAATACCGTTGATCTCTTTTGGCTGAATTGATATATTTTTTGAGTATTGTGTCCTTTCATTTATTGTCTTCTGTGAGTCTTCTGTAAAAGGAGACCGTTAACCATGTGCAGTGCTGACTGATCGTTTTTACTTGAATCACAATGCTACAGTGCACAAGTAAGCAAAGCAAGGGTCTGATCTTACAGGGCAGCAGCACTTTAAAGATGGAATGAAAACCTACAGGTACTGTCCCTGCTCCCAGGGCATAGTCTTGTTTCTTCATATGGATTGAACTGGGGCAGGGGAAACAATAAAAACCCCAGGTGTTTAACATTACCTAACAAGCAATCGAAATAGGACAAGGAGTGTGTGACAGAAAAATAAGTTTGGGCTGTGCATTGTCCAGATATAGATGACCGCCAAGTGGTAAGTTTCGAGATACTTGGCCTTTCGTTCTAATCTATTTTGATTAATCTAGTACTATAAGCATAAGCTGATTTTTGTACAGGCTGTGCTTTGAAAGATATGGGTGTGTCATCTCTTCTTTTCCTTCAGCCTATGCCTACTCTTGTTGCCGCTAGCTATGTTTTCCTTCTATTCAAGGACAACTTTGAACCGCAAATAAAAAATAAAAAAAGACCGTCCAGTCCCCACTTGCCCTTTACCAGCTGCCTTAGTTTCCAAGAGCCGTAGTTAGTATGCGGCCCAGGATCTCTGCACAGCGCATTATGAATCTGTATATTGTATGCAGCGCATACCCCCTGTTTAGCTCTGCCTCTGTTTGGAGTGCCAAATCACTGGACACCAGGGGATAAATACTACTAACTAGAGAACTGAAGATACTACTGTCTGTTAATAGTAAAACTGGAATGAGTTCCCCAATGAAGGCCGAATAATTACTGCAATCTGTAAGTAGAATTCGTGGGCATTTTATGGCCACTTACAGACCAGAGTATGATTGGCTTGCAGCCCTAGAGGATTATTGCAGCTGGTCTGTAATCTTTAGCACAACAGCAGTATCTCATTTTTTTACTCTGCATGTGGAAGAAGCCATGAGTAACAGCCAACCCCTATTTCACCGGAAAGAGCAATAGAAATGAGTTAAAATGTCTGCTATTACCTGTTGAACATTTTTGAAATTGAAGAATATCCCTGATGCACCTCCGTGCTGTGGCAGGGGTGGATATAATTCGCCTAGCGAGTTGCGGGGTCCAGCCTATTGCTTGGGTCTTAGACAGCTCTCCTGAGAGGAAATGGCTTAAGAAGCTCCATTCCAGAGATGTGAGCAGACACCACATGCTGAAGTGAGTAGCGTAGAGATAAATGAACAAAAGTGATGTGTGGGCCCTGAATCATCCACTCTCATACCCAAAAGCTAGTCCGTGGTCAGAGAGTGACCTTTTCGAGTCTCCACTCAGAAGATGAAACGGCTCAACTCTATTAGGACTCTTCTCAGTCCTGACAGCTATTAATGAATCTGTTTTTTGTTTGTTTGTTTTGTTTCTGTGCTTAATTTATTAAGATAGGAGCTATATAATTTATTTTCATACAACTATGAACAGTTATTCCGTGCTGAATAGATTTGCAGGTCAATCTTAAGACTTGTTTTGATATGAACTTGACAGATGCACTTTGAGCGTGTCAGCATTTTCTTGTTGATTTATTTTTTTCTTTTCAAGCGCGGTCAGTGTCTACCTGTTGGTTTGTTGTGAAATGGCTCTGTCTGTATATAACGTATTCATAAGCATGGCTGGAAGAGCAACTGCTGCAGATAAAGCCTCTGAACCCCGGGATGGGGGGATTTATTTTGGGTAAATGTCAGTGAGGTGATCTGACTCTTGTGTTTGTAGTTCCTTTTTATTGCGGTTCTGAACAATGAATTTGTTTTGTTGGGATCGGTGGGTGGGGGGGATGAGCGGAATTTTAAATAAAATGTTTTGAAATGTATCAGTCTCCAGTGACCTTATTGGTTAGGGTGTTAGCAATTGTTAAATAATCGTTCACCTCTTACCTTGATCACACAAAAAAACAGTGTGGTTGGGCGAAGGAATATTTGTGATTCTTCGAAGTTCTCCGATTTTAATGACCTGTGGAATGGATGAGGGTATTTTGCAGTGATGTACGTGAGCTAGCCTACTTAGACAACGTACTGTGTGTACACCGTGAAATAGAATCTTCATTTCAGGTAAGGCTTCGTCTATCTCTGTTAGATTGAGGACCAACCACTTATGACGACAATCTACCAGGTATAGGAGACCGTCTGTGGAGTACAGACTGAATTGAATTGTAACACTTTTTATATATCACACTCGCGCTAATCTGGTATTGATTCCCAACTAGCACCTCCTGTCAGCAAGTGATATTTCATCTTTTTTTTTTTAAACTCTGTTTTGTGGGCATTGACCATGGCAGTGTTTACTTTAACCAATGTGTTGCAACAGCCCCAACACTAGAACCTTCTGGTCTGTTTGCAAGGAGAAGTTGTAGAGTGAACTGGAAAAAGAACTTTAGGACCACCACTCATCAGAAATGTCCAAGTGGCATTATGGTCCACTCATACTTTTTGGCATAGACACAGGGGCCTGTGAGATGAGAACAATAACAGTTTTTGGTAATTTCTGGATTCTTTCCTTTCTGTTGTTCATGACCTGTTTAATAAAAACATCTGCCTGTAGTGCAAATTGTGATTCTTCTTCACTGGACTTTTACTGAAATTTGTTTCCAGTTCTGCATTTTTTTTTTACATAGTAGGCTAGAGAATGGGCAGATAGTCACCAGACTAAAAGAGAACTGTGCCTTGAAACCTCAAGCTTACCCGGTGTCACAGAAGTCACAGATTTAATAACTCTGCAGTTCTTTTTGACAATATTTATAACTTATGACATTTATGACCGATTAACCCATTTATGACTTACAGGTATGGACCTTTTAATTTATTTTTATTATTTCTCATGCTTTTACAACGGCTATTTTGCTCTCCCGGTAGTGGCAATATAGTATTGTAAAAGGATACCAATGGAAGCTCTATAAGCTGTCAAGTAGATTCTCACATAAGTGAGCAATGCCCCTTCTGCCAGAAGATGTCCAGAGGAACATAGAGCTGAACAAAGCATTTTCCTTAGAGGTGAAGAGTGTTCTGGTGTCTTTAAAATCAATTGCATGTGGATCCCTAATTAACCACAAGCCAAGGAAAACAACTGCTGTGATCTACATCAAGACCATGCAAGACTACCTTTGAACCATTCCCTTGATGTTAGGAAGTTCAAGCCTATTTGCATTAGTCGAATGCAAGAAAAACAAAACACCAATCACATGATTTTTAGTCTCTGGCAAAGCGCTCATCGTCCAAGTCAGTATTGCTGGAGAGAGTCTGCAATTAAAGACTTGTGCCTGACATCCTCATAATTAACAGGCAGAAATGTGGGCTTTAAATGCCTTGTCAATAGATAGAAAGTAAGTTTTTGGGTCAGTTGAAGGCCAAAAATTAGTGATAAAGAATTTGGGTCAGGAAGGTTTAGAACTCCCCTAGAAGCTAAGTTCTATTGAACATGCAATCCATGGTCAGACCTAAATGGCAACATTTTCAGTGATTGCAAGGTCACCATTTCAGATAGCTCCTAATGTCTCAAAATCCAAAAAATACTCGTGAAGGAAAAATATGTATGAGGACAAGAGGATCATTCTACCTGATAAGATTTGAGTGCCAGTCTGTAAAAAGACCTCAAAACATAATTTTGATGGATTTGTATAAGTGCAGATTCCTTACTGATTCAATATCCTGAGGCACTAGTCTGGATTTGTAATTTTTAATTAGCATTTGCTCCGATGTGCTGGCTGGTGGCATGATCAGACTCCACGGCGATTGCACGCCATCTCCAGAAGTGACGACGAGGGCCCACATATAGGTCCTGCATCCTCATGCTGAATTTAGTTCCTTTCTTCACATATAATCTGAAGATAGTTCCCTACTTTGTTGTATTTTACTTACGCCAAAATCTCCTTTTTATCAGGCATTGTTAGAGAAAATGTCTCCATCGAAAATGGCAAGCTTCAGATCAGGCCACGACGGCAGGGAAGCATGTGTCAGTCACTAGTCTGCACATCTGCCTGTGGTGTTTGTGGTCTAGGCACAACATGAAGTCATGCTAAAAATAGTTCCTTATGCATCTGGAGGCATCAAAAGTAGGAGGCAAAACTATATGTCACAAAGTACAAAAAACGAGGTTGATTGCTATCTGTACTGCCATTTGTTAAATTTTGTTTTGACCAATGACTTTGTGTTTCACCACTGCGCATATTAGTTGCTCAATGTTCACCAGTAGCACATGGTATGTTTTGTTCAGTTGAGCCGCCTATGGGCTTTGACATGGCATTAGCCATTACTTTCTGTATTCAGTTTAGCCGCCTATGGGCTTTGACATTGCATTAGTCATTACATTCTGTATTCTGCCTATTGGCTTTGACATGCTGTATCCAGTCTAGCCGCCTATTGGCTTTGACATTGCATGCCTATTGACTTTGACATGATGTATTCAGTTTAGCTGCCTATTGACTTTGACATGCTATTAGATATTCTGCCTATGGGCTTTGACATGATATACATGATATTATACATTGCATTTTGTATTCAGCTCAGCTGCCTATGGGCTTTTGACATGATATAAGACATTGCATTTTGTATTCAGCTTAGATGCCTATTGGCTTTGACATGACACTAGACATTGCATTTGATATTTAGGTTAGCTGCCTATTGCCTTTAACATGACATTGCATTTGATACTTAGGTTAGCTGCCGATTGCCTTTAAGGTGGAGTTAGATCTTGCAGTTGAGAATCCAAGCTGTATTTTTCCAAGCTGTGTTTTTGCACCAGAGAACCAAGATGTTTTTCTCACAGTAGACTAGACATGATAAGAGAGAGTACATGGGTGTTGTTTTCTTCGCTTGAGCTTGGGAACAGGAGTAGTCTTGGAGACCTGGCCAGTCTCCAAAAGGCTTGCTCAGTTTCCCAGGTCTGAGAGGAGGGGGCACACCTTTGTAACGAATGACACAGGCTGCAGAGATTCAGATTCGAATCTGCCGGACCTCGTGCTGGAGCTTGGCGCCAGCTGCCAGCAATCCCGTGTGGGTAGATGAATCTCTTTCTCGCGGCTGACAGGGGTCATCAGCTTGCAGACCTTAGAAAGATGAAGCTGTAAATAGTTCCCACACGGTGAAGTATTTGTTTTGCTTTGCATTCAATATCTTATAAATATAACCTGCTGTGTATATTGCAAACTGATATATTTTGTTTGATTAACGCGGACTTGAAAGCTACTAATTCGTCATACATAAAAATTGGGGTTGGGGAAGAATTAACAACAATAAAAGTCTTCTTTGACCTCAGAAGTGCATTTCTGGTGTGTTATGTTAGTGCTTAGAAACTAGATAAGAGGAAAGCACTACAATTGGTACCAGAAGTGGGGTCGGTCATTAAGAGGTGATTAAGAGGGTGTTGACGAGTTGGTAGATTTCTAAGTGCACACTTTAAAAGTGTAATTGTTTTTGTTGTTTGGAGAATTACAGAATTTTTTTTTTTTGTCTGGAGAATCACAGTAGCACGGCAGACCATGTCTGAGAATGCATGTGTTGGTAAACTGCCCGATGGTGCTCGGAAAAACTGTGAATTGTTTTCTGTTTGGGGAATTACAGATAGTGTTTTGAGAAATAATTTCTGTTGTACATATGTAGAAAAAGTGTCTTTTGGAAGTAATGATGACAGAAAGGTCTGGATACCTTTATCTGCTTACAGAGAAATGCAGGAGAAATGTAGGCAGTTGGAACATGAAAATAGGAATTTACGTGAGCAAATTAGCCCGACTGAAAGTTATAAAAAGGCTGTTTTAGAAGAATCTTTCTTGTCCCATTCCAGTAATGAGGGGGTTAAGACAGCTCCGAGCTGCACTGAGTTTTCGTGTGAGCCAGGGTTTTTGGCAGTGAAAGCGCATTCCTTAACTGATAACACGGACGAGAGAGACCAGAATGTGATTTACGAGTTACCGTTGCAAAATGCACAAGTAAAACGAAGGATTTTAGAGCAAGACACCCCGAGTTTCATTAGCTTGTTTGATTTTTGGAAAAAGAATAGCCCTCATTTGAGAGAAATCCTAACACTTTTGTATATGGTCACTGTGAAAAATTATATGCAGTTGCGCGCTTGTGATTTGGCAAATGAAATAATGCAGACTTTAGGTTTTTGCGCAGTGCAAGAAGGAAATACTTATGTACATGTAATTCAAGAACAAGGGAAGAAAATAGTGCCCCTAGCTAGAATCATACAATGGATCTGGTACTTGCAAGACAGGGCTAGAGTACCACAGATAAAAGAATTACCGGTGAAATTGTGTGCACCATTTGAATTCGTGTCCACTGAAGATAAAAAGCATGTTTGTTTTACTAATGATTCATTGACTGAAATGTTGTTTTCTGGCACAGGAGAAGGAATGGAGTTGTATAATGTGTGTCAGATTTTAAAGCAAGAGCTACGTGAGATGTGTTATTTTTACGCTGATTTTTGGTTCATTGCTAATGTTTTAGCACCTAACTGGTTCAATTACCTTGCAGATGTTAATGAGAAAAATTCAGAGAGAGAAGTGTTCACCCAGAATTCTGCCTTAGTGGGGATGGCTAAGTGGGTGCCCCAGAAATGTGAACAGCTGAGAGAAAAAGCCACTTACAGGTGGGCAGAGATGAGAGAGATGCACATTCCCCTAGATTTGATAAAAACTGTGCAGCACGCACAAAAGCAATCTGTCATGCAAGCAGTCACAGAGCAGTTGGGGAGAGGAAAGTTACCAGAACAGAAATGGCAAATTGATCAGGTTTTAGGGAGAGTGATTGTTGCAAATTACCAAGGAAAAATCTAAATTATGCTGATACCTAGAAAAAAATCTGATTCATTCATACAAATTGGAGACAGAATGGCCCAAATTGACAAAAGTGCAGTGAATGGAGGTTTGGTAAAGAATGAGTCTGCCCCAGCCCTTCTGACAGTGCAAGAAAAGGGAAGCTGTGGCGCAGCAGATAAAAACCTCAGTGCTGATGTGTGGGCTGAAGCCCAAAGTAATCCTCCAGAACCTGCAGAAAATATAACAAAGGGCCCCAAAAACGTCCTGCTGATTATAAAACAGGGAAAGAAAGAGGAAGGGTGCAGTTTAAATGAAAAATGTTATTTGCAAGAAAAGTCATACTTGTTTCTTTTGCAGATCCTACCACGTTTCGCCACTGTCCCTGAGTGTGCTGTGTGGTTCCCCTTCCGGTGTGTGCGTGTGGGGTCGGGGAAGGGACCGAATCCCCAACCTGAACCTGGCTGAGTAAAGTGCCAGCACCATGGATCCATTTTGCGCAAACTGCGCCTTCAGTTCAAGTTCAACTTGTTTGATTGCATTCTTCCACTGGAACTAAGCTGTGTTTTTTTTTTGTTCCCCTTTCGTATGGAACTCTGACTTTTGCTTATCTTCCAGCAAACCTTTCAGGTGGACCGTGCACCTTTACATGAGTAAAACTCATGCCACATCAAATTGCTAACACTGTTGAATTAGAGACTCATTCAGAGTATAAAAATTGCCCAGTCTTTTCTATGTAGATGTATCTGATGTGAAAGGTTATGAGATCAATGTGTTAATTCACTTCTATTGCTTTACAGGGGCTGTTTTGATCATTCAAATGTGACTTGCTGATAATGTTTTTTTTGTGCTGATGTTTTTTTTTGTTTTTGTTTTTGTTTGAAACAGGAGATATGTGAAACAAAAATTCATTGGTCAAAGGGCGGAATGTACTGCCATTTGTTAAATTTTGTTTTGACCAATGACTTTGTGTTTCACCACTGCGCATATTAGTTGCTCAATGTTCACCAGTAGCACATGGTATGTTTTGTTCAGTTGAGCCGCCTATGGGCTTTGACATGGCATTAGCCATTACTTTCTGTATTCAGTTTAGCCGCCTATGGGCTTTGACATTGCATTAGTCATGACATTCTGTATTCTGCCTATTGGCTTTGACATGGCATTAGCCATTACTTTCTGTATTCAGTTGAGCCGCCTATGGGCTTTGACATTGCATTAGCCATTACATTCTGTATGCTGCCTATTGGCTTTGACATGCTGTATCCAGTCTAGCCGCCTATTGGCTTTGACATTGCATGCCTATTGACTTTGACATGATGTATTCAGTTTAGCTGCCTATTGACTTTGACATGCTATTAGATATTCTGCCTATGGGCTTTGACATGATATACATGATATTATACATTACATTTTGTATTCAGCTCAGCTGCCTATTGGCTTTGACATATTATACATTGCATTTTGTATTCAGCTCAGCTGCCTATGGGCTTTTGACATGATATAAGACATTGCATTTTGTATTCAGCTTAGATGCCTATTGGCTTTGACATGACACTACAGGGAGTGCAGAATTATTAGGCAAGTTGTATTTTTGAGGATTAATTTTATTATTGAACAACAACCATGTTCTCAATGAACCCAAAAAACTCATTAATATCAAAGCTGAATATTTTTGGAAGTAGTTTTTAGTTTGTTTTTAGTTTTAGCTATGTTAGGGGGATATCTGTGTGTGCAGGTGACTATTACTGTGCATAATTATTAGGCAACTCAAAAAAAAAAATATATACCCATTTCAATTATTTATTATTACCAGTGAAACCAATATAACATCTCAACATTCACAAATATACATTTCTGACATTCAAAAACAAAACAAAAAAAAATCAGTGACCAATATAGCCACCTTTCTTTGCAAGGACACTCAAAAGCCTGCCACCCATGGATTCTGTCAGTGTTTTGATCTGTTCACCATCAACATTGCGTGCAGCAGCAACCACAGCCTCCCAGACACTGTTCAGAGAGGTGTACTGTTTTCCCTCCTTGTAAATCTCACATTTGATGATGGACCACAGGTTCTCAATGGGGTTCAGATCAGGTGAACAAGGAGGCCATGTCATTAGATTTCCTTCTTTTATACCCTTTCTTGCCAGCCACGCTGTGGAGTACTTGGACGCGTGTGATGGAGCATTGTCCTGCATGAAAATCATGTTTTTCTTGAAGGATGCAGACTTCTTCCTGTACCACTGCTTGAAGAAGGTGTCTTCCAGGAACTGGCAGTAGGACTGGGAGTTGAGCTTGACTCCATCCTCAACCCGAAAAGGCCCCACAAGCTCATCTTTGATGATACCAGCCCAAACCAGTACTCCACCTCCACCTTGCTGGCGTCTGAGTCGGACTGGAGCTCTCTGCCCTTTACCAATCCAGCCACGGGCCCATCCATCTGGCCCATCAAGACTCACTCTCATTTCATCAGTCCATAAAACCTTAGAAAAATCAGTCTTGAGATATTTCTTGGCCCAGTCTTGACGTTTCAGCTTGTGTGTCTTGTTCAGTGGTGGTCGTCTTTCAGCCTTTCTTACCTTGGCCATGTCTCTGAGTATTGCACACCTTGTGCTTTTGGGCACTCCAGTGATGTTGCAGCTCTGAATATGGCCAAACTGGTGGCAAGTGGCATCGTGGCAGCTGCACGCTTGACTTTTCTCAGTTCATGGGCAGTTATTTTGCGCCTTGGTTTTTCCACACGCTTCTTGCGACCCTGTTGACTATTTTGAATGAAACGCTTGATTGTTCGATGATCACGCTTCAGAAGCTTTGCAATTTTAAGAGTGCTGCATCCCTCTGCAAGATATCTCACTATTTTTGACTTTTCTGAGCCTGTCAAGTCCTTCTTTTGACCCATTTTGCCAAAGGAAAGGAAGTTGCCTAATAATTATGCACACCTGATATAGGGTGTTGATGTCATTAGACCACACCCCTTCTCATTACAGAGATGCACATCACCTAATATGCTTAATTGGTAGTAGGCTTTCGAGCCTATACAGCTTGGAGTAAGACAACATGCATAAAGAGGATGATGTGGTCAAAATACTAATTTGCCTAATAATTCTGCACTCCCTGTAGACATTGCATTTGATATTTAGGTTAGCTGCCTATTGCCTTTAACATGACATTGCATTTGATACTTAGGTTAGCTGCCTATTGCCTTTAACGTGGAGTTAGATCTTGCAGTTGAGAATCCAAGCTGTATTTTTCCAAGCTGTGTTTTTGCACCAGAGAACCAAGATGTTTTTCTCACAGTAGACTAGACATGATAAGAGAGAGTACATGGGTGTTGTTTTCTTCGCTTGAGCTTGGGAACAGGAGTAGTCTTGGAGACCTGGCCAGTCTCCAAAAGGCTTGCTCAGTTTCCCAGGTCTGAGAGGAGGGGGCACACCTTTGTAACGAATGACACAGGCTGCAGAGATTCAGATTCGAATCTGCCGGACCTCGTGCTGGAGCTTGGCGCCAGCTGGCAGCAATCCCGTGTGGGTAGATGAATCTCTTTCTCGCGGCTGACAGGGGTCATCAGCTTGCAGACCTTAGAAAGATGAAGCTGTAAATAGTTCCCACACGGTGAAGTATTTGTTTTGCTTTGCATTCAATATCTTATAAATATAACCTGCTGTGTATATTGCAAACTGATATATTTTGTTTGATTAACGCAGATTTGAAAGCTACTAATTCGTCATACATAAAAATTGGGGTTGGGGAAGAATTAACAACAATAAAAGTCTTCTTTGACCTCAGAAGTGCATTTCTGGTGTGTTATGTTAGTGCTTAGAAACTAGATAAGAGGAAAGCACTACACTATCCAAGCACCAGGTCTCTCTCCAAATCACTGTCTTCAGTCAAGTCAAACACGAAGTCCAAGAACAAATTTCTCCACAAGTGCAGAAGTCCAAGCAGGACTCATCTCCATTTCTAGCCACTCCCAAACCGGCGATTAACTGTGCAGCTGACACACCAAGAATCCAACTCCGGCACCATCATCTGACTTGAAGTCCATTTTGATGCTGGTCCCAGTGTGCCCAAGTTTCCTGGGCCATCATCAACGCCCCTCAGCTGATAGAAGCCCTCAGGAAGGCCATGCTGCAACTTTTCAGAACAAGCCTGCTTCTCTGGGGAGCACCTTTGTGCCCCACTGAGCCACGGGGGCTCTGTGGTGCCTTTGCTTGGGTACATGACGGCACCAGTCCATTCAGATTCCAGTAGCCCTAGCACCGAATACGGTCCATCACTTATCTCAGATCTGTAACACAAATTGGCCCGCACCAGGCCTATATCTCGTTGTGAGATCACCAAGTTATAGCCTCCAACTCTGAGGGCTCCCCAACCTCTACTTATACATAAGTGCAACAGGAGGTTAGAAGCTTTGTTCTCTGACGGTTCAAGGGATTGAAAATTTCCCACAGAAAGGCAATGATTAGGTGATAACTAATGAGGAGGTGATAACTTACTCCCTCCTCACTAAGTGGATGTTGGCCTTTACCTAAATCTGTGGAATGCCAGTAGACAGACCATTTTCCCTGTGACACAGCTGGGCTCCACATTGTGGTCCTCCACTGAGGAGAGTACCCTTTTCGGGATAGTAGTCAACACAGCAGAAGAAGTGCCAAACGTAAAAGTAACTACAATATAAACCAAGGCAAACCTTTGGTACAGATATTGCAGCCTGGGCTTGCAACATCAGAGTCCCCACTGGCTTTCAACGAGGCAGTGACAGAAACTTTGATTGTGATCTGGTCTAAGCTGTGTTCAGCCCAACCTGTAACATGCGACTTATGCCCACTTCTGGGGATCCTAACACATCACCTGATTCCAGAGAGCTTTGTAATTCAGACTTCTATTAGTCCAGTGAATCCAAACACATTACCTAATGCACCTCCAGGGAATCAAAACGCCTTGTTCCTTTAAAGAAAATATACTTTTGTTGGCCTACTTAGCCTTACAGTCCCAGACTGCAGTTCTGCTGAGTTGATACACACATGCCCTCAGGAATATGGCCAGCGAGACCCTGCCAACAAATCATGATTGATTTTAAAACACCTTTTCTCAGATGATCTAAAACAGACAAGATGCAGCCAAATACTTCTTGAGCTGGTCCACATATGAAAGATTGTGTTGGATGCGCACCATAGGATTCTTTCAAGCAGGCATCCTTGCTGGGCTTACTTTTTGATGTCCCTGGTCTCTTCAGTGAAAAGGCTGATTTTGCATTAAAACACTTCAAGGACAGCCATGCTACTGCACTCTGCACAGGTGTGATCTCTTGGGCTCTTCGGTTCTACCAGCAGTACCAGAAGTTCAGAGTATACTCATGGGGCCTCATCTGCTGCCAGAAATATCCCCTGCAACCAGTGCAATAGCCAATGCAGCCCTTAGAGTGTCAAGAGGACCTGTTGATGGCTGAGATTGTGCATACCGCCAAGAACAGCAATTTTTCTCTTCCTCCTTGCCTTCTGCAACTGCGGCCAGGCTGCTTTGAAATCTCCTCCCGTGGTCTTGCGCTGTCAAGAATTTGTTTTTTCATACTCGGCTGGTGTGCCATTAAATCAGATAAGTGGGTGTTGCAGATTGTTCTGTCAGGCTACTCACTACCCTGCACATCCACGGCCTCTCTCTTTCCACCTGTTTTTGCTCAGACTGCAGTGGGTCATGTTGCGACCCTTCAATCACTTTTGGCACAGAGAGGGTCCGAAGTAGAAGAAGGCATAGGGTGTTACTACTGTTACTTCTTGGTGCCAGAAAGTGGTGGGCTCAGGCCAGTTTTAGATCTTTGCTCCCTGAATACCTTCCTGTGAAAGGACAAATGGCACATGTCCCTTCCCAACTTTGATCTTAGGGATTGGAAGTTGTCATTAGACTTGCAGGAAGCATGCTTTCATATTCATACCCTGCAGTTCCACAGACACTACCAACCACTTCCAATTTGCCTTTGTACCCTTCACCTTTGCCCGTCAGGTGTAAATGACCGATGATTATGGTTGCAACCTATCTTCGCATCTTGGGGATACATGTGTTCCTGTGCCTTGAGGATTGGCTGCAAAAGGCAGACTCTCCGCAGTCCGTCACAGATGGCCATAATCCCTCTGTCATCCCTGGGGATTTAAATCAGTCCCACCTGATGCCTATGCAGAGGATTCCCTTCATTAGGGCCATGTGTGGCCTTCACAGCTTTTCTATTCCTGCAAAGAATCCAGGACAACAGTTGTCGTTCAGACAGCATCTGCATTTCGAAGGAGAGAACGTATAATAGTTGGACACCAATGTGACTGCTGTGTGCCTTTCTCCCTCCCCCAACCAGAGCCTGCAGCAGTGTCATCTATCTGGGAGGAGTGGAGATAAGAGGCTTTGGTCTCCATCAACAATAGAACTCAAAGCCATTCAGTTGACTCTGAAAGCTTTTCTCCCATTGAGCAAGGGGAGATCGAATTAGGTCGTGATAAGCTGCTGTGTGGTACTGCAAAAAGCAAGCAGTGTGTCTCTGGAGGCATTAATGACTGGGCCTACAGGAGATCTCTCTAGTAGCCAATCATTTGGTGGGTTCAGTGAATGCCAGGGAGAATGAGTAGAGTAGACATCAGCTGGTGGACCATTTATGGCATCTTCATCCAGATGTGTCTCAAAGCATATTCCCCCATTAGGGTATGCCTTGGTTGGATCTTTTTGCCACCGTGGAGAAGTTCCCTAGTACGAGGCTCCTTGGGAAACAAATTCCTTGTGCCTTGGGGGCGCAAGTCTCATGTACACCTTCTCACCCATGCATGTCCTGCCTTGAGCTCTGAAGAATATCAGAAAAGATGGCTCAGATCATTTTCATAGCTCCGGATTGGAGGAGGAGAATGTAATACTCCAATCAGTTATGTCCGCGTCAGCGCTATTCAACTCTGGAAATGAGTGAGTGGAATTGTATATAAGCGCCACCAAGACACGCTTACGTCTGTACCTTCCTTTCTATGCCTCTTTTTGGAAAATGTTTGCAAGGGTATATGTCATTCCCTAAAACAACATGGACAAACCTGGAAGTCTGTCTGGGGTCGAAACAAAACTCAAAGGCCTGTGACGACTGAGGTTATCAAGGATATCAGCATGCCTCCCGATCTTGCTCTTGATCTCCATCTGAGTCAATTCCGAGCTTGGTCCCTGCGCATCCTAAATTCCCAGGTCTGCCAGTGATGGTGCAGCAAGAAAAGGCCTTAAAAGAGGCCACACTGCTTATATTTGACACTTTATCAGCCCTCTTTGGCACACCTTCTGGCCTCAAAGGTCTGCAGGGACCTCCAGACAGACTTTGGCGGATGGGTCCACCCATTGGCGCCCTCTGTGCTCCTTGGACCTTCATTGAGTTTAGCAGTGGCTCTGGTGCCAACTTTGGTTCCCCTGCACCAGTCCCTTTTGCATCCTGGTCGAGGAGGATGTGCAGCCTACAGTGTTGTCCAACTTTGAGCAGACTCCACCTCGACAGAGATCACGCCCTTCTACGACCAGTATGTAGCCTTTGGGCAACCCTTCAAATTCGAATACTTTGCCAATGTCACATTGTAGAGCCCAGACTTTACATAATCTTTTCAGCACTGACTCGGACAATGATAACTATGATGAAGGGAACAACTATGTTCCCCTGTATGATGAAGGCAGCTGGTATGAGAAGGTTCAGGATTTCTTAACAGAAGTTCTTCAACCTGGTCAGGCTCCCACAGAGCCACTATTACCATTTAATGAGACCCTTATAATTGCTCTTTTGGGCACCTTATTCAAGTCTGCCAATTAACAGCTAGATTGCACATCGCCATCACCCTGCATCTGGCATTCCTGCCTTTCTCACTCATTATCTGATGCCAGAGAGTTTGGTGGTGCAGGCGTCCAGCAAAATGAATCCCAATGTTTTCCCTATTACTCTGCATGATTGAGAATATGAATGAGTAAATGTTTTAGAAATGGATTGTTTCAACCACCAGCCTGAGCCCTCTGATATGTGAGTGCAAGCTGTTTTCTAGGCCGCTACTCCATGCTCTTTGGGATTCTGTGGCACAGGTTTTACAAACTGTTTCAGACAACGCATTCCTTTCTCAGGCTATCCAGGACAGTAGTGATACAGCAAAAGTTGTCATTCACTCTGGGTTGGCCAAGGTCAACTGGTTAAGGCATGCAGTTGGCACTGGTGTGGCCCTTCAGCGCCATGCCTGGATGAGGTCTACTGGCAACCCCGGGGATTCTCAGGACACGTTTGAAGGCTCTAGCCTTTTCGGCATGAAAGAAGACACTAGCATGTTTCAAGGAGAGTAGAGATGCAGCACATTCCTTGGGTCTTTCTACTCCCACAAGACAGTATCACATGCAATTTCACCTTCTCCATGACTACAGTTAAGGTTTTCCATTTCGCCAGACTCATTCCCCAGCCCACTAGGCCTTTCACTCATTTTGTGGCCAGTCCACGTTTCTCTGAGACACCTCGTCGCGTCGGTGCAGCCTCTCTTCACCAGGTCAGGACAGGGCAGTCCTTTTTTGGTCCTATTCTCCAGTCCAAGATCCAAGTTCTGGGTTCCAGTGGTGCCCTTTTTATACCCAGAAAGTGCCCTCAGCGGTGGTCACTAGCCAGTGGGCTATCAGGTTCCCTCCTTGGTGATGACTACTTTTGGTGAAGTATGACCTCTAGCTATCCCAGAAGATTCCATTCTGCCCACTTCCAACATGGCAGAACCGCCCTCTCAGTGTTTGGAGTTCCCTAGCACAATTGAGATGTGTGGCTACCAAGGGGGCTTTATGCCCCTCAAAAACTGGTTTGACAACTGGCTTTCTCGGTCTGTCTCTAGTGCCAGCCTGTCTGCCTAAACAATAGACCAGCACCTCTCACAAGTTTTCCCCATTTGCCCTTCAAAAGCAGTTTCTCCTCTGAAGCCCGCCTTCTGGGCTAACTCCTGTGTGGCTTCCTGCAAGGGAGAGATAACACCTGTTCCCCTTACAGGATTCTATTGTATCCTTTCCTGGGAATCTTTCACGTCTCCCCATGAGGACAGAAGGCTGTCTGTGAGGGCAGTCCTTGTGTGCAGCCATAAACAGGCACTGCATACCTTGAGCAACTAAAATGGTAATTTTTAAAGTTGCACTTTCCCCACCAGTGACATTAAATTAAATTTTAACCATCAAATCAGATGTAATACACTGTTTTATTTTGATACCTTACAGTACCATGTTTTGTAGTACCAGTCAGAAGTAAGAACAGCTGATATGTCAACCTGTAGCTCTGCACTTGCCAATGGGACTACTAGCTTTTGCCAAAGTAAGAACAACAATTTATGTTTTTTACTGTTGGAACATGTAAAAGTACATGTTCCACCTTTTAATATACAACATCTTGCCTTACGGCTCATTGGGTCTACCTTTGGGGTGACAGCTGTATTAAAAAGGGAGGACCGAGCTTTGCCATTACCTTAAATGGCAAAGTTGAGTAAGCAGGTCAAAACTGCTCTACCAATGTGCAGTGTCAGTTGATTACCTTTAATCTTTCTCTTGCAATTGTTATCTTAACAGCAAGGTGTTGTCCCACAAAATGCATTAGTTGGGACAGATTTGTGGATTGGTGTGGTACCCACAAATTGACCCCATTACAAGCAAGTAGTCCAAGCTTTGTTGTTCGTTCTCTCCCTAGCCCAGCAAGGATTTAGTTTGGGCACTAGTATGGGCTATGTATTATCTCGCTTGGCTTTTTTTTTTTTTGCAGTTTCTGGATCAGCCTTAGTTATTTTGTGAGGGGTTTGCAACATTTGTTTCCACCAGTGCCACAATAGGACTTTAACTTAGTCCTCACTTTTGTTTATGTTCACCCCTTTAGAGCTGATGCATAGTTGTCTTTTGAGACTGTCTTTCTCATCGCCATAGCATTGGCTAGGCATGTGAGTGAGCTGCATGCTCTGTTAACCCGCATTAAATCTCTTTTGTTCCCCAGATAGGTTGCTGTTGAGGACCTGAGCTTCCTTTCTACTCAGATTGGTCACTCCATTTTATACTGTACAGGATGTCACCCTCCCAGCATTCTTTGCTCATTCTCATACCTCTAAAGGGGATGAAAGACCCCATCATTTGGACTCTAAGAGGGCAATAAGCTTTCATATCAATCGTACTAAGGAACATTGAGTGGATGGTCGACTCTTTGTTGGGCTTTCCGGAGCAAAGAAGGGCAAGGCAGTGTAGAAACCGATCATTTCACAGTGGATTGTTCTCTGCATAAAGATCTGCTACTCACTGGTGAACAAGCAGCCTCAAGAAGAGACTTGTGGCCTCATTCTACCAGGGCCAAAGCCGTTACCACTGCGGTAGCATGCAGAGTGCCTGTCCTGGACACTTGTCAGGCAGCTACATGGGTGTTTGTACACACATTCACGAAGCACTAATGCCTCAGTTATCAGGTCTATCGAAAGGGGGATTTTTAACACTCGGTCCTGCAGGACTTTATGATGAGCCAGTTCCTAAACCCACCACCTTGAGAGGTATTTCTATCATATCTATTCACAAAGTGATTCTGCGGTTAGCGACATATATCGGAACTGATGCATCGGCCCCATTGCATGGATCGTAATCAATACATTGCCTCCCCAGCATGGCTCGACCTTGGTGCATCACCTGCTGAACCACCACATCTCAGAATTAACGCATCGCCGCTGCTGCATGAAGAAAATACACATCTTTGCAACTCCGTGAGAAGGATCTGCGCAACACCTTCACTGTGGGGATTGACACAGATGCATCGCTTGTCGGCTCACTGCAACCTCTACATCTACGCAACCAGGATCAAGGTTCTTTTGTTTAGAGCGTCTAAGTGGGTTCCTGTATCCGGCCCGCACTCCATCGCGGACCTGGTCGAGTGCAACCAGATATCCCCGATTGGCACTTCTTGCTTCTAAACGCTTTTCTGCAGTTAATTCTTTAAAAATGTATAACTCAAGTTCTATGTATTGGATTTTTGTCATTTTGGTCTTGTTTTATTTATTAAACTAAGTTCTGTTTTTCTAACCTGGTTTGATGTCTTTTTGTGTGGTGTTTTCACTGCTTTACTGTTTGAAGTGTTGCACGAATATTAAACACATTGCCTCTTAATTTAAGCTTGACTGCACTCTGCTAGCCTGCTAGAGGGTAAGCTTTGGTTATCCTAGGGTGTGTATGTGTGATATACCAATACCTGGGAGGGACACGCTTCTGACATTAGAAGTTGGGTACCAAACAAAATATACCCCTATGAAGGTCTTTATAAATGGCATATTTCGGCTGACTCCCGAAAATATCAGCCAGAAGCTTCCCAGCCAGTCCTGGGTAGATTTTGTTGATTACTCCAGTAATGTACTGAATGGCTGGGTGATGGGCAGCAAGGTTATTGTTTTAATGGGTTGTACTGTTTAACCAAGAGAGAGGACATGCTCGCTATCTGTTATCCTGAGTTGCAGCCGCATCTAGTAGACAGTAAGCTGACTGACCCAGGAAACTACGTGAGTAATAGGACCTCTGGCCTAGCACCAGAGTGTCCAGAAAGGTATTATAGCCTCCCATAAAGTTTGTTGGGGTTCCAAACAGAAGAAAGGGGGAGAATAACTTAACAATAATGAGTTCTCTAAAGGCCCCCAAAATAATTCCCAAGGGAGTAGTATTAACCAGTCCCAGTCTGATCCTAAGAAGAAGGGGTTCTTAGATCATAAGACAGGGAGGTTTGTACCCCAATCTACTAGGTGCTACAAGTATGGGCACTCCAAGGGTGACTCCAAATGTCCCAAGAGGGCATAGCCCTCCAGCGGTGGGAAGACACCTGAGTTGGTGAGTGTAGCGCTCAGGTAGAAGGTGGTCCCAATTAGCTTTGGTGGATAGACAGAGGTGACCCTAGTTTCCCTGGGCAATAAAAATTGGTGCCAAAATCCCACATGGCTGCAAATACTTCGAAGTATAGGAAGTGGGTCACAATTATTGGGCAACAGGTGGAGGCTGTGTGTGAGACAGGAGCCAGCATGACTACTGTCAAGTGTCAGCTGGTGTCTGCAGAGTAGGTCCTACCATACACATTTAGTCACCAACATTTGCGAGGGCCGTCTACCAGTGGCTCTGGTTCCCTTTGTGTGTGTGTTGGGGGGAGGGGAGGAGGGAGTGTGGAGGGCTCTTGAGTTCACTGAAGGTTGCTGTGAGCCCTACCAGGCGTGGTGATTGTTTGCTAGGCAACGACCTGGAGCACTCTGCATGGGGGTAGGTAGAGCTCTGGTCTCACATGGAGATGATGGGATTGCCTGAATGGGTCTGTATGACCACACGATCCATGGCTGTCCAGGAAGGGAGTTGCGGGTGTCTAGAGCCTGGAACAATAGCCCAGACATCTGGTAAGGATGTGGGCAGGCGGCATGGGAAACCATCCCCTGAAATTCCCCATGTAGAGGTTGATGTGGTCCCTAAGGAGCAGGCCCCCAAGCCCTCCGGGAAGGCCATTGTCTCTCTTAGTGACCTACCTCAGCTTACTAGCTGGCAAGGTGAGCTTAGGCCCACCAGGAAGGAATTCTTCCGAGCCCTGGAGTGTCCAACTCTTCTGGGCTTGAGGCTAAAGGCCTCAGCCCATGCACCAGGTGAATCCTCTGGGGATCATCTATTCTAGTGGTTCCCAACCTTTTGACTTCTGGGGAACCCCACTTTGTCATTATTAGAATCCGGGGACTCCCCCCACCCCCCCCCCCCCTTTCCCCACTGAGTCAGTACTGAAAGCAGGGGACCTAATCTTTTAATTTTATGTAATTTTCTAAGGAGTTGTGGCCCCCCAGGGGGTCCCCGGACCACAGGTTGGGAACCACTGAACTAATTTACCAGGAGAATGGTCTCCTCTACAGAGAGCATAAGGTTCCTAGATACTGGGGCAAGCATGTATGCTGGTAGTTGCCCAGTGTTAAAAGGCCTTCCTAATGGGTTTTACTTACAACATACCCATGACAGGACATTTGGGCCTTGACAAGACCTTCGCCAGGTTTGTCATCCATTTTATTTGCCCTGATTGAAGAGCAAGCTCTAGGGTGTGATCCCCTCCCCCCCCCCTCCAAACTTATGTGGTCAGCTACATGCTGGCCCTTAGCAACCAGTACACAACTTCTGGAAGAAAGCTAAAAACAAGCTTGAGGCCAGCCAAGAGATCATGAAACCCTTGTATGACCAGAAGGCCATGCTGGTGGAGTTTTTGCCTGATCAGAAAGTGTAGGTCATGGAACCAGTAGCGCCCAGGGCTCTCTAGGACCGCTAGACTGGCCCGTACGAACTAAAAGAGCATAAGGGGGAGGCCACCTACCTAGTGGTACTCTAGACCTCTAGGAACCCCCTGAAAGGGTGCTCCGTATAAACCAGGAGAGGTCTGAAGTGTGCATTGCCTTCGTGACACATGAGGTGGAACAGAAGCGTTAACCTCTCCCTGACCACCTCTCTGCACAGGACCACAATGGGTCAGTGGAAGGTGCCAACCTCTCTATCGCCCTGAATCCAGAGCAGCAAGGTGACTGTTACAAGTTGCTGGGACAGTTCACCTCCCTGTTCCCACCTCATCTCTGGACTCTCGCAACTGTGCGTCCATGATATTGACACTGGAGGCAGTCCCCCTGGATAGAACTAAATTTACGGGTTGTCAGACAGAGTGAGTGCCAGCATCAAGGAGGAAGTCTCCAAGATGTTAGCATTACGGATGATTGAGCCTGATCACCAAGAACTCAACTGAGTCACCTGGACTGATGCACACCACATCCCCGAGCTGCTGAGCTCATGATCAGACCGGGCGCTGCCAAATTCCTCAGTACCTTTGATTTGACATCAGGGTACTACTGGCAGATCGCTCTGACTGAGGGAGCTAAAGATAGATCAGCATTTTCAATCCCAGAGGGCTACTTCCAGTTTCGGGTGATGCCCTTTGGATTGAAAAATGCCCCTGCTACCTTCCAAAAGTTGGTTAACAGGGTCCTGGCTGGTAAGGAGGCTTTTTGTGCTGCCTCCCTAGATGACATCTTCTATAGTTCCAGCTTGGAGGAACACCTGCACCGCCTCTACGAGGTGCTTCAGGCCCTGCACCAGGCAGGCCTGATCATCAAGGCCAGTAAATTCCAAATTGAGCAGGGTTCTGTTGTGTACCCCAGGACACCTGGTAAGTGGGGGTAAGGTGCAGCCATGATTGAGACTATCATGGCCTGGCAAGCACTTAAAACCCAAACAGAAGTGAGAGCCATTCTAGGCCTCACTGGTTACAGAAGATTTGTTAAGGGGTATAGCTCCATTGTTGCCCCCTTAACCGAGCTGACTTCTAAGAAACAGCCCAGATTGATGATCAGGACGGTGGCTTGTCAGAAAGCCTTTGATTCCCTTAAGGCAGCCATGTATACAGCACCTGTATTCAAGGCGCCTAATTCATTCAAACAATTTATCATGCAAACAGATGCTTCAGATCATGGTATAGGGGCAGGCTTAGCAAAGCTAAATGACCAGGACCTACACCAACCAGTAGCCTTCATTAGTAATAGGTTACTTCCACAGGGACAGAGGTGGAGTGCCATTTAACTTTTCCTGTGGTCTTGACACTGAAGATGTTGAGACCACACCTGTTTTGGACTCACCTTCTGCTTCAGACAGACCACAAGTCCCTCGGATAGCTCATGTGGATGATGGATGAAATCCCTAACTGTTGAGGTGGTCCATCTCCTTACAGGGAATGGACTATACGGTGGAACACCGTCCAGGGTCAGACCATGCCAATGCTGATGGTCTCTCCACGTTTTTCTGCCTTAGTAAAGAGAATGCCCAAGGGGTTGACTAACTCTCACCACTTTCAGCTGGGAGGGACACTTGTAAGAACTGACAGCCTTAGAGTGGTCTTCCCTCCCCAACTTTTTGCCTTTTTCCTCCATTTTTCTGTCCCAGTTTTTGCTGACTTTAGGACTCTGTGCACTTTTCCCCAGCAGACTAGTGCTTGCGCTCGCTCTCCTATACTTGGTAATATTGGCTTAACCCCAGTTGGCATATTTAATTTACTTATAAGTCCCTAGTAAAGTGCACATGTGCCCAAGGTCTGTAAATTAAATGCTACTTGTGGGCCTGCAGCCCTGATGGTGCTGCCCACTTAAGTAGCCCTCTAATAATGTCTCAGGACTGCCACTGCAGTCTGTGTGCAGTTTTACACTGAAAATTAGACCTGCCAAAATAACTCTTTCACTAGGTCCAAACTCTCAAAATCGTTTTTCACTACAGCAAGGCCTATCTCCCCTATAAAATGGCTTTGGGATTACCTTATTAAATTTTTAAGTGTAATTTACAATCTAGAAGATAAACTTTTTTTGTGTTTGGTGTCTCTGGACTCACAATGTAAAATCACAAGGTAAATTTGGATTTTAAACTGCAGTTCTGAAAATGCCACTTTTAGAAAGTTGGATTTTTCTTAATTTTTGTGCCTACTGCCTGACTCTGAATACACATCTGGGGTAGGTGACAGCTGGGCTTTGCACATTCCCTCTAGACAGCCACACACAAAGGGAGCTTAGGTGTGACTGATGGGCCATCCACATCCTGGTGGGCCATCCTAGGGAGGGTGGGAGAGCGGAGCTGACAGTTAAACCTGAATAGGCTGTGCTTTGTCTGCACTCAAAGGGCTGCTTGCCCCTCCCTCCTCCCCTGTAGTGACTTGAGAGCCAGGGCAGGAGGGGAGGACCTCTGTGCACTTCAAAGAGCTTTCCTTCAGTATCCCTCACTTCAAAGGCACAATTGGGTATTCGTACTGCACCTCTGACACCACTACTTCAGTACACTTCTAGATCTGTGGATACTCAAGCTCAAGAAGGACTGCTGTGCTACGACAAGGACGCCACTTTGCTAGACTGCTAGACTCCTGCTCAGATGTGCTGACCTGCTGCTCTCTTTGCCTGGGAGTGAGAAGGACTGGGCCTGCATCTCTCTAACCCAGAACCAAAGTGACTGCAGGGGCTTGCTGACTTGCCTCCTGTTTTCTGAAGTCTCAGGGACACAAAAGACTTCTAACTCACCTACTGCAGTACCTGCACTCTGCCAAATGTGAGTCTTGCCCTGCCAAGTGGTGCCAATCCTGTCCTGGGTCCCTGGAAGTAGGTTTAAAGTGCTGCTTTAATCAGAACGAACGCATCACTGCTGCCGCAGTGCGGATTGGAACCAGCGCATCACCCCCCCGTTGTATGGATCAGAACCAGCCCATCTGACCCATTGCGTGGATCAGAAAGAACGTATCGCCCCCCCCATCGCAGATTGACCTCAATACATCACCTTCAGAACCTCCGCATCTCGAACACAATGCATTGTCACTGCTGTGTGGAGAAAATTGATGCATCTGCGCAACTGCGTGGGAAGGGTCGACGTATTGCCTTTACAGTGGGGATCAACTCCAATCCATCACTTCTGTCTGCTCCCTGCACCCTCAATGTCCACGCAACTGGGATCAAGGTTGTTTTGTTTGGTTGCCCTTAATGGGTCCCTGTATTCAGCTTGTGCTCTATCGTGGTCTGCCTGAATTCTTGACTTTGTCCCTGTGCGGTGTACCCAGATATCCCGGATTGGTAGTTCTTGCTTCGAAGTGCTTTTCTATAGTTTAGTCTTAATCATTCAGAACTCAAGTTCTACATATTGGATTTTTGTCAGTTTCATTTACTAAATTAAGTTGTTTTTTTTCTGACCAGAAGTGGTAGCTCTTTTGTGTGATGTTTTCACTATTTTATTGTTTGAAGTGTTGCACAAATACTGTACACATTGCCTCTTAAATTAAGTCTGACTGCTCGGTGCCAAGCAACCAGAGGGTAAGCCCAGGTAAACCTGGGGTGTTTGTGAACCACCCAGACTCAGATTGTAGTTCCTGCTTGGACAGTAGCCCAATTTCTAACATTGAACATTCTCAGGAACATTGCTTGGTAGTGTATAATCATTCCTAGAAATGTGTATCAGGAAACATTTATAAATTACCTTTGTATCTTGCTTCTCTTTCTCAAAGGACTCCTCCAGAGAGAGGTCCAGGGAAAATCAAGGTATGGAAAACATTGGTTCTAGTCTAGGATGGGGGCTGCCACCACTTGTTCAGTGTTCAGGGCAGGCACTCAATCCTGAAGTCACCTGGTGTATCAACATCGAAGGAAGGTCGACACATTCAACACCACCTACGATGTTCTGCTTTAGACTGAGAGGGAAAACAGTGAAAGAAATGCAAGGAATGCAGCACTCTTAGTCTGAGTAATGAATTTATTAAGGCACTTCCCAAGTTTCATACACAGAAAGAATAACATGAGCTTTTATTTCAAATGTAGTAAAACATGTGCAATTCTAAAATTAATCACAGAAACAAGGAAAATGCAGTACTTCAACAACAGATGTTATATGTATAAGTGTGTGTGTGTGTGTGTGTGTGTGTGTGTGTGTGTGTGTGTGTATATATATATATATATATATATGTTCGATGGCATGTGTAGCTGCAGATACATATGCTGTGCATATCCCGCCATCTAGTGTTGGGCTGGGAGTGTTACGAGTTGTTTTTCTTCGAAGAAGTCTTTTCGAGTCATGAGATCAAGGGACTTCTCCCATTTTGGCTCCATTGCGCATGGGCGTCGACTCCATCTTAGATTGTTTTCTTTCCGCCATCGGGTTCGGACGTGTTCCTCTTCGCTCCGTGTTTCGGTTTGGAAAGTTAGTTAAATCTCGGAAAATTTGACGGTATTGTTTGCGTTAGTTATCCGGTTAGTTAACGCAGATCGACACCGAATTAAAGAAGAGCTCCGGTAGCCCTTCTGGGCTTCTACCCCCCCGGCGGGGCCTGGTCGGCCCGACCGCATGCGTCTTCAAGGCTCATGGAACGGACCCCATTCCGCTTCTGCCCCGAATGCCATAACAAGTATCCATACACAGATCAACATCTGGTCTGTAATTTGTGTTTGTCCCCCGAACACAAAGAGGATACTTGCGAGGCCTGTCGGGCATTTTGGTCGAAGAAAACGCTACGGGACCGGAGAGCATGAAGGCTTCAAATGGCGTCGGCGCCGCCAGGACACCACGACGTCGAGGAAGAAGAAACTTTCTCCATTTCTGACTCGGACGAGCCCGAAACAGAACAGACGCCGAAAACCGTGAGTAAACCAGCCCCGGCCAAAACTCACGCCAAAATCATGAAGGCCCAGGGGACGCCACCGCCGGCAGGCCATGGCTTAACCCGTAAAATCGGTGACCGTCCATCGGCACCGAAAAAGGGCACACACATGTTGAAATCATCCGACTCCGGTCGAGATACCGGCACAGAACATATTCAACACCGAGACCCTGGTTCTGACCAAACTCGACATCGAGATACCGGCACCGAGATAAGTCTGCACCGAGAGATCGGAAACACCGAAACCGAAAAAAGTGTCTTCGGAGCTGAAAAAGACGGTAGAAAAAGTTTTGGTACCGAAACATCCAGCTTCGGAGCCTAAAACAAGCTCCTACTCTGAAGAACAAGGCCTTTCAGAACAACTGCAAGGCCATAAATTTGGACAAGAGCTAGAAGCAGGGGAGCCAGTTTATACACAAAGAAGGCTCCATATTCAAAAGGATACAGGGAAAATAAGAAATCTCCCTCCTATAAGGATGAAAAGGAAACTTGCTTTCCAAGACAAAGAAAAACAAGCAAAATTGGCAAAAGCAGTAACTCCACCTCACTCTTCGCCACAACCATCACCACACCACTCACCGCAACCGTCACCAATTGCAACACCCCCTATGATGCAATCTCCAACGCACACAGGGATGAGCCAGGATGACCCAGATGCATGGGATCTCTATGATGCGCCTGTATCAGACAATAGTCCAGACTGCTACCCAGCAAGACCACCACCTGAAGACAGTACTGCCTACACGCAGGTGGTGTCCAGAGCAGCAGCTTTTCACAATGTGGCGCTGCACGCTGAACCCATCGAGGATGACTTTTTATTTAATACTTTGTCGTCGACACACAGTCAGTACTAAAGTCTCCCAATGTTACCAAGGATGTTGAAACACGCAAAACAAGTATTTCAAGAACCCGTCAAAGGCAGAGCCATCACACCTAGGGTGGAGAAAAAGTACAAGCCTCCCCTACAGACCCCGTGTACATCACACAACAACTGACACCTGACTCAGTAGTAGTGGGCGCAGCACGGAAAAGGGATAATTCACACACCTCTGGAGATGCACCACCACCCGACAAAGAAAGTCGAAAGTTTGATGCAGCGTGAAAGAGAGTTGCAGCACAAGCGGCCAATCAATGGCGCATTGCCAATTCACAAGCTTTATTGTCGAGATATGACAGAGCTCATTGGGATGAAATGCAGCACTTTATAGAACATCTGCCCAAGGAGTTCCAAAAGCGTGCACAACAAGTGGTGGAAGAGGGCCAAAGTATCTCGAACAACCAGATACGATCGGCAATGGATGCAGCGGACACAGCCGCAAGAACTGTGAATACAGCGGTCACTATTCGGAGACACGCATGGCTACGCACCTCCGGGTTTAAACCTTAAACCAGAGATCCAACAGGCTGTGCTTAATATGCCTTTTAATGGACAGCAGTTGTTTGGGCCGGAGGTGGACACAGCTATAGAGAAGCTGAAAAAGGACACTGATACGGCCAAGGCCATGGGCGTGCTCTACTCCCCACAGAGCAGAGGCACATTTAGGAAGACCCAATTTAGAGGGGGGTTTCGGGCCCAAAGCACAGAACCCTCAACCTCACAAACCAGACCCACATACCAGGGCCAATATCAAAGAGGAGGCTTTCAGGGACAATACAGGGGCGGACCGTTCTCTAAAACTAGGGGAAAGTTCCAAAGACCCCTCAAACTAAACAGTGACTTCAGTGTCACAAATCCCCAACACATAACACCAGTGGGGGGGGAGACTCACAGATTATTACCAGATTTGGGAGGAAATAACAACAGATTCGTGGGTCCTAGCCATTATCCAGCATGGTTATTGCATAGAATTCCTACAATTACCACCAACTGTGCCTCTAAGAACACACAACCTGTCCAAACAGCACTTAGATCTATTACAAATAAAAGTCCAAGCGTTGTTACAAAAAGACGCAATAGAACTAGTACCCAACCATCAGAAAGGAACAGGTGTTTATTCCCTGTATTTTCTAATACCCAAAAAGGACAAAACTCTGAGACCCATCTTAGATCTCAGAACACTAAATCTTTACATCAAATCAGATCACTTTCACATGGTGACACTTCAAGATGTAATCCCCTTGCTCAAACAACAGACTACATGTCAACTTTAGATCTCAAAGATGCGTACTTCCATATACCCATACAGCC
Source organism: Pleurodeles waltl (assembly GCF_031143425.1). Taxonomy (NCBI): domain Eukaryota; kingdom Metazoa; phylum Chordata; class Amphibia; order Caudata; family Salamandridae; genus Pleurodeles; species Pleurodeles waltl. Next base: position 118,093,717 of record NC_090445.1, on the reverse strand, counting down.
TTCACACAGGAAATACTTAAGGTTTGTAATCCAAGGAGTACATTACCAGTTCAAAGTGTTACCATTCGGGATAACAACAGCACCAAGGGTATTTACAAAATGCCTTGCAGTAGTAGCTGCACATATCAGAAGGCAGCACATACACGTATTCCCGTATATAGACGATTGGTTAATCAAAACCAACACTCAGGAACAGTGTCTTCAACACACAAAATACGTCATAGAAACCCTTCACAAACTGGGTTTCTCACTAAACTACCAAAATCACACCTAAAGCCGTGTCAAATACAACAATACTTAGGAGCAACAATCAACACAAAAAAAGGGATTGGCACTCCAAGTCCACAAAGGGTACAAGCATTCCAAGACGTAATACAAAGCATGCACCCAAACCAGAAGTATCAGGTAAAATTAGTGATGAAACTACTAGGCATGATGTCCTCATGCATAGCCATTGTCCCAAACGCAAGATTACACATGCAACCCTTACAACAGTGCCTAGCAACACAATGGACACAAGCACAGGGTCCACTTCAAGATCTAGAGTTGATAGACCAGCAAACACACACCTCGCTACAATGGTGGAATCATGTCAATTTAAATCAAGGGCGGCCTTTCCAGGACCCAGTGCCTCAATACATAATCACAACAGATGCTTCCATGGTAGGGTGGGGAGCACACCTCAACCAACACAGCATCCAGGGACAATGGGACATTCAGCAGAAACAACTCCATATAAATTAGCTAGAACTACTAGCAGTGTTTCTATCGTTGAAAGCATTTCAACCGCTAATAGCCCACAAACACATTCTTGTCAAAACAGACAACATGACAACAATGTATTACTTAAACAAACATGGAGGCACACACTCATCACAACTGTGTCTCTTAGCACAGAAGATTTGGCTTTGGGCTATTCACAGTCACATTCACCTAATAGCGCAATACATCCCAGGAATTCAAAACCAGTTGTCAGACAATCTCAGTCGAGATCACCAACAGATCCACGAATGGGAGATTCATCCCCAGATACTACAAACCTACTTCCAAAACTGGGGAACACCGCAAATAGACCTATTCGCAACAAAAGAAAACGCAAAATGCCAAAACTTCGCATCCAGGTACCCACAGCCTCACTCCAAGGGCAATGCGTTATGGATAAGTTGGTCATGGATATTTGCTTACGCTTTTCCCCCTCTCCCACTCATTCCGTGTCTAGTAAAAAAATTTAGTCAAAACAAAGTCAAACTAATACTAATAGCACCAACTTGGGCACGACATCCTTGATACACAACACTACTAGACCTGTCAGTAGTGCCTCATATCAAATTACCAAACAGACCAGATCTGTTAACTCAACACAAACAGCAGATCAGACACCCGAATCCAGCATCTCTCAATCTAGCAATCTGGCTCCTGAAATCTTAGAATTCGGACACCTAGACCTTCACAAGAATGTATGGAGGTCATCAAACAGGCTAGAAAACCTACTACAAGACATTGCTACGCAAATAAATGGAAACGATCTGTTTATTACTGTCATAATAATCAAATTCAACCATTACACGCGTCTGCTAAAGACGTAAGCTACTTACTACACATACGAAAATCTAAGTTAGCTTTTTCATCCATTAAAATACATCTCACAGCAATTTCTGCTTATCTGCAAATTACACATTCAGCTTCACTATTTAGAATCCCAGTCATAAAAGCAATTATGGAGGGTCTAAAAAGGATCATTCCACCGAGAACACCACCAGTTCCTTCGTGGAACCTCAATATTGTATTAACGCGACTCATGGGTCCACCATTCGAACCCATGCACTCTTGTGAAATGCAATACTTAACTTGGAAAGTAGCCTTCCTAATAGCTATCACATCTCTCAGAAGAGTAAATGAAATACGAGCCTTTACCATACAGGAACCCTTTATACAAATACACAAACATAAAGTGGTTCTACGCACAAATCCCAAATTTTTGCCAAAAGTTATATCACCGTTCCACTTAAACCAAACTGTGGAACTCCCAGTGTTTTTTCCACAACCAGACTATGTAGCTGAAAGAGCATTACATACATTAGACATAAAAAAGAGCTCTAATGAACTACATTGATAGAAATAAACAGTTTCGCAAAACAAAACAATTGTTTGTAGCTTACCAAAAACCTCATACAGGAAATCCAATATCCAAACAAGGCATTGCCAGATGGAAAGTTAAATGTATTCAAACCTGTTACGTTAAAGCTAAGAGAGAACTACCTATTACACCGAAGGCACACTCCACTAGAAAGAAAGGCGCCACAATGGCCTTTCTAGGAAATATACCAATTACAGAAATCTGTAAGGCAGCCACATGGTCTATGCCTCATACATTCACTAAACATTACTGCGTGGATGTGTTAACAACACAACAAGCCACAGTAGGACAAGCAGTACTAAGAACATTATTTCAAACAACTTCAACTCCTACAGGCTAAACCACCGCTTTTGGGGAGATAACTGCTTACTAGTCTATGCACAGCATGTGTATCTGCAGCTACACATGCCATCGAACGGAAAATGTCACTTACCCAGTGTACATCTGTTCGTGGCATGAGACGCTGCAGATTCACATGCGCCCTCCCATCTCCCCGGGAGCCTGTAGCCGTTATAAGTTGATTAAAATTAAACTTGTAAATTTGTAAATATAATACTTTTAGTCACATTATGTACATACATACTTACTCCATTGCATGGGCACTATTACTATATACACAACTCCTATCTCACCCTCTGCGGGGAAAACAATCTAAGATGGAGTCGACGCCCATACGCAATGGAGCCGAAATGGGAGGAGTCCCTCGATCTCGTGACTCGAAAAGACTTCTTCGAAGAAAAAAAACTCGTAACACTCCGAGCCCAACAATAGATGGTGGGATATGCACAGCATGTGAATCTGCAGCGTCTCATGCCACGAACAGATGTACACTGGGTAAGTGACATTTTCCATATATATATATATATATATATATATCCACGCCAAAAACAAATAAAAATCTGGCACTCCTTGCAAAACAATGGCCTTCATTTATTTCAAAAATCCATAAAACAGAACATAGGGCAACGCGTTTCAACCTTCACGGTCTTCTTCCTTGGCCCTTCTTACAAGAGTTATACAACAGAAAAAATGTGGCCCCTCCCATCTGCTATATATACCATCATCCATAGACATAGAAGATATATAGTTTTTTTTATTTTTTTTATATATATATATATTTATATATGTACATAGGAATATACATTCTAATATTATCATTTTAAATGTCCATTTTGTATAATTTTCCCATTTTAGTATAATACTCCTATTTAACCAAAAATCATATCACTAATCGGATGAGCCACTATTGTAACACAATGAATCATCAAATTAATATTTTTGTAGGCCTTTCAACAAAAAATAATAAGAGGTAACCTGACCTAACTTTGTTATAATAAGACCCTGCCTTGATATCATCATATTAACCAATATGAACAGAAAGTTCCTCGTCCTTGTTCAATCCCCAAGGATAACGGCTATTAAGCTGAATAATATATTCAGACTCCAATCTCCTCAATTGTCTTTCTCTGTCCCCCCCTCTCGGAGTGGCCAGGACCCTGTCTATCCCAAAAAATGTAATCTTCTCAACTTTCCCCTCATGCTCAAGATTGCAATGTCTCGCTACTGGATACGCAGCATCTTTGTTCGATATCGCTCTCCAGTGCTCAAGAATAGGTTTCTTCAAGGGAAAAATTGTGCTGCCGACATATCGTAATCCACATGGGCATTCTATTACATAGATAGCAAAATCTGAGTTACAATTAATATACTTTTTAATATTTGCTTGCCTACCCGTGGGTAACTCATATTGCTTACGATTTGAACTGTATCTGCATGCTTTACACTTGGCACATTTATAGAAGCCTTGTTATTTATCTAAGAAAGTTTCTTTATTCTTCCTTGTATAACTATGTACCAAAATGTCCCTTAAAGAACTACTTCTTTTGTAAGTTATCAAAGGAGTACGGCTGACTAGCTGCCCAAATATTCAGTTAGCCTTGATAAGATGCCAATATTTTATGAGGATCTTTTTGACTTCTGACGAATATGCATTAAAGACTGTCACAAATCTCGGGGTATTAGTGCCTTCTCCTCTCTTTTTGGGAATCAATAGTTCCGCCCTTTGAACTGCTGCTGTCTTTTGGCATGCCTTCTTTTCTACTCTGTATGGATATCCCCTAGATCTGAATCTCTGTGTCATTGTTAATCGTTCTTTCTCAAAACTTTGTGGGGTACTACAATTTCTCTTAGCTCTTAATAATTCCCCATAGGGTATGCTCCATTTTACATTCGGAGGGTGGTGACTCGTGGCGTATAGAATGCTGTTCCCTGATGTGCTTTTCCAGAACAGTTTTGTATGTAATGTGCCTTCTTTTACACAGACCTCTATGTCTAAAAATTCCATCACCTGTTTATGTGTTTTATATGAAAATTGTAAATTTAGGTCCCTATTCGGTAGCGAATTCAAAAAATCATATAACACTGATTCTGGGCCTTCCCATATCATAAATATATAATCGATATATTGTGTCCAAAATATGATATGTTGGAACCATTCCATCTTTTCATCTGCCATCACCCATTGTGTTTCCCACCATCCCATATATAAACAGTCATAACTGGGAGCAAAGCAACTTCCCATCGCAGTCCCAGTTGTTTGTCTATACCATTGATCCTCATATATGAAAAATTGTTTTCCAAACAAAATTTTAGCATGTTCAGAAGTAGTTCAGAGTGTTCCAACAATCTGATTGGTTTGTCCCTAAAGAAATGTCGACACGCCTGAATTCCCTTCTCATGTGGGATACAGGTGTACAACAATACTACATCTATAGTTACCATGATATAGTTAGTTTGCCAAGAAATATCCTGTATTTTTGTTAAAAAATCTGTAGTGTCTCTGCAATATGAGTTTAAATTCAATACATAAGGACTCAAAAAATGGTCTAGGTAGATGGAAACATTCTCCAAAAGACTGCCTCTTGCTGATACTATAGGACGACCTGGAGGGTTATCAATATCCTTATGAATCTTGGGTAGCAGATAGAAGCAAGGTGCCACTGGTTTCTGTACCAGTAAAAACTTGTACTCGTCATCCAAGAGTAACCCTCTACTGACACCATCAAAGAGCAAATCATGAAACCTGCTTATAGAATGTCGGTAAGCTGATATTGTAGATATCTCATAACAGGCTGGATTGAGCAGTTGCCTCTTAACTTCTTGTTGGTACTTAGTAGCATCCCATAACACTACATTGCCGCCCTTATCCGCCGGCTTTATCACAAATGAGGTTGCTTTCTTGAGAGATGTCAGTGCTGTTCGTTGACCTGCTGTTAGATTCCGTGCATATGCATCTTTTATCCTCTTCCACAAATTAAGCAGCTCCAAAGTTACTGCTTCATGAAAAGCATCAATATTATCATGTGGTAAGACTGGATTACATCTCGATTTAGCTTTAAAACTACTACCGCTGGCACAAACCGTTTGTAGGTCTAAATCCTCTAGTAGCTCCATATCTGTTCCCCATGTTCTTTCTCCTATCTCCAGTTCACGTAAGGCAGCTAAACCGTCTATATCGCTAATCATTAATTCTGAAGCCAACTCTGAACTGTTCATTTCTGTTGTATGTGATATGGTTACGTCCTTTTGTTGTGCAAAGATTTTCATTAACTTCAACTTCCTGATCAGGTGAAAAATATCAATTCGTATATATATAGACTACATATTCATGCATGCACAATGCAAAGCTAAAAATAAGAATTAAAAATGCATCACCAAGGGGCTTGACACCAATATCATCCCTTTGTCTGCCAACTTCAGGTTGTGGGTCCCGGACAACCAAAAAGGAGGAGAATGCCAGCAATGGGATTATTTTCTGAGCAAGTCATTCCTTCTTGGATGAATCCCTTCCTCCCAGTTGTCAAGCTTCCACTACCTTATAGACTTTAAACAATCTTAAGAGGAAGGTTCTAGAAACCCCCCTCCCATCAGGTAGGTTGTTGTTCAGACGCTGGCCGTAGCAGGTCAGTGTTGAAAGAGCAGATTAGAGACTGGCAAGGTCCCAAGGTGCACTTCCAAGACCAAGCTGTACCCTGCTTAACCATAAACATTCTCAGCCTGGTACATCCTTATCTCCCTTATGCCTACATGTTATGTTCCTGTCCTTGGTGAGAGAGCGAAAACATCTCCACAGCACGGAAAATATGCCTGCACCACTAATATGACGGCTTTTAAAGCTAAGCACAAAATGGAGTTGGTGGTCAAGATGGGTCTGGTGGTTAAATACAAATAGCATTACAGATGTCAAGCAGGTTACACTTATCTGTGGAGTGGGTCAGGAAGATCAAGAAGAGAACTCCACAAGTTCTGATTCAGAATATTCCCTTGCATACTCTCCTTTACATAGTATTTCATCATCTCCAACCCCCTTTAAATCATCTCCCAGATCAGCATCACCTACAGACTCTGCGTACTTTACCCTTTCCAACTATTCCTGTGCTATCTGCCCCAGTATCAACAGGCCCAACAGTGGAGCACCAACAAGGAAATTACTCTCAATTCACGCATCACAGACATCATTCCAATTGTTGGCACACTAGACAAACATCACGTTCCTGTCACAAGGATTGTATTACAAGAATTTGCACCTCCATCTTCGTCTTCTTGATCTGGGATTGTATTCCAAGGATGGTTTCCTCACCCTGTTTTTGGCTATCTCAACAAGATAACAGCGGGTCAGTGTAGTGGACATGCAGCTGGCACGCCAAAGGCAAGCCCGTCTGTGCCCAGATGGCGCTGAGCGCCATAAACCTGCCAGTTTTGATCCAGAACCCATGCATAGACTCTGTTACACCAGGAAGGAACATACAGCTTTTAATATTATAGGTAAGAACATACACTATACACCTTTTGATTTAAATACCTGCTTTATTCCCTCCCTTCATGTCAGGACTATGATTTTCACAAAGAGAAAGGAGGTACGGACAGAACTGGTACACCATATTATGTTTATTACAGAATCCTGGAAAGACTAGTCTTCAGGCCCGGTTATAATCACCGCTACACCACTAGGATACCTGACACACATGGTGGACAGACCAGACATAAGAGGTGGCAGACTAGCTGTAATCTATTGGTCCCATATGAAGGCTATTTTTCAAACTGTTCAGTCCACACATTGCAAAGCACTCTCCTTCGACATTGAGTTCGCTAAATCTCAATCCTTTAATGGGCTACTTGTGTTTACCCACCGGGTCCCAGACATATCCTTCTCCAAGGTCTAAGCACTATCTTGGAATGTACTGCAACAGCAAAGGTCTGCACCCTGCTGGGAGATTTCAGTTTTTATCTAGACGATTCCTTGGATAAAGACACTAAGGGCCAGATGTAGCAAAGGTTTTTACCCATTCTGTGTCTATGGGAAAAAGTGTTCGTACATATGGCCTAAGGCCCTCATTATGACCCTGGCGGTGAGTGATAAAGTGGCGGTAAAACCCCCAACAGGCTGGTGGTGATTACCGTCAAATTATGACCATGGCGGACCGCCATGGCGTTAACAACACTGACCACTGCGGTAGCCAACAACAGCCAGGCGGAAGAGAAAATACCGCCCACCATATTTTGACCCTGCAATCCTCCAGGATTTCTGGGGCGGTACCAATGCCATCAAAAGCCTGTCGGAAACACATCTCAGAAGAGCAAAGACTCACCATCCGAAACACAGAGAACAACGCATCATGGAACTGGAACTGCAAGTCTTCCCGATGCTCATCTACGTCATGTTCCACCTGGAACATCAAGGCCAACGAAGATGACGACCATAAGTACAGCCGCACAAAGGAGGGAGGGAGGAAAACGAGAGTGACACACACCATTCACACACACCATACACTCAACCAGCTGCAGACGAAAAACAATGGCACATGACACATGGCATAATAATGCAAGGACAACAAGAATGCAGTAATGAGGATGTATTGATATAAACAGCTACCAAATGAACCAATTGTATGAAAAAAAGATCTGTGCAAATGTACACAAAGGGCCAATGCCCAGTCCAAAGTATAAAGGGCCCACATGGCCACAGGGGCTTCAGTTTGCAAGTGGGCAGGCACCTTAGGGGGATGGGGATTACAGGCACCTCAGCCGAATACGAGAATAAGCCCACTGGTTCTGGAGGGGCCCCCATGCCCATTTCTTTTTGCTGGGGAGTGCAAGGCCACAGTCTCTAGAGTGGGTGACTTTCCCACTGGTTCTGGAGGGTTCTCCATGCTCATTTCTCTTTACTGGGGAGTGCAAGGCCACAGTCTTTGGAGTGGGTGACTTTCCCACTGGTTCTAGCGGGGGTCCATGCCCATTTCACTTTGCTGGGGAGTGCAAGGTCATAGGGTCTCAGGTGGGGAACATGCCCACTGATTCTAGAGGGGCCCTTGTACAGCAGTCCCTGGAGGGTAGCCTACATGGCTTCTGCTGGTGGTGATGGCTGCACTGTGTCATCTGGAGGTGAGGGCTGCACTTCCTAAGCTGGCGGTGAGGGCACCGTGGTCACTGGTGGTGTCACCCTGACAGCCTCTGCTGGGAATGAGGGATGCACTGTGTTGGCAGGTAGAGGTGCCTCCTGGGCAGCCTCTGCTGGAGGTGAGGGATGCACTGTGTTGACAGGTGGAGGTGCCTCCTGGGCAGCCTCTGCTAAAGGTGAGGGATGCACTTAGCTGGCGGTGAGGGCCCGGTGACCACTGGTGGTGGTGGTGTCACCCTGACAGCCTCCGCTGGAGTCAAGGGCTTCTTCCCCTTCATGGCAGGAGGCGTTGGATCCTTACCCTTCCTGGCAGGGGTTGAGGGGTTCTTACCCTTCATGGCAGGATGTGAGGGCTCCTTAGCCTTCCTGGCAGGAGTCGAGGGCTTCTTCCCCTTCATGGCAGGAGGTGCAGGCTCCTTCCCCTTCATTGCAGGAGGTGTGGGGTCATTTATCTTCCTGGCTGGTGAAGTGGGATCCTTCACTGACCTGCCACCACGACTAGGTGGTGCGACCACTGTCCGCGTGGACTGTTTGGCTGAGGTGCTGGGCTGGGTCATTGGGGCCCTGCTCTTACGGGCAGGGGAGGCGTAGGGGAGGGAAGAGGTCAAGTTGGGCAAGGAAAAGCTTCTTAGGGACGGTGGGGCGGGAGGAGGGATGGGAGTGGAGGGTGAGGGAGTGGTTGTTGGAGGTGTATGTCTGCTAGACTTGGGTGCAGGTGCATGGGCAGTGTGCTGATGTGCGGTGGGTGGCTGATGGTTGTGTGAGTGCTTGAATTTGTGTCCTTTAGGAGGGGGGACAGACAGGGTGGGAGAGGACACAGGGGATGCACTTCCCCCATCCATGCATGGATGTTGTGGGGGTGTCTGCTAGTGAGGTGTGTGTGCTGCTTCGTGTGGTGATGCTGATGGGGGATGTTGATGCAGTGCATGCAGGTGTGAGTGCGACTGTGAGGGAGGTGGGGGAGGAGGAGAAGGGGGAGACCGTGGATGTGGTTGTGTCTGCAACTGTCTAGTGTTTGCGTGAGTGCTTGTAGGATGAAGTGTGGTGCCTCTGTTTGACTGTGCCACTCTTGTGTGTTGTCTTGTGTGCATGCTCGTATGTATGTGTGCATGGGATGGGTTGGGGTTGGGGGGACTGGGACTGCGAAGTGGTAGTTGGAGAGGGGATGGTAGGAACAGGGACAATGGCTGCCATCAGAGAGGAGGCCTGAGCCTGAATTGATCTCTGTTGGGCCGCCAATCCATCCTGGATGCCCTCCAGGAATGCATTTCATTGCTGCATCTGGGATGCCAGACCCTGGATGGCATTCACAGTGGTTGACTTCCCTACAGAGATGGTTCTCAGGAGGTCAATAACCTCCTTACTCAGGGAAGCAGGGTTTACTGGGGCATGGCCTGAGGTGGCTGTGGTGAAGGAGATGCCCACCCTCCTGGGTGAGCGGGCACGGGCAACTCGTTGAGGGGCTACTAGGAGGGCAGTGCTGTTACAGGGGTGCTGGCTGTACCTGCAGCTGGGGTGGTCACAGAGGTGTCTGCCACCACCAGGGAGCTTCCATCGGAGGAGGTATTGGAGTCTGGGTTGTCACCTCCTGTCTCTGCCGTGGCGCTCCCCTTGTCCTCCGTCCCACTGGTTCACTTGCGTTGGTGGACTCTGCCTCCAGGGCCCTGTGGGATGCAGCTCCCTCTGTCGCTGGTGCCCCTGCTCATCCACCAAATGATGCTAATGCACACAAGGACAGCATGACAGAAGAAAAAAGTGAGAGAGAGAGAAAGAAAACACTGGACCAATTACTGCACCAAGAAAACAAGAACTATTTTGGCAACTCAAGTATAGACAAATGCACATTCAAATAGTGTATTTACAGCAAAAAGAGGGTGCTCATACACCAAAACACATCGTTGCCATGATGTGTGATGCCGGATTGCTAATAAGCAAACTGGTAGCATAAACTTAAGATTAGTGGAGCACACCAAGAAATGTTCCATGTATCCACAATTAAAGAACAAAAATTGTCTTATAAATCGGGTTTAATTAAAAAAAACATCAATTACATCAATAGAATATTTCTTATGATGGTGTTGGTATTTCTATCATATAAAACAAACAAGATCAACAAACATACAAAACAAAATATGTGAGAGCACAACAACGTCCAAACAACAAGAATTTAATAAACATGGAATTATCACAAAGATAAAAATTATAATACAAAAAATACATATATAGATACAAAACACAAAGAACATCAGCCGACACGTGTTTCGTCCACACCGGACTTCTTCAAGGCTGAGAAAATCACAATAACATACTATTATAATATATATATATAAATTTTTTATATATAAAAAAGAATACATACTTTCATAATTTCTATAAAAACTTTTTGTATTGGAAAAGAAAAAGTAGATAGAGAAACCACATAGTTACCAGAATAATGTGACAACTCAAAAAGTGTGAAAAAACAACAAAAAAATAACCAACACCATATCTTCGCCACCACCAGTATGCAGGCCATCAGGGGGATCAGGTTCCGACGGGCACCCCTTCCTCGTTGGGAGGCCATCCCCAGCTGGGCCTCTGCGGTTCGTGCCCAGCGTCTCAGGTCCTCCCACCGTTTCCGACAGTGGGTGCTCCACCTGCTATAGACCCCCAGGGCCCACACGTCCTTGGGGATGGCACACCATAGTCCCTTCTTTTGATGGTCGCTGACTTGCAGAGGTAATACAGACAGGAGGACACCATTACACATACAATCCAGCCTGTCACACATGTGGCCCACTAGTTCTGTTTCCGACACCATTGGCACACACATTGTCCGGCGCTCACCATGTACATCACCACAAGACACTCCCCTCCGATGACACGATGCTTGCACACACACCTCCATGCATCCTTCCCACATGCATCGTGCCCAAGGTGTACTCACCTGTTGGTCTGGAGGCCCATACAGCAGTCCGTACTGGGGTAGCACCCTATCCACCAAAACTCTCTGCTGGTGCAGATCCTCATTGGCCACTGTATTCCATAAAGCCCCATATTATCCAATGAGAAATTGCACGGCGGTGCAAGACCGCCTTCGGCCGCCGCTGCCCAACGTCGGCGGAGATACCTCACTTCCACCTGTCCCTACATACAGGACAGGCGGTCGCCATTTCATGGTGGCGGACAACAGTCATATCAACCTTAACTGCGTCACAGCCTAGATTAGCACATACCTCGCCATTCCCACTGTCCCATCACATAAATGCACTATGTACACTGAGGTTAGGGTTCCATTGTTCAAATTGTGACAGCCTACTCACTCTTGTGTCCCTTAGATACCTACCGCTGCGGATAAATAGGAGGGGGAGACATACCCTCGTGTACAGACCCCTTGTGGACTTGGCTACACTGGAGGACAAACACATTATACTCACCTATAGACTGGACAGGGCCACAATCACAGAGCTGTGTGCCCAATTGGAGCTTGACCTGATGTCTGATATCCTTCATCCTACTGGGATCTCCCCCTCTTATGCAAGTGCTATCAGTGCTTCATTTCCTGGCAACTGGTTCTTTCCAAGTGACAGTGGGCTTGGCAGCAGGAATGTCATAGCCAATGTTGTCAATCGTGCTGGCAAGAGTTTTGTCTACCCTGGTGAAACACATGTGCAGCTACATAGCTTTCCCCCGGGGGAAGATCTGGCTACTGCGAAGGCCGGATCCTATGCAATAGGACATATACCCAATATTGTTGGGTCCACTGACGGGACTCCTATTGTGTTAGTCTTCCCCCCTCCCTCTCCGCCATTATGAACAGGTGTTCCGGAATCCGAAGAGTTTCCACTCACTGAATGTGCAAATGGTGTGCCTGGCAGGCCAGTACATCTCTCACATCAATGCTAAGTATCCTGGGTCAGTGCATGATGCCTTTGTTTTGAGGAATAGCAGAATTCCAAATGTGATGGCCCACTACAGAGGCACAGGGTGTGGCTAATAGGTGAGCCATGGTCCCCACCCACTGTTTGTTAGTGTATGCCTTCAGGTGTCATCCCCTAATCATTGTGTGAGGCTAAATGTTGTCTCTCAATACTTGCAGGTGATTCTGGCTTCCTAAACCTATCGTGGCTGCTGACCCCTGTGAGGAATGCCAGGACCGGAGCTGAGGAACGTTATAATGAGGCACATGGGCGAACCAAAAGAATCATCGAGAGGACCTTCGGGCTCCTGAAGGCCAGGTTCAAGTGCCTTCATCTGACACCCTGTGCTTCTCACCCCGGAAGGTCTACCAGATAGTAGTGGCATGCTGCATGTTGCACAACCTGGCCCTCAGACAGCATGTACCTTTTCTGCAGGAGAAGGAGACTGGAGATGCCCCTGTGGCAGTGAGGATGAGGACAACAGAACATCAGTTATACGTCAATACTTCCAATGACACACACGTGAGACTGTGCAACTGACCATTCCTCTGACTATTGATGTTTGCTGTGTGGCTGTAGCATGATGGCATTAACTTCCAATGCATCTCAACTTACTGTCACCTATGGCTTGTCATTTTACAGATGTTGGTGAGATCACAACTGTGTACTGATGTGATGGGTACAGACAGCTACAGGTTATTATATCCACGTTCTCACGGTGTTCAGATTATTTGTACTAGATGTGACTGGTTCCATAAATGCACATTTTCAACACAAAATACTAGTAGTCAAGTTGTGTTCAAGGGTGTTTATTGTAGTGCTATGAAATTGAGAGAAAAGTGCAATGGAATGGGGTGATGATGGAGGAAAGTCCAGGGTATTGTTTCAGTCTGTTTGTAGCACAGGTGCAGTGTCCAAGGGGCCATAGGAAGGGGAGCAAAGGCAGTTCAAAGTGGACAAGCTGACAGTGTGGGATACAACTGGGACAATTAGGTGAGTCTCATTTCCTGGCGGTGGTCTTGGCAAGTGTCTTTGGCTTCTGTCTGGGTCGCAGGGAATGATTGTGGGGTGGTTCACCTTCTGCAGGGGGAGGGGTGCTGGTGGCCTGTGGGACCTGTGGCGGGTCCTCCTGCCCACTAGCTGTAGCGGAAGTGGAGGGATGGTCAATGGACTGGTTATTGGTAGGGGCCCACAGGTGTGCTGTTGCTTCCCTCATGATGTTGGCCATGTCTGCCAGCAACCCTGCTATGGAGATCAAGGTGGTGTTGATGTCCTGCAAATCCTCCCTGATCCCTGATACTGTTCCTCCTGCAGCCGCCTGTTCTCCTGCACGTTGTCAAGGATCTGGCCCATCTTGTCCTGGGAATGTTGGTAGGCTCCCAGGATCTCGTGAGTGCCTCCTGGAGAGTCAGTTCCCTGGGTCTGTGATCCTCCTGGTGCAGAGTGGTCCTCCCAGTGTCCCTGTTGGCCTGTGCCTCTGTCCCATGAGCGGTGTGCCCACCTCTACTGACCCCAGGTCCCTGAGTGTCTTGGGGGTGAGGTGTAGCCTGGGTCCCTGTACAGGTGGGCACACTGCTGATTGACGTTTCCTGGGGACAGAGTAGTGGGTACTCTAGGTGGGTGCTGTGGTGTTGGATACTGATGGGGGAGGCTCTGTGGTGAGCTGTGAGTGGGCTTGGGTGACCGACTGTCCAGTGGTCCCTGATGGACCTGGTTGTTGGTCCAGATCCTGAAGTGCAGAGTTACTGTCATTACTGGGGACATCATCTGTTGGGTGACTGGATAGTCGTGGCACCTCCTCTCCGCTGACATTGGCTGGGGCATCTGTGGGAATGTAAGTGATGTATTAAGCTTTATGTGTGTGACATACTGTGCATTCCGGGCTTCCCCTCTGTCGTTGCTGTTGCCCTGCCACCTTTATTTGTGTATGGTGATGTATTGTGGGATTGCTAGTTTCCCTATGCTGTGCACGCTTTAGTGATGGGTTTCCATGCAGGGCTGGGGGGGCTGTCCATGCATTGATATGGCATGTAGGGGCTGGCATTGGGGTTAGTCATATGTGTTGGTGCAGTGTGTGGGATAGAGTGGAGTGATGGGAGTGAGGGTGAGGGTGTGAGTTGGCATGCAGGTATAGGGGGGTGATAAGTGGTAAATGGTGACTTACCAGTGTCCAGTCCTCCGGCTACTCCAGCGAGTCCCTCAGGATGCAGTAATGCCAAGACTTGCTCTTCCCATGCTGTGGGGGAGGAGGTGGGGGTCCACCACCAGTCCTCTGGATGGCGAGCTGGTGTCTTGCTGCCACAGAGCGTACCTTCCCCGTAGGTCGTTTCACCTCTTCCTGATGTCATCCCTTGTTTTTGGATACTATCCCACGGCGTTCACCCTGTCCACAATTCTCTGCCATAGCTCCATCTTCCTGGCAGTGGATATTTGCTGTACCTGTGCTCCAAACAGCTGTGGCTCTACCCTGACAATTTCCTCCACGATGACCCTTAGGTCCTCATCAGTGAAACGGGGGTGCCTTTGTGGGGACATGGGTGTTATGTGGTGTGTGTTGGTGAGAGTGTGTCGAGTAATATGGTGGAGTGTGTGATGTGGGGTGCCTGAGTGATGTATGGGAGTATATGGTGTGTGTGTCTAGTTGTCTCTGTGCTGTTCGTGTCAATCACTTGGCAGTAATTGTTGTTTGTAAAGCGTTGTGGGTAATGTCTGCAGTGGTGATTCGTGGGTCATAATGTGGTGGGCGTTGTTCTGTTGGCATAATGGTATGGGTGCTTGTTCCGACACTTTAGCACTGACCTTTGGGCTGGCGGATTTGTGTATGTGGCTGTATTCTGTTGGATTGGTGTGTGTCATAAGATGAGGACTGGATATCCGCCACCGAGGCGGTATGGTGGCGGCCGTCACCGTGGCTGTAAGCGGGATTTACCGCCAATGTCATAATGAAGGCCTAAATTATTACTTGACATGACGGCTAGTCTTGGCCTCTCCCGGGTTGTAGAAGGCCCTACTCATTCTGCAGGGCATTGTCGTGATAGCATTTTTACAAATAACCTTTCTTTGACAGATATCAGCACTCTTCCACTTACATGGTCTGATCACTGTGCACTGACGTTTGATGTAACCTTATCCCAACTCCCCCAACTAGGTAAGGTCCTGCCTAAGGAAATTATCCTTGTCCTTGGCACAAGATTCAGTCAGACCAGTTTTATCACGTACTGTCCCATTCTTTGCCCTTGAGTACAGAGGATATTAATGCTTCTGTAGACAATTATTCATCCTGGCTGACTTCAGAAGCCAACTCTCTTGCCTATACAAAGGCATCCTGCATTAAGAAACATGGCCCCTTGGTTTACAGAAGATCTCAGAATTCAAAAACAAAAATGCATAAGGCAGGAGCATAAACGGAGAAAGGATTATCTGGTGCCAGAAAAGGACACATACAAATAAAATCTGTCTGACTCCAAAGTATTGATAGGGAACAATCCAGACATTTTACACAAAAATTGAAGCTGCAAAGACTTCTGTAAAAGAACTCTTTCAAACTGCAAAGACTGCAGAAAATTCCAGTCACAGTAGTCAATCGTTTTGCAACGCTCTCTCGGACGTCTTTTAAAATACAGTAAAAAGTCTATGACAGGTTCTCCACCATCGAGATTCCATCCTTGGAGGATTCAACTACTTCTTCTCTCACAAAGTCTGAGATTTTTTCAAATTCGCCGACCTGACCTAAGAGCAGGTCACATTTCTTGTTAAATCTATTGAGTCTGGTTCCCCACACGACCCCTGTTCCCCTTCAATGGCCAAACAGGCATCTGAAATCATTGCTTTGAATCTCATGTCCATCTTCCTCCACATGTTTGCCTATGATAGCCTCAGTGTTGCCCCTCATAAAAAAAACCTCTCTAAGTCCTGCTGACCCAAACCGTAACAGGCCCATTTCTCACCTGACTTTGCCAGCAAAGATTTTGGAGAAGATTATGAATTCTCAGCTGGCCACCATTATAGAGGACAACAAGTTTCTCGACCCTATGCTGTATGGGTTCGGAAGTGGGCACAGCACTGAGGCAGCCTTGGTCAAAGCAAGAGAGGAGATCAGAGATACTGTGGACCAGGGAGGTAAAGCTGCCATTATCCTACTCGACCTATCAGCAGCCTTTGCCACGGTCAATCATGAGCTGCTGATAGGCTGACTAAATAACATTGGAATTTGAGGAGCGTCCCTTGCCCTCCTAAAATCTTTTCTTTCTGATCGAAAACAATTTGTATCTTTAAATGAATACACCTCTGATCTCTTCTCTCTTCCTTGTGGAGTGCTGCAAGGCTCTTCGTTGAGCCTGACATTAGTCAACATTTATGTGTGTAATCTGCCCAAGCTGATCAGTTTGGATGTCCACATCATACGCCGATGACACACTTTGACAAAAAAACAAGCTTGACACAGAGTCAAGATTCCATGACTGCATGCGGGCAGTGAATGACTGGATGGCCAATAACTGCTTCAAGTTAAATTCAAGTAAGACAGAGGTCATCTTATCTGGGAATCCAGCGTCTTTTTGGTCCCATTTGTGGTGGCCACAAGAGTTAGGAACCCTTCCGACTGCAGTCAGGAAAGGCCATATCCTTGGAGTGATCATTGTTGATAAACTTACTTAAAGTGATCATGTGCACTTGGTCACTTTGTCTACCTTTTACACCCGTAGGACAATCAAAACAATCTTAGCTTTCCTCCCTTCCAATCTGCAGAAAACAGCAGTTAATCGCCATGATCTTTTCCAAACTAGACTATTGTAATCGTCTATATATTAATATGCAACAACATCTGAACAAAAAACAGTTTCTGCAGAATGCAGCAGCACAGCTCTTGATAGGTATTCCTAAATTCAAATCTGTCTCCAAGGCACTAAAACAGTTGCACTGGTTGCCGATAAGGCAGAGAATTGTATTTAAGGCCCTTTACTTAGCCTTTAAAGCCCTCCATAGCATGGGACCTGATTACCTAGGGAACAAATTTAGATGGCGCAGGCCAGCAAGAACATTGTGGTCATCCACAGCCACAAACGCAACAGTCCCTAAAGTCAGACTTAGTTCATAGGTAGGAAAAAGTTTTGTGATCGGTGCACCTCAAACCTGGAACATATTGCCACTCCACCAAAAACTATGAACAATCTGCATGCCTTTAGGAAAGCCTTAAAAACGTGGTTATTTAGTTCACTATGAACTTCGGCATAGGGCATTTTCCATTTCAGTTCTGTTAATAGGCCACTCTCTTTGGGCTTTGGGTCTCAGATTTCCTATCGAACTAGCGCCAATACACCTCAGGATAATCATGTATTCTAGAAATAAATTTAACGTAACAGATAAGTTGCGGCGTCTTCATCTTTCAGAGATACTCTTCAACCCTATCTCTGTTTGTTCTAGGAATACATCTGTAGATGATCTACTTAAATTAAATGAAGTTCTGATGAGGGGGCAGCAACGCGTAATATTCATGTGCCCATAGTCTCAACAATGTATAATTTTTAGTACATTCTCCACAGATGAATGGCAAGTTGTTTGCTGCTTCTTGAACCTACCACAAAAAACATCTTCTGACACCAGCATCGTCCAGGTGGCTGCAGCAAAACTACAAAAGAAATACAATGCCTGCTCAGGATCCTTGTTTGTTTAGAGCAGACCCTCAACCAACTTTGATATCTGCTGTAAGAAAATACAACTGTTCCACACCAAATTTGACAGTTCCTCATGGAAAGTAAGTATAAGGATATGGTGGACGAAACATTTGTGGCACATGTGCTAGTGCCAATAAAGCCCCCAGTGCTTTACTTGGCAGATATGAAGAATATTTTATGGGATTCATTATGATGCTTTTCAGACAGGATTTTCAGGAGGTTTTATCAGAGGGAGTAATGGTCTCAAATCAGATTTTAAGTGTGACTGCAGATTCATCTGACTTTGCTGTTCATGGCGTCAGTCATGGTTTAGCAATGTAATAATCATCGTGGCTAATGCTTACTAGCCTAAACGTAGAAGCACAACAACGGATCTTAAACCTGCCTGCTTTGGGTACTAGCCTATTTGATTCTTAAGCTGATGTGGATGTGAAGTTTAAAACCTCAAAAAAATACAGGAAGCATTACAAGTGTTGTGACCTTCAGTACTTTCCTGGGGAGGTTGGGGTCAGAGATCCCAGTGATCTCAACAGCAGCAACTACAGCAGCAAAACCCTACCAGCATAAGGATTCTTCAAGAGGCAGAGGTGGCTGTCTACCATCCGCGGCAACAGGAAAGTCCCCTGCAGTAGCAAGCAGTGATGCCTTCCCTCCCCCTCCTTTGTATACCCCTCCAGTAGGGTGAAGCATCCTAAAACATCTGAAAGAGCGGCAATGCTCATACAAAGTCAGATGGCCGCGCAACATGACGATTCTCTGAGGTTAATATCTCCTCCAACCATTCCTTAACATACGTCTTTCTAATTCCAACTGGGGAAACTTTACTACGGTGTCTTCTAGAGAAAGAAGCTATAGAACTGGTTGCATCTTCCAAAAAATGAAGGGGAATTTATTCCAGTTTGTTTCTGGTTCGAAAAAAATGGCTAAAAGAAGAATTCAAACCCATTCTTGATTTGAAAATGCCCAACACATGGCTAAAGTCGAAACAATTCTGATGCTTGCTCTTCACAAAATCTATCCTCAACTCAGACAAGGAGAGTGAATTTGTGCAATTGAGCTTCAGGATGCATAAGTTCACTTTCTGATAATATTGGAATATTAAAAGTTCCTGAGGTTTCTTGTTGTTAATCATTATCATCAAAAAATATCCTTCCACTTAACCTTGAGTCTTCCCAAGGACATTCTCAAAATGCTTGCCTGTAGTCACTGCCCAAATGAGTCTGAGAAGTCAATGAATTTTTGCCTGCCCATACGTATACAACTGACTGATAAATCAATAACCCTAAGAAGTCTTGTCTCATTTTCAGACACTTCTAGACATTCTAAACCAACTTAAGCTGCGACTCAACTGTGTGAAATTCACTTCAAAGCCAGTCCAGGCCATTCACTACTTCGGGGCAGTGCTAGATGTGAAATGGCAAAAGTGTAACCTTTGGAGGAGAGACTTATCTATCCTTCTGAAGTGTCGAACTTTTATGGAGACATCACAAGTAACAGCTATGAAATCTCATCAGTATTGGGATCCGTCACATCCTGCATGCCCATCGTCACTTGGGGCTCCTCCAGCTGTGTGTGGACAATCAGTGGTGGCAGTGCTCTGGCAGTTGGGAATGCAAAATAACTCTTACTCCAGTGGCAATTCAATGACTTTAGTGGTAGGGCACGTTAAAATCTCAAAGGGATTCCATTTTATCAATATTTTAACTCTGCCATTTGGAAAAGGTGCTTTATTAGTTGAGAGAGAATCGCATATGGATCATTTCTTAGTACAAGGCATATGGCCCCTCAAATAGTCTGTCCCATAGCAACCTGTTGGAGTTGAAACCAAACCACCTTGCTCTAAAATCTTTTCTCCATGCAATAAACAACACTGGCTCAAACGGAAAATACAACTGCTATGCACTTCCTCAATAAGCAGAGATGGGCCAGAACTAATTGCTGTCGCTCAAGTGATTCGGAAATGGCTCCTAACCAGAGACCTGCGTGTCACAGCAGTTCAAACCCAGTCCCCTCCCCAGTGTTTGGAATGTAGAAGTTAAGTCACCAATTATCTAAGAAAAGCATGAGTGAATGATAAACAATGTACTTCGATACTTATTTGACACATATGGATACCATAATTAGATCTGTTTGCAGATGCAGGAAAATGAAAATGCCTAGATTTCACCTCCAAGGCCTGCCAGCCAGGAACCAAGAAACATGTCCTTTTGGTCAACTGCTCAAGGAGGTTTCTGTATGCATTTTTGATGATACCCCTGATTTAATCAGTAGTCATCAAACTGACCTTCTCTGGAGGGACGATCTTCATAGCACTGGAGTGGCCATGCTATTGGTGGTTTATCACCGTTCTTCATCTTCCAAAGCAACAGCACAGGCATCTTTATTGCAGTCCAGATCTTCTCCCCAAGTTAGGTGACTAGATTGGTTACTCCAAATTACTATCTTTCAATTTGGCTGCACGCCTCCTGGTCTCATTCAGTATGGACATCTGCCTCAGGACTGTATTATTGTTTTAAAGGAAGTCAAATGTCCATCCCCTAGAGCGTCCTACTCTTTCAAGTGGAAAAGAGTCTGCAACGGGTATATTGTGAAAAGCATTGATCCTATAAAATGTTAGGAAGAAGCAGTTATTCCTTACGTACTCTGACCAGATCAAGCTTGCTATCCTCTTCTTTAAATGTGCATCTTGTTGCTAATATTGCATACAGGTAATGTCCTTCACCAACCTTTCTTCGGAATCCCTGTTAATAAATATCTTCTGAAAGGCTTTAAACGCATATTCCCACCCGCTAGAAGGCCCTTTCCTCACTAGGAGTGTAATGTTTCTCTTTCCAAATGAATGAGTGCCCCTTTCAATCCTTTTCATGGGATCTGTTTACCACACAGTACATAGAAGTCTGGTTACTTAACAGCAGTCACATCTACAAGCAGTTAGTTTTCAATTGGGACAAAATGGTCATGAGGCCAAACTATGTCTCTTCCTACATTTTTAAGTCTGGCGCTAGCCAAGCACATACCTTTTCATCAATAATATTTTATTATTTTTAACATTTCTTCAAACATACAAACTGTTGTCAGAGCTCTCCCTCCCTGCAGTACATTCCATGTTGCAGAAGTGATACTTATACGGTTCCTCCTGGATTAGTGTCTTACTTTGCTCCTTGTCATTCCCAGTAGTTCCTGTATGTGGTTCGTGGTTGACCTCAACCCCTTCATATCTCTCCTTTACGGATCTGTGGCATTCTTATAGTTAGCTTGTGACCAGCGCTGCTACCCATTCCACCCCCCCCATATTTTTGCATATTTCTTTTCATTGCCTCTGCCACAAAATACCTTTTTTTCCAATATTCTGCAATTGTCCATGCCCCTTCCCTCCATTGTCATCTTCCTGGCGGTGTAAAGTGTCCCCATTTCCTCGCAATGTACCTCTTGGCGACCATGTACCCAACATTGATAACTAAATTGTGGTAGCATGTATTCTCAGTGTGTCCCCATACTCCCAAGAGTGCTGTTTCTGGATGCAGGTGTAGGAGGACCCCGTGGCCTCCTCCAATGTCTGTCTCACCGCCTTCCAAAAGGGTTCGATCTTGAGGCAGGTCCATATGGTGTGGAGAAATGTGCCTTCCCCCGCACCCTTGCAAGCAGTCCACATTAGCCATCCTTCCTAGTTTTTAATATTTTAAGCTGTATTAATCTGAACTATGAAGGTATGGCGACTTCAGCAGTCCCACTGCCATTTCTCATTTGGGGCATTTTGGGGGGGGGGTGTTGATCTGTGTCCCTCATTAAGGTGCCCTAAGGGAGCTTAGTTTCTCTGGGACTACCTCATCTAGTAGCCTTAGTTCCAGTGGGGCATCCTCTTTTCCTCCTCGGCCGAGATACTGAGTCACAGGAGCACTCGCATCTGGGCATATCGCAGCCATTGTGTACTGGACATGTTGTATTCCTTTTGTAGATGTTCGAAAGGCAGTATGCCGTT
Organism: Pleurodeles waltl; assembly: GCF_031143425.1. Taxonomy (NCBI): domain Eukaryota; kingdom Metazoa; phylum Chordata; class Amphibia; order Caudata; family Salamandridae; genus Pleurodeles; species Pleurodeles waltl. Next base: position 118,071,573 of record NC_090445.1, on the reverse strand, counting down.
GGCATCCTATACCGCTGCCAAAGTGGAAATCCCTATGGCGTCCCACTGTCGGGATCCCTGTAGAGCCTGTACTTTGGGAAGTCGTGAGCCTTCCCATAAGCGTGTTCTTGGGGTCAATGGTTGGCCTATCCCATTTCCCTTGTCAATTTTCTCCATAGTCGGATCACTACGAGTGTGACTAGACTTGTGTTGGGTTCAACCTGTCCCCCATAGAGCCAGTGTAAATAGCTGTGGTGGTGCATATCTTCCCTGTCAGCCCTAAATACCGAGTCTTCCCATTGGGCAAGCACCCAGTGGTTAACTACTCTCACCTGTGCAGCTTTGTAGTATATACGGACATTGGGGAGGGCTAGCCCCCCTTCATATTTGGATCGCTATAGTGTGTGTGTAGGGCCACTCTCGGTTGCCCTCCTGCCCGCAGCAATGCGTAGACCACATTGTTCACTCTAGTAAAGAAGACATCTTGTGTGTTGATATTGATAGTTTTGAAGAATATAAAGGAAGAGGGGGAGGGGGATCATTTTGTATAGGGCTGCTCTTCTCAGCAGTGTTATTGGTAGGGACTAACAATGTTTGATGTCCTTTTCAAAACGTTGCATCATAGTATTATGTGGGCTGCTTTGTGACCCATATCCCCAACTACCTAAATCTGTCTGTCTCCCCTCTGAGTGCCAATGACAGTGCCTGACTCGGTTTCCAGTTGCCAAGGGGGAGTAGTAAGGACTTTTCCCGGTTTATTGCGAATCCGTAAACTTCCCCAAATCCCGAAAGATATCTCCCAGACGTCCAAGCAATGAGGGTACCTGTGTTAAGTAGGGCAAGACGTCATCATCAGCATATAGAGAGATACACTCTTCTCTATTGCGGTTAGTCTGCCAGCCCCTAACCAATGGATCTACCCGGATCCAGTTTGCCAGTTCCACGATGGTTAGCGCGAAAAGCATTGGTGACAGGAGGAATCCCTGCAGTGTGCCCCCGTACAGTTCAAACTCTCGGGAGGTAGATCCGCTGGCCATTACTTTCACACAAGGCCTGTCATAGAGGAGTAATCTCCTAAATTTGGGTCCAAAGCCCATCCTATCCAGGACCCAGAACAGATAGGGCCACTCCACAGAATCTAAGTCCTTATTGGCCTCCAGGGAGACTACCGCCATCCCTGCAGGGGGATCCTTGTTCATCACAAGATTATTATGGAGTCGTCTTAATTGTCCTGGGATAAAGCCACACTGGTCCGGATGGACCAGGGTTACCATGACTTTCCTTAGCGTATTCGCAAGCAATTTGGCCAGAATTTTTATGTCTCCATTCAGTAGTGAGATTGGGTGGTAAGATTCCCCCTGATCTCGTGGTTTATCCAGCTTGGGGACCAGGATGATTGTTGCCAATCGCATATCTGTGGGAACCTTCCCTGTCTTGAACGCTCGTTTCAGGGCTGCACAGAGATGGTGGATTGCCCATTTGCCTTGTTTTCAGAAAAACTCCGTCAGGAAGCCGTTAGGTCCCAGGGCCTTTCCAGTTTGTATTTGTCCCACCATCTGGGTCAACTCCTCTTCCGTAATGTCCTCCTCCAAGGAGTCACTCTGCTGGGGGGTCAACTTCATCATGGGACATTCAGCTATGAAGCTATCAACGTTTTCCTCCGTGACCGTCAGTCTGGAGGTATAGAGCCCCTCTAACTGGGAAGCAAAGTCTTCCACTATGCTTTGGGCATCTCTAATCATCTCCCCTGCACTCAACTTTAGCTCCCTAATAAATGAGTTGGACCTTTTCTTGCTCCCTAACCAAGCCAATAGTTTCCCTGTCTTGTTTCCTGATTCATATAGGCGTTTTTGTGCTACCAAATGTCTGTGTTTAACTTCATTTTGGGCCACTACTCCGTACTCCTCTCTAATCAGCTCTGTTTTTCTCTTTGTGTCGCAAAGCTCCACTCCGCCTCCATCAAGTCTCTCTCAAGGGTCTGCAAGTGACATTGCCTTTCTCTTCGATCTTCCACTTCCCCCCGCCAGGATGACACCTCTTATGGTGGCCTTGTATGCCTCCCAAAGGGTTACTGGCTTTGTACTGTTCCTGTGTTTTTGTCAAAATACTGTTAGTAGGCCTTCTCCTTGTTTTCTACCACTTTGGGGAGATAACACATCTCGATCTTCCACACGCCCCTAGGTGGTCTATCCTCCATTTGCATGGAGGCTTCAAGTGGAGAATGGTCCCTGATACCCCTTGCAAGGTACGTTGCTTCTCTGAAACTGGGTAACGTGTCTGCTGTGGTAAACAAATAATCAATCCTAGAGTGAACGTTATGTACAGCTGAGTAATATGAGTAGCCCTTTTCCCTTCCATGTAGTGTTTGCCACACATTACATAAGCCCATGGCCTGTGTGAAGCTGTCTAATTTGTCCCTTGTTGAGCCCCCTCTATCGATGTGCTGGTTCTATTCAGCTGTGAGTCCATAACTAAGTTAAAATCACCATCCACTATGGTGTATGCCTGTGGGGTCTCCGTCGATATGGCACCCACTTGTCTTAGTGTATTTCCTTGTAACCCAGGGGGTGAGTATACATTGAATAGTAACATGGGTATGGTATTGTGTTCCCACAGTATCGCTATATAGCAGCCCCTCAGGTCTGCCCAGGTGTGAATCGTATGAAATGGAAGGGATTTCCAGAGCAACACCATTACTCCCCTAGAGTCTGAAGTATATTGAGCGTGGCTCACCACCGTGTATTTCCCCCCTCCCATTGCCCAGTGCTGGGAATCCATTAAGTGCGTTTCCTGTAAATATACTATATCGGGCAGGTGTCTAGATAATGCTTTATGTATCAAACCCCTTTTTATCTTATTTCCCAGCACATTTACATTCCAGGTCATGAACGTCAATCGGCCTGGTCGAATCATTGTTTCTCGTGGTCCATCGTACACTTCGTTCATCGGTCACAGGAACCCCCCCTTTCAGTTGTACCGTTTTGGATTGACTCTTCAACAAGCTTATTAAAAACCACCCCCTCAACTCTCGCTCCTCCGTACCTTACTGTGTTGTGCTTGTTGAACTGACCATCCTCCCAACTCACGGTATGAATTGTCCCCGATCCCACTGAGGGAACCGTCCCTCCTGGGAGAAGCTCTCTTCTGGGCGTGGCCGAATGCCTCTTTCTCCATCTTTAGGCTTAGCCCACCAGCTCCTCCACCAGCGTAGATTGATCATGGGGGATCTCTGCTGTTGCTTCTTCCCACAAGAGCCTGTCCCCAAGGGTCGTATCAGCTCCATTCCAGTACGCTTCACCGGCTATCCTATTATCCCAGTTGGCCTGCTGTCAGTGGCGTCACCTTTGGGAGTTGTTCCTCATCCGAGCCTTGATTAGACCTAGTGTTCTACAAAGACCTTTTTAATAATAAAAAAATATACTATGCATTCTTAAATGGGATTTCAGTCTATCTTCGTCATCTATTTGTTATACTTCATTCACAATTTGTTTGTGCCTGCCACACCACATAACATGGGGTGCAGGATCAGCCCTCTGATGTGGTGGCATTCTGCTGTTGTACAATGTGCACGTCCACACAATAAGTAGTTCCTTCCGTAAAGCCTTCGATCCCAACAGATAGGTGAGCGCATTACATCAAAAAGTAGCGACAAGACTCTATGGACTCGCCTTCCACACGGGTGCCCACGTACATCGAAGGACTTCTTTCACACGCAATGGTATGCCTCTTCGGTATCCTTGAAGCCACAAGGAGCAGAGTGTCACATACATCTCCTCTCAGGACTCCAACAGGACGTATTTGCAGAGCCCTCCATGAAACTCGCACCCATGACTGCGACCACAGCACAGGTTTCCAGTTCAGACAACAGAATCTAGAGCATGGAAGAGTGGAATTAGCAATTAAAAAAATATTGATGATCGACCTCAAAGCACGTCCCTACTCAAAACCAAAGAATGGTACCAAAAGCACCAAACTATGTTCAAGGAATCATCCTAGAAAATGCATTGACAGTCAGCAGCAGCCACGGAGGTAAAAAAACATTTGGCACCAAAGACCATCTCTGGCGCCAAACACCTTGAGTCTGATCCTCGAAGATGAAACACCCTCAGGGCTGAAACAACCTTCAAAACTGAGGGGTTTGTTTTGATGCCTAACACATCTGCAGACACTGAACAAGCTATCACCTGGCAGCGCACAATGTACATGGACCCACAAACTGGGGCAATACTAGGTCGGTCTCCCTAAACCACAGGAGGTCCTCCAAAATAGAGGTAGCACATTTTCAGAAGGCATGTTCGGTGGAATTAAGAGCATGCCCAATTACTAAAAAGAAGTGGCCTCATATGGTCTTGCCTACCACTCATCTACAACCGCAACACATAGACTCGAACCAGAAACAAAACATAATACCAGATTTGGATGCACTAGACTACCAGGAAGAGTCCAGTAAAACATCTCCTGCAGATAACACATCAGCATACCGTTCTGTCAGTGTCAGGACATCTGCACATTACAAAGTGCCAGTGCATTTGGAAGAAGCAATCGAGCACTGCCTCATAACAGATGAATGCAAGCATCCTCCTCAGACCAAATGCCTGGCTCAGTGTATCCGGCTATAGACCAGAGGTAAACCTACACCTCGTTGGTTTACCTTGGAGTGGGAAGCATCTGATTAGTCCTCAAGTGGATGAAATGCTTGAAAAAATGTAAAAAAAGACACAATACTGCTAAGACTACGAGTTTTGTGCAAAATCAGTTAAAGCAAGGATTTCACAGTCCAAAGGCAGACACAGGCCAAAGCAGCCTCACATTCCACTAGGCAGCAGTACCAGCCTCTTCGACAGTGCTATCAAGAGAGCTAACAGAAAAAACTAAAGGTGGCCACAGCAGAGGTGCACTTGCAAAGGTGTCATCAAACATTGACCAACCAGTCACTCCTCCCTGACCAACACCTGTCTGAGAAGGTTAGGGTTTGACTTGCCTCAATTGCAAAACATAACCTCAGGCCAGTGGGTGTTTTCCATCATTGCCTAAGTTTATTGTCTCGAATTTTAAGCAAGACCACTCAACAGACCACCGCAGCCATAGAGTATGACGCCACAATGTTGGCAACTACTGCTTGAGGAAATCTAAGCGCTGCTCCAAAAAGGGGAAATAGAGATATCTGCTTGCTTTACTGTTTTAGACCACAGGGTATTGAATTCTTGCATAAAATCCTACCATTTCAAAATGACCACCCTGCAGGACAACATTCCTTTTTTACAGCAAAGGGAATACAGGGCAACCCTCGACATACAGGATGCGTATTTTCCACATCCAGCCTGTGATTGAGGTTTGTGGTGAGTGGAATACTTTTCCAGTTCATAGTTCTACATTTGGGAGTTACAACAGCATCGAGGATATTCACATCATTTCTGGCAGTTGAGGCAGCACATTTGAGACACAATCACATTCACACTCTCCTGTACTTAGACAACTGGCTGATAAAGGAAATGAGTTGAGTGCAGTACCTTGCACATGATAGAGCGTTCCGACCTAATAAATTGCCTGTATTTGGACGCTCTTGGGTTGATGAATCTTTTGACCAAGTGGGGCTCTCTTCACCCGAGATTAGTCAATTTAATCAGATCAATAATCAATAACGAACATAAGCAATGCCCTGATCAACATAAAACTTCACAATTAATCCAGAAAACATTTCGGCGAACCATGACCTTCCGGCCATGAATAACCACACCAGTTTATTCAAAGTTAATGAATTTATTTCCCTATATTAACAAAGCTAGCACGATATAAATGTGTCTCAACACCAAATGATATATGTAAATGAACATTAATAGCTGTCCATAACGGCGGAAAAGATGCAATCTATGCAGCATTTGAATAACAATGCATTCGATAATAGCAACGCAAATCACTAAAACTATAATCTGTAATGGGCTAATTGCATACATTTAGTCAGCATAACAAGGTCTCAAATTGCATCGTGCAACAAATGAATCCTCATCTAACATCAAATTAGCATCTGCATGTGGGACTTCATGCAAAAATAATTTAGCAACATTAATTTGGAAAACTCCTAACTAGGGCTCTTATCAAAAATCAGCAGTTGGTTACCTAAAAAGAAACACAATGCAATTGTACATTTTCCTTTCATATTTACCAAATTCAATCAGCATTCAAGGAAGTCTTCGTCTCACAGGTACCGGTTTCGATCAGCATGGGACGGGGGCAAAGGGGCAGGGTGGACGGGGTAATTGCCTCACAGCGGCAAGATAAAAGGACAAAACTATTACTTCATGCAAAGGGGCAAATCGAAGTTAAAGTCTCTAGGGTGAGAATTACTTAAAGTCTATTTCTCTCGATTAGAGAAAGCATCAAAGTCTCATTCAAAATGGCATCGAACATCAATTGGCATCGTAGAAGATGGCAAAATTACGAGGTCGGCAAGATGGGCCATAATGGCTGCAATGACCTGCAATGGCGGGTAATGGCTGCTTTCTTCTTGTGCACCAGGTTTAAATAATCAACAGTTCAATTCCAGTAGGGTCTTCCATTGGAGGGTTCATAGGTTGGCTTCAAATTGTCCAATCAAAAACAACAATTCACAAGCTTCTACTTAGGCATACATTATCCTTGGAGTCGGGAACGTAAGTTGCAACATATTTTACCAATTAACTCACTTTCAGAGCTTCCATTGTCTGCACCTGCAGATTGACCTTGGAGCAAAGAAGAAGATGCCAGGCTGGCACGAAACCTTAAAGATAAGCATGTGAATCGATCTCACTGGAAAAGTACAGCTTCAAGCAAGAATACACGTTTTATTAGCACATTCGAAAAACACGAGCATCTAAACCGTGAGACAAGGCAACTAGGCCGAAGCCTCCACTAAAGTTATGCTAAGTTAAAACATTTCAAACAAGCAAATCATGACACACGTTTACGATTATGTCAGATTAGTACAATTCTAATACATCACGTTATATAAAGCACGCTTATAAATGTTGGCGAACTACTCTGAGGGCACATTTGTCCCCGTACAATCTTTATTAGTTCGGTTAAAGTCACACTTGATTATTGAAGCACTACGTTTATGCGCTAATAAATGTAAAACCTTCATTTCTGCGTCATCAATCCCTCCTCTGATGACTACTTGTCATCACACAAAACCATTCCCACACATTTTATTCCATTAAAATTCTGTCAGTTCTCTTTGCCTTTTAGTTCCCCTTGTTCTTGCCTTGTATTCTTCTGCCATTCTTTTCATTACTTTCTCCTCCTTCCTTCTTTTAATTCTTGCCATGATCATTAGTATTCCCCTCTTTATTCCCCAAATCCCAAAGATGCAAATTAGTACTATTAGTATTCCCTGTATTATTTTTAGTAATATTCCATTCCAAATGCCACCAAGCCAATTTCCCACTGAAGCAATTCCCTTTCCAACCTTCTCCCAAACTCCTGGTTCTTTCAATTCCTTCAAGTCTGCACTTTCTTTTGTTAGATTTGGAAGCATTGTTTTAATTTTCACACTGTTGTCTGGTATATACGTGCAACAGTGACGCGCACCAAGCATTTTGCAAACGCCGCCATCCTTTGCTAAAAGAATGTCTAGGGCAAGCCTGTTTTGAAGAGTCATAGCTCTTTCTGCTGCAAGTTCAGCATCCATCAGGATTATAGCACCTGAAAACTTTGTCAACATGTTATCCACTATAGTAGACAACTTTCTTATTTTGATGGAATTCAACACAACTCCCAATGAAGGAATCATGGCTCCAAATATATCTCCTACCACAGCAGCTGCGGTCTCTCTTTTCTGGATACGATGAGATCCAGGCGTCTTTGGAATCACCGATAGGTCATCCAGTTGATAAACCTTTGGGAACACTATACCCAAATAACATCTCCCCCACCATCCCTTTGGAAGACGATAATAGGCATTATGCCCACAAATGTAATATACACCAGGTATGACAGGGTCAAGTCCGTTCAGCATGAATGTCCATTTGGCCTTAAAGATAAACGTATGTTTACATTCACTCGCTCCCACGAAAATGTTATCATAATAAGATTCACCACGATATATACAAAATTTCCCTACATGCCAAGCGTCTAAAGCTATTTTTCCTTGTGTTTTTATTGCGGCAAAAGCATAATTATCTACTGAAGTCCTCTTACTTAGCTCTTTTTCTAATTTCGCATTCATTTGTGCCCTTCTATCATCTGTGCAATCTAAGAAGCTTATTTCTACTGCAGAGAGCGAGCAGGTAAGGTTTTCCCTATGAGCGTGAGCTGTTTCAAAAGGTTGCATTGGCTCAAAAAATTCCCTCATTATTTTAGCATCCCAATCTTTAGCAATCTGGCTTAGTTGCGTTATTATAGGAACATATGCAAAGGTAACATCATAATTCGAGTAAAAATACTGTATGTTAGTCTGACCATAAAATCTAGAAGTTACTAAACTACATGTAATCCCATATGTAAGAGGCATGTGGTGATAAGTCACCCCTTCCGTTACCGATGTCGGTATCTGTGTACACACATAACAATCTTTCGCATCCATAGTCTCAACATATTCTGTTAGCAGGCGATAGAAAACATTATACGAAAGTTCCTTCTTATCATGCAAGTGTCTCTCATCTAATTCTAGTCTTTTCAATGCGGTTAGTTCAGTGACAGTAACAGGAGCAGAAGTAGAAGCATCAATTTTCTCATTCTCACCCTTACCACGCGTTGCAAGCACTATTGCCATTAATATTAGTACACATGCAGTTATCAAGCCTATACACGCATATTTACAATATTTCACTCTACTGTTTTGTGTAGCGTACTTAGTCATGATCTGTATAGAATCAGAGAGCTAGAAGCACTAAAAAAGAAACGATTTAGCAATTAGTTACAAAGCTGAACGAGCGCAATGTTCATACAGTTTTCTTCAGGAGCCCAGTCACTTATCGGTTAGCAGCATTTGTCTCAATTCGGCAATAACTCAGTCTTTTATCAGTTAGCAACGTTATCTCAAATCGGGTTTAAGAGTCAATCAGGTTATCAAAGTCTTATCAAGTTAGCAATGTCTCATCCGGTTTAGCAATGTCTCAGCTGGTTGTATCACGTTATATTATAGCAAGCAATGTCATTTATCAGTTTTTTTTTTTTTTTTTTTTTTTTTTCAGTCAATAGTGTCCATAAAACTTTTCTTTTCTATTGGTATCTCTTCTTCTTCGTTCTCGAGGCTAAGAGATACAAATTCGTCGGTCCAATCGTCATTGACTACATATGCCCATTCTGGACCGGAATATCTCCTGTTTGGTATCCTTTTCCTTTTCAATTTTGCATCTCTCTTTGATTCTGCCTCACTGGTACTTTCCTCTTTGGCCAAGTCTTTTTCTTCACTTGATGTTGGTATCACGACAGACACTTCCTTTCTTTTCTCTTTCACTCTTGGCCCTTCATCGTCGTTCAACCTTTCTCTAGTCCTTACTTTTACTGGTGATATACTTGGTCTTCTCTTTGCACTGTGTCCACTTAATGGACCTGCGATCTCGTCTGAAGAAGTTTGAGCAGTTTCGTTCTGTTCTGCCTTGTCCCCTCCTTCTGGGGAGTCAATCAAGTTTTCCTTTTCTTTTTCTGTACCGTCTGCTTCTGGGAAAGCCCTCCTCTGATCAGGCTCTCCTGCTTTTTCACCTCTTTCGAGCCCTTTGTCACCGTTACTTTCTTCGGGCTCTTTGTCACTTTCAGCTGCTTCGTCGCTGTCTGAGGTTTCTCCTTGGTCTTCCCCAAGTGAATCGGTTATTTCGTCCTCAGAGAATATTTCTCTCTCCTCTATTTCTGCCTGTTCGCTTCTAGTTCTGTTTTGCTCTGTCTCAGCGCTTGGCACTTTGTTATCAGGTACTGGCAGTTTCAGCGCTTCAACTTCCTCATCTGTGGGACACAACACTTTCTTTGTATGACTGGGGTGGATCCAGTTGGGAACTCCCGCACACTTCACAGCGGTAGTGGTCGTCAGGATCACTTGGAAAGGGCCTTTCCAACGGGGTTCCAGACACGACTTCCTCACGTGCTTCTTTATCACGACCCAGTCACCTGCTTTCAGTGTGTGTCCTGGACCTTGGATCGGTGACAAGGTGGTTGCTTCCACCTGGTGAGAGAAAGAGCGAACCACGTCAGCCAGACCTTTGCAGTAGTCTAACACCATATCATCTGTAATATTCAAAAGCGCGTTCGCGGGAACTGCAGGAAGTCTCATGGCCCTGCCCATGAGAATTTCGTGCGGGGACAATCCAGTCTTTCTGTCAGGGGTGTTTCTCATTGACATTAACACCAAAGGCAATGCGTCAGGCCATTTCAAATTTGTCGATGCACATATTTTCGCCATTCTTGATTTCAGTGTACCATTCATTTGTTCCACCAGTCCTGAGGCCTCTGGGCGATAGCTACAATGCAGTTTTTGCTCAATGTTCAGCGCTGCGCAAAGTAACTTTATCACCTCGTTATTGAAGTGACTTCCTCTATCTGATTCTAAAGAGATTGGGAATCCGAAACGTGGTATCAACTCCCTCAACAATAGTTTTGCAACTGTAAGGCTGTCATTTCTACGTGTGGGGTATGCTTCAATCCAGTGACTAAAAATGCACACAATCACCAACACATACTTCAGACCTCCATGCACAGGCATCTCAATAAAGTCCATCTGCATTCTGCTGAACGGGCCACCCACCCTGCCAATGTGGCTCACGTTCACAACCGTTCCCTTTCCTGGGTTCATCTGTTGACAAATGACACAACGATGGCAAACTGCTTCTGCAACTTGACGGAATCTGGGGTTAAACCAATCAGTTTTGAACAATCTTATCATGGCATCTCTCCCTAGGTGAGCCTGCCCATGATAGAACCGCGCTAGCTGCGATAAGAGACTATTTGGTAAAACAAATTTTCCCTCATTTGAAACCCATAACTCATCTGGTCTCCTTGTACATTGTGACTTAATCCAGGAAGCTCTTTCATCCTCCCTGACGCTATTCTGTAATGTTTTTAGTTCATCCATTGTATCCACGACCTTCAAGGCAAATGCTTCAGCTGGTTCGAGCTCTGGCTCACTTATCAAATTCCATTCATCCCTGAGCAATATACAGTTCAAGGCACAAAATCTTGCGACCTGATCTGCATATGCATTTCCCAGGGAAACATAGTCCTGTCCTTTTGTATGAGCACTACACTTTACCACTGCAATTTTGGCTGGCATCTGAATGGCGTGTAACAATTCCCTTATTCTCTCCCCGTTTTTCACTGGGGACCCTGAAGAGGTCAGGAAACCTCTCTGTGACCATAGTTGCCCAAAGTCGTGCACAATTCCAAACCCGTACTGACTATCAGTGTAAATGGTAACCTTCATCAATGTAGACAGTTGGCATGCTCTTGTAAGGGCTACAAGCTCTGCTACTTGTGCGGAATAGACTCCTTGAAGCCAGGACGCTTCCAAGACACCTGTTACAGTACATACAGCATATCCTGCTTTCAATGTTCCCAATGCATCTCTTAAACATGACCCATCAACAAAAACAATTTGGTCATTTTCATCAAGCTTAGTATCCTTAATGTCAGGTCGGGGTTTTGTGCAAAATTCAGTCACCTGAAGGCAGTCGTGCTCGACGTCTTCAGCGTTCTCAATTTCAGCATTTTCACCGGGAAGCAAGGTTGCTGGATTCAACGTAGTGCACCTTTTCAGCTGCACATTCGGTGAGCCCAGAATTATTGTTTCATACCTTGTGAGTCTTGCTCCAGTCATGTGTTGCGTTCGGGAGCGGGTCAAAAGTATCTCAACTGAGTGAGGGACCATGACTGTTAATGGGTGTCCCATCACTATTCCTTCACTCTGAGTGAGGCTGATACCAACTGCTGCTACGGCGCGCAAACACCCGGGCAGTGCTGCTGCGACCGGATCCAAAGTAGCTGAAAAATACGCTACTGGTCTGTTTATGCCACCATGGGCTTGGGTCAAGACAGACAAAGAACATGCATCACGTTCATGACAAAACAATGTGAAAGGCTTTGTGTAATCAGGCATACCTAAAGCTGGAGCCCTGCACATGCATTCTTTCAATTCAATAAAAGCATCCATCTCATCTCCTTTCAGCTCAATTTCATCCAAGGCATCCTTCTGGGTCAGTTTCAGTAAAAGCTTTGCTAGAGTTGAGAAGTTGGGAATCCACTGGCGACAGTAGCTCACCATCCCCAAAAACTTCCTCACCTCCCTCCTCGTCTTTGGTGGACTCATTTGAAGTACACTTGTTATTCTTTCCTTCATTATTCTCCGTGACCCTTTCTCTATTTGATGACCCAAATATTTCACTTTCTTCTGACAGAACTGCAACTTTGAAGGAGACACCTTGTGTCCATTCCTTCCCAAATGGTTCAGCAGAGCAATGGTGTCGGCTGTGCAGCCACTTTCTGTCTTTGATGCAATCAGTAAGTCATCAATGTACTGTACTAGGGTTGACTCGAATGGCAATTCTAACGCTTCCAAGTCTTTCTTTAGAATCTGATTGAAAATTGACGGTGACTCAGAAAACCCTTGAGGAATTCGACACCAACTGTAAACTCTGTCTAAGAATTTGAAACAAAAGAGAAATTGGCTGTCCTCATGAAGAGGCACCGAAAAGAATGCTTGTGACAAGTCGATGACTGAGAACCACTTGGCATCGCAAGGGATTTGAAACATTATCACAGCTGGATTCGGTACTACAGGGCAGCATTTAATTATGATGTCATTTATTTTCCTCAAGTCCTGCACAATTCGGACCTTTCCACTCGGCTTTATTAGTCCCATGATTGGTGAATTACATGGACTGCTTAACACTTCTTTCAATACTCCCTGTTTTACAAACTCGTCAATGAGTTGGCCGACTTTCATGAGGGTGTCTTGTGCCATGTGGTATTGTGGGGTCTGGGGAAAGGTTACATTGGGCTTTACGGTCACTTTCACTGGTTCCACTCCTTTCACCAATCCCACCTCTTTTCCTGTCATATCCCACACTTCCTTTCCGACTGTTTCCCGTAATTCAGCTGGAATATCTGCTTCAGTTATCATCGGAAAAAGGTTAATCAGAGGATATTCTTCATCGACAGTTTCCATCTCGTCCCCTTCTACACTGTCCTCTTCTTCCCCATCACTGCTCGTCTGAATTCTAATTCCATCGTCCGAACACATAATCGAACATCCCAATTTGCACAATAGGTCTCTCCCTAACAGTGCTATCAGGCTTGAGTCACATACCACAAATTTATGTAACCCTTGATAGTTACCAATTCTGACTTGTACTGGATCTGTGATTGGGTTCGTCAGGTGCCTGTTTGCTACTCCCACTACTTGAACTGTTCTCCCTGAGAGTGGCAAATTTGGTACTTCAATGCTCCTAACAGTTGAACGTGTGGCTCCTGTGTCAACCAAGAATGAAACACGATGACCCATAACTCTTCCCTCCACATATGGACCCTTTTGATCAACTTCCAAGGATGCTGCAAGCACACAATTTCCCTCCTCATCTGAACTTTCACTCTCCCATACATTGTTTATTCCATTCTCACTGTGTAGTGGGAACTGTTGTACTGTGTCATTTGTACTCATCACCTGACCCGAGACCTGTGGAGGAACCATCACTTGTTGCTGACTCACTGGTGCCAAGGGTATTTGCATTTGCTGATTAGGTACCATAGGAAACTGCTGTTGCATTGGCTGCATTTGCGTCATCTGCATACGGGGCATCTGCATCTGCTGCGGCTGCATGGGCTGTAATCCCTGCAGCTGATTTATGGTCTGAAAATTTGGGTTTGGACCTCTCATTTTCGGTCCCCTCATTGTCTGGAATGCATTGACATCATTGCTTTGCTGACCAACACCTGCACCTTCCTGCACCACCATCGGGCACTCGCGTTTCCAATGCCCGACGATTCCGCACGCGTGACACGGCATCACCCTTTTCATTGCCTGCACACCATTCGGAATCGCAACAGTGTTCAAATCCGGACCATTACTCCCAAAGCCTCCTCTGCCTCTGCCTCTCGCCTGTGGCTGAAACACCATATTTCCCTGCGGCTGCGGCTGCGGTATCTGCTGTGGGAACCCTTGCAACCCTTGCAAACCTGTCTGAGCTGCTTTAAGTTGCATCATCATCACTTTCTCTTTCAACCTTTTCTATTTCACTTCAATTTCGTCGCTACAGTATTTCGCATAATTCAACACCTCATCAATAGGTTTCGACTGCCAACAAATCAAATGTGTCTTTATCATCTGACTTATCTCTGGTCTCAGCCCTTCCACGAATCTAAACACAAAATGAAGCATGTCCTTCGCCTCTATTGTTTCCGTGCCACTGTAGTTCTTGAACGCCTTCAACAACCTCTCATAGTAACCATGAATCGACTCTTTAGCCTCTTGGGCAGTTCGATCAATCTTCTGCCAATCCACATTTTTCGCGGCAACCTTCGTCTTCAAATGCTCAATCACCTTATAGTACAAGCTCATTACCATAGGTGATGGTGCACCCGTATCCCTGTCTCTCTCTGGTTCACTTGTCGGCCAACCTACAGCCCTTTTGCAGCCTTCCCACAAATCTGCCGGAACCACAATCTCAAAGAGGGTGTTCAGGTCTTCCCAAAGACATTTTGCAAGCTTCACAAACCTATCAGTCTGTTGATACCATTCAATCGGTTTCTCTCTCAGTTTGGGAAAATCATCCGTAAAAGACTGAATGTCGCTTCTGTGCCACGGTACATGTATTAATTTTCCCCCTGCTGTCTCCCTCATTGGTAACATGGTTATTGCATCACTACTCTGGGATCTTTTCTCGTTGTGCTCTGGGACACTGTCTTTCCTCTTTTCCTTTTTCTTTGCCCATCTGCTTTCCCACTTGTCTAAGCACCTCCACACTTGTGCACTCTGCAGCAATTCTCTAAGGTGTGTTTTCATGCCTGCTGACCTCATGTGTTCAAAGTCTGTGGTCCCGAAATCCAATCTATAGCTCCTGCTCAAGTGTTTTGTCTTGTCTATCTCAACCCCGTTTTTGTCAGCTATTTCTTGCAACCTTCTATGTACCTTGTTCACTTCTCTCGTAATCCTGGGACATAGATACCTCAGCTCTTCTTCCGAGTAGGACTCTAACCTATTCAAACCCATAGTCCCTTCCACCAATTCTTCTGCTTCCATGTTCAACCTTACCCTATTCAGATAGTCTTCTCCCTTCCCACTGGCTGAGCTTTGTGTGGAATTCAGACTGTTGAACCACTGTGTTAGCTGTTGCGCATTCAACCCCATCAGTGTAGCATTCACATCGACTGCCATTGATGGTTGCAGCAACTTTTCAGTGTTCGATGATAGCGGTATCATCAGTGGGGGACTCGACCTCACCATTGTTGACTGAGCGCATATGGGACTAAACTCCATCAAGGACCCAGATCCAGTTGGCTGAGCCGCTATCGGAGTTGTCTCTGGAGTGTTTTCTATGCACCTCCTTTCCGTCCCATTCTGTACCACTGATCCTTGACCGCTCATACCTGAGTTAGGCTGAATGTACAAAGGTACCGGTGGACCTACAGTAATGGGTAGGGATATCGCATCTGGGTTCTGTCCATTCCCCAGGTTCTGAGGCATGTTCATTCCCACACTATGGGTCATCATTGCCGGCATGCCCGTCTGACTCCCCGTCATCTGAGCATGTGCGGTTCCCCCCTGCATCTGCTTTTGAGGCATCAAAAACTGGGTTGATTCAGCTTGTGCCAATGTTGGGTTGCGACCATTCTGTACTCCCATTACGGTTGGATCTAGAATCATTCCCGTACTGTTGTCACTGCTGTAGTACCTTGGGACCTGCGGCTGATAATTTTCTGCTGTTTTCAATATAGGCACATCTGGATATATTCTCCTAACCTGCGGTATCTGCGGGGTGAACAGTAAACTCGGGTCCTTAGATCCCGATGGCGTTTCTGAATTCGGAGTTTCATTATTCTGTACCAGTGCCGGAGGGGCAGAACTGGTACTTGGACCTCGTTCACTCTCTACATAAGGTGGTGGACGGTCGTTCAGCAATTGCATGATGAGCTCCTCATCCTCTGACTCGTCTTCTCTATCTTTGGAACACCTCCTGTTTGTCTTACAGGTAGCTTTCTTGCCTGTCGCCTCTTCTTCCTTAGCAATTGCGGGAAACAATTTTATCCCCTGCAATATATCTGACCTCCACACCTTCTGTGCATTATCCCACCTAGCGTCCGCTAGTGTCTTTTCTACCTTTCTTATCCTGGTCTCGAACTTCTTTTGCTGTTGCTGTCTAGCCATTAGTTCCCAAATCGCTAGAGCCTCAAACTGTGCTGGCCTTGGAGGTACCTTCATGTCGTACATCGCGAATCTCAAATTCTCTAGGATCCTTATATTGAATGTCCCATGGATCGGGAACGCTACGCTCCCATGTCTCTCTGTCAGCTTGTGCCATTGCTTTAGCCAAAGGCACGGAGCTACCCCCCTTTCCTCCATTACAATGTAAGCTGGTGTACCTTCGGGTGGCGTCTCCTCTCCTACGCTCGCTTTAATGTAAGACTCCCCCTTCATCGCACTCTTTAATGCTTTCAAAAATTTCATTTTCTCGTCTTTTATTTCACAAAATTTGTAATCAATAAGTGACTTTAATTCCCGGAATACTCTTCGCTTGCCTTTCCCCTTCCAATCGAGCCCCACGGACGGCGTCCAATCCGTGCGCGACCCTTCTCTGCAACCAACCTATCCCAGCGCGGCTCCTAGTGACGTCACACTCACACACTCTGCGGCTGACAAAGCCTCGCGGCTTGTCCTCCTTCACTCAGCTCCTCTCGTAACAACTTCTGGCATGTATCGCGAGCAACCAAATAATAATAAAACAGATCTGTCGGTTTACTACAGGAAGGGTAACACAATCGCTTCAGGACCTTAGGGATTTTTCACTAGCCTCGGCAGTTATTCCATCTTTCTCGGTCCCCACTTTCGCAAGCAAATCCTGACCCGCAGACTCTGCTCTCAACTTGTCAGTGATCTATTCTAGTGCACTTAGAATTTGTCAAAGCCCGAAGTCGAAGTTTTCTTTCACTCCCTTAACACACGTACCGACTCGTTGACCACGCCCGGTCAACCTATTAAACCGACCAGACCACAACATAAAACAAGTGTCTCATACACTTTTCAACATACTCCGGAGTCTCTTGACCTCGCAGGGCCCGTCTCAACAACAACAACCACGTGGACCTTTTTCTGCACAAAGCGCCACATGCACATGAAGTTCGACGACTTCCCTACTCTCACACTCGGAGTCGCACCTCCGCTATTCTCTAAAATCCTCGCAACCTTTTCAAACAATCTGCGGCAATAAGCTGTGCAAGCGCAAAACCCTGACTTCACTCATACCGTCACTAGTACCGCCAACGCCGATTTCACACCTCCATTCTCTCCATTCGCAAGCTCCGAGATCCCGGGAAAGTCGCGGGGGACTTAGGGCATCATCATTCTCTCAATCTGTTTTACCCAAGAAAAATCTAATTCAACACCATATACCTCTCGAGTGGGGTCCCAAAGGGCGTAACCGTTAATTCAACACCATATACCTCTCGAGTGGGGTCCCAAAGGGCAAAACCGTTACCTCTCAAGTGGGGTCCCAAAGGGCGAAACCGTTACCTCTCGAGTGGGGTCCCAAAGGGCGAAACCGTCCTCTGCTACCATCTACTGATAGAGCGTTCCGACCTAATAAATTGCCTGTATTTGGACTCTCTTGGGTCGATGAATCTTTTGACCAAGTGGGGCTCTCTTCACCCGAGATTAGTCAATTTAATCAAATCAATAATCAATAACGAACATAAGCAATGCCCTGATCAACATAACACTTCACAATTAATCCAGAAAACATTTCGGCGAACCATGACCTTCCGGCCATGAATAACCACACCAGTTTATTCAAAGTTAATGAATTTATTTCCCTATATTAACAAAGCTAGCACGATATAAATGTGTCTCAACACCAAATGATATATGTAAATGAACATTAATAGCTGTCCATAACGGCGGAAAAGATGCAATCTATGCAGCATTTGAATAACAATGCATTCGATAATAGCAACGCAAATCACTAAAGCTATAATCTGTAATGGGCTAATTGCATACATTTAGTCAGCATAACAAGGTCTCAAATTGCATCGTGCAACAAATGAATCCTCATCTAACATCAAATTAGCATCTGCATGTGGGACTTCATGCAAAAATAATTTAGCAACATTAATTTGGAAAACTCCTAACTAGGGCTCTTATCAAAAATCAGCAGTTGGTTACCTAACAAGAAACACAATGCAATTGTACATTTTCCTTTCATATTTACCAAATTCAATCAGCATTCAAGGAAGTCTTCGTCTCACAGGTACCGGTTTCGATCAGCATGGGACAGGGGCAAAGGGGCAGGGTGGACGGGGTAATTGCCTCACAGCGGCAAGATAAAAGGACAAAACTATTACTTCATGCAAAGGGGCAAATCGAAGTTAAAGTCTCTAGGGCGAGAATTACTTAAAGTCTCTTTCTCTCGATTAGAGAAAGCATCAAAGTCTCATTCAAAATGGCGTCGAACATCAATTGGCATCGTAGAAGATGGCAAAATGACGAGGTCGGCAAGATGGGCCATAATGGCTGCAATGACCTGCAATGGCGGGTAATGGCTGCTTTCTTCTTGTGCACCAGGTTTAAATAATCAACAGTTCAAATCCAGTAGGGTCTTCCATTGGAGGGTTCATAGGTTGGCTTCAAATTGTCCAATCAAAAACAACAATTCACAAGCTTCTACTTAGGCATACATTATCCTTGGAGTCGGGAACGTAAGTTGCAACATATTTTACCAATTAACTCACTTTCAGAGCTTCCATTGTCTGTACCTGCAGATTGACCTTGGAGCAAAGAAGAAGATGCCAGGCTGGCACGAAACCTTAAAGATAAGCATGTGAATCGATCTCACTGGAAAAGTACAGCTTCAAGCAAGAATACACGTTTTATTAGCACATTAGAAAAACACGAGCATCTAAACCGTGAGACAAGGCAACTAGGCCGAAGCCTCCACTAAAGTTATGCTAAGTTAAAACATTTCAAACAAGCAAATCATGACACACGTTTACGATTATGTCAGATTAGTACAATTCTAATACATCACGTTATATAAAGCACGCTTATAAATGTTGGCGAACTACTCTGAGGGCACATTTGTCCCCGTACAATCTTTATTAGTTCGGTTAAAGTCACACTTGATTATTGCAGCACTACGTTTATGCGCTAATAAATGTAAAACCTTCATTTCTGCGTCATCACACACATGCAGCAAACAATTGCCTTACTACACCAGTGCTGGACCTACTAGCAATGCAGCTAGCCCTTAAGGCACTGTTACCACAGATCTGTCAAAGTTATGCTAATTCAAGACAACATGATGGCAGTGTACTACATTTAGAAAGAAAGGGAACTCATTTGATCCACCTGTCCAAGTTAAAGCAAGAGATCTGGCGTTGGGCCAGGTGCCATCAAGTTCCTCTACTGATAAGGGTCGACAGTTACTTTGAAGACCTTAGAGGGAGTCCTCAGCAAAGCACTCTGGTGCTGCAAAATACTTCCATTGTTGACGAGATCCCACAATTGAGCCACAAACAGTCGCTGGGCAATACGTTATGAATGAAGTGGTCAGTAATGATTGAATATGCTTTTTCCTTCCTACCTCTCATTTGCAGTGTGCTCAGGAAAATGCAACAGTTACATTAGATACTCATATTAGTCGCTCTAAAGTGGGCTAGACAACCATGGTTCTCTTTACTTCCCAGCATATCCATCCACCGACACGAGAAGTTGGAACTTGGGGCAGGCCTAATAGAGCAGCGTAAGTGAATGTATCATCTGGGTCCCAAAGTACTACATCTATCATTTCTGATGAATTATTGCAATCACTGATTCCTCCCCTTTATAATATCTCCAGGCACTAGACTGGATCTGCAAGATTTTTCAGCATAGCTCCTGTGTGTTGAAAGGTGGTGTTGTGCAGCTCTGCGTTGAACCCCCACACCACTTCAGAAGCGACAGATGGTGCCTCATATGCATCACACAAGCATTCTGACATCACTTCCTTTTTTTCTACGGCTTCAAATGTGGTTCCGTAGCTAGCACCTAACTTTAATCTTGTCATTTGATGAGTTTTTGTGAACAAATTTCTTTCAAGTGTGGAGGGAACATGTCCCCTCCTAAACCTACAGGGTTTAAGCCTAGTAAGGCTGTCACAAACAGATGTCTATTACAGATCCCCATTAGGGTATGTGTCTGGTGTTATGGGTTCAGGCCATGACTCCATGTCGTGCGAGGAGTGTGCCCTCATGCACTTGAAGGTGATTTAGTATTGCAAAGCTAAGATGTATGTTGTGGAGCATTGAAGAAAGAAACTTGCATCATGTTCCCGTATGAAGTTAAGGTCACTGACCCATTGTCGCTCTCAGGGCAGCTCCCCTGGACAGTTTTCTTTATGATTCAAGCCTTTGGGTCAGTCCAAATTGAAAAAGAAGCATAAGTCCATGCGGGCCACATTGCAGCTTTGCTAGTTCCCTTCTAAGAAGTCGCAAGGACATCAAGGTGGCCCTTCCCCCACTGAATGTTTGGGACATCCTGATCTCCTGCAGAGGAGCAATTGAGCAGATGATCCTGATGTGCCCCAAATTTCAGAACCCAACAGATTCAGTTGTTTAAGGATGACATTTTGCTAATCTTTTGCACAATAGATGCCATCTGTGCCTCCCAAACCCGATGGGGATTATGCTCCAACTCCAGAGTCAACTCTATACCCACCACCATGATCCATGCTAGTTCCTGCTGCATTGATACTGGCACTGATGCAGAGGAGGACACTGATCTTGTTGTCCTGTCTGACTCCAAACGGTGTCCTCCTTAACCTGTACCTCGACTGAGGTTGCATCCTGGAACAGTCCCAGCCCAACACATTTCTGCTCATTGGGACTCAAACAAAACAGCACATTTGCCTAAAAGCCAAGTCCCAGAGATTCAACTTTTGTGGAAGACAGACAGCTTTTGAAGATGATGGGCATCAATTTCCCCCACAATACGATGATGAAAATTTCTATCTAGACCTACAGGAGGCCAGTGGTCTTTGGACACCTTACTGGGATCTCCTCCTGATCCCTCAACTAACAGACCGCCTCAGTTGGTGATCAGGTGAGCAGCTGAAGTCTTGGACTTACAGCTGCTGTCTGGCAAAGTCAAAACCCATGTACTCACTAAGGTCCTGCAACCTGGGCAGACCTCACCCAAACCCTTGCTACCTTTCAACAAAACCTAGACTGATGCATCTAGATGCACTTGGACAAAACCTTGTTCCTGCTCACCTTTAAATGGGCAGGTAGCACAATGTGACAGACCTGATCTAGATGACCCCATCTTTTCACACATCATTCTCCTTCAAATATCCTAGTAGTTCAAGTCTTCATCAGCAGAATCAAGCTAAACTTTCCCAATGACCCCATCCAGACAGGAAGTCAAAGAGACGTCAGGCATTCGGGAAACAAGTTACGTTCATGTCAACTAGCCTTGTTCTTCAGTCACTCAGCACCAGCTATTTGCTAGGCAAGCACTCCCACACATCATGGGACTCGATTGCAGAAATCTTACGAGCAGCCCTGAGGAGTTCCAGGCTGATTTGGCAGACTACTGAGATAAGCATGCTGCTCGGGTGATGCTCAGCATCACCCATGGATGGGCCTTTCGACAGGTCTCGCCTCTGACGAGAAGGCTCCCTCCACCTTAGAGCACTTGAAAAAAGGTTGAGCTTCTGTGCACTCTAGGTCTCTCTATTCATGCCGTACACTATTCCCCAACAATTTCTGCCCTCCTGAGGCATAGCTAGCTGTTTTTCCTACTGGCAGTGCGAAATTCCACTATCCTAACAGCAGGCACCTCAGACATTTGGGGTCAGTGTTCGTGGTTCAGCAGCATAAATACCACTTTGAGTGCAGCAATGGACTCCTATATGTCTTCCCACCACTACCTCCCCTGCATTGAGTTCTGAAGAACATCAGGAACAACCGGGCCCAAGTCATCCTAGTGCCTCTGGTTTGGGCAAGGAGATTGTGGCATATAGAACTCTTGGGCTTGAGCATCTGTCTTCCAATCATACTGCCACTTTGGGAAGATCTTCTGTTGTATTAGCAGGGCAGGGTGTAGTACCCAGACCTATGCAATCCATTGAGCGTTGTTAGTTGGCTGCATTTGATCTCTCTCCCAAAGTTGTGGCTGTCATTCTTGGTGCCAGGTGTACAAAGTCAATGTATGCTGGACGCTAGAACCAATTAGTGGTTAGGTTTGTCATCCGCAATACATATCCACTGTAGGCTAAACTATCGGATATAATGCTGTTTGTTTTGTCTTTGGCCCAGCAAGGACTTGCAGTGGGCAAAGATAAGTTATCCATTGGCCCTTGTTCTTGTTCGAATTACTTGTGATGTGATTTCTCAAAGGTTTGATTCTCTCAGGAGAGAAAAGTGGTGACAAATGGAGGATTCCACATCAAGCCATACAGGTTTTTTTGTGGGTCAGCAGGTAGGCAGTTTGTTAGGTAGCATGAGTGAACTTCAGGATTTATCATTCCAGCTGCCGTAGCCATTTTCCTTCAAGATAAACCGGTGCTGAGGACCAGAGTGCCGAAAGCTGTGACTTCCTTTCATGCCGGCCAGTCCATCAGTCACAGGTGACATTTTTTGCGCCACCTCACCCCTTGAAAGAGGAGGACAAATTCCTTTGTTTGGACCCCAAAAGAGCAATCAGTGTTTGCATCGATTGTACTAGAGACCATCGCGGGCATGCCCAATTCTTTGTGGTTCTCTCCAGGGCAAAGAAAGGTGAAGCAGTACAGAAAATAACTCAGTCCAGAAGGATAGTCCTCTGCATTAAAATCTACTACAGGATGCCCAAGAAGCAGCCTCCAGAAGAATTGAGGGCACATTCCACCAGGGGCAAGGCTGCTACCACTGAGTTGGCACATGTAGTTCCTCTGCAGGATATTTGTCAGGCTGCAACAAGGGCATCAGTGCACATGTTCACAAGGCACTACTGCGTTGACTGCCTGGTGCAATAAGAAGGGCACTTTGGCCATTCGTTCCTGCAAAATGTTTTAGTTTGTTGTTCCACAGACCCACTACTGGGAGCAGTATTGTTTTGGAATTTATTCTAAAGATGAGGAATCTGCAGTTACAAGTATCCATCAGAAGAACAAGTTACTTACCTTCAGTAACTCTACTTGGTGATTCAATAACCACAGATTTCTCACCGCCATTCCTGTTCTGTGGAATGGACTCTTCTTCTGAAACAACGTCCCGAATTAGAGAGCTGCACACTGGTACAGATAACTGTTTCTAATTGGGGCTTTCTGCTCCTTGTCCAAGGGCATGTACTGTGTCAAAAAAGAAGCCGATGTCAGCACACCTGGGCTATGCTGAAAAATCTTCCAGATCCTGTCTGGAACCTGGAGATATTCTAAAGGTAGAAAATCTGCAGTTAATGTCCACCTAAAAGTGTGTTTCCGAAGGTAAGTAATTCAGTTATTTGCAACTTCCAGAAGTGTGAATGTAAATACTCAGAGAAGCTAGAAATCAAACCACTCAAACATACTATTTTTTTTGCCAAGTGGTTTTATTATAGTCTTTCATTGAACAGTAACAGTAATACGAACGGTCCATATGGTGTACAGTTCTGCAAGTTTTAGAAATACCATTGGTAGACACATGTAAAGCATGGGGGCGCCTGAAAAACGAAAGAACAACATGAAAAATCAAGTCAACAACATCTCGGTTCATTTGCCCAAACCTTTAGTAGTGCAGGGCTTGCACATAAACTGGGGGAGAAAAAAGAAGGGACAATAAGGGCCGCGTATGTGGCGCTGGGCTGACAATTTGCGGTCTGCACCAGAACTGGCAGGTTCACATGACGGAGTGTACAAGGTAGTGTCAAGGGGCAAACTTCGGGATCATGCAAGGTGTGGTAGTGGGGTTGTGTTGATTCCCTCACGGAAAAGTGGTATTTTACCTTTGAATGCACCCGTCATAGATGGGGAAGGCGGTGGTGAATGACAATCATGTGGGAGGAGACGCAAGTGGTATATGCGTTAGCGGATGAGGCTAATTAGCTCATTCTGGGGGGTGGGGGGTGGAAGAGACGTTGAAATGGCCAAAGGCGACAGTTGAAGCGACGGTCGATTTGATTATTTAGATGGAGATACTGTTGCAGTGCTGAGAATTGCTATCGGGAGGGCAGTATAGGTGGCAGGCGTGCCAACGGAGTGTGCAATCCACTGTGCTTTCTCGGCAGCTTTCGGTACATGTCTGCTGTGGGTTTATCTCATGAAGGGAGTGGGCACCGGACGGTGCTGCACAGGTTAGATGATTTCTTTTGAGGACGACACGGTTTCAGGGTAGTGGGGTAGAGACTTGCAGGTTTTTTTGAGCAGCTCTCAAAGGGGGATTGGTGTTCTGTTGGCGCCGTTGCAGTCAGAGGGTACCAGTGGGTACTGATAATTAAGAATCGAGCTGAACACAGTAGCCTTCATGGCAAGAAGGCCACGAGGCATAGGCGGGGATTTCTGGGCACTATGCGGTGGAAGGAATTACTGCGATCAGGTTATTGGCCCATGGGGGGACAGGGTACGTGGCAGCCGGATGGGATTTGTTGAGATACCGGGTGCATACTTCTCACTTCCCAGGGGGCCGGAAAATGGGTATACGGGTGTGGAACATGTTTCTAGCATGGTTTTACACAGGGTATCCAGGGGTTTTGGGGGAAAGTAGGTACTGTATGGCAGGTGCGGATATTGTCGGATGTGACAGGGGCCACTGGGGGTTTTGGCCATTTTGGCGATGGTACAGCGCGGCAAGTCGGCTGGAGCAAGTTTGTTAAGGCAGGAGTATTGTTTTATAGAGGTTTTTCCACGGATCATGGCTTGGACAGTGTGGGGAGAGAGGTTGGCCACTCGAACCATCAGTTTTCACATGTGTGCAATCTGAAGGTAAGGGGCTTTGTTGAAAAGACAGAGGGCAAGGGTTTTTAGGGCTGCATCTGCTGTAGGTTTTTTGCATGTTTCAGTGCTTAGCTCCGCGGGGATATTCAAGGCAGCACGCGTTCAGCTGCAGATGCCCCGGATTGTTGGCAGTGGCAGTATTTGTTGCAGCTTGGCTCAAGCAGGGACGAAGGCAGGTCAGGGGTTCTGGAGGAATTTTATTTTGGGAGTGGGGGCGTGATGGTCATTAAGTGGGCCGAGGGGTCGTTAGCCGCACCCACGTAGATATTTTTTTCCGCTTGACATGGTTGGTTTTCCAGATTTTGTGGGTTCGTGACAGGACAATTTTGGTTGCTGGTGAGCTGTATCTTGGAGATGGAAGTTTTATGTGGTTTTGTTTTGGGGATGGATGAGCTTTTCCCGCCCGTCACAATGGTGGACAAGTGTGCAGGTGAGTTTCCTAGCGCCAGATTGTTTAAAATGCTATCTTGTTAAGAATGATATTGTGGAAAGGTTGATGGGGTTGGGGGGGGGGGAAGGGAACCTGGAGTAGGGCTCAGCGGTGAACGAGGTTATTGTTTTTGTCCGCCGGCTTGAAATCGCACGTGTTGCCAGTATGCGGGTTGGATGCACTTGAAGTGGCACGGTCAGCTTCTGCATGGTAGATAGGGCTGGGGCTATATGGGCGTTTTAGGAGTTGATGTTTGGAGAGAAGTTTGTTAGCAGGTGAGGGGGGTCAGTTACGTGGCGGTTATCGGGCCACTTGGTTTTTCGGTGTGTATGTATGGATGTATATATATGTATGTATATATATATATGTGTATATATATATCTATGTGTGGGTATATATGTATATATATATAAAAAAAAAAAAAAAAAAAAAACTATATAAATGGGGGGCCAGGGAAGCGGGCATGGTGGAGCACAGGGGGATTTTGCAGCAGTCTGTCCGGTATGTGAATGGGGGACAGTTTCGGGACACATAGGGTGACTGGAGGGAAGGAAGTAGTTTTGTCGGGCAAAAGGGAAATATCTTACGCATTTTCATTTGATGGCGGTCTCGAGGGTGACATTGTCTGGGGTTAGGCGGTAGGCCAATGGCTTGCGTGCTTTCATTTATTTTGGGGCAGCCACGGTGGAAGATAGTTTAGGAGGATCGGGTTTCCTTTTGTGCGTTGGGGGTGGTGGTAAATGCAGTGACCGTCGGGTGAGGGCATGAGCTGAGAGAGAAGGAGCAAGAGGTATAAGGGCATGGTAGCTGAAACAGGGGAGGGGGGGTTTGTGATAGTCTGCCATTAAACCATTGTTTTCTTTGCAGGTTGCATAAGTGGCCCTGGGTAAGCGAACGTGGTCCCATTGTGTTTTGAGCATCATCAGTCATGCGCGAGAGGGGACATATGCAGAGGGGCAACTTTACAGATGTTTGCTGGACCCGACGGGGTGGACATCACAAAAACTTTTGTCGGGGAAAAGCGCAGCATGGGGTGGGGTAACTTGCATTTCTTTTGATGCCTACAAGGCCAACATGGGGCTGCAAGGGCAATTGGTTTGACCTGGGGAGAATGGCCTGGTACGGCTCCCTGGGGCTCACCCTACAGCAACACATGCAACAGGATCATGGCGTCTGTTGCCCAGAACAGGCATGGAAATTGTGTTGTGTGGTCTAATCGGTGCTCAAAAGAAGATGGTGAGGGGCAATGAAACATAGTCCTTGAAAGGGGCTTGGAGAAGGATCAATCGGGCTACAAAGGTTTTTTCTTTGGTTGAGATTTTTTAAATAAGTGATGGAATGCGAGGGCATTATGGAGGAAGAAGCGGTGCACTTCAAGGATGACGGAGTGCATTTTTTCTGAGATGGGTGATGCATATTACATTGCGGTACGGTTGGAGGAAAAGGGGATGAGCGGAATTTGCATAAGGTTGCAGTGTTGCTGTGGGTTTGCTGGTGGGGCAGCAAAACGCCCAAGAGGGGTTTGTGCTGGGTGGCAGTAGATGGGGGAGGGTGGAGAGCCAGATGCGGGCCTGGCCACCCTTCCAGGGGGAGAAGAAGAAACAGGTGAAGGATGACAGAGTGGGGGATTCCCGAGGCAGGCAGGGGACGGAAGGAAAAGAGGGATTTGTGGGGGAATGTATGTGGATGCTGGAATGGAGGCAAGATTGGAGGAATGAAGTAAAAGGAAGAATGGGGAGAGTTCAAAGGGGGAGGTTGAAAGGTCGATAAGTTGAAGTTACAGTGTATATCAATGTTATGTTATGTTTGCAATCCTGTCCTAATAAATGGCCTTTTACACTAATAAGTGAGTGTTGACTATTATGTCCCGATGTAGGGACCCGTGGAGAGCAGACGCAGTCTAGTCTCTCCAAGGGGGCATTCGGGACAGGGGAAGTGACGCTTCAGGACAGGGATTGGCTGGGGACTAGGTTGGGGAGGGTCTAAGGGTGGGACTATATAGGGGGAAGGGGTTAGGGGAACTGCCTCTTCTGAGACAGCCTGCCGCGCTGCTAAGAAGTTGGCCACCCACCCGCCCTACATAGGGAATAAGATAAAGGGAATTGGTTCTAGGGTAATGGGGCAAGAGCAAAGGGGGGAGGATGCCAGAGTTGGGGCAGGTTTGCACAGTAGTAGCAGTAGATGGGGGAGGGTGGAGAGCCAGATGCGGGCCTGGCCACCCTTCCAGGGGGAGAAGAAGAAACAGGTGAAGGATGACAGAGTGGGGGATTCCCGAGGCAGGCAGGGGACGGAAGGAAAAGAGGGATTTGTGGGGGAATGTATGTGGATGCTGGAACGGAGGCAAGATTGGAGGAATGAAGTAAAAGGAAGAATGGGGAGAGTTCAAAGGGGGAGGTTGAAAGGTCGATAAGTTGAAGTTACAGTGTATATCAATGTTATGTTATGTTTGCAATCCTGTCCTAATAAATGGCCTTTTACACTAATAAGTGAGTGTCGACTATTATGTCCCGATAACATATGGTAAGATCTGCTGATGGTGCGTGGCAGTGCGGACAGCCAAGATGGCGGTGGGGAAATAGTGATTGAGGTGTTCAGGTGTTAGGTAGGCCCTGTATAGGAGTGCGAATTGTATGCTTTTGAAGCGTGCATTCCAGGAGATGCAATGCAGGAACTTGAGCACCTTGTCCCACTTAGGATCGTGTAGCACCCGTCCAAAATCAGTCTCCTATTTGTCTCTCAACGACGTCAGTGGGACCCCTGTATATTCCCTCAATGCCTTGTATAGCCATGCAATAAGACGATAACCCGTTCGCATGTGTAGTAGAGTCTGCAATACAGAGTGGGTTTGGGGCTCCTCGTCCACCAAGGACCAAAGGATACAACACATGTGTCGCAGTTGGTGGTATCCAGGTATTAACCCCCTGGGAAGGGTATAAACGACTATGAGTTAGTTGAGGGAGAGGAA
Organism: Pleurodeles waltl; assembly: GCF_031143425.1. Taxonomy (NCBI): domain Eukaryota; kingdom Metazoa; phylum Chordata; class Amphibia; order Caudata; family Salamandridae; genus Pleurodeles; species Pleurodeles waltl. Next base: position 118,043,102 of record NC_090445.1, on the reverse strand, counting down.
ATGGCCATCCACTAAGAGGTCGCTGACAGGGAGCAGGTGAGACAGGGTGTTAGGTCTGCTGAGGAAGAGAAACCGGGGGGCATGGCAGGCCCTGTTGGGAGGAATGCCAGAGCATAGGGTGGCACGTGGCGTGTAAGGCAAGCTACTCTCATGAGACACATGTGAGCGATTGTGACCCTTAGAGAGTGGGGTCTGAGGGATGGTTCCAGGCAGAACGAAACTCTGGAGCACCGAAAGAGGCAGGGGGCTTGATCCCGCACATGTTTCATCTAGGTTGTGTTCCTCAAGCCATCGTGAAACCCACTGGATCTGAGCTGCCAAGTAGTAGGCCTCGAATGACGGTGCAACAAGGCCATCCATGCCCACTGGTAACTGCAGTCTGTGTATTGTAATGCAATGGCGTTTAGTGCCCCAGATAGGCTCTCTGAGCATTATGTCAAGGTTTAGGAAAAAGTGGCGTGCAGGGGGGGGAGGCGAGACAACGGGTAGATTAGCAAAATAATAAAGAAGGCAGGGGATGACAATCACTTTGGATAGAGCTATTTTGCCAGCTGTAGCCAGGCGGAGTACCTTTCAAAATTATACCTGCAATTTCAGGGCTTTGAAAGCTCTCTTGAGGTTCCCCTCAAAGAGGTCGCTGGGAGAGTGGTAAAGGCGCACCCCAAGGTAGTGGACGGGGTCACCCTTACAGTCTAGTAGTGTTCCCCCCACTCGCACTTTGAGAGACCACCCACTCATACTATACTGTGAAATGGCATTGTTTTATTTGGAATGTACTAAACTTACAAAAGTCTTTGCTAGTTTATACTTCCATTAGGATTCATTCCATTGTTAAAAACACCTCTCATGAAAACATTTATGAAATGTGAGTCATTCCTCCTAGGGCAGTACATGTTCCTTGTGGAATCTTAACATTGCCCTAACAAGATTAATGAACCCTCAATTTAAGCCATTGCTCTCATGTCCCCTGCAATTTCATTCTTAGAACATTTGCTTTCTGGTTGCAATTACTTCCCTCTGTAAAGTTAGTGAACTGCAAGTATTATCAGTTGGGATTTTGTTTTCTTCAGGTACACATTTCCTTCCTAAGGTAGTCTCCCCATCTGATCTCAGTTATTGACCCACCCATATGTCTTTCCAAATCTGCAGCTAGTAGCAGAAATTACATTACATACACTTTATATGAAAAGAACAATAACATATTATGTCAATAGCAATTTCAAAATGTGGCATTGCTAGGTAGATTGATAGGTGCATACGAATATGTTATGCTAAGGCAAACTGTATGTTGCCATTAGTTCCAAGGGCACTGTTAACTTGGGAAAAAGTCACTAAGGCATTCCTAGATAACATACCCTGACTGGATAAATGTAAAGCAGCTACTTGATCTAGCATCACACACTCACCAAGGATTACTGTGTTGCTATATATGAATGCCAAGAAACTCAAGTAGGACACACTGTATTAAAAACGTCATTTGCACTTCTTCTGCTCATGCTCCCAAGCCACTGCTTTAAATGGAAGGAATTGCTTGTTAGTCGTTGCAAACTATGGAGTCTATAGCTACACGTGCTGCAAATTGAAAATGCTACTTTACTGTAAGAAATGGATTGCAGCCTTTGGTGCTGTGGATTCACATGCACCGATCCCTGGATGCGAGTTAACATAACATGTGTAGATAACAAAACATTGTTAATTACATACACTACTAGACCACAGACATCCCACATATCCACTCTTGAACTCACCCAGACGAAAACACAGTCTAAGGTGAACTGGTGGGCTTCAGGGGTAAATACCATGCATCACCTCAAGCCGAAACAACTTCTTTGAAGCAAAACTTCTTATAAAGATCTCAGCCCAACACTGGATGGAAGGAGTGTGCAAAGCATAGGAACCTACAGCACCAGAAGAGGCAAACATTGTTACAGATAGTAACATTTTCCCATCTATATTATGTTAGCATACACTCATCAACAATAAATTAAGCTGTCAGGCAACTGCCAGTGCATGGCATGCTGTGATATGGAAGCTGCTGACTCACTAAAGGAACATTTGAGCTTCTCTTTTCATTCTGACTATTGTGTTACTTTGCCCACTCAATTCAGCTTTGATCTTAAGGGCAACCTTAATAGCAGAAGGTACAGTGTTGCTCTGTAATGCTGTTTTCAGAGAATTGTTTTTTGCAAATTATGAAACAATTAGCTTGCATGGGTTATGGAGATCGTAGCTGCTTATACCAGACTTCACCTCTTATAAATAATCATCATACTATATAGATTTGCAAAGTTCTTGGATCATGATTTCAATGATGCTTCCTTTGATGCAAAAGTAATATTTCAAGTAACATTTCCTTCACATTTCCCTTACAGAAGACAATTGTGATATGTAATTCCTCACCAACTACATACTTCTAAAACTTGATGTTTATAGATCATTCAACATCATGACTACTTTTAAACCTTCAACATGCCCAAAATCATGGATTCTACTGAGCAGCAGAGCAGAGTCCTTGGAATTTTAAAGAACCAAGTATGGACACTTGACTGATTCGAGGGCTGTGCCAAGTTCCAGCTGACGTTAGGTCTTTGCCTCTGGATGGTCCAGCTTATCTAGGTCACCATCCCACTCTTTTCCCTCCCTAACCACGATGGCCTGTGGATAAGGACCAGTTAATACAGTTCATACAGGAGACAACTAGCTCCTTCAGGGCTAAGGTGCACACCTTGAGAAATACATGTTGATTCACCAGTAACGGGGGGACACAGCATGACCCTGGACACGCGGGAAGATACTCATTCTTCAGTTTCTTCTCTCTTATAAGGAACGCAGTGCTGAAAGTTAAACATTTCTGATTCTACACTACACTAGGAAGCATAAATAGTCCTCAAAATACTGCAGTCCTTAGGGACTTCTCCTCTTTTAATACTGTCGGTACCTGCTCCTCTAGACCGTACCATGAGCACCTTACTGACCCTTTCAAAAAAGTGCAAGGGAAGATTAGGGAAAATGTGCAACGCACCAGAGTTGAATCATATTTTTCTGAAAAAGGTTTTCATTGCTGACTATATTGTGTTCAGAATTAGTATCCTAGCTGCTATTTCTCCTCCTCTCCCAGAAAATTGTTTAAGACCTAGCTGCAGTAATATCCTCCTCTTGATTACTAGACTCCTTAAAAAAATACATTCTGTTACAGTGGTTCTTAACCTGTGGCTCAGCGGCCGCTGGGGGTTGGCAACTGCTTAGAAAATGAAATAATATTAACAGATTAATAAAGGGTGTATAAAAAAGAAACACAATGTAAAATTTAAAAATTTAAACCATTCTGTAAATGCGAAAGAATTTGAAATTGAAGGCTAAAATTAAAGTTAGTGTCCCCAGATTGTTTTACGGGAGCACTGCAAGTTCAGCAAACAGAATATAGTATGAATGAGTGGCTGTAATTGAATCTGGAAAAGCTCCAACCTTCCCATTAAATATAAAAGTTTGATATTTATTACTTTTTGTGAATTTATTCATGTATGTATTTGTTTGATAAATGCTTGTCTGTATTTTTTGTCTATTGGTTAGCATAATTTACAAGCATCAAAAATGCTTAGACCAGGGTCCCCAGTTTGCAGTTATGACTCAGTAGGGGGCCCTGGATTCAAAAAATGATTTAGTGGGGGTCTACAGAAGTCAAAAGGGTGAGAATAAATGTTCTCATAGGTAATGGTTTCTGCAAATCCCTGTATCAGTCTATTTGAGAGGTGCTATGGCGGGCCTCAAAACATTTCCTACACTACGTAACTGCTGTTAGGTGGCATTGGGCGGGTGTTACTGACTTCACCAGAAGTTATATCAAAAGCTCTTGTAATGCTGCGCTGTGACATAAGTTATGTTTTTCTACACCTCTTGAGGTGTGGAATCCGGATCCTTCAGTTTTCTCTGGGCTTTTTCTTCAAATTAGGTATTTTGTTTTACATTTTATTTCAACATTGTTTATTTCTGAAGTCTTAAATCTTTGGGCCATGCAGCAAAATAGAACAAAATGAAGTCGAGGCATCATAATAAGGGCACCGTCCCCCTACTATATCAATACAACACACTCCCTCATCAGTAGAAAGAATGCTAAACAAAAGCCAGTATTTTTGAGCTCAAGTAAGTTGAGTTCTCATGAATACTGAGGTCCGTTCTGTTTCGTTGATAATTAGACATTGTCTATTAGTGACCATCACATTATGAATGAAGTACTACTGTTTCAATGACGAGCAGAGTGTCTACAAACGGCTGCAGGGAGACACCTCACAGGATCAACACTATGGACCACGGATGCTGTGTCCCAGGCTTCTCGTCACTGGTGCTCACTCCACAAGTGTGAATGGCCTATTATTTCACAAGGTTCTGAGGGCTGGCATCTGCTTATCTGCCGTCTTAACAAAGAGGGCAAGAATAAATCCTATGGATAGCTAATGCTATGGCTGTATCTTCTGTGAAAATAGTGGTGTTCTCTAGAGCTAAATGTAGGGAGACCTGCGTGTAGACATGTAAAGACCATTGTTTGAACAAGGTTGGCATGTTTCTTTTCTAGAAGAACTTGGGAATTTCACGAGGACTTGAGGTTGAGGATGGAGACCACCGAGGTAGTCTCCACTTTCGCCAAAGAACCTGAAAACAAACAGAAAAAACACGGTAAGGGTGCAACCTCAGTACAGACCAGAGGATAATAAGCGATAAATAAGCAACAAGAATAGTAAAACAGTAATACCTGGACCCAAAGGTTCTCGATCATATCCGATCCACATACATATGATAAAGGTGCAGAATTTACAGCTAACCTCCCGTGGATAAGGATCTAGATATAATCTGTGGAAGAGTTATGAAGTATCAGAGTCAGACTCTCCTTGGAGAGATTTATAGCTTTATGCTCTTAAGTATGTTTGATGAATTGATATGAATGACTGGAATCGCCAGAAGGATTTTCTTTTTAAAAATAATGTTGGGGTGTGAGGGAAGAACTTCCCTCATGGTTCAAGAGTTTTTTCCCTTCGGCGTGGCACACAGCTCAATGACGTCACACTGATTGAAAGTGAAGCTGGTAAGTATAACTTTGCCCCCCCCCTCCACAATGCTGGTACAAGCGGGAGAGGTACTGCTGGAAAGCGGACAGTGTCCCCTTTCTAGTGGATTCCTGCTTGGGAATCACCATAGAAGATTTGTGCCTATTACCCACTGGTTTGGAGGTTTACCCTCCATCTGCCCATCAGGGGAGTAGAATGCCAACTTCATACATGGGGGGGGGATAAAAAATAAGGGATGCAGGTGGCACAGTAGGCACCTGACCATACCCTGACCCCAAAATGGTTCTAACAGTCATTCTTCCCTCTGTGGGAAGTATTGCATGTTTGCCCACCATCTGCCCCTGTGGTTGGGCAAAGAAGCCCACTGGATGTGAGATATATATACAGTATATATATATATATATATATATATATAAATCTTCACATCAGGCTGCACCTCTACCCCTAAATCCCTAACAGTCTTTCTGACCCATTCAGGACCTAAAGTATTCCCATCCCAACTGTAAGCAAGAGTGAATTTTGATTATTTTGGGCAAAGGTGACATATGGGCCACCAGAGAGGGAGTACATTTTTTATTTAGTTTCACTTGCCAACGTGAATGACTACATAATTCGGTCTCTGGGAACTCAATGAACCCTGTACATAACATTTTGGAGTCTATTGTGTTGTGGGTGAGAGACCCAGCCAAAGAAGTGGGGTACTATTTTTACATGGAGAAGTGTGGGAACGGTAGGTGATAGGAATTTTGTAAATCCCAGACAGATTCGGGAACTTTCCCCTACAGAAAGATGTCAAGATTTGGTAGGTGTGCGTGGGTAGCAGCTGAGCCTGAACCCAGATACTGCAGCTACCAACATTGCCAAAATGTTCGTGATGAAAATTTGATGTCTCCTTGTTGCATTTTGGGGGATACTGTGTCACAGGCAATAGGCCTAGCCACACAAATTGGATTCCTGTTTTTATCAGGGAAAGTGTGGAAACACTAGATGGTAGTAATTTTGTAGGTCCCCGCAGATTCCTGGACATTCCTTCACATAAATGTTCACAAGATTTTATTAGGATTTTTTGTAATACAAAAACTATTACAGTGAGGAAAACGAGGGAGAAGAAAAAATGAATAGAAATCATTGACAATGTCAAGACATGTACATCAATGTGACATATATGAATATCATTGGTAGGTTTAGCATATTGTCATTTAACAGAGGATGTGAAAGGGGATTGTAATCTAAAGTTACAGTGCTGGTGTTGGGGGAAGATATACAGTACGAGGTGATAAGGAGATACGGTTAGTCCTGAGGGGCGTGTAACAGAAGTATATGAATATCGTACACATCATAGTAGGCATGGTTTGGTTCAAGAACTGGGGATCGGGGAGGGAGAGGCCGGAGAGAAAATCATTGTCATGTGATTCAATAAGAGAGGTGTTAAGCTGTGGGCCGGATAGAGGATGAAAAATGTTTATGGCCATGAGAGATTGGCGTTGGAGGATTTCCCATTATAGGGATATCTTGCAATTGATAAGGCCAAGTTTCTTCTAGATATGCTGGGAAGTTACAAGGGTACCTTTGTTAATAGACTGGGTTATATGTATGCTTCTAAGATACGTAACCCAGGCCCACCAGCTGTGATATGATACATTGCTACTGGATTTCTAATCAATCAATATTACTGTGATGGCGGCAGTGAGAAGAAGGTCAAGGAGGGAAAGATCTGTATCAGAGCGATGGATTGAGGGTTCTGCAAAATGCGATCTCAGTAGGATAAGTGGGAATGACAGTGAAATGGTTGTTTGAAATTTTTTTTGTAGTTAGAGGGTGATATCTCGCTAATAGGTTTGCAGATGGGGGCAAGAGAAGAACATATGTTCTTTGTCGCCAGGTGATGAGTCAAATGCCCAGCATGTGTTTGCGTCTTTGAGTTTGAGCTTGAAAAAATGTTGCCAGTGTCCAGTACATGAAGTGTGCAGCAGAGAATCTGGTCTGGGTCAGTGAAGGAATCAATTTGTGCTGAAGGAGGTATGATCCTATTTTAGCCCAAGTGTCCTTGCTTGGGAGAGCAAGGTCTTTAGTAGAAAAGTAGGGAGCCCACTTCTGTGCTAAGGGTGTGTGACGTGGGATTTTAGTAGTGGTGAGTACTTTGTAAAATTTAGGTGCAGACTGACCACTCAAAAGTTTCAGACTGTGTTTCTGTAGTCTGGGTGTATTATGAGTGGGACAAAGCTTGGATATCTTGGCTTTAATTTGAAGGAAGTCATAAAAGTCCATATTGGAGAGATTGGGCTTATGCTGTAAGGAGGCAAATGAAAGCGGTTCGGAGGTAGTGTAGAGCTCTGATATTAAAATCCTCCTGGATGCCCAGATCGGACTGATTGATGAGGAGTTGGGAATATGTAGTTTCTTATGGTGCCATAATGACATAAGAGCTAACTTACAGATATTGGTTGCCAGGACTGTGTCTAAATAATGAATGGCAATTATAGTGTCTGAAAATTGGTCTGGATTGGCTATAAGGACAGTTCATCATTGTCAGTGTGGACAGGAGAGAAAAGGGGTGACAAATGGAAGATTCCACATCAAGCCATACAGGTTTTTTTTTTGTGGGTCAGTTTCAAACCACTGTGAGCCTTGGGCCACCAGGTAGGCAGTTTGGTAGGTAGTCAAGTTAGGGAAATTGCAACCTCCTACTTTAGTGGGTGTTCTCAGCTTTTAAAGGCTAATTCTCATTTTATTTAATCTCCCATTGGAAGTTTGCAACAATCTTATGAATCTTGACAAAGAAGTTGGAGGAGAGACATACAGGGAACATGCTGGATAAAAACTTGACTAAAAGTGAGATCATCATCTTGTTGGTTTCAAATCTACCCCACCATGATATATGTTTTGATGACCATGCTGAGAGAAAGTCCTTGATTTTAACTAGGGTTTTTCTTTTTTCATTGATGGAAACAGATTCAGCAAGATTCTTGCAAAATCATATCCCAAGTATTTGAAGGTAGGCTTCAATTGGAAGTTGGAGGAGCCAGCTACTGAGGGGTGGCCATGAACATTCAGAGGGAGGATCTCTGTTTTATCCCTGTTCAGGAAGTATCTTGGAAATTGGAAGAATTGATCAATATTGGATAGGATCACTGTAATTGTGAGGTCACGAGATCTGTGCATATTATAAATTTGTCAGTGTATGCTGCTGTTTAATATGGTGCAGTGTCAGAGGAGATGCCTGGAATGTCCGGTGATTCATTCAACATGAGGAGCAAGGGTTCGATTTGAGGAAAAACAATCCTTCTTAGGTTCCCTGTTTTATCATAAAGGGCTGGGACAGAGCTACATTAATCCTGATTCTGGCTGAGGCATTAGAGTATAAGGCCATGGTCATCCGGATAAACTCTTCCACTAAGGCGCGTCTCGAGAGAACATCTTCGAGGTATGGCCATAAGAAGCTATCGAAAGCCTTCTCCGCGTCTAGGGCAAAGCCTTCTCTGCGTCTAGGGCAATAGCCGCTGCTGGGGGACAAAGAGGATTGCAGGTTCTCTCAATGATGCAAGAAAAGAGGTGGATGTTGTTGCTTGCCATGCGACTTTTGATGAAGCCGGATTGAGTGGGGTGAACTAGTTTGGGAATCAGGGGGGCGAGGCGGTTTGCAAGGATTTTTGCATAGATTTTGGCTTTCATGTTGATGAGGGATATAGGTCTGAAATGTTTGGGGTCGGAGTGGTCCCTACCCTCCTTGGGAATAACCACAATGATGGTTTCTGAGGCAGACCCTGATACTGAGCCAGAGGCAGCAAAGTAAGAAAGAGTCTTTTCTAGTGTATCTGTAATTGTTTGGGCAAAGGTTTTATAAAATTTGACCGGGAAGCCGTCTGGTCCCGGGGCTTTACTAGAGGGGATTCTTTTGATGGTACTATTAATCTCTTTTCTTGTGATTGTGTTGGATAGAGATGTTCGATGCGAGTCGAAGATTTGTTTGATAGAGAGAGACTCTAAACATTTTTTGTTTTGAGCAGGCGTCAAGGGGGGTGTTAACCATAGTATGTATAATTTTGTGTAAAAGCATTGGAAGACTAAGAATCACTTCAGTTTAGTGGTTTGCATTGTATTTTGTGCATTCTTAATCGTTGAAATAAGGGTGGAGTTACGTTTAAACTTTAGGTAGGCACCCAGGGGTTTTCTGGCTTTGTTTAAGTAAGATAGCTTGTTACCTTTTTGGCAAGAAACCTAAAGATGTGCAAGTTAAATTCATTTTTGAGGTGCTTCAGAGTAGTCTGGTTGGTTCATTGTTTTGTTGGAAACTCAGTTCTTTAGCTGTCTTAGTTTGACTCTTACTCTAAGCAAGACTGCTGGTTTAAGGATGACAGTACTTATGTTTGTAGGCGACTATGCCAGTCCTACAACAAGTCGCAACTGTCGTCCCAACCCTCCCGGCTCACAAGCAGCACCTCACCAAAACCCAAGAAGTAAAAGGTGATTTGTAGCAGCCTTTACGCATGGACTCAAGAGTATGACATCTCAGGGAATGTTGTGGTTAAACGGAGATTACCCCTTTCTCACATGAACAACATGTCTCATTCAAACACGAGCAATAAAGGAGATGCAGTTTAAAATAGGTTTTATTAACAAAAACTGCAATCTATGATACGTTGCATTGGCTGCAATGATATGGATAATGAATAATGCAAGAAACAGAATTGTGAACACGAGAGTCATTAATACAAAGTCCCCACCATCTTGCAATAACATCAAATGACATGAGATATGGAATATGTCCTAATACTCTAGCGTGATGAATCTAACCCCTAACCTGAAGAGAGCTAGGTGTGTTAAACCTAATCTGCCAATACCATGTCCATGAGAAGAGCCCCCCAACCCTTGTTACCTTGGAATGAGGTCTCTAGCTCAGACTCAGTAGGGACACGAAGACTGGGTCAGCGTGAAGGCGACGTGCAGCATGGATAGCGTCAATGGCATCTGATAGGAATCCTTCTGACTATCTGTCTATGTGAGGTGCATTTATACAGATCTGCTCGGACCCCTGACGTAGGTCTGTTCCCAAACAATAAATAACAAGACATGCTTGGGGTGGCAATTACATAAACAATTCCCTTGAAAGCCCAAAGTGGGAAAGTACCTATTATGAATACCTACATCTTATCTATCTGTGGTGCTGATAGTAACGCCTTAGCAGAATGGCACTGATAGTACAAAACTAAAACATTGTCCTAACTAAAAACAATGCAGCCATCTTGGAAAGATATAATTAAATAATCGTGCTAAGTCACTGGGTGACGGGGGCATAGGCCTGCAAACCAGAAGACTACGCTAACTCCTGCTTCCATGAAAACAAGATAGGATTCACTACATAGCCTTTATTTCCGATGTCAAGAAGTCTGGAGATGATTTAATAATTTTGCTTCCCTGGGACATCCAGCTTATGATTTGGCCTCTATAGTCAGATCCTCCAGGATTTTGCGATTTATAAAAAAAATAATAATCACAAAACAGCAGTTTTGTAAAAAGCCAGCGCTTTTTACAAAAGGCCCTGCAAAATTTGAAGAAATGCTACCTCACGCCACTGGACCAATAGGATGGTCTCACAGAAGGCAGGCGAGGTAGGTGGTGTATATCCTCACCTGCCCCCCCCTGCCAGCCACGACGATGGACCACGGGGACAAAGACACCATAGGTGTAGGATACCCTGATCCGCTTCTGTTTTTAACTACATTTCCTCGTCTGGGGCACCCTAGGTACCACGGGCAGGGAAATGTGACAGTCGTTTGGGCTCGCAGCGCACAGAACACAGGTAGTGGGCCTGGGGCATTTATGTACTTTTTTCACATGTATGCAGCAAGCCGCCCATGTGCATGGGCAGCAGGCTGCATACATGTAAAAATGCAGAAATGCACCCGAGTCCGTCTCCCGTCCCCCGTCCCCCGTGCCCTGTGCATGGCAGGCCCTAAAATAATGAAATGCACCTTTTGTTTATTTAGGTCCCGCTGCCACAGGACACGGGCGGCGGGCCTAGGGGCATTTATTTACTTTTTTTTTACATGTATACAGCCACCTGCCCATGTGCGTGGGCGGCCAGCTGCATACATGTTAAAATGCAAAAGTCGAAGTGCGCAACTGGCACTGAAATAATGAAATGCCTTCATCCTGCATCCCCCCCCCCCCCACCCCCTGGGCAGGGAGGGTATGTTTTGTTTATTTAGGGCCCACAGGGCACAGGCGTGTATTTATGTGGCAGGCTGCCTGCATCTAAGAAAAGTACTGAAATGCCCCCGGGCCCGCCTCCTGTGCCCTGTTGACGGCGGGCCCTGAAATAATGATGTGCCCCCACACCATCCCCTGTCAGGGGGCATCTTGTTTATTTAGGGCTTGTCACTCCCTAGGCATGGGTGGAGGGCCCTGAGGGGCATGTATTTTTTTTTTTATGTTTAGGGCCTGCAGCCAAATGGGCAAGGGTAGCAGGGCCCTCAAGGGTATGTTTTTTTTTTTTTTTTATGTTAGGGACCGCCGCCCACTGGGCATGGTTTGTGGGGCCTTGAGGGGCATGATTTTTTTTTTTTTTAACGTTTTGGCCCGCCGCTCACTGGACATGGGTGGCGGGGCCTGATGGGCATGTATTTTTTTTTTTAAGTTTAGGGCCTTCCCCCTACTGTGCAAGAGTAGCAGGGCCCTCAGGGGCATGTTATTGTTTTTTTTTATTTAAGGGCTCACCGCCCTCTGGGCATGGCTGGTGGGGCCCTGAGGGGCATGTATTTTTTCTTTTTAATGTTTAGGGCCTGCAGCCCACTGGGCAATGGTAGCAGGACCCTCTGGGGCATGTTATTGTTTTTTTTTTATGTTCATGGCCCACCGCCCACTAAGCAAGAGTAGCAGGACCCTCTGGGCATTTTTTTTTATGTTAGGGACCCCTGCCCACTGGGAATGGGTGACGGGGCCCTGAGAGGCATATGTCTTTTTTTATGTTGGGGCCCGTCACCTACTGGACATGGGTGGCAGGCCCTGAGGGGCATGTTTTTTGTTGTTGTAATGTTTAGGGCCTGACGCCTACTGGGCATGGGTGGCGGGGCCTTGAGGGCCATGTATTTGTTTTTATTTATGTTAGGGCCCGCTGCCTACTGGGCATGGGTATGTGCGGGCCCTGAGGGGTATGTATTTTTTTTTAATGTTTAGGGCTTGCCCCCCAGTGAACAAGGGTAGCAGGGCCCTCAGGGGCATTTTATTGTTTTTTTTTATGTTAGATTCCACTGCACACTGTGCATGGTGGCAGGCCCTGAGGGGCATGTATTTGTTTTTTTTAATGCTAGGGACCACCACCCAATGGGTATGGGTGGCGGACCATGAGGGGCGTGTATTTTTTCTTTTTAATGTTTTTAATGTTTAGGGCCTGCCTTCCACTGGGCAAGGGTAGCAGGACCCTCTGGGGCATGTTATTGTTTTGTTTTTTATGTTTATGGCCCACCGCCCACTAAGCAAGATTAGCAGGGCCCTCTGGGCATTTTTTTTTTTTTTTTAAATGTTAGGGACCGCTGCCCACTGGGCATGGGTGACAGGGCCCTGAGAGGCATATATATATATATATTTTTAATGTTGGGGCCCGTTGCCTACTGGACATGGGTGGCAGGCCCTGAGGGGCATGTTTTTTCTTTGTAATGTTTAGGGCCTGACGCCTACTGGGCATGGGTGGCGCGGCCATGAGGGCCACGTATTTGTTTTTTTTTTATGTTAGGGCCAGCTGCCCACTGGGCATGGGTATGTGCGGGCCCTCAGGGGTATTGTATTTTTTGTGCAAGGGTAGCAGAGCCCTCAGGGGCATTTCATTGTTTTTTTTATGTTAGAGTCCACTGCACACTGGGCATGGGTGGCGGGCCCTGAGGGGCATGCATTTTTTTTTTAAGGCCTGCTGCCCACTGGGCTGGGGTAGCAGGACCCTGAGGGACATGTTATTGTTTTTTAAAAAATTTTTAATGTTAGGGCTCGCCGCCCACTGGGCATGGGTGGCAGGCCCTGATGGGCATGTATTTTTGTTTTTGAATGTTTAGAGCCTGCAGCCCACTGGGCGAGGGTAGCAGGGCCCTTGGGGGCATGTTTTTGTTTAATGTTAGGGCCCACTGGGCATGGGTGGCGGGGCCCTGAAGGGCTTGTATTTGTATTTTTTTATGTTAGGGCCCGCTGGACACGGGTGGTAGGGCTTTGAGGGGCATGTACATTTTTTTTTTTTTTTTAATGTTTAGGGCCTAACTCTTTTTTGTTATTTTGTAGAGTCTTGGAGGAAAGAATCTGCTGGTTCTAGAGCCATTGGGTGGTCTGGTTAGTACAATATATGCTTGCTGCTGCACAGCACAGGTACGTTTGGTTTCTGTACACTTCTGGGGATATAAATGATGCATATGCTGAAGGCCAGAACCTTGAAGTCTCCACCCAGATTTGTGACGTCCTACTTGCAATGAGTGGGAGGGCGCAGTTTGCATCATGTCTATCCCAGACAATCCTTGCAAGTGCTGAGATGGTCTTCTTTTCACAGGAGTAGCCCAACGTCAACTCATAGTTTTACTGTGGAATTCTGTGTATTCCTGTGTCTTTTAAAAATGTGTATTTATTTATGTTTAAAAAATGAATGCCCTCTTTGGAGGGTTTTAGTTACACAATTTATAACATTTGGCCAAAAGGCATCGCATAGACAGCTTTTTTTTTGTTGCTTTGCTTTGGGGCGGGGTTGCTGATTGCGATGTTTTGGGGCATGCATTATGTTCCATCCTTTTGACATCTTGAATTTGGATGCTGTTCACTTTGTGTTTTCTTTTTTTCCCCCAATCCATGGCAGTGCCAGGGGTTTGTTTTTGTCTTCTCAGTGGATTGTTCTACTTTAACTGTGCACTAGTGGTCTGTTTCCAACTGTTTCATGTTTTCCATTCCTTGGAGCCAGTGGCAAAGCTTTGCGCCTGGGTTTCAGTGTTTATTTTTGGGATGGGGGTGTGGTGTTTAAGGGTAGCGTGGTGGGGTGAGTGGCAGTGTTGTGAGGTTGAGTGACATGGAAATGGCCTAGTCTGCTCTAACTCTTCTTTGTTCTTTTGTAGAGTCTTGGCGGAAAGAATCTGCTGGTTCTAGAGCAATTGGGCAGTCTGGCAACTACAATTATACACTTACTGCTGCACAGCACAGTTAAGTCTTGGTTTCTGTACACCTTCTGGGGAGATAAATAATGCATATTCTAAAGCGCAGAACCTTGAGGTCCCCATCCAGATTTGTGACTTGCAATGGGTGGGAGGAAAGTGGGGGGCCCCACACAGCATGCATCATGTCTATCCCAGACAATCCTTACAAGTGGTGAGATGGCGCGCTTTTCACCGGAATATCCCAATTTCAACTCAGGGTTTTGCCAAGGAATTCTATGTATTCCTGTGTTTCTTATAATTTGTATTTATGTCTTTATGAATGTTTTACAAATTAATACACTCTTTATGGGTTTTGGGTACACAGGAGTTATAACGTAGCCAAAAGGCATCCCACATACAATTGTTTTTTTAATTTCTTTGGAGGAGGCGATTAGGTTTGTTGGAGCAGTTTGGAACAACTTTTGGATTTTCCTTAGCCATACCTTCAGCACTGTTGGCTGCTCTTATTCTCTTCACCCACCACCCCCCCCCCCCACACTCACACACATTTAATTGGACATTGTGGCAGAAAAATGTCAGAACATAGTAGGTCTTATGGACTTATTCCACAGTCAGACACTAGTGACAATGAAGGTATATTAGAGGACCTCCACATGAATCTCACAAACAATTCAGTCCTCACTCTGGAGTCACTGCAGCCATTCCTAGAGACTTTTGCAGGAGCTAAATTGACTCTGGCACAGCCCAGCTTGATGAAGCTTTTGAAAATTGCCTTGAAAAGGAGGGCAAGTACATGGGGAAGGCAGAACCAAGCACTGGATTCCTGAAACAAGTATGCCTTTTCAATCCTGCACGAGTCTGCACACTACCCAAGGACAAGACTGCATATTCGGCCCTCCCTGGTTTGAATGAGGTGCCTTATCAGGAGCTTCGCCGCTACTTTGAACATGTAGTCCCAGAAGCAATACAGGCATCAGTTTCCGGGGTGATTGACACTGACCTCTTTTGGCGTGGAATGGCTGACCGAATTCCAGTCCATTCACAGCTTAGAGGTGTGTAGGAGGAATGTGTAACCACTTATGCAGATTCTGAGAGGAGCAACAGCATTTACAAAATGATTTTGTAAGCCAGACCTCAGTCCCTCTCAAAACAATCAAGCCAGGCATTATTGTTTTCACATTATAATCAGCAGCACAATATCAAGCTAGATTTGGACTGCTCAAAAGAATTGCATATACACGGGCAAGAATAAAAGCTTTAGGAGACACGCATACAGGTTATCATACTGGTTATCATTCCTTTATAGGTTTATGTCATATGTGTAGACCTTCCCCAAAAACAGATTGTCTCAAATATAAATAAACATACAAATATGATCCTTGTGTTTGGTGCTTAAATAATTGCAAAATAAAGTGCAGCAAAATTCCCATATTTGTGCCGCAAAATTTGCTAATCCATGCCGCAATATCCTGGGGGGTCTGTACCGCAGCACTTTAGGGAGTCCCAAAGAGTAACTGGGGAGGATACAGCGGTTCTTATTTATCTGAATGAATTGTGTCAGTTTATCATGGAGTTTCTTGACCATGTTTGAATCCTCCAGGATCTCTAAGTTCATACGCCAGGTTTTCACATTCTCAGGGAGGAGCTGGAGATGTATTGAGATGGCTGCATGGTCCGATATAATGATTGGTTCTAAGGTGGCGAGCTGGAGGAGAGGGGAGTCAATCAGGAGGTAGTCAATTCTGGAGATGGTGTTGTGTGGGGGCAAGAAAAAGATAAAATCACCTCCAGCCTCCAGATGTCAGCAAGTTTGTGAGCCTAACACAATGCATGAAGAGCTTTATGGGATCTAGGGGTTCTGTATCTGAAAGCAGATTGTCTGTCCAAAAGGAGGTCCACTGGAAGTTTAAAGTCGCCACCAAGGATAACCTGTGCATCTGGGGGAAGAGCGCAAGTTTGGCAGAGAGGTTGACCCAAAACTTGGGATCTCCCGTAGTAGGGGTGTAAATATTCACTGCATAGATTTCTATAGTGGAGTTTTACAGTCATGTGATTAGCCATCTGCCATTGTGACCTGGTTCTGTTGAAATAATTGAGAGATACGAGGTCTTAGAGATTAATGTGAGGACCCCATTTTTTTTTAGAAGCAGTGGGGGAGCAGGCAACATCTGATACCCACTCTGCACAGAAAGAGAGAGCTTCTTTATAACCAGTTTTGGTCTGTTGTAGGAATACCAGGTATACAGAAAGTTGTCTGCTATTAATTCTTCTATTGTTAAAGGACAACACTTTGAACATGGTGGTGTTAGGATCAACCATTGGGATACAATGGGAACATAGTGTATGTGATATTATGGGAGGCCATGGTTTGTGATACGGCCAGTGATGATTCATGAAGATTACATGACACAGGGTAGGGACAAGGCAAGAGCTAATAGGTAGTATTTGGGAGTAGAGTGATGGGTCATAGGGAGAGCAATCATTCTACAATGGGGAGAAAGAGACGAGGTATAGAGTGTGGGGTAGTGGATGTCACTTAGAAAGCACAAAAATGTGAGGAAAATGGATGATTTTAGATAAAGTGTTAGGTTTGCCAGTAACAAAAAGTAATGGGATCTGATCACGTGCATCATTTCTCCCTGGACTTTCCTGGGTGTCTAGTTTTGAGAAATGCCTGGGCTTATTCGATTTTTCGAGTAGTGGCTGAACCCAGACCCAAATATCACAGCTATACTCATCGCCAAAATGGGTCAATTTACAATGCAAAAATATTGATGCCTCCAAATTGCCTTTTGGTGGCTTTCCTGTTGCAGGCGATGAGACAATTAACACAAACAGGGTGTCATTTTTAGTGGAAGAAGTGTGGAAATATAGGAGAACATTTGTTATTATCGAGTGAATTTTTTCGTATTTTCTGCTGCTAAATGGACCCAGTGTGTAAGAAAGAACACATTTTGCAACATGCCCTCTGAAACATGATAGTATGGGTAAACCCAAATTCATAGTTGTACAAATACTCACTATTCCTAAACTCAATGAGGCCTACTTGCAAACTGCATTTTGTAGTACATTTATTAATACGACTCACATACTACAAAATGCTATTCACTAACATACTTACGGAGGTCTACAGCTCCCCCTCTCTTTTCTTTTCTGTGCAGAGACCTTGACTGCGGAGATTTCCATACACATACGCCTACATTTTAGCAGGAAATGTAGGAGGGGCTTCAGAAGGAATAAGTAGGAATTAAGGGATGGTTTGGGAAGAGGTTTAGCGAGGGCTATGCACCCACCCACAAGAGTAAACTCATCTATTCTCAATCTGCTCTTCCAAAGTTACTACAACCAAAAAGGACCCAAAAACAGGTCTAAATGTACTCCAGCTCCGATGTGCAGTAAGTGTAGCACTATACGTGGTCAACCCTTGGTACTGAAATACCCTCTCATAGAAAGCAAAGGAGGCAGTGACTTAAAATAGCATCCCCAAGTAAATGTTAAAATACATTAAGTTATTTTCACTTCTTAGATAAAACACACATATATATAATTAAATGTTTTAAAAATAATATATAAGCAAAAAAAAAAAAATGAAATATTTTAATAAACTTTTTAAATTAAAAAATAAATGTAACTTCACATTTTAAAATAATTAATTTAAATAGATTCTGTATAAATATTTAGTATTATTTAATCCATTATAAATAAATATAACATTTTAGTTTAGGTTGGAATGTTTCCACCACAAACTATAATAGGAAACTGCCACTTAAAAAATACAAACAAGTGAAACTTTTTCAACAGCTCTGCTTGTTCCATAAAATGCTGAGAAGATGGTGATCTTAGAATATCAAATATTTTATTGATGCCTTTTTTTTATTTTTTAGAAAAAATACACTTTTATGCATAGCACCTTTTTCTCATTTAAAAAAAGAAAATAATAATGTCACTAGATTTTGTCTATTTTGTGTGTTCTCTCCATGGGAATCCACAAACCCTACATACCTTTAGATTCCCCCCAAAAAACAAAAGATGCAAATCTGGCCTAGATACCTTTTTTGAAAATTTTTTAAGAAGGCTTACGCAGAATGTGCCCCAAACATCAAAAACAGGGTTCTGCAGTGGAGCAGGAAAAGCATTGGCAGCTAAGGGGTAAAGTAAAGCACCTTCCGGAGCCTTGGACCACCACTCCTGTTAATAACAATCCACCACAACTAGCGGGAAATTCCAGGAGTTCAGCCAGTAGGCCCATACATAAAAACAAAAGCTCCAACCTGTTCTGCAGCAGAATTGTTTTTTTTACCCCTTCAAGGACAAATGATCTTCCAGGTGCAGGCAAAACCAATGTTCCTCTCCCTCCTCCTCTCCACTGCTGAAGACTACAGAATAAGAGTTCTTTCTATCACGGTGTAGGCTTCCTTCAGAGATCGGAGTGGATAACAAAGAACTAGTGAGTCCTTAGGATTATAAAATTTGGTTACTTTCTCTCCTTTCTAAAAGAAACAGCCACCCTTACTTCCACAGACATTCTTTCATCCCCCATTTACAGACCTTGAAAGAAGTTTCCTCCCTCCAGAGAAGAGCAGTAACCAGAGATCACCACAGAAAGTCATCATCAGTTCTGCCAAAAATAGTATCTATGAATTTGTGTGGCCCTGAAAATATTCGAAGCTTCCTTTGACCCTCCATCTAATCCTTCTAAAGATGCGAAAAGACTTAAAAAGTCACTCAAGACAGGCTGTCAGCCGCTACATCCACTGACCCACTGAGTTCTGGATAGATGATAACCTTTTAGTTGCCTTTAACGTTGTTGACTAAGCAGTTGGAAAACTGCAGAAAAATACTGCGCCCCCCTCCAACAGAGTATTTTTGGGTAGTGCCTAATTTATGGTGCTAATATCCATTAGAAGAACACATTTCTTAAGTAAGGTTCTTTTTGATGGATATGACTTCTCGTACCAGTTTATTTTAACCCTTCCATGTTTCATCCGCACACACACACACACTTTGATCTATGGTGTGACTAGTCTTCCCATCTCAATTGAATTAATTGATCTGATATCTCCTTTACATGATTCGTAGCCTACACTGAAAATAGTTCTTCTCCAACCCATGCTTTCAGGCTGCAATCTCAACTATTAGTCCCTTGTCTCTGATTGTGAGCTAGACCAGTCTAGGCCCAGTCTAATGATTGGATATTAGCAGCAATAAATGAGCTTCTCTCCATGTAATCTACCATAATCAAATGATCACAACAATTTTCTTCTTGATTTCCTCATGATCTAACCTTCATGAAATCACACATTTTTCCTACTCCCTAACAACACCAAAATTATCTTTGATGTTCATTTTGAGCTAAGTGATGCTATCTGAAAGAAATCAACCTTCACCCTTCCTTCTCAAGCCCGTGATGAGCTGTCCCTTCTCCGTGATGCCAAAGTTGAAAGATAGATAGATAGATAGATAGATAGATCTTTATTGTTTACATTTAGTTAAAACCATCACAATATACAGCAACCGCATAATGAAGAAGACATTATATAACCTGTTCACTTCATACATACCTCTGTCCTTTGAAAGCCATCGTCATCTGACCTATTGTAATAAAAGACAGTGCACCCAACTGAGGCCATACTCCAATAAAATACAAGGTGCAATGTGATACAATAACATAATTCAAACACATTCCTGACCCAGGACCGCAAAGGCCCAAGGACAATCTCACAGCAGCTAAAATGGTCTATAACAGGCCAAGCAAATACAAGCAAATAATTTATGCATTGTCATACACCAAAAGAAATTCAGCAGAACTGGAGACTGAAATACAAATATTAAGGCGCAATTAAAATAAAGTGCAGTTGAAGTGAGATATCCCTTTTAGGCGTGCTATAAGGGTCTGTTTTTTACAGTGAAGTGCCAATGATCCAGACCTAACCATATTAGAGTTAAAAGGAGCATAATGCAGTATAAAACTGACAGAGATCTTTGTAGAAGAACCAATAACAAGAATACAGATTTAAAGTTCAATCAAAGTCAAATGTAGATGCCACGAGCAATCCTTATAACTGAACTCTGATCCTCTGGATGGTTTTACAATAGTGGACAAACGTAGTAAGACAGACCCCACCAACAAAAATAGGGAAAATGCCAAGTGCAGTAAATACTAAGGGGCATCCCTACTGTGAACCCTATAACAAATTTAAACTTTGCACAAAAATAAAATGAAAGTGCAACACAATGGCAGAAGTCCAAATAATCTAAAACAGGCCCAAGCAGATTAAAATTGGAAAGTGCTAAATGGAGTGCAATCTAGTGAACATTTCTGCAGCAAAACCAATAACTGTGGTACAGATTTAAAATGTTAAAAAGTGACATTTGAATATGCTATCATGTGGGAAGTCTGTTTTGAGTTATCTCTAGCAGTCAAATGTTATAAGTGAAGAGACAAAAAAACAGAAAGAGGAGGACTGGCCAGAGTAGATCTGCAGTGGGCTACCACCGCATACAGGCCCATCGTGCCCACATCTGCTTGCCCTAAGTGGGGAACATTCAATGGAAGAATGGAGTCACGAAGTTCCACATTTCAATGGCTTTCTGAAGATGGATTCAGTAACTACAGTGCTTCTCTGAGAAATGTCACACATTTGACTGATAGCTGCACATCCACACCACTCGGACGTGAGGCTATGGCAATGTTGCAGTGTGTTACGCCAAGTTTGCAGAACAGTGGCTTCAACCAATAGCATCTTAAACTCTTTAAGGCTGGACACACACATATCACGTTGAGTCAAACTTTCTGTCTTGCGATTGTATAAACGTCATTTCTGTTCCACTGACCTAGTTAAGCGGGCAAACTCGTTGCCTTTTCGGGGAACTAAGCCACACCTCAGCCTCTAAAAATCTTTTTTAAATGGCAATTTCAAGAGGCTAGCTAGATGTGGTGCTTTCCCCCAATCTTGATACAAAGTCACATATAGATGGGCATGGACTTCGCACAAAAGATCTTGTTTATCCATAATTCCAGATTGAATCTTGGCCATTTTAACCTACAATTTCGCAGTGAGCTTTGGAGTTAGAGTTTGTTTAAAGATGCCATGGGCCTCAAGAGCTTTAATGGCTTCCATTAAATAGGCTTCCCACAAGATTTTTTTGTTTTGAACACTTTGACCTATCAATTCTTTAAGAGATCCTGAAGGGGCATCCTCCAGCTTCGTATAATATCCCAAGAACCAGGCTTTCAACATATAAGTTTGTTTATAGAGGTCAAAACCTTGTCGTATCTGTGAAGATGGCGCAGAATCAGGGATTCTAAATAGAAATTCATAACATCTTATCTGGGCTTTGTCCAGTCAGGAAGAAATATGATCTTTAAAGATCAACAAGCCCCACCTTGAACGTTGGCATACATTTAACATCAATTACTTTGCAGATGCCAGTTAGATCAGGACCTCTTATCTTAGATGCCAGTTTTTAAAGCTCATTGGCATTGACAGGGCAGATTCTTTTAAGCTGGACAAATGTGTAACATGGGAGCCACACTGGTTAAGATAAATGGCCAGGTATTTAAGGCTAGTCACTTGTACCAGATCTACATTATTCATCATATAATTAAAGTTAAATTTAGCAGTAGGTCTATTTTTCACTCACTATGCCATGATTTTAATTTTGACGTAATAGACTTCTAATTTGTTTTCTGCACAATACAGAGAGAGGGTGCCCAAAGATTGCTGCAGCCCTACCTCCGTGTGATCAAATAATAAGGTGTCATCGACATACTGGAGGCAATGAATATGAGTACCAGTGAATTTTGGAGGAAAAGCACACGCAGACACCAATGCTTTAATTATAACAGCCAGATAGAGATTGAACGACAGTGGTGCAAGATGCATCCTTGTTTTACTCCCGTCGTGGTCCAGATTTTATGGGTTGTGACTCTATTGGTAGTAATCTTTACCTTTACCCAGGTTCTAGTGTGTATGCTTCTAATGGCTCTAAATAGGTTTTCCAAGATGCCCCCATTAGATAACTTCTGCTAAAGTCTCCCCCTGTCGCTTTTATCAAAGATGGTTTTAAAATTGATAGATGTGACAAAAAGCGGGGGCTTTTTAATGTTGGCGTCTATAATCAAGGACGAGAAGATAATAAAGTTATCTTCAGTGCCATGCCCGCGCCTGATGCCTGATTGAGTAATGGGTATTGGGGCCTTGGAGTTGGACCATTCTTCTAACTCAATGTTTAAGTTTTTTGCAAAACATTTGCCTTTCATATCAAGGAGGGCAATGAGCCAAATGTTAGCTGGATTATCACATGCCCCTTCTTGTGAACCGTCATGAGTGTGCCACCTCTCCAACTATCCGACACTGCATTGCCCCATATGAAGTTTTTAAAAAGCGGGCTGAGCAAGGCTGCCCAATCATTTAGGGCAGATTTGAATATTCCTGTGGGCAAACCATTTGGGCTCAGCTCCAGACACTGTAAGGGCTAGATGTATCAAGGTTTGCATTAGCGAATACCAAATAGCGATTATTAGCGAATCGCTAACTGGGATTCGCAAAATGCGATGTAGCAACACCATTGCAATTTTGTTTTACGATTTCTTAAAATTCACATTTGCAAATAGTGAGTACCAAATTGCGATTTCAAAAAATAGCGAATCAGTACTTGGAAATTGATAATTGAGATTATTGTACTCTGGGGCTGCTTGGTGACATCACAACCAGGAAATGAGTCAGTGCATGCTGTTTCCAGAAGCCTGAGCCACAGGAGCAGGTAAAGGGACCCAGCACAGCACCAGGGAGGCACTCAGGAGAGTCAGCCAGGACCAGAAAATACTTTGGCCACTGATGGGAATGGGAAGGACAAAGGAGAGAGGAACCACAAACTGAAATTCAGTTAGCAGTAATTGGAGGTGCTCACAGAAGAGGTGGTCAAGAACCATGAACAGTTATTTGGAAAAAACTGACTACAGGTCCCAGAAAGTGAGAAGAGAAAAATGTGGACTGACATCCAGACCAAAATATGCACGGTGGGTGTTGTGCAGCGTTCCATCGAGGAGATATGCAAGCACTGGTACGACTTGCGTTCACGTGTCAAAGAAAGGGTAGCAAACAGGCTGAAGGAGGCAAGGAGCACTGGAGGAGGACCACCCACCCAGACACCATCCACCCCCATGGAAGATATGGTGGAGTCAACACTGCTGCCTGTAGCTGTTAGTGATGTCACTGACATTGACACCTCAGGCACACCCGGCACCAGCAAAGATAAGGGCAGTGATGATTTGAATCACCATATGTGATTGTACAA
Organism: Pleurodeles waltl; assembly: GCF_031143425.1. NCBI lineage: Eukaryota > Metazoa > Chordata > Amphibia > Caudata > Salamandridae > Pleurodeles > Pleurodeles waltl. The sequence goes on along the minus strand of NC_090445.1, from coordinate 118,019,623 downwards.
ATGCCCCTTAGAAAATTGCAATGGCACTATGCACAGTAATAAGTAGCCCATGCTACATATTACATACAACACAACAATGCGTTTTGGGAGTAGTAGTCCATACTCCTAAAGTGCATCCACTACATAAAAAACAAACAGATAAATAACACAACAGACACATAGAGATACTATGCCAGGGTAAATGTTTATCATTTAAGTAACTGTGAGAGTACATAGCAGAAAGTGGAAATGGGGGAAATGACGAAAGTCAGCCACAGTCCGATTCAAACACCAGTGAGTCCATCATACATGCACCAACTAGACGCAGGGCAAGAGTGCTACCCCTCCCTGAGTTTTACCCTGGACATAAGAATTGCCAGAAGACGTACCAACACCACCTTCAGAGGTTAGAAGCTATGACAGACAGCAGGCCCTGTCCCAGCGTCAGTCCACTCCCCTCAGGAGGCGTTGCGAAGAAGGCAGACAGTGCACAGAGGAAGGTGAGGGCCCATCACTGTTTGGTGGCCTTGACGCATCCATGCAGCGCCTGCAATGTAAACACATGAGTTCAATACACAGGCAGTTCGGGTCTATCGATGACAACATGGGATCAATACACAGGCAGTTGGAGTCTCTCAATAACAACATGTGCAAGTTGCATGAGGGACAGCAAGCTGCAGCAGAACACGTAAGGGAGATGACAAATGCCATTAGGGAACTCTGCACTGTAATGCAGCAGGAGCATGTCACCCACTGTAGGTGCCATCACCAACTGATGGGCAGGTTTGATGGGTTCAGAGGATCTGTCAATCGGTTCACTACCACAACTGCTTTGGTGTCACAATGAGCTGTGGGCATGCAAGTGGAGATGGCACATTGTAGTCTGGACGTTACATGAGGATTAGTGCAAATCACCAATGTATGGGAGACAATGCAGACAGCCCAGAGTGCTACAAACAGCGAACTGGGTGGTGGCGATAGTGAGGAACTCTCTAGCCTCAGCAGTGTCACAGCCCTGTGATGGATCCTAGGCGTCGCAGCTCCAGACACAGTAGTGTCTTTGAACCCACAACAAGAGGTGCCACTGAGACCACTGAGCATTCAAGTGGAGTGCATAGATGTAAAAAGTAATGTGGAGAAGTACAGGGGACTTGAATATTATGTAGCAATGCAGTGATAATATGATGTTAATAGTGTCACATTGTAACTGGGACCTGATTGTGTACACTGTATACTTATGTCCTATTCACACACGTTACCTGAAGTCAAGGCAATAAATGTACTACCTACAGCAATAAATGAAAGTAGATGTGGTGTTGTCATTACTTACATCAGAAATAGTTGCACGTGATCTAAGCACGTCTTTGTCTGCCCTCTGCTGCACTGGTTCTGTCTGCTGGATGAAGGGGTGGCAAGGGATCGTCATCCTCATCGGAGTCAGCCTCTGTGGGTTTCACTGATATGCCTATCATCGTTGTGATGTTGTGCAACATAGCACATGCAGCCACGATTTTGCAGGTGTTTTCTGGGCTGTATTGCAGTGCACCACCACTCTTGTGCAGGCATCTGAAACGACTCTTCAGCAGGCCGAAGGTCCTCTCTATCGTGCTTCGTGTCATCCTGTGTGCTGCATTGTACCTCCTTTCACTTGGCGTGGCAGAATTGAGATAGGGTGTGATGATGAAGGACCGCACTGCATATGAGCTGTCTCCTAGAATGACAGGAGACTAAAAGGAGTTATTGTTATCAGTGACATCACATAGAGGTTATGTGACATTGTTAACTGTTACATTACCAAGTAGGTATCCTTCTCCAAACTCCCCAGCATGACGTCTTGTGTGTATTGCACTGTGCTTAAAGATGTAGGAATCATATGTGCTACCTGGGTATCTTGCCACAAGATCCGATATTACGTTGGAGGCATTGCATATGACTTATATGTTCATGGAATGTGTACTCTTTCTGTTCCAATAAACATTCTCTGTGGCAGATGATGGACAGATAGCTACATGCGTCCATCAATGCAGCCAATGACCTGTGGAAATCAGGCTTCCTGGTAGAAATCAAATTTTGTTTTCTGTAAATCCTGTGGGGTGTTGGGGAATTTTATATGCAGATGGATTTTGGTTAGCATGGCATTTAGGAGTGCATTAAATGAGAGTGAAAGCGCACTTTGAGAGACACCTCCAGCTGCTGCTATGACCCTTGATACCTTCCTGAGGCTGAGATGCAGGGAGCATAATACCTGCACATGAGGGCATTGGTTCTGTGTGTGTTTCGCTGCAGTAGGGGTTGTAAATCAGCTATCAAGTCAAGTATTATAGCTGAGTTTAACCTGTACTTATCATAAATCTCCTCCTCTGTCTGTTCAAATAAGGTATTGCGCACTCTAAAAATGCGATCCTGTCTCCTCCTCCCTCTCCTCAAATCTGCCAGGATCCTCATCCTCCTCGCCGTGACGTAGAGTGTGGCCATTGTGGAAAAGGGCTGATACATTCCGGGCCTCTTTATATAGGTTGCACATGTTTATCACCTGATTTCAATTTGTGGTAAATTGCACATGCAAAAACCCATTTTGCGATTAAACGCAATTTGCAAATGCTTGATACATTAAATTACGATTCAGTAATTGCAAATTACAGTGTGCGATTTGCATTACCTATTCACAATTTTAAGGAATCGCTATGTTACCGATTTCTTAAATTTGCACTGCGAATGCCTTTCATACATCCTGAAAGGCGATTTTACATTCGCAAAAGGTGGATTTTACTGATTCGCACCGTTTGCAAATGCAAAATCCTTTGATACATCTAGCCCTAAATGAGGCCAATACATATGTAATGATGTCCTGAGAAGACACTAGTTCACCCCAATATCACAGATCTTCAGTACGATGATCACCTCTATCTTGTGATGGCACGTCCAAGTCACTGCCTTTCTCAAAGGTGCTGTAAAGCTTAGAAATGTAGTCCATCCATTTCGCAGCTGAAACAGCAGGCAGCCCTTTCAAGGTGTTTTTGCTCTATCTTTGCTTAAAAAGATTCCAAAATAATACAGGATTTTTTGTTTTAAAGGCCTCATATAGTTCAATCCATGCCATTTCTTCCTTGTGCTATGTGATTTCCCAGGCTTTATATCTATAAGCCTTCTTTGCCTTCCAGATTTCAACTGCTCGTAGGGCAATACAGCTGCGTTTCTGTGCTGATCTCCTCAGTTGATTAAGTTCTCGCTTGAGAGATCTCAACACTGGATTACAAGGTCCCACATGTATCTATGGGCTTCCTGCCTTTTTGACATTAATGAATCTGTCAATAAGCTTTTTAAGTATATTCGGCCAATTCACAGGCGATAGAGAAGGTTTCCTGGCTTCATACTGTAGGAGTTCGCTCAGCTCCTCCACGGCAGCAGGCAAGGGATTTGTTATCCGTTTTTTTCTTAGCTGCCTGCTAGTGTCCTCTTCTGTAGCAATTACTTGAAGTTGTAGGAGTCTTGGAACACCCCTGTGGAGAGTACAGGTTAGCCTTGCATGATCACCCATTTAATGTGGAGACCTTGGAAGTTGCTCACCCATGCTAGGTGCTGAATAGAAATCCATATATAATCTTTTAAAGGGGCACAGAAACTCATCATATAGGAGCAGGTGGCAGGTTGGTCCTGAGCCCCTCTTCTATTTAGGATTCTAAGATCTAAGGCGTTCAAAGAAGAGGGAAATTTTCAGGCCAGCCTTATCCCTGAGGGTCCCTGAATGATCTCCGGGATACCCCACACATTGTCCTCCTCTTATTGCCAAAGAGGAGGTTCTGATGTTTCCAGCAGGAACATATTAAAGTCGCCATCCAGAACCCACATTTCTGCCAGATACTGTTGTTTTAAACTTGTGATTAATTTTAAAATTACTCCAGAAACTATTTTCTTTATGGGATGTTTGGGATTTATATAGATGTTTCCAATAGTGAGAGCTGGCAACTCTTTTCTGTTACATGGGGATGTTGCTTGTGATTTCCAGCTCCAAGGCTTTATGTACCAGTATAGAAAGTTCCCCCAGTGGATGTCCCCCTTTAGTCGACGGGTCAGCAACAGGTAAGATTTCCTTTTGATCCTGCCACATCATGGAAGACAACTGCCAGGTTCTCTGGAGGCAAATTGTCCTTTTTACAGATTTCTTCTATTGCGTCAGTATCATTCAGGAGGGAACTTAAATCACGAATATTCCAAGAGCACATTTGTAAATCACAATTCTTTTTTTGTGTACTTATGCAATTGAAATCATTGTTTCCTGGCATCACTCTTCACCTTCAACGGGAACTCCCCATCAGCCAGCACAGTCTTTTATTATCTGTTTGTTCCATTGAAATTCTGATTGGCTCTACTGAAAACGAGGGTTTTCTGGTCCCTCTTACTGGTGATAGCACTGAAGTTTTTTTGCCAGCAGCCAGCGGTATTTTGGTTTACACAGTTTGCTTACAGTAATTCCCCTTTCAGCAGAATGTTGGAATGAGACTCCACTTGCTTGGCTATCTCCTGACTCAGGGTTGTACCTTTGTGGTCTCATTAGGGCTGTCATTGTTGCCAGGTATATACATAATATAGGTCAGATCTTTAGATTTTAAGGACCCCAGCTCAGGTAGCACCCCAGTAATTGAAGTGGATTACTCCTACTTAAGAGTTCTTCCTGACTGCGTGAGGTGTGGTCAGTAGAGCTTCCTGCTGGTCATGCACTGTTTCGGGAAGGACTGTTGAATGTCTACAAGAGGGATTTGAGGCCTGGGCATCAATCCCAAGGGTTTTCAGGCAGCGCAGCAGTTGTTGCATGCAAAGGTATGTGCAGGTACGGAGTGGGATTCTGAGGAACTGTGTCTAACCTATCCGACCACCCCGGGGCTGGGCCATTTTCCATCCCATTAAGAAGATTCACAGAGTTTGTAATCCTTGGATATGGCTGGATAACCGTTGCCGGAGAGGCGTTTGCCACAGGATCCGTTGTTGCGGGTTTTGCTCCCCACTACTAAAATGGCAGGGGCATATTGACGCTCCCCTGAATACTTTGTCGAATAAGAATCCCCTCAGCTTGTAAACGTAGCACTGAGGGTATATTCTTAATATTAGGGTCCGCTTTTGTAACTGGTTCCGTTGGCAAGCTAGAATGACCTGAGTTTGGGCCCCAGTGGTCATGATTTCTTTAGTGATTTTGCCAGTGATTTCTGTCGTACTAAAAGAACTAACACAAGAAGAAGTTCGAGAGACTTCCACAGGTGGTTGTAAATCACTGGGATCAATGCTGCTCTTACCTGAGCCCTAGGTCAAAGTATTCATAACCATGTGCCCGCCTCCTTTCAGGTCAGGTTCGCTGATCCCTTTTACCTTTCTCTGGCCAATTCTGTAGCCTCTGTGGATTGTTTTTCCTCCTCTGTACGAAGTAGACATCACCAGGACCCTTGGTGTGATTAAAATCTGTGTTGCCTCTCATCCCCCCCCCACTCCCAGTTCACCTCAGGAAAGTTCCAACTATTGTGGCGACCATCATGGGGTCTAGAATACTGGTGTCCTCTTTCCCTCCTCCCCATTCTGGCTAAAATAGTAATTTGTGAATACTCCAGTCTCCGTCTCTCTGCAGGAGACTGACACATTGGATCCAGCCAAATCAGTTTTTCACCCTGGCCTGTTGCTCCGCTAGACAAGGAGCAACAGACCAGGGATGAACGGGTGGATGGTTTTGGTATCATGATCCTGCTATATCATGGTGTCGTGGTTTTGTTCCTGCTATATTTCTCTGCGGCCTTAGCTTAATAATAAGCATACTAAAATGTTTATTGAAGTTTAAAAACAAATGCATGAAATAGTGTTAATTGCAATTAAGAATGCAGATTGTTAAACTAATAAAAAAAAAAAAAGTTTATTCACATGGCTGACAGAAGACGACCGACCACGGAATTCGGCACCAGAATTTATTTTTTCACTGCAGCTCTCAAGTGGGAAGAGGGATTCAGGCATTTACTGCATAACACATCTAACACCACACGCTAATAGTTAGGCCCCAGTTGGTAAAGAGTGTGCAATCTGCAGGCTGAATTCGACCTCTGACCTAGGAGGAGAGGGGGGGCGCTGCAGAACACCTTGCAGTGGGGCCGACAGAAGGGCGAATTCCGCTTTATCAGAGTTCAGTTTTAACAAGTTTGCCGACATCCATCCTAGGTCAAAAAAGTTCATGATTTTAAAATACTCTTCAACAAATCCCTTTCTTTTACTCCCACAATTAACAACGTTGCCAACACTTCCTGCAACGTTTAAAAGTGATAAATCTACCTTTATTCCAAAGTCCACAGAATGGTGTTTCAGCCACTTATTGTAGCACACTTGGACTATGGGAGTGCTTTATTTCTGATGGATTTTTCTACCCACAGATTCCTCACCTTTCAAATATTCCCTGACTGGATCCAGAAACTTCCAAGCAGCACTCTTGAGCGGCAGTACATGATGATGTGGTTCTGCTCCAAACGTGGCGCGTGGAGCCACGTATAGTTTCCACCCATGCGCTCTGACGTCAGTTCCTTTCTTTAAGTGCCTTCAGATGCCAATCCAGAGGTTCTCTTTGTCTTTTCAAGACTTTGCGTGAAACGTTTCGCAACATGTTTTCCAGTTTACAAGGGAAAATGTCACCCCCTAACACCGCAGGGTTCAAGGGAAGAGATGTCTGTGACAGACCCTCATGAGGTATGTTTATGGTGCCTCGGGGTGAGAGCATGATTCCAGGGTCTGTGGTGACTGCACCCAGATGGATCTGAAGGACATATGGGACCTGAAGGCGAAGCTTTATGTCACCAAACAGAAGACTCCACTCGGCGACCAGTCTCAGTTCAAAGGAAGGTCCTGTTCCCTCTCCTGAAGTCGTTCCGCAGCAGATCTTCATTGTGGTTGAAGTATTCAGTTAAGTCCAAAAAGAAGCATATGGAAGCTAAGTGTTAATCAGCCCCTTCCTGCCACCTTCAAACTCCAGGAATGGTGAGTGGGCTTCAAATCACCACTCAGTCTCGCTCCCAATCTCCTTCTGAGTTGATCCCAAGTCTAGTCCTGATGTACTGGGAATTTTTGGGTCAGTTGGTGATGGCGTAGCAAGGCAGATGACTTTAAGGAGGCCAGGCTATGCATTTCTGGCACCACGTCGGGCCCCAGGGACTCGCAGGGACCTCCAATCATGCTTCTGCTTGTGGGTCTGCTGTCTGTGGCTCTCGAACCTTCTTTGGGTTCAGCACCAATTCGGTGACAACTTCAGTTCTGCCACCACCTACTGCGGGGATTACGTTTGCATGGACACCGGTGCCGAAGCCACCAACACCAGAGGAAGATTTGCAACCCATTCTGCTTTGTGACTCTGAACAATTCACTTCGACCGAGGCCGTACCCTGATATCACCAGAGCGCAGCCAGCTGGCAGCCCTTCAGATTCTTTGAACAATCTGTTCTGCGCTGATTCAGACAATGCCAATTTTGATGAATGGGAAGATTTTGTTCCCAATATTATGAGGAAGCTTTATATGAGGAACTACATGATGCCAGTGGCCTGGATGAAAGTGCCTCCTTTGCTGCTGTCATGTAAAGCGCAGCAGAGTACCATTGAGTTGGGTAGCAATAAACATCTGTTATTCAGCGCCAAGATATGCTTCTGGGTGAACGTGCGCTTTACAAATACACGTTATGTTAAGTTATGTTAAGTATTCAAGCTACAACTCCCCACTATAGAGAGGAATTCCAATGTTTTAACAGACATGCTGCAGCCTGGTCAAACAAGTGCAGAACCTCTATTGCCGTTTAATGAAGCCTCAATGGATACCATCTTGGGCACTTGGGTGAAATCATGTTCAGGACCACCAGTTAATAGGCAAGTCACTTGGCACCAGCACACAACACCAGGTGACCCTGCTTTTCCTACACAATATCGTATGTCAGACAGTTTGATGGTGCAGGCGTCCTCCAGTAAGACGAATTTCAACTCGTTCTCCATCACCCCATTTGATCAGGAGTATAAACAAATAGAGATATTTGGCAAGTGCAACTTTTCCTCCACAATCCTAGCTGTCTGATCAGCTGCCTTCTAGACTGCTATTTCTATTCCTCATGGACACAGTGGCCCAAGTATTACTCGCAGTTCTGGACAACCTCTAGGCATCCCTGAACCAAGCTATCCTGGATGGCCACTATGCAGGAAAATTTGTGATCCGCTCTGGCTTGGACATGACCGACTGCTTAGGTCAGGCTATTGCAACGAGTGCAACAATGAAGTCTACATGCCTCTCCAGGTATCTTCAAGCATCCGTAATGGATATTTCATTTGATGGCTCTCACCTTTTTAGTGAGAAAGCAGACTCAGCCTTGGAACATTTTAAAGACAGTGGGGCCACAGCACATTCCTTTAGCCTCTCTATCCCATCCAGACAGTTTAAATCAACAACTTTGTTCCTTTTGAGGCTACAGTAGAGGTTTCGAATACCACCATCGGCAGACCCTACCACCAGCCCATGAGGTCTCCCAGCCCTTTTATCGCTAAGACCAAGACCATGGCTTACAAAGGAAATGGGTAAGTCATCAGGGACAATGGGCAGCTCAGTTCCCCAACACTCCCGCTACTGCAGGAGCAAACCCTTATTAGTACGTCCTTCACTGCACACAGCCACCCAGCTGGGTGCAAATTCTGGCATTTCCTCTAAGGGTGGAAAGATATTACGTCAGACAAGTAGATCCTCCAAATTGTCAATTGGATTTACACCCTCCAGTTTCTTTCTATACCACCATCAGGACTGCTGTCAGAAGACCACATCTGTCTTACTTAAGAAAATGCAGCCCATTAGGGTTCCAGCCTTGGATGTAGGAATTGGGAATGACTCCAGCTATTGCCTTGTGCCAAAAAAGAATGGAGGCTGTTGTTCTATTTTAGTTCTTCACCCTCTCAACATCTTCTTGCTGAAGGATACATTCAAGATGTTCATGTTACCCTAGGTTCTGTCTGCCCTGCGCTCTGACGACTGGATGGTGGTGTTGGACCTGCAGGAAGCTTATTCTATATTTTTGTCCTGCAGGCCTATAAGTATGACCTGAGGTTCACAGTGGGCCAGGAGCATTTCAGTTTATGGTGCTCCATTTCAGCTTCACCAGTGCCCCTCAAGTGTTCACGCAAGTAATTGCAGTAGTTGCAGCAAACCTTTGGAGATTGAGGGCACCAGTCTTCCCCTATGTCGGTGACTGGCTGTTAAAGGTGGGCTCACTCGTCAACCACCTCCAGACAACAGTGCACCTCCTCACATCATCGGGTTTCACTATCAACATGCTGAAGTCACACCTGACTCCTTCGCAGATGCTCCTGTTCATCAGATCCATCTGGATATAGTATGCTTTTTTGGCTTTCTGCCAAAGCAGGAGAGTCCAGGATATTCAGGCTATGAAATCAATATTTCAGCCTCTGTCCTGGATCATAGAGCAGATGATTCTGAAGCTGCTGGGATTGCTGACCTCCTGAATTCTACCCGTGAATTGTGCCAAATGGCATATATGGGCTCTGCAGTGGAATCTACAGTCCCAGTGGGCACAGCGCAAGGGGATCTGTCCAGATTTCAAAGATCTGCAGTGGTGGCTGCGAGAACGCAATTGGGTCAGTGGTAGAGCTCTTTCTTTACCCGACCAAGATTTGACAGTGGTCATGAATGCATCACTTCTGGGTTGGGGAGATTGAGCAGTGGCAGTTGACCTCATTTGACTTTCCTTCTGAATTTGTCTATGTCATGTTTGCAGCAAGGCATCCCTCTACAAAATCTGTGTATGCCAGTCGTTGTAGCAAAGTCGTACTTAGGTCCTCCATCATCCAGGTTGACAGGCTTCAGGCCAAATTGTCTGATGTTTTATTGTTTGATTTGTCCCTAGCCCAGCAAGGACTTGCTTTGGGCACTCCTAAAGGCTACTTGTCAGCTCTAAATAATTTTTATGGTTGCGAGACCGGCCTTTTTATTTATGTAACCTACTGTGATGAGATTGTTTAACTGTTTGCAACACTTGTTTCTGCCAACACCTTTTGTGATACCGCAATGACACAGTTTTCCATTAAGTGATCTGGCAATGAAAACAGCCTCTGTCATCTTCATCACATTGGGTATGCTTGTGAACATTCCGAAGGCTCCTTCTGTAAACCCATCTTTTACAACAGTTTTGCCAGATAAGTTGGTGAGGACCTGAGCTTCCTTTCTGCCAAAAGTAGTCACTGCATTTCATGTCGGGCAGGCTATCGCCCTCCTGGCATTCTTTAATCCACCTCACCCTCTAAGGAGTACGTGAGACTCCATTGTTTGGACATTAAAAGAGCACTAAGCTTTTATATAGATCGCACCAAAGGACATCAGGTCGATGATCAGCCCTTTGTAGAGTTCTCCGCAGCGAAGAAGGGCAAGTCAGTGCAGCTACTGACCATCTCCTGATGGATTCTTCTCTGCATCAAGATCTGCTACGTACTGGTTAAGACGTACCCCAGCTGTAAGCCAGAAGGCTTACAGACTCATTCTACAAGAGCCAAAGCTGCTATCACTGCGTGGATACAGAGTGCCTGTTCTGGACACTTGTCAAGCGGATACATGGGCATCGGTTCATACGTTCACTACTGTCTTCACAGTCAGGTCTCTTGAGATGTGCATTTTGCCCACTTGGTCCTACAGGACTTTTTGGTCTAAGCAAGTACACAGACCAACGACCTTGGGGATGTACTGCTTTGGTATATATTTCCCCAGTCATCCTCGACCGTGTAGCAGACAGATGCCTTCATGGATGAAATGCTGCAGCTTTTATGGATGCTATTAGGCCCCTGGAGTGTCATTTGGCATCCTGGATCCTCTGAGCACCCCAGTTGGCCTTCCACCAGTGGGTCCTGCTTTGGTGTCAACTGACGCCCCTAGGCATCTTCCTAGCCCCTCACCTGTGACAAGCTGGGCTTCCACCCATGCCAAAGAACTCTAGTGCTGGCCAGGGCCCCAAGGTGACATTTCCAGATCTGACCCCAATAACGATATTGGATCTGGAGATCAATTCAGCTAAATCGCTACTGGTGTTTCATTATGAGATTACTAAGGCACAGCAGTGCTATTTGAACACTCACTGGCAGTGCTTCTGGCTCTCTGGCAGTATCTTCTATACCTTTAGGTTATTTTCAGCTTATATCCCATAAAAGAGCAGATCTTTCTACCCATCAGAAAAGATAAAGAGAACCATACATTTTGATGCCCCCGCACTACTCTGAAGATTGACTGTGTTTAGACCTCCAAAATGCTAATCATCTTGATACATCAGCAGAGACTAAATTGGATTCTCCATTTGGGCTTCCCACTGAGGAAACCACCCCTTTTGCTGCTGTAGTACGAGGGGAGCAGAGGTGTTGGGACTGCAGTTGTCAACTGTGGAAACTAAGGCTAATCTTACTGACATTTTGCAGTTCAGTCCTTCAATTTCAAAAACTATGCTACCTTTTAATGCAGCCCTAACAGAAAGATTGTGGCATGGTAGAAGGTTTGTTTGGCAACTCCAGTGAGTCACCCTATCACTATGTGCCACAGGCCAGCTCTTGGTGACCCATCCTTCTTGACTCAGCATCCACCTCCAGAAAGTTTTCAGGTGCAAGCTTCAGCAGCAAAGTGAAACTGAATCCCTTCCCTATACCCTGCCTAATAGAGAACCACGGCAAAAACAACAACACGATGGATACCCTCGAGGGCGATAGTGTGCTTTACAAATACAGATAACATGAATGGCATGCTTGAAGTAATTTCTGCCACTGGCAATCACGCATGGTGCATTCCAGTCCATTGTTTTAAGCCCACCATGCCACTCTAGACAAAGGCCTGCCTTATGCAAATCAGGACCAGCCCTGTTCCTCATTGGAACAGTCTGCAGACCCCCTCCAGAAGGGACAATAGGCCTCTCCAGACCAGTTTTGCCTTACATGGGGCTTGTCAGTAGGGGCTAACTTGACACTTATGGCACAGTGAGCATGCCACCCATGTCTGGCCATACCTGTCACAATTAGGGTGTTAACTATAACAAGAACAAGATGATGGAAGGAATGCTTGACTTAAGCTCAGCCACTTCCAATCCCTTGGGCTGCATTCCAGTTACAGCCAATGGGGGAAGGCAACGGGTTATAAACTTGTTACATCTTGGGGCTCAAATAGGCTGATAGGCTCAGATCCTAAACATCTTCCTCCAGAGGGACAAATTCAAGATGCAGACTTTGGCAATGGTCCCATCCATCCGCAATTTTGTTGGTTGAATGATATCCTTGGACCTGTAGGAGGTGTACTTTCATGTACCCTTTCTTTAGTCCCACAAGTAGTTCCTCCGCTTCGTGGTAGGAAATGAACACTTTCAAGTCACTGTCATGCTCATCTGCATCACCTCAGTCACCAGGGTGTTTAGGAAGGTGATTGCGGTGGTCAGGAATTCACATTTGCATTTCTGTATTTCAATGAGTGGCTTTTAAAGGCAAGTTCAGCACAGTGAGTCACAGATCCTTCAGCACAGTGAGTCACAGATCATGTTTTTCATAGGGTTCTACATCAAGAAGCTGAAAGCCCTTCTTTGGCCACTGCAATGGATTCTCCTTATAGAGGGCATTTTGGACTCAGTATTTTTCAAAGCTTTCTGCCCCTCTAGCAAGTCAAGGACGTTCAGAATATAATCCAGATGTTTTGTGCTCAGTTCTGTCTGTTGTGAAGCTTCTTGGTGTCCTGGTCTTGTGTACTTTGCGGGAGCCTCTTGCCAGTTGGCTTATGCAGGCTCTGTGGTGCAACTTTAGTCTTCAATGGACTCATCATTGGGAGTGCCTGTCGGACAACATCCGTGTGCCAGACGAGGAGGCTCAGGACTTTCAATAGAGCATGATGGATTCTAACCAGACTTTTGGCAGGCCTTCTCCCTATTCCATCCAAAGCTCACGGTTTTGACAGATGTGGGGGCTCTGGGATGTCCACCTGGACAAGGTGGATATCAGAGGCCTCAGGCCTCGGCTGGAACAGCGGCACATCATTCATCTGGAGCTGCATGCCATCTGGTTGGCTCCCAAGACCTTTCTGCCTTCCATCAAGGCCAGTCCTGTGCAAATCCTGATGGATAACATTACTGCCCTGTTGTACTGCAGCAAACGGGGTAGTGTGGAGTCACATGCTGTGCCAGAAAGTGATGAAACTGGAGTGGTTGCTGGGCTTGCAGGGAATTTCCTTGATTTCAGCCATTCTGCAGGGTAGTGAAAGCCAGAATGGACGAGCCCAGCAGGTGCTATCTAGTCAACCATGAGTGCTGTCTGCACCCAGAGGTGGCTGAAGACATATTCTCTCCATGGGGCGTGCCTTGGGTCTTTTTGTCACCTCTGAGAATGTGCATTGTCTAGATGTTTGCACACTGTACTTTCCTTGTTAAATATTCCCTGGGATACTGAGAGCCCCCCCGTGCCACGGCTTCCCTAGAAGGTCAAGGGGCACCAGGCTTAGCTCATCCTGATAGCTTCAGACTGGGCCAAGAGAGTTTGGTTCTCTGACCTGCTGAGTTTGTGTATAGTTCCTCTAACTATGTATGGCTCTGGAGTTACAGTGGAGGACATCTGACGAGCGGCTACATGGGCAGCTGTCCACAACTTCACCAGGCATTGCAGCCTTAACCCTCAAGTCTACAGGGAAGGGCCATTATCCTAGCTCGCTTCTGCAGGATTTCTGAGTGAAGTCCTCTTCAGACTCACCACTTCAAGGAGGTACTTCCTTTGTAACCGTTCAAAAGTTGATGAATCTGCAATTTGAAGTATCCATCAGAACAACATATTACCTTTGATTAAGCTCTTTCGGTCGACACGCTACCTGATTGCAAATTCCTTACAGACCCACCTTCCTCCCCGATCTCTGGAGTGCCCTTCTAGATGTTAATGAGGTTCAAAACCTGGACTGAAAGAAGTGTGCACTCTTCTCAATCTGTTACTTATGCTCTGTGTCTAAGAGAGCGAAATGTCTGGTTGTAAACCGATATCAGTACACGGGTTTGGCGCCTACATACAGTGCTAAACCGTTGTTTGCACAATTCCACGCAGGGCCGGCTTTAGGACTGGTGGCATCCTATGCGACAGTTTGTTGTGGCACCCCCCCCCCCCACCCCATGACCTCCTCCTCGGTTTCACTCACTACCATTCGGCAAATGTGCCCCTCATCTCTCCATCACTCCCCTTTCACATACATTCATGTGTTTTAATGCACTTGTGAAAGCTGGCTTTACAAATCCACTCAGATAGCCACTTAAAATATAGGGGCATATTTAAGAGTCCCTTGTGCCTTTCTAACGCCACATTTTTTTAATGCCAATGTGGCGTTACAAGGCCAAAAACATTCTGCCATATTTCCAAAGTGGCACAATGGGTACATCGCGCCACTTTGTATCCCTTTGCGCTACATTATGCTTGCGCCAAGCATAATGTATGAAAAGGTGGCATTCCCCCGTTTAGGGGGAGGGGCAAAAAATGGCAAAAAGAAATCGGACGGATTTCTTTGCAACGTTTTTTTCCGGCACTTTTAACACCTGCTCAGAGCAGGCATTAAAAGGAGGCTTCCATTGGGTACAATAGGACTCTGGGTGCTTTGCAGGATTAGCGTCAACATTTTTATGCTAATCCTGCAAAGAGCCGAACTAGCATAAAAAATTCTAATGCTAGTCCCCTAACTACCACCATGTGCACCATATTTTAAATATGATGCACATATGGTGGCGTTAGGGGGGGTGCTAAGGGGCACAAGAAAAGTGGCACAACCCCGTGTGCAGCACCACTTTTTTCAAGTATGTCCCATAGGGCAGTGTTAAATTTGTAAATAAAAAGGTGCCGGTGCCCAAAGCCCTCCTCTTAAACACGTGGCTGCTGCAATTAAATGTGTGAACACGGAATACAGAGGCAGCGCAATCCTGAAGCCATCTTGGGCCTCTTCAATCCATTTACAGGCGCTCCCCGCCCCTTCAGCTTACTATTGGGTATTTCTGCTTCTTTCCCATTGTGACGCTTTTTCGTTTTTCTCTTCCTCCGTATTTCCCATATGTGTCTTTTCCTCACAGTAAATGCTTGAGGCAGAAAAATAAGCGCCGGCCCTCAAAAATAAGTGCTGGGGCTTCGCACCAGAAACAAGAAGCACAAATTAAGCACTGCCATCGGGGCATATTTAAGAGCCTCTAGTGCCATTCTAACGCACCTTAGTGTCATTTATTTTTACACTAATGTGCCATTAGAAGGCCAAAAACGCTGCGCCATATTTACAAAGAGGAGCAATGCATGCATTGCACCACTTTGTAACCCTTTGTGGTACATTATGCCTGTGCCAGGCATAAGGGATGTAAAGGGGGCTTACCCCCCGCTAGGGGAGCCCAAAAATTTCGCAAAGAAATCTGACAGATTTCTTTGTGTCATTTTTTTCCGGCACTTTTAACACCTGCTCAGAGCAGGCATTAAAAGGAGACTTCCATTGGTTACAATGGGCATCTGGGTGCTTTGCAGGATTAGCATCAACATTTTTATGCTAAGCCTGCAAAGCGCCGGACTAGCATAAAAAATTCTAATGCTAGTCCCCTAACTACCACCATGTGCACCATATTTTAAATATGATGTACATATGATGGCGTTAGGGGGGGGTGCTAACGGGCACAAGAAAAGTGGCACAGCCCTGTGTGCAGCGCCACTTTTTTCATGTATGCCCCATAGGGCAGTGCTAAATTTGTAAATAAAAAGGTGCCGGTGCCCAAAGCCCTCCTCTTAAACATGTGGCTGCTGCAATTAAATGTGTGAACACGGAATACAGAGGCAGCGCAATCCTGAAGCCATCTTGGGCCTCTTCAATCCATTAACAGGCGCTCCCTGCCCCTTCAGCTTACTCTTGGGTATTTCTGCTTCTTTCCCATTGTGACGCTTTTTCGTTTTTCTCTTCCTCCGTCTTTCCCATATGTGTCTTTTTCACACAGTAAATGCCAGAGGCAGAAAAATAAGTGCCGGCCCTCAAAACTAAGTGCCAGGGCTCTGCACCAGAAACAAGAAGCACAAATTAAGCACTGCCATCTGGGCATATTTAAGAGCCTCTAGTGCCATTCTAACACCACATTAGTGTCATTTGTTTTACACTAATGTGGCATTAGAAGGTCAAAAACTCTGCGCCATTTTTACAAAGAGGAGCAATGCATGCATTGCACCACTTTGTAACCCTTTGTGGTACATTATGCCTGTGCCAGGCATAATGTATGTAAAGGGGGCATACCCCCCGCTACGGGAGCCCAAAAAGTTCGCAAAGAAATCTGACAGATTTCTTTGTGTCATTGTTTTCCGGCACTTTTAACACCTGCTCAGAGCAGGCATTAAAAGGAGGCTTCCATTGATTACAATGGGCCTCTGGGTGCTTTGCAGGATTAGCGTCAACATTTTGTATGCTAATTCTGCAAAGTGCCGGACTAGCATTAAAAATTCTGACGCTAGTCCCCTAACTACCACCATGGTGCACCATATTTTAAATATGATGCACATATAGGCCCTCATTCTGACCTTGGCGGGCGGCGGAGGCCGCCCGCCAAAGTCCCGCCGTCAGGTTACCGTTCCGCGGTCGAAAGACCGCGGCGGTAATTCTGACTTTCCCGCTGGGCTGGCGGGCGGTCGCCTTCAGACCGCCAGCCAGCCCAGCGGGAAAGAGGCTTCCACGATGAAGCCGGCTCGGAATCGAGCCGGCGGAGTGGAAGCTGTGCGACGGGTGCAGTTGCACCCGTCGCGTATTTCACTGTCTGCGCAGCAGACAGTGAAATACATTTAGGGGCCCTCTTACGGGGGCCCCTGCAATGCCCATGCCAGTGGCATGGGCACTGCAGGGGCCCCCAGGGGCCCCGCGACCCCCCCCTACCGCCATCCGGATCTCGGCGGTCCGACCGCCGGGATCTGGATGGCGGTAGGGGGGGTCGGAATCCCCGCGGCGGTGCAGCAAGCTGCGCCGCCGCGGAGGATTCAATGGGGCCGCGGTACACTGGCGGGACCCCGCCAGTGGTGCCGGTCCGACCGCGGCTTTACCGCCGCGGTCGGAATCCCCATTGGAGCACCGCCGGCCTGTCGGCGGTGCTCCCGCGGTCCTCCGCCCTGGCGGTCAAAGACCGCCAGGGTCAGAATGACCACCATAGTGGCGTTAGGGGGGGTGCTAAGGGGCACAAGAAAAGTGGCACAGCCCTGTGTGCAGCGCCACTTTTTTCAAGTATGCCCCATAAGGCAATGCTAAATTTGTAAATAAAAAGGTGCCGGTGCCCAAAGCCCTCCTCTTAAACACGTGGCTGCTGCAATTAAATGTGTGAACACGGAATACAGAGGCAGCGCAATCCTGAAGCCATCTTGGGCCTCTTCAATCCATTTACATGCGCTCCCTGCCCCTTCAGCTTACTCTTGGGTATTTCTGCTTCTTTCCCATTGTGACGCTTTTTTGTTTTTCTCTTCCTCCGTATTTCCCATATGTGTCTTTTTTTTCACAGTAAATGCTTGAGGCAGAAAAATAAGCGCCGGCCTTCAAAAATAAGTGCTGGGGCTCCGCACCAGAAACAAGAAGCACAAATTAAGCACTGCCATCTGGGCATATTTAAGAGCCTCTAGTGCCATTATAACGCCACATTAGTGTCATTTTTTGTACACTAATGTGGCATTAGAAGGCCAAAAACGCTGCGCCATATTTACAAAGAGGAGCAATGCATGCATTGCACCACTTTGTAACCCTTTGTGGTACATTATGCCTGTGCCAGGCATAATGTATGTAAAGGGGGCATACCCCCCGCTAGGGGAGCCCAAACATTTCGCAAAGAAATCTGACAGATTTCTTTGTGTCATTTTTTTCTGGCACTTTTAACACCTGCTCAGAGCAGGCATTAAAAGGAGGCTTCCATTGGTTACAATGGGCCTCTGGGTGCTTTGCAGGATTAGCGTCAACATTTTTATGCTAATCCTGCAAAGCGCCGGACTAGCATAAAAAAATTATAATGCTAGTCCCCTAACTACCACCATGTGCACCATATTTTAAATATGATGCACATGTGGTGGCGTTAGGGGGGGGTGCTAAGGGGCACAAGAAAAGTGGCACAGCCCTGTGTGCAGCGCTACTTTTTTCAAGTATGCCCCATAGGGCAGTGCTAAATTTGTAAATAAAAAGGTGCCGGTGCCCAAAGCCCTCCTCTTAAACACGTGGCTGCTGCAATTAAATGTGTGAACACGGAATACAGAGGCAGCGCAATCCTGAAGCCATCTTGGGCCTCTTCAATCCATTTACAGGCGCTCCCTGCCCCTTCGGCTTACTCTTGGGTATTTCTGCTTCTTTCCCATTGTGACGCTTTTTTGTTTTTCTCTTCCTCCGTCTTTCCCATATGTGTCTTTTTCTCACAGTAAATGCTTGAGGCAGAAAAATAAGCGCCGGCCTTCAAAAATAAGTGCCAGGGCTCCGCACCAGAAACAAGAAGCACAAATTAAGCACTGCCATCGGGGCATATTTAAGAGCCTCTAGTGCCATTCTAAAGCCACATTAGTGTAATTTTTTGTACACTAATGTGGCATTAGAAGGCCAAAAACGCTGCGCCATATTTACAAAGAGGAGCAATGCATGCATTGCACCACTTTGTAACCCTTTGTGGTACATTATGCCTGCGCCAGGCATAATGTATGTAAAGGGGGCATACCCCACCCCGCTAGGGGGGCCCAAAAATTTTGCAAAGAAATCTGACAGATTTCTTTGTGTCATTTTTTTCCGGCACTTTTAACACCTGCTCAGAGCTGGCATTAAAAGGAGGCTTCCATTGGTTACAATGGGCATCTGGGTGCTTTGCAGGATTAGCATCAACATTTTTATGCTAATCCTGCAAAGCGCCGGACTAGCATAAAAAAATTATAATGCTAGTCCCCTAACTACCACCATGTGCACCATATTTTAAATATGATGCACATATGGTGGCGTTAGGGGGGGGTGCTAAGGGGCACAAGAAAAGTGGCACAGCCCTGTGTGCAGCGCTACTTTTTTCAAGTATGCCCCATAGGGCAGTGCTAAATTTGTAAATAAAAAGGTGCCGGTGCCCAAAGCCCTCCTCTTAAACACGTGGCTGCTGCAATTAAATGTGTGAACACGGAATACAGAGGCAGCGCAATCCTGAAGCCATCTTGGGCCTCTTCAATCCATTTACAGGCGCTCCCTGCCCCTTCGGCTTACTCTTGGGTATTTCTGCTTCTTTCCCATTGTGACGCTTTTTTGTTTTTCTCTTCCTCCGTCTTTCCCATATGTGTCTTTTTCTCACAGTAAATGCTTGAGGCAGAAAAATAAGCGCCGGCCTTCAAAAATAAGTGCCAGGGCTCCGCACCAGAAACAAGAAGCACAAATTAAGCACTGCCATCGGGGCATATTTAAGAGCCTCTAGTGCCATTCTAAAGCCACATTAGTGTAATTTTTTGTACACTAATGTGGCATTAGAAGGCCAAAAACGCTGCGCCATATTTACAAAGAGGAGCAATGCATGCATTGCACCACTTTGTAACCCTTTGTGGTACATTATGCCTGCGCCAGGCATAATGTATGTAAAGGGGGCATACCCCACCCCGCTAGGGGGGCCCAAAAATTTTGCAAAGAAATCTGACAGATTTCTTTGTGTCATTTTTTTCCGGCACTTTTAACACCTGCTCAGAGCTGGCATTAAAAGGAGGCTTCCATTGGTTACAATGGGCCTCTGGGTGCTTTGCAGGATTAGCGTCAACATTTTGCATGCTAATTCTGCAAAGTGCCGGACTAGCATTAAAAATTCTGATGCTAGTCCCCTAACTACCAACATGGTGCGCCGTATTTTAAATATGACACACACATGGTGGCGTTAGTAGGGTGCTAAGGGGCGCAAGAAAAGTGGTGCAGCACTGTGTGCATCACCACTTTTTTCAAATATGCCCCATAGGGCAGTGCTTAATTTGTAAATAAAAAGGTGCCTGTGCCCAAAGCCCTCCTCTTAAACACGCGGCTGCTACAATTAAATGTGTGAACACGGAATACAGAGGCAGCGTAATCCTAAAGCCATATCGGGCCTCTCCAATCCATTTACAGGCGCTCCCTGCCCCTTCACCTTACTCTTGGGTATTTCTGCTTCTTTCCCATTGTGATGCTTTTTCGTTTTTCTCTTCCTCCATCTTTCCCATATGTGTCTTTTTCTCACAGTAAATGCTTGAGGCAGAAAAATATGCGCTGACCCTCAAAAATAAGTGCTGGTGTTCCGCACCAGTAACATCAAGTATATTTAAGAGCCCTGAAATTATCCACAATGGCCATGATATCACTGTCAAAAATTATCATGTTACCCCGCCTCCTTTATTATTTCGCTAACCTACCAGTGCAGATCCCGTTGACGTGGTTCAAGGAGTTGAACTCGTTACTAAGGGGGTCTAGTATGGGACGGAGGCCGACGCTGCACAGCCCTATCGATCTTATGCAGACCAACAAGCGAGGGGGGACTCGGAGTCTCGAACTTCGAACTATACTACTTAGCATGTCAATTGCAGTGGGCTGCTAGATGGTTTGCTGGTGGTGGGTACTTGGACAGAAGCACAGCAAGGAGGGAGCCGGTTGCCGAGGAGATAATGTCAGTCATGATGGGCCGGAAGATTAAGTCACAAGAAAAGAGCTCGTTGACGAAAGTGGCATTGCATTGCTGGAAGAAGTGCACACAGCGAGTAGGAGTGGGGAAGGCCTACTCTCCTGCATTGCCGCTGAGTACGCTGAGGGTAGAAAAGGTGACAGAGAACTGGGTGGACTCTGACTTGGGGACGTGGACGAAGGCCGGGGTAGTGACAATAGGAGACCTATTCAGTGAGGGGTGTTGAGCCCTTTTGCCGAATTAACAGGCAGTAAAGGGGTCCCCAGGGGGCAGTTTCTTATGCACCAGAGACTTACTCATATTGTACGGGAACACTGGGTAACGATTAACGCGGAACCCACCACGCACTGGGTGTTACACCTACTACTGCCATCAGGTGCAGATTCCCACCTAGTCACCAAAATATATAAAACGCTAATCGAGGACACATTAGATCAGCTAAGACCGCTGAGGGATAGATGAGAAGGGTCCCTCGCACGAGAGCTATCAGACATGGAGTGGAGGAGGTTATTGGCGTACCCCAAGATAGTGTCAAGGAATAGGCACCTGAGATACATTCAATACAACTACACACACAGGACATAGCTCACTCCACAATGCTTAACCCGTATATATGGTGGTACCCCTATGGGATGCCCCAAGTGCGGAGCCATGGATGCCAGCCTTGATCATATGATCTGGCATTGTCCAGAGATCCAGGCGGGGTGGGGAACGGTAGTGAGAGACCTGGAGAAACTGCTGGGAATGTCCGTACCACAAACATCGGCAGTGTGCCTGGTGGGCTTGAAATCTGGACTAATAATTGGGAAGGTACAGGAGCGCTACATGGACATTACATTAGTACTATACAGGAGACTAATCGCCATGGGCTGGAAATCATCCAGGAGCCCGAACATGGCGGATTGGAGGCGCAATGTCTTGAAGTGGTCCGGGTCGAATTACAGGTCCTAAGGAGTGAAGAGGCTAGAGGCTTGCGCCAGACACCAATAGCTCTGACATGGGAGGAGGTACTGACAAAGTGGAGGCGAGTAGTGATGGGTGAGGACAGTGACACAGGAGAACAGAGCTGACAGCTCAGTCAGACAATTGGGATAGTTGAGGGTCGAACCCACAATATTAATCAATAGTGCGGAGAGCAGACAGTGGGGGCATGAAGTCACTAAAAAGCATGGGGAAGGCACAGAATACAGGAAGGTTGTAGAGGGAAAAGTCGGAGAACAACAGAGTGATAAACAGGTGACCCAACATACAGGGAGGGACCACCGGGTACTGGATTAGGACTAATCATCATGGAGGCAGTGTCCCCTCGCGACTCAACACACAATTAGACCTCAGGGAACCATGGCACCATCACGTTTGTATTTGAATTTATGTTTATCTCAATGTTAAGGTTGACTAATATTGGTATATGAACAGTAAGGAAGGCATTGCTAAAAAAAAAGGCAAGTGAACAGAGCTACACTATTAGAATAAGGACAAGTACAATGCAGATGGGAATAGTAAATGATCTGATGTAATTGAGACAAAGTAAAACAAACAGCTGCCCTCAACATAGATGAAAGTGAAATGATAACTAGAACGTATAGCAATGATTATGAATGACAATGCCTTGAATAACTTACCTGTATAACAGCAAACTGTTAATAAAAATATATATTTAAAAAAAAAAGAATATTTAAGAGCCCTTAGTGCCATTCTAATGCCACATTAGTGTAATTTTTTTACACTAATGTGGTGTTAGAAGGGCAAAAACGCTGCGCCATATTTACAAAGAGGCGCAATGCATGCATTGCGCCACTTTGTAACCCTTTGTGCTACATTATGCCTGCGCCAGGCATAATGTATGCAAAGGGGGCAACCCTCCGTTAGAGAGGCCAAAAAAATGATGCAGAGAAATCTGTCAGATTTCTTTGTGTAATTTTTTCCAGGCCCTTTTAACACCTGCTCAGAACAGGCATTCAAAGGAGGCTTCCAGTGGTTACAATAGGCCTCTGGGTGCTTTGCAAAATTAGCGTCAACATTTTTGAAATTCTGACACTAGTCCCCTAACTACTGCCATGGTGCACCGTATTTTAAATATGATGCACACACATGGTGGCGTTAGGGGGCGCTAAGGGGTGCAAGAAAAGTGGTGCTGAATATGCCCCATAGTTCTGTTTTTTTGCAGCAGGCCTCTATAACCCTCTCTGCTGCTTTATGTTGAGTCAAAGCTGCCACTAGGCAAAACTCCCATCTCTCTCTCAAGCAGGAACATTAATCACAAGAGATATCTTGACATTTTAATTGTTTCTTGAAGGCTAAACGCGCAAGGAACTTTTAGGGCAGGTGCTTTTAAATCGCAAGTTTCGGAAGTAATCGCTAAACACAGCGCCCCCGGAGGTCAGCGCCCGGTGCGGTCTCACCGCTCGCACCGCCCAAAAGCCGTCCCTGATTCAACCTCATCAAAACAGATAAACTCGACCTCGGATTACACAGGTCCTGAATTTTAATTGTGTTCGCTCTTATTTTTACCCGGCGGTTCATAGATGAAGCCAGCAGGTGGCAGCAAGCCACAAATTACTGACTGACTTTCATCGTACGTCTCGTCTAGGAATGGACGGGCCCCATTTGGTAGATACGTATGTGAACAATTGTACATTGTATAAATAACAGCTATTCAAGTAATACATAGAGAATACAGTATTTACTATATTCTGTCAAAGGACATTATTCACATGTAGTTCATATTCATCATTTCCAAAGTAAAATAAACATAATATTAAACAGCATGCTTTTTAGAGAGAAGTACATGCTTGGGGCCCGATTAGGACTTGGGCGGAGCGGCTTCTGTGCGTGGGAGGGTGGGACTCAAAGCTCACCTTACAAGGTGCAGCAACACCAGCCCGGGTGATTCAGGGGGCACAAAAGCAGCCCTGCGCCGCCTATCCGACCCCCTCTGACATCATGATTGCCATGGATCCCTTGCCCTGAACGCCCTCCCTCCCTCGCCCTGCCTGTTTGACCAGCCCACAGCACTCCTCTGTTATTCTGCAGGGAATTGGGGTTTTATCCCTTCCAACCAGGTATGCTTGCAATTTCCCATGGTGGAACAACTTCTAATTGGATGGTGTATGAGAGACATTACCAGCCAGAATCGGCCCTTGTAGTTCCAGGCGCCTGCACCGCCCGACTCCTAATTGGATATTGACATTTGTGTGAATACTTAACGTGTTTAATTATCTTTTATTAATTTACGGTTTGTATTGAGCTTTGAAGAATTATGGCTTAATATAAAAGGTGTTGGAAATGGGTATTTCGGCAAGACTGGAGGCTCTAAAGTGCTTAATTTTTTCTTGAACACCACAACTATAAATCTCATGATCCCATGAGGAGATAAATCACCAATAACTTGCTATGAAAAACATCCACTAACGTTGACATCTATATAGAGCACGTATGCAGCCAGGAAACTTCTTATCTCAGTTCTTGATATTTCTGTTCATTGTTCTCTAGCAGTTATTTTTGCTCTGTTAATTTGATCTTCTGTTTGTCTTCATATGTGTTTCAATTAATCCAGTTATTCAGATTATTCTCGGTTGTGCGGGTAGGGTTAGCAGTGTAACCTGTGTTTCTGTGCATGCTGCCTGCGCCCTCTCTGCACAATGTTTGGAGCGATTCATCGCCTTAAGCAGAAAATACACCCCCCACGGTCGGGGAGCGACTGTGATGTGTAGCTAGAGTAGTCAGTCATCTCATTGCTTGCCATCTTGCACACCGCTTTAAATCCCGGCCTTTTAACCGCTAATCAATGTCATAGAGTGTTAATCTAATTAGATCAGAGAAACCACACAAAGACTACAACACCCACAACCCATTAGGTTGCCACACAAAAGCCCAGGATTGAAAAAAGTGTGGTACAATTTACTACGGTTGGCACCCCTTCCAGATTTGTCGAGGTAAAGCGCTCGCAAGTACTAGGTCCGATTAAAACTGCGCATGCGCGGTTGGGTCGGCATTTGGCGAGGCAGCGTGTCAGCATATTTGTACGCGTGGGAAGGCTCTTTTCAGAACGTTCATTTTATTCTACGTCACTTCCCAACTGCCTGAAGGGTGACTGTGCTTCCGTGTACCTCAGGTAAGAAGGGCACTGGGTCGGCGACTTAAGGTCGCGTGAGGAATAAAGCATCACAGGCAGTAGCGTATGGCGCCACCTGCTGGTGGGGGCCCCTTTAATTCACTTAATTGGAGCACAATACAATGAGTGCTAGAATAAGAGGGGCTACAAAGACGAAGTGATGCTATTACTCGGTAACAAATACAAACGAACAAGTTACTACCCAAAAATGTTTTAGGAACAGCGAATTCACAGCTGCAAAACATATTTTGCTCATACTCTGCTCCACCCCACCATGGGGGAAAAGCCATGCTCAGACAGCAGTATCGTCCATAACTTTTGAAAGCGAAGAATGCCCATAGGTTCAATTTTCACGCTACATTCGGAATAATTTTCAAGAAATTCCACAAAAAGGTAATTAAACCAACCTTACTAATAATGGTAAAATGAATCTGTAATTTCCAGGATGCAAAGTGCCTATGGTTTAAAATTCAGAACACACTGAAGGTGTCACACAACATGCGGTTCCTTCACAGCAGCAAAGGCAAAAGCAAAAGGGCTATAACTGTACGATTGTAGTAATCTCACAGACCGCAAAGGCTCTTCACTTGTCAGATTCACATGGCACTGGTCTAATGTGAGTTTTCGAATGTGACATGAAAAGGCCACCTGTATAAAAACATTTAGTTTGTAGAGATGCAAGTTCGGTCTCTAGTTTGCAGTTTACAAGACCCAGGTACCTAAGCTGACTGGGCGAAGTGCCTAATGTCAAGGCAAAGAGGGAGGGAGAATGCAGGGGCAGAGCATGCACGTCTAACACTGAAATATAATATGTCATGACAGTGAAACCTAGAGAGATGTCAAGAAAGAAAAGGACAAGATGAAGGGATACAATCAAAGGTGGGAGGGACAATCAATACGGTATAAAATGAATGGCAAGGTACAGGAAAAACAGCCAGAAATGTAATAGAATAGCCATAGTGTTTATTATTTTTACATAAGGCAGAAAAGGAAAAGCCAGAAATGCGAAAATATTTCTTAACAATAATTTTCAATAGGAAAAGTGAGAGCATTTCTAATATGAACAGGAATAGGTGTCCAAATTCTAGGCACGTTACTAGATAGTGATCTGTGCATCTCTGTGTGCAGGTTGTTACATCACTTCTGTTCCGAGGGCTATCTGGTGACCATATGGTTTGCGGTGGACGCCGTAGGTGAATCAGTCGCTCCTGGATGGTGCAGTCTTTCTCTACTTGAGTGCAGCTAGTTTAAACCATTGTGCTTCTACATTAATGTCACATTCCATCTTGCTTGTCACAACCTTTGCTATGAAATACATAGTCTCCCTAGACTCCTGAGTCTTCCTGACACATTGTTCGACAGAGAAGATGTATCCCTATAAAACAGATACACGTTCTCAAGTTATTTAAATAATGGTTTCACATTAGCCAGCCATTTTGTTACTACTCTTCCGGTCTGCTGCAAGCCCACTTGACTGCTATAGCATCAACAGGCTCTTACAGCTGCAAGCCCTGTGACAGGGAAAGCAACACTCAGACAGCACTCTAACTTTCTGAGTTTTGTAAGCTTGTAATATCGTCAGCTCTCACGCTTAGACAGAGATAAAGAGTGTGTCGTGATAACTTGCTGGTTGACACATGTATGTGGACGTTCCGCAGTGCATCAGGAGCTATTTTTATGTGTATTGAATTCTTGTTTCCTGTTTAGAACCCAACCTAAGTGGGATATTTGTGTTGCAGTTTTGCATGTTGGCATTGAGGGCAAGACTGGGGAGCCTTCAGACTCTCATGAAGGTGGTCAGGGCTTACCATTCCCTTCTCCTGAAGATTTTCAGATAGTTATAGACAAGGTATTTGCTACTAACAAATCAAGAATGCAACTATATGATGATGATGAGCCAGAGCCTTAACCTAACCTGATACAGGACATCTGATCCAATTTTTGCAATGGTCAGAGGTATTGCAGCATTTACTAAAGAAGCTTGATACCCCTATGGAAGGTCCTTCTACAAGCACAGAGGTATTTTCTGGACCCTATGGTCTGTCCCCTGGTGTTGCCTTGCCATTAAACCATTATTAAATATATTATGACAAGAGAATGAAAGGATACTGAGAAATCCAGCTTCCCAAGGCTTTTGAGTAAAAAAGTTGTAGTATATAGGTAAGATAATGCAAAGGTGGTTAATGTGCCGTTTATCACCTTGAAATTAATGGCATGGGTAAGCCAATACTTTGGGGCTCATTATGACTTTGACGGTCGGAATACTCCGAGGCGCGGGGAAGAGGCAGCCATCATACTGGCTGCCTCCTCCCCAGTCGTATTACGATGTTCCCGCTGGTCTGACTGTCAGGAACATCGTCAGACCAGTGGGAACAGTGCTACGGTACTGGTCTCGGCTCACTTAAGGGAGCCAAGGCCAATACCGTAGCACTACAGCACCCTCAGATTGCAGAGCAGACACTGCGCATTCTGAGGGTACTGGACAAGGTGGCCCCTGCACTGCAAATGGCATGGTCAGTGCAGGGCCCCCCCTGTGGCCCCAAGCACTGTTTCCACCAGCCTTTGTGCTGGTGAAAACAGGAGTCATAATCAGCACCATGGCGCTGAGCTTAGCGCCGTCGTGGCTGACCACGAGTCTGACTGCAATCAGCCTATTGGAAATCATATTCCCGGCAGTAACGGTGGTCCCCTTGTGGTCCGACCACCAGGGTAATAATGTGGAGGTCGGACTGCTAGAGTTCAGCGGTCTGACCGCCACTGCCTGCCAGACTTGTAATAAGACCCTGTGTTCTTAAATATGCCATTCAAATTGCTATACCTAGAGGGTGGAATTGGAAGGATGATCTGTCCAAAAGAGAGAAAATGTACAATTTAATACCTCATTCCACCATTGGTCAAGTGCCATTTATTCTGTGTAGAGAAAGAAGACCTAACACTGTGCTATGCCCTGCATGGATAGGGAATAAAGGATTTGGAGACATTTTAAGAGACATTTTTAAAGTTTTTGTTTACAACATCTAAATGAAGAAATCCCAGCTGCTTCCAGCCCACGAGTGCTCCATCCTAGGGTCTCACTTTTAGACAGCTGTGGAGAAAGTTTTTCCGGCAATGTTCACAAATCACCAGTACTTACAACCTCTTCTGGAAGGGGTTTTTGGGTCTGCGAATTACTTTTTGAAAGTGCAGGGTCACTTGGATGCCCCATCATCTATTGTTTCAAGGTCAAATTTTATACTTGAAACTGTTAGGTCTGCTCCTCTCAAAGTACTGTGTCCCTGCAAATTGGGTGTGACAGCTCAGATCCTAATGTCAGTTTGCCTGTCAGTAGATGGAGTGGTGTTTTTAGGAGAGTAATTTAATGTTGGGAACATCTCTTGCCCTTCTATTGTAGTCATAACCGATACCAGCAAGCATTGCTGAGGGGGTGACCTTGAGAGATCACGGAGTCCAAGGGGGGTGGTCTCAGCAAGAAACAGATCAGTCTTCGAACTGGAGGGAGGTATCTGTGGTTTTTGTAAAACGGACAGTGTTCCTCCCAATGATTCAGGGCAAAGCAATCCTGAGTCTCACGGACAGTCAAGTAGCAAAATCCTGTTACATGTTACACATTCATTCAAATGGCTATGTGCCGTCCCAAATATTTCCCTCCGCCCAGAGTACTGAAGTAGATTCAAGCAGAGGGAGCACAAGTGCTTCTAATCGCACCTTACTTTCCAACGAGTCCTTGGTTTTCTAGTTTGCGTCTTTGCGTAAGAGCGCCACCCGTTCATCTTTCCCTTTCATCTTTCCCTTTCACCTTGTCCATTAACGTGGTCGCCTTTTCTACATCAAGCACTCTTATACCCCAGGTGTAAGTATATTGAAAGATTAACATTAATGTTCAGAGGCAGTGGCATCTTCAATACAGGAAAGTCAGCATCAATCTACAAGAGAATCTTATTACAGTGGTTGAATTTCTCTAAATGGCGCAACAAAATAGGGATTAGACTTTGTATACTGCAATCCTTTAAAGATATTAGCCTTTCTGACCCGTGTTTTTGAGAAAAAGTTATGATCCTTCACGCTCAAAGTGCTTTGACCTATTAAAGGTATTATAGAATTATTCGTCATCAATTGAAATATTGACCTCCAGACTCCTTAAGACCGTTACTCAACTTCACCCTGTTATCCATCCTCTTTTGCAAGTATGGTATCATCATTTTGGTTCTGAAATGTTTACAGTCTGAGCCCTTGATGCCTTTTTATTGACCGTTACATCTGCTAGTGGGTTGAGAGCGTTAGTTTCTTTAAGTGTAGACTCTTCTTACCTGAAAGTCCTACCTGATAAATTTGTCCTAGGACTTAGTCCTGGCTTTATACATAAGGTGAACTATAAGTTTCATGGGTAGTGGGATAATTATTTCCTTTTTTTGTTCAAAATCGTTTGTTTCCAGAGGAGATAGTTCTTCACACATAATGTTAAAGGAGATTTACACATTTATTTAAAAAAAACAGTCTTTACAGCTATGTAACTCTCTTTTAGTTTTTTTTGTCCAGGTAACAAAGGCAGAAAAACATCTACTGCCACCATTAGTCATTGAGTGAAATTTGCACTTAACCAGTGTATAGTAGCTCCCGACAGAAAATCATGAGTGGACAACCAAAAGGAGCAACCTCATAAACGTAAGCTTAGGATATTTAATTGATGGAGGTCATTAGAGCAGCAGTGTGTCTTTGCCATATACATAAGTAAATAACTACCACCTACAGGTACATCCACATGATTTTATATGCTTTTCAGAATGTGTTTTGTCATGTGTTTAACCTTCTTATCAAATGTATTCTATTGTTTTATTTCCTGAACACAAGTGTTCAATGTTATCTTTGTTGGAATACTGGGTTGTTATCACGATATTCCTTTGAAGACTATGGTAAACATATAAAGGTTATGTGTGTAGTACAGATTTTACTGCAGCATTTGCTCTCAATTCTTGGCTAACCCTCATATGGTAAGAACTTCAGAGATTAGTTACGGGTGATCTTCATTATTCCTATTCATAGTATTGCTTGTCACAGTCCAAGTTCCATCATCTCCCTACCCAATACATGCTATGATATTCTTGATAATACACGAAGGGCATTGTAGGAGGATAGGTATTGTATGATAATTACTGTGACTAGGAGTAATGAAGGTTACTGGTAAACAATCAGGTGTCGACTCTTACAGAGTGGTCATTTTCACACAAAGACTTACCCCCGTATTCTACACTCTAATGGAAACTGATTCCTCCCATGATGATGGTGAATGAGACTCAAATAGAAAACCCTCTGATCTGTAGGTAGATGGCAGACCAGGCACAAGACGTCTGTTTTGCTTAGTCAGGCGTACTCTCAAAGATACTGAGGACTCTGCCTCTACTATTGACCTATGTTGTGATGATGATGCTAATGATAGTGTATGGTTCAGTAAACATAAAGGTGTGAAACGTGTGTCTCGCTCCCAAGATTAGGGCAAAGAACCAGAAAATGATGACAATCACTTCAGTGAATAGTAAAATGCTCACAAAACTTGCAATTTTGATAGTATAATATGGTAATTGACTCCCCATGTGCCTATGTGTTTTCCAGCTATTGATCATCTCAAGCCTCTTCTTGTCTTCCCAAAGAATGAGAAAGACTCAACACATGATTGATCAGGCATGGTCTGTCAATTCAAGTTGTTAGAGTTTATGGACCCATTGATGAAAATACTGGATTTGGCAGAGGAAGCCCAGAGCGTTGGACCTCCAGTCAATAGGGATACACTCATTGAACAGTTGCTCAGTGTGCCTGCTGGGTAGTGCCAACTCTCTCAAACCCAATGAGCTTTGCCAAGAACAGATATTAAATATTGATCCATATTGGGTGAATTAGCCTCCTCCGAGGCAAGTGACGAAGGAGGCCTCTCCTGAGATACTTTTATCAATGAATTATGCACCTACTTTGATTACCATCACATCTGCAGGATTTACAGGTCTTGTTCTTGACCAAACCTTAAAAAGTCATGGGGGTCACTCAGTTAGCTACAGTCATTCTTATTTCAGGCTCCAACAAGCTTATCAAAGTGTATTGCAGTAGGGCTATCTGGCAGCTCATTTGATTTTCTGAAGCAGAAGGGGCCAAAGTTAGTAAAACCAGGTGCTGTTTTCACCCCTACTTTTAACTTGCTGATTCAAAAGGTAAGCATCACCATTTTCTCCCGTTCTAAAAGAATGGTTATTGAGTTCCATTCAGTCTCAAGAGCTTCAGACACTGGCAAACACAGACCTAAAAAAGTGAATCAGTGTGGTATTGGCGTCAAGCCTCTTGCCTTTGAGAAAGAACGATGGGAAAAAGGCAGGCAAGAAATAAGGCAAGCAAGAAGGAAGGCAAACAAGAAAGAAAGCGAGAAAGAACAGGCTAAAAAAAAGAAAGAGAGATGGTAGGAAAGAAGGAACGAGAAAGAAGTTAACAGTGAAACAAAGAAAGTAAAGGGAAATAGGGGAGAAAAGGAAGGAAAGCGAAGAAATAAAAGAAGTAAAAAGAAGGCAAGAAAAATGGAAAGAATGAGAGAAAGAGTGAAAAAAGAAGGAATAGAAGAAAAGAAGGAAAGAGGGCATGAAAGAAGAAATAAAAAAAAGGAAAGAAAATAAGGAGAGAAGGAAAGAACAAATACAGAAATAAGGCAAGAAATAAAGAAATGAGAGAGAATGAAAGAGAAGGAATGAGAAAAACACAAATTGAAAGAAGAAAAGAGAAAGAAAAGAAACAAAGAAATTAGGAAAGAAAAAAAGGAGAGAAAGAAAAAAGTTAAAAGAGTATAACTTGCTATAGAACATTGCAAATTGACGCAATCTGCTTTGCTGTGAAGTAGCAGCAGTCCGAAAAAGAAAAAATTCCAATAGGAACTTAAAACAGCTTTGGCAGGAAATGGGCTCTGATTAACATGGAATGTGCACCAGAAGTGTCCTGCCATGGCAAGGCTCTAAACACAAAGACAACCGTAAAGTAATTAGAAAGTAAAAACAAAAACACTGACACTGAAGGGAACTAGCTTGTGTGCGGATGTGCTCCTTGTGAGAGAACAAAATGCAGTAATTCAAAATGAAAATAACCAGTGGCTTAATTAGACTGATCCACTGCCCCATGCTTTATGCTGTGGAGAGCTGAAGAAAAATGTGAATCACACATCAACAGACTAATGGATGAAGACAGGTGGCTTAAAGCCCATATATGTAAGTATATTCTACATATTTTAGTACAGTCAAAAGGTCTTGGCTAACGCCAGTCCTAAAAGGTGGATTACCCAAGTTTACTCAATTTGGTCAAGAGGCCACACCACCTTTATTTTGTTTCACTTTGTCTGCACACTACTACCCACCACATACTATACGTCCCCTAGCAGTCCCTCTTTGTGTACTCCACCTTGTGCAATTAGTTCAGTTCTGAACCTATATTGCCTGGCGGAAGTAATAAAGGTGAAAGAGCTTTGCTCCAACAGTGCGATTTGTGCTGAAAGTTACAAGGGGGGCATTTTGAACAAAGCTGTTCTCACACGCAAACTCCAAATTAAGACCGGGGTAAACTTAGGGTCTTCAACTTTATTATATTCTATCAACATATCAAAATGCAACCAGTATCCTTTATAAAGGGGGATGCTTTGATTAAGACACCTGGATTTAAAAGACACAAATCAGTTTGTCTCCATTTATCCAGTAGGTCATATCTGCGATGATTAACTGTCAATTTTACTCTCTTCTTTTGGACTTTCTGCAGAGTAAACATGATCATAGTGTACTTATGGCATGTCAGTCATGATTTGTCGGCCTTGAAATTTTATTGGTGAACTTGAGGAGTCTTATTTAAGTTCTTGGTTTTGTTGTACAAGCTACATTCCATGTTTGCAGACCCTCTACCCTGCATTTTTCTACAGACACTAAAATCTGTTTTCCTAGACAGGGTTTCTCGTACAACATTTAATTATCCTTAAATCAGAAAGTCTTGGAAGAGATGCATGTCTAGTTTTATAATAAAATCCCAGCCTGAGGAGCTTGGGAGCTCAGTACAGAAAATTTTCAAATAGTGCCAAGTAGCCACACTAGCAGTAGGACAGGACATACGTATCATGTGTGACTAACCAGAGAGGTTGCTCTTACCTTGTCATGGGATGCAAGGCCTAACAGTGTGATGGAAGAGCACATGTTAGGCAGACACACAAAATACTGTTGTAATTAGCTGGCAGATTATTTTTTTCTCTGCGGGCCCCATGTTATGTTAGATGATTTTTGGTTTGCCCGAGGAAGGTAAAAAACGCAGGAATCTCCCTGCATCCTCTGTGTTAAAGGGCAACCACTAGGTCATGGGGAGCTGGAGCTCTAAAACATAGACTGTTGTACAACAGAA
Source organism: Pleurodeles waltl (assembly GCF_031143425.1). Classification (NCBI taxonomy): domain Eukaryota; kingdom Metazoa; phylum Chordata; class Amphibia; order Caudata; family Salamandridae; genus Pleurodeles; species Pleurodeles waltl. The sequence goes on along the minus strand of NC_090445.1, from coordinate 117,986,461 downwards.
ACCTAGGCAGAGGGACAGTGGCTGCAGTGTGTATATACACCAAAAGAGTAGTGGGGTAATCAGGGGAAGCCTGGTAATCCGAATACAACATGTGCAAGGCAGATATGCTGTCAAATAAGTAAAATCATGCCAAAGAGTGGATATTTGTGACATAAATAGTAGCCATGCCCCTTTTAAAAGGCAAGCATACTGCATACGGCTGAATAGATGCACCTTATGAGTGAACTTGTTCGGCAAAATCAAATTTACCCTACTGCTTCACGGTTGGTCACAATGTCTCAAGTTAACTACATCGAGCCCTGGCAACTAGCAACTTTACACTCGCTTACTTTAACTAGAAAACCTATGCAGCAGGTATGTTAGTTGGTCCAGTCCACCTGCCACTACAGCTCACATTTATCTTGGGAGAGCACGGCCTTTGCCTGTCTTGTTCATCGAAGAATGCAGATCTTGGGACTTTGTCTGAATTTTGTCTGCAATGCAGACAGTAAAAAGCGCGACAGGGCTGTCCATGATGGCCCCCTGCACTGCCCATGCCAAGTGAATGGACAGTGAATGGGCCCTCATGGGGCCTCCTGCACCCGTCTCCGCCAGCTTTTACATGGCGGTGCAACCGCCATCCCTGCCAGCTTTTACATGGCGGCGCAATCACCATGTAAATGCTGGTGGAGAGGGAGGTCGTTTTCCCCAGGGTGGCGCTGCATACATCGCTGCCCTGACAGATTAGGACCGGCAGTGCTGTCAGTCCCTCCAGTGGAGGAAAACTGGCAGTGCTGGCGGTCCGACCGTGGCCCAAACACCACGGTCATAATGTGGCGGTCTGACTGCCGCTAAAGAGGTCGGACCACCGCTTTGGTGGCGGTCAGACTGCGACCGCGGCCCTGGCGGTCCGAAGTACAGACAAGGTTGTAATTAGGGCCTTAGTCCCATCCTGCCTTTTGCTTACTAGTAGTGTTGTAATGTAGCATTAATAGCTCCTGATACAACACTGTGGTGGACAAAGCACATTTTTGGAAGAGTAGCACACTTTAGAATGGGGAGTGGATGGTCACCAGTGTTGTATTTGTTGTGATCCTTTATAAATAATGTAAAAGTACGTTCTAACACTGGGTTAGAGGATGTTTGGGCAGGGATCTTCATCCTGCTTCATCTGATCTTACCAGAGTGGTGACCTGCCTTAGTTCATTTGTAGCAGCAGCGAATGCACATGTGCCAGTTAAAGTGGTTAGTTCAGCCAATTCAGCAGGTCATAATCATTCAGAATATTTTATGTTGTAGAATGAAAAGAATTTTAGAGGTCTTTGTTCGACTTCTTTTGAATTACACTGTGACATTAACATCGTTCTTTACTTTATCACTGCCTGGTCAGATAAATCTCTCTCTAGAAGCACTTTTGTCCATATTTATAATGATGTTCTACTTTGCAACTTTTTGTCAAGTCTCAGATGTGAGAGCCCTGGGTATTACAGGTAAGATGTTTTTCTCCACTGTAATATTTAAACATTTTTATGGGGCAAAAACAAACGTCATCTTTAATGGCTTACTCAGTTTTTCGAGCATCTCCAACACACTGCATAGTTCATTCCCCATGGTGTACTAGGCCAGCAGTGCACTTTCATTTTCTCTATATCACTAACTCCTTTATTTCCTTCAAGAAACCACATCGACCACTGTCCTTCCTGACATTATACCATTGGGTGAAGGGTATGATGAAACAGGAAGGAATAAATGTTGCTACTTTGGAGTTATGTCATCGAAAGGCTTTTAGTTGGGTGCTTGTCTGAAGGATATTGTACCAGCCGTTGACTGCTTCAGTCATTCTATATCAGTGGTTCCGAACCTATTGACTTTTTTCTAAGCAGTCACGGACCCCCTGAGGAGGCTTTGCGGACACCCAGGGGTCCCTGGACCACAGGTTGAGAACCACTGTTCTATATGCATGACTTTTGATGGCAAACCTGTGGACCTAGTTGCTATTTTCACTGTGCGGATGTTTACAAGCAGCATAATAGAGCCTCCGTCTTACAATAAAACTTGAATTTTCGTTTCCAGTGTCATGAAAAGTTCAGATTTAATGAAGACACAGCTGAAAATATTATGCTTCCCATGAATATGATTAATGTTGTTTATTTTCATCCTTTAACTTATTCTTCCCTTAACCTCTTAGCTGCTGGGCCTTCCCCCCCAGTGCTGAGCCCTTTTTTGGCTATTTGGGGTAGTTCGCGCTTAGGCCTTCATAACTTTTTGTCCACATAAGCTATCCACGCCAAATTTGCGTCCTTTTTTTCCAACACCCTAGGGATTCTAATGGTACCCAGAGTTTGTGGTTTCCCCTGGAGGAGACCAAGAAAATAGCCAAAATACAGTGAAAATTTCTTTTTTTCCAAAAAAATGGGAAAAAAGGGCTGCCAAAGAAGGCTTGTGGTTTTTTCAATGAAAATGCCATCAACAAAGGGTTTCTGGTGCTGAAATCACTATCTTCCCACCTTTCAGGAACGGGCAGACTTGAATCAGAAAACCACATTTTTCAACACAAATTTGGCATTTTACTGGGACATACCCCATTTTTACTATTTTTGGTGCTTTCAGCCTCCTTCCAGTTAGTGACCGGAATGGGTGTGAAACCAATGCTGGATCCCGGAAAGGTAAACATTTCTGAAAACTAGACAAAATTCTGAATTCAGCAAGGGGTCATTTGTGTAGATCCTACAAGTTTTCCTACAGAAAATAACAGCTGAAATGAAAAATATTGAAATTGAGCTGAAAACAACAGCCATTTTTCTTTCTGTTTTACTCTGTAACTTTTTCCTGCGATGTCAGATTTCTGAAAGCAATATACCGTTTTGTCTGCTGGACTCTTCTGGTTGTGGGGATATAAAGGGCTTGTAGGTTCATCAAGAACGCAGATCTTGGGACTTTGTCTGAATTTTGTCTGCAATGCAGACAGTAAAAATACCGACAGGGCCAATAAATGAGCTGCACCCTGCAGTTGGTTTTCATTCTATACTGGGTATACAGCAATTAATTTGCTTAAATATGAAGAGTGAAAAATAGGTATCAAGAAAACCTTTGCATTTCCAAAATGGGCTCAAGATAAGGTTTTGAGGAGCAGTGGTTATTTGCACATCTCTGAATTCCGGGGTGCCCATACTAGCATGTGAATTGCAGGGCATTTCTCAAATAGACATCTTTTTTACACACTCTCTTATATTTGGAAGGAAAAAATGTAGCGAAAGATAAGGGGCAATAACACTTGTTTTGCTATGTTCCCCCAAGTCTCCCGATAAAAATGATACCTCACTTGTGTGGGTAGGCCTAGCGCCCGCGACAGGAAATGCCCCAAAACACAACGTGGACACATCCCATTTTTTTGACAGAAAACAGAGCTGTTTTTTGCAAAGTGCCTAGCTGTGGATTTTGGCCTCTAGCTCAGCCGGCACCTAGGGAAACCTAACAAACCTGTGCATTTTTGAAAACTAGAGACCTAGGGGAATCCAAAATGGGGTGACTTGTGGGGCTCTGACCAGGTTCTGTTACCCAGAATCCTTTGCAAACCTCAAAACGTGCTAAACACGTTTTCCTCACATTTCAGTGACAGAAAGTTCTGAAATCTGAGAGGAGGCACAAATTTCCTTCCACCCAGCGTTCCCCCAAGTCTCCCGATAAAAATGATACCTCACTTGTGTGGGTAGGCCTAGCGCCCGCGACAGGAAATGCCCCAAAACACAACGTGGACACATCCCATTTTTTGACAGAAAACCAAGCTGTTTTTTTCAAAGTGCCTACCTGTAGATTTTGGCCTCTAGCTCAGCCGACACATAGGGAAACCTACCAAACCTGTGCATTTTTTAAAACTAAGGACATAGGGGAATCCAAGATGGGGTGACTTGTGGGGCTCTGACCAGGTTCTGTTACCCAGATTCCTTTGCAAACCTCAAAACGTGGCTAAAAAAAACAAGTTTTCCTCACATTTCAGTGACAGAAAGTTCTGAAATCTGAGAGGAGCCACAAATTTCCTTCCACCCAGCGTTCCCCCAAGTCTCCTGATAAAAATGATACCTCACTTGTGTCGGTAGGCCTAGCGCCCGCGACAGGAAATGCCCTGAAACACAACGTGGACACATCCCATTTTTTGACAGAAAACAGAGCTGTTTTTTTCAAAGTGCCTACCTGTAGATTTTGACCTCTAGCTCAGCCGGCACATAGGGAAACCTACCAAACCTGTGCATTTTTGAAAACTAGAGACCTAGGGGAATCCAAGATGGGGTGACTTGTGGGGCTCTGACCAGGTTCTGTTACCCAGAATCCTTTGCAAACCTCAAAACGTGGCTAAAAAAAACAAGTTTTCCTCACATTTCAGTGACAGAAAGTTCTGGAATCTGAGAGAAGCCACAAATTTCCTTCCACCCAGCGTTCCCCCAAGTCTCCCGATAAAAATGGTACCTCACTTGTGTGGGTAGGCCTAGCGCCCGCGACAGGAAATGCCCCAAAACACAACGTGGACACATCACATTTTTTGACAGAAAACAGAGCTGTTTTTTGCTAAGTGCCTACCTGTAGATTTTGGCCTCTAGCTCCGCCGGCACCTAGGGAAACCTTCCAAACCTGTGCATTTTTGAAAACTAGAAACCCAGGGGAATCCAGGATGGGGTGACTTGTGGGGCTCTGACCAGGTTCTGTTACCCAGAATCCTTTGCAAACCTCAAAATGTGGCTAAAAAACACATTTTCCTCACATTTCGGTGACAGAAAGTTCTGGAATCTGGGAGGAGCCACAAATTTCCTTCCACCCAGCGTTCCCCCAAGTCTCCCGATACAAATGATACCTCACTTGTGTGGGTAGGCCTGGTGCCCGCGATAGGAATAGATCACACAACGGTCAATGTTGGTCCTTACATGAGGCAGCTGTTGACCCTGGGGTGATCCATTCCTGACGCAGGCACTAGGTGTAGGCACTCAAGTGGGGTAGTGTTTTTTTTTAGTACAGGTGAGGAGTCACTGGGTGGTAGGAATTTTGTGGATCCCAGCATATTCCTGTAGTTTGTGTGACAGAAATGCGAGAAAAATAGAGTTTTTATTCAACATTTCAGCTTTGCAGGGTATTCTGGGTAAGAAAACCTTGGGGAATCCACACAAGTCACACCTCTGTGGACTCCCCCGAATGTCTAGTTTCCAGACATGTTTGGGTTTAGTGTGTTTCTCTAGATGGCCGCCGAACCCAGGACCAAAAACACAGGTGCCTGCCTTACAAAACCAGTTTGTTTTGCCATAGATAATTTTGATGTCTCCACAATACGATTTGGGCGGTGGAATTTGGGGCTGAACTAAATTGGGGAGCTCCCAAGAGAGCACTCTCTCTCTCTCTCTCTGCTTGCCGCCGCATTCTCCTGCTCTCTGGGTTGGGCTAAGCCACTATTACCAAGTTGCACAAACAGCTTGCGAAGGGACAGCAGGACTGTCCTCATCACCTCCCTCATAATGTACTGGAAGAGGAGTTATCGAATGGGACTCCTCTGACTGAAAAATCACTCCCAGAGTCTGCTCCATTGTCCTATCCCTCAGATGCTGTCTCAGTATCTGATGTCTCAGTCTCTGATCCTATGTCAGAGCTGTCCTCTATAACCCGAGTGCCGGCAGTAGTCATCCATCAAGATGCCATCTCTGCTATTGGCTAAACTGTTGCTCTAAAACACTAGCCTACGTAGACAGTCACAAAATCGATGGGGTGTGTGAGATACGTGCAACAGTAGAGGCCACCTTACCTGCCCTTCTTCCCTCAATCAGCACGTTCTTTCAAGACACTCAAAAAACACCTTGTCACATACCATTCGTCACAGTCTTTAGCACCTCCTGCGCCCAGTCCAACAATCATTATTGGTGCTCCCACTCCCTCCTCCTCGGATTCCCTCATTACCACCCAGCAAAAGTGCCCTTCATCTCTCCATAGCCGCCCTCCACCCCGCACAGACATTTCATTGGTATTATAGCGCAGGTAATGGCTGACTTTACTAATGTACTCAGCTATTTACATAAAATACAGATTTGCTCTTTGCAGTAGGCATATAAACCTTCTGCGCTTCTTTATGGCACTAAAACTGCCACTAGACAAGTCTGACCCTTTTGTAGCAGAAACATAGTCACAATACTTACTTGACTTTTTTATTGCTGCCTAAAAGCTACAGTTGAAAAGCGTCAGTTGAAGTATGTGCATTGCTTTGAAGACGCAAGCTGCAACTGCAAGACAACTGGCGGCAAATCTATATATATATATATATATATATATATATATATATATATATATATATATATGTATATATATATATATATCACTTTTATATGTGGGTCTGGTTTTCCTGGGGGCCGAACGCAGCCCCCAGGGAAACCACACACATAGACAAAATTGATATATATATATATGACAGCCAACCACCTGAAACTCAACTCAAGCAAAACCGAAATAATCCTCTTTGGCTACACAAAAACACCTGGGACCCCTCATAGTGGCCCACCACGCTAGGCCCTGCACCCACCCCGCCAACCATGCACGCAACCTCGGCATCATCCTAGACTCCTCCCTCTCGATGACCCAACAAATCAACACTCTCACCTCCTCATGCTTCAACACACTCCGTATACTGAAAAAAACATTCAATTGGATCCCCACAGAGACCAGAAAAACTGTCACTCACGCACTCATCAGCAGCAGACTTGATTACGGAAATGCCCTCTACGCCGGCACCACTCTAAAACTCAAGCGCAAACTACAGCGCATCCAGAACTCAGCAGCACGACTCATCCTCGACCTCCCCCGACACGAACACATCTCTCCACACCTCAAATCCCTCCACTGGCTCCCCATTGACAAAAGGATCACCTTCAAGATCCTCATCCTCGCACACAAATCACTCCACAACACAGGCCCTGCCTACCTCAACGAGAGTCACCTTCCACACCCCCACATGAAACCTCCGCTCAGCTGACCTCTCTCTCGCCTCTGTCCCCCGCATCAAACACACCACCACCGGGGGCAGATCCTTCTCCTACCTTGCACCCAAAACCTGGAACGCCCTCCCAACCCACCTTCGCAAGACCCAAAACCTACTTCTTTTCAGGAAGGGCCTCAAAACCTGGCTTTTCAAACAGTGATCCTCCCAGCCCCTTTCCCCCCCCCCGTCCCCCTCCCAGCACCTTGAGACCCTCACGGGTGAGTAGCGCGCTTTATAAATCTCTTTGATTGATTGATTGATATATATATAGATCTATCTCTCTCTCTCTCTCTATATATATATATATATCTACATAGATATACCTATAGATAGATCTATATATATATATATATATATATACATCTACATAGATATATCGATAGATAGATCTATATATATATATATATACATATATCTATATATATTTATAGATCTATCTATAGATATATCCATGTACATAGATATATCTACATAGATATATCTATATATATATATATATATATATATATATAGATATATTTTTTTTAGTTGTTGTATGGTTTCCTTGGGGGCCAAAATGGCCCCCAGGGAAACCCTACAACATCTAAAAAAAATATTGCCCCCACAGGGGGTCGCCCTGCCCACGGGCGACCCCCTGTCCATTTTTTATTTTATTTTTATTTTTTAAACTTCCCCTGGGGGGGGTGCGATCGCGCCCCCCCAGGGGGCACCTACCTTTTAAAAAAATAAAATATGCCCCGGGGGTGGGGGAGGGGGGTGCGGGTCGTTTTCTGAGGGGGCCGACCCCCCTAAGTGAAATCCCTGGCATCTAGTGGTGTTTCCTGGCCCCCGATCGCAGCTCTGCCAGGAAACAGTTTCAGAAGGCCTCGCAAGAAAGGGGAGAGTCTCCCCTTTCTTACGAGGCCTTCCCGAACGTGGGGAAGGCCGTTTTCCCCATTGGAGCAGGAAGCGGCCGCAAGGCTGCTTCCTGCTCCGATGGGGAAAACAACTTTGTTACGTCAGCGCGCCTCACGGTGCGCTGACGTCACAAAGGGGCGGGTGGGCGGTGGGGGGGAGACACAGAAGCTTCCGTGGCTCCCGGGGTTAGAAAAAATATATATATATATCCTCGGGTGCGACGCACCCGAGGATTTATTAACCCCCTCCCTGGTGTCGGCCACTAGTCGTGACCCGCCCCAGGGAGGTAGTGCGGGCGTCGGCCAGTGGCCGACGCCCGCATTGAAGGAGTTAAAGCATCTGGATCAGTGCCATGGGCCTGAGGCCAAGTACCTCACATGCTGTGGTCGTGTTTCTTGTGGGCATTCTGATTTTTCTACTCTTAAGCCATAGTTTTAAGCCCTATTAACTAAATCAACAAGAGGTCGACCTTTGGAATGCTGCATAGACTTCATTAACCTGTGATAGGTTCTTATTCTCATAACGTTATTGATTAACTTACTCCTGTGGGATTTGTAGTTCTTGGTGCTGCTGGCATACACCAAGCATACTATTCACCTCCATGTCTTTAATAAAACCATGCTCCTTTTATCTCACTAGTTTGGAAAATTTGGTTTACAGTGGTGTCCCAGGTATGCCCAAAAAGAGCAAAGACTGGTTAAAAAATCACAATGGGATATTCAGTAGTTTGAAGAAATCCTTGAGTCAATCTGTTCTTCCAAATCCCCATCAAAATTCCTAGGGGAATTCAGAAGACTGAGTATTTACTTAGTTTCTGTGCATCTTTGAGGAGGGTGGTGTTATATTGCTGGTGCTGATTTGTCTGTTCCATCAATGCTTCCTTCAGCTTTAGCTTGGCCATGACAAGATGATGGTCCTTCACCATGTTCGCTGCTCTCATATCTCTCGCATCTTGCAGAGACCTCTGGAACTTCTTGCAATGCAAACATGGTTGATCTGATTCTCTGTTGAATGGCCTGGTGACACCTGTGTTGCCTTGTGAATACTTTTGGGTGGAAATACTCTATCACCAGACCGTTCAGGGTATGGAAATCTGTGAGCCTTTCACCATTCTTGTTCATGTCGCCAAGGCCATGGCTACTCGTGACTTCTTCATACCCAGTGTTGTTGCTGCCAATCTTGGCACTGAGGTTCCCTATCAGTATGATCATGTCTCTCTCAAGGAATTTCTTTAGGTTGGACAAGCGCCTGTTGTGAGATTGTTATTTTCCTGTGCATTGCTGGGTGCGTCATTTGTGGGTGCATAGCACTGGATAACATTCATGTTGATCCTCTTTTTGTTTGTGCGGGAGGTTGCTGTGATGATTCTGGGAGCATGGGGTTCCCATCTGAGGGAACTCGTATGGAAGCGGACAGTGGTATCCATCCCATGGGCCTTTAAGTAAACTGGGGGGGGGGGCAAAGGAGTTAGCAACAGTTTTCAACTTAAAGCTTGTTAAGTCACTTTGGCCACACAGTGAGGACCAGGAATCAATATGGAACGTTTATTAGGTTAATTTCAAATTTGTACTCACTCCAGTATATGCACAGATCAAGATCAAATTGTTAAAACACAGAATGAAAACCAGCAAGCTGGAATACCAGAATAAATTCAGTCTCAATAGATAAGGCACACACAAATTACAATCACAGCACTACAGATACTAAATAACAGAAATGTATATTCCTTAAAGGAATGCGGATTGCTTCTTCTAAGAATGAACAGATATAAGATCATCTAGCCCAAATTCTAATTAAGATGGGGAAACTCAAGCTAAACGGTCTCATGGGGTTCAGAAATGAAGCAAGGCGAGTGTAAGCACCATAGGGATTCCAGCAGAAATATTTAAAAGAAGGAAATCAGAGTTAGCATAAAGCTAAACACTCTTAAAGGACAAGGGAAAGTAGAGAGGCCTGTACCTCTCAAAGTCCAAAGCAATCTGTTGTACCTCTAACAATAGGAACACTAACTTAAAGTGGAAAGTTCCAGGAGCATCCACATCATCAGAACCCCAATTGTTTCTCTTTGTCACGGAGCACACCTTCAAAATTGGATGATGTAGGAGGCTGGCCTGGCTTGTAGTGGGTACCAGAGGTACTTACACCTTGTGCCAGGTCCAGTTCTCCCTTATTAGTGTAGAAGAGGTGTTTCTAGCAGCTTAGGCTGATAGAAGGTAGCTATGACAAAGCAGCTTAGGCTGAACTAGGAGACATGTAAAGCTCCTACTATACCACTGGTGTCATATGCACAATATCATAAGAAAACACAATACACAGATATACTAAAAATAAAGGTACTTTTTTTTTATGACAAAATGCCAAAAGTATCTCAGTGAGTACCCTCAGTATGAGGATGAGAAATATACACAAGATATATGTACACAAACCAAAAATATGCAGATAATAGCAAAAGGAAGAAATGCAAGCAATGTAAAGTTACAGTAGATTGCAATAGGAGCACATAGGTATAGGGGCAACACAAACCATATACTCCAAAAGTGAAATGTGAACCACAAATGGATCCCAAACCTATGTGAGCTTGTAGAGGGTAGCTGGGACTGTAAGAAAACAGTGAGGGTTAGAAAAATAGCCCACCCCAAGACCCTGAAAGGTAGGTGTAAAGTGCACCTACTACCCCCAGAGAGCACAGAAGTCGTGATAGGGGGATTCTGCAAGGAGAACAAACACCTGCAATGCAACAACAGTGGATTTATGGACCTGAGTACCTGTAAGACAAGGGGACCAAGTCCAAGAGTCGCGACAGTGTCGAGAGTGGGCAGGAGCCCAGGAAATGCCAGCTGAGGGTGCAAGGAAGCTGCCACTGGATGGAAGAAGCTTGGTGTTTTGCAAGAACGAAGAGGACTAGGAACTTCCCCTTTGAAGGATGGATGTCCCACGTTGTGAAGAAGCTTGCAGTGGTGTTCCCACGCAGAAAGACTGCAAACAAGCCTTGCTAGCTGCAAGGGTCGCAGTTAGGGTTTTTGGATGCTGCTGTGGCCCAGGAGGGACCAGGATGTCGCCACTTGGATGTGGAGACAGAGGGGGCGCCCAGCAAGTCAGGGAGCCCTCACAGAAGCAGGCACCACCCGCAGAAGTACCTGAACAGGCACTTAGAAGAAAAGTGAACTGGAGTCCACCCGAAGTCACAAAAGGGAGTCCCACGATGCCAGAGGACAACTCAGAAGGTTGTGCACTGCAGGTTAGAGTGTCGGGGACCCAGGCTTGGCTGTGCACGAAGGAAATCCTGGAAGAGTGCACAGGAGCCGGAGAAGCTGCAAATCACGCGGTACCCAGCAATGCAGTCTAGCGTGGGGAGGCAAGGACTTACCTCCACCAAACTTAGACTGAAGAGTCACTGGACTGTGGGAGTCACTTGGACAGAGTTGCTGAGTTCCAGGGACCACGCTTGTCGTGCTCAGAGGGGACCCAGAGGACCGGTGATGCAGTCTTTTGTTGCCTGCAGTTGCAGGGGGAAGATTCCGTCGACCCACAGAAGATTTCTTCAGAGCTCCTGGTGCAAGAAGAAGGCAGGCTACCCCCAGAGCATGCACCACCTGGAAACAGTCGAGAAAGCCGGCAGGATGAAGCAATACAAGGTTGATCTCCTGGAACCCCAATACCCTGGGTACCTCAGTACCATATACTAGGGAATTATATGGGTGTACCAGTATGCCAATGTGAATTGCTGAAATTGGTCACTAGCCTGTTAGGATGAATCTCCAATCCCACAGAGCTCCAACGGCCAGGTTAACCTTGAGTGTCTTTATTTCAGATACGGAATGAATAGTGGGCTTCTTCTGCTCATTAAATCGTCCAACCCATGCCAGAATTTCTTTTCTCAAGCCTCTCTCTCTCTCTCATACATAATACTCCTTTCTCTAGCTAAGAAATCACAAATGCACACCTGCAAAAGAAAAACATGCAGAGCATAGAAAAATGCATCTCATGTCAAAACAAAGGCCTAGTTATGTAAACCTTAATAAGTAATTGTCAGTGTGTACTCTTAATGCACAATTACGGGTACAAGTGTCATGTCAAAATAAATGCAAAAAAAGTGCTTTTTCACTAAATGCAACATTTCAAAATATTAGTGTAAATGTGAACACATTTGTATATATAAAACTTTAATTTCTACAGTGAATACACCTTCAATAATATGTTTTTATGCTTCACTTTAAAAAAATAATGTTATGGCACACAGAGTAAGAGTATATTATGTTGATTACACATTTTTATTACTTTTGTAACATGTAGGGGTGAAGCCACAATTACGCTGCTCTATATCCAGTCAGAGCTCTGTTGGCTGCTGGTGTTGGCTTCAATGCGACTCCCTGAGTATGTGAGGCGTTCTCTTCCTCCTGTCCAGAATACAGCAGTATTTCTCCTGGAGCCAATCTTTTCTGTCCAGCTGTGTTCATCTGGTCTTGCTGATGCCAAGCAGGGCAAGGTTGTATTTTTTTCATCTCTCCTGCCACATGGTCTGTCTTGCCTGTCTTGTATATGGTCCCCACGTTCCATGTCCCATTGGTAATGGTCTTGTTGGAAAGCAGGTGGATTGGCTTTGTGGCTTCCAAAGGTCTTTGGCTTTCACCACAAAGCGTCATAGCTCTTGTGAAGGCAATTCCTCTCTCGCCAAGACCAGGATGTGTTTTGGTTGACATTTCTGTAGCTAGGCTTTTTTTTTTTTTTTTACCTGGTGGGATAGCTAGCCCCAGGCATAACCTACCACCTTTCGCAACTGGTCTTGGGACCAGCCATGGCGGATTAACACGTTTCGAGTCCTGGTAGAACTGGAGGATGACAGAGACCCAGTAGAAAGTCAGTGAGAGAAGGGCAAATAAACAGTGACATGAACCTGCCAGGAGGTACTGGGTCCCAAGAAACACCAGCATGAGGAATGGATTTCCACCAAGACTATCTGAGAAATCCAAGAGAGAAGGAAAAAGAAAGCTACAGTCAACACTAGCCAAACAAGAGCAGAAAAAGCAAAAGTTCAAGGCAAATATACCAAAACCAACAAGGAAGCAAAGAGAAGCTTAAGAGCAGACACGCACTGATCCATTGATGGTCTTGTACAGAAGCCCAGGAATCAACAAGCCATGGAAACTTGAAACAGCTCAACAACATTACAAGAAAACTCTCTGGCAGGTAAAGGAAGCCAGAAGTAACAAAGTTCCAAAAACGAAGATGGGTGGAGCACTTTGTGGCACAGGCTGTTTCAACAGCTCTTCAGTCTCCACCAGACATAGAGCCAGCAACCAAAGACTTGCCAATCGACTTCTGCAAACCAACCAAGGAAGAAATATGGCAAGCCATCAAACATCTGAGAAATGGGAAGGCAACAGGACTTGACAGCATTCCTGAAAAGGCACTGAAGGCAGACATTGAAACATCAGTAGACATGCTCTACCTCCTGCTTGGAAGGATCTGGAAAAGCAAAAGGCACCCTCAGACTGGAAGGAGGGATATCCAAGAAAGGTGACCTGAGTAACTGTGCAAACTACAGAGGGATAACTGTTCTATCAACCTGAGACCAAATGTTCAACAGAATCATCTTGAACAGAATGAGGAAACAAGTTGACATTCAGTTGCGAGATCAGCAAGCTGGCTTCCGCTAAGATAGATCCTGGACAGACCAGATTGGAACACTACGAATCATCATAGAGCAGTCCATGAAATGGAACTCCTCCCCTCTATGTCAACTTCATCGAATATGAGAAGGCATTCGACAGCATGGACAGAGAGACCCTTTGGAAACTACTCCACCACTACGGTGTGCCAGATAAACTTGCAAAAACCATCAGGAACTCTTACAAGAGAACGACCTGCAAGATAGTCAACAAGGGGCACCTCGTGGAGGCTTTCAAGTGAGAACCGGAGTCCGCCATGGTTGTTTGCTCTCACCTGCTGGCCATTGACTGGATCATGAAGGCATCCACAGCAAGGTGAAGAAATAGAATCCACTGGACAACTTAAATGCAGCTTTGCAAACAACCTGGCCCTATTCTCTCATACCTGCCTGCAGATGCAAGAGAAGACTGACAAGGTGGCAGCCACATCAGCACAACTTTTCCTCAACATTCACAGGGGAGAAACCAAGATCCTGAATGCTAACACAGCCAGCACAGCTGCAGTCAATCTTGAAAGTGATGTACTGGAAGAGGTTGAGGCCTTCACCTACCTGGGCAGTGTCATAGACACGCAGGGCGGGGCAGATGAGGACGTGAATGCAAGAATCGGCAAAGCAAGGGCTACCTTCACTCAGCTAAAGAAGATCTCGAGCTCTAAGGACCTAACACTGTAAACCTACATCAGGCATTTTAACGCCACTGTGGAATCATTCCTTCTGTGACGACCACCAACAGACCTTCATCAACACTGCCTGAGGAAAATTCACCATCAGCAACAATGACCTATGGCATCAGACTTTCCAACTCCCTGCCCATGAAGAAACCATGAAAGGATGCTGGGGCTGAATAGATCACACTCTCTGCAAGCCCGCATCAAACATCACCAGTCAAGCCCTGACCTGGAACCCTCAAGAGAAAAAAAAAAGGAAGGCCAAGAAACACCTGGCACCAAGGCCTTGAGGCTGACAGCAAGGAGATGGGTTACACCTGGAGTCAGATGGGGAAAAAAAGCCTAGGACAGAGGTGGCTGGGTAGTCCTGGTTGATGGCCTATACCATGGAGAGGTAGTAGGCATAAGTAAGTAAAGTAATTCGGAAGACTGAACAAATATATTCTTTTTTTCACATTTTCAAAATCCCAAATGTGGGCACTACTACTGTTGTATTGAAAGAGTCAGTAGCTGGACTTGGCTCCTGCAACATTCTTCTTGACAAAATGTAGATGGCTCATTAAGGAGAGGGAATATATCTGATAGGCTGTACTTTCTATTTCCTCAACCCACAGCACCCACATGCCTGTACAGGACACTGCTGCGCTTTTAATAGCACTGTTGCTTGCCCGATAGTCTTTCTACTACCTTAGGGTTGTGGTTCATGGCAACTATTTTGAAACAAAAAAGCTAAACTATACTGGTTCTGTACTCCCTCATTCCAATTCACAAGAAAATCTAGTGTTTGTAACAGATCATGTCAACTGCCCAAATATATCCGTCCACAAAATCATATGAAGCTGTAACTCTTGATTAGGAATCGGAATTTCTTTTTTAAATGGGCAGTAAAGAAAAAAGTCAGGAGTAAATCCGAGCATGTCTGGTTTTAAAGCCAATGATGATGCAAGAGCCAACTGGCACTGCTGCCCAGTCGAGCCACCGCCCATGCGAATGTCACCTTGTAGACGTGTGTAGATGATAAACATGAGTTTTTATTATTAGTCATCAAAAAATTAGGGTGGGAAGCACCCAGTGTGAGGACGTTTTACCGTAATTGAATGGGCATGTGTGTCTGTCATCGCCTGCATGGCAGTTATGGGCTGCGTGCCCATCAATGCTCCTCCTCTTCGTTTCAGGGGGTCTTCGGTTGTTCTTCTTGAACAACGTGCTCTTTGAGATATGGAATGCTGCTAGGCAGACCTCCATGTTACCACCCTTACCTTAGCTGGTTGGCTGAGGCTTCGAACAGGTCAAAATTCTAGAACCCTAAGCAGTTTAGAAATCTCATCGTCTGCCTTCTGCATAGATTTAGAGGTCATATGCAGCCCCGGTTCTCAGTGTAACAGAGCAGTCTAGCTTCTCAGCTCCCAGGGTTTTAGCCTCAGTGGTAGCAAGGGGTGGCTGTGAGATTAAGAAACAAGTAATAGGGAAGCCCAAGAGATTTGGCCTATGTTAAGTGCATGTACTCTTGAGACACATGACATCAATAGACACATTGACAATAGTTATAAATGTATGACGAAATATCCCCCCCTTTAAAAAAGAACCTTCCACTACACCCAATTACATATGAGTGAAATCCACTCTTCATTTCCACCCCACAAACAGTCTATCTCCTTTCTTTGGCTTGAGGAACTACGCTTTCCTTTCTAAGGTGGGAACTATCTGCTAGAGGTACGTGAATATCCATAACCTTTGCAGTGTGCACTCGTAGAAATGCCCACAACCCCACCCCTAAATATAAACTTATGAATTTGGCAATCAGTCATACTGGTGGGAATGCCACATTTGTAGGTACACTTTCTAAACATGAAATCCTCCAGTCTTTATTCAGGGCTGGAAATTTATGTTTGCAAACTGCGTTCTTTTGCACATAAATTATACTTAAGTTTGCAAAATACTTTGTTGAGCCCATGTAATTTAGAGTACACAGAGAACATGTTAACTCTAGTTTCATACTGCTGTTTGCGTGCCGCAACTACTACATTTCATTTTCCACAGTTAACATATGAGCGACAACAGGAGCTCATGTCCAGTAAAGGACATGTCGGAGACCTGGAGCTTTCTGGGCATGGCCAACTAATGCAGATGTTGAACAGGGACAGGTTCATGGACCCCTGATGGAGCTGATAAGATGTACACTGCTTAGGTGTGGCAGCCTTTCCAATGGGGGCGGGGTGGGTTGGCTATCAAAAGTCCAAGGACTTTCTGCGAGGCAAAGGCGCTAACCACAATAGCACGCTGATCTATGCTGAGACACAATAATCTTGGTGGACAATGCTGCAAAACAGCGAAAAGGGCCATAGCAATACACTGGGGATTTATACACTTTATATTTTGCATTTCTGTCCCATCTTTCCGAGCGGTTACTGAGCACAAACCATTTGTGCATAACCACCCCTCGGAATGTGGGACAGTAGAGGTGTAGGTCAGTCCTCAAACGTCGTGTGGAATAGGAATACTGAAACATCAGGCGTACAAGCTCAATGTCGAAGACTATCCCAGGGTTGATAACCATGTGGACTTCCTTCCACGACACTCAAGTCTGACCATCAGACATTATTAAGATGATGCCTGGGTCGCAGAGGAGCATGAGAGGCAAGAATTGGATGCATCCTTGCCATCGACCAAGACACTTACTTGAAGTGTCACTGAGACGTGTAATGTTTGGCCCTGCCCTCCAGATGGCATCATCAGCCTACCAGGAGAAAACGTAGAAAAGCCTTCTAGGGGGTAAGAAACATCATAGCACTTTTCTGAGAACACTCAAAGATGCCACAAATGTGCCTATACTGCATCCTGCGTTAATAAAGGTAGGTGACTCCCTACTGCGTGCCTAAAGCATTCTACCCCCTACTCGTTCTTAAAACGACTCTGATGTAATTCTCAGCATTTATTTCACACAACAAAAAAAGTCTATTGCACCATAAATGCTGTCAACCCTTAAAAAAGCTGTGGATATAGAGAAACTTTTATCAGCGACTCATGACAAGCTTTGTTACAAACTCAAAGGCACAATAAATGAGTTTGCTAAAACACAAAACCATTCTCGACTTATTTAAAAGAATTGCACTCCCATATGATAAAACAACTTAACCTGTGCTGAGTGAGGGGTGGGTGGTCCTGTCCTGAGTTAAAAATGAACACTAAATATTCCTGTTTTCTCTGCCTTTCTACCCCTAGGCACTGATTGCACACTGAAAGACAGTGCAGATCTTGTGCCAGGAGCCAATTAGATAAGTGCTCTGGCATGCGCTCTGTCCTCGCAACAAAGAGCCCCATTGACTTGGGCACACTGGCCGCGACACACAGGCCTCTTGATCTGCATCTTGTGATCATCTTCCCGAGCCCCTGATTCCATGTTTAGTGGAGGTTCCAATGTTTCCTTTGAGCACAGAGAGCCCACACGCCTCAGATGATGCACAGAGTCTGAGGGGGCATGGAAAGGACAAATCAAAACCTGCTGGCATGGCTGTGCCGTCGACCATTTTGTGTCAACACAGAGAACAACAGATGGAAAGAAGTGGTGCGGGGTTCGTCGATCTTGTTTCACCGAAGTTGAAAGGTCAAGGCGGGTTGGGAGATGGTTCTCCCCAGTTTTGAATGTGTTGATCCTCTGCTCATCAGGATTCCAAAAATTGCAAATGAGCCATGTTTTATCTTGCTTTCTTTGTGTTGTGTTCATGCTCCCCAATGAGTGTGATGCTGCATAGAATGTTTCTCTGCTACTTGGACTGCCGTCTGGTTGTTAAACCAGTTAGGACTGCAGGCTTAGAATGTAAATGCCAGCTCCTGTTAGGATCTCCTGAGGAGATATGCTTGTAACCTGTAACTGAACCGGATGTTTCCCGAACCTGTCCTGATCTGTAAACAAAGAGGCTTTCTGTATGTACTCCAGATTCACTACAGGACACTGTATACCAGGGACGTTGCTACAATCTACATGCAGGTTGAGCCAGAAGGCTGCAACCATACCTGTTGCCAGGCTTTGCCGAAGGGTCAACACCACATCAGAGCTCACGCACTTTTCTGCCATTTCTACTTGAACTAAGAGGTCTGATGCTAACTTGACCTCAAAGGATTGAGTGTTATGCTCTGCTAAGGGCCCTCTCCTCTGGAACCATCTCTTTGTAGACCTTAGAGTTGGGAAAAGCACATTGACTTAATTATTTCTCTTTATTTATCCTAGTACGTCTATTTATCATTGACCAGACCCAAGGTTTGTAGAGCACCTTTCAGAGTACGTAGAACCCTAGGTTACATGAGTTACATATTCAGTTAAAGAGGGGCCCACGGAAAGTCCTGTATATATGAGGATCATAAAAGGTGGGCTGAATAGACATTTATATGAAAAGAATGAGTTCAGGCCATTCCAAAGTAGCAGCTTCTTATTTTCATACTGTTGTACCAGTCTTACATATTTAGAGGCTCTGTTCTTATCCAGGCAAGGGTTTCTAGAAACGTTTGTCAGGTCTAGGAGGAAGCGAAGATTGAATAGCAGGTTTTTCATTTACGTTTTGAACATTTCATACAATGGAATTGTCCTTACATTGGTGAGCGACCGGAGGGAGTGGAGTACCAGATTCTGGAGGCTGTTCCTTAGAAACACTGATTCAGTATTTTGGACTTCTTCAAGGCCTCTCGAGAATAGGGGTTTCTGAGCTTTTAAACTGTGCAATGCTCTATGCCATTTTGACTATATTTATTTCTTCAATGGGAAGCCACCTCAAAGCGATCAGAATAGAAGACAAATGGTCACATTTACTTCTGGAAAAGCTTTACTTCTCTTTCATTTTAAGATAGTTGTTTCTGTTCTTGTCCACTTATAGTTTTACTGCAGCTTGATATACCCCTGAAGTATAGAATAAGAGTTAGGACTTTATTTAGACTTTGGAGTTTTGTAGAGAGTTTAGAGAATCTCTTCATCCAAACTGTAAATAATGCTCTTAATATAGTACTCATAGCCCACCAGCGATACTATAACCAACTACATTGACGTGGAGCATAAGTGTTCACCCATGCACAAAATCCCACCTCCCCAAACATTTTTTTTAAACTGAAATTGTCCTTGAAACATTGGTTTGCTCATTTGAGTCTATGTAGATAGTGTAGATGCTTTTATGTGGTTCAAAGGCTTATGAGCATGCACAAAAGTGAGCATTGTATGGCAATTCAGAACATGCAGACAGTGTCAGGTGGCGTAACATGCAGGAATAGTGTAGAGTGTAAGAATAAGGTGTTGAGAGGAGGCCCTTTAGTGGGACTCGCTAGTTCCTGGTTTATTTAGACAGCAGAAGGACCTCCAAATCCAACCTGTCTGCTCATTTCCTCACATGTAGGCTTGCTGGGCGTCTTTGGCAGAGCCACACCAGAGGAACAATAGAAAGAGGAGAAAGAGATCCCAAGACTGCTCAGTTGCCCTCCAAGTTGCACCTCAAGTGTCGAGTCAATTGGGCAACAGTGGGAGTGGAGCAGGGCAGTACATATACATTCTACATGCAAGGTCGGACTGGGACAAAAAGTAGGCCTATGCAACAAAATAAAAGCCCCCCTCCTTAGCAAAGCAAATAGCTAAAAAGGTGCCCTACATTTGCAAATCAGACCGGCTTTTAACTTGGAAACACACGCTGTATAGGTATTTTGCAATGCTTGTAATAGCAGACAAGTCAACTTAAAAAAAATAAACTGTCCTTAAGGCACTGCCTGATTGCCCGACAGACCAGTCCATCACAATACACGTGTGAATATTAGGGGTCTTCATCCTTTAGACCACACTCATGTATGCTGTGTGTGGCTGAGGTAAGGGTCGAGGACAGGCTCACTGCCAGAACCAGCTGTTGTGCCTGTTCTCAGGGCAGTGAAATTTCTTGCCCCAAGTATTGGCAAGAACTCTTCACGCTGAACACTCCCCCCGGTTTTTGGCCTCTCTCCTTATATCCCGAGCTTTAGAAAACCTCAATGAATAAGTGGAAGAAACCAGTGGCAGGGCTGTGGTAAGTATGCTGCAACCATTGCTGGTTGAACCTGTTCTGGTCACTGACTCATGTGGCCCCTGAAGGAAGGGCCCTGTTAGTCAGATATTTAAAATTAAATCTAATGTTAATTATGTTAATGATATGCAAATATTGTATAATGTATGCATGATAATTGTTTATGAATTCAAATATATATTAATTATAATACATTTAAGAAAAAGGGCCTCATTACGATGCTGGTAGTCTTAAGACCGCCAGCCTTGTGGGAGTCAGGATCGCCGCTGCTGTGGTGGTCCCATTTCTACATAAAGACCCTGGTGTTCAAACCACCAGGGTTCTACCCTTTCTGCCAAGATTGGTGATCCCGATGGGTTGACGGCGGGTGGAGGTCGTAATCCGCCAGTGCAGCGGTGCATGCAGTGTTTCCCTGCGATTACAACCTCGTTCTCCACCAGCCTTTTCATGGCAGTTTTACTGCCATGAAAAGGCTAGTGGAGAACAGGTGCAGGGGGCAATGGGCAGTGCAGGGGTCCCCCTGTCCAGCACCCTCGCAATCTTCACTGTCTGCTATGCAGACAGTGAAGATTGCGAGGGTGCCGGTGCAACCTGCAGGCGACAGCATTGCTGCTGGCTCGATTCCGAGCAGGAGACAGTGCTGTCGCCTGCTTCTCGCTAGGATGATGGGCGGAAACCTTAGTTTCTGCCCATCAGCTTAGCGGGAAACACCTACTAGGTCCGGTGGGGTGGTCGCCACTACGCCAGCGGCCCCCATGTTGGGAGTTTGGCAGGCGGGCTTTCTCGTCCGCTAAACTCAAAATGAGGTCCATAGTGTATTCTGTAAAAAATAAAATAAAATAAAACAAAAAATTATTTAAAAATATATAAATATTTAATACAGTAAATTATTTTTTAAATTGTATCCATAAACTTACATTTCTTAATTGTGTTTGGAAAAAAAAAATACAAATAATTTTTTTTTAGATTTTTCATATTGAAAATTATAATATCCTCATACAGAAACGTTTTTTGGACATTTATATTTAAAGAGTTGGTGTTATAATTTTGAAATAATATTCTGACTCTTAATTTTGGGATATGATGTTATTTTGTATTTTATATATTGAAGTTTAGTAATGAAGTTAATAATTAAAAAAATACATTAATTATTAATGGTACTAAAAGGTTATTTTATATTTTAATGTTTAAATATTTTTATATCGGTTTGTAGTTTTGGTTAGGTCAATGTATTTTCAAAGTAAATTTGAGTTTATTTTATGTATCTCAAATTTTGGTTGGAGTAATGGTTGTTTACAACATCTTGCATCAAATGGTTTAGATAGGAGTGAAAATTGTAAATTTCACCTCTTTATCGTCCAACATGTTCCCCAAATTAGCTTAGAGTGGAGTGGGAATAGAAAATGTTACTCCTTTAGTGTCCAATACCTTCTCCAAATTGGTATAGACTGGGGTGGGAACTGTAAATGCCACCCCTTTAGTGTCCAACATTTTCCACAAATCTTTACAGATTTGAGTGGGTATATATTAAATGACACATCTTTAGTGTCCTGGACTTTCCCTAAGTTGGTTTAAATTGGAGTGGGAATAGTAAATGTCATCCCTTTAGTGTCCAACAATTTCCCCAAATTGCTTTAGATTGGAGTGGAAATAGTAAGGGGCATGTTTACAAGGCCCTAGCGCCTCCTTGAGCTGCCCTAACGTCATTTTTTAAACTCTAAGGTGGCGTCAAGAAGGTCTTTTCCCTGTGCCAGATTTACAAACTGGCACAATGCAAGCATTGAGCCACTCTGTAACCCCTTGTGCCACATAATGCCTGCACCAGGCATGACGTATGCAAGAGAAGCATTTCCCCATTAGGTTGCCCACAGAAATGTTGCAGTAACATTTATGAGATTTCACTGCACCACTTTTTCCGTCATTTTAACGCCTTCCCAAGGCAGGCATTAAAGTGATTCTCCCATTGTTTCCAATGGGCCTCCCCATGCATTGCTGGACTAGCACCATAATTTTTGGTGCTAGTCGACCAGTGCGCCAAAATAGCATCTAAAATGTTGACGCTAGTGTGCGCCATGGAACATCATATTGTAAATACAGCGCTTCCATGGAGCGCCGTATTGTAAATACGGCGCTACCCTGGTGAAGTTAGGGGCTGCAGGGGGCCCCCTTCTTGTAAATATGCCCCTAAATGTCTTCCCTTTAGTGTCAAACAGTTTCCCCAAGTTGGTGTCAATTGGAGTAGGAATAGTAATTGTTACCCTTTTGGTGTACAATACTTTCTCCAAATTGGTATAAAGTGGAGTGGGAACAGTAAATGTTACCACTTTATTGTCCAACACCTTCCCAAAATATTGAGTGGAAATAGTATATGTCACCCTTTTAATGTCGAACCCTTTGTTAAAATGGTTTATGTTGGAGTGTAATTATTTAATTTTATAATTTTAGTATGCAATCCTTTGTTTTATTGGTATTTGTATGTAATAGAAAAAGTTTGTGTTATTTAATTAGTATTGTTAGTGTTTAGCAATATAATGAAAAAATGTGTGTGTGTTTGTAATAAATAATATAATTATATATTTTATATAATGAAGACATGTAACACATTTTTGTTGACTTATTTGTTTTCAAAGTTTATTTTATTTATTTTTTACATTTTTTAACATATATTTCAAATTAAAAATAAACAATATAGATAAATAAAACAATAATTGTATTACATAAAAACGTAATTCATATTTAAATGGTATTGTATGTTGTACAATTTCCACTTTTTTCTCTTTGTTTAACATTTCATTTGAAATTTTCCTAAATCGTTTTATATATATATTTTCAACATCATACACAGGTTTTCTAGTATATATTTAATAATTGTATATGCTTAATACTATTATCTAATTCATACTGCACAAACTGTTGACATTTTTTATAACATTTTTACATGTTGAATATTGTTGAACATTTTTTAATACATTTGTTCAACATTTTTCCAGTTTCATTTAGCAGCTATGTTTTTTTTTAGTGCTGCCTTCTATTCTGGAGTCTACTGGTGTAATTTTTAGTATATTTTCCGGGATCCAGGTTGTGGTAAGGTGTTGCTGTTCGTCACAACATGTAAGTCCTTCTGAAAGGTTTTTTTAAGGGGTTTGAGGGTGTCAGGGTCTAGAGGGGAGGTCTAGAGCTTAGTTGTAGTGTTTTTTGTATTTGTTTTGTACATTGAATTGTATTATTAGTAGTGTTTTTTGCTAATGTGTAGTTTGGGGGTTTCGTACACTGTTTTAGTCTTTTATGTTACATATTTTATGATGATTCATTGTAATGTCTGTATTTTTGGGAATGTTGTGCGTTTTGAGGGTGGGTTTTCTTTTTTTTACTTTACAGGTTTTTGTCAACGAACGTGTCCTATTGCCATTGGGATTGACCTTTTTTGTTTAATAAAATCACTTTTGGTTTATAAGAAACAAATGTTTTTTGTTTTGATTTTTTATTTTGGGTTTCCAGGAGTTTAACTTTTTAAAAACATTTTTTGTTTTTTTATGGTCCCTTTATACTTTGGATTACTTCAAGGGATGTCTGTTGGATTTGTTTTATTTTTGCTTTTTTGGCTTTTTGGAAAATATGTTTCCCGTTTATAGTGGATTATTACTTTTGACTACATGGATATAAAAGAAGATCTGCAGCTACTGAACAGTAATTTATATATTTTTTTTTTTTTTATGGGTGAGAAATGTTCTATTTCATTGTTTGTGTAAATATTATGTGATTCTTGTTTGGAAATGTGTGGTTTATGTGTTGTGTTTATTTTGAGTGATGGGTTGGGTTTGTTCTTTCAGTTTTCTGCTTGATTAGGTTCATATTTTTTCATGTAAATAATTTATCAATCATTTTATTAACTCAGTCTTATTTAATATTAGAGTTTTAGTTAATGTTAAGACTGATGTAATGAAATAGGATGTTTATTAGTTATATCAAAAATGATTTGTCATCTTGGTTTACATTCTGTGGCACTTTTGTAAGTTACTATTTATTTTTATTATATCATTTTGGATATTATTTCTAAGTAATCTACTCGTTTGTTGTTTATGAAGATTTTGACTTTACATTGTAGCATGTTGTACATTCTTGTGGCTTGATTTTCAGTTTTCTTTAATGGACACATTTTATTGATTTTAATGACTGAAGGTCAGAATACAACAATAAAACTATAATTGCTCCACTTGCATGCTTTCTTACCACCCCACTTGTTTTCCAAGTTTAGTTGCAATTTGGCTAACATATTGCTCCATTCGTAGTTGTTGGATAATTTGTTCTTTTTGTGATGCTTCTATAAATGTATAGAATGTAGGTTGGGTGCTGCCTTGTGTGGATTGGAAGGCATTGTGCTATCGTTCCACTGAGTCATTTGTTTTGGCATCCTGTGCCCTAGAGCTATCATAGACATTCCACCATGGTATTTGGAACTTGGGTTGGTGTCTGTGTCTGCAGCAATGCAGTTTGGCAGCCCAAGTGTTTTCAAAATAATCCACTGGGGGCTTATATTGTTTTGTTTTGTTGGTAGAAATGGCTTTCTATTTGTAAATTGTAGTGGTTAGCTACCTCGGTGACAGGGATATAGGCTAGTGCTATCAATTGTTTTATTTCAGAAAATTTGGCTGTTTGTAGGATATTCTATACTTAGGGCCTCGTTATGAGTTTGGCGGTCCCACCGCGGGACCGTCAAACTCACGGGGAAGACGCCACAGCCATGGCAGTGACATCCTTCCCAAACCTATTACAATTTTCCCGCCAGGCTGACCGGTGGGAAAATTGTAATATGCTGTTCCTGCCAGGCTGCCTTGAGGGAGCCGAGGCCAATATAGTAGCACTCCAGCATCCTCAGAATGTGCAGGGGGGGCCCTGCATTGCCTATGCCATGGGCACTGCAGAGCTCCCTGTGGCCCCCAGCACTGGCTGACCACCAGTCTTTTCACGGTGGGGTCCCTTAAGGGAGCCCAGGCCAATGTCGTAGCACTCCAGCATCCTCAGAATGCGAACTGTCTGCAAAGCAGACAATGCGTATTCTGACGGTGCTGGGCAGGGGGAGACCCAGTACTGGCTTCCCACCTGCCTTTCCATGGTGGGATCCCCACCATGGAAATGCTGGCAGAAAGCTGATTCATAATCCGCTAGGCGACGCTGGGTTGTAATGTGGCGGTTTGCCAGCCTGGAGTGCGCTGGTCCGACTATCACTGCGTCCTTGGACTGCCACACTCATAATGAGGGCCTTAGTGCAGACTGTTGGAGGTGTCTCCATATGCTTTGAATGAAATTACAGTACCAGCCTGGTATGGCTGTAGGGGGGTACATTTTTAAAAATGGTCTGACCGATAGCTCATTCAAAGTTTGTGGGTATTAAGTATTTGTTTTATGTTTAGTGGTGGTTTAAAAATTCGTAGTAAGTGCTACTTTGTTTATCTGGTAGTAGAGCATATATACAAGGGATATTTGTGTTTTGATATTCACCATGTATGGTTTGTATCTGAGTGAATGATTTGGGACACATTTTGAAGGTCCCATGCATCATCCAGGTTTGACAATGACAGGGCCTGATTATGAGTTTGGCGGTTGAATCGCCTGAACACCAATAAGGCGGTGGCCAGGTGACTATCAAGGCGGCGGACTCCCCACCGTCATATTACGATGTTTCTGCCAGCTGCCTGGCGGAAACAGTGCGTCGGTATTGGCCAAAGCTCCCTCAGGGAGCCGAGGATAAATACTGTTGCACACAGCACCCTTGAAATTCACACTGTCTGCCAAAGCAGGCAGTGCGCATTCCAAGGGTGCTAACAGGGGGCCCCCAAATCCACCTTTCTGCCAGTCTTTTCATTACGGGACCCCGCCATAAGAAGGCTGGCAGAAAGGAAAGTCCTGCCCTGGGTACTACGACCCCCTTCTCCGCCAGTGGTTTCATGGCGGTAGCACCACCATAAAAAGGCTGGCAGAGAAGGGGTGCAGTGGGCTCCAGGGGCTGCTGCACTGCCCATGCACTTGGCATGGCCAGGCCTCCCTGGCCAGCGCCATTGCAATGTTCACTGTCTGATTTGCAGACAGTGAACATTGCAAGGGTGCTGGTGCACCCTGCAGGCGACAGCATTGCCGCCGGCTCGATTACGAGCCAGTTTCCCGCTAGGCTAGCGGGCGGAAACTCAGGTTTCCACCAGCT
The DNA here is from genome assembly GCF_031143425.1 of Pleurodeles waltl. Taxonomy (NCBI): domain Eukaryota; kingdom Metazoa; phylum Chordata; class Amphibia; order Caudata; family Salamandridae; genus Pleurodeles; species Pleurodeles waltl. The sequence goes on along the minus strand of NC_090445.1, from coordinate 117,960,012 downwards.
GCCTGAGCAGGAAACTCTTAATAACACCAGCAGGGAGGTTGCTGCATAGGCGACGGCCACCCTGACGGGGGTTTGGCGAACGGGCTTTCAGGCCCGCCAAACTCATAATAGGGCCCTTTGTGTCTTTGTTAAATGTTCAGATATTTCTATGTCTTGTAGGGGCAGGAGAGGTATTGCTGGTGGCTTTTATAGTTTGTACAATTACACATTTTAAAGTGTGTATAGGTGGTAGTTACCCTGTGATGTGCTCAGGGACTTATGCAGTATGGGCTCATTACGAGTGTGGTAGTCTGAGGACCGCCACACTCACCCTGACGGTCGAACCTCCACAACTTTGGTGCTCCGACCGCCCAGGTACAACACTGGTGGGTGGACCAGCCAGGGGACCGCCCTCCCTGCCAGGAACACTGAACTCTGCGTCGCCTGGCTGATTACAACCCCTCTTTCCACCAGCCTCGTCATGGCAGGGACCTCACCATGAAAAGGCTGGCAGAAAGCCAGTGCCAGGGCCCCCCTGCCCAGCACCGTTCAAATGAGTACTGTCTGCTTTGCGGATGGTGCGCATTCCAAGGGCGTTGGAGTGCTAGGATATTGGCCTTGGCTCCCTTAGAGGAGCTGAGACCAATATCCTAACACTGTTCCTGTCGGTCAGGATGGCGGGAACGCGTATTACAACGTTCCTGCCAGTCAGCCCGGCAGGAACATTATAATACGTTCGTGAGAACGTCACCGCTATAGTGGTGGCGTCCTCCCCTAAGTTTGCCAGTCCCATGGTGGGACCTCCAAACTCATTGTCATGACCACACAAACTTGCCAAGTCAAATCAAAGAAGTGCATGAGAAAAGCAAAGAGATATCCTCAGTGGAGACAGCAAAGCCCAAACTGGAAGAAGGTTTGCAGAGTAATCTTGCGCTTATTTCAAAGGAAGAATCAAGAAGAGAAGATCCAAGATGGCCGCTGTGAGTCCTGAAGGTTAGTTACAGTTCTAGTCTTGCAATCGGTTGGTTGCTAGGTTACGAGCTCTCCAGCTGGAAGCCTTGCACTTCAACTGAGGTCTGACAGGAATCAGCTGTGTGGAGAGAGAGCGCGCTTCAGAACAGAAACTCCTGTGAGGTAAAATTACATTTGAAGATTATATTACAGAAAACTGATAAATATTGTCAAGGTTTATTCGAAGAGTTTGATAGTAGACCGTTCCCGTGGAAGTCGGCAAGGATACAGAGTTAATGTATGAATTAACCTTATGTTTACAAGGTTCTTGTTTAAGATATTAAAGTCAAAGAAAAAACGAACTTTAAAAGAGCAAGTATCTACAAATGTCAAGGTTATAAACAAAGGCCAAGTTTAAAGGAGAAACGAACTGTTAACAAATAAGCATTTACAAATTCAATGGTAATAAACCAAAATAGAGTTTAAAAGAAAAACGAACTTAAATAAACAAGCATTTACAACTACAAGTTATCGACAGATGTCGAAGTAAGGAAGGAGAAACTAACTGTAATAAACAAGCATTTACAAATACAAGTTATCAACAAATGTCGAAGTAAGAAAGGAGAAACGAACTTTAATAAACAAGCATTTACAAATACAAGTATTGACAGAAGTCACAATAAGACAGGAGAAATTAAATAACATCAGCTGATTTGAAGAACGCATTATCACCAACTATATATATATATATATAGCAACATAAAACCAATCTCTAACAAAGGTTGAGAAATTCTTCCAGAATCAGTAATAAGCATTTTTTAAGAAGAGCTATCATTTATAGAGAGAAGCAAGGCTACAGAGTACTCAGGGTGAGTGAAGAAATAATAGAATTAAAGAGAATTAAGTGTTGAGAGTAGAAAGTGAAAAACTGATGTTGTATGTCCCTAGTAATTGCGACTGTGACTCTTGCAGGTGCTGTATCCAATCTTTGATGTGAAGAGGCAGACTGAGTACTGGCGTTCATCATCTCTGTGGCAGTCTCTCTACCATCCCATTCCCCTTCCCCCCTCCGGGGTACTCAGCACGAAGGATTAATATTAGTTGTGAGTAGCTCGGGTCGGGACTGAGGAGTTATCTTCTGCTTCTGAGGAAATCGAATTGAAGTATCCTGACAGATTGAAGTGCCATCACCCTAATTTTAGGGAAAAAACAGATTTCCTCCTGAGCAGAATGGCAGAAGGAATTGATATAAAAGCATTAGCCACCGTTTTGGAAGGGTTACAGAAACAATTAAATAACACCATAGAAGAAACAGTCCAAATAAAACAGCGAATAAATGAGTTAGGGAACACCGCTAAATCAAATGAATCTGTGTTTTCACAAATCCCTAGCCCTTCACAGTCTGCAGGTATATCCACTCAAGTAATTCATGCGGTTTCCCCTATTATTCCTTTGGCTCAACCCGAGCGCTTCGGTGGGGATCCAAGTAAGGCGCAGATTTTTCTGACCCAATGCTCATTGCATTTTTTATGTAGACCAGTCATTTTTTCCAAAGACCAGTCCAAAGTGGCATTTATATTGTCTTATCTGACAGGAGATGCGGCTGCATGGTCCATGCCAATAATTTCCAGAAATGATCCTGTTTTATATAATTTCCAAAATTTCAAGGAAGAGTTCTTAAGAATATTTGATCGGCGAACTGCAGCTCAAGCCGCTGACAATGAACTACTGGAAATCAGGCAAGGTAATAAAGATCTAGTAGCCTATCTGGCTCATTTCAATAAACTCATTGTAGAGACTGCCTGGCCGGAGTCAAAAAGAGCCGCCATATTTTATTGTGGACTGAGAGATGAATTGAAAGATGCCTTAGCACAAGTTCCAAATAGACCCACCGAAATTTCGGAGTTAATTGATCTTGTGTTACAGATTGCCCACCGGTTAACTGAACGAAGAGCAGAAAAGAGAAGAGAGTATCGACCATTTCCCCTGAGAATTGATCGTGTAAGAAATGATCATACGAGAGCCGGAGAAGGGATAACGATAGAAGAACCAATGCAAATTGGTTCCATCCGAGGTCCTTTATCTAAGGAAGAAAAAGAGAAAAGAAGAGTGAATCAACTATGTTTATATTGCGGTGCATCTGGGCATTTTGTTAATAACTGTCCCAAGAAACCCAAAGCTCTTCAGTCGGGAAAATGCCAGCTTCATCAGTAGAGGAAGTTGCCCTGATGAAAGCAGAACCCAAGACAACTCCTTTAGATCAACGAGTGGCGAATACCTTACAAACCGCAGCGACACATTTGGTACAAACAGTATCAGTTAAGACCCTTGAGAAGGAAATTCAAAGGATCTCAGTTATGATAGACTCTGGAGTTACGGGCAACTTCTGTGATATCAAATACGCTCGTAAAATGGGTATTCGATTTATCAAGAAATCTACTTTGGAAGTAGTAAGAGCTGTGGATGGAACCAATCTTTCTTCAGGACCCATTTCCCATGAGACCGAACCAATTGGTGGACATCAGGAGCAGATAATCTTTAATTTGATAGATGCTCCACAATTTCAACTCATTTTGGGTCTGCCCTGGCTTACAGAACATAATCCACAAATTGATTGGAGCAAAAGAACGATCAAGATGAATTACTCTTACTGCAAAGAGAATTGCTTTCATGATAGAGTGGAAGTGTCCACCAAGTCCCAAGCGGCCTGTTTATCATCACACTCTTCAATGATCTGTGCACTAAAGACAGCAGAAATCCCAAAAGAATATGAGGATTTAGTCGCCGTTTTTGATGAAAAGAAGGCTGAGAAATTGCCACCACATCGACCCTACGACTGCAAAATTGAACTGGAGCCAGGTGCGATATTGCCATGTAGCAGAATATACGCATTGACCGAAGCAGAGAATCAACATTTAAAGGAGTATTTGGATCAATATCTTGCTAATGGTTTTATTCGTCCTTCTGAATCTCCAGTGTCATCCACACTATTTTTCATACCAAAGAAGGATGGGAGTCTTCGAACTTGCATTGATTATCGAGCCCTCAATCAGGTTACCATCAAGAATCGATACCCACTGCCTTTAGTGTCAGTTTTATTAGATCAAGTAAAGAATGCTAGAATCTACACCAAATTGGACCTGCGAGGAGCATATCATTTGATTCGAGTGGCTTCAGGGGATGAATGGAAAACCGCTTTTCGGACTCGATATGGATTATTTGAATATCAAGTGATGCCTTATGGGTTATGCAATGCTCCCGCTGCCTTCCAGCATTTCGTTAATGATATATTACGAGAATTCCTCGACCGGATTGCCGTGATTTATATAGATGACATTTTAATCTTTTCCGACAATCTACAGGAGCACATTTCCCATGTTCGATCCATCCTCACAAGGTTGCAAGAAAACCATCTCTATGTAAAATTTGAGAAGTGTGCATTTCATGTGGAACGAGTTGAGTTCTTAGGATTCATTTTGTCACCAGAAGGAGTTAGTATGGATCCTGCCAAGATAAAGACAGTGCAACATTGGCCTTCTCCTTGCAATGTCAAAGAGATCCAGAGTTTCTTGGGGTTCGCTAATTTTTATCGAAGATTCATATCCAATTTTTCTCAAACAGTTACACCCATTACTCGATTGTTGAAGAAAGGAGTGAAGTTTGAGTGGACAAAAGAAGCTGAAAATGCTTTTAATTTTTTGAAGAATTCCTTCATCTCAGCTCCAATCTTGCTCCACCCCAATCCAGATGAGCCATATTATGTGGAGGCAGATGCTTCAGATGTTGCCATAGGAGGTATCCTTTCCCAGCGTCATAAAGATACAGGTCAATTACATCCAGTGGCCTATTTCTCTCGAAAATTAACACCACCAGAGATAAATTATTCAATTGCGGATAAGGAGCTATTGGCAGTCAAATAAACTTTTCGTGAGTGAAGGCATTACATTTTGGGAGCTAAGCATAAAGTGACCGTTTACACGGACCACCAAAATTTACAGTTTTTAAAATCAGCTCGAACTCTAACAGCTAGACAACTGCGTTGGTCCCTATATTTTGCAGACTTTGATTTTGTTATCACTTTCAGACCAGGAAAAGTAAATGGGAAGGCAGATGGTCTATCTCGAATTGATACCGGTGCAGTTAAAGAGCCTCCAGAAAAAGAATTGATTATTCCACAAGAGAAGTTCATATCTGCCATATTGTATGAAAATTTAACCAAAGAAATTCAAGAAAACTTAACATTCGAAGGAATGCTGAAGTGGTCCAAAGAAGGCCAAGGAAGAGAAATCAAAAAAGGTTTGCCATACTTTAAAGGTGCACTGTATGTTCCGACCGTGGAGCTGCAAGAAAAAATTCTTCAGGCTTATCATGACGATCAATTGGCTGGACACAAAGGAATTCAAAAGACTCAAAATCTAATACAACGAGAATTTTGGTGGCCAAAAATGAAAACTCAGATAAGACAATATGTGTCAACTTGTGACAAATGTCAAAGAGGGAAATCAAATAGGACAGCTTCACAAGGTCTGTTAAGACCTTTGCCCACTGCACCCCATGCCTGGCATACTGTTACTATGGATCTTATAGTGGACCTCCCTAGTAGCCAAGGTTTTAACACTATCCTAGTTTTTGTAGACACTTTCACTAAAATGGCGCATTTCATTCCTTTGAAAGAAATCCCTCGAGCCCCACAGGTTGCACAGTTGTTTACACAACACATAGCCCATGGTATCCCAAAAATTCTAGTTTCAGACAGGGGGTCCCAATTTGTTTCTCGCTTTTGGAAGGCCTTTAGTAAAAGATTAGGAATTGATTCTCGTTACTCTACCAGTTACCATCCTGAAACCGATGGGCAAACAGAGAGAGTGAATCAAGAGTTAGAACAGTATTTAAGACTCAGTTTATTCGATAAAGAGAAGGAATGGCCCGAGTTGATGTGGGCAGCTGAATTTGCTTACAATAATGCTGTTCATTCCACCACTGGGTTCACCCCCTTTTATCTGAACCATGGTAGACATCCTAATGTGTAATGTTGGGTAAAGAAGATGATTCAGTGCCTGCAGTAGAAGAGATGGTGAGGGATTTGCAGACCACGTTAGTTAGGGCTAGAAAAAACATCATTCAAGCAAAAGACTCATATAAGACTCAGGCTGATAGAAAAAGAAGAGAGAGCCCCATTTATTCGAAAGGAGACAAAGTTTGGTTATCCACTCGTCATTTACGTCTCAAAGGAAATCGCAAATTTCAGCCACGATTTATAGGCCCATTCAAAGTTGACAAGATGATCAATCCAGTGGCAGTTAAATTGCAGTTGCCAGCTCATCTAAAGATACATCCTGTTTTCCATGTCTCCTTGTTAAAGAACAGTCCTCCAAATTTACGTCAAAACTCCCCTCCAATTCCTATCCAGATTAGCTCTGCAGAAGAGTATGAGGTCAATCAAATCTTAGATTCCAAAATCCGTAATGGCCAGCTTTATTATCTAATTGATTGGAAAGGTTATGGTCCAGAGGAAAGATCCTGGGAGCCGCACGAATATGTACATGCTTCAAGATTAGTGAGAAACTTTCATGGAACCTACCCAAGCAAACCTAAATTGGAGAACTGTTCCTTGAGGGGGAATACTGTCATGACCACACAAACTTGCCAAGTCAAATCAAAGAAGTGCATGAGAAAAGCAAAGAGATATCCTCAGTGGGGACAGCAAAGCCCAAACTGGAAGAAGGTTTGCAGAGTAATCTTGAGCTTATTTCAAAGGAAGAATCAAGAAGAGAAGATCCAAGATGGCCGCTGTGAGTCCTGAAGGTTAGTTACAGTTCTAGTCTTGCAATCGGTTGGTTGCTAGGTTACGAGCTCTCCAGCTGGAAGCCTTGCACTTCAACTGAGGTCTGACAGGAATCCGCTGTGTTGAGAGAGAGCGCGCTTCAGAACAGAAACTCCTGTAAGGTAAAATTACATTTGAAGATTATATTACAGAAAACTGATAAATATTGTCAAGGTTTATTCGAAGAGTTTGATAGTAGACCGTTCCCGTGGAAGTCGGCAAGGCTACAGAGTTAATGTATGAATTAACCTTATGTTTACAAGGTTCTTGTTTAAGATATTAAAGTCAAAGAAAAAACGAACTTTAAAAGAGCAAGTATCTACAAATGTCAAGGTTATAAACAAAGGCCAAGTTTAAAGGAGAAACGAACTGTTAACAAATAAGCATTTGCAAATTCAATGGTAATAAACCAAAATAGAGTTTAAAAGAAAAACGAACTTAAATAAACAAGCATTTACAACTACAAGTTATCGACAGATGTCGAAGTAAGGAAGGAGAAACTAACTGTAATAAACAAGCATTTACAAATACAAGTTATCAACAAATGTCGAAGTAAGAAAGGAGAAACGAACTTTAATAAACAAGCATTTACAAATACAAGTATTGGCAGAAGTCACAATAAGACAGGAGAAATTAAATAACATCAGCTGATTTGAAGAACGCATTATCACCAACTGTATATATATATATATATATATAGCAACATAAAACCAATCTCTAACAAAGGTTGAGAAGTTCTTCCAGAATCAGTAATAAGCATTTTTTAAGAAGAGCTATCATTTATAGAGAGAAGCAAGGCTACAGAGTACTCAGGGTGAGTGAAGAAATAATAGAATTAAAGAGAATTAAGTGTTGAGAGTAGAAAGTGAAAAACTGATGTTGTATGTCCCTAGTAATTGCGACTGTGACTCTTGCAGGTGCTGTATCCAATCTTTGATGTGAAGAGGCAGACTGAGTACTGGCGTTCATCATCTCTGTGGCAGTCTCTCTACCATCCCATTCCCCTTTTCCCCTCCGGGGTACTCAGCACGAAGGATTAATATTCGTTGTGAGTAGCTCGGGTCGGGACTGAGGAGTTATCTTCTGCTTCTGAGGAAATCGAATTGAAGTATCCTGACACTCATAATGAGGCCCAATTTCTTTTAGGATTTTGGTTGTGGGTTCCTGGGAGCTACTGCTTACCTCTTATATCCTTCAAAACCTCCCTTACTTCTATTTCTGTCACATTTGGGGGTGGTTATGTTCTCTTACGTGAATTACAGCCTCATCTTTTGTAGTGGCCCTCACATAGTATGCATTATAATAAATTCAGTACATTTCAAATTCACATTTTCTGTTGATGCACCATCTTAGTTGTAGGTGTAGTTGAAAGTAGTGTAATCGTATAAGCAGATACAATTGTTTAAAGGTTCTACATTTGTTATTTACATATAAATTTATGCAGCTACTTCTATTTTTTATACTCATGTATATTCTTTTTAGGTGTTTTGCACTGTTTTACAGCTTTTCTGTTTGTGGTGTTGTAATGTTGAGCATATGTTTCCTTTTATGTTGGAAGAAAAAAATGTGTCCCTTTTACTTAAACGTTTATTTGTGGGTAGTTTGTAGAAGTTGAGTTTGTTACTATTTCGGTGAGTTCATATTTTTTAATAAATGTTGTATACTTGCTGTGTTACATCTTTTTGCTGGTTTGTGATAGGTGTTTTTTGTCTGGCAGCGTATCACTTTTCGGAATCATAGGTCCTCATTACGAGGTTGGTGATCTTTTGGCAAGACCGCTGCAGTGGCAGCCCCCAAAAGACTGCCAGTGTTGGCGGTATCCCACCCGCCGTATTAAGAGTCCACAATGAAGACCACCAAAAAACAGCCACAAATCTGACACCGCCAGAACACTGGTGGGTGAGAAAGATGCGGTTCCAGCACCACCAATCGGACAACTTTCCACCCACCATATTACGATCACAAATCAACACAGCAGTCCTTCCATGGCGGAAAACCATTGGTGGAAAACCACTGGCGGTCTGAACACACTCCTGTCAGAACACAACACCACATTGGACGGTTCGAAGACCCCACACCTGACACACATACACACACCCGCTCACAACACTATATAACACACCCCCTACACAACCCACAAGCCTTTGCGACTAAAACCACAGAGCAAGAGACTAGAGCAGCCACAATCACAAATTTGGCACCTACACACTAGAGGCACATATACACTTCTCACTCACCACACAACTTCAGTACCAACACCATACACACATCACAACTACACACAAACACCACAACCTACCAGCACTCACAACCAAACACCCCCATCCCACCTCTCACCCTACACTGCACCTTGCTCACACAACTCTCACCCACACCACAACCACCATGTTCCGTCATAAGCACCCACACTTCACTGATGAGGAGTTGCAGGTTATGGTGGATCACCAGGCAGAGCCACAACTCTTTAGAGCACAGGTTCAGAAAAACTCCAAAGCCAGGAAAATAGAGTAACGGCAGAGAATCGTCAACAAGGTCAACTCAGTGGGCAACCATCAATGCACAAGGGAGGACATCAGAAAGAGGTCCAATGACCTACGGGGGATGGTGCATTCCATGGCTTCTAGTCACCAGCTGGCAGTACTGAAGACTGGCAGTGGGCCCCCAACTCCTCCCCCAGAGTTCACATCGTGGGAGGAGAAGGTCTCGGACATCCTGCATCCTGAGGGCCTGACTGGAATACCTGGAGGACTGGACTCTGGTGAGTAACTAACACTCCTTTGGCACTAATCTGTCCTGTCCAGCATGCTTCCTCACCACCCAAACACTCCCCAATTCACTCCATCTCCACTGCTGTGTTTTGTGTGTTGGATAAGTTTTTGTTTGTTCCAGGTATGTGTGTATAGCCAAATTGTGTATAGTTTGTGTTGGTATGTGTAATGTTGGTGTTGTGTGCCCATGTGTGTGCATTTGTGTGTGTCGTTGGCTATGTCCTATGTGTTGTATGTGGTGTGGGCGTAGTGTGACTAATGGATCATTGTATGGCTGTGTGTTCATTGGTTGTGTGGTGTTGTTACGTGTTGTATGTGTTGAAATGTGGAGGTGTGCAGTGAGAGTGGTTGGCAAAGCATATGTGTAGTTGCGGTTGTGATGTTTTGTGAGTCAGTGGTGTTGTGTATGATTGTGTTAGACAATGACGATACTGTGTGTGTGCGGGTTGGTGTGTGTATGGCATGTGTGCGTTGGCTGTGGTGTGTGTAGTTTGTGTGTGTATGTAGGTGTTTGTGTGTTCGGATAGGTGTGTGGTTACGTATGTGTGTGTTCTTCACAAGGCGTCCCGGCTGTGTGTGTTGTGTGTGGGTGTGTACTAATGCCTTTCCCTCCAGTGTGTGCTAGGTGGGTGTACTTACGGTTGTTGTCTTCGTCGGTGACGCTGGTTCCGGAGTTGTTGTACGAGCAGGAGCAGTGGGAGGACTTGGAGTTCAGGTTCCATGGTGGCTCTGGGCAGCTCTGTGTTCCATAAGGTGTTTCCTTTTATAGAGTTTGTTTCCACCAGGGTTTTGGTGACGGTGTGATTGCGGTGGAAACCCTGGCGCTGTGCAGCCTCGTAATATGTCCGGCGGAAACATGGTCCCCGCAGGTCTGCCGGTGCCTACCACCGTCTGCAGTGGCCTGATCGCACTGGTAGTACTGGCGATATATTGGCTGTAAACTGTTGGGAAAACCGCCATGGTCATAATTTGGCAGTCTTTACCGCTGGGCCTTCGGCGGTATGACCGCCAACATGGCAGTCTGGGTTTCGCCAAACTTGTAATGAAGGCCATAGCGTTTTCTTTTAGCTCCTACGTATAAAGATATAGAAGTTGGATAGTGTTTTGTTAATACCTTGCCATTTTACATGGTTAAGTTAATTTACGTGTAAGTTTTTGTTTAGATATAAGTTTTATTTATTTCTTTAGATAGTTGTCAAAATGTATATATTTCTTCTTTAAGGGCCTGGTTAGAGAAACCATCAGAGTTTCCTCATCTTGCAGTGTTTGTTGTTTTAGTTGGTAAAATGAGTGTGCCTTTTATATTGTTGATTTAATTGCTTGTCCAATTTTATTAGTTAAGGTTCTTTATGGTTTGATTTTATTGGTTATTTTAGTTTAATTTTTTTTAACAGTTATGTCCTTCTATGGTAAATGGTAATTTAATTTGTATTTATAAATTTTGATATATAGTTTGGTAGTTTTGAATACAGTTTGGTGTGTGTGTGTGTATATATATATATATATATATATATATATGTGTGTGTGTATATATACTAATATTTAAGTTGAAGTATAAATGTATTTAATGGCAATTTTTTTTGTTATGGTTATGAATTCAGTTATGTACATTTGGGGTGATTTGTAAATATTTTGCAGATGTATGTTTATTTTTAATTTAAACGTGTATGACATTTTTCATTTTTATTTTAAATAATTGTTTTACATAAAAACTAAAAGTTCTTAATATTAATGATATTGTAATTATTTTGGCGATATTGTGCGAATCAGTATTTTTTTACATATTACACGCTTAAATGTGATGATATTTTTGTTTCTGATATTTGTGTTTTCGATATAAGTAGAAACTGATAATTTAACAAGGAAATCTGTGTTCTCTATATTTGTGGTTTTATTTGTTAAATTGAGGAAGGCAGTATTTTTGTAAACAACGTTTATTTTCCTATATTAGTGTGTTTCGATATTGTTTGCATCAATAATGTATCAGTAATCTGCAGCAGTGTAAAGTGGAACAGCATAGAGTAGAGTGGGGTAGAGTGGAGTGACGTACAGTGGAGTGGCATAGAGTGGAGTGCCGAAGAGTGGAATAGTGTAAGAGTTTAGTGGTGTGGAGTGGCGTAGAGTGGAACAGTAGTGACTGTAGTGGCATAGAATGGAGTGACAAATAGTGGAATAGCGTATAGTGGAGTGGCATAGAGTAGAGTGCCATAGAATGTAGTGGAGTACACTGGAATAGCGTATTGCACTGGAGTTGTGTAAAGTGGACTGGCATACAGTGGAATAGCGTAGGGTGTAGTGGCATACAATGGAGTGACGTACAATACAATAGCATTGAGTGAAGTGTTGTAAACTGGGCTGGCATATAGTGTAGTAGCATACAGTGGAGTGCCATACGGTGAACTAGAGTACAATGGAGTGGCATATAGTGGAATGCTGTAGAATGGAATAGTGTAGAGTGGAGAGGCCTACAGTGGAATACCATAGAGTGGAGTGGCAGAAATAGTGGCATAGAGTGTAGTGTAGTAGAGTGGGATAGCATGGAGTGGAGTGGCGTAGAGTGTAGTAGCATACAGTGGAGTGCCATACAGTGAAATAGCATACAGTGGAGAGGTATACAGTGGAGTAACGTACAGTGTAGTGGTGTAGAGTACAGTGGCATAGATTGGAATGGTGTGGAGTGCTGTAGAGTGGAGTGGAGTTGAGTGGACTAATGTTGAGTGGGTAGCACACAGTGTAGTGGTGTACAGTACAATAGCATACAATGGAATACCATACAGTGGCGTAAAGTGGAGTTGGGTAGAGTGGAGTGGCAAACATTGGAATAGCGAAGAGCATAGTGTTGTACAGTTGAGTTGGGCATAGTGGAATAGAGTAGAGTGGAATAGCAGAGTGGCGAGGCATACAGTGTAGTGAAGTACACTGGAGTGTTGTAGAATGGAGTGGTGTAGAGTGTAATAGCATACAGTGGAATTGGGTAGAGTGGAGTTTAAGTATAGTGGAATGGCATAGAATGTAGTGCCGTTCCGTTGAGCCACATAGAGTGGAGTAGCATAGAGTGGAGAGGAGTACATTGTAGTGGTGTGGAATGGAGTGACAGAGTGTAACAGTGTACAGTGGAATTGGGTAAAGTTGAGCGTCGTATTGTTCATTAGTACAGAGTGGAGTGACATACAGTGGGTTAGCATAGAGTGGAGTGGCATACAGTGGGTTAGCGCAGAGTGACAAAGATGTAATAGCATAGAGTGAAGTGGCATACAGTTGAATAGCATAGAGTGTAGTGTAGTGTAGTGGAATAGCGTGGTGTAGAGTGTAGTAGCAGACAGTGGAGTGCCATAAGGTCAAATAGCATAGAGTGGCGTGACAACAGAGGAGTCAGGTAGAGTGGAGTCGCAAAGAATGCCAGAGTTTCGAGTGGAGTGCTGTAGAGTGGAGTGTAGTAGAGTGGATTAACGTAGAGTGGAGTTGTGTACCTTGTAGTGATGTACAGTGCTTTAGGGTGAAGGGGAATACCATACAGTGGGGTGGTGTAGTGGCGTACAGTAGAATAGCAAAAAGTGAAGTGTTGTACAGTGGATTAGTGTGCAGTGGGGTGGCTTAGAGTGAAGTAGTGTGCAATTGAGTGGCGTATAGTGTAGTGACATAGAGTGGACTGGGGTGGAGTGTGGTATTTGAAAAACACGTAGCGTGAAAGTGGGTGAACTGATGTAGATGTAATGTGCCAGGTATATAGATTACGAGGTAAAAATTAAAATTTTTGGTAGTAGGTGCAAGTAGTGTTGCCATTATGGGCCTCATTACGAGTGTGCCGGTCAGGACCGCCGCCTATGCGGTGGTCTGACAGCCAGGTAACAACCCTAGCGGTCCGACCGCCAGCTCCACCAGTGCATTGGATACCAGCAGTCTGGCGGCAGCAGTGATACTAATCCGCCAGGGCAGCACTGCCCTGTGGATTTCGACCTCGTTCTCCGGAAGCATTTTCATGGCGGTTACACTGCCATGAAATGGCTGGTGGAGAACAGGTGCAGTGGACCAGAAGGGGGCCCCTGCACTGCTCATCCACTTGGAATGGGCAGTGCAGGGGCTCCCCTGTCCAGCACTGTCGCAATGTTCACTGTCAGCTTTGCAGAAAGTGAACACTGCAAGGGTGCTGGTGCAGCCTGCTGTCTACAGCATTGCCGCCAGCTCCATTATGAGCTGGAGACAATGCTGTAGCCTGTTTCCCGCAAGGTCAACGGGCAGAAACCGAGGTTTCCGCCAGTCAGCCTAGCAGGAAATTTTAATGGATCTGGCGAGGAGTTAACCAGTGCGGCAGCAACCTCCCCGTCGGAAGTTTGACGGACAGTTCAAACTGCCCGGTGAACTCTTAATCAGGTCCTATAAATTTTTAAATAATTAGGGTCTGATTTAGAGTTTGGCAGAGATTACTCCGTCACAAACATGACAGATATTCCATCCATTGTATTACAATTCCATTATAGTGTATGGAACATAGCGGACGGGATATCTGTCATGTTTGTGTCAGAGTTACCCCTGCGCCAAACTCTAAATCAGGCCCTTAGTAATATATTGTACCATAGTAACTTTGTGATATATTGTGGTACATGCTGATAAGAAGGCAGTACCTAATTGACTAAAGGCTGTCTTTACAAAACATAAAACACAGCTATGTAGTTTTCAGCACACTTCTGCTTTGTTCTGAATTAGGGGCTTATTTATAGGTAGGTATTAGGTTTTATTTTTGTTCTTTACCTATTACCACTTTTTTAAAGTGGTAATAGTTAGAGAACTTTTTTAAATATGTTAAAAATTCAAAAGACACTGTAGTACACTATCATTGTAAAACATAGTGTAGTACAGTGTATTTTTAATTTTGTAACATATGTATTCATTTTTTTCAATACTGGAGTGCTTCCAATGAAGTACTGCGGTACTCTGTACATTTCTTTTAATATATAGGAACTTATAAATAATTTTCCCCACCTATTACGACTTTAACAAAGTGGTAATAGGTAGGGGAAAATTATAAAGCCTAATACGTATCTATAGCTACAGGTGTAACAGAGAACAAAACCAAAGTGTACTTAAAAATAACATAGATGCAGTGCTTTATTTGTAAATAAAAACGTGCCGGTTCCCAAAGCCCTCCTCTTAAACATGCGGCTGCTGCAACTAAATGTGGGAGCACGGAATACTGAGGCGGCGTAATCCTGAAGCCGTTTCGGGCCTCTTCAATCCATTTAAAGCCACTCCTTGCCCATTCAGCTCACTCTAGCAGTTTTGTACATTCTCCCTTTGTGACGCTTTTTCGTTTTTTCCTTCCTTCCTCTTTCCCATATGTGTCTTTTGCTCACAGCAAATGCTTGAGGCAGAAGACTAAGCCCCGGCCCTCAAAAATTGGTGCCGGTGCTGAGCACCGGAAACAACAAGCACAAATTAAGCACTGCATAGATGCCTTTAACTTGTAAAGATCAGTCATTAGCCAACCACATAATGCCTTTTCATCACCATGTGCTGTGGTACTTCTGTGAAATACTGAGAGATCTTTCAAACGTGCAGCGACAACAGATATCACTAAGTTAAACTGTCTTCTAACTTGAAACAATACTTACTCTACTTACCTGTAGGCCCCAAAAAATCATCTGTAAACCAGTTTCTTTTGTAAACAGATTTTTGTAAAGAAGTACATTAACACCAATATCACAAGGATAATAAAAGGGTACAGGTATACAATTCAAATCATCTATAACAGGCTACGGTGTTGAAGTCCCAGTCGGATGAAAGAAAAAAAGGAAGGCAAACATATACAGATCAGTATGTCATGGAAGCAACCCATATGTTTGTATATGATGAAATCTATTTGCTGTAAGTTCCTAAAGGATAGGAGACAAATAGTGCCATCAGATGACATCACACAAGATGGTGTGGCCAACCAAGATGACTGCAAAAAACGCTCCTTTTGGTGCTCCCTACGGCGTCTCAAATATTCTGCCTGCATCCAATTCATTTTTGTATGCCACATCGCCCCAGCAGAGTGCCCCAACGTCGGGGGCCTTCCGTGCCGCTGGAACAGTTCCGTGGAGGATTCTTGGGGCGTCCCAGGCCGACTGATACTGCCCTGGCCCAGACGGTGCCGCTGGCTGTCATCTTGAAGCTGGGGCGGTGCGGCAGGCCTCCCCAGCACTGCCTTCAATCTGCGGTGACGGGACCCCGGGCGCCCCGGTGCTCTGAGATTGGGGCACATGCCTGGGGTCTGCCTGGCGTGCTGACCAGGGGACGGGCACCCTGAGTGAGCCAGCACGGAAACCATGGTTATTTGATGGCGATGCGGCCCACTGATTGCCGGCCACACCCCTAGAACAAAACCTGACCTGCAATGCACCCTGCGCCCCCGGTCGAGGAGAGAAGTTGATGGAGGGACCCTGACCTCACAGTGGTTGGGGAAGGACTGATGCGGGTACCCCAGTAGTTCAGGGGAGAGAAGGCTGCCGAAGCACTTGGGTAGATCAAGGCTCTTCTCGTCCCACCATTGCTGGCGGCTGCTGTAAGTAACTGTGAAGATCTTTTTGAACTAGAGAGACACACAGCGCCCCGTTACTTATAGTGGGGAACCTCTGACCGGACTGCCTTTCAGCGCTCTCTGCTTCCACTGAAGGAGCTTGCTTTCCAGTATTTTTATTGAGGAGTGCAGTGGTCATGACCCACGACCCTTAATCCGCATTAAGGCAGCAGCGAACGGGACTGGGGTAACCCAGCTGGCCCTTGTAAAGAGATTGGGCGGATGATTTGTGCTCCCTGAGACTATGATTCAGCTGCCATTTGGGGCCTCGGCCCAATGAAGAGACTTTTAGGGAATGGTAATACCACCACTTCCCCTTTTCCCTTTTCAGCTGTTTGGTTTCCATTTATTTTGGGTGCTGCTACTCCTGGATGGACTACAAAAGATCCCGGAGTCCCTTTGACCTATAACCTCTACTTTTACTTGAGAGGAACTGTAGCTGACTAGGGGCGGTCCTCCGCTGGTCCACGTTCCAAGCCTATGTTGTTTCTGAGGGCCTTGACCACTTCCACAATTGCGGGCCACAAGGAGGGGCCAACGGGCGGGCACCTAGTTACGACGCCACAGGAGACTATGGGGGTCATTACAACATTGGCGGCAAAAGCCGTTTACCGCCGTGCAGAAGACCGTCAACACAGCGCCGCGGCAGCGGAATTCCGCCACGGTCATTATGGCCCACTGCTCGGAATCCGCCAAAATTCAGACACCCACACAAGTCCGCCACAACAAAGCTCAGTGATAAACTGGCGATAACAAAACCTCCACCGCCACGCCAACAGGAATATGCCCACACTATCACGACCCACGAATCCATGCGGCAGTCTTTCAACCGCGGTATTCCATTGGCGGTACACACCGCTGCGCTCAAAATACACACACATTTACAAAACACTACCACATTGGACAATTCAAAATACACACACCTGATACACATACACACACCACTCCCACACACCCACATCACCCACAAACCCCTATGACAAAATTACTGAGAGAAGGCCAGAGAGAGACACTACAAACAACTACCAAGCATCAACAGGCACACAATACCATCACCCACATAACTTCCACACACCTCACACAACACACCACTAAATATCACCCCACTTATCACTACAGATACCACCCCACACATCACCCACACCACCCCATAATACGGCAAAGACACCCCAGGTTCTCTGAGGAGGAGCTCAGGGTCATGGTGGAGGAAATCGTCTAGGTAGAGCCACAGCTATTCGGATCACAGGTGCAGCACACCTCCATAGCTAGGAAGATGGAGCTATGGCGGAGAATAGTGGACAGGGTCAACGCAGTGGGACAGCACCCAAGAAATATTGATGACATCAGGAAGAGGTGGAACGACCTACGGGGGAAGGTGCGTTCCGTGGTCTCAAGACACCACATTGCGGTCAGAGGACTGCGGCGGACCCCCACCTCCTCCCCCACAACTAACAACATGGGAGGAGCAAGTCTTGGCGATTCTGCATCCTGAGGGCCTCGCAGGAGTAGATGGAGGAATGGACTCTGGTAAGTCAAATCTTAACTATTACATCCCCACCCTACTTGCATGCTATCACATACCCCCACCCTCGCCCTCACCCCCATCCCTCCAACTCCTCACAAATGCCCCAATATCACAAACCACACATCCTAACACCAATCCCAGCATGCAACAACAAAGCATGTACACCCATCACCAAAGCATGGCCACTGCACATACCCATACACCCCCCTAAACCACCACCACACAAGGACCCACACAGGAATGCAAGCACTGGGGTACAGGGTCACCCACCCATTGTACACCATGGCACACACAGATGTAATAAACATCCTTTTATACCCCTGCAGGACCCCTACCCAATGTCACTGGATAGGAGGGTCCACACATGTCCACACCACCCACAGAAGAGGCCCACATTGATGACAGCAGCTCTGTCCAACTGGATCTAGATGACCAGCCCGGCCCATCGGGACCTCGGGACAGTCGGTTCTCCTCACACAGTCACAGGCCACCACAGAGCTTCCCCCCTCTGGAAACACCAGCACAGCACCCACCCAGCGGGCCCATACCTCTGTCCCCAGGACACGTCAATCAGCAGTGTGTCCACCACTACAGGGAACCCAGCCTAACCCACCACCCCAACAACAACAGGGACCTGGGGGCAGTGGCAGTGGGCACACGTTCCAGGGGACGGAGGCCCAGGAACACAGGGGAACTAGGAGGGCTGCTGTGCGACAGGGGGAGGACAGGCCAAGGGAACCCACTCTCCACGAGGCCCTCTCCAACATCATGGGAGCCTACCACCATTCCCAGGAGACAATGGCAACGGTACTGGCCAAGTTTCAGGAGACCCAGCGCCTGCAGGAGGAACAGTATTTGGACTTCAGGGAGGAACTCAGATCCATCAATTCCACCCTGGGCACCATCGTAGGGATGCTGAAGGAAGTCCTCAACACCAGGAGGGACACTGTGGCACAACAAGGGGCCCCTGACACTAGCCTGGACGATGAACTGCCCACCACCTCCGCCAGCGCTAGTGGACAGGAGGCACCGCCACAGGACCACCAAACCAGCACCCCACCCCCTGCAGAGGGAGAACCACCCCGCAAACGGTCCCTGAGATCCAGGACAAAGACAGAGAATGATGCCAAGACCCCCGCCAAGGAATGAGACCACCCTGAATGTCATCCTTCTGTCCCACCTTGTCACCCTGTCCATCCTCAAACTGCCCCAGCTCCACTTCCTATGCCCATTTGGGCAATGTACCTGTGAGACCAATAGACTGGACTCTGCCATGGACATTCCTCCACCATCAACCTTCACCATTTTACAACCCCTTCCAATATTGAGCACTGAAATAAACACCCTTAAAGCACAAAACAATCTGGAGTCTGTCTGTGATTTCGAAATAGTGTATTAGCAATTACAGTGACAAAATGCTCTTACAATTGTAATGTCAACATACCTATGTCACACAGCTCTAGTCCATGAGGAAACAAAGCAGATGTCACACAGTGGGACCTACATCTGTGAAATCGTAAGGGAAAGTGACAACTCAGTGACCATACACTGGGTGAAAACGACAGACAGCAGAGAGGTAGTAGTGTTAAAGTACATGTAGTAGGCAGGTTTGTATTCTTACCTGTGTCTCACTGGAAGTATTGCAGGATAACTGAGTTGCTGTTGTTGATGTCCTCTTCTTCTGCTTCCTCGTCTTCGCTGTCCACAGGCTCCACAGCTGCCACAACACCTCCATCTGGATCATCCTCCTGCAGGAAAGGCACCTGGCGTCGCAAAGCTAAGTTGTGAAGCATACAGCAGGCCACGATGATCTGGCACACCTTCTTTGGTGAGTAGAATAGGTATCCACCTGTCATATGGAGGCACCGGAACCTGGCCTTCAGGAGGCCGAAGGTCCGCTCTATAATCCTCCTAGTTTGCCCATGGGCCTCATTGTAGCATTCCTTTGCCGTTGTCCTGGGATTCCTCACTGGGGTCAGTAGCCATGACAGGTTGGGGTAACCAGAGTCACCTGCAAATGGCGAGGGCAACTGTTAGACACACACTAACCTGTAGGGATATCCCCAGACCCAGACAACCATTCCCACTGACTTGCTTCCAGGTGCTCACCTAATAGCCACACACGGTGCCTCTGGACTTGACCCATCACATAAGGGATGCTGCTATTCCGCAGGATGTAAGCGTCATGCACTGAGCCAGAGAATTTGGCATTCACATGGGAGATGTACTGGTCTGCCAAACACACCATCTGCACATTCATGGAATGATAACTCTTCCGGTTTCTGTGCACCTGTTCACTCCTGCGGGGGGGACCAAAGCCACATGTGTCCCATCAATGGCACCTATGATGTTGGGGATATGTCCCAGGGCATAGAAGTCACCTTTCACTGTAGGCAAATCCTCCACCTGAGGGAACACGATGTAGCTCCGCATGGGCAGACAACACTCTGGACAACACGTTGGAAAACATAGGCTTGGACATCCCTGATGCTATGGCCACTGTTGTTTGAAATGACCCACTTGCAAGGAAATGGAGTACTGACAGCACCTGCACTAGAGGGGGGATTCCTGTGGGATGGCGGATAGCTGACATCAGGTCTGGCTCCAGCTGGGCACACAGTTCCAGGATTGTGGCACGATCAAGCCTGTATGTGATGATCACATGTCTTTCCTCCACTGTCGACAGGTCCACCAATGGTCTGTACACCAGAGGATGCCGCCATCTCCTCCCATGTCCCAGCGGACGGTGCCTATGAAGGACAACAGCGAGCACAGAGTCAACCAACTCAGAGGTACGTACCCACAGCTTACACAGAACACGAATCATAATCCGAAATTTGGCCTGTATGAGTGTTGAGACAAGGCCTAGGTATGTGTGACGCAGTTAAAAATTAAGCCATGTGGGCCCCTGAAATGGCGGCTGCCTGACCTGTAAAGTGGGACAATGGGATGTGAGGTAACTGCGCTGGCGTTGTACACCGTCGTGGTAGGCGGTCGAAGACCGCTGCGCAATTCTGCATTGGTTAACATTGGACCCTATGGGTCCCAGGAGCCAATGACGATGTACGCCGGCGGTGACGGTATGCAACGCCACGGACGTGACCGCCATTTTCTATCTGTTCAATCACTCGATGCCTGATCTTCGACAGGAGAGGACCTACACTGCAAGTGCTGCTGTGACCTTGGTCTGGAAGAGACAATGGCTCGTGCGTCTGGGGAAAGGGCCCCTGCCTTCACATCGGAGGAGTTGGAGAAACTCGTGGATGGGGTCCTCCCCCAGTACACGCTACTCTACGGTCCTCCAGATAAACAGGTAAGTACACTGGGAGCATGCTGTGTGGGCTATGCCTGTGTGGAGTGGGGGGGGGAGATTGAGGCATGCATGAAATGACGGTGAGTGCATGTGCCACATGGCAAGGATAGGGATGGGGGCCAATGACTGTGACGTGCAGTTGGTAATAACTTTTCTTTTTCCCCTGTACAATTCATGTAGGTCAGCGCCCACCAGAAGAAGGATACTTGGTGTGCCATCGCCAAGGACGTCCGCACCCTGGGGGTCTACCACAGACGGAGCACCCACTGCTGTAAGAGATGGGAGGACATTCGCCGCTGGAGCAAGAAGACAGCGGAGGCCCAGTTGGGGATAGCCTCCCAACGTGGGAGGGGTGCCCGTCGCACCATGACCCCCCTGATGTTCAGGATCCTGGCAGTGGCGTACCCGGAGTTGGATGGGCACTAGAGGGCATCACAGCAGCCACAAGGGGGTGAGTACACTCTCATTCTGCCGATTTTGCGCGCAGTGGAGGTGTCTGGGTGGGGGAGGTGGGCTGTGGGTTTCCCTAGGCCAGGGCGAGTGTGCTAGTTAGGTCCCCTTGTTCTGGCAGACCCTGTGTCACCCCACCCCACCTGTTTACAGTGCCAAGTACACCTAGTCAGGCTCCTGTGACATCCATGTGTGCAGATGTCGGCCATAGCCTTGTAGGCCATGTCCCAGGGATTGAACAGTGGACCCCAAGGGCGCGGCGTAGTGCAGGGGGCTTCTGTGTCTGTCGTGTCCGCCAACGGTAGCGGTAATGCATGCACTCAACATGTCTTTCTTCTGTCGTTCCCCCCCTTTTTGTGGTCTCACTGTTCTTGTGTGCATTAGCATCATCAGGTGGAGGAGCAGTGGCACTGGAGCACGAGGGAGCAGCATCCCACATGGCCCTGGAGGGCGACACTACGGACTCGGATTTCACCAGTGGGACGGAGGGTGAGGGGAGCTCCACGGCGGGGACAGGAGCTGACACCAGTGATACGGACTCGTCCTCTGATGGGAGCTCCCTTGTGGTGGCGGCCACATCTGTGCTCCCCGCATCTACAGGTATAGCTGCCACCCCCCTACCAGCACCGCCCTCCCAGCAGCCCCTCAGCCTTTGCCCCGTGCCCGCTCACCCAGGAGGGTGGGCATCACCTTCGCCCCAGGCACCTCAGCCCCTGCCCCAGTCACCCCTGCTGCCCTCAGTGAAGAGGCCATTGACCTCCTCAAGTCCCTCACTGTTGGGCAGTCTACCATTTTGAATGCCATCCAGGGTGTAGAAAGGCAGTTGCAACAGATAAATGCATTCCTGGAGGGCATTCATTCTGGTCAGGCGGCCCTTCAGCGAGCTTTTCAGACTCTGGCCTCAGCACTGATTGCAGCTATTGTCCCTGTCTCTAGCCTCCCCCCTCCAACTTCCTCCACCCAGACCCAATCCCCTCTACCTCAGCCTATCCCAAGCACACCTTCAGACCAGCATGCACACACGTCAACACACAAGGGAAGCTCAGGCAAACATAAGCACCACACATCCCACAGGCACTCACGCAAGCATCACACACATGCAGACACACAAACATCCACTGCCTCCACTGTGTCCCCCTCTTCCTCGTCTCCCTCCTCCCTCCCAGTCTCGTCTCCACTCACACCTGCATGCACTACATCTACAGCCACTACTTCCATCACCAGCACACACACCACCACAGCCCACTCATGTGTAGTCACCACCCCCACTACCATTCACACGTCCCCTGTGTCCTCTCCCAGTGTGTCTGTGACGCCACCTCCCAAGATACACAAACGCAGCCACACACCCAACCCAACGGCCATCCACCTCACGACAGCCTACAGCGCATGCACCTTCACCCAAAGTCAACAAACGAACACCTCCTAAAACCACAACCTCTTCCTCCACTCCTAAACCCCCTCCAGCTACCCGTCCCAGTGTTCCCAATTTTTTTTCCTGTCCACCTTTGACCTCTTTCCCTCACCTCCCCCATCCCGTCAGTCTCCTAGGGCCCGACTCTCCAGGTCCCAACCTAGCACCTCAGTCACAACATCTCCGGGACCAGTGGTGCCTGTAGTCACCGGAATCTGGAGTGCACCGGGCAGCAGGGCAGCCAGTGTGGCACGGAGCCACAGCACAGACAGTCCCCTACCTGTCAAGCATCAAAAGTTGGCCAGTGCCCGGCGGGAGAGGGGGAAGACTCCAGCCACCAAAGCCGCTGCCAGGGGTACAGGTGGGAGTGTGGATTCAGCTGCGACACCTTCCAAGGTGGGGAAGGGGCACAAGAAACTCAGCAAGTCTGGGAAGAGCAGCACAGCGGAAAACACCGCCATCATCCCCGCTGCCCAGGAGGCCACCGCCATCATCCCCGCTGCCCAGGAGGCCACCGTCAGCACCAGCCCTGATGCCCAGGAGGCTACCGCCATCATCCCTGCTGTCCAGGAGGCCACTGCCATCATCCCCGCTGCCCAGGAGGCCACCGCCAGCACTAGCCCTGCTGCCCAGGAGGCCACCGCCATCATCCCCACTGCCCAGGAGGCCTCCGCCGGCACCAGCCCTGCTGCCCAGGACAGGACCGCCAGCACCAGCCCCGCTGGGCTATAAGGGACTGCCAGCACCAGCCCCGCTGGGCCATAAAGGACTGCCAGCACCAGCCCCGCTGGGCCATAAAGGACCGCCAGCACCAGCCCTGCTGGGCCAGACAGGATTGCCAGCAGCTGAGTCACTGCCAAGGACACCGCCGCCACAAGCACCGCTGAACAGGACACTGCCGCCACAAGAACCGCTGAACAGGACACTGCCACCACAAGCACCGCTGAACAGGACATTGTTGCCACAAGCACCGCTGAACAGGACACTGCCGCCACAAGCACCGCTGAACAGGACACTGCCGCCACAAGCACCGCTTCCAAGGACACCGCCGCAACAAGCACGGCTGGCCCATGAGCGCCAACGGCACTGACGCTACTGAGTCCATCACGAGCAGGATGAAGCACTCTCGGCACAAGGCCCCCTCCAGAACCAGTGGAGATTCACATCCACTACCTCAGTCCTTGGCAGGATGAAGCCCGCTGGGCACAAGGCCCCCTCCAGAACCAGTGGAGTAAGGCATCCACTACCTCAGTCCTTGGCAGGATGGAGCACTCAGGGCACAAGGCCCCCTCCAGAACCAGTGGGGATTCACATCCACTACCTCTGTCCTTGGCAGGATGAAGCACTCTGGGCACAAGGCCCCCTCCAGAACCAGTGGAGATTCACATCCACTACCTCTGTCCTTGGCAGGATGAAGCACTCTGGGCACAAGGCCCCCTCCAGAACCAGTGGAGTAAGGCATCCACTGCCTCAGTCCTTGGCAGGATGAAGCACTCTGGGCACAAGGCCCCCTCCAGAACCAGTGGAGATTCACATCCACTACCTCTGTCCTTGGCAGGATGAAGCACTCTGGGCACAAGGCCCTCTCCAGAACCAGTGGAGATTCACATCCACTACCTCTGTCCTTGGCAGGATGAAGCATCCTGGGCACAAGGCCCCCTCCAGAACCAGTGGAGACTGTTATCCACTTGAGAGACTGTGGCTTTGCACTCCCCAGGATTGTTCAGTGGGCAACCCACCCACTGTAGAGACTTGAGAGACTGTGGCTTTGCACTCCCCAGGATGGAACAGTGGGCAACCCACCCACTGTAGAGACTTGAGAGACTGTGGCTTTGCACTCTCCAGGATTGAACAGTGGGCAATCCACCCACTGTAGAGACTTGAGAGACTGTGGCTTTGCACTTCCCAGGATTGAACAGTGGGCAACCCACCCACTTGGGAGACTTGAGAGACTATGGCTTTGCACTCCCCAGGATTGAACAGTGGGCAACCCACCCACTTGGGAGACTTGAGAGACTGTGGCTTTGCACTCCCGAGGATTGAACAGTGGGCATGTGGCCCCCTTGTGGATTTGGCGTCGTGCACTCAACCGGCTGAGGTGCCCCCCCTTTCCCTTCCCCCTGAGGTGCCTGTTTTATTGCTATCTGATGCCCCTGTAGTGTTCTCTCCGTCATGTTCGGGGATTGAGTGTGGGCCTCGCCCATGCCGTGTGGGCCCAGTGTTCCACGGACTTCAATGGAGCACTACTTGGACTACTATTCTTGGTGTATATATTTGTTTATAGTGTATATATATTTTTGCGTACTGGATTTTAATATATTACAATGGCTACACACATTTCCTTTTGTCTTTGCATTCTTCCAGAGGGTTTGGGGGTGTAACTGTAATGTATCATGCTCTATTAGTGTGTGTGTTGTAGTGGGTGAGGGTGGGGGTGTTGCGTGTGTGTGTCCCTGTTTTTCCCCTCCCCTGTGTCGTAGGTGCAGTACTCACTGTGGTCTTCGCCGCCGGCGTTCGTGCTCCTGGTAGAGGAGCAAGAAGATAAGGGCTGGCAGGATCTGGAGCTCGGGTTCCATGGCATCCGGATTCCTCATGGGGTGTGTAGAGGTGAGTGTTTCGCCCTTCGAAGTCCTGTTTTCGCCGTGTTTTTGTTCGCAGGGAATCTTTGCCATGGTGAAAGACCAGAATCATAAACCAGTCCAGCTGGACAAGATCTTTAACTATACGCAGACAGTACCTTCAGAGGAGAAAACTCTAGGGGGCGCACGTCCCCTGGGCGCAGAGAAACATGATGACACTGGTCTCTCTCTGGCAGATCTTATGATGGCAGTCACGACCTCTTGTGATGAACTGGCCCATAAAATCGACTCTGTTACAAGAGATGTTAACTTACTCCGCGCAGATTTACACAAGGTGATGGAGTGAGTGACCACCATGGAGCCCACCATAAGCGCCCTTCAGCAAGAGGTTAACATGCTTAGGGGCAATGTGGTCTGCCTACAACAACAATTGATCTGTTTAGACAACAGAATGGAGGATTCAGAAGGGATATACTGCAGGAATAACTTGTGCTTTATGGTCTTCTCGGAAAGGGTGGGAGGGGCAGTCAACAGAGCCCTTCCTGGAGGACTAGATCACCACTGTCTTGAAGTCAAAAAGACTTTCTAACTTTTTCACAATTGAATGAACGCATAGGGCTCTCACTTCCCCACCCCGACCTCAGGCCCCCATGAGGGTGATCATTGCTCGCTTGTTTAATTTCCGTTATCAGGATGCCATCCTCCAAACCACTCGTATCAGAGGTCCCCTGATGTTTGAGGGACACCCTATCTCCATCTATCCCGATTACATGCAAAGGGTGCCGGAGCAGAGAAAGATGTTTTTGTCTGTCAAGAAACGCCTCTGGAAACTAAATTTGAAGTATAGCCTCATGATCCTGGTGAATCTGAGTCCAAAGTGAGGGGAAGGCTCTTTTCTTTTTCACTGCTGCGGAAGCCTGCAATTGGTTCAACTCTCATGGAGATACTTCAACCTAAGACAGACCAAAAACTGCATCGTCCAGTAGGTTCACTCAGAGCCCGGCGTTGCGTCCCAGATGGAGATGTGGGCAATGGAAGAGGTTAGAGGATGGCAAACAGACTGGGAAAATCCTGGTATGCCCTGATGGCACCTTGAAGGCTGTAGAGCGAGGTCTGGACACTGGGGACCTTTCCCAGGTTCTACAAGGTGACTGGGTGTCGGAGGGGATTGGATCCTCCTGTGACTGATATTGTTGGCTTAGTAATTTGTTGTGCATCAAAGGAAGGATGGGATTGAGGTCTTGGGTCCCAATACACTGTCTCTACTACATGCCTCTTGGACTGGAACACAAAAGAGGCCCAACGGGACTGTGGTAAGATATAGTAATGATGCTGGTCCCGAAGGATGCTGTATGTTTGACACTGAACGCTCTGCTGACGAGCCGATGTGCTTTTCTACAAATATCCTTCATTGTTCCTTTTTACATGCGTTGATTACGCTGGTGGGGATGTCAGTCCCTCAGAGGGTATTCTATGCAGGGCGACGACTTGAGAGTGATGGCCTCGCACCCTCCCTGACGCCCCACCTCTCGGAAAGCATATATATTTTGCAGGGTGGTTGGGGTGGGATAATGTTCCATAGAGTTTTCCCGTATTTGACAGTTCACAGTAGTGGTATGGGGTGCGAATGGCTGACTTTCAACTCAACTCTTTTTCAATGGTTTGGGTTCGCAACACTGTCCAAGGAGTGAGGAAGTTGGGAACTGATGTTGTTTCTGGTTGAGATGTTGGTTGGGAAACTGCCTACGCTTCTGTGTGATAGATATCTACAAGTAAAAGTGATTGAATCTGTGTGTGGGACATGCAATTTAAGTCATCTGGGGAAGGTGGGACGAAGGGGTATGTATCTCTATGCTTCATGTTTCCGACCGTAACAAAATTCATCACCTGGAATGTCCAGGAATTGCCCAGTATGAGAAATATAGGCTTATGCATAGGTTAATGCATACCTAAAAAGATACAAGATCGCCATTGCATTCCTACAAGAAACCCATGTATGGGGTGACTGCATCCATAGTCTATGTAACTGATGTAGTAGATTTTCCTGGGGGGGGGAGGGTACTTATTTGGGTGGCCCCAGGTGTTCCATTTCATCACCAACACCATATTGTAGACCCGGAATGCCGTTATGTGATCCTTCAGGGCACTCTTGATGGGCATGAATTTTTTTTTAGTTGATGTCCATGCTCTGAACATAGATTGCCCAGATTTCTTTCCAGGGGTTATTGCCGCTGCGGTGCTGTACTTAGGTGTTGCCGTATTACTGGCCGGGGATTGCAACTGCACATTAGATGGGCTACATGACCGTGAACCACACAGGCTCCACACTAAGCCTCGGCTCACTACATGGCATTGGGATATCATGAGGGGCCTGCGGCTAAGCAATGTGTGGCGTGAATGTCATCCGACGCAGAGACACTATTCATGCTGCACACCGGCGTCAGGCACATTTAGTTGACTAGACTATTGCTTTCTCTCTCCTGAATTGTACCGCATGTGGTCGACGTGACCTATCTGACACGCTATCTTTCTGATCATGCTCCGGTCCTGCCCAGTATTGGGAGTGGCCCTGGCCGCCCAAAGATTCTCCTATGGCGCCTTAGACCTGATGCGTTGGTTGTCGCTCCATTTGCAACAACGGTCAAAGAAGCACTGACACAGTGCTTTGCTGAAAATTGAGGAACAGAGAGTTCCGGGTCATTAGAGTGGGAGGCTCTGAAGGTGGTCCTGAGGGTGTGTGTATCACAACATCCTGTGAAGTGTGCCATCAACTGGAGCACAACATTAAGTCCCAGGAGAAAGAATTGGGAACACTGAAGGTGGCCCTCCCCACTGACTCCGATAAACTGGTTGCTTGCTCTTAGACGAGAACTACACTGTTAGAGGATTGGCGCAGGTTAGAAAAGTATGATTATAAGGTGTTCCAACAGCAATTGCATAGGGGGGTAGATAGGACCGGGGCGCTGCTGGAGCTGTTGGTCTGATGGGACCATCCAAATACAACTATCTTTTTTATGCATTCAGCCACAAATGCCAGGGTTTATACACAGACAGCAATCAGCGGAGTGTTCTATGAGCACCTCAGAGAGGTATATACTGAACGACTGTGCCTGTCTTCGGAAGCTCTGGAGAGGTTCCTGGCAGAGGTCTTGCTTCTGAGCCTTGACCCAGACTCCAGGGAATCACTAGATACTCATCTCTCCAGAGAGTTTGGCTGCAATTGAGTGTCTCAAGCCTGCAAAGACCCCGGACAGTGATGGGTTCCCTGTGGAATTCTATCACAGGTATGCTGGGAACCTAGGTAATGAGCTGTTAGAGGTCTATGGTAAAGCCTTAAAAACTGGCTCTTTACTAGCTTTCACGTGGGAAGCGATGGTGGTCATGATACTGAAAGCCGACAGAGACCCAGAATCAGCCACGACCTACCATCCAATATCACTTCTTAACATAGATGTGAAAATTCTCAGCAGCATGCTGGCGGCTTGCCTACTCCCACATATGGCCACCTTGATACACCTGGACCAGTCGGGGTTTATCCCGAGGCGCAATACCATACTCAACATTGAATAGGCTTTCAACTCCCTTGATTGGACATACTTGTGGAGTGTGTTGCAAAACGTGGGCCTGGGCCCTGGATTCATCCGCTGAATCCGACTCCTTTACTCTGATCTGTGTGCGCAAGTACGATCTGGAGGATTGGTATTGGAGCTCTTTTGTTTAAGCAGGGGCACGCAACAGGATTGCCCTGTCACCACTGCTCTTTGCTATCACCATATAGCCCTTGGAAGAGGCACTAAAAGGGGTAATGGGGCTACGGGTCATAGTGTTGGGAAATACCAACCATGTGGTCTTCCTATATGCTGATGATGCACTGGTCTATCTACGTCAGCCTACTTACTTGGTACCTATCCTACTTAATCTCATGCGGGTCTTTGGGGTAGTCATGGGCCTTTGTGTTAGCCCTACTAAATCCATAATGTTTCCCCTGGGGCAACTGGTGGGAGTCTCGGATGAGGCATTGTCTTGCGTGGGTGTGCCCTGGGCACTGACGGGAGTCCGATATCTGGGGATACACTTGATCCACGCTGCCCCTGCATACCATGAGTGCAATATGGGTAGAGTAGTTGAAGGATTGGGGGCCTCTGTTTGGTTCTGGTGGGAACAGCTGCTGTCCCTTATGGGCAGAATCGCTCTTGTGAAAATAATGGTTACCCAGATGCATGTACGTCCTGCAGCATATGCTATACGAGAGCTTGCATCAATATTTTCGAATACTAGACATGTTAGATTTGCTGTGGGGGTCAGGGCATAAACGGGTTAAACTTGTTACCCTCCAGCATCCAAGGGGTTTAGAGGTTCCAAGTTTGAAGATTTACTACATGGTGGCACAACTGCAACACACAGTTCATTGGTTCGATGCAAACGATAACTGGGAAAAGAGACTGCTCAGTGGTACACATGGCGAAAGACTCTTACTGGTCCTCCTGATGGCTGGTTTTCAGAATCCTCCAGAGACACCTTATGTTATTTGCTTCGTGGCAAGGGTGTGAAAGGGAGTGGTTTGTCATGTCCTCCACCATGCTCAGTATGCCACTGACATGCCCTTATGGGTAATGCAGCCTTTCCTCCACATAGCTGACTCCATGTCAGTGCAAAAATGGAGAAGAGGAAGATGTGAGGTTATAGGAGACCTCTACGCCGGGCACACTTTTATTACCAGAGAGGAGGCCAAGGAGGCTTTCTCCTTGAGGGAGGGGCAATATCTTCAGCACATGAAGATTTCTCATACTGCCCATGAAATTTGGCACTCTTTTCCAGACAAGCAAGTCAAATCTGTTACTCTGGCCATTATGCTGGAGATAGCCTAGGGCCGTCGTTTGATTGCTCACCTGTACCGGCTCCTTTGGGAGAACTTCCTGCGTGAGGTGCTCCCTGTACAGACCAAGAGGGAGGTGCTCACAGAGAGACCCATGTCGCTCAAGGACTGGGAGAAGGTGCATTAGGGGATAAGGAGGGTCAGCTCCAATGTGCGTTTCAAACAATACAGCTTCATCCATCAAACATATCTCACTCCCCAAACATTGCACACAATCTAAATGACCCCACTGGCGGGCTGTCCATGCTGTAGTACCCAGCCCGTGGACTTTCTCCACATGGTCTGGACATGCATATTCCTATCCTCCCATTGGCTTATGATTCTTGGTAGCTGAAATAGAGCATTGGGCTGGGACTTTCCGATGGAAATCCATTCAGTACTGCTAGGCTTGCTCGCCATGCCAGTGAAGAAGCACCTTAGTCGCAGGTGTATTCTTCTGGGTCTTAGTCTGGCAAAGAGGCGCATTGCCATGATGTGGCTGAGGCCAACGCCTCATAGTTATACTGCCTGGTTGCGTGATGTCTTAGAATGGGTGGGTGCAGAGGAGGTATGGATGTGTCACAGTCGCAATGACGATAAACCAGAGAATAATCTGGGAGCTAGGGCGGTCATGATCTCTGCACTACTTGAGGCATTGGGCCATTCCACAGATGTGATGAGGGTTCTGGATGATGGGATCCATCCCTGTGGGGGGAGGGAGAAGCATGGTGATGACCTGGATGCTTGCTGTTAGTGTTGTGAACATCACATTTACTAATCACATGATCTACCACCTGATGTAGGAGATTAATCCACACAGAGGCAGATAGGGAGGGAGGGGGAGTTGGATTTGTTTGAAGGAGTTTAGGGCTCTTTAATGGCTGGGTGGGGTTGATCATGTGGTAATCCTTTTATGTTTTCCACTGTTTGCATTCCATATGTTACTTCATGTGCACTTGATTAAGGGAAATGGACTTAGGCACAACTCTAACTTGTTTTCCCCTTGATATTGCAATGTATGTTTGTGTAAGCTGATGTTTATGTACCAACAAGACTCAATTCCATGTATTGTCACAACGATATGTCACAATGTCTGTATGCCTAAGGACAAGGAACACCCAATAAAGCTATTGGAAAAAAGATCACAAAAAGAAAAAAAACAAAAGTACATCCACCCGCTCCTTTCACCAGTCTGCGGTGGCAACTCCCCCCTCCCATCCACCTGCAAAAAGTGTGAGACCAACATAATAGTAAAGAAGCCCACTCCTAGTGCCCCTCGGTCCATGCGCAGCGCTGGTTGACTTCATCTGCAAATGAGGGCCAGTACCAGAAACTCGATATCTGGGTATCCCAGTGACGAAGCTAAGTCCAGATAAGTCGCTCATGGAATCTCTAGTCAGTGTCTTCTCCCATACTCTCCCTCTCGTCTCCCCAGAAGTCAGCCAGGACGCCGTCCCATGCTCACGCAAACTCCATGGGTCTCCTATCTTGGTGCGCTTCACGAAGCAAAGTAATCATCTCCCATGTCACCCACTGCAACACATCAGCTCTCCTGCCTTCAACTCGAGAGTCATTAGCATGTTTTCAGTGCATCATATTTCTACGCTTTGCAAGCACTAAAGCTAGGTCAATGAATCGAGTGATGACTCAGTTTTCAGCAGGTCGATGGAAGAGGCCCAGAAGACAGAACCGGTGTGTGGGAGTTAGGGCATGGGATGTAGCCTCCACCAAGAAGCGTACTACTTCAGACCAATAAATGGACAGCTGGGGGCAGCATGTGGAGGATATCTCCAGTAGCAACAAGGTAGCGCATACAATCAGGTGTGGTCAGTGAAAAATAGACACTAAGCTTCAGGGGCGTGATGTATGCTTTGTGGAGGACGTTGACATTTATAAGTATGAAGCAAGACTTTTGTGAGACCTTAGGCACCATCTCCCACATTTTAGCTCATTCTCCGCCACCAAAGGGGTCCCCAAGTCTGTCTTCCAGTGGCCTCACAGTACTGAAAGGAGGGAAAACATGTCTTCTCACAGTG
Source organism: Pleurodeles waltl (assembly GCF_031143425.1). Taxonomy (NCBI): domain Eukaryota; kingdom Metazoa; phylum Chordata; class Amphibia; order Caudata; family Salamandridae; genus Pleurodeles; species Pleurodeles waltl. The sequence goes on along the minus strand of NC_090445.1, from coordinate 117,927,762 downwards.
CGTTTGTTGTACAATCCAGAGATCAGTCATCAGGGGTTAGAGGTATTGCATAAAAAGCAGCAACTATGGAGCAGTTGGGGCTATATCCCATGTCCTTTCCAGATTGTGCTGACTGCTGCAGTGAGAGTACCATGTAGCAGAAACTGACCTGCTGGGATGTCAAACTCCTCACATAAATCAGCGAAGGACTTCAGTGTACCAGTCACATATAACGCGCCTACCGTATCCAGGCCCATCGCTTCCCAGTCCAGCAGGCATCCCATTTCTACTCCTTGTAATTGCGTGACCAGTGCCCGTAGTGGAAGATATGGGGAGTGAGGGGACTGTATCTGCGCATGGCTAAGAACCCTCATCCAGAATGCCCTGAGTACTGTCAGGTCCTGTCGACCTGCATGGATGACTCAACGTGGGCTGGGTTTAAGGGTCTAGAGCTGCCGTAAACTGGGGGAAGGGGGTTCGGGCAGCCTCATTAACCACGGGGTGTTCCTCCCCGGGAACCAGCCCATGCACCACTGTAGTTGTGCTGCCAAATAATAAGAATAGAAATCAGGGACAGCCATCCCGCCATCAGTTGTCATCCATTGCCGTTTAGTCAAAGTAACACATTGCTGTCTTTTTTTCCATATAAGATAAAAAATAATGGAATCTAGATCGCTGAACATTGCGTGCTAGATCACTAGAGGAAGTATCATTCAAAAAATACAAAAGGGAAGTCAATGCTACCATCTTAGCTACAGCAATTTGGCGTAAGGTCTTCCAAAACCCCACTCTCGCATACAGAGCTATATTGCCTTCTTAGAGGTCAGAAATAGTTTGATAAATCCAGACCCAGAGATACTGCACTCCCGTCAGTTCTCAATGCATGCCACCCATGCTCAGAAGTTCTTCCCTGTCCCCACAAATCTGAAATAGGCTGGTCTTAAGCCAATTTACTCAGAGACCAGAGCCTCTCCAAAGTTTGTAAGGAAATGTGTCGCCTTCTCAGTGTCCTCACGCAGGTTTTGCAGATACAGCACCATATCATCTGAACAAAGGGAGATAAAATGAGACATCCCACGAGTCTGAACACCCACAAAGGTCAGCCCAATTCGCACCCTGCACGCCAATGGCACCACCGTGAGGGCAAACAGCAGAGGGGACAGCGGGCAGCCCTGTCGGGATTGTGCATCCTGTACAGATTCTGGCATAAGGGTTTGAACATAGCAAAAATATCCAGGAGACGAAACAGTGCACCAGCCCCATCTGAAGCATGACAGTGTGGAGGAAACTTCAGTCCAGGATGTAAAAGGCTTTTTCGATGTCGACGAACATGCATCCATTCCGGTAGCTGTGATCTCTCTCCCAAAATCACCAATAGCTGCCTGACATAAAGGGCTGTACACCGATCCAGTATAAACTCGGACTGCTCAGTGTAAATTAACCCAGACATAAGGGAGAGTTACTGTTGCGCCATTATGCTGCTAAGAATCTTATAGTCAATGTTCAACATTGACAAAGACCAGTACACAGCTCCGTCCTTAGCAGGCTTCCCCAGCTTTATCAGAAGAACAAAAAGGGCCTCCCGCAGTGTGGGGGCAGCGTTTTAGCAGTCAGTGTGTGTTGATATAAAATCACCAAGTGGGGGGGAAGGAGGACAACGTAAGTGCCATAAAACTCCACCAGGAGGCCATCCGTCCCCAGAACTTTCCTACAAGCAATGTGATTGACCTCAACCTGGATTTCCTCCTCCATGATATCTTCACCCAGTGGGTCTATTGCTTCGCAGGTTAGCCTACCAGGCTGTAACTCAGTTAACCACTCATGAATGGTGCAGTCTTGTGCTTCCCTAGAGAGACCAGCGGCGTCCCCCTCCCGGGCCGCGGTCGGATCGGCGGTCCGCGTCTTGGGCGGCTGATTCTGCCGCGGGCCGCTTTTTGGGCGGCAACCTGCTTTTTGGCCTATGGCGTGGCCTGGAGGTCCTCTTTTGGGCTCTGGCTCCTTGAACTGCTTCTACAACATCCTTAATAAGGGGTAGGGGTTACCTATCCTTGATGGTGATCTTATTCAACTCTCGAAAGTCAAAAGAGGGGCGTAGATCTTTAGTCTTCTTTGGCACGAAGAAAAGAGGAGCCCCAGCAGGTGACGAAGAGGGAACAGTCAATCCACTCTGTAGGTTTTCATCTATGTATTCCTTGAGTACCTTCTTTTCCTGCTCAGACAATGAATACCTTCTGGAACCACTTCCCCAGGTATCAAAGGAATAGTATAGTCCTCTTTTGGATTCTACGCTCCTTCACTACCCTCATAGTTTTGCTCACCTGCTTTCTGGATTTCCTTTTTCTTTTTCTTTTTTCTCCTTCCTTGGCCATATCTTCTTGTACCCAGGAGTCTGTAAGCCTGAAAAGTGTGAGTTCAACAAGACTGAGATTCAATATCTTGATTTCCGTATCAATCAAGTCGGCATCACCATGGACCCAGAAAAGGTACAAGCCATTATTGACTGGCCTTCTCCTGCTTCTATTAAGGAGACACAATGCGCTCCAGGGTTATCCAATTTTTATAGACAATTTTAAAGGACTTTGCCCAACAACAAGGTTATATAACCCAGACCATCAAGAAAGAAAACCTAAAGAAGGGTTTCATTTGGACAGAAGAAGCAGAAAAGGCTTTTCAGAATCTTAAACGTGCCTTTACACAAGCCCTGATATTATGTCATCTTGACACTACTAAGAAATTCATAGTGGTCACTGACGCATCGGATAGAACCATTGGAGCTGTGTTACTACAATAACAAGATGACGATGGCTTGGAACATCCCGTCTTTTATTTATCCCATGTGCTGTCAGATGCAGAACGAAACTTTTCTATGTTGGAAAGGGAATTGCTTGCTTTAAAAGCTGCCTGCAAAGAATGGAGGCATATTCTAATGGGTTCCAAGGAAACATTTGAAGTCAGAACTGATCATCGCAATCTACAATGCATCCGCAGCTTTCAATGTCGAAACAGTTGTCAAGCCAGATAGGCATTCTTTTTCAGTCAATACAATTTTGTAGTTACATACATACCTAGATCCAAAAATGTTGTGGCAGATGCTTTATCCCACCAATATCGGGAAAGCACAACTACTTCTTCTCCACACATTATAGAACCATGTCGAATCGTGGGAGTCGTTCAGTCATTTCTTGACCGCGTGAAGACAGAGTATCAGAATTTACCTCTTGAAGAATGGAATGCTTTAAGTCCCCACTTACAGAGAGAATCAGGAATACTACTATCATCAAGACACCTTGTTTCTGCCTACTAAGAAAGTGCAAACAGAAGCCTTGCAAATGTGTCACTACTCCCCTATTGCTGGACACTGTGGAATCAAGAACGCACAGGAACTGCTCCTTCGTTCCTTTTTGGGCCAACGTTAAAGTCTCACATTGAAACATATGTAAATTCTTGCCCAATCTGTGCTCAAACTAAGATACCTTGAACTAAGCCAGCAGGTTTATTGATGCCCCTGCCTGTGCCATCCATTCCGTGGCATATGTTGTCCACAGATTTTATATTTTGCCATCTTCTGCAGGTCATCAGGTCATAATGATAACTGTTGACTCATTTACCAAGATGGCTCATTTTACAGCCTTAAAGAAATTACCCACTGCTAAGGAAATGAGTCAAATCTTTCTACAAGGTACAGTCCGATTGCATGGCCTTCTTCAAATAATCATTTCTGATTGAGGACCCCAATATGTTTTTGGAGAGCTTTTTATAAGTTTATACACATAGATGTGGCTCTATCATCTGGATTTCATCCTCAGACCAATGGTCAAACGAAACGCCTAAATCAAGGACTACAACAGTATCTACGCTGTTTTTGTAATGCGACTCAAAGCAATTGGTCCTCTTACCTACCATTGGCTGAGTTTTCCTATAATAATACAGTCCACAGTGCAACAAAGTCCACACCTTTTTTTTGTACTTATGGTTCCCATCCTATGGCTTTTCCTAATGTCACTCATGAACACTCCAATGTTCCAGCAGTTACCTCATTTGCTCAAAGTCTCTGCCATGTACAGGACCTGATACGTACCAATCTCTTAGCTACAAAATGTTATATGAAGAAAGTAGCTGATACTCGGCATAGTCGTGCACAATCTTACCAGCCTGGGGATAAAGTATGGCTTTCTTCAAAGTTTCTGCACTTTTGCTTATCCCAGAATAATTTCAAGCCCCGTTACTATGGACCTTTTAGAGTTCTGCATGTGTTGAAACCAGTCTCTGTTTGACTTCGTCTACCACTGTCTTGGAAAGTTCATCCAGTTTTTCATGCATCTCAACTCAGACCCTTTGTTCCTGATCCCTACCAGAGACATGCCCATTCTCTTCCTCCTCCTTTGGTTGATCGCCATCCTGAGTATGAAGTACAGGAGGTTTGTGTTTCTGGCATTTTTCGGAATCATCTTCAGTTCTTGGTTCACTGGAAAGGATATCCCATTAGTGATTGTTCTTGGGAGGATGCTTCCTCTGTCCATGGTCCCCGCTTTGTCCACACATTTTTTCAGCATTTTCCGGACAAGCCTGGGGCTTCAGGGGGGGGGCCTACTGTTATGCCGCAGAGACCAGCAGCGTCCCGCTTGCGGGCTGCGGTCGGATCGCGGTCCACATCTCGGGCGGCTGATTCTGCTGTGGCTGCTTTTTGGGCCTCATTCTTTTTTTGGGCTGTGGCGTGGTCTGGAAGTCCTCTTTTGGGCTTTGGGTCACGCTGCGCTCCTTCACGACCCCCATAGTTTTGCTCACCTGCTTTCTGGATTTCTTTTTTCTTCTTTTCTTTTTCTTTTTTTCTCCTTCCTTGGCCATATCTTCTTCTTCCCAGTAGTCTGTGTTTCTTTCCCTGCTTGCATTGCTCCCCACCTTTTCTACTATGGCTATTTTTCCAAGCATTCTAATCAAAATAGTGCTGAATACCCATTCTAATTGTTGCGTTGAATGTAGGGTCCTTGGGGCTCGCCGCTTTCAGGCACCAACTAGGAATGCCGGCGCACTTCGTACCCCATCATACTATCAGCAACAAGGGATTATGGTCAGAGATAGTACGGGACAAGTATTCAATGGATGTGAGGCTCCCCAGGATATGAGGAGAGCATAAAAAGATGCCAAGGCGAACTTGGAGTGTGAACATGATCAAATGGAAAGAGTAGTCACGCACTTGCAGATGACAGTCACCAACTGTCCACCAGGCCCCAATGGCTCTGCCAAGAAAAGATTTTCATTACTAAGCAGACAGTTGTAGAGTCGTGGTGTGGGGGATGGGACCGATCTAGGTCAGCATTGGCCACACAGTTAAAAGCACCACCAATAATAAGCATCTGTAGTAACAAGGGCGTCAGCACCCAGGATGCTGATCAAAAAACAGTGATTAGTTGACATTGGGGGGCATAAACATTAACAAAAGAGATATCTTGGCCTTCTATTCGGCTCATCAAGATGGAGTAGCACCCCTCTATATCTGTTGTGCTGCTAGGGAGATGAAACGGGACTCCTGGTTTCACCCATATCAAGGTGCCTCGAGTGAAGGCTGAGTACATGTTATATATACACCCTGCCCACCATCTTTTGCAGAGACCAGCCCCCTCTTTAGCATTTGAATAAGTTCCCATAGGAAGGCCACATGAATTCCCCTCCACTTCAGGTAGGCTAACTTTTTATAATGCTTGACCAAGCCATGTAGGCCTCGGGTATTCCAGGAGAGGAGTTTATATTTACTCGCAGTTTCCCCATCATTAAGTACCATAACCCAGACATAATCCCCAGGGCACAAGTGTAAAAGTGGTGAGTCTTATATCTATGCCCAGGTGAAAGAGAAGAAGGTTCAGCCATTTGCAGAGTGCCTTAGAACCCCAACAAACAAAACAACAACCCAACTCCCACTAACCAGGACAGCAAGGAAATGACCCCCCATCCAAACTGAAATACACACCTAAACAAGTCTGTGGGAATAAAAATACACCCACAGTTGTATTAGAGGGGTGACAGAAGTGAGCCAAATACCCCTGAAAGAGAGCCCCAACAAGTGACCCCCACTCACAAACATGAACAAAAAAAGAGGAACCCCTGTGGCCCTAGGTAGGCCCAGCAGCAGCTCCCCGCACTCAAGCCCACATGGAATAAATGAAGAGAGGACCAAATGTAAGTCACAAAAGTAGTTGGCAGTGGAAGGGCAAAGTGACAATTAAACCACATTTGCTGTTTGGGGGTGACCACAGGAGGGTCCCACTTTGCTTGGTATGCAACATCGAGTCAGACTCCGAGCCCAAGTCAGGACTACTGGATTTCTCCCCCCGCCGCAGGCAGACCCCGCTCTGGGATTGAGTTCGCAAGTTTAACTCCCACCTCAACAGCATTCTTGTGGTCTCTGTGCACTTGATCTGTCATGGGGGCCCCACTCCATCCTCATCTGTTCCGTGGTTGATCGTGAGGGTGCCTGATCCCCTCCCAAGTTTCAGGACTCAAGTAGAGCCAGTCCCACACCTCGCTGAGCTCCATAAAGAATTTTGTGCCTTGGCCGGTGACAACCCTCAACCATGCATGGTACAGTACGGCATATTTAATACCAAGGTCCCTGAGCTTGCGCTTGCGATTCACAAACAAGGCCCTCTGCTGCAGCACTGTGACAGAGAAGTCTGGGAAGAGCATCACTCTAGTGTTATCAAACAACAAGTCCTCAAGATCTCCAGTGCATTTAAGGATGTGGTCTCTGTCTCTAAAGTGTATAAGGCATGCCACAGTGGGTTGAGGCAGGTGGGTGGGCCGGCACTCTATGGGCTCCTTCCAGCGTGAACAACATGGACAAGCCTTCTAGTGCTACCTTCTCCCACAACCATGTCTCAAGGATGGCCACGATATCCGTGCCCTCTGATCTCTCTGGCATACCTACCACCCAGATATTATTTCTATGGGAACGGCTTTCTGAGTCTTATGCTCGAGCCTCAGAATACGCATTCAGCCCACCACCTCATCCATCCAGGTTTTCAGATCAGCTGTTGTGGGGACCATTTTCTACAAGATAAGTTCAGTGGCAGTAATACGTTCCCCACACCCTATGTTGGTCAGCTCTCAGGAGGCCCAGATCCACCACCACCATATCTATGTTGCATTCAAGGGCTGCCTTCAAATCTTGAATAGCCAGAAGGATAGAGTCAAACTTGTGTTGTGGGACCACCACCGAGTCTGTGTGCAAGCAGGTCTCCCCACTAGGCACAGGAGATTTTTCAGAGACCAACCCTTCAGCCTCTTTCCCGCAACCAGGACACGGCATGTTGGCAGACACGACAGAGGAGGAAGCAATGAAAACCAGGGTCGGTCGTCAGCCACAAAGAGAAGTGAATATATGTGGGTATCCACTTTGTGTCTTTTCAGCTAAGCCCTACTCCACACAGAGTCAACAAGTGACAGGAGCCTTCAGGGTATATCCCAATGAGCGGGTATGCCAAAGCAGTCCCACATAAGACCCTTGACAACAACCACAGCAGGGAACAGCAGGCAGTGTCTTGCATAGCACCAAGAGATGGAAACCCAGGTGTCCACTGCAATGCAGACGCTATAGCCCTGGACCCCAGCAGGACTTGGGCACAGTGGGTCAAAAAGGAGGGCAGCAGATGAGACACAGTACCTGCAAGGAAGAGTGTTCTAGCACTGTCCTTAGACTGAAGGCACAAGGCACCTGTGCCAGTGAAGAGGTAGTCCTATGGACGTCTCCCACTTAAGGAAACAGCAGCTGCACAGGCTGACAGAGAAAAATGTACACTACTGTCAGCGGGGCTGAGACCACAGTACTCCATGGGAGAGGGGTTGCCCAGTCTACCACATTAGAGCGAGCGTTGTCATGAGGGGCACCCCATTTCAGCCCCATAGCTGCAGTGCCCCTGGGTCAAGCGGACAGTCATTGAAGCCCTTAAGGACAAAGTGCAAGGCCCTTAGCATGCAGCAGCCCAGGTCGGCAGGCAGTTGTCGTAAATAGGCACTACCCCGGGGCCCGCGCAGTGTTTCTTGTGCCAGCTCCTCTCAACGTGGGGGCCGCTGGTATCAGGAGAGACCCGCCTAGCACCTCTCTGGGTCAATGGAGAAACAAGCAGTCTCCCAGCGGTGCAGGCGAACTCTGCTCGGTGGTAGTAGGCTGGCCTGGGAGGCTGGAGTCACAAGCTGGTGAGCTGTCTGCAATCTTCCATCCCCCGGGGCCACGTAGCGGGTGTCGCAGCAACTATGCAACAGTGCAGGGCCTTCGTGTGGCAACAAGCTCCCCGCGCAGCACACCAGCTTCAATCATCAGTGGACGGGTCTCAGTGCTCTCGCAGTGGTGTGGACAATCACTCCTGAATGGTGCGTTGTCAGCTGGGAGGGCAGGTCTCTCAGTCGACAGGTCGGTAGCAAAGTTCAAACTCCCGGGGTCTGTGCGGCTTACACTATGGGTTCCTCTCAGTAGGGCAGGGCCTTTGAGTCATGGGCGTAGGAAGTGTGGGGGACGCGGGGGATATGTCCCCCCCAGATTGTGGAGTGAGGGGGAAACGGGGGACAAGGGTGGGGGGGACGAGGGGACAGAAGAATTTTCCCTTCTCCTATAACTCGCAGGGCCATTAGTGCATGAAAGCGCTACCTATACTGGCCCTGCACTTGACCTGTGCCCTGGCTTCAGGACACTCGCCCTCTGCCCTTTTGTTGTGCTGCAGCACACAAGGGATTCTTTCTCACCTTGCCCCTCAGCAGTCTGCACTTCTGAGAACAAAGGGAGACGAGAGGCCCTTTGTTGATTGCTGTCTGCACCCCGTCCCTCCTGAGCCCTACCCTTCCTGTCCCTTGAAGATCGAACCCTGAAGACAGCAGCAAGATTTGAAGAAGGTAAGGAGGTTTGGGTAATTAAATAAAGTATTGCCAAGTAACTCCCTTTCTTTTTAAATACAGCGCTGTGTTGCAGAGTATCTCCCTTTCTAAAAACAGTATTGTTGAGTTACTGTTAGATATGAGCAGGGCAGGCCTTAGCACGCTACTGGCACCCTGTGCGCCAATGTTTGTTAGGGCTCCCCTTTCTGTCGCGCCTCTCTCACTCTCTTCCCTCCTCTGTCTCCAGCTTGCCTCCCCCAGTGCTAATTATTGTCCCCTAAGTTGACATCCTGCCCCCCCAACATTTCGGTCCCCTGTCTCTCCCTCAGCCTTCCTGGTATTTGTGAAAGCCCGCTCTGAAAGCCAAGGGCTGTCTGTAAATCTCATTTCCTGCCAGTGGCCTGTGGATGCGAAGCCAACACTGTGCAGCTCACAGGCTTTGCAGGACTTCACAGGCTGTGGTGGAACAGAGTCTGGCACTGCTGGATAGACAGCGGAGAGACCAGCACACAGCATGGGTCCCAGGAAGAACCAGATGGCCTGAGAGATGGACAGGGCTAGGTAAGGCAGCTAGGGCGATGCAACCAGTGCTGCCGCACTGAGTGCTGACTTAGGATGGGGATGCTGTGTTTGCAAGTATATTGTGACTTTAAAAGCACCTGCTGGATGTTCCTTGCCACCAACAGTTTTCAGGCAACAATAAAAATCTTAAGACAATTCCGGTGATTAATGGTCATTCTGGAGAGAGATTGAAGTTTTGTCTAGTGGAAGTTTTGACTCATCATACCGTACAGGGTTACTATGCCTGCTACAAAGGCCGTCTACATGCAGAACACAAAGGGCCTGATTACAACTTTGGAGGACGGTGTTAATCTGTCCCAAATGTGACGGATATACCACCTACCGTATTACGAGTCCATTATATCCTATGGTACTTGTAATACTGTAGGTGGTATATCCGTCACATTTGGGACGGATTAACACCGTCCTCCAAAGTTGTAATCAGGCCCAAAGTGTATATAATGTGAATAGGTCAGTGGGTTACTGCTTTTGTCAGATGCAGAAAAGTACCCTCTTTTTGGCATGGTTACCCCACTTTTTGCCTGTTGTCAGTATGTTTTGACTGTGTTCACTGGGATCCTGCTAACCAGGACCCCAGTGCTCTCTTCCATTAAATTTGGTTGCTTGGACCACACACACACCACACTTGGCATACTGGTGCCCCTTATAAGTCCCTAGTATATTATACCCAGGTACCCAGGGCATTGGGGGATCAGAGGTTCCCACTGGGCTGCAGCATTTATTATGTATTATGCCATCCATAGGAGCCCATGTAAACTGTGTCTGCAGGCCTGCCATTGCAGCCTGCGTGAAAAGGTGCATGCACCCTTTCACTTCAGGTCACTGCACCAGGTCACTGTAAGTCACCCCTATGGTAGGCCCTCCTAGCCCAGAGAGCAGGGTGCAAGTACCTTTGTGTGAGGGCACCTCTGCAGGAGCAGAGGTGCCCCCACGAACTCCAGCTCCATTTTCCTGGACCTCGAGAGTGCGGGGACGCCATGTTACGCTTGTACTGGACATAGGTCACTACCTATGTCCAGCTACATAATGGTAACTCCGAACCTGGGCATGTTTGGTTACAAACATGTCAGAATCATACCCCAATACTATTGTCAGTATTGATTGTAGGATTCCATGCACTTTGGGGGCTCCTTAGAGGATCCCCAGCATTGCTCCTACCAGCTTTATGGGTCTTCCGGACAGCCTATGCTGCTTCCACCCCTCAGACAGATTTCTGCCCTCCTTCTGCTGCTTGAGCAGATCATGCCCAGGAAGGCAGAACAAAGGATTTCCTTTGGAAGAGGGAGGCAACACCCTCTCCGTTACAAGGCTTGGGAGGGGTAGCCTCGCCAAGCTACTAGTATGCTCTGAAGGGCACATTTGGTGCCCTCCTTGCATAAACCAGTCTGTACCAGTTCAGGGACCTCAGCCCCTACTCTGGCGTGAAACTGGACAATGGAAATGGCGTAACCACTCCCCTGTCCATCACCACCCCAGGGGTGGTGCCCAGAGCTCCTCCAGGTGGCCACTTGATTCTTCCATCTTGAATCCAAGGTTGGCAGAGGCCTCTGTGAGAATCTGAGTGGCCAGGTCAGGGAGGTGACATCACAGCCCCCTCCTAGGTGGTCACCCGGCTAGGTGACCAATCCCCCTTTCTGGGCTATTTTGGGTTTCCCTCTTGGGTGGGTCCTCCGATTTGACGTGTAAGATTCCAGCAGGACTCCTCTACAACGTTTACTTTGACTTCTGGCCACTGGAACCGCAACTGGACTTCTCAGGAACCTACAATCTGCAGTTCCAGCGACGACTTCGACACGCAACATTGTTTCTCCGACTCCTTCCAGCAACTGCAACATTTGCCCAGCTGTGCTTCCTCTGAGGGCAGCAAGTCTTCAGTCTGCATGAGAAGAAAGAAGGAAAATTCCTTGGAGTGAAGGAGTCACTTACCTGCATCCGCAGGCACCAACTGCAACAACAACCAGCTGCGTGGATCTCCTCTCCTCCTGAGCTGCGTGGATCCTGCATCAGGGGTGGTAGTCTGTAGTGGTCTCCTTGGTCCTCTCTACCAGCTGCCCAACTTTGGAGTAGGTAGGTCCTTGCCTTCCCATGCAGGACAGTACCCCCATGCACTGCGTCTCTTGCAGCTACCAAGGCTTGTTGTTACCTCCTCCAAGGGATCTTCAGGCTCTGTGTAGCTTCAGCCCCTGGCACTCTTCTCTGTGAAGCACAGCCCTCAACGTGCTTCATCTGTGAAGTGGAACCTCTCTTCAGGTGTGCTGTGGGCCTCTCTACAGCTCCTGGGCTCCTTGCCTGTAGGTCTTCTGTGGGGGCTGCCTCTCCTCCTCCAGACTCTCTGCCTTGCTGATGGTCACCTGGGACTCCCCTCCACGGGTTGAGTCCCCCTGGACCTTGCTGGTCCCCGGCAGCTCCACTTTTCTCCTACTGCGACATTTGCTTTTGCCAAGGCTTGTTGGTGGGTTTTCCACACCACAGACTGACTGCAATTCTTCATCTGGCATGGGACGTCGACTGCATCACCTAGGAACTCTTCATCTGCTCCAGTGCTGCATTGCTGACCATCTTCGTCTCCCCGTCGACCAACTCCTGCATCCACAGATGGGTGGGTAGTGGCTCCTGCCACGACCGGACCATCCTACGTAAACTGGACTTGGTGCCCTTCTTTTCCAGGTCTAACTCTTCCAGGATCCACCTCTAGTTTCTTGCAGTCTTGTCTGCGTTTTGCAATATCCTTCTCTGTAGTCCTTTTGGTGGGTCAGGGAAAAAACAGTAACTTACCTCTTTTCTCCTGGTCGCTGGGGGGCACTCTGGTACTTACCTTTGGGGTTTCCTAGTTCCTCCAGCTCCCCTCTACCATTTCCACTTTCTTGGGTGGGGACCCAGCTTTCGCATTTCACTTTCTTAGTATATGGTCTGGTCCCCTCTAGGCCTTCAGTATTGCCTATTGCTTTTCACTGTTTTCTATTGCTTTTTATGCCAATTTGTGATTGCTGCTGTACATATAATAGTGTGTTACTTACATCCTATTGGAGTATTGCCTATCTAGTGTTTTAGTGTTTGTGTTACTGTAATAAGGAACCTTTATTTTCGTAACACGTGTTTCTTTCATGTGTGTAAGTGCTGTGTGACTACAGTGGTATTGCATGATCTTTGCATGTGTCCTAGATAAGTCTTAGCTGCTCATCCACAGCTACCTCTAGAGAGCCTGGCTTCTAGACACTGCCTACACTTCACTAATAAGGGGATACCTGGACCTGGTATAAGGTGATAATACCATAGGTACTCACCACACACCAGGCCAGCTTCCTACACCAGAGATCTCCTTTTTTGTCCCCTGCAATTTATAAATGAAATCTGAATATAGAACAGTGAGCAATGAACTCATCAAAGAGCTGCATGCAAACATCAAGGTATAGATTAGAGCGTCATGATTCCCCCCCACTTTTTGATTAACTTAATGTTGCAAAACAAGTTGATTTGAGCGCAAATCAGTTCTTATTATTAAAGAGAGCCCCCAACCATGGTGTATGTTTTAAATTCTGAGTTTGCGCTTCTCCAGATAAAGCACTCTGAAACTATACCTGCTACCAGTATGGATGACCTGTGACACCTACACCTTGTAGTCCTCGGTCTTATGTAACATTTCATATACACTGATTTACACATATATGATGATTGTCTCTGCGTAATGTCTGTGTGATGTAAGGTGCTTTGACACCATAGACTGGTATGAGGGATGAATGATGGAACAACACATGCGTATATCGTGCATGCCTTAACATTGCGGTCTCACCAATGACCGTGTCTTTACTACACATGCCTTTACAACGAATTTCATTGTAAAAGCATGTTTGGTAAAGGAACATGCGTGGTAAATTCTCCCTACCCTGCCCCCTTATACCTGATACCATACTCCACCCATCCAAGCACTTAAAACTGCCCCTGCCCCTGCCCTGAGCCCTAAACCCCCCTACCCTGAGCCCTAAAAGTAACCCTGCCCTGTCCTAAAAACTACCCCGACCCCCCACTCTGAACCCTAAAACCTACCCTGAACTGCTCTAAAAACTACCTTGATGCCCCTGCCCCCACCCTGAACCCTAAAACCTACCCGCTCTGTCCTAAATACTACATGACCCCCACCCTGTACCCTAAAACCTACCCCACACTGTCCTAAATCTACTTGAACTCCATGCACTCCTCCTGACCCCTAAAACCTACCACACCCTGTCCTAAAAACTACCCCGACCCTACCCTGCCCTAAAAATGACCCCAACCTCCCAACCTCCCACTCTAAACCCGGCCACAGCCCTACTTACCTCTCTCTCCTCTGCTTCTTCCTGTTCCACCCGGACAGCTAGACCGCTCTCTATGCTGTAACCACGCATATGTGTGGTAAAGATATGTGTGGTAAAGGCATGCGTGCTAGACCCATATTTGTGGTAATGGCAGCGTGGTCAATGCATTGCATTGCATTGATTGCGTTGTAAGGGATATTTCCCGGTGTGAGTGGTGCTATAAAACAAATGAAATGCATCTGAGAGAGAGTGGTGATGGATAGTAGTAAGGGAATCCGTGGCAGAGGTGGTCACTGGGGGGCACCGACAAACAATGTCGCACAGGGCGCCACCAGCACTAAGGCCGGCCCTATCAGACAGCACAGCAGTTCACAGGAACGCGGCAGCACAGAGAGTGCCACTTGACAGTCAGACAAGGACCTAGCAGCAATCATAGGCCTCACTGGCCTTCATAGGCAGGCGGAGGCCCAGAGACTGACACAGCCTGACTAGTAAGAAAGCTCCCAACAGGCAGCACAGTGCATGGCAGGCAGCACAGGAATCGACAGGAAGCACTGCACCCAGCAGGCAGTACAGGCCTCTTAGGACTTCAGACAGGCGAACAGCATCACAGAGCCTGTCGCTGCCTAACAGGCAGCAAAGGGCCCAGCAGACAGAGATTTGCAGGCCACACAGGATTCGGCTGGAAGCGACCGCCTTTCCCATCTCCCCTCACCACGGCAACCCTTCTGGGTGCAAACTTTGTGCCGGGGGCCCACCTCAAGGTTGTCCCTGTCCCCCCAGAAATTTAGTGTCTCCTACGCCCCTGCTTTGAGTGTCCAACGGGCTCTCCACAAAACACCCCAGGCCGGATCGTGGATGGAGCTCGCTGGTCCTGTCTCATAGGAGAGCCTGTCTGGAGTGGGGATTTAAATGCGGGGAGCTGCCAAATTGCTTGGCGTGCAGTGTGGCCCTGCCAACTAAGGAGCACTCAGCGGGCTGGAGTGGTCACGACCCGGGTCCTGCACAGGTGTGGCGCACCCAGTTGCTTAATCAGGGCTAATGTGCCCTCAAGGGCCAGAATTAACGCCAGGATGATATTGGATGTAGGGGCCTCGCTGGGAGGTCCCGCAGGCCACAACTCTATCAGCGGGTGGCCACTCCACCATCTGCACACCAACATGTGTAACTGGCAAATTTCATGGAAATCTGTTCACCCGTTTTTGCACTAAGTCTGATTTCAAATGTCTTTCGAAAAGGCAATGGTGGAAATATGCGTTTTGGGAGCCCCCTTTTAGATTTGCACCCCTTGACCCATCACAGCAAAACTTTCCATCCTCCAATGCAGAAAAAGGTATAGGTCTGGAAAGTCTGCGTGTGTGTGTGTCTGTGTGTCTGTGGAACGTAATAGGGCCCCCTCACCCCGAAACCCCTTTGGTGCGGGCGAGCTCCAGGGGCCACCCACAGCACCCTGGCCTAAGAGCTCCTGAGTGAGCCAGGAGAGGGGCCCCTCCCTGTTCTTTTGCAGAGGGGCTTCCTCCAGTTTCGTTACACCACTGCCACCGCTAAACCCAAAAATTACCCTTACCACCCCTGAACTCAAAGATTACTCTTGCCACCCTTTACCACTACCCACCCCTAAAATTACCCTAACCGCATTCCTAGCACAATGGTACACAGAGAGCACCTCTTTCGTAAGGAGGCCGCTGCCAGCATTTGGTAGGTGTCCCTGTCATCTGGTAGGCGCCTATGGTGTAAGGTTACTATACTGATACTTGTTGGATATCACTAGCATCCAGTTTAATGTCATGCTATAATATTTGATGAAAATATGTTTTTGGAGACCAAGCAGCTGTACTTTATGTTTCTTTGGCATAAAAGTAATGTATTTACCTAAAAAATAGAAACTGATATTGCGGGCAAAATCTGTGTATTTAAAAAAAAAAGGCAGGCTGGTGTTTGGTGACAAAATGAATGCATTTCCAAAATGTATTTAAAGCAAACATTTGAGTCATAATTTCATCTCAGTTGTGGGCGGCACTTACTTCTGATGCCAGGCAGCACTTGCCTTGCTGCTATGTGGTTATTTGGTGACTCATAGGAGCATTTCATGACCCATATTAACAGTATTTCTTAACGTTATCATCACTACTACTGTCTGACATCTGGGCCTTTTAAGTTGGTGGTAACCGAGGGATATTTCTGCTGCTTAAACTATTAAGGTCTACGGCACTTGAGAGGTACCTGTAGTATCTGAGCCTCTGAGTTTTGCGAGATAGTTCTGCCATGTTAGGCCTGAGACAATGAGATCTTCCCATCTAAAGTCTTCCGGTCATATAATATGAGCTTCTAGTAAGTGGGGCATGCTGGGAATTTAAAAGTAAGTGGGATGTTGCAGTGAATAATGATACACAATACTGTTGGAATAAATCTAGACCCCAGCGTCCAACTGCATACCCAGTTTATTGGAGGTTCCGATCAAACATATGACATTGTTTTACAAAAAAATTTGCTGTGAAATTCACCATTCACGTCCATTTTGTCTAAGTGCATTTCCAATGGATTTTCACTTAGGTTCCCTTTTCTTTGCTTATTCAGGGTACAAGTATCGAAGAATCTGGTCAGGGATACCGGCGGTCAGTATCTACGATTCCTGTCAACTTCACCACCCCAGCTACGTATTGTTTGCCCCTGGAATTAGCGATACCTGTTCTAGCTCGCTAATACTGGGTCGTTTTCCGGGCAGTTTTTATCGATTCATCGGGAAGAACTGCTGTCACTGAGGAAACAACTGCTGCCATTTTTCGCCTGCTCAGAGGAGATGGAAGGAGCACGTTTGGGGGGAGTAATGGAGGATATGAGGGTAACCAGTGCTTAATTTGTAAATAAAAATTTGCCGGTGCTCAAAGCTTTCTTCTTAAACACGCGGCTGCTGCAATTAAAAGTGCGAGCACATAATACTGAGGCAGCGTAATCCCGAAGCCACTCGGGCCTCTTCAATCCACTCCCTTCAGCTCACTCTTGCAGCTGCCTGCTTTTTCCCTTTCTGACGCTTTTTCGTTTTTCTCTTCCTCCGTCTTTCCCACTTGTCTTTTGCTCGCAGTAAATGCTTGAGACAGAAAACTAAGCGCCGGCCCTCAGAAATAAGTGCCAGTGCTCCGTACCGGAAACAACAAGCACAAATTAAGCACGTTACGTGGTGGAAGAGCTGCAGGCAGTCGTTTGCCTGTATGTGGGTAGTATTGTTTGCCCCCCTTGTACTGATGCACGACGGTCAGCTGGGGCTAGGCTGTGATGCTGCTCATTTTCCCTGATGCAGTACAGACTGGCCTGGAATTATCGGCCCTGCGGTTATCGTGCCTGAATATTTCAGCTACCACTGCCACTTCTTCACCGGTTGCAAGGCCTGGCCAGTCCCGTATCCATCCACTCCTGCCACCATATCACACACATGTTGCAGTGGTGCAACAATCAGAAGAACCCCATTTGCGCCATTTTCCTACTTCTGTATAGTAAACAGGGCAGCCACATTTTGCTCCAGTTCATATTATAGAAAGCTTTTGCACAAAGGCAAAATGCAAGAAAATTAAATTGTATGCATTTTTAACATTTTGTGTTGCCTTTAATTCATTCTAAATGAGTGAAATAGATTTTATCAAACATCCTTGTCCACAAGGAACAGTACAAAAAATACAGCTAGTTTTTGTTATTATGAAGAAATGACAAACCCATTCTACCTCGACAAACTTCTGTCACATCACTTTCCCCTCTACCTCTTATGTAGACAGGGCAAAAATGACTTGAAATCACTTAGTGCGGGGTTTGTTCTGGTGCAGACACCATATGCTTCATTGCCCAGCAAGAATGGTGTATATATAATTCGTAGATGCTGCTGTACGCCCTAAATCCCAACAGCAGACCTTGGGGTTAGCAGTCCAGCTGTTTTCCGCTGGCCGCAGTCCCAGCCTTAGCTCCATAAAGACTCCTTTCTTGGCGCACATGGAATTCACTCCTCAATGTATAGATGCCAGACGTGGATGCCTCTGATCTTATTAATAACCACTGCCCAGTTCTACTGGAAAGCACCAGCCTTCCCCAGCTTTCTGGAGGAGTTCAAAGTCGGTGGACAAAAAGCCTCTATTCTCTCGGCTAAATAAGGACAAGCCTTCCTCCTCCTCTCCCTTCTCTTTCTTGAATCCCGACTGTACTTGAGCTTTTTGTGCCTGACCTCTCCCCCTTCTCACCCTTCTTGGGATAAAAATCTCCTTGTTGTAAACGTAGCTACAACTTCAAGCATTTATAGTCAGAACTGAGTGTCTGGCAGGGCTCTAAAACATGAAGTGCACCTCTCTTTTAAAAACCCTTCAGTCAATCAACAACATTTGACTCTTCTTTACTTAGGGTTGCCAACAGTGCTTAATTTATTCAGGTAGTTGCTGTTGTGGGCAGCGTACCTCGATTTTGGGAAACTTATTTTGATCATTAGACTCTGACCCAGACCAAAAGAGCGAAACACAGAAAAGGGAGAAGGAACGATGAAGGGAAGTGTAGAAAAGCACTAACAAAGGCAGAACAAAAACCTACAATAGTGAAATAAAACGGCAGGGAGTGTAGGTTCTGGGATTTAGAGACATTGTGTGGAATCAAGACTCGGCAGCCTTGGTACTGGGCAACCAGTGCATTTGGCAGAGCTTATGGTTGGCTCTTAAGAAAAGCTTTGCATATCTGCACCAAAAATTGCTGGTTATCGGGAGACCACGTTTCCAGTTCTAGATTTCACTGTTGTAAATCATTGTTTACAAATGTTTTAGACCACTGGGTCAGAAGGAAGTTAAAACTGCACTCCGGTAAGGCATTATTGTACAGGGTTGGAAGTGTGGAACGAGGTGGAAAGCTTAGATTCCTCTTACCTCTGCCTATTTTGAATGATTTCCTAATACCGTGTGTTTATATATAAAGAACCCTTACAGCTGATTAGTGTTTAAAGAGTGACAACATCCCATCTCGTTGTCATAGTAATCGTCAATAGTGAAACCAAACATTTATTTATAACTTAGTGAATAAATGATGTACAGAAAGGCTACAGCATTCTTTTTAGACCCAGTGATTCATTGAGGCATATGGCACCTGAATTCAGTGGATAAGTTAAACTCTACCAGACCAGCTCCTACAATAATCTCAAAACTATACTTTAAGTTTACTATTCTGACTCCAGTTTTAGCAATTTGGGGCTTCAGCTTTTTGAAGACATAGCTGTTCAAGATGACGGGTTGGTTATGATTTATCGTTGCAATGATTGTCGATGTGGTCACTTACCAGTAATATACAGTCTAAGGCTACCAGTATTGTATAGTCTAAGGCTCCTTGTGATTTTTTTCACTTCAAAGAGATGGGGATGCAAGCAGTCATCTAGTCGGTCTGTTACATTGCCCTTTTGGATAGTGGTGTTAAAATGTGTTTCAGGTGATAACCGAGGTGACTAGTCGAATTGGCCAAGACATGGTCCTGTCTTGGTTTGAGCTGGAAACCTCCTTGACAAGACTTGTCCTCAGGGCTCTTTCTCTACAGCTGGTAGCATGAAATTACTTGTGGGCTCAGGATGAACCAAAAACACCGACCCAGTGCTCTGATGGTTCAGCAGCCATTCATTTAAAGATTTGTTTTCTGGTTTGAATGATCAACTTTCTCACTCTGACCTAAAGTTACATTTGGTGGGGTAGAAAGGAATCTGAGTGTGCATATTTTCTTTCTCTTTCCCTCATAAGTTTTGTAGACTGTGCATAAGGTTTTGAATAAGACTGTTTTCTCTAGTGGGAGCCAGTGGAGTTAATTAAAGGAAGCACCTAACAGAGGTGGGAAATTATTCATGATAAACAACCACTGCATCAATCCCTTAACTAACCTTCCAATTCCAGATTCCACATTCAATGACATCAACATCTTGTTTTGTGAAAAAATACAGAAGATCTGGCAGCATATCAGCAACATCAATCCAGCTTCTCTTCTGACACCCATCTCTTGATGCTGCATCCCACAATAATCATCCTTCAAACTCACGGTCTCTCTCAGACCCCACTTGCATTTTCCACTCCCTCTAAGCCACCCCCTTTGAAGATGATGTGTTACCTGTGTCCTTCACCAAAAACCATTCCAAAGAAGCTATCTCATACCTACTCGTCATGGTCAACACCTTTCTCACTGAAAGCATCTTCACAGAAGCTCACTAGGCATGAGATATCCTCTCATTCAGAAGAAACCCTCACTATTCTCTGCTAATCTTGCCAGGCAGTGATCCATAAGTCACCTATCTTTCATCGGCACATCATTGAAAAAGCAGACTAGATGCAACTGCAAGAACACACCAATACCAACCATCTGCTACATGACTACCAATCCAGCTTAAGATCATGATGCAACACAGAGATATCTACATTACACATCGTAAATGATGTCCTGTTGACCACTGGTATTGCTAGGCCTGTCTGCCACCATTGACATCATTGATCATCTCACACTGAAGTCTCAAATGGGTTCCTTTGGCAATGTCCTTCAGTGGTTCTCAACCTACCTAAGCAAACCATACCAGTTTGTTCACATTAGATCCTCCAGTTCTTAGAAGATCCCTACCTGTGAAGTCCCCAATGTTTCCATCTTGTTCTAGAACATCATCAACAGTATCCACAAGGGGTCCCTTGGGGCTCTTCATAGTGATAACGGCACCACAATTCACCAGAACTCTAACACAACTATACTTCAAAGTCTCCTCAGAACTCCAAAGCTTCAAAAACTGCATGCAACTCATCTACATCTGAAAGTCCAGCAGCTATCCAGCAGCTATCTGAAGCTCAACCCCACCAAGACAGACTTCATACTATATACCAAGTACTACAAGCAATCACTAGTCCTAACCAGACTGAACAACATGAAGCAGGAGAGGTTCTAACCCCAGATTTCACCCAGTACAAAGTAACTCTGATTCACCCTAAACCCTGATTTCAACCTCAAGGAACACTTTAATAGAAAATGAAGATGCCTGATACTAGCTTTTTCTACTGAAGAATGTACAACCATTCTTCCCAGAGAGTCACTTTGGAACTGATGTTCAAGCCTTTGTACTATTGCATCAAAATGGTGGCAAAGCCCTCCACGGCTTTTTATACTCCACAGTGGCAATCATCAGGAAATCTCACGTTATTGCATGGCGGTAGAAGGGGTTGAATAAATATGACAAGATCTCCATTAACCTGATAGAGCTGGCTTCCCTTGCCAGTCTGAACCCTCTTCAAAGTGAGCTGCATCTTCTACAAAGCCAAATAGACAGACACCTGCCTAGCTGAGTGTCAAGCTCTCCACCTTCTGTGGCTCTCAGCACAGCAGCAGTCCCCATCAGATTGGAGACAAAAAAAAATGAAAAAAGGAAAAGCAGGGCAAAGGCATTTTCTTGTATGCACAGAGGATCTGCAACATCACTGTATTCACCTAGACTCTCCCAACACACTCCCGGTTTATAAAAGAGCTGAAGACACTCCTCACTAAAAGAAACACTATATCACAACGAGGTAAGACCCCATCTTCATTTCCTGAGTCCCCTGTAATCACTTATTGACTGCATCTTTTCTTTTGACAGTGTACATCACAAGGTGGCCTTTTGGCTTTGCTCACTTCATATATCCAAAAACCACACACAAATTGCTCTTCTGCCTCCTCTAAACATTGCCATCTTTTACCCCTGGACTCACTCCGATGTTCAACATTCGTTTCTCCCCAGCAAAGTTTGCACATTTACAAATACTCACACATACAAACAGACATATTGTGGGTTGATATTATCTAATTTTAGTTTGATTTGCAAGCCCATTTATGGAGTGCCATTTAGTTTCAGTCCTTTAACCACCTATGCCTAAAAACACCTGTCAGATGAATGCACACAACTTTGTCCAGTATCCAACTGCAGGGCGTCTAACATGAAGGCTTTGGATGCAGATGGCAGAGACATATGAATAGCGACCCTTTCCAGAAAATGGAAATACTTTTTGTTGGATAATATCTGAAACACTTTGAAGGACAGCTGAGGTCTTTTTCAGTAAATCATCTGAGTTGCTATCATAAACCCTCATTGGGAGTGCCATGCACCACCCTAGGCAAGTGGGTTGTAGATCATGGCACTTGCAAACATCGCCCAAGTGCCTTCCAATCAGGCGCACTGCTGAAGACATTCTCAGTGCTGCTGAATGGTTACAGTTGTAGACTTGGGCATCATTCTATCGTAAGTCAACTCCTCTTGAAATCTAGAATGATCTTGAATGTATCAAAATAATCTGTAGTAAAGAGTGTCCTGTATTAAATGGCCAAGGGGGGAGATGTACTAATTTATAGTGCAGCAGGTTCCAAAGCCTTACAAACATAGCCTCCAAAAATGTGCAACCAAGTGCAGCATTTAAGGCATCCCCAATGCTGCTGATTGGTTACTTGTGTAGATTTGCAGAACGTTCTGTCTTCCTAAGCCAATTCCTCTAGCAGTCTGTGGTGCTCTTGAATGCATCTAAATAGCCTACATTTATGAGTGGCCTGCACTGAAGTACGAAGGGGAGATTTACTCATTTATAGCTCAGAGCTATAGTTCAACGCAGCACAGTGATGTAAATACTATTACAATACAATACAATACAATACAATACAATACAGTGCTTATTTTGAGTCTGTGGTTGCTGGTGGGGGCCACCAGCACTCATTTTTGGGAACCAGCACTTATTTTCCCTCACAGGATATTAACTGTGAGCAATAGAGAAAAACACACAACCAGGAAAGAAGGAGGAAGAGAAAAATTAAAAAACGAACACAAGAAGTATAGACAGGCAAGACTGAGATAAAGGTACATCAGTGACTGGTACTGTATTAAAGAGGCACAAGGTAAATTCAGCATTATGGCATTGGTATTCTGCGTGCCGATTTTTAATAACAGTGCCAGAGTAGAGCTTTGGGCACCAGCACTCCTTGTTTTACAATTTTAGAGCTGACGCAGCGCAACAATGAAAGAAGTGGCACTGTGTTGCGCTAGGAGGTTGAGGCGCGCAGCACCTGCTAAGATACGATGTTGCTACACTTTTTCCCAGTGCTGATGCTCTTTCAGGCTACCTAGCACCACATACACACCTTTGCACCACAGTGCAAGCAGGTCTGCATGATGTCTAGCAGAGGTTTTGTACTGGAAGGAAGTCTTCCAGTGCAAAATGCTATGCGTAGACATTTTAATACGTTTCCAACATTCTGTGCATGCTGTGCAGCTCACATGCAAACTGTGAAAGATTAGGAGAACACAAAAAACCTTTCTCCTCCATAGTGCCTGCCTCAAGGAGGTGGGGTGAAGGCCTATCCTTGCTAATACATAGGACTTTGCATTAAAAACCATGGGAATGTCCATCTACCGCCTACGCGGCGCCTGTTGGCTCAAAGTAATACAAAATAGCAGAAAGTGTTATTTGTATTACTTTCAGGGCTACTTTCCTGCAAAAAAACTTTTGCGCTGGATAGTAAATAGTGTTATCAACATGCTGTTACTTTTTCTCATTTTGCAGCAGCATGTTGATTAATCTTCGCCAAAATCTCTTTCACTTTCATAAGAGTAGCCTACTGTCATGTCGGTTTACATTTTATTAGACACGTAGGCCATTAATATCCCTGCCTGCTTCCTCCCTTCCATCACCTTACTTGCATGTGCCTTTCAGCAAGAGGTCGACAATGCTTAATTAGCAAGAATGAATTTCCTTTCAGAATTACGTGTTTCTCAGCTCTCGTGAAAGATTTTTTTTCTTTCTGACCCACAAACCCCACTCTAAAGAAAGTCTTTCAGAGTGAATGCAATGCCGCTTTCTACAGAGGAACCATAACTGTGGCTACGAAATAACCTCTCAACTGTTCATTGCACAAATGATAACAGTGCTGTTGTATACAATATGCCTTCCATTTTCTTAAAATTGTGGGTTCCATCAAGGAAAAGACAAACTTAACTCTTGATTTTCAAAACCATAATATTTGCTTTAGGATCAGGCATGAGCTTGCGAAAATATGAACATGCCACAGCAGCCTAACTCCCCTCTGCCCACTCAGTAGCCTAGCCGAGACTCGTACCTGCAGAACTGTGAAGAATCTGAAAGGTACCACACAACCCTCTATGAACCTCTGAAAATAAATAAAATAGATAAGGATACTCTTATGCTGTCTTGAGTAGGTATTTCAACTGGTATTATTCAGGGTATCCTAGTGTATGTTTGCCTCATCTAGGCCATCAACCAATGCATGCTTTGGCTGACTATTGGGAATCGCTGCTGCACCAACGTTTGTATGCTCACCCAGCTCCTTGGATCATTTTTACTTAGGTCAGTAGGCATCAGTGCTCCACTAATGTCAGTGTTTTTTTTAATGTAACATGAGGCTTGCCATTGAGGCAGGGCGCTGACTGGCACTTCTCTCCCAGGACTGCAGCCAGTACCATACTGTGGTTAGCCACCCAGTGATACTATTGAGTCACTGTATGTGCTTCCTCCATGACTTATCTAGTGCCACATTTTTGTGCTGCACTTCGGGTGCCATTGCTGCACTAGTGACACTACCTGTCACTTCTCTTTTGTTGCTATTAAATAACTCTTGCAGCAGCCACTGCTAACCTGTGCCACTAAGAAAAAAGTAATGGAATACTTAAATTAATCTCGCCCACTGCTAAGTAAGCTTAGCCACATTCCAGGTAATTATGGTTTTTTGTTTGTGCTCAATGTGCTACTATAGACAGGGACTCATGTCTTATCTACAGGACACCAGTGTAATCTGTGGGCATGTGCTAAGTGATGGCATGGATTCTTATGCCCATAGTTAAACTTTTTGACGCAAATCAGCGCTAGCGCAGATTTGTCTCAAAAAGTTTACCGCCAGCTAACGCCAATCCAGCGCACCAGCCGTGTGACTTATTTATGGTATTACGTTAGCCGGCACTGCGGCCTTTTTAGTGTCAAAATAAATGACGGTAACTAGGCATCGGAGGCGAAGGGAAGACTGGGGGTTGTGCGCCAAAAAATGGTGCAAGTCAGGTTAGAGTAAATATTGTCTCTAACCTGACTAGCGCCATTTTTTGGTGCACAACCCCCATGGAAATGACTCCTGTCTTAGCAAAGACAGGAGTCATGCCACCCTGCCCAATGGCCATGCCCAGGGGACTTCTGTCCCCTGGGCATGGCCATTGGGCACAGTGGCATGCAGAGGGGCCCAAGTTAGGCCCCCCTATGCCACTTAAAAAATAAATGATACTTACCTGCACTCACCATGGATGGGTCCCCCCATCCATGGGTGTCCTCCAGGGGCGGGCCAGGGTGGCAGGGGGTGCCCCTGGGTGCAGGGAAGGGCACCTGTGGACTACTTCCATGGTCTCCCACCATGGAAATTAGCCCACAGGTCCCTTAACGCCTGCCCTGACCCAGGCGTTAAAAAAACAGCACAAATCCGTCTGGGCGCCTTGTTTTAAGGCCCGCCTCCTCATGTGCGTCATTTTGACGCCGAAGGATAAATAAGGCGCACATGCCTTAGAGTCATTTTTTGCACAGGACCGCCTACCTTGCATGTCATTAGTGCACGGTAGGTTTTCACATACAAAAAATGACTGAAACTCCATAAATATGTACTTAGGTTTGTGCCTAATTTGCGCCCAAATAATGACGCTAATCCGGCGCAAGGGAGTATAAATATGGGCCTCAGTCTGTTGAATGTGGCTAGTCATGATGGAATGTGAATGGACCATAGTAGCAGAGAGGGGGCTGGACGGCAGTGTGAACAGTTGGATAGGACCTTTCTGTAAAGAATAAATGTCTTCTCTTTAGGCATAATGTCTCCTGAGCATCCTATCTCGCACCTTGTTTCAACTAAGACCCTCCTTACTACTAGCTCAGAATGGTATTCTTAGGAATACTGTTCCGAGCCACAGAGTAACTTAGGGCCTCATTTAGATCTTAGAGGAAAGCAGTTATTCTATCGCAAACGTGACAGATATCCTATCCGCCGTATTACGATTCCTTTATATCCTATGGAAATCGTGATACAGTGGATGGAATAACCGTCACGTTTGTGACAGAGTAACCCGTCCGCCAAGATTCAAATCAGGCCCTCAGTGTGTATGGGCCCAGTTCACTTGGTCCGTAAATACTGGAGCTAGTAATACCAGTACAGGAAACACCGGACCGGTCCGTAAATACTGGAGCTAGTAATACCAGGAAAGGACACACCATGCCACTATATAAATACGGAGCTAGTAATACCAGGACAGGAAACAGCAGAATGGTCCATAAATACTGTAGTTAGTAACACCAGATCAAGAAGCACTTGGACTGTCCATGAATAGTGGAGCTAGTAATACCAGGTAAGGAAGCACCGGTCCGGTCCATAAATACTGGAGCTAGCAATACCAGGTCAGATAACAATAGACTGGTCCCTAAATATTGGAGTTAGTAATACCAGGTCAGGACACACCAGGAGGGTTCAAAATACTGGACCTAGTAACACCAGGTCAGGAATCAGCAGACTGGTCCATAAATATCGGAGCTAGTAATAACAGGTCAGGAAACAGCAGACTAGTCTGTAAATACTGGTGCTAGTAATACCAGGTCAGAAAACGCCAGTCCGGTCCATAAATAAAAGAGCTAGTACTACCAGGTCAGGAAATGCCAGACCGTGACTTACATGCGGAACTGCTGTAGCTATGGGCTTCTGTGGAGCCCGGGTCTCATCCATCCTTTTTCTGCACAACAAGCAGAGGTAAAAACGCTGCCCTGACCCATGGCAGCCTTCATAGGCCCAGGTGGTAAATTTCAGCGGAAAAGGATCCTAGTAAAAGCAGGTCATCAGGTTATTCCCCATTCCAGGCTCATTATCTTTTAAATACTGGATTATCTCTTAATTACAGGATTGTGGTGCGGGGGTGCCAGCTAGACTCGGAGAATATGGCCACCAGGTATACCCAAACACAAATCTGCATTACCTGTAAGGACCCCAAGTGTCAGTGCATAAAAAGATGCACACAGACATCTGTGCACCTGTCACGCCTAGAGACACTTGTAACAAGTGCATCAGTGACAATGAAGGGTTCAGGTACAGAAGAACAGTTGAATTCTCCAGTGCACCAATAAACACGTATAGTGTCACCAACTGTGGTTATAAGGTTTAGTAATCTGTGAGTAGTGATATAGACATGACATTGTGCAACAGTTGTCGTGCAACTAAAAAGCTACGTGCAGTTGAAGTCAGCAGCACAGCAACAGTAGAACAACTTTGGGCTATCTATATCATCAGGTTATGTTTAGCAGAATAAAATGTGTTTATTCGCGCACTAGTGCGTTTAGCAGTGCTGTTGCACCTCTACCCTTCATTTTGCCTAGTTGCCACAGGTGCACAGATGCGTGTGTGCATGTTTCCCCGGCAGGAACAAGCATAGACCCCTTGGGTCAGAAGCAGGGGCACCGCCTGCTGGAGTCCCGGAGGAGGCACATGGTGCCCACGCCATTCTGGTGTCTGCCCACGCTCCCCCGTAGAGCCCTGGAATCCGCCCCAGCTGCGGAACTAGCGACGGTTTCCGTTGTGTTTGCACAGAGCGATAACCTAATCTTAGTGCAGGAATGGAGGCTAATATTAGCCAGCTGTGTATGTCCGCCAGTCCGCCTGAGGAGAGCGAGCGCGAATACAAGTGTGTGTGTTCGCAGACGCGCCTCTGTGTATCTACAGGACAGCTCAGTGCTGCGTGTGTGCGAGACTCTCTCATCAATCGAGCTTTTATCAAGAACTATCTATATCCAGTGGTTTATATGGACAGGTACTGTCCGGTAATGAGTACCTGCACTCATTTAATTTGAAAGGGAGAGGACCTGCATTTCTCACCACTACTGCAATACATTTCATGGGAGAGTGCCGGCACTTCTCAGCTCTGCTGCAATACATTTCATGGGAGAGTGCCGGCACTTCTCAGCTCTGCTGCAATACATTTAATGGGAGAATACCTGCACTTGCCATTTCCGTTTAAAGCACTGTTTCATATATCTGAGATCCCCTTGAGCTTGATGCACAAAGGCCCCCTCCCCCACATAATGCCCGACCTGTCCCCCACCCTTCTGTGGAACCCCGTGTAAGGAAATTGATGCTGACAGTCAAGACAGCAACTGTATTGAGTGGAAACCAGGTTCACTTCAGCCAGGTAGACAGACGCCCTTGACTTCAGAGTCCTTCTTGTGGCGCATGTGGTGGTCTCCTCATAGCTTTTTGGCCACCCTCCCCTATAACCCATCCCCTCCCGTCACCGCCACCATTCACACTCCACAGATAACACATGCAGACTTTGCTGCTAGCCCAGGAGTCGGCCAGCAAATAGCTCAGCCAATGCTCCTCGATCCTGACGAGCTGTGCACCCTGTTAATCCGCTATGTTGACTCAAATACAGGGTAAAGATGCGGCTGGACTAGAATAAATTATCTTATTTAGACTTATTTAGAAGACCCTCAGGCAAACGCACCTCGACGAAGAACTGATTCCCGTGAAACCTCGTTGATATCAGACCGTCCACACAGTCTAGAATAGTGTCCCCAAGAGTGAGCATGGAAGATACCACCTACAGCTGTTCAGAGGGGCTTCCATTCTGCCCTATCACACCTCGTACTATTCGCATTATAGGTTGCTCAGCTAACAATATTTGGCACATTTCAGTGCTTTTTATGTGCTATCTTGAAATTCTAACTTTCATCCTAATTGCAGGTACGTGAATTTCATATTTTTTTAAATTAAACATAGTCTAATGGTACTTTTACTTTAATTGTATTTTTTAAGTGAATTTCTGCTTTTTTTTCCTTGAGCTATTATATCCAACTTCTTGGATATACACTTGAAACGCAAAAGCACTGAAAAAACCTCACACAATGGCTAGAAACTTGCGCAGACTCCCTCGCCCCTTTGAAAACAAACAACGCCCGCACCATCAAGACCACCCCTGGTTCACCACAGAACTTCAGTCTTCCAAACGAGAATGCCAAAAAATTGAGAAAGCCTGGCGCCAAGAACCCTCATGAGTAACTTCTTTGCCCTCAAAACAGACATGCGCAAACACCACCAACTCATCCGGACCACCAAACGGTCCTTCTACAAAGAACGCATAGACAACAACACACACAACAGCAAGGAAGTCTTTGCCATCATCAAAGAACTCACCAAACCCAAACCCTGTACCATCGACCATCCACACTCCCAAGACCTCTGCGCCTCCCTCTCCAACTACTTCCTCCGCAAAATCACAGACATACACGACAGCTTCACATCATCAGCACCCACCATCACCAACACCGATTTAACCAACACCACAACACCCTGCCACACCAACCTACTGAACACCTGGACCCCCACCAATGACGAATAAATCGGCAAAACCATGAACTCCTTCCACTCAGGCTCCCCAACAGACCCTTGCCCCCACCACATTTTCAACAAGGCCAGCCAAATCATCGCTCCCCAGCTCAGTGCCGTCATCAACAGTTCCTTCGACACTGCAACCTTCCCAGATATTTGGAAGCACGCCAAAGTCAACGCTCTTCTCAAAAAACCCAAAGCAGACCCTGAAGACCTCACAAACTACCGACCCATTTCTTTTCTCCCCTTCCCCGCAAAGGTCGCTGAGAAGATAGTAAACGTACAACTGTCTCACTTCCTAGAAGAGAACAACATACTCAATGCCTCCCAGTCTGGATTCTGCAAAAACCACAGCACTGAGACTGCCCTCATCGCCTGCACAGACAACATCAGGACCCGAGTGGACAAGTGCGAGACTGTCGTCCTCATCCTCCTAGACCTCTCTGCAGCTTTTGACACAATATGCCACCAAACCCTCTGCGCACGCCTTTTTGATTCCAGAATTCGCCACAAGGCCCTGGACTGGATCACCTCCTTCCTCTCTGAAAGAACCCAAAGAGTTCGCCTCCCTCCTTTCTGGTCTACAGCCACCAAGATCATCTGTGGGGTCCCCCAAGGATCCTCCCTCAGCCCCACCCTCTTCAGCATCTACATGGCTCCTCTCGCCAGCATCCTCTGCCCCCACAGCATCACAATCATTTCATACGCTGACAACACCCAGCTCATCATCTCCCTCACTAGGAACTCAGCCACCGCCAAGAAGAACCTGCACGCCGGACTCCTTGACATCGCCAAATGGATGACAGCAAGCCACCTCAAATTGAACTCAGACAAAACAGAGATCATCATCTTCGGCCCCAACAAGACAGCACGGAATGACTCCTGGTGGCCCACCACCCTCGGACCACCCCCAGCACCCACGCATGCAAACTTGGCATCATACTGGACTCGTCTCTCTCCATGACCCAGCAAATCAATGCCATATCATCCTCCTACTTCAACACCCTTTGCATGCTATGCAACACTTTCAAATGGATCCCTTTAGAAACAAGAAAAACAGTCACAGCAGCAGACTGGACTTCGGCAACGCCCTCTACGCAGGGACCACAGCCAAGCTTCAAAGAAAACTCCAGCGAATTCAGAACACAGCCGCAAGTCTCATCCTCAACCTCCGTCGCCACAAACACATATCCACCCACCTCAGATCCCTACACTGGCTGCCCATCAACAAAAGGATCATTTTCAAAATCCTCGTCCATGCTCACAAAGCCCTCCACGACACTGGACCGGCCCACCTCAACGAACGAGTCAAATTCCACACACCAACGCAGCTGCTCCGCTCGCCGGCCTTGCCTTCACTACAGTCCCCCGCATCCAACGCACCACCTCCGGCGGCAGATCCTTCTCCCACCTCGCTGCCGAGACCTGGAACTCTCTCCCCACCAACCTACGCAAGACCCAGGACCTCCTAACCTTCAGAAAGCACCTAAAAACATGGCTTTTCAAGCAGTAACCAGCACCCCCCCCTCCCAGCGCCTTGAGACCCTACCGGGTGAGTAGTGCGCTTAAGAAATTATTTGATTGATTGATTGATTGAAATTTGCCAGATAAATTTTGCAAAGCACGCAACACACACCATAACCCATTGTTGGCTGCCACGTTGTTCTTAAGTTAACAGTTTCTGTGTATTTGTGATAATGGTACTGAGGTATTTTTTGCATGGCATGCAACAGTGAGTTTTAATGTGTGTTACGTGCAATGCAAAACATAACTGACCAGTTTTGGTGGTTTGCACCTTCAAGGCTCAAACATAACTCACTTTTTAATTGATTGTGGTTAATTCAGTGAATTTTTTTGTTTTGTTACAATTTACTTTACTTCCGCAAAATGCTGGGCTCAGAATTGGTCTGTGAGCAGCACGGTTTTCCAGCCCAACCTACATCTCATGACCTTTGCTGGCTTGGCCAATCCGCTGTGGCCGTCGAAGCCGCACTGCACAGAGCCTTCTCCCATCCACTGGGGCTTTACCTCCTGCCTTCCAAGCAAAACCAGGCACTTTTTTTTAGGTCGAGAGTGCAAACATTCTAGCCTGGTGTAATCTATCTGTGGGCTTCTAACCACACCCACCGCACACACATCACTATCACTCTTTCATGGGCTTGCCTTTCAAAAATCCGTTGTTATCATATCGTGAATATTTTACGTTTGTCCCTCCTTGGGACAGTTTTGTTACTGCCTTGGCCATCGCCCCTGTTACATAGATAATTGCACGTTTGCTGATACCTTTGACTATGAGCAAACTTCTTTTTCCTTTTGTGTCTCTCCTTCCTGCTCATGGTGGCTGTGGCGCTTTGAATCGGCTTGCTTATGTCAACTGTTTTACTTTTCATTTTCAATATATGTGGCAAGAAAAGTCCAGTTAGGAATTTACAATGCTAATCGCTCAAACCCGAGCAAATGCGAGACCCATTGCATTTCAAATGCTTGTTATTGTTTGTTTTTGCTTGTATTCTTGTTTTTTAACAGTGCCTAAAGCTTGCATGTCAGAAGCGACTAGCAAGTCAATCACAAAATAACCATGGATTCCAGCACCTAAAATGGCCACTGGTGAGCTCACAATTGGGCTCTGACTTGAGATTCTCGAGCTTTGCTTTTGATTTTTAGTGTCTGCCCTAATCCAGTAAATCACATTGTCTTAAAATTTCTAAAGTTATTGCAGGATTGATTTTTTTATTTTAAAGCCAGTTCGCCGCATTTTTCACTAATATCTCAAATACTACTAAACCAATTTACACCAATCAAAAAAATATGCTTTTCTAAGTGAAGTTCTACTTTTATGCCAACTGAGTGTAAATCCATTCAGTTGTTCAGGTTTTAGATGGCAGCGAATTTTCATATGGGAGCTAAATGGGAAATCAATCATTTTTCACTCACTTGTAACATTTTTCCTCATGGACAGATCGTCACAAAATTTGGCATGCCAAAACTTAACTGGATGAACTTGCCGATTGGCCAGTGAAAATGTATTAGAATTGCAGCTGACAATGCAGGTCTTCCAAACTCTACCAAGGTGCCTGCAATGCAGCAGGTTGTGGAAATCATTCAACCAGGAACAAATCAAAGGCAGTGGCTACTGAGCCTATGGGGGCCTATTCACAAACTGCATTTGTAGTACATCTATTACTACAGTACTAGTACCCAAAATGCTGTTCACAAACCTACGTGTGGAGATCTCTGCCTCTCCATCTTTTATATGCGGAGTCCTCCACCCTGGTTGTGGAGTTCTCTGCACACATAGATATACATTTAAGTAGTAAAGATGGTATGAACCTGGAGGAAGGGATGAAAAATGGAGAATACGTACTACTAAATTGGAAGGGATTAGGGAGGGTAAGGAGAGACGAATGTGGGGGCATGATGGGAGGTAAGGAGGGATTTATCCATACATTAAAACAACTAGCTATATTGCAGTGACATGCTGGAGTGTCCTAGATGCACATTTATTTTTTCCTCCATATTCAAGCCCTAGGGGATACTAGTTTCTAGTTCATTAATGTATTTTGACTCCATCCTCATTAAAGTCAATTCACAATCCCTGTAAATTAGGTGGATTCTGCCTATCCTAAACTACCTGAGAAGCTCACTGTTCCCAGTATGCCTGTTGTTGAAATGGTGATCCAGTTGGGTAATCAATATTGTTGCACTTAATGATCCCCTGATGTTCCAGTATTCCTTTCCTAGTGGGGAGTTTACTGCTGACCACTTATTGTTTGTCACATGGGCAATGTAACACAAAAAAACAGAAATTCAGATTTACACAGTATGTATTTCCAAATCTCCCATGGTTTGTTAGATCCAGGGGTGGGGTAGGTCAAAGTATTATAACTATTCTTACCATCTTTACATTTGTTACATTTACGAAAACCTCAGACATTTGGGGCCTCATTATGACCCTGGCGGGCGGCGGAGGCCGCCCGCCAGGATCCCGCCCTCCATTATACCGCTCCGCGGTCAGAAGACCGCGGAGGGTATTATGAGTTTTTCCCTGGGCTGGCGGGCGGTCTCCAAAAGACCGCCCGCCAGCCCAGGGAAAAACTCCCTTCCCACGAGGATGCCGGCTCGTAATCGAGCCGGCGGAGTGGGAAGGTGCGACGGGTGCAGTGGCACCCGTCGCGTATTTCAGTGTCTGCAAGGCAGACACTGAAATACTTTGCGGGGCCCTCTTACGGGGGCCCCTGCCGTGCCCATGCCATTGGCATGGGCACGGCAGGGGGCCCCGCGACCCCCCCCTACCGCCATCCTGTTCATGGCGGCTTTCCCGCCATGAACAGGATGGCGGTAGGGGGGGTCAGAATCCCCTCGGCGGCGCAGCGAGCTGCGCCGCCTTGGAGGATTCTAAGGTCAGTGGAAAACCGGCGGGAGACCGCCGGTTTTCCCGTTCTGACCGCGGCCAAAGCGCCGCGGTCAGAATGACCAAGGGAGCACCGCCGGCCTGTCGGCGGTGCTCCCGCCCCCGTTGGCCCTGGCGGTAGAGAACCGCCAGGGTCAGAATGAGGGCCTTGGTTTTTTCTCTACTGGAATGGTGGTTTACATGTTTTTCATAATCTCTCAGTGAGGTTCTTCTTCTGTATGTTCCACTTGGAACTTACTTAATATAGATAGCTGTCACACTGTCTGTTCTTAAAACATGACAATGCTTATCTAAAACTTTCCATACCTAATTTGCAATACTGCTAATATTAGTCCTACATCTAATTTCTGATTCAGGAGGGATTGTCTGTCTGCCTATAGCATCATGCTTACTCAGACAATATGTCCTCTTGGTGCCACTCACTGTAGCAAAAGTTGTATTGCTTGTTTGTTCTGGTTACCCTTTATTCTGAATCTCTGTAAAATAATGTCCTGCTCACTCTCATAGAGTGCATCAGTGCCACAGTTTCTCCTAGTCCTCAGTAATTCCCTGTACGGAATGTTATAGTTCATTTTTTGGGGATTGAGTGCTGCTAGTATGTAGGATACCATTTCCTGCAGTTGGTTTCTTAAACAGACATGTCACCAATTTTTTCTAAAGTACCATGACCTTTAAATTGAGGAAGTCTATCACAGTATGATTTGTAAAACTGGTAACCACTATATTCAGTGAGCTGTCATTTAAATGTTCCACAAAATCAAAGGCAGTCTGTTTAAAACCATTCCATATAATGAACCGATCATCAATAAACCTTATACACACCACATGGTTAGTGCATAATTGTATATCACTAGGACACCTGCTCCTTCCACCAGCCCATGAGCAATGTGGACCCATCAGGTCCCCATTGCTGTATCTTACATCTGTTTGAATAACTTGTTATCAATAGAAAAATGTTGTTACTCAAGCAGAAATATATAATATCCTTCAATATTTCAGTATGTAACAATAAGGATATATTACGTGCTCTAAGAAAAAATCTGCATGCTTGTACACCTTGGTCAAGACACATACTTGTATATAGTGCATTAACATTTAGCTTTCTTAATAGAAAATCATTGTGCGGGAAGGGTTTCCAGAAATGGTCAAAGAAAAAAAACAGTATACTTACATGTATATTCCAAACCCTAGTCATAAAGGATACAGGTGATCTCCCAGGGGGACTAATGGCATTCTTATTGATCTTTGGTGAGAAATACACAATCAGGAATTTGGGATAATCATATTTAAGATGTCTTTATTTATCAAAGTCAATCAATCCCCACTCACTCCAATCAGTGATCATCTCTCTGTATGCATAATTGATCTCAGGCATTTCACTCTTTTCAATTTGCATGTAACTCTGATCACTTAACTGCTTATACCCTTTTGTCAGATACATCATGATGTATCTGACGGTACTTTTGGTCTAAAAATTATCTTTTCTCAGATGTTTAAAGTCATGCTTTGTCATGCCATGGAAAGTGTCAATTGCATTGTATGGTATTGTGGGAAAAAATATGGATTTAGGTTTGACCCCACATGGACAGCTCTGATCAAACGCAACAACCATTTCTACGAGATTTTGAGAGGGATCCCCCTTATCCACAATTTTGGTGTCCAATTCAGACAGGGTGAATGTTAGTTCAATGTTATTGTTTTCTAAATTGCAGATACCTCTCACAGTATTTTCTGCAATGGGTTTAGACACATTGACTTCTTACAACTTTTTCAATTTGAGTTTACATGTAAAATACATTGTCAATATGGCTCTGACTGTAGTCAAATTTATTAAATAATGCTCGGATGAATTGTAATATGCACTTAGTTGACAGAAGGCCGCACCTGTGGAGTGGAATTTTGAGTTGGTGTAAAACTTTCCCCAGGGCCCGGACATCTGTCCTTGGTGCCCCCAGGGCACCCAGTGTGCAATGGGACCACAGTGGGAACTTCAAGGTCCCCGCGGTCCCAGCCGGCTCCCCGCCTCCTGCGGGAGCTGGCACTGCTTTTGCACACAGGGAGCTGCTAAACAAGCAGCACCCTGTCTGTTAAAGTAATAGTTTAATCTCTTTCCCTGCCCGCTTGTCTGCGGGCAGGGAAAAAGATGAAACCTCTGCTTCCAGCGGACAAGAGCACCTTGACAGCTCTTGCCCACTGGAAGCAGTGTGTATACTCTGACTTGGCAGGAGCTGCCAGAGCTCCCGCCAATTCAGAGCAAATATCTATGTTCCAGGGTGGGCACACCGGGACATAGCAGGTGCCGGCCCTAAGGGGTGGGGGTCCCCAGGGCCATTATTGGCCCCACGAGGGGACCGTGCGGCCCCCCTCCAACATTTTAACTTAGCTTCAGGGAGGTGGTGGTCCTTGGGGCCGCAATGGACCCCCTACATAACTTTCTTTCAGTCCTGGGGAGGTGGCGGTCCGTGTGACTGTGGGGGGAGGAGGGGACGCACCCCCCCTTATCTGCCCCCGGGAAGTGGTGGTCCCCAGGGTGTGAGTGGGCTGTGCAACCCCCGCATTCTATTGAATTTAGGCCCGAGGAGGTGGCGGTTCCCGGGGCATAAATAAGCCCAGGAAGGAGGCCCTATGCACCCCTCCTTTATTTTTTATATGCCCCTTGGACCTGGCCCACCCTGGACTTATAGCTGGGGGCTTTAACACCACCTTTTAGCTTTTGGATAGGGATGATGCCAACCTCACTAGAGGACGATGTAATATGGTCTATTCCTCAGCTGAATATAGCTCCAGTTAAAAAGTGGGTGAGGGTGACATTAGAACTAAAGGTTCTCACATTAGAATTTGGGTTAAGAGCCACCAATGGCAGAACTAATAGCAATTAGATTGGGGCTTCCACGTTTCAGGGTCATAACGACATCAGCAGGATCGATTATGTGTTGGTGAATCTCAGGCTTTGGCATTTTGTAGTCGACATGGAAGTTAGGGAGACCCTAGAGAGCGAGAGAGAGTTGCTGAAATCAATTTAGGAGGTTAGAGCAAGCGCTCCACAACCTCCTTGTAATACACAGGAGCTTTTACCTACAAATAATAGGCGCTGCTTAAAATGGCATCAGGTAGACCCAAAAACTTCAAGAATAACTGGTGAGGTACAAACTGCTACTTGCAAGATGTATGTGTTGGCGCTTAGCGATGTGAAATGATCTGAGGTTACTAGTATTCATTCAACCCTTTTTGAGTGCATTAGGCAGCACTACATGGTCCTGGTAGTGAGCCTGAAAAAGCAGCCACATAACCATACCAGCTGGTATAATAAGTGTTGAGGAAGGCCAGGACTGAGTTGGTAAAGGCCATTAGGCTTAAGAACTTGGGCAGTATAAGCAAACTGAGGGCAGCCTATAAGTAAACCCAGACACACGCTATGAGAACGTGGGAGGAAAAAAGGTGGCAAGACCTAAAAGATGCCTGTATAAAGAATGACCCTCTTAAATACTTGGCTTTGGTCAGCAGTGGGGGACCGTGAGGTAGCACCTCATCTGGACAATGCGATCTCTCTGGCTGTGCGGGTTAACCACTTTAAAACGCTGTACTCGGATGACTCATTGATAGAACCTTCTGCTTTCCAACCACCAATGTCTCTCTCCAGTCATCGGGGTATGTTTGTCTTGAGTGAGATTAACTCTTCCATTGACACTATTATGGACAGATAAACACTAGGCCCAGACATCGTCCCGGGAGATTTATTTAAGTATGAAAAAGAGAATTGTGTATGTGTGTGTGTATATGTGTAGATTTTATTTCAAATTATTGTTTTAAATAATAATTTTAGTGGAAAACATGTAAATTAATTAAAACAAATATGTTATAATCCAAACTAATTAAATATAAATATGATAATGAGAGTGGGAGTTTTTAAAATCATGTTAAATAATAGTTATAAATTATAGTATTACATTTTATTTGATTAGTTATAAAATATTTAATTTAATGAGTTAATGTGCATTTTATTTAGTTCTAGGTTAGCAATAACTATTTTAATTTCATTTACATTTTTATTTTGCATTCAAATATATATTTTTTTATTTAAATACATATTAATCTTTATTATTTTTTTATATACTTTAACATAGTGAGATCGATGACCTGGTGGAGAGACCATTGCTTACGCATGAAAAGTTACTAGTAGTAAGTTTATACTCATAATTCTTGTTTTAGCAGGCCCCATCAGCGGTTCTGATTGGGTTGTAGAAATGTAAGTTGGCTGTTAGACTTTTCATCCTTGGCGTAGTCTCCCTTAATCACGCTGATTTATGGACACCCTGTGAGGGAACCTTTGAGTCTGGTTAAGGAAGCTTTGGAGAAAGCTCCTAGTAAACCCCCCTAGGATGTATTCAGTTACATGCTGGCTTTGAGAAACCAGACTGCCCGCTTTAGGAGTCTCGCTCAGGAGAACCTGGAAGCAAGCCAGGAGGACATGAAACGGTGGTATGACCAGAATGCCACTCTGGTCGAGTTTCAACCTGGACAAAAAGTGTGGGTGATGGCACCAGTGTAGCCCAGGGCGCTACAGGATAAGTGGACTGGGCCATTTGAGGTGGTGGAGCGCAAGAGCGAAGTCACCTACCTGGTGGACTTGCGGTCTCCAAGGAACCCTTTAAGGGTCCTGCATGTCAACCGCCTCAAACCCCACTATGAGCGGACTGAACTGTCCATGCTCCTTGCAACAGATGATGGGATGGAAGAGGAGAGTGAGTCTCTTCCAGACCTCCTATCTGCAGGAGAAAAAGATGGGTCAGTGGAGGGAGTGATTCTCTCCCCCTCTCTGAGGACCAGCAAGTTGATTGTCGCCATGTGTTGGGACAGTTTTCCTCACTGTTTTCCCTGATCCCAGGAGTCACACACTTGTGCACACATGATGTGGA
This sequence comes from Pleurodeles waltl, assembly GCF_031143425.1. Lineage (NCBI taxonomy): Eukaryota > Metazoa > Chordata > Amphibia > Caudata > Salamandridae > Pleurodeles > Pleurodeles waltl. The sequence continues at coordinate 117,889,318 of NC_090445.1, read as the reverse complement.
CACTGGGGACAGTACACCCATTAAACAGAAGGTTTACAGGGTGACTGACAGGGTCAGGGCATGCATTAAGGATGAGGTATCCAAAATGCTTGCCCTAGGGGTTATTGAGCACTCCAGCAGTCCTTGGGCCAGCCCAGTTGTATTGGTCCCAAAGGCTGCTGCACCTGGTGCCACTCCAGAACTCAGGTTCTGTGTGGATTACCGGGGACTCAACGCGGTCACCAAGACTGACACACACACTTTACCCCGAGCTGATGAGCTCTTTGACCGGTTGGGAGCTGCCAAGTACCTCAGTACGTTTGATTTAACATCTGGGTACTGGCAGATTGCCTTAACTGAGGGGGCCAAGGAGAGGTCAGCATTCTCTACCCTAGATGGACACTTTCAATTTAAAGTGATGCCATTTGGGATGAAGAATGCCCCTGCCACCTTTTAGTGGTTGGTCAACCAAGTGTTGGCTGGGCTGGATGAGTTCAGTGCCGCCTACCTGGATGACATTGCTGTGTTTAGTTCCACACGGGAGGAACACCTGCAACACCTCTGGAGAGTATTAGAGGCCCTGCAGAAGGCAGGCCTCACTATTAAGGCGAGCAAGTGCCAAATAGGGCAGGGTTTTGTGGTGTACTTAGGACACCAAGTGTGCGGTGTGGCCAGGTGGCACCCCTACAGCCTACGATTGACAAAATCCTGGCTTGGGAGCCTCCCAAGACCCAGCATGAAGTGAGGGCCTTCTTAGGTCCCACAGGATACTACAGGAGGTTTGTTAAGGGATATGGTACCATTGTTACCCCCTTAACTGAGTTGACTTCGAAGAAGCAACCCAGGAAAGTGATCTGGACAGAGGCTTGCCAGAACGCTTTTGATGCCCTGAAGGCTGCCATGTGCACAGCACCTGTGCTGAAGGCACCTGACTACTCCAAGGAGTTTGTTGTGCAGACTCCTCAGAGCATGGTATTGGAGCAGTACTCTCACAGCTTAATGAAGAGGGCCTAGATCAACCCGTAACCTTCATTAGCAGGAGGTTACTAGCCAGGGAACGTAGTTAGAGTGCCATAAAACGTGAAGCGTTTGCTGTGGTCTGGGCACTGAAAAAGCTAAGACCCTACTTGTTTGGGACTCACTTCTGAGTTCAGACTGACCACAGGCCCCTCAGATGGTTAATGCAGATGAGGTGTGAGAATCTAAAACTGTTGAGGTGGTCCATTTCCCTACAGGGGATGGTCTTTACGGTGGAACACCGTCCTGGTCAGTGCTTAATTTATAAATGAAAAGGTGCCGGTGCCCAAAGCCCTCCTCTTTAACACGCGGCTGCTGCAATTAAATGTGTGAACACGGAATACTGAGGCAGCGTAATCACGAAGCCATCTCAGACCTCTTCAATCCATTTAAAATTACTCCCTGCCCCTTCAGCTCACTCTCGCAGCTTTTTACTTTCTCCCATTGTGACACTTTCTTTTTTCTCTTCCTCCGTCTTTCCCAAACGTGTCTTTTGCTCGCAGCAAATGCTTGAGACAGACGACTAAGTGCCGGCCCTCAAAAATAAGTGCCGTGCTCAGCACCGGAAACAACAAGCACAAATTAAGCACTGGTACAGAACACGCCAGTGCTGATGGTCTGTCCAGGTTCTTCCGCCTTAGTGATGAGAACTCCCATGATGTTGGATAGTTGCTCTCGACTTTCAGCTGGGGGGACACGTGTTAGACTTTTCATCCTTGGCGTGGTCTCCCTTAACTTTTTGCCTCTGTTTCCTGGGTTGTTGATGTGTGCTGGACTCTGATTTTGCTGTTTGTGTTACACTGGGCACTTTACCACTGCTAACCAGTTTTGGGGTGCGCTTGAAAGGAAGGAAAACAGGATGCCAAAACATTTCTTTGTGTGTCAACTTTCTGGTTGCTGAAAAACTCTCCTTTTATTTTACCAGACTTCTGTTTCTGGATTTTACATATAACACTGGTGGCACATGTGAAAGAGGGGAAAATTATGCTGAAACAATTCTTGTGTATACCCTGCCTGGCTGCTGGAAAACCCTAGTCTATTATACCAGATGTCTGTCTCTGTGTTTATTATGGGTACAGGAGCTGCCCCAAACTGTATTTTAGTGTTAGATGTGGGAGGACACTAGGATTACCATAGTACAAAGCTTGCTCCTTCCTATGGTGGGGAGAGCAGTTTGCACAGGCCTAAGATCCTGGTGAGCAGTGATAGAGCTGGCTCACAGGAACAGTCATAGACCATTTGTTGAAAAACATTTCACATTGTACCTTTTACTACACACTTTAACACACACAATGAAAAGCCATGTGATCTTAAAAACACTTGTGACAAATACTCAACACTGCTGCAGTAAACTCATTGTCTGCTTCTTTCTCTGCATCTCTCTAACTACATACAATCTTATTTTGGGAAAACAATCCCTTTGTGTGACTGCACAATTTTATTACCAGGCAGAGAACCGGAATTTTAGGAAATGTGCCAGAGTGTCTCACAGTGTCCTCAAATATAAATTCTTGGGGATGGCCCTAGGAACCATGGCCAAACCCTGCAGCACTGGCACCAGCCCATCTCCCACTATCCACTGATCTGTTTGGTGGTGTACACTGCAAAGCATAAAAACCACAAGGAAGTCACATTTAACCACTACCCCACTGCACAGGATAGTGGCCCTCCATGTCCCTTATCCTCATCAAAGTCATTACTTGTGAGGTGAATCCCACATATTGAGACATGAAACAGAAAGGAGTGTTGACTGCTAGCGCCTTCTACCCTCACCTGGGCACCATAATAGGGCTGGCATTCTCTGCATCTTCCTGTTCATTTCTTGTCTCGTTTGTCTGAGGTCTTTTCTGGTTTAGACCTTCAACTCCAATTTCATGGAGCTATTGCTTGCTGGGTTTGGAAGGACCATGGAAATCCAGCAAGGGAGCGGCAGGCATGGAGTTATTGAAAGGATCCCCAGTCATCAATGCTCCTTGTAGTAGTAAGCATTTCTTGTCATAAATGTCAGAACAGCTTACTGTACCATCCATGCAGCATCTTTCTGTTGTGGAACATAAGCAAAAAAACAAAACAGCATCCATGATGAGAAAAATGTGTATGTGCAAGTTTAAACTTGTGTCCTGTCCTGTGCTTCTCTCCGCAACATGTAGACTATCTGCACAGTCCACCTTTCTTCCTCTGCGGACCCTGGTAAATGCAAGACAGACATTTCTGCTTTGTCTGTCCCTACAGAATGCCTGCCATATATCACTGTACATGGCTAAAGTTGACGTTTTACCAATTGTCCTATCTTGAGAAGCTGGATCTGTTTCTAATTATAGGAAGCCTTGTTTGGGTTATGGTGTACACCTGCCAATCCCCAAAACTTTAAGGGCCTGATTTACATCTTGGTGATGTTACCGGCAAGCTGCATCAAGTCAACGGTGTTCCACCCTCCGTATTTAGATGTTACAGCTCTGCAAGCAGTGGACTGGTGATGGATTGCTGAAGAAGGGTGAAGGTGGTGGAACCCAATGGACTTCATACAATGGCAGGGGCTATAGAATAGAGGTAAGTCTCACACACACACACTGTTCCTTAGCCATTTGTGCCCCCATGTGCTACACACTACACAACACACCATCACACCATCGTCCATTACAATTCCAACACAACACAACCTGTACTTGTTGAAAACACCATTGACACTGCACCCACACACAACACAACCGCAACAGCCAACACAACTACACACTCAGCTACACAAACTCACACACAAGGACAACTACACACAACATGACAACTTCTCCCACACAACATCACTCACCTGACAGCTCTTCCCTCCTCTTCCACATCTAACTCAACCAAACCTCACTTTACTACCATGATCTCCCACACAACCCTACTAAATTCTCCCTCATTTATCTCACCCTGCTACTATGATCTCCATAACCCTTTCCACAGACTCTTCCCTCCTCCAACCCCCCCGCCCCTTTACTCATCTCAAGCCTAAATCCTATTACCATAAACTCCCAATTAACACTTCTGGATTCTTTCCTCCTCCACCCCTCCATTACTCCAGTCAATCCAACTAACAAATTCACATATCCGCGGCTCAAATTAACTCATAATAATATTAAAACTGTACTCATATTTCTCTATTCTAATCCACCACTAATTCTTTTTGGATTCCGCAGTAGCGTGCTACTTGACGAAAAGCGCTTCGACACCTCATCAGGGGTAGTAAGCGCTATATAAATACTATTACAATACAATACATGGCACAACATCAGTCTCACATGCAAGTGACACACACATGGACACAACCATACCACCCACTCCAGTTCCCTCCTCCTTAACTAGCCAATTCCCACACTCACAAACACACACACATACACGTACTGACTCACACACACAAGAGATGGCACAATTCTACCAGTACAGGCCCCCTTGCAATGTGAACACATGGACACCATTGACAAGTGTGAATGTGCCGTCATTGTGGTGCCGGCATTCATTTGGCAATGAATACCAACACCACAATGACATGTATATAGGTGTGTGATATGATTGTTGTGCCAGTGTGTCCCCAGCCATGTGTGACACATTGTCTACCCGACATATGCATATCACAGTAATTTAAAAAAATCACTTTGACATTTATATGCCGCAGTGGTCTCGATCTCCCATGCAGTGCCCACCCAATGTACCTTGGCAATGCGGCATCCTTACCTTTGAGTCCGGTGACAAGGGTTGTGTTTCTCCATGGGTCGGCGACAGCCGCAACAGTATGTATTGTCCAGTCGTGTCCAGTGGAAAACAGAAGTGGAATCAGGAAAAAAGGTGAGTTTTCACCCCTTCCTCCCACCCCATTTGCCAAGTAAGAAGTGGAGGTCAGACCACCACTTTTTTGTTGGTGGTAAGGCACATCTAAATCTTCACAGTAGTAAGGGTGGTGGCTGGGGTCCCGTCTGCATTTAGTTTTCCCTCTCCCACTGTCAATGTGGGCGGTGTTTCTTGGCAGAGACTGCACTTCGAATTCAGGCTTTTGGCTATGGGAGTGGCAACATCTGAATACGGTGGGCAGACCGTCACGGCAGTAGACAAGTTTTCAGTAGAAAATGTGATGTCAGGACCAATACTGCCAAGATCTAAATCAGGTTGTACGCTTGTGCAGGCCTCAACTTACAGGAAACCGAATGACCTTTTACTGTAGAGATTTGTTTAAATTCTTAGTGTTTTCCTGTCTCAGAATCTAGTGGCTGACTGGAATAACCTCAGTCAGTTAACACACTACCTCAGCATTGCCTAAGTAAACATGTATTCTAATATTACCTGAAGAGTGGCATAAAAAGCAGGTTGAGGTGAGGAAGCGTAGTGATTGTTTCTTAAAATGTCTATGAATTGTGATTGATATGTTGGCTCCACTTAATAAGAATAAACCACTCAGCTCCAATCCACCAACATGTTATGAATGTGGTGTTAAAGGAATGGAAATACTCTGAATGATGGTACAGCTCAAACCTGTAGAGGATACAAAGAGCAAGTTACCAGATGTGGTACATGTTAACTGTAGTTGTTAGATAATCTATGAAAAATAAAATGTTATCAGCAGAGACAATGGTAAACTCAGCCTTGAAGAAAGTATACTCTATATCTCATTTAGTGCTTCGTGCTCGGATATATGGTGTTTACCTAGTTCAAATATTGATCCATGACTTAACGACTTTATTAAAAGCAGTACAAACAGGAAAGGAATGTTCAGAATTAATGGAAGGAATAGTGGAATACTGGTCTTGCACTGTCTTCCATGTTGTGCGAGCCTCAGCTTTATTCAGCGGTTCCTCCATTGCAGCCTGCAAAAAACTAATTTTGAAGGATTGGAAACCTTATGTAGTGTAGAGGTTGGCAGCTCTTCTGATGCATTTTAAAGTACTGGGGTTTTTGATCCAGTTCTAGAATACAAATTACATTGTATCTTCAACAAAAGGAAATATTAATATTAACTGAGGAAGCAACAAAGCAAGAATCTGGTTGCGTGGAGCAGAAATCAAGAGTTTTGTTCTTGACTATGCAAGGTCTCAGGAAAGAGATGCCCACAAGTTTCAGGTTGGTTATCGAATTCCCATGGATTGGGAAAAATCATCTTCAGATATGTGGGACCTGGTCATTGTCCAGAGAGGAAACAATATGGAATTCCTGACCCTTTCCAGGTCTCAGAGACCATGTCTAGACTTTGGCTAAGTTGTCCACTGCCAAGGAAAGCTCTCTATTGAAGAAGAAGGTCCTTGTTAGGGGAAGCCTAGGCAGCATGCATGCTTTGTCTCTCGACATGCTGTAATCTACTCCTATGGGCTTCCACCACGCCCATCACACACCCATCACTTTCATTCTTTCCTCTTTGCAAAATTCCTTTAGTTTGATAGGTAAATGCCTTAGGTTTGTCCTGCCTTGAGGCTATTTTGTTCCCACCGTGGAGACTGACCCAGTTACATATTGCCCGGTCAGTCATATACCTTAGTGTTGGTGCACTACTTTTTTCTTTTGATTCTCTGCTTCGCGCTTGTGGCAGTATGTTGTTTCTTCCTCTGGCATCTTTGCTGTTTCTTTGCATGTCTGCACCCGATAAAGGCTTCAAGCTGGAGAGGGATTCTCATTTATTTATTTATATAGCACAAACTTGACTGGAAGATTGGAGGGCTTTACATGAGCACCAGTTACATTTGCAGTCCTGTTCCTTAATTCTTCCCAAGTTTAGCAGTTGAAAAATATACAAACTGTGCCTTTTTCAAATAGAAAAAACACAAGGGAAACTTCAATGGGCCTCTTCCTGGCACAGCAGGAGAGGCAATACTACAATATTCACTGCACTCAGGAAACTAGCCCCGTAATGCTTTGTGGGGCATTCCTTTACAACACATTTTTGCCCATAATTTAGCCTGTGGTGGTCCTGGGACAGTGGAACCACCACCAAAACGTTCAGCATGACATGATCTTTCTGTCCAGCTCATCTTCTGGGTCCTCACACTAGGTTGGGGGGGCAAAATCATAACCTCTCCCACTGTTGAATATCTTTTTAAGGTCTCTCAAGACTGGAGCCTTTGCTTTACAGCTGGGAGTAGTTTATGTTCTGAGGGCATTCTTTGTAATAATATTCCAGTAGACCTGTTAGGCCTGAAAATGTGTAATGACCTATGCTCTCTTGGGGCTGAATATATGGTTCCACTGCAATGCTCTCTGCCCTTCTCTTTTCATGTGGTTATGCCCTCCAGGGGTTAACTATACAGTTATATGACCAGGTTCCCTCTTAATGCTTTTTTTATTGGGGTGCCCTTTAGCGGATGTTCTGGCCATTACAGTCTAATGCCAAGTGTATGAAGGCATGCACATACACAGTTTATTTCTGATAAGGGTTTAATGTGCTGCATGGCTAAATACTTATAAGGTCCCAAAAGTGAGACATTTTGGCGATGCCATATCTTGTTTCCTATCCCAACAACAGAAAAGGGAATAAGCGCATACTCAGATTTATTCCTCGTACCCAGGGTGATGTGTGCCAGCCGGTTTGTTAGAGATGTAAACAGAGAGGACAAGTATGTGAAGAGCATCCTGTTGAAAATAGAAACTCTCCAAAGGATTATCCCTCTGATTCCTATGACCCACTTTATGATCACGCAAGAATTGATGGATGCCTATTTGCACATATCTTTTACAGAAGACTTCCAAAGTTTTCTGATATTCGTGGGCGGAACTTTCTGATTTGCTATGCTGTCCTCCATTTTAAGAATCTTGGAGGATGGAACAGTGTTGTAATCAAATTCTGGCCCTCATTATGACATTGGCGGTAAATCCCACTTACCGGCATGCTGACTGCCGCCAACGTAGTGCCGCTGCCGCGGATATCCGCTAACCATATTATGGCACACACACACCAATCTGTCACTATACAGCCACACACACAAATCCGCCAGCCCAAAGGTCAGTGATAAAGTGGCGGTATTAAAACCCACACCGTTACGCCAACAGAACAACGCCTACAACATTATGACCCACGAATCACCACGGACATTCAATGACGGTAAACCATTGGCAGTGCATACCGCCACGCTCAAAACACACACCCACATACAAAACAACACCAAATTGGACATTTCAAACTACACACACCTGACACCCATACACACACCACACCCACACCACTATAAAACACACACCCATATTATCCACAACCCTTTACGAATACAAACAATTGCCACTAGAGAGAGACAGCAAGAGCACCCACACAGCCAGAGCCACATACCACCATCACCTACACACCACCCACGCACCTTACATCACACAGCCCAACACATCACCCTACACATCCACACCCACACCACTCACACTACACCCATGGCCCCACAAAGACACCCCAGATTCTCTGAGGAGGAGCTAAGGGCCGTGGTGGAGGAAATCATCTGGGTAGAGCCACAGCTATTTAGAGCACAGGTGCAGCAGAAATCAATAGCCAGGAAGATGGAGCTATGGCGGAGAATCGTGGACAGGGTCAACGCCGCGGGACAGCACCCCAGGACAGACATGACATCAGGAAGAGGTGGAACGACCCACAGGGGAAGGTGTGTTCCACTGCAGCAAGACACCAGCTCGCAGTACAGAGGACTGGCGGTGGACCCCCACCTCCTCCCCCACAACATGGGAGGAGCAAATCTTGGTAATCATGCATCCTGGGGGCCTGGCAGGAGTAGGAGGAGGACTGGACTCTGGTAAGTCAACTCTTCACTACTTTCACCCCCTACCTGCATGCCATCACATACCCCCACCCTTACCCTCACTCCCATCACTCCACCACTTCCCACACACCCCACCATCACAACCCACTCATCCCAATGCCAAGCACTGCATGGTCTACCAATGCATGGAGACCACTCACAGTCCTGCATGGACACCTATCACTACATCACGCACACTAGAGAGAGTCAGCAATCCCACCAAATAACAACTCACACAAGGAAAAGCTGCCAGGGCAATAACAACCATAGAGGGCAACCCACCCATGCACAATATGTCACACACAGAAACAATAACACTGCATTTACATCCCCACGGGTATCCCAGCCAATGTCACTGGAGAAGAGGTGCAAGCAACATCCAGTCCCCCCACAGAAGAGGCCCACAGTGATGACAGCAGCTCTGGTCGCCTGGATCTGGATGACCAACCTGGACCATCAGGAACCTCCGGACAGTCGGTTACCCAGGCACAGTCTCACACCACCACAGAGCCTCCCTCCCTCAGGAAACACCACCACAGCACCCTCAGCAGTCAATCAGCAGTATGTTTTCCACTACAGGGACCCCAGGCCACCCCACAAACCCAGGACAATCAGGGACCTGGGGTCAGTGGGCACACGGTTCAGGGGATAGAGGCATAGGACAACAGGGAAGCTGGGAGGACTGCCATGCGCCGGGGGAGCCGACTCTCCAGGAGGCACTCACTTCGATCCTGGGAGCATACCAACATTCCCAGGATACGCTGGGCCAGATCCTGGACAAGATGCAGGAGAACATGCAGCTGCAGGAGGGACAGTATGTGGTGATCAGGGAGGACTTGAAGTCCATTAACACCACCCTGGTCTTCATTGCAGGGGTGCTGGCAGACATGGCCAAAAGTATGAGGGAGGCAGTGGCACACCAGCGGGACCCTGACACTAGCCAGACTACTGAACAGCGCTCCACCTCCACTGCCGCTAGTAGACAGGAAGCCCTGCCACAGGACCAACAGGCCACCAGCACCCCTCCCCCTGCAGAAGGAGAACCACCCCGCAAACATTCCTTGCGATCCAGGCAGAATCCAGAGACTATTTCCAAGACCCCCAACAGGAAATAAGACTCTCCTGATTGTCACACTGTGTCCCACTCCGTCCCCCTGTTCCCCTTGAACTGCCATTGCTCCCCTTCCTATGCCCCCTTGGACAATGCACCTGTGCTACAAATAGACTGGACTCTAACCTGGACTTTCCTCCATCATCCCCCCAGCCCATTGCACTTCCTCCTTTTCGTCAGAGCACTGCATAAACACACTTTGAAAAAATACGCATGGAGTATACCAAATGGTTTAAGTATGTATTTGTTTAACAAGGTTTAAACATTGCAATTCAACTGTACATGAATATTTACATAGGAAAGACCTGTAGTTGGCAGCAGTAAACACACCAGGAGCAATAGTGGGGCACCAACATCTGCAAAAAGAGATGCCAATGGGTACAGTGAGTGGGCATAGAAGTAGGAATTCACAGCCTGCCAGTGACAATATCAAACTGTCAATGAAATGTGAAATAACACTGTCTCACCTGTGTGTCATTGGATGTATTGACGAATGACTGCACTTTTGTTGTCCTCATCCTCTGCCTCCTCATCTTCACTGTCCACAAGGTCCCCTGCTGCCACACGGCCATCTCCAGCCTCCTCCTCTTGCAGAAAAGGCACATGGCATCTCAAGGCAAGGTTGTGCAACATACAACATGCCACAATGATCTGGCAGAGCTTCTTGGGGAAATAGCACAGGGATCCACCTGTTAGATGGAGGCACCGAAACCTGGCCTTCAGGAGGCCAAAGGTACGTTCAATAATCCTTCTTGTTCACCCATGTGCCTCATTGTAACGTTCCTCAGCCCTTGTCCTGGGATTCCTCACAGTGGTCAGTAGCCATGATAGGTTGGGGTAACCTGAGTCACCTGCAGATATTGAGGGACAACTGTTAGCCACACACTAACCCTTATGTCCCACACCATACTCATACACCAACACCCACTGGGTTGGAACCAGGGCTCACCTATTAGCCACACCCTGTGCCTCTGGAGTTGGCCCATCACATTTGAGATGCTGCTATTCCTCAGGATAAAAGCATCATGCACCGAGCCTGGATACTTAGCATTGACATGGGAGATGTACTGGTCCGCCAAACACACCATCTGCACATTCATCGAGTGATAACTTTTTCGATTTCTGAAGACCTGTTCATTTTGCTGGGGCGACACAAATGCAATATGTGTCCCATCAATCACACCAATGATGTTGGGGATATGTTCCATTGCATAGAAGTCAGCCTTCACTGTGGCCAAATCCTCCACCTGGGGGATAACGATGTAGCTGCACATGTGTTTAATCAGGGCAGACAACACTCTGGTCAGCACTATTGAGAACATTGGCTGTGACATGCCTGCTGCCAGGCCCACTGTCACTTGGAAAGAACCTGTTGCCAAAAAATGGTGCACTGATAGCACTTACACAAGTGGGGGGATCCCAGTGGGGTGACGGATAGCAGATATCAGGTCAGGCTCCAATTGGGCACACATCTCTTTGATTGTGGCCCTGTCAAGTCTGTAGGTGAGGATAATGTGCCTGTCCTCCGTTGTTGCCAAGTCCACAAGGGGTCTGTATGTGGGGAAGATCACAGGACACAATGCCCCCTCCAGAACCAGTGGAGATGCCATCCACTCACCCCGTCCCCCAGGATGAAGATCACTGGGCACAATGCCCCCTCCAGAACCAGTGGAGATGCCATCCACTCACCCCATCCTCCCCAGGATGAAGATCACAGGGCACGATGCCCCCTCCAGAGCCAGTGGGCAAGTCACCCACTTGAGAGACTGTGGCCCTGCACTGCCCAGGACAGAGTAATGGGCATGTTGCCCCCTCCAGACCATGTGGGCAAGTAACCCACTTGAGAGACTGTGGCCTTGCACTCCCCAGGACCAAGCACAGGGCATGCTGCCCCCTCCAGGACCAGTGGCATTGTACCATTTGCCAGCTGAGGTGCCCAACGCTCCCTGTCCCCCTGAGGTGCCTTCCTGTTTTCCAACTGATGCCCCTGCAGTGTCCTCTCTGTGTTGTTGCAGGAGTAAAGTGGGGCCTTGGACTTTGTGATGTGGCCCTGTGGCCCACAAACATTGAGGACTGGGTAGTGTTCCTTCATTTGTAAATATGTATATACTTTTTTTTATTTGAATGCACATATTGCTATTATATTTATCTTATTACACTCACTTTTATCTATTGGAGTTATCCTTTCATTATTCCTGAGGGGTACGCCGTAAATATGTTATGCTGCTGCATCTGCTTGTGTGTATGGTGTTCGGGGTGTTGCGTGTGTGTGTGTCACTCTCTTTTCCTCCTTGCCCTGTGTGCTAGGTGGCTGTACTCATCGTGGTCATCTTCACCGTCGTTGGTGTTTGTGGTGGAGCAGGACGTAAATCAACATTGGGAATATGTGCAGCTCAGGCTCCATGGCGGCATGGTTCTTCCCTGAGTATCCACAGGTGAGTCCTTTGAATTCTAAGATCTGTTTCTGCCAGGCTTTTGGTGTCATTGCTACTTTTTCTGCCACTGAACTCTGCTGAAATTGCCTGCATTCCCTACAGGTTCACTTGTGCTGTCTTAAAATTGGGTATCTCATCACACCGAGTTACACGGCAGTGGACCAGTCCCACAGATGTTCTGCGTGTGACCCAAACCCTGCCAGTCAAAATCACATTTGAAAGGTGAAAGACTGGACTGGAGATTCCTCTCTTGCTGAGACCAGATAATATTTTGTTGTGATGTGATACAGGTTGCTATGACACACTGACGGAGTAGGAGAACACTCACAGCCCATTTTAAACAATAAGAGATTATGGCTCGGTTTTTTTCGCCCTTGTGTCTCAGGACCATAAATTGAGCCCTTTCCGGGATACTTATTACTCTCGGATGGCTATATGGTGTCCATCCTCACTCCTCCTTGCTCATCTAGCTCAAGTACAGCGTGCACAGCTAGCTACTGTCCTTTAAAAAATAAACGGGATGGAGAGACATAAAATGACGAAGAGAAGAAATAGCTTGGGGTGACAAAGAGTGTTTAGTATGGAGGACAAAAGAGCAGTCAGGAGAAGAGACACGGAAGGTAGAGAGAAAAATGGGGAGAAAAGGTTGAGCAGCAAGAATCGGTGGGAGAGAAGAGAAGGTGGAAACAGGATTACACAGGGAAGGAAATGGTGGAACAAAGTAAGGAAAACAACGAAAATTCAATAGGAAGAGGGGAAGGGGAAGACAATGGGAGTAAGAAAAATGCACTAAGAATGAATGATAGTAGAAAAGGGCTAAAGAATGAGTGGTGGGAAATCAGAGATATGGTAACAGAACTAGGAGGAAAGGGATCAGTAGAAAGGATGAGAACGCAGAAGTAAGGAGAATTGAGAAAGAAGTGGAAAATACAGAATATAATGAAAATGTGCTTTAAAAGGTATCGTTTTTCTCTTTTTTGAAAAATATATTGTTGAAAAGTATTATCCTACGCTACTTTGCAGTGGTCAGGATTGCTCATTATACAGATTATGGTGGCTGCTATGATAAAATTTGCCAGGGCTACTTTTGGTGCACGGTCTGACACTGTCAAGCCATAGGTACAAATGAAGCCTCCACAGCCCAATCCGGAGAAATGTGTTTAATAAAATAACATCTGATCTATTCTGGTATACATTGGTAATAAACTTGAATTGATCCAACCTTGAGTACACCCTGCCATAAGGACAGCGATGACGCTCCCATCCTTAGATAATAAAGTGTCAATTATAACCTTAGTCCCTAAATCTCAGTTGTGCAAATCAATCTGCAGTTGGATAAACTCAACAAAATTGAATGCCAACGGATCGTACAGTTAAGCAGATATGGAGTTAATAATAGTAAATCTGTACTTCTCTATCTATACTTACCTTGGAGATGTGTCATAGATGATATTCTGAAGTTGATACAAGGGCAGGTGATGTGTCATTACTTGATATTCGGAAGTTGATACAAGGGGAAGCTGATATTAGTGACCGTGTTTTTTTTGACATACAACCATCCTTAGGAGAAGCAATTATTCCACATCCCAATTGTAATGTCTTCCCACCTTCAACTAATTGTAAAAGTTCAAATATTCAGTCTTTAAAGGATTTGACATAAAAGTACTCAAACGGTAAATTAAAGTGTTCAAACCCTTTGTGGATGCACCTCATGAGTATGATATGTGCCTATGCCAATACCACTCCTGGCAGCAAGCATGCCAACCAGGCTAGGTCATGACAAACCAATTTTTGTTCCTCCTATGTGGAGCTGGATATATCAGCCCTGGGCGGAGGTCCCCACTCTTGTGTCTTTGTTATCCTTTTCCTCAGCTGACTGATATGGAGTTCCCCGACGCGGAACCACTGGAAATTCACACCCTCCATTCTTGTCTGTGGCAGACGGTCTGACATGCCCACTCTTTCGGTTGCCCGGTGCATAAAATATGTTCTGGTTCGCACATGCTTATTGGCGCCATGCCCTTACCTTCCTGTGGTGAAAATGCAAGTGAAAAAAAAAACAATACGAGACATAACAACGTTTTCAGTCTACAAACTCTGAGCAGATTCTGGCGTACATATCTCTTCCAGCAGTGTGACTTGCATATCCTGTTCTCTTAACTTGACTACAAGCTAAACCATACCCCACTGCTGACGTGGGAGCTCTCGGATTGAGAGTACGGTCTGCAATCACACATGCAGAGATTTAAGTGTGCTTGTGGTATACTGCAAAAATTGCAACCAAATTGCTTCTTCAGTGAATTTAGAATATCGTTTTTTTCATAAACTCTATCTCTCCCTCAGTTCTTGGCCACCCCTGGTAATCGGGGCTCATGAAACAACTCGTCTGAAGCTACAGCCATAACCGACTCTCGTCAGAATCTCCCACCATAACTGGCCGAGTGACTCCGACGCAAAAAGGGAGCAATGGACATAGAAGGTGGTCTCTATTATGAAGTCCTCACTACATCAAAACTTGTTCTGAAGATCAGGGGCGGGCGCACATTGAAAAGCCTTGCAGTTAAAGCCCGTAATAAAACAACAACCAATGATCAAACAATTAAACATAAACAAAAAACGAATTTAATGACGCTCAATATAACATAGTAAGTGTAGCTCAACAGGATCCGGTAGACGTTAGCGTTCCTGTAATAAATTCTACTGTCAACAAGAAAGAAAAAAGTGAAAGGCCCTTTTTTTAAATAATCTGAAAGTGACTAAGGCTGAAATAAGATAGATGGGGTGAGGACACTCACTACGAAACTGACATGAACTAAACAGTACCTGGATAGGATTGGTCACTTCTCCAGCTGGGAAACGTGTTGCTTTTAGCCCTAGGAAAATTGTGAACTTGCAAAAAAACAAGAAAAATACTTCACGCTCCTTTCTGATCGTAATTAAAACCCACTCCATGCCTCTGGACGGACAGTTCAAAGATTTTTTTCGAATGTTTTTCTTGAAGGTTTTAAAAGACCAGAGTCCCCATTACAAATTATGGAGAACGTGTAGGAAATTAACCACACCCGGTAAACACCATGGCACTACTGTGAGGTATCTACTGTGAGTGGTAACTACCCCCTGTTCTGAGTTGTCAAGGTGAAAAAGAGGCATAACATGCATACTTGGTTTTTAACACACTGAATGCAGCTTGGTTCCATTGTTTCCTGGCATTCATAACCAGATATATTTTGGCAGATTTGCCTGCCAAAATCGATAGTAGAAAATTGCGAGGATGTGATAATTATCATACAATTTATAATTCCAATCCCTGTGGAAACATCTCCGAATTTAGGCCCTCATTCTAAGTCTGGCGGGCGGCGGAGGCCGCCCGCCAGACTTCCTCCCTCCAGAATACCGCACCGCGGTCGGAAGACCGCTGCGGCTATTCTTAGTTTTACACTGGGCTGGAGGGCGACCGCCAAAAGGCCGCCCGCCAGCCCAGTGTAAAACCCCCTTCCCACGAGGACGCCGGCTCAGAATTGAGCCGGCGGAGTGGGAAGGTGCGACGGGTGCAGTGGCACCCGTCACGAATTTCACTGTCTGCAATGCAGACAGTGAAATTCTTTGTGGGGCCCTCTTACGGGGGCCCCTGCAGTGCCCATGCCCATTTGCATGAGCACTGCAGGGGCCCCCAGGGGCCCCACGACAACCCATACCGCCATCCTGTTCCTGGCGGGAGAACCGCCAGGAACAGGATGGCGGCATGGGTTGTCAGAATCCCCATGGCGGCGCAGCGAGCTGCGCCGCCATGGAGGATTCTAATGGGCAGCGGAAAACCGGCGGGAGACCGCCGGTTTTCCACTTCTGACCGCGGCAAAACCGCTGCGGTCAGAATGCCCTGCGGGGCACCGCCAGCCTGTTGGCGGTGCTCCCGCCGACCCTGGCCCCGGCGGTAAGGAACCGCCGGGGTCAGAATCAGGCCCTTAGCCTTTTCATCGCTAATGGTAGCCACTGACTTGTGTGATGACTGCAGATGGTGAGGTATACTTTGCAGAAACTCTGGTCAGTGCTGAAACTGCCTCTGACACAGGATAGATTACATGGCCTGCACAACTCTAATAGTGAGCCAGTCCTTTCTTTATGGTTTCCTCTAAAAAGTACACTATACAACTTAATAAAAAGAAATAATAAAAGGGCTAATAACAAGTGATACGACATATACAAAAATAAATTACTCCTTAGTCTTAAAATGTCAAACAACAGTCAATAAAACAGAAGATTAAGACATCACAGTATCTACAACTTTTAATTGGAGGGGGGAGCAAACTATAAAATATGCCCCTTGTCTGTAGCAAAGCTGTCCAAATATGCAGTGCTGCTGTTCTCAGAATGGGCACAATAGCTGCCTTATAACAGCTTCTGACTTGACAAGTCTAACCATGAAATGAGTGCCTTGATTGTATTCATGCTGTCCATTTATATAGAGCTACTCTAAGAAAAAAGACCACATGATTTTGTTTTCGGTGGTAGCCGGGTTGGAGAATTCATTGATGATGTTGATAGGGCTGTTTTCTTTGTTGCCCTCAGCAGGTAGTGGTAGAGGTTGAAGGAGGTCTTGAAGGAAGCTGTGTTGAAAGTGTCCTTGCTGGCACGCCATCTCCTCTTCAGCTGTTTGCTGTCACCTTTCTCTGTTCTGAGTTCTTGGGTGTAAAGATTGGCCATTTTGAAGAATCTTCTCTGATTGTTGTTCTTGATGGGGGACGATTCTTGTGACGTAGTTGGTGACCCAGGCATTGACGTTTTTAATTCCCTGTTCCAGTTTGGAGGTGGCAGCTGGATTGGAGGTGTTGAGGGCATCCGTCCAGCTGCTCTCTCAAAATGTACCCCAGCTGTGATGGGGGGAGCTGCCTTCTTTGAGATGGCAGTGTGGGGGCTGGAGATGCTGAAGTGTACGATAGAGTGATCGGTCCAAGTGAGTTCTGTGACGTGGCTGTATTTGACACGGTTGCTGGAGTTGAAAATCGTATCCAGTGTGTGCCCTGTGGTGTGCATGGCTGGTGTTGTCATTTATGTGGAAGCTGAGGTCACCAAAAAAGATGTAGTCCTTGGAATCCAGTGGTAGGGGTGGCATTGCAGAAGTTGGAACATGGGCCCAGGGGTTGTTATGCAAGGGTGCCCTCGTCCGTACAGAGCTTGAAGTTGAGGTATTCTATGGGGGTGGTGATAATGTCCGTGGTGGTGAGGCACTCCATATTTCTTTGTGTTTAATGGCTATTCCTCCTAAAGGCTTGTTGGTTTGATCCTGTGAGTGATTTTATATCTGTCTAGGATTGTGTGGCGATGTCAGGGGTGGATGGAGGGTTGAGCCAGATCTCAGTGAGGAAGACTATGTCGGCTGCCAGGGGGGTGATGAGGTCCCATAACTCGGTGGAGTGCTTGCAAATAGAGCATGTGTTGAAGAGTAGGCAGAGGAGTCAGTGGGTTGCTTCTGGTGTGGCGTGGCAAGGAGTCATTGTGGTGCTTTGCGGCATAACAGTAATTGTGCTGGTGTAGGAGAAGATGCATCTGGTGCATCCATAGGGTGTGGGGTGGCCTGGCAGCAGTGTTTGCTAAGGAGGTGAAAAAAAGAGAGAAAAAGGGTGTCAGCAGGTGAAAGGCCCCACAAAGAGCAGGCCAAAGCACAACAAGAGATGCAGGAAAAAACACAAGAGATGCAGGTGAAAAGCACAAGAGTGAGGCACATCAGAGAAGAGCAGGTCAAAGCATAATGAGAGATCCAGTAAAAAGCACAACATCAACCCACAACAGCGAAAAGCAGGCAAAGGGCTTGCAGCACCAGGGAGAATAGGATTTGGGACCTGTTCAAAGGGTCGAGCTGCAGCCTCCATTAAGTAGGTCCTAGGAGGGGTGCTGGGAGGTGGAGCTTGGCAGGAAAAATCGATGGCAGCAATCTGAAGAGGAGTGGGAGGAAAAGGAACAGCAACTGGAGAAAACAACCCAAGGAGAAAAAAAAGAGAGAAAAAGGGGGTCAGCAGGTGAATGGTGCAACAAAGAAGATCAGGTCATAGAACAACAAGAGATGGAGGAAAACACACAACAAGAGGTAAATGTGAAAAGCACAACAGTGAGGTACAACAGAAAGAGCAGGTCAAAGCACAATAAGAGATACAGGAAAAAAGCACCACAGAGAAACCCAACAGGGAAAAACAGGTCAAGGCATGGTAGCACAAGGGAGAGCAGGGTTTGGGAACATTGGGGCCAAAGCACCTTCTGGCCTCCAGGCCCACGTATAAATCTGTTAGGAAATACAGCAGGTAACTTCTAGACCTGGCTGTAGAAGGGTTTGATCAGTTCACTCAATCAGCTGCACAAGAGAGGTCCATGAAGGTCAGGTACAATGGGCAGCACTTAGCGATAAGGTATTTGCCCAGAATCAAATGGAGGTTCGGGTATTGCTCCAAGTACCTAGACCTTCACAGAACCCAATTGGCAGGGATTAATAGTATCATTCCTCTCAGGCCATTCTCTGATCCTGTTAACAATTACTCTACCAAGGATTTTAACAGCTGAGTCTATGCATGAGATTGGTCAAAGCAACACAGTTGCTCTATGTTCCCCTTTTTCAGAATAGGTACTAAAGGGGATGTCAACCAGCAACTGGTTATTCGATTATTGTTGAAGATGTTGGCTAATATTGGTGCCTATCGATCAATGTTACATTTAGATAAATACATTGGCACACCATCTAGCCTAGGAGACTTACCAGAGGGACTCTTGCATGGCATACATTAACTAACAAAGCTCAATTGTTACACCTTTGCAGAGTTTAAAACAAAAAATGATCCACCAAACATACATTCGAATAAGAGCTAGAATGGTAGATATTTGTAAAAGAAGTAACCCATTGTTCTCCAGTATTGAATCTTTAATAGATTCACATGCTTGAATAATTCCCCTTCGTCAAAGTGGGAGGCCCACGGTACAACAGAAAGTAGTATTGAAAAACCTATATAGAAATCAATGTTAAAAAAATATTATATTCACTCTAACAGCTTATTCATATCATTTAAAAAGACCCAAAGTCCAGCCAATCAGGCGACAGCACCCTTTAATCCCTCACCACAAAGACTCCACTCCCTCAGATTTTCTGCCACACGTCGTGTGATGTGAGTGTCCCTGAGCCTGCTCAGTTTTCTACAGCTACTCTACTTTGAAGAAGAATTCTCTTCAGTTCAGATTTATATTTCTTTTTGCTTAGACTTAACCTACCTGACTAACTCAGAACAACCCAGAAAAGGACTGTTCAGGCTATGTGGGACCGGTGGCAAAAATAGATTGCATTCAGAAGATACCCATAAAGAATGCATCAATTGTTTCCATCCTTAGCATAGAGTGAAGGATTGTACGTTTTGCTGCAGTTTCTCCCCAAAAACTGTAAAAGACAGAGAAGGAAGATTATGAATCTGGCTGCAGAAATGTAAATCTGAAGAAACGCCTCTTGGATGAGGATAGTGACGACTCCTCCTAGACAGTAAAGTCCTGTAAGAGGAACAGGTTTTATGAAATGGAGCCTCATGAAGTGATTTAGATCTTTGTCCTAATGACCCATGGTGGGTCTTCTTCAAGGCCTTTGATGGTAACATCAAAGGCCTTGAAAAAGACCCACCATGGGTCATTAGGACAAACTCTAAGTATGAGGAGTGTCCACAAACTTCCATAAAGGAGTAATTCTCTTCACAAAAGGTTCCATCTGAACCTACAACTCCTTCTATCAAGGACATTTTCAAGAAAATGTTGTCAAAACCTCTGCCATCGACGACAAAATCTCCAAAACCAGTTTCTGCACCTAAGTTCTAGTACTTGACAACAACAGCATGGTCAACAATAGCTTTGACAACCACTACCATGGCATTGTCGTTCACATCAGCTACATTGCCGATGATACTAACATCGTTACTAGGGGTATCAACGACGATTAAAACACCTAGAATGCTGTTGACAACAGCACTTTCACCTAAGAAGATACACAAAATATCCATAACTTCGACATTGGCCCATAAGAACCTGTCAACAGCGACATCATTAAAGTTGATGGTGACACCGCTGATGACAACAACAACAGCAAAAGCCCCGTCGATCATGTCAACACAGACAATGGCTAAGTTGACGAAGATACCACTGACAACAGCAACGCCAATGACCTTGTCAATGAAGACACCACCAACGGCAATGCTGACGAAAGCCCCCTAAACAGCAACGTCGACGAGAGCCTCATCAACGAAGAGATCCCCATTAAAGATCTCATCTACAACATTATCAATAGTGACACTGTCAACGGTAGCCTCCCTGACACCACTGAGGCCTGTTTCATTCATTTTACCTATCCTCACATCACCTAGTAAAGTTTCACCATGCCCTCCTGCGCATTTACTGAATGAGGGCGATTCAGAGGATGGCGTCCCCTCCAGGGTGGCTCATAGTCCCTCTGAGCTTCATGTAAAGTGCCAGGAGAAAGATGAAGTGAAGTAATACTATGATGACCCAATTTATGCAGGAGTTCCATCTGAATAGTATATGTATATGTAGTATCAGAATTTAGATTATGGTCAACAAGGACAGCAGAAACAGTTGATTTAAATGCTATTGGAGTTAATTAATAACCTACGGCATATACTCCAAGATTATTACAAATGGGGCCCAGATCTGGCAACAGCTAAGCCCTCTCAACTACCACCGACATCCATACAATCTCCACAAATTCAAACACTGATCATTAGACCACGTAGATTACCATTACCAGTGACCCCTCCAATTCCATCGAAAAGTACATTGGCGGATCCACCAGCGGACAATCCACCCTTCTTAGATGAAGATGAAGAAGAAGGGGAAATAATGGATTCAGCTCCAATAAATAATGAGTGGGATGACTACTTAATCCAAACGCCATCCCCAATTGCACCACCACCAGTGGGCTCGCCACCAGAAGACATCTGTGGTTTCCACAATTTTCTGTAGAGGGCAGCAAAGAGATTTCAGCTTCCCATTACCACTAAGCAGTCAGATTGCTTCCTTTATGATTTTAAAGAGCCCATAAAAAATCCATAAGGGCCATCCGTATTGTAGACTTCAATTGGGAGGAAGGCATCAGGGTAATGAGAAATCCAGCGAGTGTGTTGGCTGTACTGCCTAGACTGGACAAAAAATACAAGGTACGTACCAGATGATTCACTGGTATCTTTGGTTGGTCATCCCAAGTCGGATTCTGTTATTTCACAAGCGGCACAGCGATGCTCAAAGAATCCATGGATCCCAATCACAACACCACCAGATAGGGATGGGTGTCAACTAGATAGCATTGGCAAACACTGTTCCACCATGGCAGCCACCACTGCACAAGCAAACAACTCCCTTGTGATATTAGGGAGACATGATAGGCAAATATGCTCTGATATTGCTAAGTACCTAGACTTCTTACCTGAGGCTGCAAAATGGAGGATGAAGCAGCAGTACTTCGGAGACAAAGATGGCTGAAGCCAACAACTTTCAGATCAGAAATCGAGAGCAAAATCTTGGATACACCATTTGATGGTGAAGCATTATTGAGCAAGAATATCTCTGATTCTCTTCAATCCATCAAAGTGGATATCGACACAGCAAAGTCACTAGGAATCCTGCAAATGCTATGACAGCCCCTTTCAAGGAGTCAGGGGCAGTGGCTCCTATTTGGATAGAGGAAGATGTCAGCAGTCTTTTCACAGTCAATACTGCTCCCAGTACACTCAACAATACAGCCAGCTGCGACCAGCGGAAAACAAACAGGCAACAAAGGTAAACAGGCTCCTGGAGGCAGAGACACTGCCAGGAAGCAGTGACATCTCACGAGTGCCAGTTGCCTTCCAGAACTTCAGAAAACAACTTGGAGGCCCTATATCCAATTATCTGCAACAATGGGCCCTTAAAGCAAAAGAATGATGGTTCCTGGGTGTTCCTTCAAAAGGGTCACCACCACCCTATCTAAAACAGTTTCTGCTGGAAACGTCAACCATGCTAGCAAAGGGTGCAATAGAGGAGGGCAATCGGTTTCTAGTCCCGTTTCTTCCTGATATGGAAAAAGTCAGGAGACTGGCACCCTATCTTAGATCTTTGGAAGTTCAACAAATACTTGAAGAAACCGTCATTCTGCATGATCACCCTCTATACACTTCCTCTATACACTTCCTCTATAATGGAGATCACATGATGGCTTTGGATCTCCAGGATGCACACTTCCATATCCCAATTCACCCAAAACATTAAAAGTTCCTATGATTTAAGGTGGCCGGCAAGCACTATCAATTCAAAGTCCTTCTCTTAAGCTAAAATCGGCTCCCTGTATCTGCAACAAGTGTCTGGCTCCCATGGCAGCTCATCTGAGACAGCAAGTAGTTCAGGTATTCCCATACCTGGACAACTGGTTAATAATGGCTGCCACATCATAACAGACAGCGATACATACTTCAATCTGCATTACACACTTCAAAAATCTGGGTCTCACAGTCAACAAACAATAGTCACGAATAACACTAGCAACAACTTTGACTTTTCTAGGAGCAGTTCCAGGTACCACAGAGACAAGTCATTCGCCTCACAATATTCAATGCACTCACCTGACAATCAGTGGAAAATGAAGGAAATTCGATAAGAAGATGCACATAAACTGGCTGGAGCTCAAAGCTATAGCACTGGCCCTCATTTCTTTATTCCCCAGAATACTCCACTCACCTGTTCATATCTGCACGGACAAATCCACCACCATGCATTACATAAACAAATAGGAAGGGACAAGGTCATTGATTCTCTCACAGCATACTCAAGAAATTTTTAAGTGGGTTCTGTGCAAACTGAAGGCAGAACATGTGCTTGGAGCAACCAATGCTTTAGTGGATACTTTAAGCAGAACGACTTCCGGTTTCCACAAGTTGGAACTAAATCAATGGCTACTAGAGAACATCTTAACTTATTGGAGTAAACCAAATCTGGATCTGTTTGTGACCAAGACCAACCGCAAATGCCAGTAATACACACACAGGCTTCAGCAGGAAGGGTTGTGGGGGAATGTATTTTCGATCAGATGGTCAAAGATTTTTGGGTACGCTTTTCTCTCAAACCCATTAATTCCAAGGATCCTCAGGAAAATCAAGAGTAATCCTAATTGTTCCTAGATGGCATAGACAATTCGGCTTCTGTTGGAACAGGCCTCCATTCAACTGAAGCCCCTCCCAACATTACTGACAATGAACAACGGCCAGGTATGTCATCCCGGTATGACATCACTGCACTTGTCGGCCTGGCTCCTAAATTCAGAGTTAGCAAGGTTAAATATGCCGGCGGACTGCAAAGAGATCCTCACAAAGGCAAGGTCAGACACTACCAATAAGACATATGAACTTAAGTGGACAGGTTTCTGTCTATGATGTCAGGAAATGAGAGTTCATCCTGTTTCTTCTACTCCAGAACAAATCCTACCGTACCTTCTTCAGTTGCTAAAAAATCTGGTCTAGCTTAGCTCATTCATCCATTAAGGTACATTTAGCAGCAATCTCCCAATTTTGAAGATCAGATACGCTACCTTCCCTGTGGTCGTCTAGGGTAATGAAGCAATTCCTCAAGGGACTTTTCACAGTGTTTCCTCCAGTAAAGGAACCACCTCCTTTGTGGCATTTAAATGTAGTACTGGAACAATTTATGAAGGCTCCATTTAAATTGATTCACAGGACAGACTTCAAATATCTCTCATGGAAAACAGCACTGCTTCTGGCACTAACGTCAGCAAGAAGAGTTGGTGACATCCAAGCATTTACAATCAAAGAACCATTTAATCATTTTAAGCAGGGCAGTGTTGTATTAAGAACCAATCCAAAGTTCATACTGAAAGTCCCTTTGGATTTCCACATTAACAAACCCATAATACTAAGGAAATTCTTTCCCAATCTACAGACCATACCAAAAATATCACTATATATGTTAGACATTAAAAGGTGTCTCAAATTCTACTTACACAGAACTAAGCAACTTCGCAAAATGGATAAATGTTTTGTGGCTTATGGTAATCTACGGAAAGGATTTCTACTTTCGAAACAAAGCATAGCAAAATAGATCATGGCAGCTATTCAAATGAGTCCAGACAAGCAGGAAAGCCAATGACGTACAAAATTAAGGCTTATTCTGCCAGAGCTGGTTCTACTACCACAGCTCCCTTGGCTGGTGTGCCTATTCAGCAAATATGGCGAGCAGCAACATGGTCCAGCAGGCACAACTATAAGCAGCACTATTGCCTGAATTACTTTGAGAAGACCGAGCGGCTCGCGAACAAGGAGTGTTAGGCCATCTGTTTCAACAAGGTGAGCCATTTCTAATTATTCCCACCATACGCTAAGATATGATTGTTATTTGCAAATGCTAATTGCTAACTATTGTGATTCAAGCATGTGAATCTATGAAAGATTCAATACTGGAGAAGAAATTAAGGGACAGATGTGCCAAAGGGTTTTATCAATTCTGTGTCTAATGGAAAATGTGTTCGTACATATGGGCCTATGTTACTTACCTTTAACTGTAGTTCTCCAGTATTGGTATCTTTCATAGATTCACATGCGATCCACCCTCCTCCCCATATTTTTCCTTGGTATTATATCACACCTGTGCTGAAAAATCTGAGCAACTGTAGCCTCTGTGGTGAGGATTCTAAAGGGTGCTGTCACCTGATTGACTGGACTTTGGGTCTTTTTAAACGATGTGAATAAGTTGTTAAAGTGAATGTGTTTTAACATTGACTTCTGTGTAGGTTTTACAATTCTACTTTCTATTGTACCGTGGGACATCGTACTTTGACGATGGGGAATGATTTAAGCATGTAAATCCATGAAAGATACCAATATTGGAGAACTACAGTTACAGGTAACTACTTATTTCATCAGATGTAATATGCATACTAAGACTGGATAGATTACCGTCACAAGCTTTAAAGGCCTTAACAGAGCTCCAGAAAACGTTGGTATTTTTGGTTTTACAAGCTTGCTTCAGTTGGTTCAATACAATAAATTACAGAATGGCTCCCATGTCTTAAGTAAGTGTGGACGGGACTATTACATCTGTGTTCATGATGTTAACCAGATCTTGTTCAAGAATAATAAAATTATACAGTTCCTAGCCTCTTGAATCACAGAGGTTCATACACGAACCATCTAAGTGGTGGGAGCCAGGCTGACTAAAGAAATCGTAGCTTGCATTTTGCATTTAAGTAAGCAAACAATGCTTGCTAGGGTCCAGACGGTTAGAGTTAAGCAGGTTTTCAACAAATTCGAACAACGTTTGAAATTTGCCAATATCTGAATTAACTAAATCGACATTGTGAAAATTAAGTAGATACAGACAAAAGCATTCTTTGCATTTTACCGAAAACACCTGTAAAAAATGACAGGGAGTATCTAAAGCTATGACCCTGATGTTTAAGGAAAGCTTGAACCAAGTTGATAAGCCACCCTTTGTGCGATCAGAGCTTGAAGGGTCTGCAGGTATGGAGTGACAATTGAAGCCACTGTATACTGGAGTAGTGATGGCCCACATTTCTTGAATTAACAAAATATCATATGAATTAATAAAAGATAGCCTCTCACTAGAACCAGCTTTAGCTTGCAACCTCACAATATTTCAGCTCAAAAAGGAAAAAGCAGAAGACCTAAAGTTGGACTCACAGGTCACCTTTACATGTTCACTCACTGATACAAATTTACTGCTGACCAATGATTTGTTACCTGAAGGTGCCAATACTGGTCAATCCAGATTATCTAATCTTTGCAGAGGGAGAAATCTATTTTGGGTGGTAAGAACAAATTCATCATAAGCTATCTTTCACACTTAACAAGTGAACAGTGGTATGTAAAAATAAACAAGTGGTAAAATCTCAATGCATATATTTGATTCACTTAAGTTCCTTTATTGTGCTAGCAGGTTATGTACAAAAATGCACAGACCACACAATTGCCCTCCGTGGATTTTCTTGAGGAGCCCACCCAGGAAACTCTTATCGTGAGCAAAATCTGATTGGGATCATGAATAATGAATTTCAAGTTCCTAGACAGCCAAATCAACATTTTAATTCACCATTCAACATGGGTACATTGGCCAAAATAAGAACATACGGACAAGCTTCGGGCGGGAGACATAGAAACGGCAAATTTCTTAATGAAGTGCCCGAGAACTGCACTGAGATCAGAATTAGAGTTACCCCGTTTGAGGATGGACCATATGACAGATTTGAGGAAACTGGCACACTTTTGTTGACCTTAGTATTAACATGATTATGCGAAGGGAAACCATTATACAGATTTGTTGAGACAGAAGCATTTAGATTAACACTGGAATCAGCATAGTTAAAAATAGTTGTGTGAATACAAGTAGCAGGTGATTGATACCCCCACATTAACATGATGTGCAGAGGCTCTTCCGGTTGGATGTTCGACAGAGATAGCCTTCAAACCCTTCTGAATCTTGTTCTATTTTACCTCAATCTTCTCCAGTTTCTCTACTGGGGAAGTGTAGGGAGCTGGGTTCCAGTTGCAATATCCCCCTCACTTTTTGCCTGTTTTTTAGCTGCAAGTTCGACTGAAGTGCACTGGGTTCCTGCTAACCAGGTCCCCAGTGCCTGTGTTCCTTCCTTAAAACAAGACACCTGGTCACTTGATCCCCAAATGACCTGGCCCTTCAGCCCCTTATAAGTCCTTAGTAAATGGTACCACAGGCATGGGTACTGAAGGGGGACCCTCAGAGCTGCAGCACAACTTGTCCCACTCTAAGGGACCCAGCACCAACCTTGTGCAGACTGACACTTCAGGCTGCGTGACAAGGTGCTCCTAAAATTGAAAACATGACATGGCACACAGTCTGTGTGCCAGGTCCCTAAACACTGCAAGCAATATATGTAAATCACCCCTCTAGCAAGCCTTATAGCCCTAAGACAGGGTGCATTATATTACATGTGAGGGCATATCTGCCTGAGCAGAAAAGCCCCTAATATGTCTTTGTCGAATATCAGACATAGTAAGTGTACAGGAAAGCCATTTAAAATGCAAGTGCTGGACACTGGTCACTACAAGTTCCTCAGCTACATGATGGCTTCTCTGAATCCTGGGATGTTTCGTATCAAACATCTCAGAATAATAAACCCTCACTGACCCCAGTGATGAATTTAATTTAAAAAATGCACACAGAGGGGGCACCTTAGAGGTGCCCCCTGAAAACCCACCAACTACTTGTGTGCTGACTGACGTGTCCTGACCAGTTCAGCCACCACAGACACGCTTCTGGTCCCCACAGTAAGAGTCAGCACTCTTGAGGGCCTGAGTCAAAAGCCTGCACTGGGCAGAGGTGCTACCTCCTCTCCCAGGCAGGATGGACATTCCAGGGTAGGGAGCTTCAAAGGTCTTTCCACCTTTGTAATGTAACCCAGGTCTCACCAGATTGTGTAAATGACCAACCCCCCTGTTCTGACCCCACTTCTGGCAGCAGCACAAGCGGGAAAATTAGTTAAATTAGAAGGAGTGCCCACTTCATGCCAGTCCCACTCCTAAGGTGAACACGCTGAAGTGGATCCCACCCTTAAGGGGGACAAGCTGAAGTGGACACTACTTTTTCAAATCCCTCCATCTTGTTTGGAAGGAATTAGGCCTCTATGGTTATGGTTATGCCCATTTCCCAACGAAAGTGGTCATAAAAAGGGTGTTGTCACCCTAAAGGTGAGTATCCCATTGGCTACCACCTGGCACTCCCTGTAACACCCCTAAATTCAGTATTTAGGTGGCACCCCTGAACCCTAGAACTCAGATTTCTGACAACCTAAGAAGAGCTGGACACTACAGAGTCACATCAGCAGAGAAGACTGCAGACACCAACTTACGTGGCCCAAGCCCTACCGTCCTGTCTGCAGACCTCGATGATTCTGTGCCAAAAGATGACCTGTCCTGCAGCCCAGCAACCTCCAAAGCTTTCGGAGGACTGCCTATCTTTGACAAAGGTCAAAATTTCTTGGGAATTGTGAACCTGTTCAAGAAGAAACCAACTTTAGAAGAAAAAGAACTCTGCCCTGAGGAACCGCGAAAACGCCTCCAGACCCACCTCTGCACCTGACGCCCATATCCCAATACCAAGTGGCCCACTGGTCCTGTGAAGGTTCCAAAGTGATTCTGAGTCCACTGTGGCCTGATCCCTGCCCGACTCAAAGCCTGGAGCCTCAAACTGAAGACTCCCCCTGACCGTGACCTTCCCAGTAAGCTATTTCTGACTCCACAGTACACCCCTGCACCTGGAGCCCCTGGGCTTTAGGAAGCTGGACTGTCGGTCTCCCTACATCTCCTAGCATCAGAACTTTCCTGGGCAGCTGACGGTTTTCTTTGTTCAGCCTCCTGGCCCGAGCATACAGCCTTTTCCCAAAACTGATCTCCCCAATTGACTTGCATTTGGCACCCGATGCTGTGTTAGCACTCTTCCCCCGGCCTCTCTTGTGCCACTGAAGGTGTAAACTTGGTGCTGCCTTATGGCCACCCTTGTGCTTACCTCAAAACTAGGAGATCGACCCCTGACACTGCTCTACTCACCTGTGAACAGCGCATCTTCGTTCACTTCCAGTCTCCATTGATTAACAACGGGCACCTGATTCCGAATATGACCTCTCCACTCGGATGCCCCTGTGCTGCTGTGGGTGCACTCTTCTGATTTGAACCTGCAAAACTGCATTCTTGTTTTCCTCCCATAGGTTAACATTGCTGAACTGAAAACTGAAAAATTGCACTGTTGATTTTTAAAACTGCAAAGTATTTAACTTTTAAAAACTGCTTACCTTATAACAAAGTTTTTTGGTTCAAAGCACATATAAAAGCAAATGTTATTTTTCTAATTTGGTCTCGGATTCATTCATTAAGTATGTGTCTCATGTATTGCCTCTGTGAGTACAACAAATGCATAATACAACTCATTAATAAACCTAACTGCTCGCCTACACTACCACAAATAGAGCATTAGTACTATATACTTTTGCCTCTGCAATACCACTTGGGGATCTACTGGACTCTCTGCACAATGTACTTCATTTTAGTGTACTATATAGAGAGCAGCTTCCTACAGGAATCAAGAGTTTGTTGAAAACAGAGTCAATCCTGGAACAGTTTCTCAAATATAGAAGGTCTGAAGAGATCATCACAAATGTTCACTCCCATATATAAGAATTTGAGCGTACGTGCAGCCTTTTTTTTACGTTTGACTGCAGGTTCAATTGGTGGGGAACCGGGATTATCAACAATAGCTGGCAGGGAACCTCCCTGCCCAGTAACATCAGCAAGCCCATTTGAAATTAATGTGATCGGGGGTGGTCATGCTGTAATGGAGGTATTGCTCTCAAAGGAAAGCTGTTTTTCCGCTAATTCTTTTTCCTTGGACATTACTCCTACTGCAAAAGTGAGAAATTTGTCTATAGTATTCCCTTTATTTGGGGTGCATGCCTTACATGTAAATTTGTGCTTAACCATGTTGAAGGACCGAGAAAATGTTGTGTTGAAGAAGAAAGAGATAAGTTTGGGCACAGGTTTTACATTTCATGCTATGTAAAAGTTAACATTTGATGGGTGGCTGGTACTACAATGTTGACAAGGGCGGTTGGGCAACATCCACCCTAGAGTGTGTACATCTTGTTTGTTCACAAACAGGTCTGATAGACCTTTGGAAGGGAGGGGGTGGGCGAAAGTAACTGACAGGCCAGTTGGGGCAATGCCGTCTGTTGGGGGGGGGGGGGTTGGGGGAAATGTTGGGAGTTATATGTTCCATAAGTTTATATTGCAGTACAGTGATCACAGACACACAGGCGCAGTATGGCAGGCATAGACATTTACACATTTCGTAGTTAATGGCAGGTAGCAGTTCAGCACCAGACACAAGCAGGGGCCCGAATGCATTGCGGATGGTAACATGGAATGTTAGAGGCTTAAACGATGCTAGGAAAACACGCAAGGTGGTAGCCTATTTACAGCGACACGGGGTCGACCTGGCGCTCCTAAAGCAGACACATTTGGCCCGGGCAGCCCTATGCTTACCACCAGGAGAATGCTGGGGAACATATTGCATCGGGGTATACATCCCACTCTCAAGGGGTGCTGATTTGGGCATCCAGGTCCTTGGGGCTCCGCCTCCACGAGGTCAAAATGGACCCCAATGGCAGATATATTGTTGCATGTTGCAGCAATGGTGCGGTCACGTTTCTCTTAGTAGGGATCTACGGGCCTAACTTCGATAACCCTCAATTTTTATTATGATCTAGCAGCTAAAGCTGGCAATTGGGGAGGGTTCCCACAGATTTGTGGAGGAGATTTTAACTGCACATTGGACCCTTTGCTCGACAGATCGGGAGGTACACATAGAAGACCGGCGTCAGCAGCTAAGGCGCTGAAAGAGATAGCAGAGGAACTGGGATTGGTAGACATATGAAGATGTAAACACCCGGCTCAGGAGGGATACACTCATTGCTCGGCAGCACAGAACCTATATACACAAATTGACCTCTGGTTGGTCTCTAGAAGCATGTTAGGCAACTTAAGGGTAGAGGCCCCCTGGCCTTGAACATATTCAGACCATTCCCCGATCTCGCTGGTGATGACTCTGAGCCCCAAGCGGACCCCCCCCATTCACATGGCGATTTCCTCCGTACATGCTCCTGGACTTGGTGTTTCGAGAGGAGCTGGCTACCGCCATACAAGATTTCTTCTGACTTAACATAGGGTCGGTGGACAGCATATACACCGTGTGGGAGTAATTTAAGGTGTACACATGGGGTATAACTATAACAAAACACGCGGGGTTCCTGCGATCAGTATGCTGGAGGTTGGACACATTGGAACGACAGCTCGCTCAATTAGAACAGACACACTTACACACAGCCAATGGCCAGATCTTTGGTGACATGCGCATTAAGCTGGAGGAATTTCAGGACACTGCGCTCACTGAGATCCAACATGTGGGGAAATATGCAAAAGCCGTGTTTATGGGGGGGAAGAGGCCGGGGACGGTGTTGGCAAATATGTTACACCCCAGTAGAAAAAGAGACACAATCCCAGCGGTGCAGGCTGAGGATGGCAGGGAACTCACAGACCCAGAGCAAATAGTGACTAGGTTTCATGAATATTATGAGGCCCTATAGACCTCTAAAATTTCCCCTGACTCAGAAGCACCGACGGACTATCTGTTACATATAAAATTGCCATGACTGGAGGCGGAAGATAGAGAGACCCTCATGGCACCTCTGACTTTGGAGGAGATGGGCAGGGCTCTGGGAGATATGGCGGAGGGGAGGGCTCCGGTACCGGATGGGCTGACAGTAAAGTTCTATAAGGATTTTAAAGATATACTGCACAGATGGTGGAAGACGGTGTAATGCACCCCTCTATGCGGGAGGCAATGTTGATTGCGGTGCTTAAGCCGGGTAAATCACCTGAGCAGTGCTCGTCCTATCCCCAGTTGTCTTTGATAAATGTCAATACCACAATTTATGCAAAATGTGTTCGGGGCTATGCAGAATGTTAACTCTGAGAAAAAAGCGGTGGCAGTTTTTTGGGATGCGGAAAAGGCATTTGACTCAGTTCAGTGGCACTTTATGACAGCAGTATTGAAGTGAATGGGGTTGGGGGATGTATATTTGAGACTGGTGGTGACTCTATATAGGGAGCCACTGGCCAGGCTGCAGATCAATGGTACGGTTTTGGACGGCTTCCGTGTAACGAGGGGCACCAGACAGGGGTGCCCGCTGTCACCCCTGCTGTATGCTATAGTTGCAGAACCCCTGGCGTGCTCACTGAGGGAGTATCACAGTCATCGTGGCCTACATTTTCACAACTAGAACCTGGTGATCTCAGCCTATGCGGATGACACTTTGTTATATACCCGGGATCCTCAATGCAATGTAGTACCGATCTTGAGAGGGATAATAAAATACGGTGCCCTTTCAGGATTATGGATCAAGTGGGGTAAGTCCAATATGTTCCCCCTGACGCCAGTGGCGACAGAGTTCCCACTTCAGTGGGAAACGGGGTAGGTTAGCTACCTAGGCATTTGCGTTCACACAGATCCTAAGATAGTACAGGCAGATAATTATGAGATCGCGATTCAAACATTGACGAGAGATGTTATAAGATGGATCAGACTGCCACTGTCGCTGGCGGGTTGAATAGCCCTCATGAAGATGGCAGTGCTCCCAAGATTCCTGTTTCTCTTCCAGAATATACCAATGTTGCTGTCAAAAACGTTTTTCGTGACCCAGAGGGAGCTGTGTATTTGGTTGGTCTGGGCCGGGAAGCAGTTGAGAGTTAAGTGGAGGACTCTGACCTTGCCGTATGAGAAGGGTGGGCTTAACGCACCGGACTTGGAGTTATATTACAGACTTGCGCATGCTATGTTTGCCCACACATGGATGCATAGGTTCCCAGGATCTGCCCTTCTTAAAAAACGAACGGGACCTATGGCCCCAAACCCGCTACTGAGTAGAATTTTCTGCCCCCGGTTAGAAGACTTGGGGTATTTGCATCATTGAATGCCACCACACGGGCCTGGCATGACCTAATACACAGGCAGGGGCTTGCTCTCCTGTATTCCCCGCAGGTGCCACTGAAGTGGTGTACGTGGTATGCACTAAAGCGGGATGGAGGGTTCGTGGAGGCCATGCATAGGTTGAAAATTACGACTGTGGGAGACTTTTTCCGTGAAGGGAGCATGGAGGCGTGGGAGGAGGTCGCAGAGCGAGCAGGCAGGGCAACTCCTCTTCTGCAATATCAATATTACCGAGCTCGACATGTAATGGGAATGCTACTGGGGGAGGACTTGAGAGAACCCCCGGAAGTGCAGCCCCTGTCTGCGATACTCACACAAGTGTCGCCGAGGCGCTTGATATCCCAACTCTATGGATACATACAAAAAGAACGCACACATGGACTTACAAAAGCTAGACTTGAGTGGCAAAGGGATCTGGCGATGCAACTAACGGACGAACACCGGCAGTATTGCTGCCCGAGGACTCGAGAGGTGTCCCTAAACGGTAGACACTGTCTGATACATTTTAAATATATCAATAGAGTGTATTATACCCCTGTGAGACTACACAGATAAGGGCTGTGCTGAGATGCCAAATGTCCTAGGTGTGGAGAAGACTAAGCCGACTTCCACAGTATGTCATGGTCATGCCCAGGTGTTTAGCGCTTTTGGGAACATATGCTCACTGAGCTTGGAACCATAGGGGGGATGGTTGGATCACAAGCCACTTTTGGCGTTGCTCGGCTGGGACAGAGGAGTACCAAAATTGAACCGCCGAGTGACGCCAATTGGGCTGCTACTAGCTGAAAGACGCACAGCAATGCGCTGGGATCAGGGTCCGGTACCGACGGTAGACGAATGGCATAGAGACATGGTGTATTGTAATACGCCGACAGACGCATACAACGAGTTGGCACCCCCAACTAATAGATCTGCACCATACTGGGGAATATACAAAACGTACTTGATTGGCAAAGAAACTGGAGAGCCAGAGGGTGAGGGACTGCGGGAGGGGAGGACCGATGTCCCATGAGCACATGCCATTGTTTTTAATGCTTAGTGGAGGCCTGCCCAAGGACATCAGTTGTGGGTGGATGAGCGGGGAAGATGGAAGGGAGCATCAGGGGCCCACGTCACCTGACACAGTCAAATTGTTGGATTAACTGCTTAACGAAATGCAATTCCAAGAATGAAACGTATAATGAGATGTGCCATATAAAGATGCAATATGTGTTAAAAAAAATAAAATAAAAAAAATGAGGGTATTTTAGCTCCCATCAACTCCAGCCAGGAGATATAGAACTGAAGTGAAAAACAAATCCCTGTCCTGCCCTTGTGCTGCCACAGAGCAAAGGAATCAGACAGCTTTTCCTTTTGTCGCGTAGGCTCTCATTATCCTTATGAGGCTGCTGGATTTGGATGGCAGAATCACCTGAATTGTGGGGAAATGAGTCCAATCCCACACCATGTGACAACTGTCGGCCTAATCTGTTGTTTTGGCTAACCAGCAGCGCCTCATCTCTGCCCAAGAGCCGTGATGATTGTGGCACCCGGGCGCATGACAGAAATGACTCCTCAGATAAATCGTGGTTGATCAGATCTCATCCTTTCCTCTCAGTTACATTGGTCTCACACATGCAAAGACAAACAGAGGCAGAGAATGGTTCACTAAGGTTTATTGAATTAGCTGCATCTTAGATAAAATTGCATGAATTGGAATAACTAGGATGATAAAACATGCTGGAAGCAAAATGGTGACAAGAAGAGCGAAACACAGGAAAAGTCCCACCATAGCTGTCACTATGCGTAATATATGTGGTTCCTACCTAAGCTATGGTAGAGCACAGTGTGATAAGCCCTAATCCCCTCTTCAGCATTCCCCCCTGGAAGACATCATCCCCCATACCTGATCAAGGAAGCCTGTTGTCTGGAAAGACATAATCTCCATGTAGGCCAGGGATCCAGTAGTCTAAGCAAGCAGCTGTAGCGAAGGCAATCAGCATGCGGTCATGGTCATCTGGCTGGAATCTCCCTCTAACGTGTATGGGACAGAGAAGTGTTTTTATAATAAAACAGTTGATATTCTGAGAAAATGTCCCCACGTAAGGATGTGTATGTTTCTGTGGATATTTGAGACAGAGCGTACACCTTTGCCAGCAACTCTATCTGTCTGCAGCCTTGAGGAAAGCACAAAGTGAAGACAATGTCTTGCTAAAATACGCAATGCTTTCCAAGACGATAGAACAATTAGATAATGAAAAGAAAACAGCACCGCAATGTGGCCTATGCTAGAATAATAAAATAAACTGAATAAAACATAACTGGGCTAAAGTGCACACGCGTCAGGCCTAGTTGCTAAAATAATGTGTCTAAAAAACATAACTAAAAATGGCTATACAACACCTTTACGGCATCCTTGGCATGGGACCATGATGAACCATATGCAGTCGCTGGGCTTCCAGCACAGCTGATGCTTTTGCCCGTCTCCCTCCACCAGGTTCTGCCTTCAAAGTACTTACTTACTTACTGCCTGTTTTGCCAACTGGCATGTAGGGCAGGAATAAAGGACCTCCCTCTACTTTTGTCTGTCTTGGCAGATTTCAGTACAGTTCCCTAGTTGTGGTTTAAGGGCTTCATTTCTGTTTCCACAGTTCACCGCCAGGTTTAATTTGGCCTTCCTCTCTTCTGTTTGCCTTTTGGGGTCCAGTAGAGAGCTGTTCTTGTGAAGAAGTGCTATTCTCTTCTGAGGGTGGAGCCCATCCATCTCCATTTTTTCTCATAATGGTTGTGTCCATGTTCTGTTGCTTGCATTTAGTGAGTAGTTCCTGGTTGGCGATGGTTCATGGCCAGAAAATGTGCAAGATTCTTCTTCAGTTACTGGTGTGGAAGACTGACAGTTTAATGATTGCTTTTCGTTATCTGCCAGCACTGTGATCTAAACAAGAGCGTGGACAGAATGCAGCTCTGGTAAAGTCTCAGATAGATGTTAGTGCTGTACTAAGATGATCTCCACACATTGTTCAGCATCCAGAAGACATTCCTGACCTTGCTCAGCCTGCTTTTTATATCATTGCCTACCCCTCCATCATGTCTGGTAGTGCTGCCTAGATCGGTGAACTTTTAAATCATGGATAGATTTTCTCAATCCACCTCGATTGGTGAAGGGTTTGGGATGTTTCATTTTTTGGGTGTTGACTTTCAGGCCCACTTGTGCAAAGATGTTGAGGTGAGATCGCTTCTTGTGCCTTGGATTCATTGAATCATGTGTGCGAGAGAACAAGGCTAGGTCATCTGCATAATCAGCGTCCTACAGTGTAGAGAATAAGATGGAGTTACGCATCTGTCTCACACCAGTCTAGACTTTGAAGCTATACTCACTAGCTCCCACTTTGTAGGTAAGATTATCATATCAACTCTTGATGAAGAGAACTATCTGCTGTAGTATGTCATGGGCACTCAGTATATACCAGCAGCTGTCACAGTGGATAGTGTTAAAGGCTTTCTCAAAATCAATGAAAGTTGATGTATTGGTGTCTCTTCCACTCCGTGCACTGCTTGATGATGTTGTGTAGCGTAAGGATCTGATGAACACACCTCTGCCCTTACAGAACCCAGCCTATTCTTTCCTTAACTGCTTGACCACAACATCAGAAATGCGCTGTATAATGATTTTCACCAGTATTTTACTAGGGGTTGAAAGAAGGGTGATTCCACCAGTTGTTACAGTTGGTTAATGCTCCGTTCTTGGGAATGTTGATGATAATGTCTTGGTTCCAGTCATCTGGTACTTTCTTTCTCTCCCATATCTATGTAGACAGTGGTTGGAGGATCTTGGCTGACGTTTCAGAGTCTATCTTGAACATTATTGCACTCAGGTTACCATGGCCAGGAACTGTTCTGTTCTTGAGAGATTGGATGGCAGTGACCAGTTCTCATTTCTGTGGTAGGGATGTGTCCAAGTCTGTCTCTGCTTCTTGGATCTCAGCTTCGCTTGTTGGTACTGGTCTGTTCAAGACTTCTTTGAAGTTTTCGGCCCAGCGTGCTTCCTGCTCATTCTCATTTGTGTCAAGTCTGCCTTTCTTGTCCATGATACAGGTGTTGTATGTTGCGCAAGATTTACCATTGATTATACTCCTGATCATAAAGACCTTTGCCTCTACCGGCTGCATCACCTGCTTGTCTTGTAAGGTTATCCATGTATACACACGTGTCTGCTCTTGTCATTTGTTTGGCTGCACTGTTTGTTGCTATGTTCTGTTGCTTGCACTTCTCTTGTAGCTACTCAGAATTGGCTTCCAAGAGTTTAATTTGTGCTGCCTTCTTGTCTTCTCTAGCTTGCCATGTGTCTTGTGTTATCCATTCTCTGCTCTTCTTTGTTATGATTCACAGGCTGGCTCAGACTGATTTTCTGTGTCTGTCAGGAGATGGAACCTATTTTTAATTTATAAGACAAATGTCTTCTGTGGCTTTGGGGGTCCTGTAATTTTGCCACATTGAAGTGCTGTCTTCCTGATGTTCTCTGTTCTGGTTTTCTGAGCTTCAGCTTAACAAGAGATGACACTCCCCTCCTCACTCTGACATATTGCAGTGAGCATCTCCAGGTGTCGCTTATCATCAGACAGGTAATTTGGTTATTGTCTTTGACATTTGGTGGCGCTAAATTCCAACAGTCTTTCTCCATTCCTGTGGCTCTATCATGGTTTGTGTTGTCATTTCCCACCTCATCATTCAAACTTCTCATTACAATCTTCAGCCCGGCTTGCATGTCTTAGTAGAATATGTCCTTGATAGTTTCCTCTGTCATTTGTTGGAGTACAGCACTAGATAATTGTGTTGTTGATGCGCCTGCCTTTTAACCTGGCTGTCTTGAATCTGCTGTTGACTAGTTTCCACTCAATTAGGCATTTCTCTGTCCCCTTGGACAGTATGATGGCTACTTCTTTGTGATGTTGGTCATTGCCCTGTCCTGAGTACAGTACCATCTCTCCTATGGTAGTTTTAATTCTGCCAGATCTGGACCACCTTATTTTACTGGCTCCCAGTACATGTAGGTTGTAGCGCCTCATCTCGGATATTACTTGAGCCAGCTTTCCTGTATCATACATAGTCTGTATGTTCCAAAATCTTTGCTGTACTTGGCACTCAGAACTTCTGTCATCCTGTCAGTAGTTTATTTGCGGCTTTGACTGCTGTCAGTCATACGTGTCTCATGCAGAGGCCCTGGTAGTCCCTTGTGCACAGAACATTTAGAGGTTCTTGCTGCTGTTTCCATAGCAGATGCTTCTTATAGGACAAGGTTGTTACCCTTGTGTCCAACCCCCAACCTGGAGTACCAGTGGATTGCGCTTCGTCTGGTCTCTACCCTTTGACCTGTCTGGCTTGGACAACCATGCCGGGTGACTAAGCTCCCGCCAGTATAGCTTTCCAGGTCCCTGACACACCCAGGCTCCTTGACCACTTCAAAGTGGTGATCCTCCAAAGGAGAGCCTAAACATTGGTGGCAATCATTCCCTTTGCTGTACACCCGCTTTCGAACAAAACATAAAATGCAATGCAGTTGCGAGCTCCACTGAGAACAACTGCACAACCCTTTTGCCTTTCCTTCCAGCTCCTATTTGCTTTGTGTGTAGTGGGAACACACCTAACCTGAAATCAGCATCCCATGTGCAACACTGTTCTGGGGTAACCTCTTTAAATAGAGTTAAAATCCTACATTTAACTTTAGACATAACTATCTTAACAACAATGACCCCTTCTCGCATTTTGAGAAAGCTGTTATAGCTCATTGTACCAAAAATGATAATTAACCATCTCTGCAGTAAACAAATGTATAAGATGATGGTCGGCCCATAGATCACTCAGCCCAGTCTTCACCAATGTTTTCTATAAATCAACAAGTCAATTACATCTCCTGTGGTGTTCTAATTTAGAAATGGGGGAAAGCCTTTTTGGATGTCCTGGCATAGGAGTTGACCTGCACCTGATCCACAACATGACAGGTCATGAAGCAGTTATGTCAGTGGTACCGTTCAAACCCCAGTGCATCTAGTGAGATTACCAAGACCAGCCTCAGAAATCAGTTATCCTTTCTCTGGTCTTCAGTAGCCATGACAATGGTCTGTGAATAAGTGACAAGACCATTGCACTAGTTGTAAATATAAACTACTGACAGTAGCCTTTTTCAGTCCATTGTCCTATTTTTTTTCCAAGAGTATTGGTATGATGAAATTATTTTGCATAGGGCGATAGACTCCTTGAAACGTTTGAAAGGTTTCCAGCACAGTGAAAGAGTCCCATGGAACATTGTTTATGTTTTAAATAGTTGCCCTTGTCTCCCTGGGCATACAGGGTTGTCCTTGTTTTATGTCAGGAAGAACCAGAATCAGAGTAGTGAGCGGTCAACTGTATCAAACGCCAATTAGAGCTCAATAAAAGTCAGGAATAAAGGGGTATATTTATGCTGGCAGTATGTAAAACAAATCAATAACTATGAACCTTCTAAATAGTCCCCTGCCTGCGTGCTAATTAGAATGGTGTTACCATTTACACGCCCCTGCATCCCATTAAGGAAAGAATTGCTGTAGATTTTCCCAGCAGCATTCAGTAAGGAAACCATTTGACAGTTAGAAGGATTTAAGGTAAACCTTTGCTATAGAGCAGGATGACTCTTGCTGACCTTCATGCCTCAGGAAATTGACCACTGTGTAAAACAGCATTGAAAACTAAGTCAAGCAGCGGCGTCTATAGAGCTGTGTCAGCTTTGAATAAATCAGACAAAACCTTATCCAGTCTTGGTGCCTTGTTAGATTTCTGAATGCCATTTGCTGCTGCCACCTCAGCAACAGTGATCAATGGCACTTGTACTGCAATGTGTTGGGAGTTTGGTCCCTGTAACAGGTAGTCAGGGATACTAGACACTGCGAGACTAGGTTATTCCCCGGAGATACAGGTTGTGTCCCAGGAGACACATTGCACTGTTTAATCCATTCTGCTGCACTCACATTGGTGCTTAGGCTGTTTATCCTACGCACATAGCCCCAGGTAACAATATTCCAAATAGTTTTGCTATCCCGTTCTCAGGCTGCCAATATCAAAGGGTCCCATCCTCTGTCCTGCATGCCTTTCTTCTTTCTCATGAACAGTTACTTTATACTCTTTCTTTTGGGCCTTTAGTACCTGTTCGCCATGCAGAAGATGATCATGCTGCCTCATTTCCTTATTTGGTAATCCTTTCCTGGACTCAAGCTACTCAGACACATTACTTTTTCACTTTATGCGAAGTCTGGCGTGACTGTGACTTTCAAATAACTAAGAGATAGTTTTGATCAATTTTTTATATTACTGGACCAAGTGGGACCCATCCAAAGAACCTCCATCGTGATTATCCCCAAATTCTAGTTCTAATAGCCCAGATAGCCTTATGTTTTCATTATGTTCCTCCAACTTTTACCATATTTACTTCTCTTTTCAAATGATGATTATCAAGGATTGTCTACTGAGGTTGGATGCTCTACTTGTATTTACTTCCTATTTCAATCTCCAGAGGATCTGAAGTCAAAGTCTGCTAAAGCCAGCTGAACCCATTAGCTCCTGGAAATGAATCCTAAGGTACCTATTAAAAGGCCGCTGCCATTGCCCACCAGGCAGGACACTGAAGCAGCAGTCTGTACCTTCCCTACTAGGGGCCATGCTGGAGAAGAAGAGCCATCAGGACACAGACTGCTGTGTTTGCCGCCTGTCTGAGGGAGGCCAGGGCTACGACTGCAAGATAACACAGGATGCCATCTACCTCAGAGTTGTCCAGTTGAGGACACCACCTCCCTGAGGAGGAGAGCTGAGGACATTATTTGATGATATCTGGATACCCACTGATGAGAAGCTACTGTTCGCAAGGACAATCAGGAGAAGGCGCCATCTCTTTAATGCGCCGAGGATGAGCTGGGTTATGAGGCAAGTACAAGGGCCACACATGATCTTCACATATACCATTATAAGAATCCACATTAGTGCAAAAGAGTGCAAACCTGAAAGGTGAATTCCCTATTTGCTGTAGAAGCCCTGCTTCCAATGATGAGCCGAAGAGCATTAAAATTATCCTTGGAGCCCAAGCCAGATGTGACTACTCAAATAGCTATGTAAAAAGCAAAGAAAATATGTAGATAAACACATAGAAACTGTAGTTTAAAAAGACTGTGACTAGATCTGCTTTGTTAGATGGCTGTCTTGTTGGTTTTTACAGGGAATCTGGTGGTACTCCTGTCCTGGGCACCAGCCCAAGTAGATAACTTCTCAATCAGATCAATCAAATAGGATTTATCAAATGCGGCTAATCACCCTCAAGGGTTTCCAGGCGCTTACAAGTCCCAGCGGCTCAATCGAATAGCCAGGTCTTAAGGGCTCTACAATATTCTGGATGAGAGGTGATGGTCTGGAAATGAGTGAGGAGGCGGTTACTGGTTTTTGCTGGTATGTGGGAGAAAGCTTGTCCTCCACATCTGCTTCAGTGGATGCGTGGAGTGTAAGCAAACGATAGGGAGGTGGAGTGTAGTCTTCTTGATGATTGGTGGAAATTCAGGCAGTGGTTAATGTAGGCTGGTCCTTTGGTTGTGTACAGCTTTGTGTGCGTGGGTCAGCGTCTTGAATATGCACCTCTTCTGCATTGCAAGCCAGTGGAGTTGCCTGAGGTGTGGTGTGCTGTGGGATCATCAGGGAAGGTTGAGGATGAGTCTGGCTGCGGTGTTCTGTATGGTCTGAACGCTTTGTAGGAGTTGCAAGGTGATTCCTACGTAGAGGGTATTACTGTAGTCTGGTTGACTGGTGATGAGAGCCTGTGTCACAGTGCATCTCGTGTGCAGGGGTAGCCACTTGAAGATCTTACGTAGCATGCGCAGAGTGGAGAAGCAGGCGGAGGAGACACTGTTAATCTATAATTCCACGGTGAGTCTATTGTCAGTGATGATTCTGAGGTTTCTGGCATGTTCGGGAGGGAGTGGGTGCAGGTGCCAGTTCTGAAGGCCACCAGGAGGCATTCCATGTTTTGCTGCTCTTGACGATGATGAGAACTTCAGTCTTGTCTGTGTTTATCTGCTGGCAGTTTTCTTTCATCCAGTCGGCAACACTTGTCATGCACCTGTGGAAGTTAGTTTTGGAGGTGGTGGGGTCGTTGGTGGGCAAGAGGATGAGTTGGGTGTCATTGCTGTACGAGATTATGTTGAAGCCATGGGACCATATATGCATTAAAAAGCGTGGGGGCTGAGAGATGACCCTTGGGGGACCCCGCAGGTGATGTTTTCTGGTTCTGAGGTTAAAGGTTGGTGCAGATCCATCTGAGTGCGTCCCCTTGAATGCCAATGCCATGGAGTCTTTTGATCAGCATTTGGTGGGATACGGTACTGAATGCTGCCAAGAGGTTGAGGAGGATCAGAGACGCTGTTTCTCCTTGGCCAAGGAGGGTACGGATGTCATGCCTGTCTGCAATCAAGGCGGCCTTGGTGCTGTTATAATGTGGATAAAAAAATAACGAATATCAAGAAGGCAGCCACCCTGAAAGGGAAGAGAGGAAGAGTGATAAATAGTATAATTTTTCTTTGAACCAGACATCCCAGACTAACCAAAACTACAAAAGGCAGTCAATACCTTCTTAAAGCTGTACCATTGTGGCGTCATACTCTCTGCCCACATACAGGTGGTCTGAGAAGTGGGATGCTTTTTTCTTACTGAAGCCTTGTGGATCCAATAATCCAACAACTGGGAGAAGGCTAAAGACAATTAAAGATTTATTTTGAACAATACGTCCAGAATTCTCAAAGAGGAAAAAATGCTCTTCAGAAAACTCTGCAATAGGCAGATCCAAAATGCTAACTCCCAAGACAATGCTATGGTGAGGCAAACGCTTTTGCCAATGCAAGGATTCATCTCTGTATACTTTTTGAGTGTCTACAATTGCTCTAGGTTTATTTAATTCTTTGGGGATCCCAGTTTATCCCCTTTGTTCTGACTCCCTGTTTCCCCAACTCAGTTTACCCTTTCAGCCTTTGTATGTGCATGCATTCTATACTGTAAGTAAATATTATGTGTTATATTGATTTTCTTCTTCAGTTACACATATAATTCAAAGATGTATTTGCGCCAAATAACAAAAACAGTTCACTCATATGTAAATAGGTGTGTCAAACATTGTGTCCTAAGTGTAGACGCCTTCTTAGCCGTACACAATAATATCAATGTCAGTGAGAGGATTTATATTGTCTGTAATTTCCTGTTTTTTCGGTGCTCCGTCTTCTTCTAATCGCAGGAAAAGGGGCAGGGGGCCTTACACGGTGCACCACCCATGGAACAAGCGACATGGCCGCCTCTTGACGTTACCAGCAGCCAGAGCAACCCCCTTTACTCCCGTCCCGAAGAGTATCCCCTGCACTTACCAGGGGAGTAGCGCAAACCTCTGCGGTGCAGCGGAAGAGGCAACCCTCATGAACCATCAACCCTTGAGGGGTGCCCACATTCAACCCAAGCCAATGAACAGCAGCG
Organism: Pleurodeles waltl; assembly: GCF_031143425.1. Taxonomy (NCBI): domain Eukaryota; kingdom Metazoa; phylum Chordata; class Amphibia; order Caudata; family Salamandridae; genus Pleurodeles; species Pleurodeles waltl. Next base: position 117,845,921 of record NC_090445.1, on the reverse strand, counting down.
AGATATGGAAGACTCAGGAAGCCCTCTTCACATTCTGCAGAGGGGGTGGGGGCATTATTTTTCGTTATTCGACTGGCATGCTACCTTTTGGTGCCCCACAGCTCCCAAATAACAGGCCCACCGCCTCACCCCCTTGCCCAACTAACTCAAGTACCTATTATTGTGTACTGCTTCAACTAAATAGTCCACCATCCTCACTCTTCACTCACGCCTGCCTACAAAAAAGTACCCCTGCTGCACTTCTATACTGCACCCTGGAAAGCACGGGCGTAGTTTTGTCAGTAAGATTGGGGGGGGGTCAGCATCATATTTTCCAACAAATACGACAAGCAGGGCACGTGATAAGGGGCTAAATGGATAGTGGCAAAGGAGACAAATGTGGTTTGGCAGCGGCAGTAAGTGGGAGAAAGCACAATATTTTGTAAAATAACAGAATTTAAGAACTTTCTTTTATGTCTTCAAAAAATTAACAGGGAGACAGCATCTATCCTCAGTCCTGCATGCCTTTCTTCTTTCTCATGAACAGTTTCTTTGTAGTCTTTCTTTTGGGCCTTTAGTACCTGTTCGCCATGCAGAGGATGATCATGCTTCCTCAGTTCCTTATTTGGCAATGCTTTCCTAGACTTAAGCCACTCAGACACATTACTTTTTTTACTTTGAGCGAAGTCTTGCATGACTGTGACTTTCAAATAACTAGGAGACAGTTTTGATCAATTTTTTATATTACTGGACCAAGTGGGACCCATCCAAAGAACCTCCATCATGATTATCCCCAATTTCTAATTCTAATAGCCTAGATAGTCGTATCCCAGTCTTCTAAGGTCACCTGGGCGCTGTGTTTTCAGTCCTCAATCAATCAGTTTTTGTAAAGCGCAACTACTCACCCATGAGGGTCTCGAGACGCTGGGGGAGGGACTGGGCCTCATGCGAAGAGTCAAGTCTTGAGGTTCTTCCTGAAGATGGTCAGTGATGGGCTTTGTCTGAGGTGCATGGGCAGGATGTTCCAGCTCTTAACTGCGAGGTAGGTGAAAGACCTTCCTCCGGCGGTGGTTTTCTGTACGTGTGGGATGGTGGCTAGTGACTGCTGGGCGGAGCAGAGGGATCTGGCGGTGTTATGAAAGGAGATGCAATGGTTCAGGTAGGCTGGTCCGATGTAGTGAATGGCCTTGAAGGTATGGTGAGTAGCTTGAAGCTAAATAATTTCTCCACCGGGAGTCAATGGAGGGTCCTCAGGTGCTGGGAGATATGTTCCTGGCGGGAGAGGTTCAGGACGAGTCTGGCGGCGGCGTTTTGGATGAGCTGCAGTTTCCTGATGTTTTTTGTTGTGGTGCCAGCATAGAGTGCATTGACATAGTCGAGCTTGCTTGTGACTAAGGCGTGGGTGACTGTCTTGCGGCAGTCGACTGGGATCCTTTTGAAGATTTCGCAGACTTGGCGGAGGGTGTGCCAGCAGGAGGAGAGGTGACCGCATTTACCTGTTGCATCACTGACAGGAAAGAGTCAAGGATGATTCTTAGGTTGCGGGCGTGGTCAGCTGGAGAATGCGGGGCGCTGAGCGATGTGAGCCATCAGGAGTCATCCCAGGCTGAAGTGGAGTTTCTGAAGATGATGAGCTCAGTCTTGTCTGAGTTGAGCTTGAGGCAACTCTCTCTCATCCAGGCGGCGACAACTTCCATTCCTGTGTGGAAGTTCCTCTTCGCCTCATCCCGGTCTTCAGTGAGGAATATGATGAGGTGTGTGTCATCAGTGTATGACATGATGTTCATTCCGTGGCCTCTGACGATGGCTGAAAGCGGGGCCATATAGACATTGAAGTAAGAGGGGGGATCCCTGAGGAACTCGGCAGCTGACTTCTGTTGGTTTGGATGCATAGGGTGGGAGCCTGACTCTCTGTGTTCTTCTGGAGAGGAAGGAGTGGATCCATTGCAAGGCTTTTCCGCATCGTGGAGAGTGGTGCATAAGGTGCTGTGGTAGACCGTGTCGAAGGCTGCTGAGAGGTCGAGAAGTATGAGTGCTGCGGTGTGGCCGCAGTCGAGGAGTGTCCGGATGTCATCGGTGGCTGCAAGAACAGCTGTCTTCATGCTGTGGTTGCTGCAAAAAGCCAGACTGGGTGGTGTCCAGTGAGTTGTTGTCTTTGATGAATTGCCACAGCTGTGAGTTGATTGCCTTTTTCAGTACTTTGGCCAGGAAGGGTGACAGCGAGATGGGCTGGAAATTCTTTTGCTCTGATGGGTCGGCCGAGGGTTTCTTCAGGAGGGGCGTATCTCAGAGTGTTTCCAGTCTTTGGAGAAGGTGACTGTGTTGATAGAGCAGTTCAGTGTCTTGCGGAGCTTGAGGGTGATGGATGCACTGGCTCTGTTGTAGATGTGGTGTGAAGGTCTGTGGGAGCTCAGGAGTGAGTGCTGTTCATAAAGCTTTCAGTTTCTTCAGTGGTGAGAGTGAACCAGGTGTGGATGGTTTGGGTCGGTTGTGGGGGGCTGGGTCAGTCAGAAGTTCTGATGCTGGGCAGGTTCTCCAGGAGGAAGCTGTCATAAATGTCCTTGATCTTGCGGTGGAAGAAGGTAGCCAGTTTGTCGTAGATGATTTGATGCGTTCATGGATTGCGTTTTTTTTTCACATTCTTGATGCGTCTGAGGTGGGTGGCAGTGCCAACTCTGAAGGAGGCAAATTCTTTGCTGGTTTTGCTGTTTCTCACATTCTTCTCTAGGTGCCTACAGGTGCGCTTGGATTCTTGGAGTTCGGTGGTGAACCAGCTTGCTATTCTTGGGATGACCAAAGTTGATCGTAGGGGGTATAGGGCATCAATGCATTCGCTGATCCAAGAGTTGAGTTTGCATGCTGCGGTGTTGGTGTTGTCAGATGGAGGTGGGGGTGATTTGGCAAGTGTCATAGTGAGTTGCTCGTTGGTGATTTCGTCCCATTTCCTGTGGGGGCCACAGGGGTGCGGATGCAGCTGTTGAGTGCAGTGATTGCGAAGTGTAGGCAGTGGTGGTCTGTCCAGTCCAGGTTGGAATGTTCTTGATGGTAATCCGGTTGCTTGAGGTGAAAATGGGGTCCAGTGTGTGTCCTGCAGCATGCATGGGCGCAGTGATCAGTTGTATGAGGCTGAGGGTGGGGAGGTTGTCGAGTAGGGAGGTGGTATTTCGGTTGTTGCTGTCCTTGAGGTGGAAATTCAGGTCACCGAGGAGGAGGTAGTCGGAAGACGCCAGGGCGTGGGGGGTGGCAATGTCTACAATGACATCGATGAATGCTGGGCAGGGTCTGAGCGCTCTGTAGACCAGAGTGCATTGGAGGGGTTGTGGTTGGTGTGGATCAGGAAGTGAAGGTGTTCCATTGTGGTGCAGTGTTCCTCTGTGTTGATCGTGATGCACAGCGAAGACTTGTGTATAATGGCCATTCCTCCACCCGGATGAGAGGGTCGGTCCTTCCTTAGGATGTTGTATCCATCCGGGGTAGAGATGGCAATGTCTGGCCCGAGGTAGGGTTGGTCCGGATCTCGGTAAGGAATGCAATGTTTGGTCAGGTAGAGTCGATCAGGTCCCAGATTTCGGTGGTGTGCTTATGGAGGGAGCGTATATTCAGAAGGAGGCAGTTGATGAGGTTGTGGTGGGTGTCAGTTGTTTCGGGTCTGGGGTGTCCCGGCTGTTTGTTGTGGCTGAAGCTGAGGTTGCAGGTCCGGCTGGAAAAAGGCCAGAAGGTGTCCCTAGGAGATGCAGTGCAGCAGGTGCTGAGACGTCTGATGTTGAGGCAATGGAGGGTCTTGGCATCGTAGTGGAGGGTGGCCAGGGAACGGCTTACCGGAGGTCCAGGGTTCCTGGCTCTGGGCCCGGTCCAGATGCAGAGGGGCGCAGGTGGGCTAGCCTTTGGCGCACCAGCGGTGTGGTCGCCATTAAGAAGGGAAGTGAGGCAGGGGTTTCGGTCAGCTAGGAGGCGGGAGGGTGGGAAGGCGCGTTGCAGGCAGGAGGGGGCAGGGCCGCAGGGGCAGCAGTGGTGTGGGTGGAAGAAAGGGCCGAAAGAGAGGAAGGGACAGAAAAGGAGGAAAAATTGAAAATAAATGGAAAAAAAGGAAAAATGCAGCACGCCGTAAAGGAGTAAAGAGTGAAATAAGGAAAGAAAGAGAGAGAGAGACCAGAGATACTTACTTGTAGAAGGCCACTAGGCCACCAGGGATTAGGTGCAGGCAGGAGTCTGTGGGTGGAGGAGGGCCTAGAACTGAGGGCCAGGAGGCTCTCAGTTCCATCTGGTGGCAGAGACAGCAGCATTAGCAGCAGGAGGAGCTGGGGAGGGCAACAGACGCTGACCAAAGGTCAGATGAGTCGCCCTCTCACAGCACTGCAGCTTCCATTAAGAAGGGGAGGGAGGCGGGGAGTTCGGTCAGCTGGGAGGGGGTGGAAGGGCAGGAAGGTGCTTTGCAGGGAGAGGTGAGTGGAGCCGCAGGGCCAGCAGCGGTGCGGGAGGGAGAAAGGGCCGAAAGAGAGGAGAAATGTACATTTTTGAAAACTAGGCACCTAGGGGAATCCAGGATGGGATGACTTGTGGGGCTCTCACTAGGTTCTGTCACCCAGCATCCTTTGCAAACTTCAACATTTATAATAAAACCACATTTTCCTCACATTGTGGTGAATCCATTTTAGTTCTTATTGGGACTCTGGAGTTTAGCTTAGCCTTTGACTTACAGGCCTGTGTCCCCATCACCTAGTGATTTTTAACATACTTAGCTTGCTCTGTTTTTTTATTATTTCTTCTAAGATGGCTGCCATTGTTTATAGTTTATAAATATGTTTTGATTTGCATTATCAAGTGAAACACTGCAAAGGCGTCATTATCAGCGTCATAATCATTGATGTACGCAGGTACTGTTATCATGTCCCTTTCTCACTTATGTGTGATTGGAACATAATGTGCACTTGTTGGGGATTGTTTATATAATTGCTGCCACAAGTCTGCCTCCTTATCAGTTGTTTAGGGACATACCAGGGATCCTACATGATCTGTATAAATACATCTCACATGGACAAAGTCATTAAAGGGGTTCCTTCCAGATGCCATCTACGCTGCACGTCACCTTGCTGCAAAACTCAGTCTTTGTGTCACCAAGCAGTGTGACCTAGAGACCTCATTCCAAGGTAGCGAGGGTTGGGGGGTGCTTCTCATGGGCATGGTGCTGGCAGATTAGGTTTATCATACCTAGCTCTCATTAGGTTAGAGATTAGGTTCTCTTTGCAAGGAATTTTATATCTCATGTTTATTGTAAGATGGTGGGGGTTTTATATTCACAACATTCATCTTCACAATTATGCTTCTTTTATTGTTTATTATCCTAATCATTGCAGCTCATGCATTTTAATGTAGATAGTAGTTATTTCAATAAATATATTGAAAACTCTACTCTCCTGCATCTCCTTCAATGCCTGTGTGTGACTGAGACTTGTTGATAATGTGAAAATAGGCTAACTTTCGTTCCACCGCGACTTCCTTGAGATGTCGAAATCTAGAATCCTTGTGTAAGGCTGACAGAAATCATCTTTGCTTTCTGAGTTTTAGTAAGGTATTGCTTGTGAGCCGGGAGGGTTGGGCCGGCAGTTGCGACTTGTTGTAGGAGTGGCTTAGTCGTCTACAAACAAAAGTGCTGTCTCCTCTAAACCACCTACCTTGCCTAGGAGCGAGAGTCCAACTATGACATTGCACCACCAACGATGGTGTTTTGGCACTACTTTACTGATATTCTGAGTATCTCCTTCTCACACACAGCAGGTACCCTAAGTACCATTATACAGAGATGTCCGTGGTCTATGGGAAAATCCTCCTCAGCTGAATAGGGAGTACTGAACTAGGCTGTAGGTAGTTCAAGCTTGAACTCTTAAAAGGACTTTCTCCACATATGGTGTTTCTTCCCTGTATCCATTACTCAACATGGCTTTTGTCAAAAACATTTCAGAAAATGACAGACATGCATTAAAACAACATTTAGAAGCCCATGGCTTAAAAAATGGGGGTGGGGATTCCACATTTATTGTGGAAGCTCACAAAGCTTACCAAACAGAAACATTCTATTCCTGGGTCACCTTTCCTCAAGAAGATGAAACAACACATACATTTCACACATATAAAATAACAAACGTACCGCAGCGGTACCAAGCTTACCGGTATTTAGAGATACCGATTTCCTATCAAGAATATCAAAATTGGTTCCATGGCCCCCTACCACATGTAATACAACCTGTGAGATTAGGTTCCTTAAGCAATGACAGATCAACGTGGCCCATGTTTGCCACATACACTCCACATCCTGCCGTACAGGCAGTGCAAATAGCTGACAAACACACACTATATAATGAGCTATTACAACTTTATAGACAATTGGTACAATTCGATATGCTTACATTGAATACCACCCCAGCACAGGCTGCACCAGCTGGTCACCAATTGGCCATTACCTGGATTAACTCTGAAGCAGTACATCCTATCATGGGCAAAGTGCCCATGGAACATGGAAAGCAGTGTTTCCCCATACAGGAGCCCAAGGTAAACATAGAATACTCACAATGTGCTTACCATTTGGAATGGTTCCCTCATTGGATGACTGCACCACATAAGGTACAGTCTTCAGTGTATTTTACAGTACCATGCATGGTGCCCAGACACTTGCCAACTTACCAGTTGTGTAAAAACAAATTCAAAATGAGCACAAGGCTGCACCAACCCTAGATTTGGGGATGAAACTGATGCGCAACTTCGACACAGTCTCCTCAATAATACTCAGTAACATTAAAGGGGACGCAGTAGCGTTGGCAATACACTAGCAGCTCTGGGAGATTCCACAGTTGGAAGAGGAGCATCTACTACTGAAAATTACTTCTGAAACCTATACTAGGATAGGTCAGGATAGTTTGGGAGTCAAGCCGAAGAAGCTGGAAAATCAGAGTACTTCCCCTAAGGATGCTACTAAACAAGTACAAGAGGGTTCTAAAAATCCCTGGGATAAACAAAAACAAAATAAAGACAGAAGAAGTCAGAGAGCAGACTCCCTGGATCTGGAGAGCTCAGCAAGGCTCCTGACAGATATACTGATTCACATCCCTCTTGTTCCTTTCAGGACACACTGGATAAATGGAGTGAGAAAGTGGGCCAGTCAGTGCAACATACTGACTATGTGAAACAGAAAAAAGACTTACAGTGGTCTTCAGACAAGAAAGAAGACAAATCCCCACAACAAAAGCCACAATTTAAAAAGAAAAAAGGTGGCAGCAGTTTCAACTAAACATGCCAGCAAGCTTGAGAACATTGCTGAGAAACAAGACGTGGGCAATGACCCTGCTGGAGAGCGCAGCGGAAGTCACAAGATGTCACAATCGTCTGAAAGATCATCTGAATGTGACAACAACTAGCGATTTTCTCTTAGTTAAGACTGTGGATGGGCGCATTCTCTCATCCGACAGGGTTTATGATTTAAATATGCAAATTGAGGGAGACATAGAGCGCTCTATAAGTGTAATTCTTTGGGAAGAACTTAATTGTGATATCCTTTTGGCAGAAAAAGACTGGCCACACACGAGTACGCCTGCAAGTTCACAAATGAGGAAGATGTTATTTTGCCTTCTTTCTCAGACCTTGTTCCAGATGTGATAAAAGAAGCCCACGCTGTTACCTGGGCTTTGGTACCAGCACCTGCACTGTACCACAAACATGTAGGGTGGGATAAGGATTCCCCTTATCATATAATACCAATTAGGTCAACATCCCAGCCTCAGCCCCAATATCCTGTTAAACACAAGGCTAAAGCTCTAGTGAGAGAGATCCTTACTCAGCTCAAGTACCAGGGAGTGATAGATCCCTGTGTCTCTGCAATGAATAACCCGTTATTCCCTGTTGCAAAACCAGACTATTCATATAGAATACTCCTAAATTAAAGACACTAAAACAACTATACACACACATATGCAATACAAAATGCACCCAGCACCGCACTCTGTAAAAAATACAAAACAACCTTGGATATTTCCAACGATTTTTTCTGCCAAACCCTAGCGCATGAACGTCGGGACCTGAGAGCATTCTCATTCAGCTCACAAAAAAGTTTTTGCCATTTGCCCCAGGGCTATAAGAACAGTCCAGAGTTGTTCTCAGCCCATGTAACATCAGTATTGCATGATAGTAATCCTGAGGAGTTGTTCTATGTGGATGGTATCTACCTCACAGATGACGACCTCAACGTTCATCTTGCTTGGGTTGATAGGATTGTTTTAGGATTTGCTGCCTTAGGCTACAAATTCAGTTTTAGGAAAACTAAAATAGCCTTTCTCAGTGTATTGTTCCTGGGATACGAGCTATCAGATGAGGGCAAGAGCCTGGCCCTGCAATTTTTAGAAAAATGTGCTCATCTTCAACCACCAAACTCAGTCAAGAAACTGCAGTCATTACTTTGTTTCTTTAATTTTGGCAGAATTTACATCCCAGATTATTGCTAACGCATCGATTTAATTTGCCCAGATTTCTCAAGCAGACACTTGACAGTCAAACACATGCGCACATCCTTAGAGGATTGCAGCAAAACATGCTAGAAGCAAAACACTTACACACATGTGACAAAACAAATTTGGTCATCAGAATAATGGCTGGTGCAATCAGGTTCACCTATGTCACCTTTATGAGGGTAACATGGTGCCCATAGCATACAAATCACATTTACACTCAAATGCAGAACAACGCTTTGCACCCACAGAAAAAATACTGACTTCTGTAGAGATGGCTGTCATTAAAGAGAGGCCACTTGCCCAAGGGAAACGCATTATTGTTGTTACCCCACTGCCGTCCTTGGAGGCTGTCACCAAAGCAAGGGTTCCTAATGCTAAAGTATTACATCCATGTCGGATTCAATGGGCAACCTCCCTGACTGCCATTGATGTCGATTACATTTTTGACCCAAAACTTTAAACACAAGAATTTCTCCAATACGAACAGGAGTAACCCTGCACCTACTAAAATCTTACCACTTGACAGATATCACACTGTCATCTACACTGATGGTTCAGCACAACCAGCTGTAAGTACAAAACATCAATACTCAGCCACTAGAACAGCTGTGAGCGGAGTGATGAAGGATGGTGTACTCCACTCTCAACATACCTACATGCAGACCCTGGGGGACTGCACCTCTCAGTTGGCTGAGCTTAAAGCTCTTATCTTGGCATTGGAACATGTAGATCCAGAACATCTCACATAGGGGGTCATTACAACCCTGGCGGACGGTGTTAAAGGTGCGGTAATACCGCAAACAGGCCGGCGGACAAAAAAAGGGAATCATGACCCTGGCGGAAACCGCCAACAAAGACAGCCACTTTAACACACTGCCCGCCACGGCGGTACAGACAAGCAGCGCGGCGGTTACCGCCAACAGACAGGCGGGAGACAATGTACCGCTCACACTATTACAACCCGCCAATCCGCCACCTTTTCCGGGGCGGATGCACCGCGGATAAAAACACGGCGGAAACAGCTTTTGCTATGGGAAAACGCTCACCTGAACACATCCCACGAGGAATGAGGACACCATGGAGCCCAAATTACAAATCCTACCTGCCATTGTTTTTCTGCTCCTTTACGACCAACAGCTACGTAGGGGCAGAAGATACCAGTGAGTACTGCACCTACGACACGGGGGAGGCAAAAGTTAGGGGGACACCCACCAAACACCCCCACCGTCGCATATCACAACATACACACCAATGCAGTCACAAAAATCACAGTAACAACCCACAATCCCCCCGGAAGAATGCAAAGACAATGCGAAATTCGGGCAAACATTGTAATGTGCCAATATACATGTTATACAAAAATATACAGATATACACATCTCAAAATCACTCTTATTTACACATACAATCCGAGAAGTAGTGCAGATATGTACACAACAATGTCCGTGCACCAACAGTCCAAAAATGCATGGGCGAGGCCCACAATAGATACCTGACCAAAATCGGAGAGAACACTGCCGGGGCATCAGATAGAAACACTACAGGCACCTCAGGGGGAAAGGAAGGGGGGGGCACCTCAGCCAGATGAATGCGAAGCCAGATCCATGACGGGGCTCCATGCCCATTGATGTATCCTGGGGAGTGCAAAGCCACAGTCTCGCAAGTCACTACAGTGGGTGGTTTTCCCACTGTGCCATCCTGGGGAGTGCAAAGCCACAGTCTCTCAAGTCAGTACAGTAGGTGGTTTTCCCACTGTGCCACCCTGGGGAGTGCAAAGCCACAGTCTCTCAAGTAGATGCAGGTCTTCACTGGTTCTGGAGGGGGACTGGTGCCCAGACTGGATGAGTCTCCACGTGAAAGTACCTGTCCTGTCACTGTCCCAGCTGCACATGGGATAAGGATGCCTGATGTGGCGGTCCATTCATTCCTACACGGTGCATGCCCTGTTCAGCGGTGCTTTGCCATGGCGGTCTTTGCCCTGTTCAGCGGTGCTTTGACATGGCGTTTCAGGACTGTTCAGCGGTGCTTTGCCATGGCGGTCTTTGCCCTGTTCTGCGGTGCTTTGACATGGCGGTCTTTGCCCTGTTCAGCGGTGCTTTGCCATGGCGTTTCAGGAATGTTCAGCGGTGCTTTGCCATGGCGGTCTTTGCCCTGTTCAGCGGTGCTTTGACATGGCGTTTCAGGACTGTTCAGCGGTGCTTTGCCATGGCGGTCTTTGCCCTGTTCAGCGGTGCTTTGACATGGCGGTCTTTGCCCTGTTCAGCGGTGCTTTGCCATGGCGTTTCAGGACTGTTCAGCGGTGCTTTGCCATGGCGGTCTTTGCCCTGTTCAGCGGTGCTTTGACATGGCGTTTCAGGACTGTTCAGCAGTGCTTTGCCATGGCGGTCTTTGCCCTGTTCAGTGGTGCTTTGACATGGCGGTCTTTGCCCTGTTCAGCGGTGCTTTGCCATGGCGTTTCAGGACTGTTCAGCTGTGCTTTGCCATGGCGGTCTTTGCCCTGTTCAGCGGTGCTTTGACATGCCGTTTCAGGACTGTTCAGCGGTGCTTTGCCATGGCGGTCTTTGCCCTGTTCAGCGGTGCTTTGACATGGCGGTTCTGATACCGACATTGGTGTGTGGCATGACGATCTCTACACTGGGCATTGGTGTGTGGCATGACGATCTCTACACTGGGCATTGGTGTGTGGCATGATGATCTCTACAATGGGCATTGGTGTGTGGCATGACATTCCTTCATTGCCCAGCGGGGCTGTGGCATCCTGGCCCCTCATGGGCTGTGACTCCGGCGGTGGTCTCCTGACCAGTGACGATACTTGGGCCCTCCTGGGCTGTGACTCTGGCGGTGGTCTCTGGACCAGTGACGATACTTGTGCCCTCCTGGGCTGTGACTCTGGCGGTGGTCTCTGGACCAGTGACGATACTTGTGCCCTCCTGGGCTGTGACTCTGGCGGTGGTCTCTGGACCAGTGACGATACTTGGGCCCTCTTGGGCTGTGACTCCGGCGGTGGTCTCTGCACCAGTGACGATACTTGGGCCCTCCTGGGCTGTGACTCCGGCGGTGGTCTCTGGACCAGTGACGATACTTGGGCCCTCCTGGGCTGTGACTCCGGCGGTGGTCTCTGGACCAGTGACGATACTTGGGCCCTCCTGGGCTGTGACTCCGGCAGTGGTCTCTGGACCAGTGACCATACTTGGGCCCTCCTGGGCTGTGACTCTGGCGGTGGTCTCTGGACCAGTGACGACGGTGCTGGCGGTTGTGTCTGGACCGCCGGATATGATGGCGCAGTTCTCCGCCGTGACACTCACAACAGGCTGGGCAGACTTCCTCTGGACCTTCCCCACCTTTGTTGGAGTTACAGCTGACTCACCAATCGCCTTAGATCCCATGTCACTTGTTGTCCCACCAGGAGTCTTAAGACGGTCCGGTCGTCCACTCTCCATTTTCAGAGCCTTTACAGGGGGTGGGCTGCCAGTGCCTTGGCTCCGGGTCCTACTGCCTGCCCTGGTGGCCGGTGCACTCCAAAAACCTGGAACACGCACCACTGGTACTGGAGGCTTTTTGGCTGAGGCGCTACGACAGGACTGATGAATTGGAGGGGGGGGGTGGGGGCAAAAAGGTCAATTTGACAGAGGGACAGTTTCTGACGAACACTGGGATGAGTAGCTGGAGGGGGTCTGGGAGTGGAGGAAGAGGAGGTGGTTGTAGGAGGTGTCACTTTAGGTGTTTTGGGTGCAGGTACTGGAGGCTGTCGTGAGGTGGATGGATTTTGGGTGAGTGATTGCCAGCATTTGTGTACTTTGGGAGGGGGCGTCACAGACACATTGGGAGAAGACACAGGGGACGTGTAAATGGCAGTGGAGGTGGTGAGTGCAGGTGAGCGGCTTGTGGTGCTGGGTGTCCTGGTGCGAGTCCTAGTGCCTGTAGATGTGGTGCATGCAGGTGTGTGTGTAGACGAGACTGGGAGGGAGGAGGGAGAAGAGGAGGAGGGGGACACAGTGGAGACAGTGGATGTTGCTGTGTCTGTATGTGGGTGAGGCTTGCGTGAGTGCCTGTGGTGTGTGTGCTGCCTATGTTTGCTTGAGCTACTTGTTTGTGTTGACGTGTGTGCATGCTGGTCTGTAGGTGTGCTTGGGATGGGCTGGGGTACATGAGATTAGGGTCTGGGTGGAGGAAGTTGGAGGGGGGAGGCTAGACACGGGGACAATGGCTGCCATCAGTGCTGAGGCCAGAGATTGCAGGGTTCGCTGAAGGACAGCCTGACCAGAATGAATGCCCTCCAGGAATGTATTACCGTGTTGCAACTCCCTTTCTACACCCTGGATGGCATTCACAATGGTAGACTGCCCAACAGTGAGTGACCTGAGGAGGTCAATGGCCTCCTCACTGAGGGCAGCAGGGGTCACTGGGGCAGGGCCTGAGGTGCCTGGGGCAAAGGTGATGCCCACCCTCCTGGGTGAGCGGGCACGGGGCGAATGCTGAGGGGCTGCTGGGAGGGCGGTGCTGGTAGGGGGGGTGGCGGCTGTACCTGTAGAAGTGGGGCGCACAGGTGGTGCCGCCACCACAGGGGAGCTCCCATCGGCAGACGAGTCCGTGCCGCTGGTTGGTGATCCGGTGGCCGATGTGAAGCTCCCCTTGCCCTCCGTCCCACTGGTGCATTCAGAGTCTGTGGTGTGGCCCTCCATGGCCATGTGGGATGCAGCTCCCTCATGCTCCGGTGCCACTGTACCTCCGCCTGATGATGCTGATGTACAAAAGGACAGGGAGAGCAGGAAAAGGGGGGGAGACAGAACAAAGAGAGTTTTAGTGCATGGCATGCCGCTACCGTTGGCGGACAAGACAGACGTAGCAGCCCCCTGCATTACGCCGTGCTCCTGACCTCTGCACATGCAATTTCTGGGACATGGCCTACATGGCAATGGTGGGAATCTGCGCACATGGATGCCACAGGGGCAACTATACCTCAACTTGGCACTCTGCTGAGGTGGGGGTGAGTGCCACATGGCCTACATTACGGAGGGGCCTTGCCTTCCTAACTCGCCCTGGCCTAGGGACACCCACAGCCCACCTTCCCCACCCAGACCCCTCCACTGCACGCAAAGTCCGCTGAATGAGGTTGTACTCACCCCCTTGTGTCTGCTGTGATGTCCTCAAGCGCCCATCCAACTCCGTGTAGGCCACCGCCAGGATCCGGAACATCAGGGGGGTCATGGTGCGACGGGCACCCCTCCCACGTTGGGAGGCCATCCCCAGCTGAGCCTCCGCCGTCTTCTTGCTGCAGCGGCGAATGTCCTCCCATCTCTTACGGCAGTGGGTGCCCCGTCTCTGGTGGGCCCCCAGGGTCCGGACCTCATTGGCGATGGCACGCCAAATGTCCCTCTTCTGGTGGGCGCTGACCTACATGACATGCACAAGGAAAGAGGAACAGTCATTACCAACTGCACCGTCAATGTGAGTGGCCCCTTCCCTACTCTGGCCATGTGGCCCATTCATTCCCATGCATAACTGTTCTATGTACTCTGCCCCCTTCCCTCTTCCACCCAGCCCTCTCCACCCAGGCCTAGCCCATACAACGTGCTCCCTGTGTACTAACCTGTTGGTCTGGAGGACCGTAGAGTAGCGTGTACTGGGGGAGGACCCCATCTACAAGTTTCTCCAACTCCTGTGCAGTGAAGGCAGGGGCCCTTTCCCCAGACGCAGCAGCCATTGTCGCTTCCAGACCGAGGTCACAGCAGCACTAGCAGTGTAGGTCCTCTCCTGTCGAAGGTCAGGTATCTAGTGATTGAAGAGATAGAAAATGGCGGTGACGTTCGCGCTGGTGACGTCCGCGGCGGTGCGCATCATCACCGCCGGCGCACCTGTTCATTTGCTCCTGGGACCCATAGGGTCCAATGTTAACCAATGTAGCATTGCGCCGCGGTCTACGACCGCCTACCGCGACGGTGTACAACCCCAGCGCAGTTACCCCACAATCCCATTGTCCCAGTTTAGAGGTCAGGCAGCCGCCATTTCAGGGGCCCACATGGCTTCATTTACTACTGAGTCACGCATAGCTAGGCCTATACTCAACACACATCCAGGAAGGCTTTTTTGTCTGGTGTAGTCTTGTGTGTAACTGTGGGTACATACCTGGAGGAATAGTGACTGGTTCTTCGCTGTTGTCCTTCTTAGGCACCGTCAGCTGGGACATATGAGAAGATGGCGGAATCTTCCGGTGTACCGACCGCTGGTGGACCTGTTGACAATGGAAGAAAGACATATCATCGTCACCTACCGGTTTGACCGTGCCACAATCCAGGAACTATGTACCCAGTTGGAGCCAGACCTGATGTCACCAATCTGCCATCCGACTGGAATCCCCCCTGAGGTGCAGGTGCTGTCAGTGCTCCATTTCCTTGCAAGTGGGTCATTTCAGACAACAGTGGCCTTGGCATCAGGGATGTTCCAGCCCATGTTTTCCAACGTGCTGTCCAGAGTGTTTCCACGTAAGGAGATACATCATTTTCCCTGAGTTGGAGGATTTGGCTACAGTGAAAGGTGACTTCTATGCCCTTGGACATATCCCCAACATCAAAGGTGCCATTGATGGGACCCATGTAGCTCTGGTCCCCCCCGCAGGAGTGAACAGGTGTACAGAAACAGGAAGAGTTATCATTCCATGAATGTCCAGATGGTCTGTTTGGCAGATCAGTACATCTCGCAGGTAAATGCAATGTTCCCTGGCTCTGTGCATGACGCCTTCATCCTGCGGAATAGCAGCATCCCTGATTTGATGGGTCAACTCCAGAGGCACCGTGTATGGCTATTGGGGGACTCTGGTTTCCCCAACCTTTCCTGGCTATTGACCCCAGTGAGGAATCCCAGGACCAGGGCAGAGGAACGGTACAATGATGCCCATGGGCGGACTAGGAGGGTAATCGAACGCACCTTCGGCCTTCTTAAGGCCAGGTTCAGGTGCCTCCATATGACAGGTGGATCCCTATTCTACTCACCGAAGAAGGTGTGCGACATCATCATCGCCTGCTCCATGCTCCATAATTTGGCATTGCGACGCCAGGTGCCTTTTCTGCAGGAGGATGATCCAGATGACAGTGTTGTGGCAGCTGTGGAGCCAGTGGACAGTGATGAGGATGAAGCTGAGGATGAAGAAAACGACAACAGGGAGTCGGTCATACAGCAATATTTCCAGTGACACACAGGTGAGAACATTTTCTGGTTTAACATTACATTAACTTTCACACGTCTACCTCTATCCTGTACCTACATTTCACTCACTATTTGTTAATTGAGTTGTACCCTTCCATTTCAGTTTCACAAGTGTGGTAACCTACGTGTCAACTGCTTGCATCCTTCAAGGGCTTGTGATGTGTGACATTAGTATGTTAGCCTTACAATGGGTAACCCATTATGACACTGTAATTGATAATACAAAGTTCCAAATCATAGACTGACTCAAGATTTTTTTGGCTTTCAAGGGTGTTTATTTAAGTGCTAAAAAAATCAAGGAAGGTTGTAAAATGGGGATGGGTGATGGTGGAGGAATGTCCATGGCAGAGTCAAGTCTATTCGTCTCACAGGTGCACTGACCATCTGGGCATTGGAAGTGGAGCTGGGGCAGTTCCAATCTGGACAGGGTGACAAAGTGGGACACTGGGGGGACAATCAGGGTGGTCTTATTTCCTGGCGGGGGTCTTGCCATCTTGCTCTGTCCTGTTCCTGGATCTCAGGGACCGCTTGCGTGGTGGTTGTCCGTCTGCAGAGGATGGGGTGCTGGTGTGGTGGTCCTGTGGCGGGGCGTCCTGTCCACTAGCGCCGGCGGAGGTGGTGGGCAGTTCGTCGTCCTGGCTAGTGTCAGGGGCCCCTTGGAGTGCCACGGTGTCCCTCAAGGTCTTTTGAATGTCCGTCAGCACCCCTACGATGGTGCCCAGGGTGGAGCTGATGGTCCTGAGCTCCTCTCTGAACCCCAAATACAGTTAGTCCTGCAGACGCAGCGTCTCCTGCAACTTGTCCAGGACCGTCGCCATCGTCTCCTGGGAGTGGTGGTATGCTCCCATGATGGAGGAGAGGGCCTCGTGGAGAGTTGGTTCCCTTGGCCTGTCCTCCCTCTGTCGCACAGCAGCCCTCCCAGTTCCCCGGTGTTCCTGCGCCTCCGTCCCCTGGACCGTGTGCCCACTACCACTGCCCCCAGGTCCCTGTTGTTGTTGGGGTGGTGGGTTAGCCTGGGTGCCCTGTAGTGGTGGACACACCGCTGATTGACCTGTCCTGGGTAGGGAGGTTTGGGCCCGCTGGGTGGGTGCTGTGCTGGTGTTATCAGAGGGTGGCAGCTCGGTGTTGGGCTGTGGCTGGGCAAGGGGAACCGACTGTCCTGAGGCCCACGATGGTCCGGGCTGGTCATCAGGTTCCAGTGGGGCAGAGCTGCTGTCGTCACTGTGGGCCTCTTCTGGGGGTGGAGTGGTGTTGTCTGGACCCTCTGGTGTGGTGACGTTCCTTCGGGTTCCTGCAGGGGTATAAGAACATGATTATTGCATGTGTGTGTGTAATGGTGTGCAATGGTTGGGTGTGCGTGATCCCCAGTGCAGGCATTCCTGTGTGGGGGCTTGTGTGGTGATGGTTGGGGGGGTGTTCTGGGTATGTGGAGTGGGCATGATTTAGTGAGGGGTGCCCATGCTTAGTTGTGTCATGCAGGGCTTGGTGTTGGGATGGGTGGTTGGTGTCATAGGTAGATTAGTGAGGATTTGGGGTGATATGGGAGGGTGTGAGGGTGTGAGGGTGTGAGGTTGGGGGTGTGTGATACCATGCAGG
Source organism: Pleurodeles waltl (assembly GCF_031143425.1). Lineage (NCBI taxonomy): Eukaryota > Metazoa > Chordata > Amphibia > Caudata > Salamandridae > Pleurodeles > Pleurodeles waltl. The sequence continues at coordinate 117,828,648 of NC_090445.1, read as the reverse complement.
TAGGGTGGGGGATGTGATAGTTAAGATTTGACTTACCAGTGTCCCATCCTCCACCGACTCCTCCGAGGCCCTCAGGATGCAAGATGGTCAGGACTTGCTCCTCCCATGTTGTTAGTTGTGGGGGAGGAGGTGGGGGTCCGCTGCCAGTCCGCTGCACCGCGATTTTGTGCCTGGAGACCGTTGAACGCACCTTCCCCCGTAGGTCGTTCCACCTCTTCCTGATGTCCTCCCTATTTCTTGGGTGCTGTCCCACGGCGTTGACCCTGTCCACTATTCTGCGCCATAGCTCCATCTTCCTGGCTATTAATGTGTGCTGTACCTGTGAGCCAAATAGCTGTGGCTCTACCCGTACGATTTCCTCCACCATGACCCTGAGCTCCTCCTCGGAGAAGTGGGGGTGTCTTTGGCGTGACATGGGGTGTTATGTGTGATGTGTGGGGTGGTGTATGTGTTGATGAGTGTGGTGAGTGTAGTGGTATGTAATTGTAATTGTAATCGTATTTATATAGCGCTTACTACCCCTGACGAGGCGTTGAAGCGCTTTTCGATGAGTAGCACGCTACTCCGGTACCCAACAAGAATTAGTGATGGATTAGTATAATTTAATAAGGAGTACAGTTTTAGTATTATTATGAGTTAATTTGAGTTGCGGATATGAGAGTTTGTTAGTTAGATTGACTGGAGTAATGGAGGGGTGGAGGAGGAAAGAAATCCAGAAGTGTTAATTGGGAGTTTATCCTTCATTTACTCAATCCAAAGGCTTGAGATGAATAAAAGGGGGAGCGGAGGGGAAAGAGGATGTGGAAGGGTTAGGGAGAGCATAGTAGGAGGGTGAGATGAATGCAGGAGAATTTAGTAGGGTTGTGTGGGATGTCACAGAGGTACAGTGAGGTTTGGTGAGTTAGATGTGGAGGTGGAGGGAAGAGCTTAGGCAGAGATATTTAGGAGATGAAAGTGGTCGAAGGGATTTGGGATGAGTCCGAGTGAGAATGGAGGATAGTTTGATAGAGACATGACATAAGAGTGATGAGTAGATAAGTGTGATAAAAGAGAGCAGAAATTCATAGATATCTAGTATAACAACCCAAAAAACCAGGAGCCATGCAGAGATCCACAAACATGCCAGGCACAGAAACAACATATATACATACATACACATATATATATATATTTATACACACACACATATGAATACAACACACATATGCACATATAATACATAATTAGAATCATGGGTAAAAAATACTTAGTCATCCATCCATCATCCTGGTAAAAGGCGGAAATTCCTTTACCTACTTCGAGGGTGGACGGGGTGTGGCTCAGCGGGCGGAGCTTACAGGTGCTTTATAAAGGGAGAGCCTTCTACTCTGTGTCTCCAGCAGAGGAAGATAGAACCCGCGCGTCTCAGTCATATACAAATTACGCTCCAGTACATCCTCAGTTCACCTCCAGGAAGGATTCTAGATCTTTTCTGCTATGGGATCTCTGAGCGCACAGCCTTACTTTATCTTTGCCAAGTCCAAGAGTTAGGGTGGCTTGTCCTTTCCAGAAGGTGAGCTTCAACTGCGGCATCTGCTGCGTTTATATTGTACACTAGGGGTACGTGATGGGCCATGGGGTAAACGTCTCCAGCAACCTTGTGTGCCTTTGGCAATGTTATTGTTACTAGTGCGTCTTTGTGGAGATGTCCTCGTGCTTCTGAGCATCAATAACGCACCATGTGAATCGGCGGTAAACGCAGTGGGGTCGTTTTGGAAGGATGGCCATCATCCTGGTAAGAGGCGGGAATTCCTTTACCTACTTCGAGGGTGGACGGGGCGTGGCTCAGCGGGCGGAGCTTACAGGTGCTTTATGAAGGGAGAACCTTCTACTCTGTGTCTCCCGGAGAGGAAGATAGAACCCGCGCGTCACAGTCAGATACAGATTACGCTCCAGTACATCATCAGTTTTTGAGACATAGGTGCTAATATTGAGCCCAAATACACCCCAGTGCAAATAACATTTGATAAGTGCTACGGGTAGTATTTGCGCCAGATATACATCTATTTGTAACTATAGGGCACTAATGTGTGCAAACGATGTTTACAGTAATTTTTCCCATTTTGTTTTATAACAACACTTTATTCGTTTAAGTGTCACCCTGTGCAAGGGGGTCCCAGTAGTTGTATTTGTACTCACTTACCCCGTAGCCATCCCATCCCCTTAGAAGCCCATGGTCGTAGTGCACAATCCGCGGTATGCCCACCATTTCCCCCATATCTTCTGGTGTTTCTTGCGGTATCCTTGGGCAACATAAATAAGTTAAGTTCGCACATGTTATGTACAAATCACAGCAGGCTGTACACCCATTTATCCTTACCTTGCTCTGTGGCACTTTTTTGAATCCATATATTTTATAGGCTATCAAGGAGTTCTTCATGGTGTTCACAGTGAATCCATAGAAGGAGGTCTTGGTGCCAACGTCATCCTGAAAACCCTCAATCACTGCTCCATTCAATCTGAACACAAAGTGGTGGTGTTTTGTGCGTGGATGTTGTGTGGGTGATGGTGTTGTGTGCCTCTGTGCGATGGGGTTGTCAATAGCTGTGCTGTCTCTCTGGCCTTCTCTCAGAATTTCTGGTTGTAGGGGTTTGTGTGTGATGTGGGTGTGTATTTTATATTGTGTTAGGTGCGTGGGAGTGGTGTGTGTATGTGTATCAGGTGTGTGTATTTTGAATTGTCCAATGTGGCGGTGTTTTGTATATGTGTGTGTATTTTGAGCGCGGCGGTGTGTACCGCCAATGGAATACCGCGGTTGAAAGACCGCCGCGTGGATTCGTGGGTCGTAATAGCATGGTCGTGTTTCTGTTGGCATGGAGGTGGAGGATTTGTTTCCGCCAGTTTATCGCTGAATGTGGTGTGGCGGTGTTGTGTGGCTGTCTGAATTTCGGCGGATTCCGTGATGTGTGTCATAATAGCTGTGGCGGTGTACCGCGGCCGCGGAGGTGTATTGGCGGTCTTCTGCACGGCGGTAAGCGCCTTATACCGCCAATGTTGTAATGACCCCCATAATATTGTGTTCAGTTCTACAATGATTATCTCAATCATTGGCGGTTGAACAGGTTCAGAGACTCAAAGGGGGAACACCATAAAACCCAGAACTCTGTGGGAGAGGGTGGCTGATCTTAAGGAAAAGCTACCAGATGCCCATGTAGTACATACACTGGGCCATCAATGGGTAGACGTACATGTTATAGGAAACACTTTGGCTGATGAAGTGGCCAAATCCACAGTAGCTACGGCTTCTGTTGCTGTAGTGACTCATTCTCACATGAGATTGGATAAAAAGATTTAGGCTACTGTGAAAGCTTCAGCTGAGGGCAAGCCTCTTCCAAAAGCATACCCTACAAAATATTCATACCATATCAGTGCACAGAATGTTACCTTTGCGACAATTCCTGGGGTAGAAGATACAAGTGATCCCCAACCAAGACGCCAGATTATATCTCATCAAAGCAGCACATGAGGGTGTCGCATCTCCTCATGCTGGTGTTGCTGGCCACAATATAACTCTTACAGAAAAGCGTGTGATGCCCTGGTCTGTATAAACAAACCAAGCAATATGTCCATTGCTGTGACATTTGCCAGCAAATAAAGGGCTTCAACATCAAACACCCACTGCAGACATCTCTCTTAGTGTTCAATAGGCCACTACAATGTGTGTACCACAGCGGTCGGCTGATGCTTGAGCTATTATAAAGGACTTGCTGGTCTTTATCGGTACATATGCGGTTGCAGCATTCCAATTAGACCATGGCCCTGCTTTTGCCTCAAGGGCATTCAGGGACACCATGAGGATGATGGGTGTTGAACTCCATTACTCTTCCCGTAATCATCCGGAGGGTAATTCTGTTGTTGAGAGGAGGAATCGTGACCTAGAGCAGTCCTTAACAGCTAGATTATTAGGTTCAGGCCGCAGTTGGCTTCATCACCTATGTGGGGTCCAGACAGCACTGAATTATCTGTCAAGATGGTCCTTGGGGACGCTCTCCTTACAAGGTCCTCTTTGGGAGACCTATGTATTGTCCCAGATCTAGATGCCCCTGCTATGGTGGTGGCAGACACACTTTTTGACATAAATTGAATTCCCACTGTATTACAGGAGCTTCAACAATTTTGTGATGATAATTCATCTGGCAGTGCTGCCACTTTAGGAATAAGGGAGTTGCCAGCAGTTTATACAGGCTGGATTCCTAACGTTGGGGATCTGGTGCATGAGAAGATTGCTGTGCAGAAGGAATCCGGCTCATCGTACAGAGCACTGATTCCATACCTGGGGATCCAAGGTACCAGAACTGTCATTCTACCACCACTGCCAGGTTCCAAAGTGAACAGATTTGTCTCCATTGACAACATCAAATTGCATTATGTGGCCGATCCTGCACAGTAGACCCTGAGATCCCTTGGGTAGTTCCTGGTCCCCTCTCACTACCCATCAGAATATACCTCTTCTAAGAAGAAACAATGCTTCAGAATATATCAGCATGTACAACAATGCTACAAATGCCTCCTTGACCATGGGGAGCTTCTGCTAATTCCTGTTACCACTTCACTGACCAGAACTGTCCAGGATGTGGTAGTCTATTACTCGAATACAACAGAAACTGATGATATTGTCTACTGTGAACCTCCACGCGCAGTGGATCCATCCACCAGTAATGCACCTTCTTCTGTGTGCGCAGAGACTGCTTCTGGTTATTTCATCAAGCTTGATGACTCTTCTTCAACTTCATCTGCACCTGCAACTGAAACTGTTTCAAAGACACATTAGTTGTACATATGGCTTAAAAATAACTATTTGGTTTATCCATGGCATTATCTGTGGATAGTACTGACACTGCTTGCCTTTCTGCTATCGATTGAATTTGTGACTGTTTTTTTTCACTTGATAAATGGTCATTATCTTCCTGAATGCTCTTCTGTTGAGCCAATGGATGAAGTTCTAACAACATATCTTTCCTCACATAAGATTCAAAGATACTTGTCCCTTGTGAACATTTCAGCAGTACCAGTTCCGTAAGGGATTGTTTAGGATAAAGTTTATTTTGATATATATGGGCCTACTGAGGTTATCCAAATTCCTTATGTGTTCAAAATTTCTATGACGTAATTATACCTGGCGCTGTTTCTGATGACTGGGATGTTAAAACAGTTTATTCTATGCTGTCTGTATTGCAGGACTACACTGTATTTGAAAGTGAAGATGTGTGTATAAACACAGCGAATTATGGGGAAATGATCTGTTATAATCATTGGGGACATTACTTTCTGCACCAAGTAGCTAGACATGGATCAGTATTTAATTACACACAGTGGGAACATTGTTCAACTTCACCTGTGGGGAGCCCCAAAACTTATGTAGACAAATTCTCATACTTTTCTGGGCATGACACTACAAATACAAAGTCATATGATTTCAAATTACCACCATCCAAAAGTGTACGATTTTGCTGACAGACACCAAATTAATCTATTCAGATTTCTTTGTTTCCCGACTGGCTGTTGAAGGTTATGAATACTGGAAGAGCACTATAGATGTGGAAAGTGTATGGGGAACACTAGATTGGCAAATTCAGGGTAGGGAAGCTTTGTTTAGAGCATGCCTTATTCCTGTACAAATTATGGCGCTCATTATGAACACGGCGGAAAACACCGCCAACCGCCGTAGCAACGGTGAACAGAATCCCGCCGTTGGCGGTGAATGGAAACCCGCCATATAATGAATGAAAATCCCAACCCGACAAAAATCACCAGACCACCACTCCGCGCCATGACCCTGTCGGCGACAATCCCGGACCTCCCCACCCCGCCACCGCCAAGCACACCCACATCCCGCCCTCCAAATAATGATGCACAAATCACCTTGGCGGACAGTGGAGGCCGAACGACCATTGGCGGCTCCGACCGCCACGGGCGGCAAGTGAACTTAATAGCAAGAAGTGCACACATTGGATAAGCATGTAACCCACACACCTGACTCACATCCAGAACTCCATAAAACACCCCCAGACATACCCCACAATCCTTTGCAACGAAACCAGGCCAAGAAGACAGAGAGCACCAGAGGCAGACATCGAATGCCAGCATACAGGAGACGCACACTGACCTACAGAAGAGCACCCTCACTACGTTCCCAGTCCAGACACCATTCACCACACTCACCATGTCACCCCCCAAACATCCATGTTTCACCGAAAGGGAGTTAAGGACCATGGTGGATGAGATCCTGAAGGTGGAGCCACAAATATTCGGGCCGAGATGCAACACACACCCATTCGCAAGGAAGATGGAGCTATGGCAGACCATTGTGAACAGGGTCAATGCAGTGGGACACCATCCACGCACCAGGGACGACATCCGGAAGAGATGAAACGACCTGCGGGGGAAGGTCAGGGGCATGGCATCAAGGCACCACATCGCAGTCCAGAAGACTGGGGGAGGACCGCCACCAACACCACCAGAATACACAGACTGGGAGGAAAAGGTACTGGCCATCCTGCACCCTGAGGGACTCACTGGACTCACTGTAGGAATGGACTCGGGTAAGTCATCAACATATACCCCACATACACTATACCTGTAATGCATGCACCACCCCACCCCACCCACACCCACCAGGACAAACATCCCACCCAGGCATGACCACAAACCCACTAACAGGCCCACTCCCTCCCCCATGCACAGTCACCTATCCCTGCAAGTACTCTCAATGGAACAACACCACCCACCACAATGCAACCCCACAGTTGACGCTAAATGCAGTGTCAACCTCACAAAGGCACCCTGTAAGGCCACTGAAAGTAACCCCAGCACAAAATATCCCAGTCCTGTTCACCTCAAACGTTCATGCAGCTGTAACAGACATGTCTATGTCCCCCAACAGACACCACCACCCATGCATCCCTAACGGACAGGACAAGGAGTGCCAGTGCCCCCCAGGCACCTCACAGGACACTGGTGAAGGATCCCTGGACACTGATGAGCAGGCAGGCCCCTCACACAGCCCTGGATTGTCACCATGCAGCAACCCCACCCAAGAAACCACTGTCACCCCTACCACCCAGTCAAGACCAACAGCACAGGGCAAGCGTCCCCACACCAGTGTATCCAGGCCACAGACTAGTGGAACACAGGTACAGAGGCCACAGTCTCCCATTCTCAACATGCAGGAAGGCGAGGGCCCCAGTACAAGTGGTACTGCCAGACCTGTGTAGGGGACCCATGCACAGGGGGCTAGGGCTAGTGCAAGGGTGTCAGTGGGCCAGGAGGGAGGCCAAAGGATGGATGCAGCAGCCCAGGAGGTGATATCAGAGGTATTGGGGGCCTACCAGCATACCCATGACAGGTTGGTACAGACTGTGTCCACCCTGGAGCACAGTCAGAGGATGAAGCAGGAACACTACCAACAGGCCATGGAGCAGTGGAAACAGCCACAATGGCCACCATAACAGGAGCACCAACACAGGACAAGAGGCCCCCACTACAGTACCGGAGACCCCCCATGAGAATACACCATCAACAGAAACATCCCAGGAACTACCCTCACAGGAAACCCAAGGGCCTACCATGTCATCCCCTGAAGATCAACAGCAGGTGCCCAAACGGACCCTCAATTCAAGATATGGCACTGGAACCCCAGCAAAGAACAAGGCCCCTTCAAGAAGTAACTCAGCAACAATCTGCACAGCAACCATCCCACTCAATCAGCCACCACACATTGCTAAGAGGCAATATGAACTAATGTAAGAAAAGATGGACCCATCATTAGTACCAACAAGGCTGCCACCATGTTGGTCTTGAGGACACCCACCCCTTATGACTTCCCATCACTGTAAATAGCACTATTCACTCACTTCAATCAATAAAACACATATCACACCTGTAACACCTGTAACACTGTCCCCTGTGTTAAATTGTGAACAAAGTGAAGTATGGATGCAACTGGCTGATAACTACTTTATTGTGAAATCTGTGCATGAAGGGAGTCCTGTGTGCCTAAATGTTGGCAATAGGTAAATGCAGAAAATTTAAATCTGTACCATGCAGATGTGGACCATGTTTCACCTATCATTATCAAACCCCCCTATATGACTGAGCACACTGCCAGTATGTGTCACAAACCCCAATGTCAGGCCCAAGTCCCACACAGTTACTGGAAGTAGAGTTGTATCAGTTGGATCCTGGAATTTACATCTTCCCCTTCCTCATCATCACCATCACTCTCCTCACCTCTCTGAGGTAGCTGGTCAAGACATACAGCACCCTCCACCTCCAAGAGAGGGATAGAATGTCTCACTGCCACGTTGTGCAGCATGCAGCAGGCCACCACTATTCTACACACCTTATCAGGCCCATAGGCCAGGGAACCCCCAGAGATATGTAGACAACAAAATCTAGCCTTCAGGAGACCTATGGTTCACTCTGTCACCCTCCTAGTACGTCCATGGGCCTCATTGTAATTCCTCTCTGCATCCGTCCTGGGATTCCTCACTGGTGTCAGGAGCCAACGCAAGTTTGGATAGCCAGAATCACCTAGAAAAATGTGCAATACAGAGTCGTCATTGTTATGCCCCTTAGTCAGACAGCCTGGCTGTCTGCTATGTGTCAGTTAGTGACAGGCACACTTACCTATGATCCACCCTTTGTCCTCTTGGAGTTGTTCGATCCTGTGTGGCACACTACTGTTCCTCAACACAAAGGAATCATGGACTGAACCTGGGAACATGGCATTCACATGTGAGATGTACTGTTCTGCAGTACATACCAATTGGATGTTCATGGAGTGAAAGTTTTTTCTGTTTCTGTATACCTGTTCACTCACTTTTGGGGGGATGATCGATATGTGGGTGCCATCGATGGCACCTATAACATGGGGTATGTTGGCAAAGGCTTAGAATTCTGACTTGATGGCAGGGTGGTCAGTACTTTGGGGAAACCTCACATAGGACTTCAGGTGTCGTACAAATGCATTCAGAAATCTTGTCAGTACCGTGCTGAACATTGGCTGTGAAACTCCAGCACCTATGCCCACTGTCACTTGAAATGAGCCTGTGGCCAGGAAATGGAGTGCGGAGAGCACCTGAACTTCAGTATGGATCGCATGCTGATTACGATTTCTTGGAGTTAGCGCAGGAGCCAGTAAAGCACAAAGTTCCTGAATTGCACGTGTGAGTCTGTAATTGATTATGATCTGACACTCCACCATGGTCCTCATATCCACAAGTGGTCTGTACAACGATGGTGCCCTTCCTCGCCACAAGGATCGGTACCTATGAGGGGTTTCAAAAAGGTGTGATGAAGACACATACATAGGTACACATTTAATCATATGTGCACTGCAGAGTTCATTGTAGTGACTCAACATTAACTGCTTCCTGACAGATCTACATCTACATCACAATGAGGGAACAGAGTATTTCATGTGTGATATATTACGGAATGGACACATGCTTAGGTGCTGCATGTGGCTAGTAGGGCCTGCATTGTGCAAAGTTTTATTTATAGATGTGTAGTTACTGCCAAAATGTCTGCCCACTGTAATCCAGGCCTTTCGTTGTGGAAGTTACCTCATACCGTTAGCGGTTGACATCACAGCGTAAGGCGGTGTTTACCGCTGTTCGCACCATCATTGGTTAACATGGATGCCAATGGGGAATCCTGGTGTATCATGATCAGCGCCGGCGGTGACGGTGCGCACCGCTGCGGAACGTACGCGATTTTGTCATTTATTATTCACTTGTCTCCCTGATCTCGTGCGGACAGATACTCCACTGTGTGTACTGCTGTGGCCTGCCTCTGGCAATGGATGTGGCTCGTGTTGCAGGGGAAAGGGCCCTGGCGTGCACCCAGGAGGAAATGGAGAGGCTTGTGGATGGGGTCCTGCCCCTGTACGCAAAACTGTACGGACGGCCAGAGGTACAGGTGAGTCTGGGTTTGGGGGGCACTGTTTGGGTGTATAGGATGTTATTGAATGGACATATGTGTGCACCTCTGAGCCTGCATGGGCCGTGGTGCATGGCATGCTGCATGCGTATGGCCTGTAAGTCTGAGAGTACTGTCCGTCCCGCAGTGTTCAATTAGTCAGCTGTACCTATCTTGCAAGTGCCTGACCTCTGTGTTCCATATCTGTGTCATCCTTTTAGGTCAGCGCCCAGCAGAAAAGGGAACTTTGGCATGCCATCACCAAGGAGGTGCGGACCGTGAGGGTCTACAACCGGCGGAGCACCCACTGCAGAAAGAGGTGGGAGGACCTGCGGCACTGGGCGCGTAAGATCTGTGAAGTCCTGCATTGTGCAAAGTTTTATTTATAGATGTGTAGTTACTGCCAAAATGTCTGCCCACTGTAATCCAGGCCTTTCGTTGTGGAAGTTACCTCATACCACTAGCGGTTGACATCACAGCGTAAGCCGGTGTATACCGCTGTTCGCACCGTCATTGGTTAACATGGATGCCAATGGGGTATCCTGGTGTATCATGATCGCCGCCAGCGGTGACACTGCACACCGCTGCGGAACGTACGCAATTTTGTCATTTATTATTCACTGGTCTCCCTGATCTCGTGCGGACAGGTACTCCGCTGTGTGTACTGCTGTGGCCTGCCTCTGGCAATGGATGTGGCTCGTGTTGCAGGGGAAAGGGCCCTGGCGTGCACCCAGGAGGAACTGGAGAGGCTTGTGGATGGGGTCCTGCCCTTGTACGCAAAACTGTACGGACGGCCAGAGGTACAGGTGAGTCTGGGTTTGGGGGGCACTGTTTGGTGTAATGGATGGGTGGGGACATATGTGTGCACCTCTGAACCTGCATGGGCCGTGGTGCATGGCATGCTGCGTGCGTATGGCCTGTAAGTCTGAGAGTACTGTCCGTCCCGTAGTGGACAATTAGTCAGCTGTACCCATCTTGCAAGTGCCTGACCTCTGTGTTCCATATCTGTGTCATCCTTTTAGGTCAGCGCCCACCAGAAGAGGGAACTTTGGCATGCCATCACCAAGGAGGTGCGGACCGTGGGGGTCTACAACCGGCGGAGCACCCACTGCAGAAAGAGGTGGGAGGACCTGCGGCGCTGGGCGCGTAAGATCTGTGAAGCCCAGCTGGGGAAGTTCTCCCAACGTGGAAGGGCACTGACCCCCCTCATGCGACATATCCTGGCGGTGGCGTACCCAGACCTGGATGGGTGCTTGAAGGCTGCACAGCAGACACAAACTTCAGTCTGGAAGGATGTCTGTGTGTGCATTAGGGTTCATGCTGCTTAGAGGCAGGGACTCCGACTGGTGTCCGTCTACTTTAGGGTCCCAAAGGGTGTAGGGGTGTCTTTGTCAGGTCTCCCACACGTTGCCTCCTTAGGTAGTCCAGGAGATGGGTGTAGAGCCGTATTCTGGTCAGTAGTCAGGGGCATGACCATGGGCATAGTGAACGGTGCTGCCTGTTGGGTGTGTCTTCTGGGTGGGTGTATGTCTGGCCATTATGTACCTCCATTCAGCTGTTTATAATTTTCTCTCCTTTTTGTCTCCCCATCCCTGTTCTCTTGTGTTGGTTTGATCCCGCAGCAACATCTGGTGAGGGAGCTGAAGCACCGGCAAGTGGGGAAGCGGCGGCCCACATGTCCTCGGAGGCAGAGACATCCAACACCCAGGGGACCAGTGGGTGGGAGGGCGAGGGGAGTTCCACGGGGAGGCAACTACCACAGGAGGTAGTGACTCCGAGACCTCCTCCGATGGGGGCTCCCCGGCGGTGACGGACCCTAGTGGCCACACCACTACAGTGACATCTTCTGCCATCCCCCTTTCCAACACCGCCCTCCCTTCTGCTCCCCACTGAGTTGCCTGTACCCGCTCACCCAGAAAGGTGGGCGTCTCCTTCGCCCCATACACCTCCTCCCCTGCCCCAGTCAGCCCGACTGCCCTCACAGAGGAGGCTATTGACCTTCTGAGAACCATCTCTGTATGGCAGACAACCATTGTCAATGCCATTCAGGGGCTAGCATCAGAGGTGCAGCAGACAAATGCCTATCTGGATGTCATTCACAGTGCCGTGTCTGCCCTACAGAGATCTTTTCAGGCTCTGGCCTCCTCTTGGATGGCAGCCAGTTTCCCTGGCCATTCGGTCCCCCCTCCAACCTCCTCAAGCCATTCCAGCACCCCACTTCCTTCACCCGTCCAAGGCACACATTAAGACAAGCAGTTAAGCACATCAACACACAAGAAGCACACTTCTAAACACAAGCACCACACCTCCCACCACAAGCATTCACACAGCCAACAGACACATGCACACACAACAACATCCACTTCCCCCAGTGTACCCACCTCTTCCGCCTCCCTGTCTGTCCCCTCTACATCCACACCCTCATGCACTGCACCTTCAGTCACTGTTGGTGCTCCTCTTACTGCACTCACCACAATAGCAGACATCCATACATGCACCCCATGCACCACACCTGCACTCACCAAAACTACTGTAGTTGACACATGCAGCACACTCACCAGACTGGCAGACACCCACACAACATACATCCACACTAGCTGCCTGTCTTCTCCCACTGTGTCCACCCCCCCTCCAAAAACACACAAATGCCCCAAGACACTCACCCATCACACATCCACCACACCACAACATACTGTCCAGTCACCTGCACCCACTAGACGCACCCCTACACCACATACATCGACTGCCTGTGCCTCCACTCACATGCCCTCGTCCAGGACCACCCCAATTGCTCCGAAGAAACTTTTCCTCTCCCGTGCTGACCTCTTCCAACCCACTGGCCCACCCCGTCTTGTCCCCAAGCGTGCTCACCTCCTTGCCCTTTCTACTCGTTCCACTTCACAGCCCACCCCTGTCCGCCCTTCACATTCCCGTGCCCCTTCCCCAGAGTAAAAAAAGGCCCGGGCTGAGCATAGTCCATCTGGCTCCACCTGCTCAAAACACCCCCCCTTCAAAGGACAAGCACCCCCCCCTCCACCTTCCAAACGAAAGTCCAAGGCCCACCCCCGTTGCAAATCCCCACCCCCACCACCCCCTGCCCCCGTTCCGTGAGGTGCCTGGATGCCCCTTTGTTGCCCCATTAGGTGGAGTACCGTGCACTTTTGGGAGTCAGGTTGGTTCCATTGTGGCCCATGGCAATTGTAGCTGTACGGACTGGCCATTAGCCCTGTTTGGACTATTTGGCTCGGTGAGCTTTCATTAAAGATTTCTGTGTGGCCTGTGTTTTGGCAGCACACTGTTGAACCCTGGTCTTTTGTTTCATTGTTTATGGGTGTGGGGCATTTGTATGTACTATGGTCAAGTTGGATTTGCCTTGTGTCGGGTAAGTACCTCTTGCTGTGGGGTGTATGACTTGTGCTGCTGTGTGAAGGGTTGGGGAGGCGTTGCAGGGTGGGTGGGCTGGGTGGGAATGTGAATGTGCCCTTTCCTCCCTTGTTTCGTAGGTTGCGGTACTTGCCGCCGTCATCTTCATTGGCGGTCTCGGTCATGGAGGTATATGGCAAGGAGCAGGGCTGGCATGATCTGCAGCTCTCTATCCATGTCTGATTTGGCGTGTTGTGTGGGCCTCCGGTGAGTGTTTCCTTATATTTGGTTCATTTCCGCCTGGCTTTGCGTGGCGGTGGTTCCCGCCCCAGAACTGGGGCGGACTGGTGGTTCATTATTTGATGGGCGGGTTGGGCCTGTCCGTCGGCTTGTGGGCAGACTCTGCCATCGTCGTCGGCACTCCTCTTCTGGCAGTGGGTGGTTTCGGGATGCCTGTCTTTCGTTTGGTTCATCATTGGGCGGTCCGGCCCACTCCTCTGTTGGCGGTTTTTACCGCCGGCGGCGCAGAACGGACCACCATGTTCACAATGAGGGCCTATATTTTTAAATGACACAGTTTAATATACATCCTGCCTAGGGTTAGCAAAAATAAAATAAATGAACACGCCCAGTATCCCCACACCAGCCAAATTCACCAATTGGTAAACATTCCTAAATACCACACAGGAAGAACTAAATGATTGGGTTCAGAATGGTACCTATAATTCCATGCTTTCAAATCCCAGCAGGTAGTTTTTGTGGCCTTTGGAAACACATGAGTGTCAGGGACCTTTTGTTAATTCCTCAGGGGGTTTCAAGATTAGCTGGCCGGACTCTCTCTATGTCTTGGGTTAACATTCTTGTATTATTACTACATACAGTGTGGGTAAACTATGCCAACAATAGTTACACACTAACACCTTAGCAGCAGTTAAAGAACATCTAAGTCGCTTATCAGTGGAAGTAGACTTGCAGGATTTCTTGCTATGTTCACAAAAACAACACTCTAAACGATTCCTGTATGCCATATACAATGAGATCTGGAAGCTTTCTCAAATGGAAGCAGCTGCATGTTTAAGGCAGATCGATAAGGAAAATATGGAAAAGGCTTTAGCTGTTGTTGATAATGGCATGAATACTCTATCCAACAGAATATACACACTTAATAATATTGTGTCTTCTGCAATTGATATCCTTCAGAATGACATACCCTTTTACATCATGGAAAAGTGATGCAATTGGGTTGGACATTGCAGGTTCTTAAAATTGGTTGCGTCCCTTGGAAACACATACACAGTTGTGACTGGTTTGCTGCTTTAAATTTGTCCAGGGAGCAACAGATAATGGCCAAAAAGTAAGCAAGTTACACCATGCTTAACATAGAAAAGTTAGAAAAGCTGCCTTTCACCGTAGCAGAGACACCACCAACAGTATGGTTAGTACATGGGGTTATAAATCTGCCAATTTCCACCTTTCGTTTCACAAAATACTTGAAATATTTAGCTGTGGGCAGATAAGAGTGACTAGGAGATAGCTATATAAAAGAAATGGGGGAGTTGTCTTTCGAGTTCAAATGTCTGAATGGTGAAACAGAGGTGTTTCTGAGTAGAAGCGAATGTGAGACTACTGTTAGTCATTCAATGATTTGCAAACAGGTGTTGCTTCATGGTTCCTGCAATGCGGGGTCACAAACTTCTTGCTTTGTGAAGGGTACTCCCGTCCCTTTGATTCGTCTAGCATTTCATATACTGTTGAATGGAAGTTATGTGGTCCTGGACAATCAGAGCTGCTGCGGCATGAGACTAGGAATTGCCTACGTACTTTTGGTGTCTCAAATTGTAACTTGTTGTGGACATGTTTTATTCCCCCCACACACGAGATAAGAGTAACCAGAATGTTGCCTCACATTGATACTACTAATGTAAATGTTAACAAGCTGAGCAGACTAAAGGAGCTACTGTTCCAAAAACAAGTGGCGTTGACATCAGCCAGGGAGTAGTATGCTTTCCAGATAGCGAGATCATCAGCCAAGATGCAATCCTTATTAAATACCAACTTCCCCAAGCACTTTGGAGAGGTGGTCTGGAGAATTTTCAATGCCTCGAGCACTGCAGAGATTGTACTCTTCTTTAAAGCTGTTGAGTCTGGATGTGTTTCTACCTTCCAGACTGTCTTCGGAGTCATGCCTTCAGCTATCCATTTGCTCTTTTCGAGTATTTCTGATGGATACAACTACCTGTGGATTCCTCACCTAATGAATACTCCCATGGCGCCAGCATTCGACGGAAATCTTCTTCCTAGTCTCTGCACGTCGACGAGGACGTCACTCTAGCCCACGCGACGCCGTCTGACGTCATACAGGCGATAAGAGGTCCTCGCCGACGTGCCGACGTCAGTTCCCTTTTTTCCGTGCATTCGAAACGGTTATCTTCGAGGGAGCAACTGTTACTTTCGTGGTTACAGTGTATTTTTTGCTGCGTAGTCCTTCGCTGCAGTAATAATGTCGCAGAGAAAGTCGGGTTTTAAGCCTTGTCGTGAGTGTGGGGGCAAGATGTCAGTTACGGATCCTCACTCCGACTGCCTTTGGTGTTTAAGCTCCGACCACGACGTCTCGACTTGCGATTCATGCCAGCACATGAATCCAAAGGCCCTCAAGGAACGTGAGGCGAAGTTGTTTATGGCGAAGTCGAAGAAAGAAAAACATCATAAGAAGTCTTCTTCGCCAAGGCATCGGCGTCATCGAGACTCCCGGTGCCGTAGAGAATCACGGCGCCATTCAAGCAAGGAGACTCGTTCCAGGTCTTCGGATCGGCGCCGGAGGACTTGGGAGGTCAGTCCCACGGTCACGCCGCATCCATCAACGCCGTTGCCCTCTCCGGCGTCACCGACTTCACCTGGACAGGCGTCGGTGATTGAAGTGGTGCAGCCTCTGGTGTTGTCTCCGGCGTCGCAGACGTCGAGGCCGGCGTCGGGGTCGCCTTCGATACAGGCACCCCAGTATCCGGCTTTTCCCACCCCTGGAGCCGATAGTACCGCATTCCTAAATGCGATGTATACCATCTTCCAACAGATGGCTCCAGGGGGTGCTCCGGCTGGCCCTTTGGCCTTTTCATTGGGTGATCCTGCGCCTCTACGGCCCGGCACCCTTTATGCCCTTTCTCCCTTTTGGGAACGTGGGCTCGGCGCCGGTGTCGGCGCCGGTGGCCGCTCCGGTGACTTTGGAGGGATTGGTCCCAGAGATTTCCATTCCGTCGTCCGGATTTCGTCCTGTGACTCCGGTGGGTCCATCCGCTCCGAGTGCTCTTTCATCGGCGCCGAAGCTACCTGTGGCGCCGGACGCGGCGTCGGTGGCTTCTGAAGATCGGCGCCGATCTTCGGCTTCGGCGGAGACTTTGTCGACTCCGCGTATCGAACAGAGGCTTCATTCGAGGAGACGTGCTCTCCGTTTATTAGAGGAGCAGGAGTACCAACGAGTCCTGGAAGAAGGAGAACTAGAGGACTCGGGTGATGGACTGCATGGTCTAGATACAGCCAGTGGGCTGGACACTTCCCCTGAGTGGGATCTTTCGTCTCCAGGGGAATACACGGAGGAGGCTGCTTCCTTTCACGCAGTGGTACGGAAGGCAGCTAGTTTTCTGGACATGCCTTTGCTGGTGGCAGAGACAAAACAGAACCTTCTGACAGAGGTGCTTCATCCGGCCTCAGCTGCGGCAGAGCCTCTATTGCCGTTTAATGACGCTTTGCTGGATCCGGTGCTAGAGGTGTGGAAGAGACCAGTATCTTCCCCAGCGGTTCATAGAGCCGTAGCCAGGAGGTATAGAGCTGCACCAACTGACCCTGGCTTTCTTTCTAGGCACCCTACACCGGAGAGCTTGGTGGTGCAGGCCTCCTGTTCATCCAAATCAGCGCCTGGTTCTTTCCCGACGGTGCCTGGGGACAGAGACTCGAAGAAACTGGATGCGCAGTCCAAGAAAATCGTTTCGTCCTGCAGTCTGGCATTGAAGGCCACCAACGCAACTTGTATCCTGGGGAGATATATTCATGCTCTTATGGATGACATTTCCTCATCATTTACGGAGCTTCCCCAGGGTCTTTTGGATGTTGTTTCAGATGCCCAGGCTGCCGTGACCCAGATTATTCAGTCTGGGCTGGACACGACCGACTCGGTGGCCAGAGCAATGGGCACGACTGTGGTGGCAAGGAGACAGGCCTGGCTCCTTAATTCGGGGTTTTCTGCAGATGTGCAGTCAACCCTATTGGATCTCCCTTTTGATGGGGACAAGCTGTTTGGCGCCAAGGCAGATTCAGCCTTGGAACGTTTTAAGGAGAGCAGGACCACAGCCAAATCGCTAGGACTCCAAGCTCCTTCTTCCTCTGCCTCTTCCAGGATTTTCAGGAGGTTTCGGGGATTTGGGCGTGGCTCTTCCTCCTCTTCCTTTCGGGGGAGATTCCAGCAACCTACCTCTTCCCATCCCTATAGATCTTTCAGAGGGAGAGGGAGGGCCCGCACCAGAGGAGCCTCTCAGCAGCACTCTGCCTCTTCCTCGTCCTCTGGAGGGGTGCAGCAGGGAAAGCAGCCTTAGGCTTCCACCATTTCCCACTCACTCCTCTCCTGTAGGGGGAAGATTACAGCATTTTCTCCGCAAGTGGAAGACTATTACAACGGACACTTGGGTTCTCAGTATTGTGGGAAAAGGCTACACCCTTCCTTTTCGGGAGTTCCCGCCCCTCATCCCGCCCCGCCCATCTTATTGTTCAGAAGAACACCTCCTGTTGCTAGAACAGGAGGTACAAGTCCTCCTTTCAAAGGGTGCGGTAGAGTTGGTCCCAGAGCAGGAAAGGGGTCGAGGTTGGTACTCAAGGTATTTCCTGATTCCCAAGAAGGATGGTCGGTTGAGACCAATCCTGGACCTGAGGATCTTGAATTGGTTCCTCAAACAGGAAAAGTTCAAGATGCTGACCCTAGCTCAGGTGCTTTTGGCGTTGAACAAGGAAGATTGGATGGTGTCTGTCGACTTGCAGGATGCTTACTTTCATATCCCGATACTCAAGTCACACAGGAAGTATCTCCGGTTTATGGTGGGATCGCAGCACTATCAGTTTGCGGTCCTTCCGTTTGGTCTTACTTCAGCACCTCGAGTCTTCACGAAGGTGATGTCGGTGGTTGCGGCAGAGCTCAGAAGGAAAGGGATAGCAGTATTCCCTTACTTGGACGACTGGTTGATCAAAGCAAAGTCGCCGGAGCTTGTGTCGCATCATCTGCAGTCAACGACTCAGTTGTTGTTCGACCTGGGTTTTTCGGTGAACAAGCCCAAATCTCACCTGGAGCCCTCTCAGCGCCTCCTGTTCATAGGGGCAGTACTGGATACAACATTGAGTCGAGCCTTTCCTCCGCCTCAGCGGATTCAAGATATTCAGGAATTGGTTCCAATGTTTCGAAATGGAGCGGTAGTTCCAGTCCTCAAGGTCCTTCGTCTGCTCGGTCTGTTTGCCTCCTGCATTCTGTTGGTCACGCATGCTCGCTGGCACATGAGGGCTCTTCAGTGGTGCCTCCGAAGGCAGTGGTCTCAACACAAAGGAGATCTAGAAGGTGCTGTCAAGATCTCCAGAGATGCTGCTGTGGACTTGAAGTGGTGGATTGCGAGCAACAATCTTTCACAAGGAAAGCCGTTTGCGCAGTCGCCACCAGTGGCCACGGTCATAACGGATGCTTCCACTCTAGGGTGGGGAGCTCATCTGGGGGATCTGGAGATCAAAGGCCTTTGGTCTCCAGAGGAGCAGATGTTTCATATCAATCTGTTAGAGTTACGGGCTGTACGTCTGGCTCTCAAGGCCTTCCTCCCTTCCCTTCGTGGTCAGTCGGTACAGGTCCTGACGGACAATACTACCACGATGTGGTACATAAACAAACAGGGAGGAGTAGGGTCGTACCTTCTCTGCAGAGAAGCTCTTCGACTATGGTCCTGGGCAAAGGACCATCAGATTTGCTTGGTAGCAAATCACCTGGCCGGGGTCTTGAATGTACGTGCGGACGGTCTCAGTCGCCAATTCTCGGCAGACCACGAGTGGCGTCTCCATCCAGATCAAGCCTGTTTGATCTTCCAAAGGTGGGGGTTTCCTCGGGTAGATCTGTTTGCCACTCTGGAGAACGCGCATTGTCCGTTATTCTGCAGCCTCCAGTATCCGATGCAGGGAGCGTTGGGGGACGCGTTTCAAATAACCTGGTGCGCCCAGTTGCTTTACGCGTTTCCTCCCATACCCTTGATTCCTCGAGTATTGAGGAAGATTCGTCAAGACCAGGCGCTAGTCATCTTAATAGCTCCGGATTGGCCAAGGAGGGTGTGGTACTCCGACCTTCTCCAACTCTCAATGTGCCCTCCGCTCCGTCTCCCTTTCAGGGCAGACCTCCTCTCGCAGTCGCAGGGGCAGGTTTTACACCCCAACCTCCAGAGTCTGCACCTACATGCCTGGAGATTGAATGGGGCAACCTGAGTTCCTTCTCTCTCCCGCCTGATGTAGTGGATGTTATATTAGCGGCCAGGCGACACTCCACTAAATCTATCTACGCTAATAGGTGGTCTAAATTTGTTGCGTGGTGTGGAGAGAGGCAGATTGATCCCTTACATGCTCATCTATCGGACGTTTTGTCTTTTGCTCTATCTCTAGCGCAGAAAGGTTGTGCAGTGGCTACCATTAAGGGTTATTTGTCGGCCTTGTCAGCCTTCATATGTCTTCCAGACCAACCATCGTTATTTAAATCCCCTATTGTTATCAGATTCTTGAAAGGTCTTCTAAATAAATATCCTCCAAAACCATTCGTTATGCCGCAATGGGATTTGTCCTTGGTCCTGACTTTCCTTATGGGGTCCCCTTTTGAGCCTATGCATTCTTGCCCCTTAAGGTATTTGGTTATAAAAACAGTTTTCCTGGTAGCTATAACATCTGCAAGGAGAGTGAGTGAGTTGCAGGCCTTATCGGTAAAGCCCCCTTATACAACTTTTTATGGGGATAAGGTGGTGTTGAGGACCAAGGCTGCTTTCCTCCCGAAGGTTGTTTCACCCTTCCATTTGGCTCAGACAATTACTTTGTCCACGTTCTATCCTCCGCCTCATCCTTCTAAAGAGGAAGAAAGACTGCACCGTCTGGACCCAAAGAGGGCGTTGAGCTTCTTTATTGATAGAACAAAGGATTTCAGGCTGGAGAATCAGCTGTTCATCTGGTACGTGGGCAAGAGGAGAGGAAAGGCAGTCCACAAGAGAACACTCTCCAGGTGGGTGGTTCTTTGCATTAAAATCTGTTACTCTTTGGCAAAGAAGGACCCTCCTGAGGGCATTAGAGCTCATTCCACCAGAGCTAAGTCGGCCACTTCGGCCTTGGCCAGGGGTGTTCCTGTGGTTGACATCTGCAAGGCCGCAACTTGGTCGTCCCTTCACACTTTTGCGAAACATTACTGTTTGGACTCTGAGGTCAGAAGGGACGGCCATTTTGCACGGTCAGTGCTGCAGGATTTCTTGGTTTGACCATTTAGGCACCCGCCACCGGGCATGGTACTGCTTTGGGACTCTATTCATTAGGTGAGGAATCCACAGGTAGTTGTATCCATCAGAAGAACGAGTTACTTACCTTCGGTAACGACTTTTCTGGTGGATACATTAGCTACCTGTGGATTCCTCACGGTCCCACCCGCCTCCCCGTTGCCTTTCTGGTCTTACCAAGTAATCCTTGAGTGCGCTCCTCTTGGTCTTCAAGGTTGCAATAGACGTTGTATATATGGATACTTGTGTATATTTATCTGTATATATATATATATATATGTATATATCTTTGTGTACATACATGATTTGCATATATTTGTTCGTTATATTAAATTTACAGCTATTCATTGCAATATTGTGTATTTTACAAGGTTATGGGATGTTGCCTTGCTCTTTCATTGCATTGGGTGGTTGTTCTCATGCACGTAAAAAATGTTGGTACTGACGTCGGCACGTCGTCGAGGACCTCTTATTGCCTGTATGACGTCAGACGGCGTCGCGTGGGCTAGAGTGACGTCCTCGTCGACGTGCAGAGACTAGGAAGAAGATTTCCGTCGAATGCTGGCGCCATGGGAGTATTCATTAGGTGAGGAATCCACAGGTAGCTAATGTATCCACCAGAAAAGTCGTTACCGAAGGTAAGTAACTCGTTCGTTTGGCAGATTTCCTGTAACTTTGGTGCTGATTGGCGGAATATTGTTGCCGCTATTCCTAATACGCAGTTGTTGTTCTTTCTCAGCAAAGCCGAGGGATGGAGCTACCACCAGCCCAGCTGTGTCGTGATTGCATGGTACAGTTCTTTGGTGCTCCATTGCTGGAAGAATTGGAGCATGTTTGGTCATTCTTATTCCAACTAGTCCTGTGGCGCGTGCAACCAGTCTTTCATTGCACCTGGTGCCTCTCTGAGTGTCTACCTTCAGTGTGTCTTGCTATTCAGCCAGTGCCTCCTGTGGACAAGGGACTGCTGATGTTCCCTAAGAGGGTTCATTCATGGTCGTGCCTCATGAGACTGAGGTTGATTCACAAGGCCATTTATGAGCCATTGCTTGTGAACTATTTGGCTTCAATGACATCTGGCACTATGGATGGTGCTGTCTACTTGGGTGATCCTGCGTTTACGGCATCTGCGCACTTCTGCTCTGTGGATCCATCTGCCAATACTGTGATTGATCTTACATCTGACGATGTGGAGTCCTGCCTGGATGCACTTCCATTTGATGACTTTGGAGAGATTCTTCAAGACCTTGATTACTGTTGAATGATTCAATCTTTGGCCTTAAATGTTAAAAATAACACCAAATTGTGATGTTAATTTTGCTAACATTTGGCCTGCTGTGCTTGTCATGTTTGATATTTTGGGGGTCATTCCAAGCTTGGCGGGCGGCAGGAGCCGCCCGCCAAGCGGGAACCGCCAGAAGACCGTACCGCGGTCAAAAGACCGCGCCGGTCATTCTGGGTTTCCCACTGGGCTGGAGGGCGACCGCCAAAAGGCCGCCCGCCAGCCCAGTGGGAAACACCCTTCTACGAGGAAGCCGGCTCCGAATGGAGCCGGCGGAGTGGAAGGTGTGCGACGGGTGCAGTAGCACCCGTCGCAAATTTCAGTGTCTGCTAAGCAGACACTGAAATTCAAAGTGGGGCCCTCTTACGGGGGCCCCTGCAGTGCCCATGCCATTGGCATGGGCACTGCAGGGGCCCCCAGGGGCCCCACAATACCCCTCACCGCCATCCTGTTCCTGGCGGTCGAAACCGCCAGGAACAGGATGGCGGTGAGGGGGTCGGAATCCCCCATGGCGGCACAGCAAGCTGCGCCGCCTTGGGGGATTCCTCAGGGCAGCGGAAAACCGGTGGGACACCGCCGGTTTTCCGTTTCTGACCGCGGCCATACCGCCGCGGTCAGAATGCCCTTAGGAGCACCGCCAGCCTGTTGGCGGTGCTCCCGCCGACCCCGGCCCTGGCGGTCAAGGACCGCCGGGGTCGGAATCACCCCCTTTATCTCTTTGTATGTTTTTAGCTTAGTTTTTAATTAGATTTTAGACTTTTTAGCTCAGAGCATTTTCGTTTTGGACTCAGTCACCCGCGCTAGCGAGTTAGCATTCTTGTTTCGGCAATGGGGAGGGTGTTGTGAATCCATTTTAGTTCTTACTGGGGCTCAGGAGTTTAGCTTAGCCTTTGGCTTGCAGGCCTGTGTCCCCGTAACCTAGTGACTTTTAACCTACTTATCTTGCACTGTTTTATTTAATTTATTTTATTATTTCTTCTAAGATGGCTGCCATTGTTTATAATTTATAATTTATAAAGATGTTTTGATTTCCATTATCAAGTGCCACTCTGAGACAAAATCATTATCAGCGTCATGATCCGTGATGCATGTAGGTATTGTTATCATGTCCCTTTCTCACTTACATGTGATAGGAACATAATGTACACTTGGAGATTGTTCATATAATTGCTGCCACAAGTCTGCCTCCTTATCAGCTGTTTAGGAACATACCTGCACCAGGGATACTACATGATCTGTATAAATACATCTCACATGGATAAGGTCATTAGAGGGGTCCCTTCCAGATGCCAGATATGCTGCATGTCGCCTTGCTGCAGAACTCACCCTTTGTGTCACCACGGAGTGTGACCTAGAGACCTCATTCCAAGGTTACAAGGGTTGGGGGGGAGCTTCTCATGGGCATGGTACTGGCAGATTAAGTTAACCATACCTAACTCTCATTAGGGTAGAGATTATGGGGGTCATTACAACCCTGGTGGTCTTTGACGGAACAACAGGCTGGCGGTGCTTCCTGGGTTTCCCAACACTTTAGTCCCATCAGTTTAAATCCCCCATGGCAGCGCTGCTTGCAGCGCTGCCCAGTGGATTACGAGTCCCCCTCCCGCCAGCCTTTTCATGGTGGTTTGAACCGCCATGAAAAGGCTGGCGGAAAGGGGAGTCGCGGGGCCCCCTGCCACGGCCCCATGCAGCTTTTCACTATCTGCATGGCAGACCGTGAAAAGCGCGTCGCACAGCCACGGGTCCACATTTGGAGCTGGCTCCCGTGTTGCGGCCAAGATCCCAGCTGGGCTGGCGGGTGGAAACCAGGTTTCCGCCCGCCGGCCCAGTGGGGATCTCCAAATAGGCCTCGTGGGAGTGTGGCTGCATTGGCGGCCGCCCGGCGGTTTCAACTTGGCGGGCGGCGGTTGCCGTCCGCCAAGGTTGAAATGAGGGCCTAAGTTCTCTTTGCTAGGAATTTTAAACCTCATGGTTATTGTAAGATGGTGGGGGGTTTTATATTCACAACTCTCATCTTCACAAGTATGCTTCTTTTACTGTTTATTATCCTCATCATTGCAGCTCATGCATTTTACTGTAGATTGCCGTCTTTTCAATAAATATATTTAAAACTCTATTGCATCTCCTTCATTGCCTTTGTGTGACTGAGACTTGTTGCTAATGTGAGAAATGGGTAACTTCTGTTCCACGACGACCTCCCTGAGATGTCAAAATCTAGAGTACATGCGTAAGGCTGCCTGAAATTACCTTTGCTTTCTGAGTAGTGGTGAGGTACTGCTTGTGAGCCGGGAGGGTTGGGCCAACAGTTGCAACTTGTTGTACGAGTGACTTAGTCACCTACAAACAAAAGTGCTGTCTCCCCTAAACCAGCAGTCTCGCCTAGGAGCGAGTGTCCAACTATGACAATGCAACGTCATGGAATCTGAGAGGAGTCACAAACTTCCTTCCGTCCAGCACTCCATATTAAAATGGTACCTTACTTGTGCGGGTAGGCCTAGTGCACTAGGAAATCACCTATGCACCATAAAATCTGGATCTCCTGTTGACCCTGCCCCCCCTTACATCTAAGCCTTAGGCTCTGATATCACAGTAGCTGTCTTAACTAATGTTCTTAACGAAACCCTAACATCTGTCCACTTACCGCCACACTGGAAACATGCGGTTGTTAAACCTTTACTTAAAAAAACCCAGGCTTAATGAAACTCTACTAAGCAATTATAGACCAATTGCTCTCCTCCCTATAGCATCTAAAATAATCGAAAAACATGTCAACAGACAACTGACAGGCTTTCTTGAAGATCATAAGCTTCTTCATCACTCTCAAATAGGTCTCAGACCCCAACATAGTACTGAAACTGCCCTTTTGGCTGTTACAGAAGACACATGACAATGGCTAGATGCAGGTGGATATGCAGCAATCATTCTATTAGACACGAGCACCGCATTTGTTACTGTAGATCACAATATATTGCTTCAAAGAATTTCACATGTAGGAATCAAGGGGACTGACTTGAAATGGCTCTCCTCTTTTTTGAGAGATAGGACATTTCAAGTCCTTGATCGTTCCTTCTTCTCCAACATTCTCTCCCTCAGCTGTGGGGTACCGCAGGACTTTTCTCTGAGCCCTACCCTCTTTAATATCTATGGGGGTCATTCCAACTCTGGCGGGCGGCGGAGGCCGCCCGCCAGAGTTCCCCCGACAGAACACCGCTCTGCGGTCTAAAGACCGTGCGGTGATTCTGTGTTTCCTGCTGGGCTGGCGGGCGACCGTCAGAAGGCCGCCCGCCAGCCCAGCGGGAAACCCCTTCCCACGAGGAAGCCGGCTCCGAATGGAGCCGGCGGAGTGGGAAGGTGCGACGGGTGCAGTTGCAACCGTCGCGAATTTCAGTGTCTGCTAGGCAGACACTGAAATTCTTTGTGGGGCCCTCTTACGGGGGCCCCTGCAGTGCCCATGCCATTGGCATGGGCACTGCAGGGGCCCCCAGGGGCCCCACGACACCCCATACCGCCATCCTGTTCCTGGCGGGCGAACCGCCAGGAACAGGATGGCGGTATGGGGTGTCGGAATCCCCATGGCGGCGCAGCAAGCTGCGCGGCCATGGAGGATTCCATAGGGCAGCGGAAAACTGGCGGGAGACCGCCGGTTTTCCCTTTCTGACCGCGGCCAAACCGCCGCGGTCAGAATGTCCTTGAGAGCAACGCCAGCCTGTTGGCGGTGCTCTCGTGGTCGTTGGCCCTGGCGGTCAATGACCGCCAGGGTCAGAATGACCCCCTATATCTCCCCATTGGCTGAGATTGTAGAACCCTACGGTCTATCTTTAGTATCCCATGCCGATGACACCCAGTTGGTCTTTTCTTTATCCACCAATTCTAACTCAGAACAGTCCAGTCTATCATCTTGTATTTAGGATGTTGCCAGGTGGATGGCTGACTACAAACTCAAACTTAACGATGAGAAAAAAGTGGTAATGATGGTAGGGAATCTTTCTCTCCCTAAGTCCCCTGCTCCAGCTCCAGAAGGATTAAAAGACCTCCCCCGTCAAAAGAGAACATAAAAAGTCTAGGTTTTTGGTTGGACTTCCCCCTTGCGATGGAATGTCATTCCAAACAACTGGTGGCTACCTGTTTCGGTCTGTTAAGGATCCTTAGGAAAATCTTTATGGTCCCCCCATTTCCGGCCAAAAGACTCATTATCCAGACCCTTATATTGTCACGCCTAGACTACTGGAATGTTCTCTTCTTGAGCTCCCCTCGTTATGTATTAAAGAGATTACAGGTGGTGCAAAATGCAGCTGAACACCCCTAGACATATTTCTGCCAAACCAGCGTTAGTTTAGCTTCACTGGCTTCCCGTTGAACAATGTATTAACTTCAAAGCCATGTGTACTGTGCATAGAGCCTTTCACAATAAGGGTCCGGCCTTCCTTAGGCAGATCTTAACATTCTATACTCCTCAGAGGTCGCTTAGATCATCAACAGTTTCTCTAATCAACACTCCTTGGGTCAACAAAACAAGATGGGGTGGCAGATCCTTTGCTTTTAGAGCAGCTAATCTATGGTACTCACTTCCTCTGGAGCTTTGCCAAGATAACTCAGAACTTTCTTTTTTGTACGAAATTGAAGACTTTATTGTTTTCAGCATAGGCCCTCATTTAGTTTATTGGTCTTGCTTTAGCGCTGGGAAGCCTCCGGGTAGCCATTTGCTCTATAAATCCAGAAAACTAACCAAACGAAACTAGTGCCCACGTCAGGTAACCTCCCAACACGCAATGTGGACACATCACAGTCTCACACTGAAAACTGACACATTTTTTGCAAAGTGCCTAGCTGTGGATTTTGGGCTCTAGCTCAGCCGGCACTTAGGGAAACCTAGAAAACCTGTACATTTTTTAAAACTGGACACCTAGGGGAATCCAGGATGGGGTGACTTGTGGGGCTTTCGCCAGGTTGTCTCACCCAAAATCCTTTGCAAACCTCAAACTTTGGCTAAAAACACTTTCTCCTCACATTTTGGTGATGGAAAGTTCTGGAATCTGAGGGGAGCCACAAACCTCCTTCTACCCAGCATTTCCCCAAGTCTCCTGATTAAAATGGTACTGCACTTGTGTGTGTAGGCCTAGTGCCCGCGACAGAAAATGCCCCAAAATGCAACATGGACACATCACAGTTTTACACTGAAAACGGGCCTGTTTTTTGCAAAGTGCTTTGCTGTGGATTTTAGGCTGTAGGTCAGCCAGCACTTAGTGATACCAAGCAAACCTGTACATTTTTTAAAACTAGACACCTAGGGGAATCGAGGCTGGGGTGGCATGTGGAGCTCTCACCAGGTTCTGTCACCCAGATTTCTTTGCAGACCTCAAAATGTGGCTAAAAACACTTTTTCCTCACATTTCAGTGCTGGAAAGTTCTTGAATATGAAAGGAGCCATAAACTTTCTTCCACCTAGCATTCCCACAGGTCCCCTGATTAAAACGGTACCTCACTTGTGTGGGTAGGCCTAGTGCCCGTGACAAGAAACACCACAAAATGCAGCCTAGACACATCACAGTTTTACACTGAAAACAGACTTTTTTGCAAAGTGCCTAGCTGTGAATTTTGGGTTCTAGCTCAGCCAGCACTTAGGGAAACTTAGCAGACCTGTACATTTTTGAAAACTAGAGTCATGGGGAAATCCAGGGCGGGGTGACTTGTGGGGCTCTCACCAGGTTCTCTCCCTCAGAATCATTTGCAAACCTAAACAATTTGGCTGAAAAAACATTTTTCCTCACATTTCGGTGATGGAAAGCTATGGAATCTGAGGGGAGCCACAAACGTCCTTCCACCCACCATTCCCCCAAGTCTCCCAATTAAAATGGTACATCACTTGTGTGGGTAGGTCTAGTGCCCTCAACAGTAAACGCCCCCAAATGCACTGTGGACACATCACAGTTTTCCAGTAGAAAAGGATGCATTTTTTGTAAAGTGCATAGCTGTGGATTTTGGGCTCTAGCTCAGCCATCACGTAGAGAAACCTAGCAAACCTGTAAAAAATTTTAACTTAGACACCTAGGGAAATCCAGTATGGGGTGACTTGTGGGACTCGCACCAGGTTCTGTCACCCAGAATCCTTTGCAAATCTCAAACGTTGCCTGAAAAAAACATATTTTCCTCACATTTCGGTGCTGCAAAGTTCTGCAGTCTGAGAGGAGCCACAAACTTCCTTCTACACAGGATTACCCCAGGTCCTGGGTAGGCCTAGTGCCCACGACAGGGAAAGGCCCAAAATGCAGTGTGGCAATAATGAGGTGAGTGTACTAATTAGTCCTGGAAACCATTTAGGGAAACCTATCAAACCCAGAAATTTCTGCAAAGTACACATCAAGGGGAGTCGAGGGAGGTATGGCTTGTGTGGATTCCCCAAAGTTTTTCTACCCAGAATACCCTGCAAAGGTAAAACATTGAATAAAAACACAATTTTTCCTTGCATTTCTGTGACGTAAACTACAGTAATATGCAGGGATCCATACATTTCTTACTCCTTGTCCCATAAAAAACGCCACCCCAGTGGTGGGCCTGGGCCTGGGCCTAGTGACCATGGCAGGAATGGATAACACAAGTGTAAGGAAATGCCTCCTTGGCATGGTTACCCCCTGACTTTTTGCCTTTGCTGATGCTATGTTTTGAATTGAAAGTGTGCTGAGGCCTGCTAACCAGGCCCCAGCACCAGTGTTCTTTCCCTAACCTGTACTTTTGATTCCACAATTGGCACACCCTGGCATCCAGATAAGTCCCTTGTAACTGGTACCTCTGGTACCAAGGGCCCTGATGCCAGGGAAGGTCTCTAAGGGCTGCAGCATGTATTATGCCACCCTAGAGACCCCTCACCCAGCACAGACACACTGCTTACCAGCTTGTGTGTGCTAGTGAGAACAAAATGAGTAAGTCGACATGGCACTCCCCTCAGGGTGCCATGCCAGCCTCTCACTGCCTATGCAGTATAGGTAAGACACCCCTCTAGCAGGCCTTACAGCCCTAAGGCAGGGTGCACTATACCATAGGTGAGGGTACCAGTGCAGGAGCACTGTGCCCCTACAGTGTCTAAGCAAAACCTTAGACATTGTAAGTGCAGGGTAGCCATAAGAGTATATGGTCTGGGAGTCTGTTTTACACAAACTCCACAGCACCATAATGGCTACACTGAAAACTGGGAAGTTTGGTATCAAACTTCTCAGCACAATAAATGCACACTGATGCCAGTGTACATTTTATTGTAAAATACACCACAGAGGGCACCTTAGAGGTGCCCCCTGAAACTTAACCGACTATCTGTGTAGGCTGACTGGTTCCAGCAGCCTGCCACACTAGAGACATGTTGCTGGCCCCATGGGGAGAGTGCCTTTGTCACTCTGAGGCCAGTAACAAAGCCTGCACTGGGTGGAGATGCTAACACCTCCCCCAGGCAGGAGCTGTAACACCTGGCGGTGAGCCTCAAAGGCTCACCCCTTTGTCACAGCACCGCAGGACACTCCAGCTAGTGGAGTTGCCCGCCCCCTCCGGCCCCGGCCCCCACTTTTGGCGGCAAGGCCGGAGAATATAATGAGAAAAACAAGGAGGAGTCACTGACCAGTCAGGACAGCCCCTAAGGTGTCCTGAGCTGAGGTGACTCTAACTTTTAGAAATCCTCCATCTTGCAGATGGAGGATTCCCCCAATAGGATTAGGGATGTGACCCCCTCCCCTTGGGAGGAGGCACAAAGAGGGTGTACCCACCCTCAGGGCTAGTAGCCATTGGCTACTAACCCCCCAGACCTAAACACGCCCTTAAATTTAGTATTTAAGGGCTCTCCCTGAACCTAGAAACTAGATTCCTGCAACAACACGAAGAAGGACTGCCTAGCTGAAAACCCCTGCAGAGGAAGACCAGAAGACAACAACTGCCTTGGCTCCAGAAACTCACCGGCCTGTCTCCTGCCTTCCAAAGAACTCTGCTCCAGCGACGCCTTCCAAAGGGACCAGCGACCTCTGAATCCTCTGAGGACTGCCCTGCTTCGACGACGACAAGAAACTCCCGAGGACAGCGGACCTGCTCCAAAAAGACTGCAACTTTATCCAAAGGAGCAGCTTTAAAGAACCCTGCAATCTCCCCGCAAGAAGCGTGAGACTTGCAACACTGCACCCGGCGACCCCGACTTGTCTGGTGGAGAACCAACACCTCAGGGAGGACCCCCGGACTACTCTACGACTGTGAGTACCAAAACCTGTCCCCCCTGAGCCCCCACCGCGCCGCCTGCAGAGGGAATCCCGAGGCTTCCCCTGACCGCGACTCTCTGAAACCTAAGTCCCGACGCCTGGAAAAGACCCTGCACCCGCAGCCCCCAGGACCTGAAGGACCGGACTTTCACTGCAGAAGTGACCCCCAGGAGTCCCTCTCCCTTGCCCAAGTGGAGGTTTCCCGAGGAAGCCCCCCCTTGCCTGCCTGCAGCGCTGAAGAGATCCCTTGATCTCTCATTGACTTCCATTGCGAACCCGACGCTTGTTCTAACACTGCACCCGGCCGCCCCCGCGCCGCTGAGGGTGAAATTTCTGTGTGGGCTTGTGTCCCCCCCGGTGCCCTACAAAACCCCCCTGGTCTGCCCTCCGAAGACGCGGGTACTTACCTGCTGGCAGACTGGAACCGGGGCACCCCCTTCTCTCCATTGAAGCCTATGCGTTTTGGGCACCACTTTGAACTCTGCACCTGACCGGCCCTGAGCTGCTGGTGTGGTAACTTTGGGGTGGCTCTGAACCCCCAACGGTGGGCTACCTTGGACCAAGAACTGAACCCTGTAAGTGTCGTACTTACCTGGTAAAACTAACAAAAACTTACCTCCCCCAGGAACTGTGAAAATTGCACTGTGTCCACTTTTAAAATAGCTATTTGTGAATAACTTGAAAAGTATACATGCAATTGAAATGATTCAAAGTTCCTAATGTACTTACCTGCAATACCTTTCAAACAAGATATTACATGTTAAATTTGAACCTGTGGTTCTTAAAATAAACTAAGAAAAGATATTTTTCTATACAAAACCTATTGGCTGGATTTGTCTCTGAGTCTGTGTACCTCATTTATTGTCTATGTGTATGTACAACAAATGCTTAACACTACTCCTTGGATAAGCCTACTGCTCGACCACACTACCACAAAATAGAGCATTAGTATTATCTCTTTTTACCACTATTTTACCTCTAAGGGGAACCCTTGGACTCTGTGCATGCTATTCCTTACTTTGAAATAGCACATACAGAGCCAACTTCCTACATACACAAGGGTCAACAATAGTCCTAGCATGAGGGCTAATGACCCTGGGGTGATCCATTCCTGATGCGGGCACTAGGCGCTGCAGCACTAGACACAAGTGGGGTAGCGTTTTTATCAAGACACATGGGGGAAAACTCTGGTTGGTATGAAATTTGTGTATATCTGCACATTCCTGTAGTTTATGTATCAGAAATGCAAAGAAAACCTTTGCAAGGTATTCTGGGTAAGAAAACGTAGGAAAATCAACACAAGCCACACCTCCGTGGACTCCTCCGGGTGTTTCGTTTTCAAAAATGTCTGGGTTTGATTCCAGGTCCAAAAACACAGATGCCCGCCTTACAAAACCAGGTTCTTTTGTGATAGATAATGTTGATGTCTCCACAATACATTTTGGACCCTTCCCTGTCGTGGCCACTTGCCCACCAACACAACTGCGGCAGCTGTTTTCTCTGGAGAATTAAGGGAACACTGGGTTGTAGGAAATTTGTGGCTGTCTACAGATTCCAGGACTTTCCCTCAAGGAAATGCAAGGAAAATGTGTTTTTCAAGCAAAGTTTGTGATTTGCAGGGGATTCTGGGTGAAGAAAAACCTTGGACTCCCCTGGTTCTAGTATGTTTAAGTTAACCCACCACTCACACTGGTTGGTTTTAGCACCTCCAGAAATTCTGGTTTCAAAGCACAAATACTTATCAAAGTATCTAAATATTGAAACTAAGCCTACTGAATGTGACCCTTAAAGCCTCTTCATGGCACCATCCTCCTTATAGTCCATTCACATGCCATTTATGTACAACACACAATACTTTCATACTGCCGGCCACTGGCCCAATTTAGCCGATCATTACACTCACATCAACTTACTGCCACCAGAAAGGGCTCATCACATTTATATGCCACAGGACAGAATAGGTTTGACTATATTTCAAAGCCTGTCAAGTAACTGCCCCCTTCTTCCTGAATATTACCGAATGCATGCATAAGGAACATTTACTAATGGCTCCCATGACAGCCACACGAGGCTCAGGAAGATATGTCTTCCATGCACCTTTAGCGCACTCCAACTCCATCCAGTTTGTGGATGCAAGCTGGGTGTGTCTGAAAATGCCCTGTAAGGCCCATTCATTGAACTGAGTGAGCATATCCACCTTTGAAACTAAGGCAGACATGCTGGGGAATTTTCCCGAAGTTCCCGAAAGAGAACATCATAAACTATGAAAAAGGATAGAGTTTGGCACACAGGGCAGTCTGTGAGAATATACCATATGTCCCAGCCACTGGTATGTGAAGATCTGTGACTATAATGCACTTATCATAATGCAAATCTACTAAGTTCTGAT
Source organism: Pleurodeles waltl (assembly GCF_031143425.1). Taxonomy (NCBI): domain Eukaryota; kingdom Metazoa; phylum Chordata; class Amphibia; order Caudata; family Salamandridae; genus Pleurodeles; species Pleurodeles waltl. The sequence goes on along the minus strand of NC_090445.1, from coordinate 117,795,894 downwards.
GGACGATGAACATGGCAAGCAGGTCAAACACTGACATATATTTGTCATAGTAATTCAGTTTGAGCGTGGCGCCAATGAGTTTGAATCCATAGGTGTAGATGATATGTATCCCCACTACCTTTACTATCTGCCTTCTACCTATGCGATATCCCTGGGAAAGCACACCTACCATAAGCTTTTCTTACCCGTTCATGTCTCTGTCCTCATCAGAGTCATGATTAATCTTGTATAATTGCCAAGCAAACCTATACTATTGTCTTCCATTCCTAGCTACTTGAAACTCAATAAAACATGTCTTTCACGTGCCATCAGCGCACTTATTGTGCTAAATCCAACTCCTTCCAGTTTGTGGATACAAGTTGGGGGTGTCCGAGTATGTCTTGTGAGGCCAAGTCCTCAAACTGACTGAGCATATCTACCATTGAAACTAAGGCAGACATGATGCTGAATACTACCTAAGGTTTCTAAAGTAAAAAGCCAAACAAATATCCTATGGGACTCATTCACCAACACTTCTACTTTTGCTTGAAAGTGAAGCTACACATTAAGTTTGCATACTTTTAAACAAGTAGAAATATTGGTGAATATGTCCCATAGGACATTTGTTTGACTTATTACACTTACTCTGGTTCTCGTTGGCAATCAGGGTGGTCCTTGTGTAGCATACACAAGTTACCTAACAAACACTTCAAAATTCAGTCACGCCTTTCACATTTTACCACACAGGGTACTCTGTGACAACGTAGCATATGTTCTGTCCACCAGTCTGTGCAGTGTGGGAACTATAATGCACATCAATCATCTAACAGAACACCTACCACATTCTGACGGCAAATAAAGGTGTCAAGCAGGTCATAAGGAAGTCCATGATTCCTGAAGTGGATGAACTAAAATTCTGTGACTGCTTGCCTAACAAAGTAGTGGCACATGGATGTTACGTATCCATGCACAGCCCTTAAAAAAGATTACCCAACAGCAGCTCCACCTCACTCACTTTCTCAGGAGTTTGCTTTACTATGATACAACATAAAGCAAGTAGGAAAGCACAAGACTGGCTGAGATGGGCACAGGGTACAGTAAACACAATTCTCCTGCTTCTTTCCCTGCTTCAAGCAAACTTGACCTCAAAGACATGGTTGATCCTTTTGGGGTGTTTTAGGAATGTGCTCAGCAAAGTGTTGCTCCTGCAGCCTTGCTACATCCTCCAGAACATATGAAGTGGAGGCTGCTGCTTCTGTAGCAGCAGTGAGGCTTTCAATCACAGACCACTGAAAGTCAAGGAAAGACATGAGTCTTCCTGTGGTTGTCTGACGATAAACAACATATGCATCGTATGTTGCCATCTGGATCAGGAGGGTAAACAGTTTTATGACTCGCATTGTATGGTGGTAGAACCTGGTCATCCCTGTCCACTCCACCCATGTACATATTGTAATCAAGAATACAGGTGGGCTTGTGGACCTCTGCCATCAGACTCCAGACTATGATGGTGGAAGGGAAACATCCTGAACAACTCGGTCTAAACCACTACTTGCCTGAACCACTACTGCTAAACAACTAAAAAGTCTCTACAACTAAGTACTGAACAACTATTGTCTAAACAACAATTGTGCCTGAATAACAATTGCCTGAACAACTAATTTTAAGGTAAGGTTTTCTTTTTGGTTTTTATGGTTTATTAGTTTTTTAGAATATATATTAAAATGACGGTCCTCCCAGCAGCTTGGCTATTTTACAATCAGCGTTTCTGTCTCACATCAGCAAGTGGCACACGGCCCGGAAAACAAACAGCAGAAAAGAATTAACTTTGCCGTTCGGTACACGGCTTTCCTGTCAAACAGAAGCTTACAATTTCGCTATCAAGAAACAATCAATAAGCAATACAGTACTCAGTTACTATTTGGTTGATATTTACACAGCGTCCTGCTTTTCAGATTCTATGTCCATATCCTTTTACTCTGCATTCTTCGTTTCTCCTGTTAAGGGCTACAAATTGAATACTCAAAAGTGATTATATACTTTGGACACTCCTTGTTCAATATATTATGGCCGAACTGAGAAAATTGTGGGAGCAAGCTGCAGCTGAGCTGTTTGACAATTCTAAAATTAGCAGTGGACCCATGGGGGTTCAGATACAAACTACCTCCAGTATCATAAGCCAATTAGAAAAAGCACGTATTTCTGAACTTAAAAATGGTGGGAAATTACCTCACTAACCAAATATATGGAAAGTGGTAGGGTACCTAGAGGTCTACGTATTTTAATTTTACCCACCTTAGGCGATATGGATTCAGGTCTACTGGAGGAATGGAGAATGCAAACAGCAGACTGCTCAACCAAACTCATGGGAACTTTAATTACCCAAGCCAAGAGACGAATGGAGGAACAAATCACCAAAATTGAACAACTTACCAAAGATTTAGAAAAGATGTCCAATCAACAAGAAGTCTCCAATCACCTAGCCAAAATGGAAGAACGGATTAAATACAAGGAAGAAGAAATTAAATCACGCAAAGCACATAAGTTTAATAGAGACAAGATGGATTATGAGCATGGAAGAATCTATACATTTGCTCGAAAATACGATACTGCTAGAATCAAAGATATGTCTAAGAGTGGGGCTGATTGTGCTGTACAACATATATCCGCTGATGATAGTTCAGAGATAGAGTCCTCTGCTGACGAGATTCCACGAAACAAGTTGGATTTTCAGGGGGAAATGCGCCTCATGCAAATGGTCACGCCACCTCCTGGTCAAAACCGCAGGCGTGGCAGAGGAAGCGGAAGATGAGGCGGGGTAAGAAGAAGAAGCAATCAACAACCAAATTAGAACTCAATCCTATATCAGTCAGTAAATTGAATCATTTGAGTACTGTTGTGAATATTTCCCACAGCACCTTAACAGATAATCAACTACACATACTTTATTTAGGACTAAGCTTCTGCCCAAATATTCAATGGGACTATGTTAACACTCGCATTGAATTGTATAAATTTGTTCGCGAATTATGCCTTATTAAACATTTCTCCAACAAAGATATAAATCGAATGGCAGATAATGTCAATCTGAGGGCTGCAGTCTCTGGATTCAATATTGCTGATAGCTCACAATTGATAGCTATTAATGATCTAGCTAGTGACAGCAAAGAAGTTAGATGCTCTATAGATGATGATACGAACCATAGTACTGACACTCTCAATCAGATGGGATTTGTAACTAATCTTTATGACAATAGCCATCTAAAATTGTCAAGCAGATTCAATCCTTCATTACCCAGTGGTAATTTGATAGATACATTTCACGAACTAGTGATTAATGATATTGACAAATTTCGTAGCAAAGGCTCATCGAAAACATCGAGAATGACGAGATCCAACTTTACACAACAAGATTGGAAAGACCTAAACACATTGAGTTCTAACTCTTCTATTGTCATCAAACCCTCAGACAAGGGTGGCAATATTGTCGTTATGGATGCAACTGATTATACTAAAGAAGCACATCGACAATTGATGAATAGAGATCACTATGACAAACTGTTGACCAACCCTATAACTCAATATCAAGTGATATATCATGAAATGTTAAATGAATGGTACACCAAGCAATTGATGGATTATGATGAGTTTATGTACTTGAAAATTGATCATCCCAAAACTTCATGTGTCTACTTTTTGCCTAAAATTCATAAGAACAAAACACATCCCCCAGGTAGACCAATAGTTAGCATGAATCAGTCATTGCTTGAGAATACCTCACGGTATTTGGACCTGTTTTTATGTACATTTGTTACAGAATTACCCTCATATCTACGTGACACCAATGACTTTCTGGCCAAGATACATGACATTCCATGGTACAAAGACTATCTGTTGGTCACCATGGATGTAGCATCTTTGTATACGTCCATTAAACATCAATAAGGGTTCACAGGCATGTAGATACTTTTTACAAACACGACCCATTGAATTTCTCGAGCACACTAATATGCTCCTATCCATGTTACAATTTTGCTTAACACATAATCTGTTCCTTTTTGATAATGAATGCTTTCTACAAAAACAAGGGACAGCTATGGGGGCATCCTTTGCTCCCACATACGCCAATCTATATATGGGCTGGTGGGAGAAGGAGGTGGCATGGTCAGAGAACAATAACATCTACATGGATAGAGTGATATTGTGGGTGCGCTATATCGATGATTTGTTTATTATCTGGGATGGTACAGAACAACTGTTGTTGGAATACACAAATGTACTAAATAACAACCAATTTAACATCTATCTGGAAGCTACTTTCAGCAGAGACACTATCTAATTTTTAGATGTTCAGCTAAAAGTAGAAAACAATCATCTAGAGACAACTATATATCGCAAGCCCACGGCCTGCAACTCCATACTACATGCCAATAGTGGGCATCCCATGGCATTGAAATGGAGTATACCTTATAGCCAGTTACTGCGGGCTCGCAGAATATGTTCGGATGAGAACAAATTTGACTTGGAAGCCAGGGCAATGGTGGATAGATTTCTAAGTAGAGGTTATCCTCCTAAAATTTTGAGGGATGCACAACACAGGGTCAAAAACAAAAGTAGAGATGAGTTACTTTTTAACAACACAGTAACTAGCAGTGACCTTAAGCAATCATCACCTAGAATATCTTTTCAGTACAATCAACAACATGACTCATTAAGAACAATACTTCAAAAAAACTGGCATGTTCTACAGAATGATTCCATCATTAATGATCACATAGATACACATCCGTCCATAACTTTTCGCAAAGCGCGCTCACTGGGAGACTATCTGACCAGAAGCTATTTTTTGTTGAAAGCTAATACATCCTGGTTGAGCCAAAAAATGTGGGGTTTTGGAAATGTGGCCATTGTAAGGCCTGTAAATATGCTCAAAATACGCATAAGTACCAAACCTTTGATGGTCGCCAGTGTGAGATTAAAGATCGAATCACATGCGACACTGAATTTGTGATCTATGTCATTGAATGTGGGTGCCATAAAAAATACATTGGAAGTACTATTCACAAGTTAAAAGTTAGATTCCTACAACACTTCAGAGCCATAAAAGACCAAGATAGAACTTATCCTTTGGCTAAACATTTCTGGGATATACATAAAGGAGATTGTAGTACATTATCTTTTTATGGTATTAAATGCATTAAAAATAATCCCAGAGCTGGAAATAGAACACTAGAGCTCAGACAAATGGAATCGAAAATGATTCTATTATTAGGCTCTGAATCCCCTTGGGGGCACAATCTTGATGCGGAGCTATATGTCCATCTCAGATGACATCATAACCATCAATTGTATCTATTTTGAATTTAGAAAGAGACTCTTAATGCCTCTCATCTTTGTAAATAGTATTGTAAATATGATGACATTTTACCATCATCATATCTATGAGGGAAAGTGAGAAGACTATAACTATAAAAAAATGCCATAATAAACTTTTAAAGGGGTTATATCTATCAATTTATATTTATCGTATCCCCAACTGTAGTCTTATGAACTTTGTGGGAAAAATGGTCCTTCATATGACTATGTATGTCTCACTGTGCAATTGGTTTTTTAACCATACCTCCTTGCAATCTAGAAAATGCAGAACATTGAATTAACATATATATATATATGGAATAGGATAGAAGATAAAGAAACAAACAACATTTTTTTTTTATTAATATTAGGGTTTTGTAACACTCAGCTGCACTTTATATGCTTTTTTTTGCACACATTATTATTATAATTCCTTAGCACTACGCACTTTAAGCTTAGGCCCTGTTTAAATACAGTTTATTAACATGCATCCATAGAGCCACTTACTACATAGATAAGAATAGAGAAGAATTAATCCGGATTATACAGGTATTAGAGACATATTTAAGTATCACAATACAATCAAATATGATTTTGATATATGGTACCAACTGGTTACACATATGAAAAACGATAATTCAAAAATAATAAGAAATTGCAGGTCCTTTTCTCATTTGAGTAATTTTAACACGAGACCAGACATCACTATCTATTGAAAACCATTGTAATTTATTATTATTTTTAATATGGGGCCTATTGATGATATAGAGGAGGTTCCAAGGATGAACACAATGTAATTGATTGTTGTCGCACATGATAAATGTTGAATTGAGGAATCATGTATGATTAATTGGGGTTTTCTATGATCAATTTATTAACTATCTAATAATTTTCTAACAGTTTTTACAATTTTACATAGTTAATTGGTTATAGTCAACTTTTTACATTCCACCCATTTTTAATACTGATTCATGTGTAATAACAATTCATTCTTATTAGTTTCCGATTTTTTGCAATATTTATAATATTTATAAAATTTGTGACTAGATGATGATGTGTACAAATTGAGAAAACTATAAGTAAATAGTTGTATACTTGTAGAGAAGAATATATTCTATAGAAACATAACTCAAAATCATACTTTAAATAACATCTGATTAACTGATTGAATATAGGTTGACCAGAACAATTGATAATTGTAGTTTCAATGATGAATCAATTTGCATTATTTGTCACTAAATAGCTAACCTATGATTGATACCAGAATGAATTAATGATATGTATTAATATGTATTATTATTTATTTGGGCTTCTCAAGTGATACACATATGATATCTATGTCTTTTTAATTCGAACTTTTTAAAGCATTCTCATGAATGAAGGTGATTCCTTTATCAAGTGTTGAATTTAAACAATGATCGTTGCATGTTTTAAAATGGCCGCCGCTTTACATCACACTAGGTTGTTATGGAAACAAATGAAGGACTTCTAATTTGCATGTAAATGGTGCCAGCTTTGTAGCCAAACTGTCCAGTAGAAGGCGTTTTGCCGAAACGCGTTGACATTGCATTTCAGGACTCTGTGTTACCTGCATCAGAAAATAAATTTATGAACTGAATACGAGCTTATTGGATATGAATTTGCTTCGATAATTGGGATCCATTCGACGGGATCGGTGCAGCCGTCAGATGGCCATCAGTCCATCTGTTGAAGAATTATATATATATATATATATATATATATATATATATATATATATATATATCTTTTGCTAAACAAAACTGTAACCAGTTATAACGCTGCACTCCAGGAAAGTTTTCTTTGCTGTTTAATCAAATATGTGCATTACCAACCATCACCACCGATGCGTTTCGAACTCTCGGTCTTGTTCACAATAAAAATAAAAATAAATAATAATAATAATATATATATCTATATATAACTATAGAGTTCTCTCTCGCTATATATATATATATATATATATATATATATATATACACATATATATATATATATATATAGCAGGAGAGAGAGAGAGAAAGAGGGAAAGAGAGTCTCTCTCTCTCTCTCTCTCTCTCTCTCTCTCCATATGTTTATGTAAAGAGATCACTTTTACATGTGTGTGTGGTTTCCCTGGGGACCAATCGCAGCCCCCAGGGAAACCAAACATGCATTGACAAAAGTGATCTCTCTCTCTCTCTCTCTCTCTCTCTCCATATATATATATATATATATATATATATATATATGTATATATATATATATATATATATATATATATATATCACTTTTTTTATCGATGTGTGGTTTCCCTGGGGGGGATTGTGGCCCCCAGGAAACCACACAACTAAAAAAAAAAAAATAGCCCCCACAGAGGGGGTCAGCCATCAGCCCTGCTCATGGGTGCTCCCTGGCAATATCTTTTTAAAATATTTTATTTTAAGTTTTAACCCGGGGGGGGCGATCGCTCCCCATCCCCCACGCAGCTGCGATCCACAGCTAGGAAACTATTTCAGGAAGGCCTTGATTAAAAAGAAAGAGCCTCCACTTTCAAACAAAGTCTCCCTGAAAGCTGGGGAGGCCCTTTTAGGCCTGTTTTCCCCACCGGAGTAGAGAGCGGCCTTACCTGCTTCTTCTCTGCTCCGGTTGGGAAAACAAATGTGACGTCAGCACGCCTCGTAGCGCACTGACATCACAGAGGGACAGGTGGTGGCGTTGGGGGAAAAAAAGAAGCTCTTCCATGTCTCCCAGGGTTTTTTGTCTTACCACAACCAGAGAGTCGGGGAGAGAGGAAAGACTAACAACCCATACTTTCTCCCCAGAAACAGAACCGTATACACAGGAAGTATGGGGTATTTGTGTGGAAACCACTGGCAACAACTTTTACCTTGGACCCTTTTGTCTCAGATTTTGAGGTTTATTTTGCATGCCGCTTAAAGCTATGTGGTAGGGGAAACTTCCTTTACGGACTAGGTGGTCTCACACACTATATAGTGTCTTTCTTCATCATATGACCACCTACCCCCCATCCGGGTAGGACAATGCCACCTGGACGGACCCAACCTCACCGTTTAAAGAACTCGGAGGGAGTGCAGAGATTAAAGTTATCTGGATAGATGTGAGATCCAGTTGTGCTAGGGAAATAATAAAAACACCTAGTCAATCACCTGTGTAATATTACACCTTTATTCGTGGTATCTGCTGGTGAAATTAAGAACAAATGATGGAACACCTATTTGAGAGTAATGACTCGAAGGGTCACCTACCTATTGATTAGTGGCCGACATGTTTCTGCCCAGTACTACGAGCCAACGAAGGTCTATGGGCATTCTTCAGGGCCTAGGATACCTCAATATCATGCACTACAGAAACTACCTCAGTAGGAGGAGCTATGATGCTAAAGATAAGGAGATGGCCTATCTATGGAAGGCTAAACCACTTCCTGTGTATATGGTCCCAGGGTTTTTTGCTAAAAAAATAAATCCTCCCTGGTGTCGGCCAATGGACATGATCCATGCCAAGGAGGGTGTGTGTGTATCAGCCACGCGCATTAAAGGGGTTAAAGTAAAGAAAAACAGACGCTATGACACAACCAGTGTTGACCATGTCATAACGCTTTTTATCTTTAAGTATGACAGCATCCTGCACTGCTTTCTAATGTGTGTAAAAAAGAGCCGGGGTCAAGAAACAAGAGGGAGGTGTGGTAGAGGAGCAAGGGAACAAACAACGAACAGTTGCTGGGCAGAAGCAACACCAGGAATGTGTGTGGGAAGAGGGAGGCAGCAGTAACGGGCAGTAGGAGGAGGATAACACAAGATATCTGCAGGGAACGGAGTAGCAACAATGGACAGGGAGAGGGAGGGATGGCATACAGTGCCATGCACGCACAGGGAGTGCATGGCAAACAGTTTAAAAAAAATGAGAAGCACGGGGCCTGTTGAAGGACACTAGCCGCAACATGAAGCTAGGCTAGGTCTATGCTGCACAATAGGGGCAGAATCCCTGAGGAAAAGCAGCCAGGAGGAAGCAGGAGGTGAGACCAATAAGAAACAAGCAAACGAGAGTGACATGCAAGCCAACCAGTGGTAAGTATTAGTAAGTAATGGCAGAGTCTAAACCCATTTTAAGATTGTTTTAACAAACAATTTCGCTGACAGCCCATATGCCTTACCCATGGTCGTTCTGGGGGGGGGGGGGAGGCAAGAGGAGGATTTTGCCCCTGCCCCCCTCCCCCCCCCCCATTTTGGTACAGACAGGTGTGCAGGCTCACAGTGCAGTGTAACACTGGTGGCCGTAGTGTTACTGCCTGCACTAGTTAGGCAGCGGCCCCTGCCAAAAACAGTCCGGGACGCCCCCATCTGAAAATATTCTGATGACTCCCATGACCCTACCCCAGGTCAAAACCTAAAGTTGACAGAAGATGTCACCTTTCGTGCCACGTTTTCATTTGTTTTTTTGGAATAAAACAGCCTTATCAGTTAATAGGAACTTGTTTGTTGGTGTTTCATATCACACACTGGATGTCTCTGAGCACCGAACTTGCTCTTTCTATCACCCGGTGTAAAGGCAATCAATTCCCCAGCTTCGGAAGGATGAGATCGCTTTGCTAGTATTTCATTTTCTGAGCTACATATCACAGACGGCAAGTGCTAGCTCACTGAGCTCTCTCGCTAGTGCACTTAGTTTAATGGAAGTAAACTAAGGCAACACCCAGAAAGGATTTGATTGCTGCATAATACCACAGTATTGGAGACATAATATTCATCTGATTGGATAGAGGTGGCAATTGCAGGCTCTCAATAGCAGGCTGTACCCGTGCGTGGATGTCTTAAGCGCCCATCCGCCATGCACCTTCCAGGTCTCTATGGTGCTGAAACAAAAAGAGAGAACAAGAAGGCCTTGTTTTCACGAGCACCTCTTCTCAGAGATGTTTTGATACATATGTTTGCCACCTGCCCAATATTTACATAATTGACTGGTACGTATGCCACAGCCAGTGAATAATTGGAGAAAATCATCAAAAATCTAATTATTTCTCCCTTTAACATCTTTAAAGCCCAACAACATTATCATTTATTAAAAGAATACATAGACTTTTACACAAAATCTTTATTCAGGGCCTTTCTTGAATTTAATTTCAAAGTATGCACAAAATGACCAGTATGTTTCCCGTAAGTGGAAACTATTTTTCGGAACAAGCCATCCCATTGGGTGAGATCTTTAATCAGGTTGATGCACCGCTGCCGTTGGAGTTCGGGGTATGTACTGCTTCAGATTGGTCCTGTAGTTCGCACCCTCGTGCGTACAAGATCTCAATAGTGATGCTTTCTCGGCATTAACTGCCGCTCTGACACATTCATAGCCAATAGTGCCTGAAAGTCTGATTCACAAAGCTCTTTGCAGGGGTAAGTTTAGCTTACACGTGCAAATAGTGTGTTTATGAGTATAAAGCCTCTTTTTTAACTCCATAGTGTGGTTTTACACTCGAAAAAAGATTTTTTCAGATTTTCACATTAGTAAATCTGCTCCCAAGGGCATGGTGAGCATTCCAGGGCGGGAATGCCTTTAAAGTTTGTGCCCATCCAGAAACATACGTTAGGATAGTCACAAATGTTTTCTGATTCAATCATACCTTTAAATGGTCAAATATGCTCTGTGAAGAGCAGCAGTAAATATTTTCTCTAGAGTGGGAATGGGGCTTAACCCTTCTAAAATTGGTGAACGTTAACTTGAAGGGGCTTAAATATTGCTGTGAAAATAATTCAATTGCATACACATGCGACTCCATCATGTTTCTTGATTTAACCGTGCAAACCTTAGTAAATTCCCAATCTTTTAAAATGGGTACCAGACAAGACTTTCTAGTGTATATAACAGTGCGTTTGTGAATCGGGCTGTCAGTGTCTACGCGACATAATGCTGGGAATGCTCCCAAGACCCTTTGAACATTCTGTTACAAAAGCTAGTCTCTCCAGTGATTCACATACACTAAAAACATGAGGTGCAAACATGTGAAAGCAAAGTTGGTGCAATTGTCATTCCCTTTTGCACAATCACATTTCATGCACCCCATTGCCCTTAAGTTTTGACTTTGACCCGGGGTAGCATGACCACATACCCTCGGTTGGCGCTTTGTGCTTTTTGGCACTAGAATCCTCTTAAAAGTTATATCTTCCGTTCCCAATATCAGATTTTTCTCGTTTTGGTGTCCAATTACTCAATGCAATTTTCTCTATTTTTATAAATTAAGATTTTATTGTGTTGTGCTTTTTACTTTTTAACTGTTTTGATACTGAGGCATGCTTTATACATTTCTGCTAAGTTAAGCCTGTCTGCTCTGTGCCCCAGCTACCAAGGATTCAGCTCAGGTTTAAATTATTGAGACCTGACTGGACCTACTAAGGAATAGTGCCATTATTTCTTGAAGAGGACTGTCATCCACTTCAACTAATGATACATCGCCCAGAACGTCTCTGTCCAGTATTTTTGCCGACAGATATTCAATCATGCCAGTGTTCTTGTATTTCAAGCGTTTTACTTTGACCACTTCACAGATGTGGTGTGTGTCCATGTTTTAGGTTTTAAAATTTGTGCAGGTGGCTATTGCACGATTGTCAGAGTGTGCAGTTTGGTAAAATGATTACTTGGTTCTGTATAAACTCACATAGAAAGTAGCGATGGAAATTGAACTTTCAGCTTTGCTGAATTTTTATATTTTATCTACCGTTCTAGTGTTTGCAGCAGTTCATGTACTACATTATTAACTTGATTTTAGTTTCTGTAGCTCAGGTCTGGTTGAATGACAAATGCTTTTTTTGTTGTTTTTAATATATGATATAGAATTTTTTTACAAGCTGAACACTGAGGGCCAGATTTACCAGGCCCCACTGGAGCGTAATTTTCACTCCACTTTTTCGTGGCTTAATGCCTCCTTGTAAATATTGTCCCTGCCAATAAAGTTTTCTGCGCCAGAGGGGTGTGCAATGGGTGTTGCTGTGGGTATTCCATCTCAACACCCATTGCTTTTGACGCTGCCCCAGATTTACAAGAAAGAGTAAATCTGAAGCAGCAGCAAACACAAACACCACCCCAGGGGTGGCATTAGCATGGCACAACGAGGATGAATACTTCTATTCCTCTTCGTTTGTTGCTCTTTCTATATGTGCGGTATTCTGCAGCATACATAGAAGAAGCAAAATGCCAAGAATGATTGGTTGTGTGCAGGAAGGGACACCTTTCTTCGTATAAACAATCTATCCCTAAAAGCAGACACCCTTGTACAATGGTGGAAGGATGCCTCCGTTGACACAGGCAGTTTAATTCAGCGCCGGCGCAGGGGGAACACAGGGGTGTGCCGTATTCCTGTAAATACAGCGCATCCCTGCGTTTCAAAAGTGGCACAGCCCGGCACTGCTATTTTTGGCACATCACCATGCTGCAAATCTGGGCCTAATTGTGTTACTCCTAGAGGCTAAAGTCTGACTTTTCTATGTTAGCTACACAATTGAGGGTCTTTGTGAAAATCCATCCTTGAGTCCGCAACAATGTGATACAGCTGCTGTTTCGGTGTTCTATATCTACAAGATTTGGAATGACATGGGCAAAATCTAATATGTCCTCGCTGTTGGTAAGTAGAAGAATTTCATTACAAGCCTGTTTAACGCTGTACACTGTACTTCTTTCCTTCTCAGCCATGTTGTGGACTCTCTGCACATGGCTGCCAGATGCATGTCTTTGAGAGTCTTGTTTTGCAAACAGGCATGGTTTTGCATTCCTATTAGCTCTATCCTAAGGCCCGAGCAGGCCTGCTTAGTCTCCTTTTTCACTTTGTGTAGTCTTCACAGAACTTGGCAGTTATGACTGTCTTTAGCTGTCATTTCTTCCAGTCCTGCCACAAAGACATACGGCCTGATTTAGAGTGTGGCAGAGAGGGTACTGTGTTGCAAAGGTGATGGAGTACCCTCTCCACCAAACTGAAGGTCCGTCTACCTAATTTAGAGCTGGGTGGATCTTCACTATGTAGATAGCACAGACTACCCTGTCTCCACTGCCTACATGCACCTCTAATGGCCACCCGATTTAGAGTAAGTGGAGAAATTGAACGTTTTTTGCTTTCACTTACTGCCATCCAAAGGGTGGCAGTAGGTGAAAGTAAAAAAATTTAAATGACCCCCTCAACATGGAAGAAAACTCCCACAGGAGGGAGTCGTTTCTTTTTTATTTTCAAAAACAAAATCCCACTTTGGGGCTTTGTTCTTGAAATTAAAAAATGAAATTGAAAGCGTGCCATGCGGAGCTGCAATGTTGACGGAGCTGCACAGCACACTTTACTGGCATTTATAGGAAAGTCCATGACAGCGGATCCTGTAAATGCGGGAGATATCTGCTGGGCCAATGGACATCTCTAAATTTGGTGGGCGGCTACTCCCTCAGGGCAATGGAGTACTTTAGCCTATTGACCTAAAAAAGTAAACCTCATTCTCCAACCTCACAATCAGGCCTGCAGTCAATAGCTCCTGTGTGCAAAGGTGAGAGAAAGTGATCCATTGCCATGTTGGATTCTTCTCCAACTACAGAACCCAACAAGGAGCCAAAGATGTTAGCAACTAAAATTAGCAATGGGAGTTTTTGGTCCAGCTCCTTCTGCTGAACAGATAAAGCACAACTGACTGTCAGGTGATCTTGATTAAAGATCCTCTTCCCCCTGGTTGGGGAATATAGGAGAGGAATCTCCTTCTACCCCTATGATAAGTGAGAAATCAGGCAGCATCTCTCCCTACTCCTTCTAGACCTTATGGTAATCTTGTATCTCTTGTTGATCCTGCTCCTGTTGTGAACACAAAACATTAATTCCAATGCCAAATCTCGAGCACTACTCTTACTCAGGTGCCTCTTTTCGACAGTCAGGGAGTTTTTGTACTATGCTCGTTCTCCAAGTCTTCCATCTCTACCTTTCAAATAAGTGTAAGAAGACTGTAGGGAATTGTAGGAAGTTGGCTCTGTATGCACTATTTCAAAGTAAAAAATAGCATGCACAGAGTCCAAGGGTTCCCCTTAGAGGCAAGATAGTGGCAAAAAGAGATAATTCCAATGCTCTATTTTGTGGTAGTGTGGTCGAGCAGTAGGCTTATCAGAGGGTAGTGTTAAGCATTTGTTGTACACACACAGGCAATAAATGAGGAACACACACTCAAAGACAATTCCAGGCCAATAGGTTTTTATATAGAAAAATATATTTTCTTAGTTTATTTTAAGAACCACAAGTTCAAGATTTACAAACAATACTTTAAATGAAAGGTATTTCACTTAGGAACTTTGGGAACTTTGAATTAGCAAAATAGCATATACAGTTTTCACACAAATGGCAATAAGCCATTTTAAAACTGGACACTGCAATTTTCAACAGTTCCTGGGGGAGGTAAGTGTTTGTTAGTTTTGCAGGTAAGTAAACCACCTACAGGGTTCAAAGTTGGGTCCAAGGTAGCCCACCGTTGAGGGTTCAGGGCAACCCCAAAGTTACCACACCAGCAGCTCAGGGCCAGTCAGGTGCAGAGGTCAAAGTGGTGCCCAAAACGCATAGGCTTCAATGGAGAAGGGGGGTGCCCCGATTCCAGTCTGCCAGCAGGTAAGTACCCGCGTCTTCGGAGGGCAGACCAGGGGGGTTTTGTAGGGCACCGGGGGGGACACAAGTCAGCACAAAAAGTACACCCTCAGCGGCACAGGGGCGGCCGGGTGCAGAGTGCAAACAGGGGTCTCTTCAGCGAAGCAGGCAGGCAAGGGGGGATGGGGGGCTCCTCAGGGTAGCCACCACCTGGGCAAGGGAGAGGGCCACCTGAGGGTCGCTCCTGCACTGGAGGTCAGATCCTTCAGGTCCTGGGGGCTGCGGGTGCAGTGTCCTTACCAGGCGTCGGGTTCTTAGAAGCAGGCAGTCGCGGTCAGGGGTAGCCTATGGATTCTCTCTGCAGGCGTCGCTGTGGGGGGTCAGGGGGGGTCAACTCTGGTTACTCACGGGCTCGCAGTCGCCGGGGAGTCCTCCCTGTAGTGTTGGTTCTCCACAAGTCGAGCCGGGGGCGTCGGGTGCAGAGTGCAAAGTCTCACGCTTCCGGCCGGAAACGTGTGTTCTTTCAAAGTTGTTTCTTTGTTGCAAAGATGTTTCTTCTTTGGAGCAGAGCCGCTGTCCTCGGGAGTTCTTGGTCCTTTTAGATGTAGGGTAGTCCTCTGAGGCTTCAGAGGTCGCTGGACCCTGTGGAACGCGTCGATGTAACAGTTTTTCTTGAAGTGGGGAGACAGGCCGGTAGAGCTGGGGCCAAAGCAGTTGGTGTCTCCGTCTTCTCTGCAGGGTTTTCAGCTCAGCAGTCCTTCTTCATCTTCAGGTTGCAGGAATCTATCTTGCTGGGTTCTGGGAGCCCCTAAATACTCGATTTAGGGGTGTGTTTAGGTCTAGGGGGTTAGTAGCCAACGGCTACTAGCCCTAAGGGTGGCTACACCCTCTTTGTGCCTCCTCCCTGAGGGGAGGGGGGCACATCCCTAATCCTATTGGGGGGAAATCCTCCATCTGCAAGATGGAGGATTTCTAAAAGTCAGAGTCACCTCAGCTCAGGACACCTTAGGGGCTATCCTGACTGGCCAGTGACTCCTCCTTGTTTTTCTCATTATCTCCTCCGGCCTTTCCGCCAAAAGTGGGGCCGTGGCCGGAGGGTGCAGGCAACTCCACTAGCTGGAGTGCCCTGGGGTGCTGTAACAAAGGGGGTGAGCCTTTGAGGCTCACCGCCAGGTGTTACAGTTCCTGCAGGGGGAGGTGAGAAGCACCTCCACCTAGTACAGGCTTTGTTACTAGCCACAGAGTGACAAAGGCACTCTCCCCATGTGGCCAGCAACATGTCTGGTGTGTGGCAGGCTGCTAAAACTAGTCAGCCCACACTGGTAGTCGGGTATGGTTTCAGGGGGCATCTCTAAGATGCCCTCTGGGGTGTATTTTACAATAAAATGTACACTGGCATCAGTGTGCATTTATTGTGCTGAGAAGTTTGATACCAAACTTCCCAGTTTTCAGTGTAGCCATTATGGTGCTGTGGAGTTTGTGTATGACAGACTCCCAGACCATATACTCTTATGGCTACCCTGCACTTACAATGTCTAAGGTTTTGCTTAGACACTGTAGGGGCATAGTGCTCATGCACATATGCCCTCACCTATGGTATAGTGCACCCTGCCTTAGGGCTGTAAGGCCTGCTAGAGGGGTGACTTATCTATACCTATAGGCAGTGTGAGGTTGGCATGGCACCCTGAGGGGAGTGCCATGTCGACTTAGTCATTTTATCCCCACCAGCACACACAAGCTGGCAAGCAGTGTGTCTGTTCTGAGTGAGGGGTCTCCAGGGTGGCATAAGACATGCTGCAGCCCTTAGAGACCTTCCCTGGCATCAGGGCCCTTGGTACCAGGGGTACCAGTTACAAGGGACTTACCTGGATGCCAGGGTGTGCCAATTGTGGAAACAAAGGTACAGGTTAGGGAAAGAACATTGGTGCTGGGGCCTGGTTAGCAGGCCTCAGCACACTTTCAAATCATAACTTGTCATCAGCAAAGGCAAAAAATCAGGGGGTAACCATGCCAAGGAGGCATTTCCTTACACAACCCCCCCCCCCAAACGAAAGAGGATGAGACTAACCTTTCCCAAGAGAGTCTTCATTTTCTAAGTGGAATAACCTGGAAAGGCCATCTGCATTGGCATGGGCATTCCCAGGTCTGTGTTCCACTATAAAGTCCATTCCCTGTAGGGAGATGGACCACCTCAACAGTTTTGGATTTTCACCTTTCATTTGCATTAGCCATCTGAGAGGTCTGTGGTCAGTCTGAACTACAAAGTGAGTACCAAAGAGGTATGGTCTCAGCTTCTTCAGGGACCAAACCACAGCAAAGGCCTCCCTCTCAATGGCACTCCAACGCTGCTCCCTGGGGAGTAACCTCCTGCTAGCAACAGTCTAGTCAAGGCATCATCATTTGTTTGGGACAAAACTGCCCCTATCCCATGTTCAGAGGCATCAGTCTGCACAATGAACTGCTTGGAGTAATCTGGAGCTTTGAGAACTGGTGCTGTGACATTGTTTGTTTCAGGGTGTCAAAGGCCTGTTGGCATTCTACAGTCCAGTTTACCTTCTTGGGCATTTTCTTGGAGGTAAGTTCTGTGAGGGGTGTCACTATGGATCCATATCCCTTCACAAACCTCCTGTAGTACCCAGTAAAGCCAAGGAATGCCCTGACTTGAGTCTGGGTTTTTGGAGCTACCCAGTCCAGAATAGTCTGGGTCTTAGGTTGGAGTGGCTGAACTTGGCCTCCACCTACAAGGTGTCCCAAGTAAACCACAGTTCCCTGCCCTATCTGACATTTGGATGCCTTGATAGAGAGGCCTGCTGCTTGCAGGGCCTTCAAAACCTTCTTCAGGTGGACCAGGTGATCCTGCCAGCTGGAGCTAAAGACAGCAATATCGTCAAGATAAGCTGCACTAAAGGACTCCAAGCCAGCAAGGACTTGAATCACCAACCTTTGGAAGGTGGCAGGGGCCTTCTTTAAACCAAAGGGCATAACAGTAAACTGATAATGCCCATCAGGTGTGGAGAATGCTGTCTTTTCTTTTGCTCCTGGTGCCATTTGTATTTGCCAGTACCCTGCTGTCAAGTCAAAGGTACTTAAGTATCTGGCAGCACCTAGTTTGTCTATCAATTCATCTGCCCTTGGAATGGGATGGGCATCTGTCTTGGTGACAGAATTAAGTCCTCTGTAGTCCACACAAAACCTCATCTCTCTCTTTCCATCTTTGGAGTGAGGTTTGGGGACTAAGACCACTGGGCTAGCCCAGGGGCTGTCAGAGTGCTCAATGACTCCCAATTCCAGCATCTTGTGGACTTCCACCTTGATGCTTTCCTTAACTTGGTCAGACTGTCTGAAAATTTTGTTTTTGACAGGCATGCTGTCTCCTGTGTCCACATCATGGGTACACAGGTGTGTTTGACCAGGGGTTAGGGAAAAGAGCTCAGCAAACTCTTGCAGGACCTTCCTACAGTCAGATTGCTGTTGGCCAGAGAGGGTGTCTGAATAGATCACTCCATCTACTGAACCATCTTTTGGGTCTGTGGAGAGGAGATCAGGGAGAGGTTCACTCTCAGCTTCCTGGTCCTCATCTGTTACCATCAACAGATTCACATCTGCCCTGTCATGGAAGAGTTTGAGGCGGTTCACATGGATCACCCTTTTGGGGGTCCTGCTAGTGCCTAGGTCTACCAGGTAGGTGACCTGACTCCTCCTCTCTAGCACTGGGTAAGGTCCACTCCATCTGTCCTGAAGTGCCCTGGGAGCCACAGGCTCCAGAACCCAGACTTTCTGACCTGGCTGAAACTCAACCTAGCAGCCTTTTAGTCATACCACAACTTCTGGAGTTGTTGGCTGGCCTCAAGGTTTTTGCTTGCCTTTTCCATATACTCTGCCATCCTTGAACGTAGGCCTAGTACATAGTCCACTATATCTTGTTTAGGCTCATGAAGAGGTCTCTCCCAGCCTTCTTTTACAAGAGCTAGTGGTCCCCTTACAGGATGGCCAAACAGAAGTTCAAAGGGGGAAAACCCTACTCCCTTCTGAGTCACCTCTCTGTAGGCGAAAAGCAGACATGGCAAGAGGACATCCCATCTCCTTTTGAGTTTTTCAGGGAGCCCCATGATCATGCCTTTCAATGTCTTGTTAAATCTTTCAACAAGACCATTGGTTTGTGGATGGTATGGTGTGGTGAATTTGTAAGTCACCCCACACTCATTCCACATATGTTTCAGGTATTCTGACATGAAGTTGGTACCTCTGTCAGACACCACCTCCTTAGAAAATCCCACTCTGCTAAAAATACCAATGAGTGCTTTGGCCACTGCAGGGGCAGTAGTCGACCTAAGGGGAATTGCTTCAGGGTATCTAGTAGCATGATCCACTACTACTAGTATGTATTGGTTACCTGAGGCTGTGGGAGGTTCAAGTGGACCCACTATGTCCACACCCACTCTTTCAAAGGGGACCCCACCACGGGAAGTGGAATGAGGGGGGCCTTTGGGTGTCCACCTGTCTTACCACTGGCTTGACAGGTGGCACAGGAGACACAAAACCCCTTGACCTTCTGGGACATGTTGGGCCAATAGAAGTGGTTGACTAATCTCTCCCACGTCTTGGTCTGTCCCAAATGCCCAGCAAGAGGAATATCATGAGCTAAGGTTAGAATGAACTCCCTAAACTCCTGAGGCACTACCACTCTCCTAGTGGCACCAGGTTTGGGATCTCTTGCCTCAGTGTAAAGGAGTCCATCTTCCCAATAGACTCTATGTGTTCCTGTTATTTTTCCTTTGGACTCTTCAGCAACTTGCTGCCTTAGGCCTTCAAGAGAGGGACAGGTTTCTTGCCCCTTATACAACTGTTCCCTTCAGGGTCCCCCTGGGCCTAGGAGCTCAACCTGTTAAGGTTCTAACTCCATGGGCTCAGTTCCCTCAGAGGGCAGAACTTCTTCCTGGGAAGAGAGGTTCTCTTTTTCTTGTTGTGTTGAAACTGGTTCCCCAGTTTTCTTTTCTTTTCTCTTGGAGGGTTGGGCCCTTTTTCCAGGCACCAACACCACTTTTTCACCCTGAGCCTTGCACTGTGCCCTTGTCTTGACACACACCAGTTCAGGGATACCCAGCATGGCTGCATGGGTTTTGAGTTCTACCTCAGCCCATGCTGAGGACTCCAGGTAATTTCCAAGCAAACAGTCTACAGGGATATTTGAGGAGACCACCACCTGTATCAGGCCATTGACCCTTCCCCACTCTAAAGTTACCATAGCCATGGAATGTACTTTAGTCTGATTGTCAGCGTTGGTGACTGGATAAGTTTGTCCAGCCAGGTATTGACCAGGGGAAACCAGTTTCTCTGTCACCATGGTGACACTGGCACCTATATCCCTCAGGCCTTCTACACTTTGCCCATTAATTAAGAGTTGCTGCCTGTATTTTTGCATATTAGGGGGCCAGGCAGCCAGTGTGGCTAAATCCACCCCACCCTCAGAGACTAGTGTAGCTTCAGTGTGAACCCTGATTTGCTCTGGGCACACTGTTGATCCCACTTGGAGACTGGCCATTGCAGTGTTACCTGGAGTAGAGTTAGAAGTGGAACCTTTCTTGGGACAGGCCTTGTCTCCAGTTTGGTGTCCTTGCTGATTACAGCTACGACACCAGGCCTTTTTGGGATCGAAGTTTTTACCCTTGTACCCAAAATTGGATTGTGAAGAGGTTCTGGACCCTCCCTCCTGAGCAGGTTTTTGGGGCCCTATAGAAGACTCTTTACTTTTTCCCTTGGATGTCTCAACACTCTTCCCCTGGGGAGTCTTTGTGACCCCTTTCTTTTGGTCACCCCCTGTGGAAGTCTTGGTCACCCTAGTCTTGACCCAATGGTCCGCCTTCTTTCCCAATTCTTGGGGAGAAATTGGTCCTAGGTCTACCAGATGCTGATGCAGTTTATCATTGAAACAATTACTTAACAGGTGTTCTTTCACAAATAAATTGTACAGCCCATCATAATCATTTACACCACTGCCTTGAATCCAACCATCCAGTGTTTTCACTGAGTAGTCAACAAAATCAACCCAGGTCTGGCTCGAGGATTTTTGAGCCCCCCTGAACCTAATTCTATACTCCTCAGTGGAGAATCCAAAGCCCTCAATCAGGGTAGCCTTCATGAGCACATAGGATTCTGCATCTTTTCCAGAGAGTGTGGAGGAGTCTATCCCTACACTTTCCAGTGAACATTTCCCAAAGGAGAGCACCCCAGTGAGATCTGTTTACTTTTCTGGTTGCACAAGCCCTCTCAAAAGCTGTGAACCATTTGGTGATGCCATCACAATCTTCATATTTAGTTACAATCCCTTTTGGGATTTTCAACATGTCAGGAGAATCTCTGACCCTATTTATGTTGCTGCCACCATTGATGGGACCAAAACCCATCTCTTGTCTTTCCCTTTCTATGGCTAGGAACTGTCTCTCCAAAGCCAATCTTTTGGCCATCCTGGCTAGCAGGAGGTCCTCTTCATTGAGGCTGCCCTCAATGCTTCCAGAGTTGCTGGACTCTCCTGTGAGAGAAGCAGCATCTCTGACTATCACATTTGGAGTCAGGGTTTGAGAGACCCTGGGCTCCCTATCTAGGACTGGAGGTGGGAAATCCTCCAGGCCACCAGGGTCCCCCTTTGTGAGGCCATCATCAGAGGGGTTGTTTTTAGCAAACTCTGCCAAAAGCTCCTGGAGCTGTACTTTGGTAGGGTTTGAACCAGTTTTAATCTTTTTGATTTTGCAGAGAGACCTTAACTCTGACATCCTAAGATGCAGGTAAGGGGTGACCTTGAGTTCCATCACTATCTCTTCTGCATTAGACATTATGGGGGTTATTCTAACTTTGGAGGAGGTGTTAATCCGTCCCAAAAGTGACGGAAAAGTGACGGATTTACCACCAGCCGTATTAGAAGTCCATTATATCCTATGGAACTCGTAATACGGCTGGTGGTATATCCGTCACTTTACCGTCACTTTTGGGACGGACTAACACTCCTCCAAAGTTAGAATAACCCCCTATGTTTCAAAAAGTTGGAATACTTTTTAAGAATCTAAAACTATCTCTAGAACTTAATTCAAACTTTTACAAAACTTTTAAACTCTAAAAGAAATACTAACAGGGACTAACACAAGGCCCTAGCAGGACTTTTAAAAATGTAGAAAAATAGCTCAAATTTCAAAAATCAGTTTCTAATGCCAATTTTTGGAATTTAGTCGTGTGATCAGGTATTGGCTGAGTAGTCCAGCAAATGCAAAGTCTTGTACCCCACCGCTGATCCACCAATGTAGGAAGTTGGCTCTGTATGCACTATTTCAAAGTAAGAAATAGCATGCACAGAGTCTAAGGGTTCCCCTTAGAGGTAAGATAGTGGCAAAAAGAGATAATTCTAATGCTCTATTTTGTGGTAGTGTGGTCGAGCAGTAGACTTATCAGAGGGTAGTGTAAGCATTTGTTGTACACACATAGGCAATAAATGAGGAACACACACTCAAAGACAATTCCAGGCCAAAAGGTTTTTATATAGAAAAATATATTTTCTTAGTTTATTTTAAGAACCACAGGTTCAAGATTTACAAACAATACTTTAAATGAAAGGTATTTTACTTAGGAACTTTAGGAACTTTGAATTAGTAAAATAGCATATACAGTTATCACACAAATGGCAATAAGCTATTTTAAAACTGGACACTGCAATTTTTAACAGTTCCTGGGGGAGGTAAGTGTTTGTTAGTTTTGCAGGTAAGTAAACCACCTACAGGGTTCAAAGTTGGGTCCAAAGTAGCCCACCGTTGGGGGTTCAGGGCAACCCCAAAGTTACCACACCAGCAGCTCAGGGCAGGTCAGGTGCAGAGGTCAAAGTGGTGCCCAAAACGCATAGGCTTCAATGGAGAAGGGGGTGCCCCGGTTCCAGTCTGCCAGCAGGTAAGTACCCGCGTCTTCGGAGGGCTGACCCAGGGGGTTTTGTAGGGCATCGGGGGGGACACAAGGCAGCACAAAAAGTACACCCTCAGCGGCACGGGGGCGGCCGGGTGCAGAGTGCAAACAGGCGTCGGGTTTGCAATGTAGTTCAATGGGAGACCCAGGGGTCTCTTCAGCGAAGCAGGCAGGCAAGGGGGGGGGGGGCTCCTCGGGGTAGCCACCACCTGGGTAAGGGAGAGGGCAACCTGGGGGTCGCTCCTGCACTGGAGGTAGGATCCTTCAGGTCCTGGGGGCTGCGGGTGCAGTGTCCTTACCAGGCGTCAGGTCCTTAGAAGCAGGCAGTCGCGGTCAGGGGGAGCCTCTGGATTTCCTCCGCAGGCGTCGCTGTGGGGGCTCAGGGGGGGTCAACTCTGGTTACTCACAGGCTCGCAGTCGCCGGGGAGTCCTCCCTGTATTGTTGGTTCTCGAGCTGGGGGCGTCGGGTACAGAGTGCAATGTCTCACGCTTCCGGTGGGAAACGTGTGTTCTTTCAAAGTTGTTTCTTTGTTGCAAAGATGTTTCTTCTTTAGAGCAGAGCCGCTGTCCTCGGGAGTTCTTGGTCCTTTTAGATGCAGGGTAGTCCTCTGAGGCTTCAGAGGTCGCTGGACCCTGTGGAACACGTCGCTGTTGCAGTTTTTCTTGAAGTGGGGAGACTGGCCGGTAGAGCTGGGGCCAAAGCAGTTGGTGTCTCCGTCTTCTCTGCAGGGTTTTCAGCTCAGCAGTCCTTCTTCGTCTTCAGGTTGCAGGAATCTATCTTGCTGGGTTCTGGGAGCCCCTAAATACTCGATTTAGGGGTGGGTTTAGGTCTGGGGGGTTAGTAGCCAATGGCTACTAGCCCTGAGGGTGGCTACACCCTCTTTGTGTCTCCTCCCTGAGGGGAGGGGGGCACATCCCTAATCCTATTGGGGGAATCCTACAAGATGGAGGATTTCTAAAAGTCAGAGTCACCTCAGCTCAGGACACCTTAGGGGCTGTCCTGACTGGCCAGTGACTCCTCCTTGTTTTTCTCATTATCTCCTCCGGCCTTGCCGCCAAAAGTGGGGCCGTGGCCGGAGGGGGCGGGCAACTCCACTAGCTGGAGTGCCCTGGGGTGCTGTAACAAAGGGGGTGAGCCTTTGAGGCTCACCGTCAGGTGTTACAGTTCCTGCAGGGGGAGGTGAGAAGCACCGCCACCCAGTACAGGCTTTGTTACTAGCCACAGAGTGACAAAGGCACTCTCCTCATGTGGCCAGCAACATATCTGGTGTGTGGCAGGCTGCTAAAACTAGTCAGCCCACACTGGTAGTCGGGTATGGTTTCAGGGGGCATCTCTAAGATGCCCTCTGGGGTGTATTTTACAATAAAATGTACACTGGCATCAGTGTGCATTTATTGTGCTGAGAAGTTTGATACCAAACTTCCCAGTTTTCAGTGTAGCCATTATGGTGCTGTGGAGTTCGTGTATGACAGACTCCCAGACCATATACTCTTATGGCTACCCTGCACTTACAATGTCTAAGGTTTTGCTTAGACACTGTAGGGGCATAGTGCTCATGCACTTATGCCCTCACCTATGGTATAGTGCACCCTGCCTTAGGGCTGTAAGGCCTGCTAGAGGGGTGACTTATCTATACCTATAGGCAGTGTGAGGTTGGCATGGCACCCTGAGGGGAGTGCCATGTCGACTTAGTCATTTTATCCCCACCAGCACACACAAGCTGGCAAGCAGTGTGTCTGTGCTGAGTGAGGGGTCTCCAGGGTGGCATAAGACATGCTGCAGCCCTTAGAGACCTTCCCTGGCATCAGGGCCCTTGGTACCAGGGGTACCAGTTACAAGGGACTTACCTGGATGCCAGGGTGTGCCAATTGTGGAAACAAAGGTACAGGTTAGGGAAAGAACACTGGTGCTGGGGCCTGGTTAGCAGGCCTCAACACACTTTCAAATCATAACTTGGCATCAGCAAAGGCAAAAAGTCAGGGGGTAACCATGCCAAGGAGGCATTTCCTTACAGGAATCCATATTTTTGCTGTGTTCTACCTGCTAATCAGACTCTGGCTCCATGTGTTCTCCCCTAAAAACAAAAAATGTATTGTCGTATTTGACACTTAAATGTGGGCTATACATACAAAACATTTTTGCGTTTGCAAACTAACTGAATTGCTTAATCAGGCCGCTTGGAAACTCAAAAATGCCTTTTCCTATGTACAAAGCCCAAATTGAGATTCTGTAACTTGTTACCTGTGAGACTTGGCATTATTGGCATGGTCTCCCCTAACTTGTTTCCTCAACTTCTCAGGTTGTTTCTGTGTGCTAGACTGTGTTTTTACTGTTTTGTTTGCTCTGGACAATTTACCACTGCTGACCAGTGCTAAAGTAAGTGTTCCCTGTATAAAGTATATGTGTACATTGGCTTATCCATGATTTAAATATTTGATTTACTAGTCAGTCCCTAGTAAAGTGCACTAGAAGTGTCCAGGGCCTGTAAATCAAATGCTACTAGTGGGTCTGTAGCACTGGTTGTGCCACCCACCTTAGTAGACCTGTAAACGTGGCTCAGACTGCCACTGCAGTGTCTGTGAGTGCAGTTTTAAACTGCCAATTCGACTTAGCAAGTGTACCCACTTGCCAGGCCTAAACCTTCCTTTTTATTACATGTAAAACACCCCTAAGGTAGGCTTTAGGTAGCCCCATGGGCAGGGTGCAGTATATGTTTAAGGTAGGACACATACTAATGTATTTTATATCTTCTGACAGTGAAATACTGCCAAATTCGTTTTTCACTGTTGCAAGGCCTATCTCTCTCATAGGTTAACATGGGGGCTGCCTCTAAATATTCTTAAAATGTAGATTCCCTTTGGGAGCAGATAGACATTTGGAGTTTGGGGTCTCTGAACTCACAATTTAAAAATACATCTTTTAGTGAAGTTGTTTTTTAGATTGTGTGTTTGGAAATGCTACTTTTAAAAAGTAGGCATTTTCTTGCTTTAACCATTCTGTGACTCTGCTTGTTTGTGGATTCCCTGTCTGGGTCAGTTTGACAGTTGGGCTGTTTGCACGTCTCCTCTAGACAGTGACACAAAGGAAGCTGGGGTGTAGCCTGCATATCCTGATGGGCCATCTGGGCTGAGGGGAGGAGTGGTCATTTACACCGGAAAGGGCTGTGCCTGCCCTCACACAATGCAGTCTCCAACCCCCTGGTGTGTGTCTGGGGCCTGGCCTGGGCAAGGCAGGATCTTGAAAACAACAGAGACTTCTCTTTGAAGTAGGCCTACTTCAAAGGCAGAAATGGGTATAAGAAGGGCACCCAAACCCCGGGAAATGAGATTACTTATGAAACCAAGAAGAACCTCTGCCAAGGAGAAGAGCTGGAGAATTTGGAGGAGGAGTACTGCTCCTTTGCCTGTGACTGTGCTTTGCTGGGTTGGCCTGCAGTAGCTGCTTCTACCTGAGAGAGGACAAAGACTGACTTTTGTGTGACTTCCCACTGGTGAAGAATCTCCAAGGGCTTGAAACTGAGCTTGCCTCCTGTTGTTGAAGTCTCAGGGATGCGCAAAGACTTCTCTCTGTCAGCACTTAGGCTTTCTGCGGAGGGTCCTGCCTGCCAAGTGGTGCCCTAACCTGTCTTTGGGCCCTTGAAAGATGCAGCTGGTGGAAAAGGACAGAAATCCACGCAAAGACTGCCATGCGGGGAAACGTTCAACGTACCACCTGGTTTGCGGCTGAAAAACGACGAGCCGCCAGCCTCATGGCTAAAATCGACGCTCCACCTGCATTGCGGCTGAGAGATCGATGCAACGTGGCTGGGGAAATGACGTGCAACACCCCCAGCGGCTGCTGTAAACAACGCAAGCCCAACGCAGCACGGTTTCGTGACACCGTGCAACTGGATTTCGACGCAACATCACTGGGTGCGGAAAATCAATGGAAAGCCTCCCCAGACCTGAGGTGCCTGACAAGATCGACACATTGGTCTCTTGCAGAGAGGAAAAACGATGCACGCCAACCCGACTGGAGGAGGAATGATGCACGGTCTCGCTTGCGAATGAGAAATCAACGCATCGCTGGCCTTTTCCGACGCTCACTCGCCCGTGTTGTATAATTTTGACGCAACCCAGGTACTTTTTCATGCTAACAGTGTCCTCACTGTTTTCTGAAGGATTTAAGACTCTTATTCTTTAAAAATTCATAACTTGACTTGTGGATGTTGGATTTTTGTCGTTTTGGTCTTGTTTTGTTTAGATACATATTACCTATTTTTCTAAACCTGTATTGTGTCATTTTGTAGTGTTTTCACTGAGTTACTGTGTGTATTGGTACAAATACTTTACACATTGCTTCTGAAGTTAAGCCTGCCTGCTCGTGCCAAGCTACCAAGGGGGTGAGCGGGGGTTAACTGAGGGCGATTCTTCTTACCCTGACTAGAGTGAGGGTCCTTGCTTGGACAGGGGATAACCTGACTGCCAACCAAAGACCCCATTTCTAACATTGGTGATCATCAGTTGGGATTGGATTTGTATTTGTACTTGGCATACAGTGATTAAGTGTACACTACTGTTTTCAGTGCAGACCATTACGTGACCACTTACTACTTGTCTTTGTGATTTTATTTTTTTTTCTCTTTTTTTGAATTTTTTTCCCCTACTTCCATTTTGTGGTAATCCTTGATTGACTTTTGAACTCCATTTCGGAACTTGTTTTTCTGCCTTTGGAACTTTGCACTTTTAACCCTTCATCATGTCTCAATCTGGGGATGGATCAGCTGGAGCTGCTTTTGATTTAGGGAAACTGGAGAGTTACACAGTTGCCCAATTGAAACAGTTCTGTAAGTATCTTGCCTGTCCCATTAAGAGCTCCACGAGGAAGGAGGAGATGCAAAAGGCACTGAGGGCCTGTGTGACAGCCAAGGAAGCTGAGGGGCACAGAGAAGATGTGGATGAGGGTGAGGAGGAGGAAGAGGAGGAGATGCAGAGTATTCACAATGGCATAGTGGGTGGGCCTGTTATGTCCAGGGAGAGGGTCTCCAGGCCACACGTAGCAGTGTGTCATGCAAGGTTCTGACTCCTTGAAGAGTTGCAGGACAGACAGGCAGAGAGGGCTCACCAGTTGAAGTTGGAGAAAATGAGGATGGCCATTGAAGAGAAAATGTTATTGTTGGCTCATGAGCTCGGCTTGAGGGAGCTGGATCAGAGGAGCCAGTCTAGTAGGGATGGTGGCAGCAATAACACAGTGCAGCCTGAGAGGAGGGTGCACATTCCTAGGGACCTTGTGAAGGATTACAAGAGGGAGGATGGCATACTGCTATGGTTTAAGGGGTATGAGTCTGCTCTCCATATGAATCTGGTCCCTGAAGCTCATTGGGTGGCGGGTCTATGGAAGCACTTTGAGGTAGAGGGAAGGGATACTCTGACATCCTTAGAGGATCCCCAGGGGCTCACTTACCGTGTGAAGGAGCACTGATCACTAGGTATGGTCTCACCCCTGATCAGTATAAGGACAAGTTCTGATGGATACAACTACCTGTGTATTCCTCACCTATTGAATACTCCCATTGCGCCAGCATTCAACGGAAATCTTCTTCCTAGCTTCTGCACGTCGACGAGGACGTCACAATTGCCCACGCGACGCCATCTGACGTCATACAGGCAATAAGAGGTACTCGCCGACGTGCTGACGTCAGTTCCCTTTTCTCTGTGCCATTCGAACGACGGTTATTCTTCGAGGGAGCTACTGTTACTACTCTACGTAGTTACAGTTATTTTTGCTGTTTCTTCTTTGAGAAAAAGATAGAATGTCGCAAAGAAAATCCGGATTCAAGCCCTGCAATGAGTGCGGTGGCAAGATGTTGGTTACGGACCCGCATACAGACTGTTTGTGGTGTCTCAGCTCCGACCACGACGTTGACAAATGTGACTCTTGTCAACGGATGAATCCGAAGGCGTTAAAAGAGCGAGAAGCAAAGCTCTTTATGGCGAAGTCTAAGAAAAAAGAGAAGCTACATCATCGCAAGTCATCTTCTCCGAAGTCACATCGGCGTCATCGTGACTCCCGGCGTCGTCGTGAATCTCGGCGCCGGTCGAGTAGGGAGAGATTGCGTTCGAGGTCGCCTTCAGCTCAACGCCGTAAGACATGGGAAGTGAGTCCCACCATCTCTCCACAGCCGCAGACGCCGTTTGCATCACCGACTTCACCAGCTTTGCCGACGTCGCCTGTGAATCCTCCATCGGTGTTTGAGGTTCCTCAGCGTCAGGAGTTCTCACCAAGTTCTCAGATGCTGGGGCCGGCGCCGATGTCGCCTCGAGTCCAGGCTC
Source organism: Pleurodeles waltl (assembly GCF_031143425.1). Taxonomy (NCBI): domain Eukaryota; kingdom Metazoa; phylum Chordata; class Amphibia; order Caudata; family Salamandridae; genus Pleurodeles; species Pleurodeles waltl. Next base: position 117,766,706 of record NC_090445.1, on the reverse strand, counting down.
CTCAGTATCCGGCTTTCCCAGCCCCAGGAGCCGACAGTTCCGCATTCTTGAATGCGATGTTTAAAATTTTTCAGCAGATGGCTCCAGGTGGTGGACCGGCTGGTCCTTCGGGCCCCTTGGCTTTCAACATGGGAGCTCCGGCTCCATTATGACCGGCACCTTTTATGCCCTTTCTTCCCATGGGAAATGTGGGAACAGTCTCCTGTCCGCCCTTTGCCTCGTACGGCGCCGAAGAAATCCATGGCGCAGATGGATCCGGCGTCTGATGGATCCGAGGATCGGCGTCAAGCTTCGACGTCTGCCGAAGCCATGTCGATGCCTAGAATTGAGGCCAGGTTGCATTCGAGGAGGCTTGCTCTTCGCCTCCTTGAGGAGCAGGAATATCAGAAGCAGGCATTGGAGGAAGGAGAGATTGAGGAATCTCAGGGAGACCTCTATGGTTTAGATACAGCCAGTGGTTTAGACACCTCTCCAGAATGGGACTTAACATCGCCTGGAGAGTATACGGAGGAGGCTGCATCATTCCACTCGGTTATTAAGAAAGCAGCAGATTTTTTGGACCTTCCTTTGCCGGTGTCTGAGCCTAAGCCTAATATCTTAACAGAAGTATTGCATCCTGCTTCAACAGCTGCAGAGCCACTTCTGCCTTTTAATGAGGCTCTGTTAGATCCAATCCTGGATATATGGAAGAAGCCGGTGTCATCTTTGGCAGTGAATAGATCGGTGGCTCGAAGATATCGAGTGGCTCCTGCTGACCCAGGCTTTCTGTCCAGGCACCCAACCCCTGAGAGCCTGGTGGTTCAGGCTTCATGTTCATCCCGGTCTGCCCCAGGTTCATTTCCAGGTGTGTCTTCAGACAGAGACTCAAAGAAGATGGACCATTCTTCTAAAAAGGCTTTTTCGTCATGTAGCATGGCTTTAAAATCTACTAATGCTACATGTATTTTGGGAAGATACATTTACGCCCTGATGGATGAAATAAAGTCGTCCCATACTGAGGTGCCTCAAGAGGTGATGAGCCTGGTTTCTGATGCTCAAGCAGTGGCAACCCAAGTAATCCAATCTGGACTGGATACGACTGACTCTGTAGCCAGGGCTATGGGTACTGCTGTTGCTACAAGGAGGCAAGCCTGGCTTCGTAGCTCTGGTTTCTCATCTGATGTACAGTCAACCCTGTTGGATCTTCCCTTCGATGAGGATAAACTTTTTGGCTCCAAGGCGGACTCTGCCCTAGAGAGGTTTAAGGAGAGTAGGGCCACGGCAAAGTCTTTAGGCTTGCAGGCCTCCTCTTCTGTTTCATCCAGATTTTTTAGAAGGTTTAGAAGGTTTGGTCGTGGTTCCTCCTCTTCCTTTCGAGGCAGATTTCAGCAACAACCCGCCTCTGCTCTCTCCTACAGATCGTACAGGGGGAGGGGTAGGGTCCGAACCAGGGGAGCCGCCCAGCAGCACTCTGCCTCTTCCTCTTCCTCTGGAGGGGTGCAACATGGGAAGCAGCCTTACTCTTCCACCAATTCCTTCTCATACCACTCCTGTAGGGGGGAGGTTATTGCACTTTCTCCGCAAGTGGGAGGTTATAACATCAGACTCCTGGGTCATCAGCATTGTGGGGAAAGGCTATGACCTTCCCTTTCGGGAGTTTCCTCTCCCCATCCCACCACGCCCATCCTACTGTTCAGAAGAGCATTTCCTGTTACTAGAACAGGAGGTTCAAATCCTCCTTTAAAAGGGTGCGGTGGAGTTGGTTCCAGAGCAGGAGAGGGGTCAGGCTTGTTACTCAAGATACTTCCTGATCCCCAAGAAGGATGGTCGGTTGAGGCCAATCCTGGACCTGAGGATCTTGAATTGGTTCCTCAAACAGGAGAAGTTCAAGATGCTGACCCTAGCTCAGGTGCTTTTGGCGTTGAACGATGGAGATTGGATGGTGTCTGTCGACTTGCAGGATGCTTACTTTCATATCCCGATACTCAAGTCGCACAGGAAGTATCTCTGGTTTGTGGTGGGGTCGCAGCACTATCAGTTTGCGGTCCTTCCGTTTGGTCTTACTTCAGCACCTCGAGTCTTCACAAAGGTGATGGCGGTGGTTGCGGCAGAGCTCAGAAGGAAGGGGGTCGCGGTATTTCCTTACCTGGACGACTGGTTGATCAAAGCCGAGTCTCCGGAGCTCGTGCTGCATCACCTACAGTCGACAACCCAGTTTTTGTTTGACCTGGGTTTTTCTGTGAATGTGCCCAAATCTCACCTACAGCCCTCTCAGCGCCTCCTGTTCATAGGGGCAGTACTGGATACAACATTGAATCGTGCCTTTCCTCCGCCTCAGCGGATTCAGGACATTCAGGCGTTGGTTCCAATGTTTCAAAGTGGAGCGGTCGTTCCAGTCCTCAAGGTCCTGCGTCTGCTCGGTCTGTTCGCTTCTTGCATTCTGTTGGTCACTCACGCTCGCTGGCACATGAGGGCTCTTCAGTGGTGCCTACGGAAGCAGTGGTCTCAACCCAAAGGGGATCTCGAGGGATCGGTAAAGATCTCCAGGGACGCTGCGGCGACTCTAAAATGGTGGATTGCGGGCGGCATTCTTTCCCAAGGAAGGCCGTTCTCGCATCCTCCGCCAGTGGCCACAGTAATAACGGGTGCTTCCACTCTAGGGTGGGGAGCTCATCTGGGGGACCTGGAGGTCAAAGGTCATTGGTCTCCAGTGGAACAGATGTTTCATATAAATCTGTTGGAGTTGCGGGCAATAGGTCTGGCTCTCAAGGCCTTCCTCCCTTCCCTTCGCGGTCAGTCGGTTCAGGTCCTGACGGACAATACTACTGCGATGTGGTATAATAACAAACAGGGAGGAGTAGGGTCGTACCTTCTCTGCAGAGAAACTCTGCGGCTATGGTCCTGGGCAAGGGACCATCGGATTTGCTTGGTAGCAAACCATCTGGCCGGAGTCTTGAACGTGCGTGCGGACAGTCTCAGTCGGCATTTCTCGACCGATCACGAGTGGGGTCTCCATCCGGATCTAGTCCGTCAGATCTTCCAGATGTGGAGAATCCCTCGGATAGATCTTTTTCTAACTTAGGAGAACTCGCACTGCCCGTTGTTCTCCAGCCTCCAGTATCCGGTGCAAGGAACGTTGGGGGACGCGTTTCAGATGTCCTGGCGCGACCAGTTACTCTACGCGTTTCCCCCCATACCTTTGATTCCTCGAGTTTTGAGGAAAATTCATCAAGACCGGGCCCAAATCATCTTAATAGCTCTGGATTGGCCAAGAAGGGTATGGTATTCGAATCTTCTCCAACTCTCTCTGTGCCCCCGCTCTGTCTCCCTCTCAGGGCAGACCTCCTCTCGCAGTCGCAGGGGTAGGTTTTACACCCCCACCTCCAGAGCCTGCACCTTCATGCCTGGAGATTGAAATTGAGTTCCTTTTCTCTCCCATCTGAGGTAGTGGATGTTATTTTATCGGCCAGGCGACACTCCACTAAATCTATCTACGCTAACAGGAGGGCTAAATTTGTGATTTGGTGTGGAGAGAAACAAATTGATCCCTTACGTGCCCACTTATCGGATATCTTGTCTTTTGCGTTGTCCCTGGCACAGAGGGGTTGTGCAGTGGCTACAGTCAAGGGATATTTGTCGGCCCTGTCAGCTTTTCTATGCCTTCCAAACCAGCCTTCTTTATTTAAATCTCCTATAGTGCTAAGATTTGTAAAAGGTCTCATTAATAAATTTCCTCCCACTCCTTTCATTATGCCCCAGTGGGATTTGAACCTAGTCTTGACTTTTCTTATGGGCTCGCCGTTTGAGCCAATGCATTCTTGCCCTTTAAGGTTATTGGTTCTGAAGACTGTTTTCCTTGTTGCAATTACTTCAGCAAGAAGAGTGAGTGAGCTGCAGGCTCTATCTGTTAAACCCCCGTATACATCTTTTTATGGGGATAAGGTGGTGTTGAGGACCAAGGCTGCTTTCCTGCCGAAGGTTGTTTCACCCTTTGATATGGCCCAGACAATTACTCTTTCCTCGTTTTATCCTCCACCTCATCCTTCGAAAGAGGAAGAAAGACTGCACCGCTTAGACCCAGGGAGAGCGCTGAGCTTCTACGTGGACAGAACGAAGGATTTTAGGTTGGAGGATCAGCTCTTCATCGGGTACGTGGGAAAGAGGAGAGGAAGGGCAGTCCACAAGAGAACACTCTCCAGGTGGGTCATTCTTTGCATTAAACTGTGTTACTCTCTGGCAAAGAAGGAACCCCCTGGTGGAATAAGAGCTCATTCCTCCAGAGCTAAGTCAGCCTCTTCGGCCTTGGCTAGGGGTGTTCCTGTGGTCGACATCTGCAAGGCCGCAACTTGGTTGTCCCTCCACACTTTTGCGAAGCATTACTGCTTGGATTCGGAGGTTAGGAGGGATGGCCATTTTGCACGGTCAGTGCTGCAGGATTTCTTGGTTTGACCATTCAGGCACCCTCCACCGAGTGCAGTACTGCTTTGGGACTCTATTCAATAGGTGAGGAATCCACAGGTAGTTGTATCCATCAGAAGAACGAGTTACTTACCTTCGGTAACGACTTTTCTGGTGGATACATTAGCTACCTGTGGATTCCTCACGGTCCCACCCGCCTCCCCGTTGCCTGTCTGGTCTAACCAAGTTATTCTTGGGTGTGCTCCTCTTGGTATTTGAGGGCTTGCAGATATATTGTATATATTTATGTATTTATTTAAAAAAAAAAAAAAAATTGAGATTTTGGAATGATGTTTTTATCTGTTGGTGCTATTAAATATTGTTATGTGATTGATTGTTTCAATGGCCTATTCGTCTCAGGCACGTAAAAAAATGTTGGTACTGACGTCGGCACGTCAGGGAGGACCTCTTATGACGTCAGACGGCGTCGCGTGGGCAATTGTGACGTCCTCGTCGACGTGCAGAAGCTAGGAAGAAGATTTCTGTCGAATGATGGCGCAAGGGGAGTATTCAATAGGTGAGGAATCCACAGGTAGCTAATGTATCCACCAGAAAAGTCGTTGCCGAAGGTAAGTAACTCGTTCTTTAGGTCCTATAAGAAGAAGGAATCCCAAACAGGGTTGGAATGTATTTACTCTTTTTGAAGGTCACTGGATGGTTGGGTGAAGGGCAGTAAGTTAACAACATGTGAGGGGCTTTACAATTTGATTGCTTGGGAGCACTTGTACAGTTTATGTTTTCCAGAGCTGCGCCAGCACCTAATTGACAGCAAGCTGACTTACCCTATGACACTTGTGCAGGAAGCAGACCGTTGGGAGAGCACCAGGGTCCAAAAGAGGTATGGGGGAGAGCATGCCAAGGGTGGGCAGAGTCCCCATCAGAAGAAGTGTGGGGGAGGGGTAAGGGTAAACAGGGGGAGTTCTCAAAAGGGCCCCAACCTAGTTTCCAGGGTAAAGAATCCCAGTCCCCAGTAGAAAAGAAACCATGGGTCTCTACAGGGTATCCTGGAGAGAAGGGGTCCAGCAAGTGCTTTGCATGTGATCAGGAGGGTCACATGAGGGGGGACCCCAAATGTCCCAAGTGGACACGGCACTCACTGTGCTCAGTCACAGGGTTTTGCCAGTGTAGGGCTTGGGGAGGAGTTGGTTCCAGGTTGGTGGGAGCCAGCTGAGATGACCCTTGTCTTACGAGGGGACAGTGAGATGATCCAGAGGACCCTCATGCCTGATAACACTTATAAGTACAGGTGGTGGGTGACCATCAATGGACAGAGGGTGGAGGCTCTGAGAGACACAGGAGCCAGTGTGACTACAGTGAGGAGTCACCTGGTGTCTGAAGAGCTGATAGATCCCCGTGTACTTCACCTTGCAGTGGACAACTCAGAGCGCCCGTGCAGAGTGGCGCAGGTTCCCTTTGAATTGGAGATGGGGGTCTCAGGATCCTTGATGGTAGCTGTAAGTCCAACCATGCCTGTAGATTGTTTGCTTGGTAATGACCTGGATGATTCCCCTTGGCAGGAGGTGGAACGCCGGCCACACTTGGAAATGTTGGGTCTGCCTGGGTGGGCCTGTGTGTCTACCCGGTCTATGGCAGACCGTCAGGGTGATCAGGAGACCCTGGAGCCTGAAAGAGTGGCCCAGGTTTCTGCCAGAATGAGGAAGGGCAAGGGGTGCGGGAAACCAGCCCCAGAAGTTCCCTTGGTCCAGGAGGAGACTGAACCTGAAGGGGAGGCCATGGAGCCTACAGGGAAACAGGTGGCTGAACAGGGTGAGGTCCCTGAGTTGTCAAAGTGGTAGGAGGAAGGGGGGCCACCAGGGAAGCATTCTGTGAGGCACAGAAGTCATGCTCTACTCTGGAGGGTTTGCGGCAGCAGGCTGCAGACGGGTCACATGTGATTTACTGGGAGGTTGACCTCCCATATAGCGTCTAAGGTTCCTGAGCCTGGGTCTGCCCATGTGCTGGTGGTACCCCAGTGCTTCAGAGCCTTCCTACTGGGTCTGGCTCATGACGTGCCTTTAGCTGGTCATTTGGGGCAAGACAAGACCTTTGAGCGGCTTGTCACCCACTTCTATTGGCCCCAAATGTGCAGGCACTCTGATGCTCATTGTAGGTCTTTTCCAACTTGTCAGACAAGTGGCAAGAGTGGGGGGAATGTAAAGCTCCCCTCCAACCTTCTCCTGCGGTTAGTACCCCCTTTGAAAGGGTTGGTATTGACATTGTGGGGCCTCTGGATCCAAAGATAGCCATGGGCAACAGGTTTATCCTGGTCTTGGTGGACCATGCCACCCGGTACCCAGAAGCCATTCCTCTGAGATCGAGCACTGCCCCTGTGATGGGCTGTGCATTGATGGGTGTTTTTACCCACATGGGGTTCCCCAAGGAGGTGGTGTGCGATAGGGGTACCAACTTCATATCAACATATATGAACTCTCTGTGGAAGGTGTGTGGAGTAACGTACAAGTTCACCACACCTTACCACCCCAAACCAATGGTCTGGTTGAGAGATTCAACCACACCTTGAAGGGCATGATAATGGGCCTGTTGGAGCCCTTGAGGCGGAAGTGGGACGTCCTCTTGCCATGCCTTCTGTTCGCTTACAGGGAGGTGCCTCAAAAAGGGCTTGGCTTTAGTCCTTTTGAGCTGTTATATGGCCACCCTGTGAGGGGACCTTTGAGTCTGGTTAGGAGGCTTTGGAGAAAGCCGTAGTAAACCCCCCCCCCAGGATGTATTCACTTACATGTTGGCTCTGAGAAACCAGACTGCCTGCTTCAGGAGTCTCGCCCAGGAGAACCTGGAAGCAAGCCAGGAAGATATGAAAAGCTGGTAGGACCAGAATGCCACTCTGGTCGAGTTTCAGCCTGGTCAGAAAGTGTGGGTGATGGCACCAGTGGAGCCTATGGTGCTCCAGGACAAGTGGACTGGGCCATTTGAGGTTGCGCAGCGCAAGTGTGAAGTCACCTACCTGGTGGACTTGTGGACTCCCAGGAACCCTTTAAGGGTCCTGCATGTTAACCGGCTCAAGCCACACTTTGAGCGAACTGAATTGTCCATGCCCCTAGCAACAGATGATGGGGTGGAGGAAGAGAGTGAACCTCTTCCTGACCTCCTGTCTGCTGGAGAAAAAGATGGTTCTGTGGAGGGAGTGATCCTCTTCCCCTCCCTGCCCCCAGAGCAGCAAAGGGACTGTTGCCAGGTGTTGGGTCAGTTTGTCTCACTGTTCTCCCTGATCCCAGGGGTCACACATCTGTGTACACATGATGTGGACACTGGGGACAGTTTCCCTGTTAAACACAAAGTTTACAGAGTGACTGACAGGGTAAGGGCTAACATTAAAAAGGAAGTCTCTAAAATGTTAGCGTTGGGGGTAATTGAATTTTCCAGCAGCCCTTGGGTCAGTCCCGTGGTTTCGGTACCAAAGCCTGCTGCTCCTGATGCCACTCCAGAACTCCGGTTCTGTGTGGATTACCGGGGACTCAATGTGGTCACTAAGACTGACGAGCACCCCATCCCCTTAGCTGATGAGCTCATTGACCAGTTGGGAGCTGCCAAGTACCTAAGCACGTTTGATCTTACCTCTGGGCACTGGCAGATCGCCCTGACTGAGGGGGCTAAGGAGAGGTCTGTATTCTCCACACCAGACGGGCACTACCAGTTTAGGGTGATGCCCTTGGGAACGAAAAATGCCCCTGCCACCTTTCAGAGGTTGGTCAACCAGGTGTTGGCTGGACTGGATGATTTGAGTGCCTCCTACCTGGATGACATTGCTGTCTTTAGTTCCACATGGGAGGAACACTTTCAACACCTCTGTAAAGTGTTGGAGGCCATGCAGAAGGCAGGCCTCACTTTTAAGGCAGGGTTCTGTGGTGCACTTAGGACACCAAGTGGGGAGTGGCCAGGTGGCACCCCTACAGCCAAAGATTGAAACTATTCTGGCATGGGAGCCCCCCAAGACCCAGATTAAAGTGAGTGCATTTTTTATGTCTCACAGGATACTATAGGAGGTTTGTCAAGGGGTATGGCACAATTGTTGCTCCCTTGACTGAGTTAACTTCTAAAAAGCAGCCCAGAAATGTGATCTGGACTGAGTCTCGCCAGTCATCTTTTGATGCCCTGAAGGCTGCCATGTGCACAGCCCTTGTGCTGAAGGCACCTGACTATTCCAAGGAATTTGTTGTGCAAACAGACACATGAGAGCATGGTATTGGAGCAGTACTCTCGCAGCTTAATGAAGAGGGCCTAGGTCGACCTGTAGCCTTTATTGGCAGGAGGTTACTTCCCAGGGAACGTAGGAGGAGTGCAATTGAGCGCAAAGCTTTTCCTGTGGTCTGGGCACTGAAGAAGCTAAGACCCTACTTGTTTGGGACTCACTCCCTGGGTTCAGACAGACCACAGGCCCCTCAGATGGTTTATGCAGATGATGGGTGAGAATCCCAAATTGTTGAGGTGGTCCACCTCCCTACAGGGAATGGACTTTATGGTGGAACACCGCCCTGGCACCGACCACGCCAATGCTGATGGTGTGTCCAGATTCTTCTGCCTTAGTGATGAGAACTCCCATGAGGTTGGGTAGTTGTTCCCAACTTTCAGCTGGGAGGGACATGTGTTAGACTTGGCATCACTGGCACGGTCTGCCCTAACTTTTTGTTTCTACTTCCCAGGTTGTTTCTGTGTGCTAGACTCTGTTTTTACTGTTTTGTTTGCTCTGGACAATTTACCACTGTTGACCAGTGCTAAAGTGTAAGTGTTCCCTGTATAAATTATATGTGTACATTGGCTTATCCATGATTGGCATATTTTATTTACTAGTGAGTCTGTAGTAAAGTGCTCTAGAAGTGCCCAGGGCCTGTAAATCAAATGCTTCTAGTGGGCCTGCAGCACTGGTTGTGCCACCCACATTAGTAGCCCTGTACACATGGCTCAGACTTGCCACTGCAGTGTCTGTGAGTGCAGTTTTAAACTGCCAATTCAACTTGGCAAGTGTACCCACTTGCCAGGCCTAAACCTTCCCTTTTCTTACATGTAAGACACCCCTAAGGTAGGCCTTAGGTAGCCCATGGGTAGGGTGCAGTGTATGTTTAAGGTAGGACATATACTAATGTGTTTTATTTGTCCTGACAGTGAAATACTGCCAAACTCAGTTTTCACTGCTGCAAGGCCTATCTCTGTCATAGGTTAACAAGGGGGCTGCCTTTAAATATTCTTAAAACACAGATTCCCTTCGGGAGCAGATAGACATGTGGAGTTTGGGGTCTCCGAACTCACAATTTAAAAATACATCTTTTAGTGAAATAGATTTTTAGATTGTGCGTTTGAAAATGCCACTTTTAGAAAGTATACATTTTCTTGCTTTAACCATTTTGTGACTCTGCTTGTTTGTGGATTCCCTGTCTGGGTCAGTTTGGCAGTTGGGCTGTTTGCACGTCTCCTCTAGACAGTGACACAAAGGGAGCTGGGGTGTAGCCTGCATATCCTGATGGGCCATCTGGGCTGAGGGGAGGGAAGGGAAGGAGTGGTCATTTACACATGAAAGGGCTGTGCCTGCCCTCACACAATGCAGTCTCCAACCCCCTGGTGTGTGTCTGGGGCCTGGCCTGGGCAATGCAGGATCTTGAAAACAACAGAGACTTCTCTTTGAAGTAGGCCTACTTCAAAGGCAGAAATTGGGTATAAGAAGAGCACCCAAACCCCTGGAAATTAGATTACTTCTGAAACCAAGAGGAACCTCTGCCAAGGAGAAGAGCTGGAGAAGCTGGAGAAGGAGTCCTGCTCCTTTGCCTGTGACTGTGCTTTGCTGGGTTGGCCTGCAGTAGCTGCTTCTGCCTGAGAGAGGACAAAGACTAACTTTTGTGTGACTTCCCACTGGTAAAGAATCTCCAAGGGCTTGAAACTGAGCTTGCCTCCTGTTGTTGAAGTCTCAGGGACAGCAAAGACTTCCCTCTGCCAGCACTTGGGCTTTCTGCTGAGAGTCCTGCCTGCCAAGTGGTGCCCAAACCTGTCTCTGGACCCTTGAAAGGTGCAGCTGGTAGAAAAGGACAGAAATCTACGCAAAGCCTGCCGTGCGGGGAAACTTTCAATGCACCACCCGCTTCGCAGCTGAAAAACGATGCGCTGCAGGCCTCGTGGCTAAAATCGACACTCCACCTGCATCGCAGTTGGGAGATCGATGCAACGTGGCTGGGGAAATGACGAGCAACACCCGCAGCAGCTGCTGTTAATGATGCAAGCCCCACGCAGTGCGGTTTCTTGACACCGTGCGACCAGATTTCGACGCAACGTCACTGGGTGCAGAAAAGCAATGCAAAGCCTGCCCGGACCTGAGGTGCCTGTCCGGATTGACACATCGCTCTCTTGCGGAGAGGAAAAACTACACACCCCGACCCAACCGGAGGAGGAACGACGCACGGTCTCGCTTGCGAGTGAGAAATCAACGCATCGCTGGCCTTTTTCGACACACACTCGCCCGTGCAGTATTATTTTGACACAACCCAGGTACTTTTTCACGCTAACAGTGTTCTCACTGTTTTCGGAAGGATTCAAGACTCTTATTCTTTAAAAATTCATAACTTGACTTGTGTATGTTGGATTTTTGTCGTTTTGGTCTTGTTTTGTTTAGATAAATATTACCTACTTTTTTAAACCTGTGTTGTTTCATTTTGTAGTGTTTTCACTGAGTTACTGTGTGTGTTGGTACAAATACTTTACACATTCCTTCTGAAGTTAAGCCTGCCTGCTCGTGCCAAGCTACCAAGGGGGTGAGCTGGGTTTAACTGAAGGTGATTCTCCTTACCCTGACTAGAGTGAGGGTCCTTGTTTGGACAGGGGGTAACCTGACTGCCAACAAAAGACCCCATTTCTTACATTACTGAATTGCAATTTGGGTTTGCAAATCGGTATTTGGAAGGGCATGTTTTGGGCATCCCCTCGAAATACTGATACATATTGGAATGTACAAATGGTTTGTGACCGAAATGCAGTCACAAAATATTCACACTTTACCGCCAACTCAAAATTGGTGGTAACCCATTTGCAAATCCCCCTTGGGGATTTCTTGGAATGGTTAAATAATATTTTTTTAAGAGCAGGCAGTGGCCCCAATGACCACACCCTGCTCTTCAAAACATAAAAATGAAACTTTTATTTTTTGTTAAACAAATCCCTTTTTTCTTTAAGGAAAACAGACTTCATTTACAAAAAATGATTGCTTTATTTGCTTTATTTGAAAGCAATCACAGATAGGGTGTTCTGCTGTACCCAGCAGACTACCATGCCTGCATTCCACCGAATCCTAGCAGGTAACAAGTTGCAACCTACCACATTATTATTCATAAGGAAGGTCTACTTGTGACCCACTATGAATTACTAATGGGCCAGATATTACCTTTTTGGTACATTGGTAATAGTGATTACCAAATAGTGATTTGCCAAAAACGTTATTTGGTAATTGCTATTACTAATCTTCATGTATACCAGCGATGGGAGGCACGTTGGGTAGCCATGTACTATATCAATCTTTCAGAATAGAATCATTTGCAGTTGTGTGCAAAGTTTTGCACAGTTGCAAAGAATTTGATTCTGGAATCTAAGACTGAAGGAGATATTTTCCACCATGAGTCATAATTATAAGTGTCTCTCTTAAGGGCTAGGTGTATACTGCGCCAAATGGATACCTTTACCCTGGTGTGAGGTATTATCTGGTGCAGTGAAAACATCCTGTTGTTAGTTTGTGCAAAGAAATTTGGGAAGTACATGTCGAATCAGCGTTTATTTAAAAGAATTCTGCATGTATCAGATTATTTCCAGCCATTTCTGCTTAACATTGAGCTGATTTGGACTGCTAAAACGAGTGAGGAGGGGCAGTGTGTTGAAATTAGGTTGTTGGTTCAGTGGAGTGTGAGCCCCTCGCAAGCAACAGCCACAATCCTAGTCAGAGTGAAACACCAAAAAACTCCTAATTAACTTGTGCTTACCATCAAACCCCACTCCCGTGTTAGTTTGGTATAAAGCAGTCAGGTTTACATTATAGGCAATGTGTAAAGTATTTATGCAGCCGACACACAGTAATAAAGTGAAAACACAACACAAGAATGATATGAGAGCAACTGAAACCTAAAAAAAGGTAGAGATTTTCTTTGATCCTTGGACTGAATCTCACAGCTAACCTTTTGGTTGGCTTAGTAGAAAGGACACTGGATGTCTGTTGTAATAAAGCACCATTCTAAAACAAGAACTGAATCACTTTGCTGAGAATATTACATGAGGAAACTGCAAGAACATTACTTTGAAGTGTATAGGGTTTTTGTAATTGCAGACTAGTTTAATCTTGCAAAAATGTCTGCAAGATCACTTTCGGACTGTTCCTGGTACAGAAAAAGAAAAAAACGAAATTGCTGCCAAAATAATTCCCTTCTCTTGATTTTTGGGGGTCATTACAACATTGGCGGTAAAAGCTGCTTACCGCCGTGCAGAAGACTGCCAATACACCGCCGCTGCCGCGGAATTCCGCCACAGCTATTATGACACACATCTCGGAATCCGCCGAAATTCAGACACCCACACAACACCGCCACACCAAAGGTCAGTGATAAACTGGCGAAAGCAAAACCTCCACCGTCACGGCAACAGAAACACGCCCATGCTATTACAACCCACGAATCCACGCGGCGGTCTTTCAACCGCGGTATTCCATTGGCGGTACACACCGCCGCGCTCAAAATACACACACATCTCCAAAACACCGCCACATTGGACAATTCAAAATACACACACCTGATACACATACAAACACCACTCCCACACACCCAACACAATATAAAACACACACCCACCTCACCCACAAACCCCTACGACCAAAAAATTGAGACGAAGGCAACAGAGAGAGCACAGCAATAGACAACCCCACCACACAGAGGCACACAACACCATTACCCACACAACATCCACGCACAAAAAAAACCACACCACTACACATCACCACACTCATCACCACATACACTACCCCACACATCACCTACACCACCCAATGGCACGCCAAAGACACCCCAGGTTTTCGGAGGAGGAGCTCAGGGTCATGGTGGAGGAAATCGTACGGGTAGAGCCACAGCTATTTGGATCACAGGTGCAGCACACCTCTATAGCTAGGAAGATGGAGCTATGGCGAAGAATCGTGGACAGGGTCAACGCAGTGGGACAGCACCCAAGAAATCAGGAGGACATCAGGAAGAGGTGGAACGACTCCGGGGGAAGGTGCGTTCCGTGGTCTCCAGGCACAACACCGCAGTTCAGCGGACTGGCGGCGGACCCCCACACCTAACAACATGGGAGGAGCAAGTCTTGACCATTATGCATCCTGAGGGCCTCGGAGGAGTCGGTGGAGGAATGGACACAGGTAAGTCAAATCTTAACTATCATATCCCCCACCCTACCTGCATGCTATCACACACCCCCACCCTCATCCCCTCCCCTATCACCCCAACTCCTCACATATGTCCCAACATCACAAACCACCCATCCCAACACCAAGCCCTGCATGCAACAACAAAGCATGGGCACCCATCACTAAAGCATGCCCACTGCACATACCCATACAACCCCCTAAACCATCCTCACACAAGCTCCCACACTGGAATGACAGCACTGGGGTACACAGTCACCCACCCATTGCACACCATGACACACACAGATGCAATAATCATACTTTTATAACCCTGCAGGACCACTACCAAACGTCACCAGACAGGAGGGTCCAGACATCTCCACCCCACCCACAGAAGAGGCCCACAGTGATGACAGCAGCTCTGTCCACCTGGATCTAGATGATCAGCCTGGACCATCGTGGGCCTCGGGACAGTCGGTTCCCCTCGCACAGGCACAGCCCAACACTGACCTTCCACCCTCTGGAAACACCAGTACAGCACCCACCCAGCGGGCCAATACCTCCGTCCCCAGGACACGTCAATCAGCTGTGTGTCCACCACTACAGGGAACCCAGGACAACCCACCACCCCAACAACAACAGGGACCTGGGGGCAGTGGTAGTGGGCACACGGTCCAGGGGACGGAGGCCCAGGAACACAGGGGAACTGGGAGGGCTGCTGTGCGACAGGGGGCGGACAGGCCAAGGGAACCCACTCTCCACGAGGCCCTCTCCTCCATCATGGGAGCATGCCACCACTCCCAGGAGACGATGGCTACGGTCCTGGCCAAGTTTCAGGAGACCCAGCGCATGCAGGAGGAACAGTATTTGGGGTTCAGGGAGGAACTCAGAACCATCAGCTCCGCCCTGGGCACCATCGTAGGGGTGCTGAAGGACATACAGAACACCATGAGGGACACCGTGGCACTCCAAGGGGCCCCTGACACTAGCAAGAACGATGAACTGCCCACCACCTCCGCCGGCGCTAGTGGACAGGACGCCCCGCCACAGGACCACCACACCAGCACCCCACCCCCTGCAGACGGAGAACCACCCGCAAGCGGTCCCTGAGATCCAGGAACAGGACAGAGCACGATGGCAAGACCCCCGCCAAAAAATGAGACAACCCTGATTGTCATCCCACTGTCCCACTTTGTCACCCTGTCCATACTTAAAATGCCCCAGCTCCACTTCCTATGCCCATATGGGCAGTGCACCTGTGAGACTAATAGACTGGACTCTGCCATGGACATTCCTCCACCATCACCCATCACCATTTTACCACCCCCTCCAATAATTAGCACTTCAAGAAACACCCTTGAACCACAAAACAATCTGGAGTCAGTCTGTGATTTTGAAAAAGTGTATTAGCTATGACAATGACAAAATCCGTCCTCAATAGTAATGTCAACATACCTATGTCACACATCACAAGTCCATGAAGGATGCAAGCAGATGACACACATTGGTAACCACACCTGTGAAACCGTAATGGAAATGTACAACTCAGTTACCAAATACTGCATGAAATTGACAGACAGGATAGAGGTAGAAGTGTGAAAGTAAGGGGCATATTTATACTCTGTTTGCGCCGGAATTGTGTCGGTTTTTTTTACGCAATTCTGACGCAAAACTAACTCCATATTTATACTTTGGCGTTAGACGCGTCTAGCGCCAAAGTCCATGGAGTTTGCGTCATTTTTTAGCGTGGACACCTACTTTGCGTTAATGATATGCAAGGTAGTCGTTCCCGTCTAAAAAAGTGACTGCGAGGCATGTGCGCCGTATTTACACTCCCGGGCAAAACTCACGCCCGGGAGTGGGCGGGTAAAAAAAAATGACGTCCAGACGCTTTTGCGTAGTTTTTTAGCGCCTGGTCAGGGCAGGCGTTAAGGGACCTGTGGGCTCAGAAGGAGCCCAGAGGTGCCCTCCCATGCCCCCAGGGCCCCCCCCTGTCACCCTTGCCCACCCCAGGAGGACGCCTAAGGATGGAGGGACCCATCCCAGGGAACATAAGGTAAGTTCAGGTAAGTATTATTATTATTTTTTTTTTGTGGCATAGGGGGGCCTGATTTGTGCCCTCCTACATGCCACTATGCCCAATGACCATGCCCAGGGGACAGAAGTCCCCTGGGCATGGCCATTGGGCAAGGGGGCATGACTCCTGTCTTTGCTAAGACAGGAGTCATTTCAATGGGGGTTGGGTGTCGAAAAAAAATGGCGCAAATCGGGTTGAGGCGATAATTTTGCCTCAGCCTGACTTGCCCCATTTTTTGGCTCCCAAGCTCCATATTCCCCTACGCCGGCGCTGCCTGGTGTACGTCATTTTTTTTTACGCACACCAGGCAGCGCCGCCGGCTAACGCCAGCTAACGTCATTGAATAAATACGGCGCCCGCATGGTGCTTCAGAATGGCGTTAGCCAGCGCTAATTTTTTTGACGCAGTTAGTGCAGTTTTGCGTCAAAAAGTATAAATATGGCCCTAAATGTATTAGTAAAGAAAGTGTTCTCACCTGTGTGTCACTGGAAATATTGCTGTATGACAGAGTCCCTGTTGTCAATGTCTTCTTCTTCTGCTTCCTCCTCATCACTGTCCACAGGCTCCACAGCTGCCACAACACCGTCATCTGGACCATCCTCCTGCAGAAAAGGCACCTGGCGTCTCAAAGCAAGATTGTGAAGCATGGAGCAGGCGATGATGATCTGGCACACCTTCCTTGGTGAGTAGAATAGGGAACCACCTGTCATATGGAGGCACCTGAACCTGGCCTTCAGGAGGCCGAAGGTGCGTTCGATCACCCTCCTAGTCCGCCCATGGGCCTCATTATAGCGTTCCTCTGCCCTGGTCCTGGGATTCCTCACTGGGGTCGATAGCCATGAAGGGTTTGGGTAACTAGAGTCCCCTAATAGCCACACCCGGTGCCTCTGGAGTTGACCCATCACATAAGGGATGCTGCTATTCCGCAGGATGTAGGCGTCATGCACTGAGCCAGGGAACATAGCATTTACCTGCGAGATGTACTGGTCTGCCAAACATACCACATGTACATTCATGGAATGATAACTCTTCCGGTTCCTGTACACCTGTTCACTCCTGTGGGGGGGGACCAGAGCTACATGGGTCCCATCAATGGCACCTATGATGTTAGGGATATGTCCCAGGACATAGAAGTCACCTTTAACTGTAGCCAAATCCTCCACCTGAGGGAGAACGATGTAGCTCCTCATGTGTTTCAGCAGGGCAGACAACACTCTGGACAACACGTTGGAAAACATAGGCTGGGACATCCCTGATGCCATGGCCACTGTTGTCTGAAATGACCCACTTGCTAGGAAATGGAGCACTGATAGCACCTGCACTTGAGGGGGGATTCCTGTGGGATGGCGGATTGCTGACATCAGGTCTGGCTCCAACTGGGTACACAGTTCCTGGATTGTGGCACGATCAAACCTGTAGGTGATGATTAAATGTCGCTCCTCCATTGTCAACAGGTCCACCAGCGGTCGGTACACCGGAGGATTCTGCCATCTCCTCACATGTCCCAGCTGACGGTGCCTAGGAAGGACAAAAGCGACCACAGAGATAAGCAACTCAGAGGTATGTACCCACAGCTACACTGAACACGAAACATAATCCAAAAAGTTGTGTGTAAGAGTGTTGAGTCCAGGCCCAGGTATGTGTGACGCAGTTGAAAATGAAAATGAAAATGAAAATGAAGCCATGTGGGCCCCTGAAATGGCAGCTGCCTGACCTCTAAACTGGGACAATCATAACTGCGCTGGCGTTGTACACCGTCGCGGTATGGGGTCGAAGACCGCGGCGCAATGCTGCATTGGTTAACATTGGACCCTATGGGTCCCAGGAGCCAATGACGAAGTGCGCCGGCAGTGATGATACGCACCACCGCGGACGTCACCGCCGCGGACGTCACCGTCATTTTCTATCTGTTCAATCAGTCGATACCTGATCTTCGACAGGAGAGGACCTACACTGCAAGTGCTGCTGTGACCTCGGTCTGGAAGAGACAATGGCACGTGCGTCTGGGGAAAGGGCCTCTGCCTTCATTGCACAGGAGTTGGAGAAGCCTCCCCCAGTACACGCTACTCTACGGTCCTCCAGACCTACAGGTGAATACATAGGGTGCAAGTTGTATGGGCTATGCCTTGGTGGAGAGGGCTGGATGTAAGAAGGAAGGGGGCAGAGTTTGGCGAGCATGAAGGAGTGTGAATGCATGTGCATGTGCCACATGGCAAGGGTAGGGATGGGGGCCACTCACTTCGACGGTGCAGTTGCCAATGACTTCTCTTCTCCCACTGTACATGTCATGTAGGTCAGCGCCCACCAGAAGAAGGATATTTGGCGTGCCATCACCAAGGACGTCCGGACCCTGGGGGTCCACCAGAGAAGGACCACCCACTGCTGTAGAAGATGGGAGGACATTCGCCGCTGGAGCAAGAAGATGGCGGAGGCTCAGCTGGGGACGGCCTCCCAACGTGGGAGGGGTGCCCGTCGCACCATGACCCCCCTGATGTTCAGGATCCTGGCGGTGGCCTACCCTGAGTTGGATGGGTGCATGAGGGCATCACAGCAGACACAAGGGGGTGAGTACACTCACATTCTGCTGACTTTGCGCGCAGTGGAGGGGTCTGGGTGGGGGAGGAGGGCTGAGGGTTTCCCTAGGCCAGGGCGAGTTCCGTAGGCTATGGCCCTCCGTAATGCAGCCCATGTGCCACCCCACCTCTGTAGAGTGCCAAGTACAGGTATACATGCCCCTTTGTCATCTATGTGTGCAGATGTCCACCATAGCCATGTAGGCCTTATCCTAGTAACTGCATCTGTAGAGTCCAAGAGCGCGGAGTAGTGCAGGGGGCTGCTGTGTCTGTATTGTCCGCCAACGGTAGCGGTAAGCCATGCACTTAACCTGTCTTTCTTCTGTTTCCCCACCCCTTTTTGTGGTCTCCCTGTTCTTTTGTGCATCAGCATCATCAGTCGGAGGTACAGTGGCACCGGAGCACGAGGGGGCTGCATCCCACATGGCCATGGAGAGCCACACCACGGACTCAGAATACACTAGTGGGACGGAGACCGAGGGGAGCTTCACGGCGGTCACCGGATCAGCAACCAGCGACACGGACTCGTCCTCCGATGGGAGATCCCTTGCGGTGGTGGCACCATCTGTGCCCCCCACTTCTACAGGTACAGCTGCCACCCCCCCTTTCAGCACCGCCCTCCCAGCAGCCCCTCAGCCTTCACCCCGTGCCCGCTCTCCCAGGAGGGTGGGCATCGCCTTCGCCCCAGGCACCTCAGCCCCTGCCCCAGTCACCCCTGCTGCCCTCAGTGAGGAGGCCATTGACCTCCTCAGGTCCCTCACTGTTGGGCAGTCTACCATTGTGAATGCCATCCAGGGTGTAGAAAGGGAGTTGCAACACACTAATGCATTCCTGGAGGGCATTCATTCTGGTCAGGCTGCCCATCATCGAACCCTGCAATTTCTGGCCTCAGCACTGATGGCAGCCATTGTCCCTGTGACTAGCCTCTCCCCCCCAACTTCCTGCACCCAGACCCAATCCCCTGTACATCAGCCTATCCCAAGCACACCATCAGACCAGCCTGCACACACGTCAACACACAAGGGCAGCTCAGGCAAACATAGGCACCACACATCCCACAGGCACTCACACAAGCATCACCCACATACAGACACAGCATTATCCACTGCCTCCACTGTGTCCCCCTCCTCCTCGTCTCCCTCCTCCCTCCCAATCTCGTCTACACTCTCACCTGCATGCACTACCACCACAGCCACTAGGACTCGCACCATAACACCCAGCACCACACCCCGCTCACCTGCACTCACCACCCCCACTATCATTTACACGTCCCCCGTGTCCTCTCCCAGTGTGTCTGTGACACCCCCTCCCAAAGTACACAAACGCGGGCACACACACACCCAACATCCATCCACCTCACGACAGCCTCCTGAACATGCACCTGCACCCAAATCATCAAAGGTTACACCTCCTACAACCACCTTCTCTTCCTCCACTCCCAGAACCCCTTCAGCTACCCGTCCCAGTGTTCGTCAGAAACCTTTCCTGAGCAACGTTGACCTCTTTCCCACCACCCCCCCCCTCCAATTCATAGGTCCCGTAGTAGCACCTCAGCCAAAAAAACTCTGGTACCAGTGGTGCCTGTTAGAGGTATGTGGAGTGCACCGGGCACCAGGGCAGCCAGTGTGACACGGAGCCAAAGCACAGCCAGTCCCCCCCCCCCCCTGTGAAGCACCAGAAGTTGGACAGCGCCCGACGGGAGAGGGTGAAGACTCCTGCCGGCAAAGACGCTCACAAGGGTCCCGGGGGGAGTGTCGAGTCAGCTGTGACTCCTCCCAAGGTGGAGAAGGGGCAGAAGAAAGCGCCAAAGTCTGGGAAGAGCAGCACGGCGGAAAAGGCTGCCATCATCCCCGCTGCCCAGGAGGCCACCGCTAGCTCCATTGTCACTGGTCAGGAGACCACCGCCAGAGTCAGTGCCCAGGAGGGCAGCACAATCGTCACTGGTCAGGAGACCACCATCAGAGTCAGTGCCCAGGAGGGCAGCACAATCGTCACTGGTCAGGAGACCACCACCAGAGTCAGTGCCCAGGTGGGCCCCGGCAGCCACAGCCCCGCTGGGCAATGAGGGACCGCCATGGCACACACCGCTGCACAGGTCAGAGACAGCCAAGTCAAGCACCCCTGAACAGGCCAAAGACCGCCATGGCAAGCACCGCTGAACAGGGCAAGCACCGCTGAACAGGCCAAAGACCGCCATGGCAAGCACTGCTGAACAGGGCAAGCACCGCTGAACAGGTCAGAAACTGCAAACTCAAGCACCGCTGAACAGGGCAAAGACCGCCATGGTTAGCACCCCTGAACAGGCCAAGCACCGCTGAACAGGGCAAAGACCGCCATGGCAAGCACCGCTGAACAGGGCAAAGACCGCCATGGCAAGCACCGCTGAACAGGGCAAGCACCGCCAACACATGCATCGCTAGCCCATATGCGGCAGGGGCAGTGACGGAACTGGGACCATCACAGGGAGAGTGATGCACTCTGGGCACCAGTCCCCCTCCAGAACCAGTGGAGACTGTTATCCACTTGAGAGACTGTGGCTTTGCACTCCCCAGGATGGTACAGTGGGCAAACCACCCACTGCAAAGACTTGTGAGACTGTGGCTTTGCACTCCCCAGGATGGTACAGTGGGCAAACCACCCACTGCAAAGACTTGAGAGGCTGTGGCTTTGCACTCCCCAGGATGGTACTGTGGGCAAACCACCCACTGCAAAGACTTGTGAGACTGTGGCTTTGCACTCCCAACGATAAAACAGTGGGCAAACCACCCACTGCAAAGACTTGTGAGACTGTGGCTTTGCACTTCCCAGGATGGTACAGTGGACAAACCACCCACTGTAGAGACTTGAGAGACTGTGGCTTTGCACTCCCCAGGATGGTATAGTGGGCAAACCACCCACTGCAAAGACTTGTGAGACTGTGGCTTTGCACTCCCCAGGATGGTACAGTGGGCAAACCACCCACTGCAAAGACTTGTGAGACTGTGGCTTTGCACTCCCCAGGATGGTACAGTGGGCAACCCACCCACTGCAAAGACTTGTGAGACTGTGGCTTTGCACTCCCCAGGATACATCAATGGGCATGGAGCCCCGTCGTGGATCTGGCGTGGTGCTGTCATCCAGCTGAGGTGCCCCCCCTTCCCTTCCCCCTGAGGTGCCTGTTGTATTTCTATCTGATGCCCCTGCAGTGTTCTCTCAGTTTCTGGACAGGTATCTGATGTGGGCCTCGCCCATGCATTTTGGGCCCAGTGGTCCATGGACATTGAATGGTGCATACCTGCACCACTAATCGTGATGTAAATTTTAGCAATGTGTATATATTTCTGTATATATTTGGTTACTGTATTTTGATACATTACAATGGTTGTACTCATTTCCTTTTGTGTTTGCATTCTTCTGGGGGGGATGGGGGTTGTTACTGTGATGTTTGGTAATGCATTGGTGTGTGTGTTGTAGTGGGTGAGTGTCGGGGTGGGGGTGGGGTTGGGGGTGTTGCGCGTGTGTGTCTCTGACTTTTGCCTCCCCCCCCCCTATGTCGTAGGTGCAGTACTCACCGTTGTCTTCGGCGCCAGTGTTGCTGATGTTCGTAGAGAAGCAGAAACACAATCGCAGGGAGTATTTGGAGTTCCGGCTCCATGGTGCCCTCCTTCCTCGTGGAGTGTGTTAAGGTGAGCGTTTTCCCATTGAAATGGCTGTTTCCACCGTGTTTTTAGCCACGTGAATCCGCCCCGGAAAAGGTGGCGGATTGGCCTGTTGTAATACTGTGGGCGGTACTTTGTCTTCCGCCTGTCTGTTGGCGGTGACTGCCGCGCTGCTTGTCTGTACCGCCGTGGCGGTCGGAGTGTTAAAGTGGCTGTCTTTGTTGGCGGTTTCCGCCACGGTCATAATTCCCTTTTTTTTTTCGCCGGCCTGTTTGCGGTATTACCGCCGCGTTTTAACACCGTCCGCCAGGGTTGTAATGACCCCCTTTGTCTCCAGCTTTGTCTTTAATCTCTGAGACTAGAAAGGGGCCCCCAAAGGCTGGAGAAGATAGCCTCTTGATGATTTACAATGGCAAAGGAGGCCGCACTTTTTCTGGAAGAGCCTGCTTGCCTTTTGAACTTCTCTTCTGTAGCTGAATAACGCAGAAGATCTTGGAGACAGAGGGACCTGCATCAGCCTGGCATAGCGAACAAGTAGACAAGTGACAATGGGACATTTCTTTACCCTTCCTACAACAGATTGTCTTCATTTTTGGTGTAATTTTCAGAACAATAAATTGTTTTATTATATTGCACTTCATACCGCACTTATGTCATTTCTAAGGGCTCTAAAGAAAAGCTGTTATAGTTACCTACTTTAATAAAACTTGATTTTCTGACTTTCAAATGGTGAAAGGCTGAGTCAGCCTTGACAGGATTCAAACTTGTGCCCTGCAGATCACCACATATCTAACTGCTAAGCATACGACTGAGTGAAGTATTGTTGGGATGGGAATGTCCCTATATGAATGTTCCCTATATGGTTTGTGAGCTTTCACCCTGTGCTGAGCTACACAATGTCAAATCCTTAAGGTATTTTGACTTTTTTTTGGCCTGCATGCAAGACAGTCGTGTATTTTTGTTGGAACCCCCGTTTAATGAATGGCCCGAAGACCCAGCATGAACTTTGCAGCCTGGAGGGGTGCACCACGTGTACCTTACTTAGACACATGACCACTGCCCTTGTGCCAACAGGCATAAGTTTGGCAGTGATGACAGTATATTTTTGCATAACTTTTTGCAGATGCAGGACAGGCCTTTTTCCTGTCTCTCCATGGGCGATTGGCCGATTGGTCTCGCCCCAAAAATTCTGCCCAGGGTATGTAGCTGGATCATTTTGGTAAATTCTGTGTGCATGACAAAAACATGTATGATAAGAGGTGGATGGTAGCATGAGCGTGCAGAGCACATGAATGGTCTGATTAATTTTCAATAGAATTAATTTTGGATTGCCACTGACTGCTACACAAGAGGGTAGTTGGGTTTTGCCAGCCAGTCTGGCATTGTGTAATGATAGCATTCCTGAGACTTCTGTGAATCAACTGACTGAAGTGTGGGAGGCTGGAGGCAGGGCTTTCTATAGAAGTGACAATTTGGTGGAATACTGCCTTTTGTCCCTTCCTGGTCTGGATGGGTGGTGTGGTGAAGACAGCTGTCTCTTGTAGGACCTGATGAACCTTTGAGGCCAGGGCCTGCCTTTTGTCCTCCCAAAGGTGCTGCTTCCAGAAGCTGATAGTAGTCAGATATGAAGGCTTCGCTTTTCTTTGTTCTAGTGTCATGGGCGCTCTCTTCAGACAAACACTGTGGGGGTAATTACAACCCTGGCGGACGGTGTTAAAGCGGCGGTAAGACCGCCAACAGGCTGGCGGTCTTTTTTTCAGTATTATCACCATGGTGGTTACCGCCATGGTCATCCGCCACTTCTCCGTTCTGCCTGCGAGGGCGGAGACCACCGCTGGGCTGGAGACCTGGGTCTCCAGCCCGGCGGCCGTCACAATACCACCGCGGGTATTTTGACCCGGCTTACCGCCGTGGATTTCCAGCGGTAGGAACCATGGTGGTAAGCACTATCAGTGCCAGGGAATTCCTTCCCTGGCACTGATAGGGGCCTCCTCCACCCCCCACTCCCACTGCGACTCCCTCCCCTACACCCCCCACCACCCCAGCCACCCCCCAAAGGTGGCAGGGCCCCCCTCCCCACCCCGACCCCCAACATCACATAACTCACACACATGACACGCATGCAGGCACCACCAACACACACACGCACACACACCGACATACATGCCTACATCCACACACACAGTCAGACACGCACACCCATGTACCGACATACATGCACACATCCATACAGACATACACGCACTCATTCCCAAAACACGCAACACCCCCGCAAGCATACACGCACTCACACACCCCCTCTACATACACACACGCACACCCCCATGCACCCACACAACACACAACACCCCCCACCCCCTCCCCTAACGGACGATCGACTTACCTGTTCCGTCGATCCTCTGGGAGGGGACGGGAGCCATGGGGGCAGCTCCGCCGACACCACACCGCCAACAGAACACCGCCACGGCGAATCACAGGACATGATTCGCTAGGCGGTGTTCTGTTGCCGTGGCGGTGGAGGTGGAGCAACCTCCACTTCCCCGCCGCCCGCCAGTATGGCTGTTGGCGGCTCTCCGTCCTAAAAAGGACGGGGAGCAGCCAACGGTCATAATACGCCGAGCGGCAAACCGCCACTACTGGTGGTCTTCCACACGGTGGTCCCTCGGCGGTCTTGTTAAAAGACCGCTGAGGTTGTAATGACCCCCTGTGTCTGCTCTGACAAGGCGGGATACACAAAGTAATGTAACTGTCCTTAGTTGGTTCCAGACTACAGCATGATATATCAACATCCCATTTCTGGACAAATAGTGAAAGAAGGGGACAGAGCCAAGCAGAGATTGTTCCAGGGTTTCGCATTGACCAGTGTAAGTTACAGTCTGCAGAGTGTGAGGGAAATGTCCGAGATCCAGAGCTGGTGTTGCTGTCAGTCAGCGTTTCTTAGGTGAGGAGATATTACCTGAGTAGTCGTCAACTATTTCTTGGAGGAGAGATGTGGTGAGCTCCGCTGGCGGAGTTAACAGAGTTTTTGGCACTCTGCGCTCCACTTGGAGTGTAGAGTTTGGCCAAAAACTCCACTAGCCCTGGCTGCAGAGCTCACCGCATGCACACTGCAGCCCACTTAAGGGCCAAACAGTCCAAGAGCAGACAGTCTACGCTTGTGCTGTATGGCCCATAACAGAGCTGCAGTGTGCACTCTGCCCAAAGACGTCTGCCATGGCAGGGCGTGGCCATGGCCCTGCTGCAAGCTGCTGCTGAGGGGCTGCACCGGCTCCAGCACCGATCCAGGCCTCCCTCCTTTCACTTTCCTCAGCAGCCCGGGAGCAGGGGGCAGAGGGAGGCACAGAGCCAGGCTGTTGGCAACAGGGACCCTGGAGGGACCCAGGTAAGACCCTTGTTTCACTTTCTCTACTATGTGCACACGGGTACGGGGACTGGGCATGGGCAGGATTTGCGAATGAGGGGGGTCTGTGCTTGGAAAAAAAGGAAACTTGCAGTCAGAGGTCTACTTGAAAAGAACCTGTCTCCCCAGAGAAAGGAAGTGGTGTTATGGGGTACAGGGATGAGGCCACCAGGGAGAGCTGGAGACCGGGGTAGCATCAGCTGCTGAGTAGTGGTCCGACAGCCCCCACTGGATAGAGATGTGTGTGTCCTGAGAGAGTGCCTTAAAGCCAAGTGGCAAGCAAGGCTAGATACCTGGTGAAAATACCAGGCTGCTGATGGTAAGCTGGTTTGCTGCTGCTAGTGATGGGCCCTTAAGAAAGGGTAGTCTGAGGCTGTGTGTAAGTGCAAACGAAGTGATTGCAAGGCTGGTGCAAGACAGGGGTATGCTTGGCCCTCCGAAGCAAGTTTTTGAAGGACAGCAGTTGGTGAAGGGAAGTGTGCAGGTTTGGCTCCAGGCTGGTGGGCTGTGTCAGCACAAAAGGCCTTAAACAGCAGCTTTCGCTGTGGTTTCGGCATACCCTGGCCTGAATGTGCCAAATCTCAGAAGTGCTAAGCAGGGTCAGGCCCTGCTTAGCACTTCCGAGATATGGTACATTCAGCTCCAGGGTGGTAAAGCAGGCGGCACTCTACTACATGAGGATCTCGGCCGAATTCCACACAGTTTTTACCCAACTATGCAAAATTCCGCAGAGAAGAACTCTGTGCGCTCCGCCCACCACTAGTAAGGAGTCTGTCAGGGCTGCTGAGTGATGGGTGCAGAGATCATCCTTCCAGGAGGGTGTGTGCCTGAGAAGTTGTTCTGTTTCGGTGATCTGGCAGAGGTACTGCCCACAAGGAATGGACTGAACTTTATATAAATCAATGTAATCCGCACTACATCATCAGTGCTTCCCAGAGCTGTGGAAGTGGTTGCTGTCACAATTAAGTAATGGAGTACAAGCACAAGACACTAACATACAATTCATAGACTCAGTAATCTGCTTGCATACTCTACTGAAAGCCTGCATCTGTGGAACTGCCTCTGTGTGTCCTTTTAAATGCACTTCCTTTAGTACGCTAGCTACACCCTGTGTTCCTTGCCCCTATGTTTTGTGTTGTATTGCATAGTTGGTATATTAAAGTACTTTGGGGGTCATTACCACCCTGGCGGTCGGTGTTAAAGCGGCGGTAATACCGCAAACAGGCCGGCGGAACAAAAAAGGGAATTATGACCGTGGCGGAAACCGCCAACATAGACAGCTGCTTTAACACTCCGACCGCCATGGCGGTACAGACAAGCAGCACTTCGGTCACAGCCAACAGACAGGCGGGAGACAAAGTACCGCCCACAGTATTACAACAGGCCAATCCGCCACCTTTTCTGGGACGGATTCTCTGTGGATAAAAACACGGCGGAAACAGCTTTTGCAATGGGAAAACGCTCACCTGAACAAACTCCAAATACTCCCTGCGATTGTGTTCCTGCTCCTCTACGAACATCAGCAACAGCGGCGCCGAAGACAACAGTGAGTACTGCACCTACGACATAGGGGAGGGGGGAGGCAAAAGTCAGGGACACACACACGCAACACACCCACCCCAACCCCCACCCCGACCCTCGCACACTACAACACACACACCAATGCATTACCAAACATCACAGGAACAACCCCCAACCCCCCCGGAGGAATGCAAAGACAAAAGGAAATGAAGTACAACCATTGTAATGTATCAAAATACAGTAAGCACATATATACATAAATATATACACATTCCAAATATATACATCACGATTAGTAGTGCAGGTATGCACATTTCAATGTCCGTGGACCACTGGGCCCAAAATGCATGGGCGAGGCCCACACACGATACCTGTCCAGAAACAGAGAGAACACTGCTGGGGCATCAGATAGAAATACAACAGGCACCTCAGGGGTAAGGGAAGGGGGGGCACCTCAGCCGGATGACAGCACCACGCTAGATCCACGACGGGGTTCCATGCCCATTGATGTATCCTGGGGAGTGCAAAGCCACAGTCTCACAAGTCTTTGCAGTGGATGGTTTGCCCACTGTTTTATCCTGGGGAGTGCAAAGCCACAGTCTCACAAGTCTTTGCAGTGGGTGGGATGCCCACTGTTTTATTCTGGGGAGTGCAAAGCTACAGTCTCACAAGTCTTTGCAGTGGGTGGGTTGCCCACTGTTTTATCCTGGGGAGTGCAAAGCCACAGTCTCACAAGTCTTTGCAGTGGGTGGGTTGCCCACTGTTTTATCCTGGGGAGTGCAAAGCCACAGTCTCACAAGTCTTTGCAATGGGTGGGTTGCCCACTGTTTTATCCTGGGGAGTGCAAAGCCACAGTCTCACAAGTGGATAACAGTCTACATTGGTTTTGGAGGGGGACTGGTGCCCAGAGTGCTTCATCCTGTTAAGGACAGACGGAGTGGATGCTGTTCTCCACTGGTTCTGGAGGGGGACTGGTGCCCAGAGTGCTTCATCCTGTTAAGGACAGACGTAGTGGATGCTGTTCTCCACTGGTTCTGGAGGGGGACTGGTGCCCAGAGTGCTTCATCCTGTTAAGGACAGACGGAGTGGATGCTGTTCTCCACTGGTTCTGGAGGGGGACTGGTGCCCACAGTGCATCACGCTCCCTGTGACGGTCCCAGTTCCGTCACTGCCCCTGCCACACATGGGCTAACGATGCTTGAGTTGGCGGTGCTTGCCCTGTTCAGCGGTGCTTGCCCTGTTCAGCAGTGCTTTCCCTGTTCAGCGGTGCTTGCCCTGTTCAGCGGTGCTTGCCATGTTCAGCGGTGCTTGCCATGGCCATCTTTGCCTTGTTCAGCGGTGCTTGGCCTGTTCAGCGGTGCTTGGCCTGTTCAGCGGTGCTTGGCCTGTTCAGCGGTGCTTGCCATGGCGGTCTTTGCCCTGTTCAGCAGTGCTTGGCCTGTTCAGGGGTGCTTACCCTGTTCAGCGGTGCTTGCCATGTTCAGCGGTGCTTGCCATGGCGGTCTTTGCCCTGTTCAGTGGTGCTTGGCATGTTCAGCGGTGCTTGGCCTGTTCAGCGGTGCTTGCCATGTTCAGCGGTGCTTGCCATGGTGGTCTTTGCCCTGTTCAGCGGTGCTTGGCCTGTTCAGCGGTGCTTGCCATGGCGGTGCTTGGCCTGTTCAGTGGTGCTTGCCCTGTTCAGTGGTGCTTGCCATGTTCAGTGGTGCTTGCCATGGCGGTCTTTGCCCTGTTCAGCGGTGCTTGGCCTGTTCAGCGGTGCATACCATGGTGGTCTTTGCCCTGTTCAGCGGTGCTTGGCCTGTTCAGCGGTGCTTGGCCTGTTCAGCGGTGCTTGCCATGTTCAGCTGTGCTTGCCATGGCGGTCTTTGCCCTGTTCAGCGGTGCTTGGCCTGTTCAGCGGTGCTTGCCATGGCGGTCTTTGCCCTGTTCAGCGGTGCTTGGCCTGTTCAGCGGTGCTTGGCATGTTCAGCGGTGCTTGCCCTGTTCAGCGGTGCTTGCCATGTTCAGCTGTGCTTGCCATGGCGGTCTTTGCCCTGTTCAGCGGTGCTTGGCATGTTCAGCGGTGCTTGACTTTGCTGTCTCTGACCTGTGCAGCGGTGTGTGCCATGGCGGTCCCTCATTGCCCAGCGGGGCTGTGGCTGCCAGGGCCCTCCTGGGCACTGACTTTGGCTGTGGTCTCCGGACCAGTGACGATTGTGCTGCCCTCCTGGGCACTGACTCTGGCGGTGGTCTCCGGACCAGTGACGATGGGGCTGGTGGTGGCATCCTGGGCAGCGGGGAGGATGGCTGCCTTCTCCGCCGTGCTGCTCTTCCCAGACTTTGGCGACTTCTTCTGCCCCTTCCCCACCTTGGGAGGAGTCACAGCTGACTCGACACTCCCCCCGGGACCCTTGTGAGCGCCTTTGCCTGCAGGAGTCTTCACCCTCTCCCGTCGGGCACTGCCCAACTTCTGGTGCTTCACAGGGGGTGGACTGGCAGTGCTTTGGCTCCGTGTCACACTGGCTGCGCTGGTGCCCGGTGCACTCCACATACCTCTAACAGCCACCACTGGTACCTGACTTTTTTTGGCTGAGGTGCTACTACGGGACCTATGAATTGGAGGGGGATGTGGTTGGACAGAGGTCAAGGTTGCTCAGGAAAAGTTTCTGACAAACACTGGGACAGGTAGCTGGAGGGGGTCTGGGAGTGGAGGAAGAGGAGGTGGTTGTAGGAGGTGTAACTTTTGATGCTTTGGGTGCAGGTGCATGTTCTGGAGGCTGTCGTGAGGTGGATGGAAGCTGGGTGTGTGTGTGCCCACGTTTGTGTGGGAGGGGGCGTCACAGACACACTGGGAGAGGACACAAGGGACGTGTAAATGGTATTGGGGGTGGTGTGTGCAGGTGAGCGGGGTGTGGTGCTGGGTGTTCTGGTGCGAGTCCTAGTGGCTGTAGTGGCAGTGCATGCAGGTTAGAGTGTAGACGACACTGGGAGGGAGGAGGGAGACGACGAGGAGGGGGACACAGTGGAGGCAGTGGATGTTGCTGTGTCTGTATGTGGGTGATGCTTGTGTGAGTGCCTGTGGGATGTGTGGTGCCTATGTTTGCCTGAGCTGCCCTTGTGTGTTGACGTGTGTGCAGGCTGGTCTGATGGTGTTCTTGGGATAGGCTGAGGTACAGGGGATTGGGTCTGGGTGGAGGAAGTTGGAGGGGGAGGCTAGACACAGGGACAATAGCTGCCATCAGTGCTGAGGCCAGAGATTGCAGGGTTCGATGATGGGCAGCCTGACCAGAATGAATGCCCTCCAGGAATGCATTAGTGTGTTGCAACTCCCTTTCTACACCCTGGATGGCATTCACAATGGTAGACTGCCCAACAGTGAGTGACCTGAGGAGGTCAATGGCCTCTTCACTGAGGGCAGCAGGGGTGACTGGGGCAGGGGCAGGGGCTGAGGTGCCTGGGGCCAAGGTGATGCCCACCCTCCTGGGTGAGCGGGCACGGTGCGAACGCTGAGGGGCTGCTGGGAGGGCGGTGCTGGTAAGGGGGGTGGCGGCTGTACCTGTAGAAGTGGGGGGGCACAGATTTTGCCGCCACCACAAGGGAGCTCCCATCGGAGGACAAGTCCGTGTCGCTGGTTGCTGATCCTGTGACCGCCGTGAAGCTCCCCTCGCCCTCCGTCCCACTGGTGTATTCAGAGTCCGTGGTGTGGCCCTCCATGGCCATGTGGGATGCAGCCCCCTCGTGCTCCGGTGCCCCTGTACCTCCGCCTGATGATGCTGATGCACAAGAGAACAGGGAGAGCACAAAAAGGGGGGGGGGGAACAGTAGAAAGACAGGTTGAGTGCATGGGTTACCGCTACCCTTGGCGGACAATACAGACACAGCAGCCCCCTGCACTATGCCGCGCTCTTGGGCTCTACAGATGCAATTCCTGGGATATGGCCTACATGGTGGACATCTGCACACATAGATGACACATGGGCATGTATACCTGTACTTGCCACTCTACAGAGGTGGGGTGGGGTGGCACATGGCCTGCATTATGGAGGGGCCTAGCCTACGGAACTCACCCTGGCCTAGGGAAACCTACAGCCCTCCTCCCCCACCAAGACCCCTCCACTGCGCGCAAAGTCATGAGAATGTGAGTGTACTCACCCCCTTGTGTCTGCTGTGATGCCCTCATGCGCCCATCCAACTCAGGGTAGGCCACCTCCGGGATCCGGAACATCAAGTGGGTCATGGTGCGACGGGCACCCCTCCCACGTTGGGAGGCCATCTCCAGCTGAGCCTCCGCCGGCTTCTTGCTCCAGCGGCGAATGTCCTCCCATCTTTTACGGCAGTGGGTGCTCCGTCTCTGGTGGACCCCCAGGGTCCAGACGTCCTTGGCGATGGCACGCCAAATATCCTTCTTCTGGTGGGCGCTGACCTACATGACATGTACAGGGGAAGAAGAGAAGTCATTACCAACTGCACCGTCGAAGTGAGTGGCCCACATCCCTGCCCTTGCCATGTGGCACATGCATTCACACTCCTTCATGCTCGCTGAACTCTGCCCCCTTCCTACTTACATCCAGCCCTCTCCACCCAGGCATAGCCCATACAACTTGCACCCTATGTACTCACCTGTTGGTCTGGAGGACCGTAGAGTAGCGTGTACTGGGGAGGACCCCGTCCACGAGCTTCTCCAACTCCTGTGCAGTGAAGGCAAGGGCCCTTTCCCCAGACGCACGTGCCATTGTCTCTCCCAGACCGAGGTCACAGCCGCACTTGCAGTGTAGGTCCTCTCCTGTCGAAGATCAGGTATCGAGTGATTGAACAGATAGAAAATGGCGGTCATGTCCGCGGCGGTGACGTCCGCGGCGGTGCGTATCATCACCGCCGGCGCACTTCGTCATTGGCTCCTGGGACCCGTAGGGTCCTATGTTAACCAATGCATTATGCGCCGCAGTCTACGACCGCCTACCGCGACGGTGTACAACGCCAGCACAGTTTAGAGGTCAGGCATCTGACATTTCAGGGGCCCACATGGCTTCATTTTCAACTGCGTCACACATACCTAGGCCTGGAGTCAACACACATACAGAAAGTATTTTGTATTTTGTGTCGTGTTCTGTGTAGCTGTGGGTACATACCTCTGAATTGGTTGACTCTGTGGTCGCTGTTGTCCTTCCTAGGCACCGTCAGCTGGGACATGTGAGGAGATGGCGGAATCCTCCGGTGTACCGACCGCTGGTGGACCTGTTGACAATGGAGGAGCGACATTTAATCATCACCTACAGGTTTGACCGTGCCACAATCCAGGAACTGTGTACCCAGTTGGAGCCAGACCTTATGTCACCAATCCGCCATCCCACAGGAATCCCCCCTCAAGTGCAGGTGATATCAGTGCTCCATTTCCTAGCAAGTGGGTCATTTCAAACAACAGTGGCCATGGCATCAGGGATGTCCCAGCCTATGTTTTCCAACGTGTTGTCCAGAGTGTTGTGTGCCCTGCTGAAACACATGAGGAGCTACATCTTTTTCCCTCAGGTGGAGGAATTGGCTACAGTTAAAGGTGACTTCTATGCCCTTGGACATATCCCTAACATCATAGGTGCCATTGATGGGACCCATGTAGCTCTGGTCCCCCCCCCTGCAGGAGTGAACAGGTGTACAGGAACCGGAAGAGTTATCATTCCATGAATGTACAGATGGTATGTTTGGCAGACCAGTACATCTCGCAGGTAAATGCTATGTTCCCTGGCTCAGTGCATGACGCCTACATCCTGCAGAATAGCAGCATCCCTTATGTGATGGGTCAACTCCAGAGGCACCAGGTGTGGCTATTAGGGGACTCTGGTTACCCCAACCTGTCATGGCTACTGACCTCAGTGAGGAATCCCAGGACCAGGGCAGAGGAATGCTACAATGAGGCGCATGGGCGGACTAGGATTGTGATCGAACGCACCTTCGGCCTCCTGAAGGCCAGGTTCAGGTGCCTGCATATGACAGGTGGTTCCCTATTCTACTCACCAAGGAAGGTGTGCCAGATCATCATCGCCTGCTCTATGCTTGACAATCTTGCTTTGCGACGCCAGGTGCCTTTTCTGCAGGAGGATGGTCCAGATGACAGTGTTGTGGCAGCTGTGGAGCATGTGGACAGTGATGAGGAGGAAGCTGAGGAAGAAGACATTGACAACAGGGACTCTGTCATACAGCAATATTTCCAGTGACACACAGGTGAGAACAATTTCTTTACTATTACATTTACTTTCACACTTCTACCTCTATCCTGTCTGTCAATTTGAAGCAGTATTTGGTAACTGAGTTGTACATTTCCATTACGGTTTCACAGGTGTGGTTACCAACGTGTGTCATCTGCTTGCATCCTTCATGGACTTGTGATGTGTGACATAGGTATGTTTACATTACAATTTTCGAAAGGATTTTGTCATTGTCATAGATAATACAAATTTTAAAAATCACAGACTGACTCCAGATTGTTTTGTGGTTCAAGGGTGTTTATTGACGTGCTAATTATTGGAGGGGGTGGCAAAATGGTGAGGGGGGATGGTGGAGGAATGTCCATGGCAGAGTCCAGTCTATTAGTCTGACAGGTGCACTGCCCATATGGGCATAGGAAGTGGAGCTGGGGCAGTTTGAATTTGGACAGGGTAACAAAGTGGGACAGTGGGATGACAAACAGGGTGGTCTTATTTCTTGGCGGGGGTCTTGCCATCGTGCTCTTTCCTGTTCCTGAATCTCAGGGACCGCTTGCGGGGTGGTTCTCCGTCTGCAGGGGGTGGGGTGCTGGTGTAGTGGTCCTGTGGCGGGGCGTCCTGTCCACTAGCGCCGGCGGAGGTGGTGGGCAGTTCATCGTCCATGATAGTGTCAGGGGCCCCTTGGAGTGCCACGGTGTCCCTCATGGTGTTCTGTATGTCCTTCAGCACCCCTACGATGGTGCCCACGGCGGAGCTGATGGTTCTGAGCTCCTCCCTGAACCCCAAATACTGTTCCTCCTGCATGCGCTGAGTCTCCTGAAACTTGGCCAGGACCGTAGCCATCGTCTCCTGGGAGTGGTGGTATGCTCCCATGATGGAGGAGAGGGCCTCGTGGAGAGTGGGTTCCCTTGGCCTGTCCGCCCCCTGTCGCACAGCAGCCCTCCCAGTTCCCCTGTGTTCCTGGGCCTCCGTCCCCTGGACCGTGTGCCCACTACCACTGCCCCCAGGTCCCTGTAGTTGCTGGGGTGGTGGGTTATCCTGGGTTCCCTGTAGTGGTGGACACACAGCTGATTGACGTGTCCTAGGGACGAAGGTATGGGCCCGCTGGGTGGGTGCTGTGCTGGTGTTACCAGAAGGTGGAAGTGTTAGTGTTGGGCTGTGCCTGTGCGAGGGGAACCGACTGTCCCGAGGCCCACGATGGTCCGGGCTGGTCATCTGGATCCAGTTGGCCAGAGCTGCTGTCGTCACTGTGGGCCTCTTCTGTGGGTGGGGTGGAGATGTCTGGACCCTCCTGTCTGGCGAAGTTAGGTAGTGGTCCTGCAGGGGTGTAAAAGCATGATTATTGCATCTGTGTGTGTCATGGTGTGCAATGGGTGGGTGAGCGTGTACCCCAGTGCTAGCATTCCTG
Source organism: Pleurodeles waltl (assembly GCF_031143425.1). Taxonomy (NCBI): domain Eukaryota; kingdom Metazoa; phylum Chordata; class Amphibia; order Caudata; family Salamandridae; genus Pleurodeles; species Pleurodeles waltl. Next base: position 117,732,103 of record NC_090445.1, on the reverse strand, counting down.
TGCGTGGGCTTGTGTAATGATGGTTAGGGGGAGTTATGAGTATGTGCAGTGGGCATGCTTTAGTGATGGGTGTCCATGCTTTGTTGTGTCATGCAGGGCTTGGTGTTGGGATGTGTGGTTTGTGTTATTAGTACATTAGTGAGGATTTGGCGTGATAGGGGAGGGGGTGCGGGTGGGGGTGTGTGATAGCATGCTGGTAGGGTGGGGGATATGATAGTTAAGATTTGACTTACCAGTTTCCATTCCTCCACCGACTCCTCCGAGGCCCTCAGGATGCATAATGGTCAAGACTTGCTCCTCCCATGTTGTTAGTTGTGGGGGAGGAGGTGGGGGTCTGCCGCCAGTCCGCTGAACCGCGATGTTGTGCTTGGAGACCACGGAAAGCACCTTCCCCCGTAGGTCGTTCCACCTCTTCCTGATGTCCTCCCGATTTCTTGGGTGCTGTCCCACTGCGTTGACCCTGTCCACGATTCTTTGCCATCGCTCCATCTTCCTAGCTATAGAGGTGTGCTGCACCTGTGATCCAAATAGCTGTGGCTCTACCCGAACGATTTCCTCCACCATAACCCTGAGCTTCTCCTCCGAAAACCTGGGGTGTCTTTGGCGTGCCATGGGGTGGTGTAGGTGATGTGTGGGGTGGTGTATGTGGTGATGAGTGTGGTGATGTGTAGTGGTGTGTGGCGTTTTGTGTGGATGTTGTGTGGGTGATGGTGTTGTGTGCCTCTGTGTGGTGGGGTTGTCTATGGCTGTGCTCTCTGTCTGTCGCCTTTGTCTCTGATATTTGGTCGTAGGGGTTTGTGGGTGATGTGGGTGTGTGTTTTATATTGTGTTGGGTGTGTGGGAGTGGTGTTTGTATGTGTATCAGGTGTGTGTATTTGGAATTGTCCAATGTGGCGGTGTTTTGGAGATGTGTGTGTATTTTGAGCGCGGCGGTGTGTACCGCCAATGGAATACCGCGGTTGAAAGACCGATGCATGGATTCGTGGGTCGTGATAGCATGGGCGTGTTTCTGTTGGTGTGACAGTGGAGGTTTTGTTTTCGCCAGTTTATCACTGACCTTTGGTGTGGCGGACTTGTGTGGGTGTCTGAATTTCGGTGGATTCCGAGATGTGTGTCATAATAGCTGTGGCGGAATTCCAAGGCCGCGGCGGTGTATTGGCGGTCTTCTGCACGGCGGTAAGCGGCTTTTACCGCCAATGTTGTAATGACCCCCTAAGTCTTTTTTTATAAGTAAAAACACTGTGCTGGCGATTAATTAGTAAAAGCTTTTGGATTGAAGGTTGAGTTCTGAATCTCTAGTTCCACGGGGCCTCCCAGAATAAGCCTAGAACTGCTCCTCCTACTACTGTTTTAGTCAGATGCTAAATGGTTACATCTGGAGCTCATTCATCAGTGGCCATAGTAGGTCAGGCGCTGAGACATTAATGGGGAAAGAACTCAACCCCAGCGGTCGAGGCAAAGTCACCCTTGTGGGTCCGAGGACCCCCCCAAATGGGTCCTGACAACTAAGCTGGTTAGTACCTTTTATGGTATTTATTTTCTGAACTGTATTGCTGTTTTATTCAGTTGTCAGACATATTTCTCTTTACAACAATTGTGTAAGTAAATGCCTCTTTTTCTGTGGTCACTCCCAAGTTTTCGAGCTTGTCAAGTTTCAGTGCAGCATATCTGGATGATATTGCTGTATTCAGTTTCATGTGGGAGGATCACTTGGTCCACCTCAAAGAAGTGCTTGAGGGCCTGAAATAGGCAGGTCTGACTTTCAAGGCAAGTAAGTGCAAGATAGGGTAGAGATATGTTGCGTACTTGGGCCACCAAGTGGGTGGAGGCCATGTACAACCATTCCAGTCCATAACCCATGCATTTCTGGCCTGGGAAGCTCCCAAGACTCATACCCAAGTTTAGGGCCTTTCTTGACCGGACTGGGAATTACAGGAGGTTTATTAAGGGCTATGGCACCATAGTGGCACCACTAACAGAACTCACCTCCAAGAGGCAACCCAGAAAAGTAATCTAGACTGAGCTTTTGACACGCTCAAGGAAGTTCTATGCTCAGCACCTTAGAAAGGAGTTTATTGTCCAGACAGATGAACATGGGATTGGGACAGTGCTGTCACAGGTGAATGATGTGGGCCAGGATCAAGCAGTCATCTTCATCAGTAAATGACTGCTCCCCAGAGAGCAGTTTTGGAATGCCATTGAGAGGGAATCCTTTGCTGTGGTCTGGTCCCTGAAGAAGCTGATACCCTCTCTGTTTGGAACTCACTTCAGAGTTCAAACTGACCACCGACATCTTAGGTGGCTGATGCAGATGAGGAGAGAACCGCAAACTATTGAGGTGGTCCATTTCCCTACAGGTTATGGACTTTGCAGTAGAACACAGACCTGGGACCTACCATGCAAATGCAGATGGTCTTTCCAGTTTCTGCCACTTAAACAATAAAAACTACCAGGATAAGGGTTATATGCTTCTCACCTTTTGTCTGGAGTGGGGCATGCAAGGAAATGTCTCTTTTTGCATGGTCACCCCCAAAGGTTTGGCCATATGCTGCTGGTATTTTGACTCTGAGAGTGCACTGAGGCTTTCTAACCAGACCTCAGTGGCTTCACCCATAAATGTGTATGTTTGATTGGCCTAAACCAAATTTGCATAGGCTAACCTACGTATAAGTCCCTATTATATGGTACCAGGAGTACCAAGGGCCTGTAAGTTAGAGTATCTTATCAGGGACTGCAGCACTTGTTGTGCCACCCTTAGGGGAACAAAGTGAAACATGGCTCCCAGGCTGCCACTGCAGACTGGAAGGGTAATTTAAAACTGCTAACTCGACTTTGCCATTTTAAGCATTAGCAAAGCCCAAACTCACTCTTGAATGTGTGTAAGTCAACCTTACAACAGACCACAGAGTCGTAAGGCAGGGGACAATATATTAAAAAAGCAGAACATATGTTTAACATGTTCCAGCAGCAAAAACCTAAAATTGTTGTTTTTGTTGCAAGAGAGATTGGTATGGTAGCCCCATTGACGAGTACAGAGTTGCACCCTGACATCTCAGCTGGGCTTTCTTCTGAATGGGACTACCAAAGTTAGTACTTCAAGGAATCAAACAGCTTGTTACATTAAGCCCAACTTGATGCCCAAGTCAAAATTAATGGAACTAGTTGCTACATGCAACTTTTAGAAAGTTGCTTCTCTTTTGCTCAAGTTTTCCAGTGGCCATTTACTGAAGCTGGTCATAAGACAGCCTTCTGCCCACCCAGGGAGATGTGTTAAAGGTTTCCAGGGCAGGTAATAATAGAGGCCTGCCAGCTGAAGGTGTTACCTCTTCCTGGAAAGAAGCCACACCTGGTGTTAGCCTAAAAGGTGAGGTTCTCAATAGGGGCTGCTTTTTTGTTCGTGTAGACAGGTTGGCGTGGAGAACAATGAGGGGGAAACAATGCTCAAATTGGTTTGCCAAGGGCGTGTGTCCCACTGGTAGGGACACACGTAGGGCCAGCTACAGAGCTCTTGAGGACAAGAGAGCAGTTCTGCCATCTTCAAAGTGGGCAGAATAGAACCTTCTGAGATAACAGATGCCACACCTCACAGGAAGTTGTCACCAAGCTGGAGGGAAACTAGTAGCCCACTGGCTAGAGACCACAACTTCCCCTGAGGGCACTTTTAGGTCATAAATGGGGAACTTCTGGCATCAGGAACTTAGATCTTGGTTGACTGAAGGAAGAGGACCGAAGAAGGACTGCCCTAATGACCCTGGAACTGGCAAAGAAGAAGCAGCACCGAAGTTGGACAGCACCTGCTGATCCTTAGGCTAGCAAAGCAAAGGTGAGTGTCTGCTGTGTCCTGCTCATGGAGAAGTTATCTCTCACGCCCAGCCTAAAGCCGAGGCTCTAAGAGTCAGTTGCCTGACTTCCTGTTCGTAGCACAGGGCGACAAAAGCTGAAGAAGCCTGCTGGGGCTAGTTGGTAGCCCAGACCACTGGATCACCGCTCCTCACTGCTGTGCAGCCCAAGAGGCTGTCCCCTGGACAGACTGCCTGGTACAGTTGGTTGCCCAAGGTAACTCAAAATAACCACATTCCACTCTGGCACAGTTTCTCTTGAAAATGTTTGTAAATGTCAGTGGCAAATAATTTGAATCAGCCAATGCTTGTTTGCGGTCAAGTAATAAGTCTTGATTTATTGCTTCTTGTAAAATCTATATCTCCTGAACCATCCAGTTGATCTTTTTTATTTTGTTTTTAAATCCATAAAAATGTACTATTTTTTACAAATTAGTGTCTGATTTTTTGAGTGTCGAGATTCATTCTTTAATTGTTTTGATACTGTTTAAATGCTTTTAACTTTTTCCTTTGTGTAAGCCCGACTGCTCAAGGTCACATCTACCCAGGGCTGAGAGAAGGCTTAACAAATGAAACCAGACTGTTACTAAAAGACTTGGGGGGTCATTCTAACCCCGGCGGGAGGCGGGCGCCGCCCGCCTGGCGGGTACCGCCGCTTGGCCACTCTGCGGTCAAAAGACCGCAGAGGCCATTCAGACTTTCCCGCTGGGCCGGCGGGCGCCCGCCAAGGGAGCGCCCGCCGGCCCAGCGGGAAAGGCCCTGCAACATTGAAGCCGCGGTCTGAATGCCAAATGAAGCACCGCCAGCCTGTTGGCGGTGCTTCCGGCGACATCCACCCTAGCGGTCATAGACCGCCAGGGTTGGAATGAGGGCCTTGGTAGTGATTTATACGGTGAGGTCTCCCAACCACAACCAATAATACAGCCCATTTCCTACCAAATTGGAATGCAAACACCTCAATGTTAAGCCACAGGTTGCAATACATTATATTTAAGAAGCAATTATTAGAAAATATAGGTCGTGTTCTGATGAGGAGTTCATCCATGTTTCAGTGAGGAAGGTGATGTCAGGGAAGTTTGTGGTGAGCAGGTCCCAAAGCACGATGGCGTGCTTGTGGACAGAGCGGGTGTTAAGGAGGATGCAGTTGAGGTGATTGCGGGGTTTGGTGTTGTTGCGGTGCTTGTTGGTGTTGCTGGTGTTGGTGTGAGTGCAGGAGAAATGGCATGAGTGGCATGTGAAAGGTCCGTGTGTGTGTTTGGTGTTGGCCTGGGCGCAAGCGAGATGCGGACCTGGGTAGAGAGCAAGGAGTTCTGTGGAGGAGTAGTGGTGCTTTGGGGGGTTGGAGGAGCATAGACCAGGGGGACGGGCGCTGGGCGTGGTCATTGCCTCTCAGTGGTGAACCAGTTTACCTAATAGCAGCTTTCTCCAATCCTCCTTAGTACAGGATTTTAAGTGTACAAGCTACAAAAACGTGCACACCCTCTCACCCTCTGTTTTTAAAGTTGTCAAAAATATTGGTAATTTTACAAAATATTTCCCTCACTTAGTACCCCTACCAATCCACATTCCTCTTTCGCTTACCACTGCCCCTCCATGCACCCTGCTTGTCATATAATGTGTTTAAACATAACATGCCAGTCTGATTGTTAGAAAGTCTGAAGCTCACCCCCCCCCCCAATCTCACTGACCAAGCTACACACCTGACAGAACCCTTTCAGACAAGCCAGGCATGAAAAAGTACTGTATTGCATGCACAGTTAAATAATATGCATACAATTACAATGAACCCATAAAGGCCTTATCCCTTCATGACTTCCATTTCAAAGTAAAAAAGTCAAGCCTACTATCGCTGTTGTAACTTTTTAAAGTAACCAGGTCAGACTTGTGGTACCTGTCAGAACTTTTCACTGTGAACCTATCGGGCCTATAACCCTTGATCATTGGCTTGTTACCTACTGTATTATGCATAAGTTTTCCCTCAAGTCAAAAAGAGCAATACAAGCACAGCTTCCCAGTGCCCAAACACAAACCTGCCGAATAAACAGGTTGTGGAGAAGATCAATCAATCAATCAATCAACATCATGATCAATATTTGGGTGGATCCGAAGCCCCTTTCTCATACTGCTTCAGGAAGACCCTTTTTTAGTGATCATATAAGGGCAATGAACAGCTGCTCTGTCAAGCCAAGCCTGAAATCAACTCTGTTTGTATAAATGATAGAATCCTAGAACTTTTACAGATGCTTTGTCTATTTGAGGAACATCGCCATTTCAAAATAGCTCTAATTTAGAGTAGTAAAGCAAGTAGTAGTTGAGAGCCAATGCCAGTCTGCATTCAAGAGGACAAGATTGTCAAGTTTCCCTCTTTAAACTATGTTGCATTAAGCATTTGTTGAGTATAGGTGCAAAACCTAAAACATCCTTGACTGGATTCACAGTGAAAACACATAGGGCCTGATTCTGACCCCGGCGGTTCCTTACCGCCGGGGCCAGGGTCGGCGGGAGCACCGCCAACAGGCTGGCGGTGCCCCGCAGGGCATTCTGACCGCGGCGGTTTTGCCGCGGTCAGAAGTGGAAAACCGGCAGTCTCCCGCCGGTTTTCCGCTGCCCTGGGAATCCCCCATGGCGGCGCAGCTTGCTGCGCCGCCATGGGGGATTCTGACAGCCCATACCGCCATCCTGTTCCTGGCGGTTCTCCCGCCAGGAACAGGATGGCGGTATGGGTTGTCGTGGTGCCCCTGGGGGCCCCTTCAGTGCCCATGCCAATGGCATGGGCACTGAAGGGGCCCCCGTAAGAGGGCCCCACATTGTATTTCAGTGTCTGCATTGCAGACACTGAAATACGCGACGGGTGCCACTGCACCCGTAGCACCTTCCCACTCCGCCGGCTCAATTCTGAGCCGGCGTCCTCGTGGGAAGGCTCTTTTGCACTGGGCTGGCGGGCGGCCTTTTGGCGGCCGCCCGCCAGCCCAGTGCAAAAGCCAGAATCACCGCAGCGGTCTTATGACCGCAGAGCGGTGTTCTGGAGGGGGAACTCTGGCGGGCGGCCTCCGCCGCCCGTCAGGGTTAGAATCACCCCCATAGATCTACACCCATACACGTGCTCCCGCTCAACTGTATGGATTGACCTGACTGGGAATTACAGGAGGTTTGTTAAGGGTTATGACACTATAGTGCACCACTAACAGAACTCACCTCCAAGAGGCAACCAAGAAATTCACAGATATTTCCAGGAATACACCTGTAGAGTCAAACTAGTCACAGTTTTTCCTGTGTACGTCTGGAAAAGCCATGTGACTGTTTTCTCGTATGTAGACATTTTCCCCAATTCTGCATTACGAAAAGCAACCTCCCTACGTACGTATTTTTATGTAAGTTTCATGTCCCCTCCCATTACTTCCTAGGTGGAAAAGAGACAGCAACATTTTAGGGATCCTCACGAAACCACAAGTTCAAAGCAAACCATGCCTTGTTCCATCCACTTCCCACCACTTGCGTAGAGCTTACTACTGCATTGTTGTACTCAGTCATGGTGTAAAAGTACGCACTAATAAATATATTTTTACCTACAAGTTATTCTTTTGTAGCTACCCGACTGGCAAAATTGAGCCGGTTTTGTCCATAAATATTTGTTTAAAGTCGAAAATAGCTTTGTAAATTGCGCAGCATTTGCAACATGCTCAAATTACACCCCTCCTGTAATAGCAATGAAATCATTTTCTTCTTGGGTCATTTACTGGGTCAAAACATAAACAAAAGAAGTAGTTGAAACTTTCACAGTGACATGGAGCCGCTTGCCAGCTGTTTACAGACACTCAGACACTCTCTGAATAGAAAACGGCCCTGCTGTTTTTGTGAAACGTTTTTTTTCGAATGAGAGCCATTCTGCAGAAATTCCCTGTTGGGGTTTTAAGGTGTCCATAGTCAAATCCTAAATTGATTTTTGTACAGGTCGCAGTTGGAGATGTGTTGTTTATCCATTTCCAAAGAACTCTGAAGAAAGTTCATAAGTTAGAGGTCGAAGGCCATGTGTACATTTTTTACAACCTGGGGTGACAGGGATTGTCCCACTATCTTACAGGACACGAGTACTTAGCTAGGTCAGGGCTGGGCCCTACATCCCAATCTAATTGCCAGACACATCCTGCTGGCCTGCCCTAGGCCTTGCTTCTGTCTGACCCCTCCTTGACCTCTGTTACCCCACTGGTAGTCCCAAATAAGATAGCCCGCATGCCAGTGTTATATTAAAACAACAGTAGTGCCTGGGGCTGCAGCTAGGAAATGAACCTTCATATTTGTCTCTCCGTACTTACTCAGACAAACTCGGAACTTTAATTTTGAGACCCCTTCACCGTTCGTGGGAGCCTGTGTTTACTTGTTAAATATTTCTATGTTTTAAATGAATGAAAGGTTTGCATGTTGCATTAGGCCGGTTTTCTGATGTAGTCGCACTTCCGGTTGAGGCAATGTTTCCAAAGGAAATGACCTGTGAAACTCTATCTGGTATCCATATCTCCGTCTGGAATGGTAGACGCGCATTTGAACAACTGCAACACCAATTTCTTCCAGAGATAAAGGAGTATGTTGTAAAAACAAGAAGGTCGAATTGAATTGCCTTTTGAACAAGCGTTGATAAAGTCAGAAGATCTACCTTTGCATTTATACCACGTTAAATTCTGTTTCGTGTTTTACTTGGGTGCTATTCTAAAATTATGAATTAGTTATTTACACAGAGTTCATTGTTGGAAACTTTGTGTCAGTAAAGAGAAGGGAATGGGGGGACGTACAGTGTCAGTAGCTGTGCCAGGAAATAATTTATGGTTCCAGTAATGAACTTTTACATTTCCACTCTTAAGTTCACTCTCACGTTTGGTGTAGATTTACACATTATTTTTAAATCACAAAGGTGACTAAGAGCACTGCTGGAAAAACCTTTGTAAATCACTATTCTAGCACATGCAAAATCATATAGTTAGCTAACCGTCTACCACCATAACTGCACTCATATCTTGTCAGTCATATTCCTTTATACCAACACAACACATTAAACACAACCTCTGACACAATCAGGCACATACTACCCATATAGTGGCTGAGGATTGCCACCTGAACAGCACTTCCAGGATTTTCCTATTAGACTACAACAGTAGTAGACGTTAATCAACCCCTGGGACCATAGGGCACAACATACAGCTCCCGTGAGTGAAGTGTTTCATAAAGTTTAACATTAAGTCACTCTCTGCCCTGTCCCTCATCTTTTCCCTTGGTGGGCTTCCTTCCCGAGTATATGTAGAAACGTATGTGTCATACACAGTTCTCTTCCAGGAGATCCTCATCAATATTCCCGCCCATGCGCGGGGGCCCCGGAACATATATCAAATATATATAAATATATAATGTAATATACATATGTATACATGAAATACATTATCTTTATATACATCTATAAAGTCTATAGTACAGACTAAAAATGCCACTTACATTAGATTTTCCTTTAATAAACCACTTGCCAGACTCAAACATTTCTGTAAAACAGATGAGAGAGAGTATAGAGTTCAAAACCACAGCTTTTATTAAAGCGAAAACTGAAAGAGAAATCCAAAGACAATATTAGCCAATAGGCTGCATTTAAAAGCATAACAAAGAAAAACTGGCACCATGCCTTTAAGACCTAAAGGACCTCCTGTATCCCATTATGCCCCAGAGGTGACTGTTGAGTGACAGTTAGGTCAGTTCCTTTTTCCAGCTCCTTCAGTGAGGATTCCAGAGCATTAGCTCTTCAGTCTTTTGACTTATTTAGGAAAAATGTACTAGAAAACAACAGATTTTTCTCTTCACTCAACGTATTTAAGTACCAAGAGTACTTTAAGCACTTTTTCTGAATGAAAAATATTTTTTATCAGTTTCAAAATGCCCTCTCTTTTTAACAAATACCCATGATGTGGGAGAAAGATGACATTATCTGACCCACACTCTGTCTGCATTGTATGTTTGCCTGTTTCACATCAACCTGAAACATGCTATTATTGTAAACATTTCTCTAAGGGAACTTTGAAAGACAGAGAAAAGAGCAGACTTCATGCAATTCAGGAGAGAGGAAAGGTTGGACCTTCAAGTGGCCTGGGGGAGGGGTCATGAGCCTCCTTTAAAGAGCCCTCCTCTCAGGAACACAGAGGAAGACCACAAAACCATGAGAAAAACCAAGAGAAAGGCGCCCTTTACCATCACCTTCTACAGGTAGGAGATCTACAGCAAAAGCAATCACAATCTGTTCGCCGTCGGTGTCAGGATCGTCATCAAGGGTGCTAGGGCAGTCGATGTCAAAGAGACCGGCAGTGGAGAGATCTCCTACAAGACACTCTGACTCATGGACAATTGATGGTGCGGCAATTTACAACACCGTCAAGGAAGTCGGTGTCGAGCCACATGACGTCACACAAAACTTGATGTCGCAGCAAAGCTGCATACCCGTGTGGCTCGACATTGAGGCATTCACCCAGGCAGTCGATGTCACCACTGACTACAGAGAACCCTGTACCGACATCAAAGGACACCCGATGTCAACCAACATCAAGGCACTTAATGACATCGAGAGATGTAAAACATTGCACGAAGAGAGTTAGGTCAACGTTACATTCAAGACTATTGACGTGAAACAGATCTCTTTCTTCAGAGATCAGGATTGTGTCTACAGTAAGCAAACCAGTGACGGAACGATCTCCAGCTCATTCACCAAGTCTCTCTCATCACAGTCCAGGATCTTATTACTCACAAACCTACTCGTCATCCAGGAGTACACCTTCTCCAAAAGTACATCCACCATGTAAATTTTCTCCTGAACCAGCGACTCCTCAGAAACAGAATTTACAGCGGAGAAGATCCAGAAGTCCTCAGTGACAGAAGCCACCAACTAAGACACCACAGACGCACAGAACAAGATTCAAGACACCAAATAGGAGTTCACCGTTGAGGTCTCACCACTCCTACCACTCCACATCTTGCCAAAGACATAGATCTCCTTCCTGGTCTATGACTTCTTGCTCATCAGAACATTATCTGACTCACCACCGTGAGGGTCTCCCCAGTGGACGACCTCATTATTTTCAATGATGTACTTGTCAGAGGGTCAGGAAGTTGAACATTGACATTGCAGCACCTGTCACTTTGTCATCTGTGATTTTTGAAACACTCCACCACAGATCATCTTCCAGACCCTCCTACCAATGGTTCTGGGTCTTCTGGAACCTGCCATGCAACTCTTCCTAACTCCAGCTTTGTTGCGTGTTGGACCTTTCACAGCTTCTTAAAAAATACAAAGCACCAGACCAGTAGCGGCTCGTGGGGATTCCGCAGGGCGCACGAGGGGGAGGCACTAGTACATTATTAAAATGTATTAAATACAAATTTAAAAAAATCTTACCTTCTCCTCTGCGCTCTGCTCCTCTCTCCTGCGTCGTCACTCCAGGCACAGGCTCTCAGCCTGCCCTGCGCCAATCCTGACGCTGCTCAGAGCAGGGTTCCCAGGCAGACTGGAAGCCTGGGCAGGCTCTCTCAAGCCCGGCAACTGTGTTGCTGGGCTTGAGAGAGCCTACTGCGCATGTATGTTTGGTGGGCCCGAGACAGCCGGCCAAACATACATGCGCAGTGAGGGGGAGTGCTGTGCAGTCCCCCTCAGTGCACTTCACCCCCGTGGCCCCGCACCTTTCAAAGAAAAGGATAATAAACAAGGTTTTGCAGCTGCCGCTGCTGGCGGGAGTCAAAGCTCCTCCGCCCTTATGGAGGAACTGCCCTGCACCGGACCAGGATTCTCTCTTTATGCAGTCTGACCCTCCTCAAGACTCTGTTATAATAGCAGCTGCAAGAAAGACACAGGTTGCGGCATCATTTACAGTGCCTCCAGATAAGGACAGTAAACAGTTCGATTCCATGGGAAAGAAGCTGTGTAATACATCTGCATCTTTCATGAAGGTTAGTAGCGTCTCTGCACTTTTTGGGAGGTGTGATAGATCATTCTGGGATTCCCTCTCCAGATTTACAGAAAAATTTCCAAGAGAGGAAAGGCCAAAGTTTCAAGAAATTCTGGAGGAAGGCGGTCAGGTCGCCAACCAGGTCATCAGTGCGGCAGCTGATGCCTCTGACATCTCAGCCCATGACTATTTGCATGGGATATGTGCAAGACTTTTCTCATGGCTCTGACTTACAGGCCTGAAAACTGATGCACAGCAAAGAATCTTAAATCTGCCCTTTACTGGAATGCATACATGCTGAGGACGAAATGGTGAAAATGAAATCAGAACTGGACACTCTCAAAGCAGTGGTTCTCGAAAAGCGTAAACAATTCCAGTGCAAATTCAGGAATTATGATTGATGACCTTCCCAGTAGAGGGTTCAAATGCCTCACCGGGTTCCGCACCAGCAACATCAGGTCCAATCACACTACAATCCACAACATCCAGGACGAGGAAAAAATGAAGTATTGCCTCCCTATTCTCCATTTCCCACTATAGTGGGGAGTTCACTCCTCCGGCTGTCCCACCGAAAACAACATTCGGTCATCTACAAGTCTTATTACAAAGCAAAGTAAACACGCTACTCCAGAAAAAAGCAATAGAAGAAGTTCCTTTCTCACAGTGGGGAACAGGAATTTATTTGCACTACTTCCTAGGCAAGAAAAGAGGCCCAACTGGAGAGTACAAACCAATCCTAGACCTGCAACTGTTGAACAAGATCATTTGCAAGGAAAAAATCTGAATTCTTGCCCGTCACCAAAATTTCCCCCAACTCCATCAGGTGGACTGGATGTGTTCCATCGATCCTCAGTATACTTACTTCCACATTCCAATTGCGAGAAAGCATCGTAAGTTTCTATGTTTCAGAGTGGCATCCAAGCACTACCAGTATAGGGTGTTACCCTTTAGGCTCAAATCAGCGCCTCAAACATTCTCGAAATGCATGGCAGTAGTTGCTGCGCACCCATACTTGGACAAGAGCTCTTACCCAGCTCTCATGCAAAAACACTATCAGACCTGCCTCAACACTCTACAAGGTCTGGGTTTACAAGTCAACTTTAAAAAGTCTACACAAGTACTGACTCAAAGGCTACATTACTTGGAATCAATTCTGGATACAAACCTCGCAGGAGTTTATCCTTTTGGAAGATATGTTATCCTCAATCAACACACAATGTCGATCTCTTATTCACACCTTTCGTCCATCAGTCAGATAAATAGCGTCACTACTGGGGTCGATGGCCTCTTGCATCTTTATCATCCCCAATGCCGGACTACACATGAAACCGCTACAACAAACCCTGGAAGATCAGTGAACTTAGTATTCAAATCTGTGGGACGAAAGAGTAGTCATCACACAAGATGCCAGGCAGTCACTCAAATGGTGGATGCAGAGTCAGCATTTACAGATAGGAGTGCCTTTTCACCAGAAACTCCCTACACAGACTCCCATTCACGGATGCTTCCTTCCAGGGTTGGGGAGCTCACCTAGGTTTTCTGCACTATCACGGCTTGTGGTCAGACAAAGAACAGCTCTGTCACATAAACATGCTGGAACTCAGGGCAGTTCATCTAGCGCTGTAGTCTCTCTATCCATACATAGAGACGAGCTCTCTTCTCATTCAAACAGACAACCCAACTACAAGGCATTACAAAGAGGGACTTGCTTACATCCCCTCTCACTAGAAGCACAAGCCATCTGGAAATGGCTACTGGCTAGAGTCCTAACAATTTCTGCTATTCACCTACCAGGATCACAGAACACTCAAGCAGACTTTCTAAGTGGCACCTTCACAGAGCCTCACAACTGGGTTCTAAATGACGACATCACTCAAGCTATTTTTCAGGAATGGGGCAATCACAAATAGACCTGTTAGCAGACAACACAAACAAAAAATGCACGGATTTCGCATCCAGGTTCTACTGGTCGGGGACAAAGGGGAATGCTCTTTTGATAAGCTGGTCAGGGACTTTTCTGTATTTGTTTCCCCGTTCTTCTGATTCTGACAGTCATCAACAAGCTCTACAGAGCCAGGACCAGAATGATTCAGATAGCCTACGAATGGCCCCGCCAGTGGTGGTACACGGATCTTCTACACTTGTTGGAAAGACCACACAGGAGCCTGCCGTGCAGACCAGATCTCTTCCACAAGCTCGGAGGGAAGATATTCCACCCCAACCTTCCCTCGTTGAGCTTGACTGCATGGCTCCTGAATTCCTGCAGTATAGACTCTTAGGCCTCTCACTCAGGAGTGCATGAACATTCTAAGAGAATCATAGCAACCTTCTACTAGAATTTCTTATTCCTTTACATGTGGGCTATTCAGAATGATTGCCACCCAATTCTGGGCCAGGAGGGGGTTATATTACCCTACCTCCTCCATTTAGCGAAATCAGAGTTACAATTTTCTTTTTATTAATGTATAACTGTCAGCAATGACTGTTTATAGAAAATCACCTTCCCCAATTTCATTCTTAAAAATACCTGTAGTGAAAGATTTCCTAGAGCGTTTTAAGAAGCTGTTCCCTCCTGTGCGTTCCCCCTCTCCTCCTTGGGATTTGAAGAAAGTACTTTCAAACTGTATGGCTACATCTTTTGAACCGATACATAAAACTTTCTTACAGCATCTGACCTGGAAGACTGCTTTTGTAGTAGCTATTACTTCGGCACATAGAGTCAGTGAGATTCAGTTTCTCAGTGCCAAAGAGCCTTACACTGTTTTTCATGCCAACAGGGTAGTGATGAGGATTCATCCCAGTTTCATCCCCAAAGCGGTATCTGAATAGCACATTAACCAGATAATTTCACTTCCTACATTCTTTCCTAGTCCATCCACACCCACAGAAAGAGCTCTACACTCTATAGATTGCAAAAGAGTACTGAAATTTTATCTGGAAAACAAATAAAGACATCAGACAGTCTGATCACCTGTTTGTAAACTATGGCCCTGTGAGGACGGGCATTGCCTCCTCTAAACAAGGTTTCTTGCATTATGTTCACTTACCAGCTATCCAACAAGCAATTGCTTGCCAGGCCCACTGTACAAGAGGCAAGGCGGCAACAGCAGCCCTACTAAAGAATGTCCCAATCTCTGAAGTTTGCAGAGCTGCTAATTGGAGATCGGTGCATACCTTCATTAGGCATTACTCGTATAGATTCAGATACTAAGACAGACACTCAAGTAGGGCAGGCTTCCTTAAGAAATCTGTTTTGTTCATAAAAGTATACATTAGTGATCGCCCTTTGATTAGTCAGCAGAACTTTGGGATGGGCTTGCTATTCTATTCAGTGCTTATGACTATTGATTAGGATCCCCTGGAACAGAAGGATACGTTGCTTACCTGTAATCCTAGTTATCTTCCAGGGGAATCCTCATCAAAGTCATAAGCAATCCACCCTCCTCCCCAGACGAATCTTCCCTGCAGCACTATATACTTAACTATAGTTTAGCCTACATGTCACTGTAAAAAAAATACTCACCTAACAGTCACCCAACAGTCACCTCTGGGGCATGATGGGATACACGCTACCCCTCATAAATCAGAGAATACCCCATAGACATAAGGCAGGGCATTTCTAATGCAATACTATGGGAAGGCAGCACTCACAGCAGTGAGAAACAAAATAGACTGTTTGTCACTTTCAGGACAGGCCACGTAACTAGGCACATGTCCTGCCTTCTACATACATAGCACCCTGCCCATAGGGCAAGCTAGAGCCTATCTTAGGGGTGACTTACATGTAGTAAAAGGGGAGTTATGGGCTTGGCAAGTAAATTTAGATGCCAGGTCCCTGTGGCGGTGAACTACACAGACAGGCCCTGCGGTGGTAGGCCTGAGATAGGTTTGAAAGGCCACTTCTGTGGGTGGCGCAAGCTGCGCTGCAGACCAACTAGTAGCATTTAATTTACAGGCCCTGGGTATAGGGATATCACTGTACATGGGACTTACAGGTAAATTAAATGTGCAGTCAGGTATAAGCCAATCATATCAAGTTTACAAGGGAGAGCATATGCACTTTAGCACCGATTAGCAGTGATAAAGTGACCAGAGTCATAACATCAGCCAAAAGGGGTAAAAAAAATGAGGAGGAGAAGGCAAAAAGTTTGGGGAATTACCCTGAAGAAAGGGCCAGGTCCAATCTATATATTTATAAAAATTTGATATATGCTCCGGGATTCCTGTGCATGGGTGGGAATATTCAGTGCTTATGACTTTGATGAGGATTCCCCTGGAAGAGAACTAGGATTACAGGTAAGTAACTTACCCTTCCTTGTGTGTGGTTTAGGCTAGTGTACTGATTCTGTTGGCTAAACCCATGAAAGGGTTTAAAGGGTTTCCTCTGGGTTCTGTATGGATATAAGGGTTTAGTACCTCCTTGCAGGTATCATGTACATCAGAACTACTCTTCAGGATTGACAACTGCCCTGAATCTCAGGAGAACTTTCAAACCAAGGTGCTGTTCATCCGCGAATGGATGAACAGCAACCATCTGAAATTAAACTTGGATTAAACCAAAATTGTCACTGCATCTTTCTGGCCTCCTGAGACGGGAGTCCCCACCCCAACCCCAAACAATCAGTAAAGAGTCTTGGGGTGATTATTGATGATGAGCTCTCTATGAAGCCACACATCGAAGCAGTGATTTCCTCATCCTTCTTAATACTCCACAGAATCAGGAAAATTGCAAAATTCCTTACCCCAGAAGTCTTTATTCAAGCGTTCATTGCCCATGTCCTTTCTAAGATAGATCAGTGGGCTATATGTGGGCCTACCTAAATACCTCATTCATAGGCTTCACATCGTCCAGAACAGGCAGCCCGATTAATATATCAACAACCATAACGGTGCCACATCACCCCCCTGATGAAAGACCTCCGCTGGTTGCTGTGGAAGAAAGAACAAATTTTAAAACTAGTTGCATTGTTTTCCAAATACTTAATAACAAAAGTCCTGCCTTGACTACTTACTGAATTCAGAAACACACACTGTGCTCCGCCCTTATGAACTATCTGTTGGTACCTAAATTTAAAAAGAAGAGATTGGGTGGCACCAGATTTTCAGTCATCACATCCAAAATCTAGAACTCTTACTGTCTAGAGATCAGGTCGGCCTCATGCTACATAAAATTCAGAAAAATGTTAAAACCTGGTTATTTAGACAGGTATACAACTAAGGCCTTGCTCAACAGCAACTAAACCTCCTCGCCTCCACCCCAGGGGTCATGAAACCGATTGGTGTACCCATGCTTAATAAATACCAGTAACAGAACAGAACAATAAAGAACCACAATGAACACAGACATTAAACCATTTTGCTTTTCATTTTGTTAAAAAAAATGCAATTGAACATTATTGGTTATTTTTACAAGTAGAATTATAAAGAGCTAGAAGAAATTGAGTGAACCTTTTGGTTACTCATGAGCGCATCAAGAGATTGCACGCAAAAGCTTGTGTACCCTTTTTGGTGCATTCTGCCATACAGCAAGTCATGGCATGCTCAAACATATGGGTTTAGAGTTGAAAAATAACTCTGAGTGCAACATTTTTTAACATTTGACGTAAATCTTTTTGGTGCAATGGATGTTGGAATCCAAGGAACCCTCTTTCCTAGAAGAGCGGCCACCCGAAAGTCATCAGGCTGGGATTAGCTTCCCTATAATTATGTTAAATGCTAAGTATTCCAAACGTAAAGTCAGAGTGTGCATGTTTCGGTAATATGTCCTATTAAATAGCCCCATTTCATAAGAGGTAATGCACCCATTATTCACAGTATATGAGACTGTACCTTATTTCTACTTATCTCAGTTTCGTGGGATGAATACCTTAACCCTCTGGACTCATGTATTCGTCTAATTTAGTCTTTCCTCCTTCCATCATACCTTACTGACAGTTTTTCGTCAGCCGCGGGATGCGTCTTTGTCAGTAAGACCAAAAAGGATCCTGCCAACATTACCTACAATTCTATTATTCAAGAGTATACATCTTAGCTAAGTTGTTCGCTAACAAAAGGGGGTGGGCTAGACAAGCTCAGGTCCTGATATTGGGAGCATGGAGCCCTCTTTATGCTGGCCGAAAGAAGGCCCGAGGAAATAGGTGATACACTCTTCATGTGAAGAGGCTTCTTCAGGGACCCTAGCAGGGCAATCAGTCCTATTTGAGCACCTGCTTCTCTCTCCTTGTTGCAACTCTTTGTCTCACACATAAAATCCATCCAAGTTGCACTCAACAATCTATAGTGACATTTTGGGGCTGATTACGAGTTTGGTGGTCCCGTGACTGCCAACAGTCTGGCGTAGCAGATCTCCATATCATGAGTTTGGTGGTGTAGCTAACTGAAGACCGCCAGCAGTCCTCCGCCACTGCCAGGAAGCACACACCATCGTGGTGTTTACGCTGGACGTATTACGAGGTTGCACTCCGCCAATGTGACTGCCACAGTCCAATCACCACGGAGTACCAGGTGGAAACAAACAGTGTAAATCGAGACCCATCCGGAGCCGCCATGGAGCCATTCCTCAACGTCATGCCGCTGCTCCTGCTCGCCGAAAGGCAACAAAATCAACGCCGACGTTGACAACAACAAACCTAAGTATTAATACCTACCTGGATTTTTTTTTCATTTTTAATAACATTGAACCGCTAGCAAACACATCATGGGGGGGGAGACCTCAAGGCCAGAACCTACACCTATCATTAATGACACACACACTCATATACTGCAACATATACACCCACACAATCACAACACGCACACTTCAGCCAGCACACACACACTGCACAGCAATATCACACATATACACATGGTTACAAAACACTGGATCAGGGACACCGAAGGCCACAAAACAATCACACACACAGCAACAACAACACAACTAATGCACATACACAGAGACATTCCACACACTCACACACAGCACTGGCCAAGGACTGGCCACACATACAATGCACATATACACACATCTGCCATGGCACACACACAACACCAACATCAATCAGCAATGCAATCAACACATACATCACTCACACACAGCACAATGGATCAACAATATCATGCACAATACACACTGAGACAAACATACAAAAGACACAAAGTGAACCACAACACCTGCACAACTGTGATGGGAGCAGCTTGACCATACTTGGGAGGAGTCTGCATTGGGACACATATTACTTTCAACAAGGCCCCAAACAACATGCGCACTGGAAATTCCCACAATTGGTTCTCAGGGACAACCAATATCAAGCCAATTTTAAAAAACAGTCACACAATGGGGGAAGACCAATGCTATAAAGCACACCCAACTCTCACTCCATGGGACATACTCTTACACCAACCAGCTGCCAGGAACACACACCTAAATGGACACATACACACTCAAATACAAAGCTAACTACCACAACTCAACACACTCCAGGTCTTCACTGACACAAATCCAGAACACACACACCACATGTACACAATACCCATATCAGGGGACAAGTCACACCATAAATGGCCACATCACACAACACAAAATAAAATCACATACCACAACAAAGACACCACAATGGCATGACACCAACGTTTCAACTACATACACATAACCATCACACCCCCTACCTTTGAGAGACAACAGCACTGCACACAAACTCACAGACTGCAAAAAACATAACATGGAGCAGCAAGCAGCACAAACACACAACTACAGACACACAAACAATGTCAGCCAGGAGCAATACAAACCTAGGGAAGGAAATGCAGGACAAAGTTGTAACAAAAATACCAACAGCAGGTTGGGTTTATGATTAAATTGTCAACAATAAATAAGCAGGTCCAAGGCCATAGGCCAGTCCATTTCGCAAAGGCCCGAAAGGCACAATCCAGGCCCTAAGACTCGACTCCTGATTGCCAAGGAACCTCCACAGATAGGGGCATAAAGGGGGCAGGCAATCACCCAGATTATCGGGGGGAGCTACGGTGGGGGGGGGGTACTTGAGTTTGGGAGGGGGGTTTTGGGTTTGAGCTTGGGATGGGGGTCCTTCTTCAGAGGGGTAGACTTCTTCTTGGTGGGGGGAGGGACGTGTGTGCTTGCAGGGGGGCAGGGGAGGACTTGAAGGTGGAAGGGATGGCCTTGGGGAGGGAAATGGAATGTTTGGGGGTAGTACAGGGGAGAGCAGGGGTAAGGTCAAGGTCACCAACGACTGGTTGTATGACGTGTAGGAGTGGTGTTTTGCGTGCGTGGTTGTGGGAGGCATGCATGTGTGTGGTGGGTGTCTGTTGGGTGAATGAGGGTGTTTATGTGTTTGGGGTTGAGGGGGTGGAGGTGCTGGGGGAATGCCTATTGTCTGTTGGGCTGGTGACTGACGGTATGGTGGATGTGCTGCACATAGGTGTCTTTGTGTTCGGGGTATCTGCAGTTATGGTAGGTGTGGTGGCTGGATCAGTGATTGTTAGCGCACTGTCTGCAGGTGAGCCAGATGTTGTGTGTGTTATAGTGGGGTGGGGGGGTGTCAGGGGAAGACATGACTGTTGATGTGTCTGCAGGTGGATGTTGTTTGTGTGCGTGCTGGTAGTGTGTCTTGTGCTGCTTGTGTTTGTGTGCACTACCCTTGTCTGTTGAGGTGGATGCATGTGAGTCTGTGTGCTTTGGTTGGGTTGGGGAAGGGGGATTTTGGACTGGGAAGAGGAAGGTGGAGGGGGAACGGAAGACAAGGGGTGACTGGCTGCCGTCAGTGTGGAGGCCAGAGTCTGGAATGATTGTAGGCCATATATTGCACTGTGACTGCTCTCCAGGAATGCATTGCTCTGTTGGATCTGGCTTGCCAGTCCCTGGATGGTGTTCACGATGGCCATCTGACCCACAGGGATAGACCTCAGGAGATCACTAGCCTCCTTACTGAAGGCAGCAGGGCTAACAGCAGCTGTGGCACAGGTGCCTGCAGCAAAGGAGACGCCCACCCTCTTGGGAGAACGGGCATAGCCAACTGGGTTGGGAGTAAGAGGGAGGGTGGTGATAGAATGGGGGGTTCAGACAAAGATGGTACAGGGGTGATCCCCAATGGGTCTGCCACCACTAGGGAGTGGCCATTGAAGGAAGAATCCGTGGATGATGATGTTGATCTTGTCTCCCCTGTGGCACTCCTCTCATCCTCTGGGTTAATGGGTCCCTAGCTGTCGGTGGTCTCATGACCAGAGGTCCTGTGGCCAGATGCTTCCCCACTTGGCTCGGCCCCATCTCCTTTGCCTGCTGGTGCTGATGCTGCAAAAAGAAAGAAAAGAAAGATCATGACATCTACATGATTACAGTGCAATTACAAATCAGAGAAGCAAAAATATCATCATGTCAACTGCCCCCCCTGCATGAAGTGGCAGCAAAGTGCCACCATCATGTGCCAATACTAAACCATGCATGCCATCTGGATTCACAAAGGTAACACATGAGCAAATCTTGGTCTCGTATAACTACAATCGCATGGATGAATTCTAGCTAGCACACTAACCATGCCATAACTAGGTGACCACTCCACATCAAACTTGTGCAACATGCAGCACACCACATGGAACCAGTAGCCCTAACTATGTATCCCTTTTTAAGGTACCTAACAATTACGCTGACATAAACCTATAAACACATCTAAATTGCACTGATATGATGCCTCAACGACAGCTGATGATGCAAAGGAAAGCAAAAAAACAATGCTAAACTCATGCCATGCCTGGATTAGGAGGCATGGAAACATTCATTTCACTAGGGACACAAAACAACAATGTACAGCTCCACAAGTCACACTTTTCCAAAATGAGTCAAGGCTGGTAGTTGCAAGGCTCACTCAGATGTGCCACACATCTGATGTTTCAAGAAACTACATGGAAGTCAGGTCCCAAATCTCATGCAGAAATGTCTCCTGAATACACACATGAATGGTCTAGTAAGGTCCAGGATAGACCCCATCAATGTCTCACACCCATGGTTCATGTTTACCTCTGAGTGGGTTTGTAGTAGTCAACTGTAATGTGCAGGAAAGAGGGACACAGATCTTGCAGTCACAATCAGGAGTATACCAAATTATTTTACTGTGAAAAACAACATCATTACCCACATCACAGACACGATAAGCATGGCATCTGTCTGTGGGGGAATCACTGACCCCAAACACATGTCATCCAAACATCACTAAAAGTCAATCCCTGATGCATCCATAGAGTCAAGGCACAATTCCCAATCAACACACACGTTCTGTGCACCCACAACCATCATACCACATAAATGGCACAAATCTTCATCAAGTGGATCAACACCCTGCCCCTACCTGTCATGTCCCTCATAGCTACTGCTGTTACACATGACTAACAACATACTATGAGGCATGAATGTATCTTCTGACTACATATGATGATGACATCACAATAAATGGACAACCATTGCAGATATATCATAACGAGAACAGGACCCCATGAACATATATGTGAGAGATTTGAGAAATCATGCCATCGTGGAGAAGTGTGGCTCAATGGTTAGAGCGGCAGACCCTGATGCAGAAATCTGGCCCGGGACCAGGGTTCAATTCACACCTCAGTGGGTCTTGGGCACAGTTTCGGCAGACCTGATAATTCTCGCATCAGTGCCTAATCTAATTTATGGGTCCCACTCTGTAACTCTGGGCAATAGCTTGCTTAATCTCCACAACGGCCCCAACAGCGCTGGGATGCCTGGCTTCACCTTGGAGGTTGCCCAGGAGTGGGCACCTCACAGGGAAAAGCCAGGAGGGGTTCCACAGCGGTATGTGTACAGCGCCTTGAGACCCTAACGGGTGAGTAGTGCGCTATACAAGTATGAAGTTTTTATCTGCATGGCTACCAGATGCTTACGTCTCATGCATAGATATGTGTCCTATTGGAAATGGAGCACATGCAGACACGTAGGCACAAGGAAAGTTGGCTACACTGATGACGCATCACCTATGACAATGCACATTCTTGACTTACCAAGGGGAAGTACCTTGCTGCAGCTGCCAAGACTTTTGCCTTGTAAGTCAGGTCACATGTATGATGGATACCTATGCATCACAGACTGCTTTGAGGCACAAGCACCCAACGTACAATGGAGAAAACTTGCC
Source organism: Pleurodeles waltl (assembly GCF_031143425.1). NCBI lineage: Eukaryota > Metazoa > Chordata > Amphibia > Caudata > Salamandridae > Pleurodeles > Pleurodeles waltl. Next base: position 117,709,156 of record NC_090445.1, on the reverse strand, counting down.
CCTGGGTTTCAGATGTCAAGCTACACATATCCCCAGACAGAGGACAGTGGCCCACATTCTACTCACCTTTGGACTACAACATTTGCCTGGAGTGATCTGTTGTTGAAACTTAAAACCACCAGGTTAGTTAAAAAATATATGTGGACACTAAACACGGTCATATGTGCTCCATGCTGGACTACTATACTGAGGGTTCACCATTGTTTAGTCCTAGGTCCCAGCTCCAAAAGGTTGAGCATACCAGTTGAGAACACATGGCCTGTCTACACCAGTTTGATGCCAGAAGACGCATGACACATGACACATACCACATTGTCAGGTGGAGCAGTCTGTCCTTCACTCAATCACCTGGCAAAGGGTCAAGCATGTCTCACATATATATTTACTCACCCCCTTGTGGCTGCTGTGCTGCCCTCAAACGCCCATCCAATGCCAAAAATGCCACCGCCAAAATGTGGGCCATTAGGAGGGTCATGGTCCGACGGGCACCCCTTCCCCATCGGGAGGACATCCCCAGCTGGGCTTCCGTGGGCTTCCGGGCCCAGGGTCTCAGATCCTTCCACCTCTTCCAACAGTGGGCACTACACCGGCTGTAGACCCCCAGGGTCCGCACCTTCTTGGCAATGGCTCTCCATACCCCCTTCTTCTGATGGGCGTTGACATGCATGGATGCATAAGAACAATACAAGTAATCATGTCTACAAGCCCAATGGAAAAATAGCAGAGTCACAAACGTGTTAGTGTGTCAACCCTTGAACAGCCTGTCTTAACCTTCCTGTCCACCTGTAGCATATTGTACACAGGGAAATGACTGCAAACACTCCCCAGTATTGTGCACTACACACCCCACAGCTCCGGCCCTCCACTTACCAGTTATAAATACAGTGACTTTTGTGGAACATGACATGATCATGTGATATTGATTAAAAAGTGGCAAGTGACAGCTAAACCTCACTGCAGACAATGCACAAAAAGCTACACTGCCTCCAAATATCACACACTGCCAATAGTCATGAGATGTAACAGTAAGCCTTCTGACAGACACATTGGCCCTCATTACAACCTTGGCGGGCGGCCAAGGTTGAACCGCAGGGCGGCCGCCAATGCAGCCGCACTCCCACAGGGTCTATTATGAGATCCCCGCTGGGCCGTAACATGGGAGCCGGCTCCAAATGGAGCCGGCGGTGTTGCGGCTGTGCGACGGGTGCAGTTGCACCTGTCGCACTTTTTACTGTCTGCATAGCAGACAGTGAAAAGCTCCATGGGGCCGTGGCAGGGGGCCCCACGACTCCCCTTTCCGCCAGCCTTTTCATGGCGGTTCTTACCGCCATGAAAAGGCTGGCGGGAGAGGGACTCGTAATCCCCTGGGCAGCGCTGCAAGCAGCGCTGCCCTGGAGGTTTAAAACCGCCGGGACCAATGTGGCAGGAAACCGCTAGTCCCGGTCGTAATTCCCCTCAAAGCACCGCCAGCCTGTTGGCGGTGCTTCCTTCAAAACAGCCCTGGCGGTCGAAGACCGCCAGGTTTGTAATGACCCCCATTGTGCTTTATCCACATGGCATGTGGAGTACACAAAGAGGCAATCCTGTCCATATGTTCACATGTGCTAAGACAGATGCAGGCACATGCTACTTCAGGGGTGGGCGTTTCAGTGTCACATCAACCTGTTGGTGTACATATCCACACATGTTTGTACAGAGAAACTATGATACTATAGGAAAAGACCTAGCCCAGCATTGTTCACATCCAATTTCAAAACCATAAACATAGACTCCACTATCACGGCACATTACACAACAGCACAATTCTTGCGGATGTGCAATGTTCTCATTGAGCAAAAGGCTCATGCACTGGACAGAGCTCTATGATAGAGGCAACAGGGCTGAGTGATTAAGGGATGCGTCATGGCTATGTGACACACATCTCATGAGATGATATGAGCATATCAGACACATATAATGAGCCTGCCCCCAATGCAAATCCCATGGTAGTCACTGGACATGGGCCTACGAAGCTGTTCATATGTCGAGAGGCATGAATTGACACCATCACATGCTGTCCAAGAAAACAGGGAGTAGCCACAGTGTCACACTCACTTGCAGTGCAAACGGGAATCAATACCAGAACAGATGTCCAGGTTTGTCCAGTGAGCAAACATACACAAGCACCCTTCTCGGCAGGCTGAGCAAACAGACCTACAAATCTTACCATGTCCTGCTAATCACATTCATCAGAGTACATTATGTAGTCCACAGCCATTTTGCAACGGGTGCCTATGTCCAGATCTGAGGGGCATAGTGAGTCATTACTTGGCTTCAGTGCAACAGTCCAACAAGGCATGATGTAGCCACAGACCTTTGTGCAAACAGTGAAAGAACACAAATGGAGGTCAACCCACATGTATGACATGCCATCAACCCTCCTGCTGTCATGCAACCACCTGGGACTACACTTCACAAACATTTTCTGGCAAACGTTGCAAGGGATGGCTGTCATGATACCTCAACTAGCCATGTGCATCCAACCAAAGCTGTGCCAGAAAACACTCAATTCACACTCACCACATTTTCTCACAAATTGTGTTGACAATGTTCCTATGTGCCCTATATGTAGCTGTCAGTATGTTTTCTCATTGCAGGCCAAAGTGTCTGTGCCACAGCAGTGACATAAGTGTGGAACACGGCAATAGATGCCTAAACATTGAAATAGGATGGGCCTCAGACTAGGGACCATTGTACTGTACTCTGTAGGTGTTATGGGGTACATCAAGCTGGATAGACATGTTTTTGGTATGGGATAAGTCAAGCTGAGGACAATATCCACCTATCGGTTTGCCTATCCTATGGTACAGGGTCTGACATAGCCCTTTTTTCTATGGTCAGGTGGATAGTACTTTGGGATATCTATACAAGAGCATCAATGTTTAGTCATTCTTGGCTATGACAGTCCAAAAGTTTTTTGCAGCCTATGGGCTGTACAGTGTAAATAAACAGTTTGGTGTGACGTGATCCTCAGGCTGGCACAGCCTGTGACATATCCCTCCGTACATTGACATTCTCAAATGTATCTCATTTGCATCACGTGATTTTCACATTGTACATCCCCAAAAAACTAATAGGCATAGATTGAGTGCTAGTTGTGTTTATTTACGGTTCTTTTGAACTCAAAGGTGTAAATTAAGGAAAGAAAGGAAAATCAGTGAAGGGATCTGTCATGGTGGATGTAATCATGACAGTAGCTGCCACAACATTTGAAGTCCAAAGTCCAGTGTCCTACTATCCTGGTAAGTGATTGAAGAACAGTCAACAGAGTGAATGTGTGGCACACAAAGGAGTTCCATCAGAAAGAGGTCACTTCCTGGCAGTGGCTGAGGTCTTGGCATCTGCACCTCCTGGATGTTTGAGGGGTCGTCCCTGCTTGCTGGGGTGGGGGGAGAGTGTTCTTCAGCTGCAGAGGCGGGCCCTTCCCCTGGCAGGACCTCCCTTCCACTGGCTGCCACAAACATTGAAGGGGCTGATGATAGGGGGCCAGTGGAAGGGATGTGGTGTTGTCCCCTACCCCTGCTCAGGATAGTGTTGATGTCCCTCAGGACCCCTGTTAGGGAGGCCAAGGTGGCATTGTGGGCCTCCCACTGTTGCAAGATTTCCTGGTGGTAATTCCTCTGCAGCTGCTTTATCTCCCTGTGTTTGGTGAGTAACTGGTCCATCATGCCTTGTGACTGTTTATGGACTTCCAAGACTTGAGTCATGGTGTCCTGGCCAGACCCATCCACAGCAGCCTCATGCCACTGGCCCACACCATCCCTCCCACATACCCTACCCCCACATGCCTGGACCCTTGGCACAGTTTGGCCCCTACCACTCGGTCTAGGTCCATCATTGTCTGAGGTGTCTAGATGGGACTCAGGTACATGGGCTGGGGGTACAAAATGGTGGGATCTGCCCTCAGGACACATGTTTGGGGGAGGGATTGGTTGCCCGGGATGTTGCAACTTTGCTGGTGAGGCTGACCGGTGTCATCTGACCAGGTTCCCATGATGGGACAGCACCTTCCTCAATGTCCACACGCCCTAGAGTAGTATTCTCACTGAGGGCTTCATCCATAGGGGGAGTTGCAGTCTTGAGGGATCTCCATATTCCCAGTGGCAGAAAGACCTGTTGATGTGAGAGATAGTATGTTACAGGCTGTATTTTAACATGTACGTCCAGCAGTTTACAGTGACATTTGCTAAACTCCAAGTACAGTTTGGCTTTGCATTTTCCCTTTATGTGAGAGGCACACCTGTTATCGTATGTATGAACCTGACGTTTGGGGTAATGCACAATTCTATTTCGGGTCACCTTGCTACAGGTTGTGTGAGTATCTTGGCACATGGATAACTGTTCATGGACTCCTATCATTCCAACAGTTCAGTCAAAACAGTGGCAGGGCATGATGTGCTTAGGTCATTTTGGGATCTAGCAGACTGTCATGCATGCAGACCCCGAACCATGTAGTTGCATGTTAGTTGTGAACAAATGGTCAGTGCATTGTGTATTTGTATACTGCCACATGCATTTAGATGAGGCATCTTGGTACCTTTGTCTTTCATTGATTTTGCACACAGGTTGGGCTGTCCTTCTTGTCTGCATTATTTACATCTTGGCTTAGCAGCTCACAATGGATCTAGTTGATTGTGCATATCACAGAGTGTAGCATGGTCTGTTTCTTGCTCCCTCCTAGGTTTGTAAACTGCATTAGTGAGTTAACAGACAGCAGCACAGTGTCACATGGACAGTGTCCTTGTTATTATTGTCAGAAGGACGGTTCCTCCACAGCAATGTTACACCAAGTACTACAAACAGCATACATAAGTCATCTTCTCAGGTGAGTAGATTTTCTTTGCAAGTGGATGTGGGAGGATGTTTGAACAACTACACAGTGGGCAGGTGTTTTGCATTGGGTAAACAGTGCCTGCTGGCCTTTACATTGCTGTCATAGGTTGTCCTCCTCACACACTTTACAGTTGGGATCCCCTCAGGTGAGTACAGTTGAATAGCTGAGTAGAGATATAAATGGTCACAGTACCAGAGTACACTGTATGGGCAAGTGTAGTGAGGGTCCCAGTGCTGTTATTGCCTGTCCTCCCCACACACTAGAGATTGGAAATCCCCTCAGGTGAGTACAGTTTAATGGCTGATTAGAGGGAGAATGGTCAAGGTAGGAGAGAACACAGTTGCGGCTGAGGGGGTGACATTACTAGTGCCTGCTGGCTTCATTATTGACTGTCCTCCCCACACACTATACAGTTGAGACCACCTCGGGTGAGAACAGTTGAATAGTTTAGTATAGGTACAATGGTCATAGTACCAGAGTAGACTGTATTGGCAAAGAGTAGTATGTGTCCCAGTACCTGCTGGCCTTATCATTGCTGTCATTGTCTGTCCTCCCCACACACTATACATTGGAAATCCCTCAGGTGAGCACAGTTGAATGGCTTATTAGAGGGAGAATTATCACAGTAGGAGAGAACACAGTTGTGGCTGAGTGGAGTGACATTACCAGTGCCTGCTGGCCTTAGCATTGCAGTCTTTGCCTACCTATAAACTATACATTTAAATACCTTTCTGATGGATACAAATACCTGTGGATTCCGCATCTAAAGAATTTTCCCCACGCGCCAGCCCTCAACGGAAATTTTCTTCTAGCTATGCACGTCGACGATGATGTCACAATTGCCCGACTCCACGCGACGCCGTATGACGTCATCCAAGCAATACGAAGCCCTCATTGACGTGCAGACGTCAGTTCCCTTTTTTCCGTGCCTTCGAGTAACGGTTTTTCTTCGAGGCTACCAGGGAGTTACAGTTTCACTCTGGTGTAACTATGTCGCAACCGAGGAAATCGGGTTTTAAACCCTGTAAACAGTGTGGAGGTCGCATGTCGGTCACGGACCATGAAGTCGAGTTTTGCGGTTCATGCCAACGCATGAATCCTAAGGCCCAGAAAAAACGGGAGGCTAAGTTGTTTCTTGCTCGTTTTAAGAAGAGGAAGAAGAAGCATAATCATAGAGAGTCTTCTTCAAGATCCTCAGAGACTCATCGGCGACATGGCTCACGGTGCCGATCGAGCAGAGAACGCTCCCGTTCGAGGTCGCCATCGGCTCAGCGCCGCCCGCCGTGGGAGATCAGCCCAACTGTCACGCCTCCACCTCCAACGACTCCAGCTTCTTCGACGTCTCCACTGTCGGTGTATGAAGTGGATCCGCATCAGGAGCCGAGGGCTTCTCTGGAGCAGGAGATGCCTGGGCCGTCATTGGCTTCACCTCCGGCGCCGGTTCCTCAAGGTTATCTGGCTTTCCCGGCTCCGGGCATAGACCCCGCAGCATTTCTGAATGCTATGTTTAATATTTTTGCCACCATGGCGCCTGGTGGAGGGCATGTGGGTCTGTCAGGTCCTTTGGCCTTTGACTTGGGTGCTCCGGCTCCTTACAAGCCAACACCCTTTATGCCCTTTCTTCCTTCTGGAAGTACCGCTTCGGCACGATGCCTTTGGCGTCGCCCAGAAGACCGGTGACGCCGATGCCGTCCACCGTCCCGGCCCTGTTGGATTCACCACGGATCCAGTCGAACTTGAAATTGCCTGTGGCGCCAGGGGATCCCGCGTCGGATGGCTCTGAAGGTCGGCGTCATCAGATATCTTCAGCGTCGGCCGACGCCTTATCGACGCTAGGGCTCGAGTCCAGGCTCGGCTCCAGGAGGTTGGCTCTAAGGCTGCTGGAAGAACAAGAATATGAGAGGCAGCACTTGGAAGAAGGTGAAATCATGGAGCCTTCAGGGGACCTGCAAGGCTTGGATACTGCAAGCGGCCTAGACACTTCCCTGGAATGGGACCTGGCTTCTCCGGGTGAGTATACGGAGGAGGCTGCTTCTTTTCACACTGTAGTGAGGAAAGCAGCAGACTTTTTGGACCTTCCACTTCCTGCTGCGGAGGTGAAGACCAACCTCCTGACCGAAGTGCTGCATCCAGCATCAGCTGTGGTGGAACCCCTTCTTACTTTCAATGAGGCTCCTTTGGACCCTATTAAAGAAGTTTGGAAGAAGCCAGTGACTTCGGCTGCCGTGAACAGGGCGGTGGCGAGAGGCTATCGTGTGGCCCCAGGTGATCTGGACTTTTTGACCAAGCACCCAACTCCGGAGAGTTGGGTTGTCCAAGCGTCGTGCTCCTCCCGTTCTGCTCCTGGTTCGTTTCCCAGGGCTCCAGTGGACAGGGAGTCTAAGAGAATGGACCAGGCAGCTAAAAAGGCCTTATGGATGAGGCTAAGGGCCACCTGGGATTATCACAGGATGTGTTGAACCTTTTGTCGGACGCTCAGGCGGCGGCGACCCAGGTGATTCAATCTGGGCTGGACACCTCAGACTCGGTGGCCAGGGCTATGGGCACGTCCATAGCGACGAGACGGCAGGCCTGGCTGCGATCGTCAGGGTTCTCCCCTGATGTTCAGACTACTCTCCTGGACCTGCCATTTGAAGCTGACTCTGCTTTAGAACGATCTAAAGAGAGTAGAGCCACGGTAAGATCCTTGGGTCTGCAAGCAGCCACATCCTCTGCTTTGAAGTCATTTAGGAGGTTTAGAGGATTTGGTCGTGGCGCTTCCTTTCGTGGCAGGCTCCATGCGGCAGGACAGCAATCTGCAGGAACTCTTCCTTTCAGATCCTTCAGGGGCAGGAGTAGAGTACACACTAGAGGTGCCACCCAGCAGCACTCTGCCTCTTCCTCTTCCTCCGGAGGGGTGCAGCAGGTAAAGCAGCCTTAGTCTTCCATCATTCCCTGCTCACACGTCTCCTGTAGGGGGGAGACTTACTCACTTTCTTTGCATGTGGGAGTCAATAACATCAGACTCCTGGGTCACCGACATTGTGGGGAAAGGGTATGCTCTTCCCTTTCTGGACTTTCCTCCTCCCTTCCCTCCCTGGCCATCCTTCTGTTCGGACGACCATCTTCTGTTACTACAACAGGAGGTGATGTCCCTTTTGTCAAAGGGTGCAGTGGAGTTGGTTCCAGAGCAGGAGAGGGGTCAGGGCTGCTATTCAAGATATTTCCTGATCCCCAAAAAGGATGGTCGGTTGAGGCCAATCCTGGACCTGAGTATTTTGAATTGGTTCCTCAAGCAGGAAAAGTTCAAAATGCTGACCCTGTCACAGGTTCTTTTGGCGTTGAACGAAGGAGATTGGATGGTGTCTGTCGACTTGCAGGATGCGTACTTCCATATTCCGATCCTCAAGTCGCACAGGAAGTATCTCCGGTTGGTGGTGGGGTCGCAGCACTATCAGTTTGCGGTCCTTCCGTTTGGTCTTACTTCCACACCTCGGGTCTTCACGAAGGTGATGGCAGTGGTGGCAGCGGAGCTCAGAAGAAAGGGAATAGCAGTATTTCCTTATCTGGACGATTGGTTGATCAAAGCCAAGTCTCCGGAGCTCTTGCGGCATCACCTGCAGTCGACAACTCAGTTGTTGTTTGATCTGGGTTTCTCAGTGAATGTGCCCAAATCTCACCTGGAGCCCTCTCAACGCCTCCTGTTCATAAGGGCAGTACTGGACACAACACTGAATCGGGCCTTTCCTCCGCCGCAGCGGGTTCAGGGCATTCAGGCGTTGATTCCAATGTTTCGAAATGGAGCGGTCATTCCAGTCCTCAAGGTCCTTCTTCTGCTCGGTTTGTTCGCTTCTTGCATTCTGCTGGTCACGCATGCACGCTGGCACATGAGGGCTCTTCAGTGGTGCGTCCGCAGGCAGTGGTTTCAACACAAAGGAGATCTCAAGGTCTCGATAAGGATCTCCAGAGACGGTGCAGCGGATCTTCGATGGTGGGCTGCGGTCGGCAACCTGTCACAAGGAAGGCCGTTCTCGCTACCTTCGCCAGTGCCCACAGTTGTGACGGATGCTTCCACTCTAGGGTGGGGAGCTCATCTGGGGGACCTGGAGGTCAAAGGTTGTTGGTCTCCAGTGGAACAGAAGTTTCAAATCAATCTGTTGGAATTGCAGGCGATACGTCTGGCTCTCAAGGCCTTCCTCCCTTCCCTTCGTGGTCAGGCGGTTCAGGTCCTGACGGAAAATACTACTGCAATGTGGTATATAAACAAGCAGGGAGGAGTGGGGTCGTATCCTCTCTGCATAGAAGCTCTTCGGCTCTGGTCCTGGCTTCAGGACCACAGGATTTGCTTGGTAGCAAATCATTTGGCCGGAGTTCTGAACGTGCGTGCGGACAGTCTCAGTCGGCTCATCTCGACCAATCACGAGTGGCGTCTTCATCCAGATCTGGCCCTTCACATTTTCCAGAGGTGGGGATATCAACAGATAGATCTGTTTGCCACTCGGGAGAACGTGCACTGCCCGTCGTTTTGCAGCCTCCAGTATCCGGTGCAAGGAGCTTTGGGGGACCCGTTTCAGATGTCCTGGAAGGGTCAGTTGCTTTACACGTTTCCTCCCATACCCTTGATTCCTCAGGTTTTGAGGAAGATCTGCCAAGACCGGGCACAAGTGATCTTAATAGCCCCGGATTGGCCAACAAGGGTATGGTACTCGGATCTTCTCCAACTCTCTCTGTGCCCTCCGCTCCGTCTCCCATACAGGGCAGACCTCATCTCGCAGTCGCAGGGGCAGGTTCTACACCCCCACCTCCAGAGCTTGCACCTTCATGCCTGGAGATTGAACGGGGCAATCTGAATTCCTTTTCTCTCCTGCCGGAGGTGGTGTAAGTTATTTTATCGGCCAGGCGACACTCCACCAAATCGATCTATGCAAGCAGGTGGGCCAGATTTGTCAGTTGGTGTAGAGAGAACGAAATTGATCCCTTGAAGGCCCATTCGTCTGATGTATTGTTATTTGCTTTATCCTTGGCACAGAAGGGTTGTGCAGTTGCCACAGTTAAGGGTTATTTATCAGCGCTGTCGGCTTTTCTGTGCCTTCCAGACCAACCCTCCTTGTTTAAGTCACCTCTTGTATTGAGGTTCATTAAGAGTCTCACTAATAAGTTTCTGCCCACTCCGTTTGTTATGCCACAGTGGAATCATAACTTAGTATTGACCTTTCTTATGGGATCGCCATTTGAGCCGATGTACTCTTGTTCCTTAAGATTTTTAGTTTTGAAGACTGTTTTTCTAGTGGCCATAACATCTGCTAGAAGAGTAAGTGAGCTCCAGGCTCTTAGTGTAGAGTCCCCATATATTTCCTTTTTTTCAGGGACAAAGTGGTGTTAAGGACCAAGGCGGCTTTCCTCCTGAAGGTTGTTACACCCGTTCATTTGAGACAGTCTATCACTCTCTCATTCCTTTTATCCTCCACCTCATCCATCCAAGGAGGAAGAGAGGCTTCACCGGTTGGATCCATGAAGAGCGTTGAGCTTCTTTGTCGACAGGACGAGGGAGTTCAGGCAAGACGATCAGCTCTTTGTTGGATACGTGGGGAAGAGGAGAGGCAGAGCTGTCCACAAGAGAACGCTGTCCAGGTGGGTCATTCTCTGCATCAAGCTTTCTTATTCTTTAGCAAAGAAAGAACCTACTGTAGGGCTCCAAGCCCATTCCACCAGGGCTAAGGCTGCTTGGTCGGCCTTGGCTAGGGGTGTTCCTGTGGTTGACATCTGCAAAGCGGCAACTTGGGCATCCCTCCATACTTTTGCAAACATTATTGTTTGGACTCGGAGGTCAGGAGGGATGACCATTTTGCCCGCTCAGTGCTGCAGGATTTCTTGGTTTGACCATTCAGGCACCCACCTCCGGAGGTGGTACTGCTTTGGGACTCTATTCTTTAGGTGAGGAATCCGCAGCTAGTTGTATCCATCAGAAGAACAAGTTACTTACCTTCGGTAACGCCTTTTCTGGTGGATACACTAGCTACCTGTGGATTCCTCACAGTCCCACCCGCCTCCCCTTTGCCTGACCGGTCTTACCACGAATTCCTTGGGTGAGCACCTGTATATTGTATATATGTATATGATAATGCGATGTATATATATTTCTTTATATATGTGTATATTTCAAAGGAAACGTGTGGATATGTATATATATTTATATGCATAATTCGTGTTGTTGTTTCCATTAGTTTCGTTTCATATTATTGGAATAAAAGTGGGTATATAAGTTTAACTGATGTGCTTATATCACTCTGTAATGTCAATGTTCACCTGTTCGCCTCAAAGGCACGTAAAAAATGGTGATAACTGACGTCTGCGCGTCGACGAGGGCTTCTTATTGTCTGGATGACGTCATACGGCGTTGCGTGGAGTCGGGCAATTGTGACGTCGATGTGCAGAGGTAGAAGAAAATTTCCGTCGAGGGCTGGCGCGTGGGGAAAATTCTTTAGGTGAGGAATCCACAGGTAGCTAGTGTATCCACCAGAAAAGGCATTACCGAAGGTAAGTAACTTGTTCATCAGGTTGGTACACTACAATGTGGAGTTGTCAAAGGAGGTAATGTTTAGTAGGATATGCTGTTCTGGCATTAGTGAAAGTGAAACAGTGCCCGCTGGGACTTGTAGTGCTGTCATCCCCAGTGATACACCCGGTATACAGAGGTGTTGTTCCCTCAGATGAGTGTACTTGACATGTTGTATGCCAGAGAGGGGTCTATGGACAGGTAAACACTGAGCTGTTGAGTGAGGTGGGACTGTAGGTGGGTAAAGGTGATCAGTGATCGTGCATGCAAATACATTTTGGTGAGCTAATTTTGTATTTGTGATTTACCTGACTCCACTCAGGCAGGTATTCCTGTCAAGTCCTCAGGATGTAGGATGGCCAAGACCTTCTCCTCCCATGATGTGAACTATGGGGGAGTTGGTGGGGGACCACCGCCAGCCTTCTGTACCGCCAGCTGGTGGCCATGGAGCAGACCTTCCCCCTTAGGTCGTTCTACCTCTTCCTGATGTCGTCCCTTGTGCGCGGTAGCTGCCTACAGAATTCACTCTGTTGACTATTCTTTGACACATTTCCATTTTCCTAGTGATAGTAGTCAGCTGGACTTGGGCTCCAAATAAGTGTGGCTGTACTTTAATGATTTCATCCACCATGACCCTTAACTCTTCATCTGTGAATTATGGATGTTTTTGTGGTGACATGGTGATGGAAAAAAGGTGAGGAAATAAGAGAACACAATTGTACGTGCTGTGTGATGAGTGGGTGACGTGCAGTGAATGTTGTCATAGGGTACAAATATGTGTTTGGCGTGGTGTAGTGGGGATGTGAGATGTGTAGCTTCTGCTTCTGTGCGGTGGAGTGGTGCCTGTTCTAATCTTTACACTGCTGTTGCTGTGTGTGGCGTTGTAGATGCAAAGGATTGTAGTGTGTGAAGTGATGTGTTTTATATTGTGGTTGGTCTGTGTATCGGGTGTGTGAATGTGTGTCAGCTGCGTTGTTTTCAAATCTATCCAATGTGGTGTTGTGTATTACTGGGGGGGGGGACCGCCGCAGTTCTCTCTGCCATTGCTAAATATGCTCATTTAAATAAACATTTCAGCTAATGAACTCAAGGTTTTGTCCAAAGACCAATATCTCAAATTCAGTTTTACAGCACTCAGTTTCTCTACTTGCTCCTGCGATCTCTGAAACTATGTAGTTTAATGGCCGTCTGAGCGATGGCAAATGATTGTGGTGATTTTGAAAACAAACTACTGTCCATTTTGTGGCAATGCTTGGGAGTACCATTTAGTAGTGCGGGTAATGTGCAACTCCCGTACTTGAATCTTGTTGACTGTCTTATACTTACAAGATGAATACGTTTTTGCACATAGTGAACTACTTTTCATAGTGGTTTGAAGTGGGTGTTCTTTATATGCTTATTCACCTGCAATCGAGTTTTTACTGTCCAGTTGGATGGCAAGGGGGATATATGAGCCCATCCTTTGGAGAGATTGGGAGATACAGGCCCGTTCCAGTGGTGATATTGTGTGTATGTATATAAACTTGTGAACAAGGAGCAGAAGCTCCGAAACGCGTTGAGTTGTTCTGCCTTTTGCAATAAAAAGAACACTTGACAAATAATTGAAGCTACGGGACGTTGTCTACTTTTCCAATATTGAGGAATAGCAGGCACCGTGTTTTTGTTGGAAGTATTTGGGTTTCGCCACCCTCCCAGGAGCTAGCCGCATTTGAGGGCGACGATACGGCGAAAACGTTTGGTATGGTATATATACATACATATATATATATACAAGGATGCATCTTCGAAGATGCACAGTGCTGCGGACATTCAGTCATTGCTAATGGCCAAAAATAGCTGCCTTTGCTATTATGATGGTCAGTCATCTCTCTAAATGCAAAATAGAAGATCCCAGGAAGATGGGTGTTACTTATGGAGACAAGGAACAGAACACAGCTGACGACCAGGAAAAATGGGGGACCACACTGATTTCTAGGTGCAGCTACATCAGTGAGGTTAGAGAGTCTCCGGATAACATCATCCTCCCGTACTTCCATTATCATGAAATCCAGAAATTAAAGTTACTCCTAAACTTAAGAGATCCTGGCATTAGGATGTCAGCTGAAATTATGACTTTTTTATTATCTTACTGGAGTATTGAAACTCAATGGGTAGATGAGCGAACCCTAGAACGACAAATATTTCATTCATCGAGAATCTGGCAGCCAGCTAGAATAAACGCTAATTGTTTGCTGGGTCAGGTGCCTCAGTGGACATAGGCATGCTCTCCAGGGATTTGTTAGGCTTCATGGCCACAAATTGACATACCAGTAAGTCCCTTCAATATGTGTAACCTTCAAAGGTCAATAACATGAGTACTGTTAAGTTGGGTAACAAAATGCGTCCCTTATCTGTCAACAGTACCATGAGCCCTCCATGGGCAGGAGTGAGTGCCTGTGTTTAACTTCAGGGTTTGGGGATGGTAGGAAACATTTTCTAAAGGCTTATATGAGGTCACCATAGTAACAAGCAGCTACAGTTTGGGCCATTGTACAGAGCTCCCCTATTTATAAGAATTCTGGCCCTGGGGAGACTGAGAAGTGCTTAATATGAAAATGGTTATCATCTGTTTTTCACGTGATGTCATACCAAAACAAGTGTCTACAATACCAATTTTAAGAATCCATTTTATCCAAACCCTGTAATCGAGTTTTTCAAGATGAAACAAAGGCATTTACCATTTGGTAGAAAGCAATTCATAAAATGTGATTTTTTTTTATTTGTCTTTAATGTGTAAATACCTTCCTATAGGTTCTAGCTTTTGGAGTTTCTGCAAAGTTTGCATAACTTTTTCCCCTTTCCCCCACCCTTCCCAGTTCACTGGGTTACCCGAATACCCCCATTCCATCTTTCCTTTCTTTTTTCCTTTTCTTTCATTTCTTGTACCACCCTTTTTATTTTATTTTTGGGGGGACAATACCCACTATTCTCCATGCTTCCACTTTATTTGTGGGTTCCCTCTTCGGTATCATCATTCTTTCAATTGACACTTTTCCTACCCAATCACTCTATTGTTTTCTCTTTACCTTTTTTTAGAAACTGTTTTCTAGTAAATTTATATGATTTTTCTTTAGTTTTGTGTAAGATTCTATTACTGTAAATTGATTTTTCCATTAACTAGATATCCATTATTGGTGTTTTCAGCAACAGGTTTTTATTTTTTCAGTTTTCAGAAAATGTATGCACTACAGGCTATCATTGTTGCTACTATTCGATGATGAACAAATGGAGTATTCCCTCTGGGAACCGCCATGGTTGTAGTCCCAAAATGGTGCGATGTTCGTAGATAACAGCTGTTGAAATTTCTTGTTCCTATTTTCTCCCTCTTCCCTTACATAGATAATCCGGTGGACGATGTCTCACAATCAGTGCTTTGAATGGGCTACTGAGTACCCCGGTACGGAGTACCTGCACTTCTTTCATTTGGAAGTGAGAGTACGTGCACTTCTCAGCACTGCAGCAATACACTTAATGGGAAACTACCAGCACTTCTCAAGAGCAAAAAGGTACTCAGAAGAGTGAGTACCTGCACTTCGACATTTCATTTGAAGCACTACTCATTACCCAAGCAGACATCACCAAGCAAAGGAGCATTCTGAAATGCCTCTTGTTGGTGACTGATTTTGAGAGATGCTAGACATTATTCTCTACACTGGATGGTCCCTTTAATATTCACTGATGAGTAAAAAGCCAAGTAGGAAGTTCCTACTGCGCCCGCGATAGTAATCAGCCACTGAGGTCTACGATAAAAGACAATATTTGTGCCAAGGAGTGCCCAGTACCTCGGAGCTCACCAGCAGCCGGAGAACTGGCCCGATATTAACTTCATGTGGGACGTTTGTCTGAAATTAAATGTGTTTCCTGCTTGTTTTTGGCAGAAGGTTTACTGTACCTGAGATGTTTCAAGCAAACAGGGGGCAGCGAGGGCTTGGGGAATCAGAGGTGTCGACGTTCAGTTGCCATCGTGAAACAGTATTTTATTAATATTTACCTGTAGGGAACCGCTAAGTGAAAACTCCGAATTTGCTGCCCCCAAAAAACAAAAAAGAAATGAAAAACAAATCTGACAACAAATGCTGCGCGAATGAAACCAGACATTAGTGTAGATAAAGGCATCTTTATACTGGCGCCTCTTCAAACAACAAAATATTTCAAGCTAAGAATTTTTGAGTCATGGGATAAGTCATTTTTCATTTTCCAGTACCACAAGGGAGGGTTATTCGGGCATCGGAGGGTAGGATATTTCAGGTCACTCGGTGGTTAGCAAGTGCGCGTCTGTCTGGCGTCCAGGCCCCCTGCCTCAGTCTCAAGACAGGAGCAGGGAGTCGGAGCGCTGAAGCCATCCGCACGAGGGGAAGAAATGTGCGGCCAGTCGGCCACATGAAGAGCATGACCGCAGATTAAAAGAAGCCTGTGTTAAATGCCGCCACGGTTAACGACTGCAGTCCTGAAGGCTTCGCGGAGCGCATATTTTCTTCTTTGGAAAGTTTTGTTTGGTATATTGTCTCCAGTTGTGGAGGTTTCATCTTTTGTATTATGCGCCCTTCTGGAAGTCACATGTGAAGGACGATGTTCGTTTTTAGAGGACAGTGGGGCGTATTGCGTCCACTTATTTTGGTGCCCTCATTTTTGGTACTTTGTCCAATTCTGGAGGCTTCACCTAGTGCATTTTCTGTGGTTCTGGATGCTTTATCAGCCCTACTGTATCTAGGTCTCAAGGCCTCATGCAGCATATGTCCTCTTTTTCAAATGGCCATGTATGTCTGGAGTGTTTTTCTAAAATAATAAATAATGTATTGTGCCCAGTGCTAGAAGCCTCAGTTTGCTAGTTGCATCAGGTTGTGAGGTTACTTTTAGAGAGCAGGTCCTGTCTCAAAGCTACACTGAAGCATTTTGGTTAAAAAAGGCTGCATTGAAGCATGGATATATAGGCAGTCTGATGTTTGTGTCCAGTTTGGGGTGCCCCACCTGGAACACTGTGCCCAGTTCTGGGAGCTCTATCTGGTTCACAGTCTCCCTTTCTGGAGGCCACATCTAGAACGTTCTGTCCCCTTTGGTGTCTATGCCCAGTACTGAATGTCTAATCTCGTTTACTGTGTTCATTTCTGAAAAGAATTTCAGGAGTGTTGTGTCCAGTTCTAGAAGCATTGTTTATAGTACTGTGTCATTTTCAAAAGGTTACCTCTGTACTACTGTGCTCAGCTCTGGATGTTAATTAGAAATATTGAATTAAGATATTGTGAAGATTCCATTTGATGAATCTTAGATAGTTACGTTCTGGAAGTTTCATCTGGTATATTCTGTTCTGTTCTGGAATTATCACCTGAAGAATTGTGTCTAGTTCAGGACTCTTCTGAACCATTGAGGCAAGTTCAGAAGGCTTTATCTGGCATTTGGCGTTCAGTTCTGGAGGTTTTCACTTTGTCCTGTGTCCATTCTTGAGGTCTAATTTGGTATAGTGTGTGCACTTTAGATGGCTTCATTTAGGGTACTGTCCAGTCTGTCTTTTAGACCTTATCAAGAGGATTTATTTTGGTTCTAGACCTTCATTGGGTGTATAGTGTGCAATTCTGGGGGTTCACATGCTGTATTTGTCCACTTCATGTGTCCATCTGTTGTGCTGTGTCCAGTTCTGAAGCCCTCTTCAAGGTTCTTTATCTGGAGTAAAGTGTCCCAGTTCTGGAGAACTCATTTGGTGTATTGCGTCCAGTTCTGAAAGCCTCATCTGGTATATTGTGGCTAATCTTAATGGTTTCACCTAGTGTGCAGTTACTCCCAGATAATTTATCTGGATCATTGCATTCGTTTTTTTAGGTTTCGTTTCATTCCTATGTGACACATCAGGAGAATTTGGTCGAGTTTGAAGGCTGAAGACTTCATTTTCTTATTAAGTCCGGTTCTGGAAGCCACATCTGTTATAATGTGTTTGCCTATGGATTCCTTACGTGAAATATTGTATCTCTTATAGGTCTCATCTTGTGTTTTGTGCCTGGTTGTGGAGGTCTTGCTGTGTGTTTTGTGCCCATCATGGCCAGTCTGGAGGCTTTTATTTCCTGCTAC
This sequence comes from Pleurodeles waltl, assembly GCF_031143425.1. Taxonomy (NCBI): domain Eukaryota; kingdom Metazoa; phylum Chordata; class Amphibia; order Caudata; family Salamandridae; genus Pleurodeles; species Pleurodeles waltl. Next base: position 117,691,649 of record NC_090445.1, on the reverse strand, counting down.
TGTGTCCATTTCTGGAGATCTGTGGCATATGTTTTGGTGTTTTATCTGGTGTAGAATGTGCAGTTCTGGAGGTTATGCAGTTCTTCAATAGATTTCATCTGGTGTATTATCCTGTCAGTCTCAGAAACTTCATCTAGATAATTTTTTCCATTTTTGTAAGTTTAAATTGGGGTGCTGTGTTCCGTTCTGGATGCCACAACTGGAGGCTTGGTCCAGTTTTGAGACTTTGGGGGTCATTCCGACCCTGGTGGGCGGCGGGCACCGCCCGCAGGGACGGAGACCGCCAGAAGACCGTACCGCGGTCAAATGACCGCGGCGGTCATTCTGACTTTCCCGCTGGGCCGGCGGGCGACCGCCAAAAGGCCGCCCGCCGGCCCAGCGGGAAAGACCCAGCAACGATGAAGCCGGCTCCGAATGGAGCCGGCGGAGTTGCTGGGGTGCGACGGGTGCAGTGGCACCCGTCGCGATTTTCAGTGTCTGAAAAGCAGACACTAAAAATCATTATGGGGCCCTGTTAGGGGGCCCCTGCACTGCCCATGCCAGTGGCATGGGCAGTGCAGGGGCCCCCAGGGGCCCCACGACACCCGTTCCCGCCATCCTGTTCCTGGCGGTAACAACCGCCAGGAACAGGGTGGCGGGAAGGGGGTCGGAATCCCCATGGCAGCGCTGGAGGATTCCCTGGGCCAGGGGAAAACCGGCGGGAAACCGCTGGTTCCCCTTTTCTGACCGCGGCTTTACCGCCGCGGTCAGAATGGCCCAGGAAGCACCGCCAGCCTGTTGGCGGTGCTTCCGCGGTCGTTGGCCCTGGCGGTCGGTGACCGACAGGGTCAGAATGACCCACTTTATCTGGTGAACCGCGTCCATTTCTGAAGGCTATGTGGGGTAGATTATTTCTGCTTCAACAGTTCTCATCTGGGGCATTCTGCCCAGGTCTGTAGACCTCATCATATGATATGTAGCCAGTTGTGAAAGTCTAATCTGGTGGAAGCTTTAAATGATGATTCTAGTTCTAGGGAGCCGTAAGTGTTATATTGTATTCATTACTGAAGAGCTCGTTTTGTGCACTGTGTCAGTGTCTGAAGATCTTCTCTAGGGGAACTGAGGACAGTTCTAGATGCCATTGTGTCACATTGTACAGAGTTCTAGAGCTTCATCTGATGGATTTTCCATATATGGAATATCCAAATTAAGTCTACTTTGCCTATTCCTGGATACATTGCTTTAAGTATTGTGTCTGGGGGGCTTTTATGGTGAATTGGTTTCATTGTTTTCATAAGACTAAATAACATCCAACATTAGTTATTACACAGAACATTTAAACCCGCACAATAAATGACACGTAGTTTGTAGGCGGCTGTCAAGAGCACCCAACAGGATCTTTCATCTAGAACCACTGCACACTTACAAACAGCCAACAGAACATTATACAATGTTCCTCACAATAATCCAACACGCTGCTCACAATAGTAACTACTGTCCATTATAAATTAGACAGAACACATCAGATGCAGCAAACACAGTGCAAATATATTGTAAAGCTGGCTGTGCATCGATCCCCTGATACCCTGGTAAGCTACACACAAACAAGCGAAAGAACAAATGAGAACACCGAAAACAGATTAAACACTGTAAATACATTATTGATAACTTGCACACTGTTTTAAAGAAGTCATTAACAACCACAACTCTTCAAAGCAACGGCACAAGGAGAGCTATTGTGTTATGTGGTACTAAGCAACGAACACTGTGGCACTCACTGTCCAGACTGATTACGGGCAGACTTGCATGTCTGATTGCTGAACTGTGTGGTTGTTGGATGCCCGATTTCTGATGAGTTGGGTGAGGTATTTGAGATCCTTGTGAAGATTCAGCCCCTTCTACTGTGAGCACATCTATTTTGTACAAATGGTGAAGTATTGTGTAAGGTCACATAGGTTAATTTGGGGTAATATCCAGTCGGTCTTTTAGACCTGAACTAGAGAATTGTTATTAGTTCTGGAAGCTTTACCAGGCGTAAAGTTTGCAGTTTTGAAGGTCTCATCTAATGTATTGTCTTCAGTTCTGGAGGCGTTAAGCAGTGTATTACCTGGAAAGTTCTAAAAAAAAAAAGAAACATTTCTGAGGATTCATTTGGCGTGTTGTGCTCAGTAGTAGATGAAACATTTGGATTATCAGACCCAGTTTGAAGGTTTCATCTGGAGCATTAGTTGTGATGTTCAAAACTTTTCGAATCATTTTGTGCCACCTGATGCATACTTCTGGTTGTGGTCCATGGCACATACTGTCAATGGTTTAGCTGGGTCTGGTGGCTTAGTGGACTAATTCATCCATTTTTAGGGTCCTGTGCCTGACCTCATGGTCAAAGGGTTCAAATCCTGGCAGGTCCACTCTGCTTTTCATCCTTTTGAGGTCGATAAAATGAGTACCATTGAGTTAAGTAATAATAAACATCTGTTTTTCAGTGCCAAGATTCCCATGGGTGAACGTGCTCTTTACAAATACCCGTTATGTTTACTTAGAAGGCGTTTACTTATCTCTCACCAATTTTAATTATTAGGTAAGCTGTTCAAGTAATTAACAGTGCAGTCAATAGCTATTTTCCTTAAATGCTCTATTTTATTTTATCCAACCATTTTTGTGTATGAAGTGCATAGTTCATTCACTACAATCCATATAGTAAAATAATAAAACAATTAAATGCTCTATTTTATTTTATCCAGCCATTTTTGTGTATGAAGTGCATAGTTCATTCACTACAATCCATATAGTAAAAACAATAAAACATATACGCGAAAGCTATCAAAAAGTATGTCACTGGTTTGGATTGCTTGTTGTGGAAGCTTGAACAGGATTTGCAGACCTCCTGAGTAAGAGCCATTCTCACTCGAAATTCATTGTGGCAATTAAAAATCACACCTCACTGAAGGAATATATTACTTTAATGAGTATACATTGTGATGGAACTGTGCATTTCAACCACAAAGAAAAAAATAATGGTCACAGTAAAATAAAGCATTTAATGAAAGGGTCTATTGTCTGAACTGTTGTTTAGTGGAATAATTAAAGTTGGTGGAATACAAGTAAAGTCGGCATTTATTGCATCTTATAATACCACCCAATTATGAGTTTTTGGATCGCACGAAAATCGGGATGTTCTGATACATACCAGGCATTGTTCCCTCAGTAAATATCGGCAGGTTTGACCTAGCAATATTTATCACAAAACTCATATTTGTCATATGTGAGGTAACAAGAGTTACCTCGCATATTGCAATTAACCGGGCTACTAAAAACTAGGGCCTTATTAGTCTATCCAACCCAGGTATACTGACCGACACATGGCCCCTCATCATGAGTTTGGTGGGCGGAAAAGGCCGCCCGCCAAACTCCTGCGGTCGGGTTACTGCCAGTACGGTCTCCTTCCCACTGCCCCTATTAGGAGTTTCCCTCTGGGTCAGTGGGCTGAAACAGAGTTTCCGCCCGCTTGTCCAGTGGAAATCAGCCCACAACATTGACGCCGGCTCATAAGCAGACAGTGAAAAGCGCAACAGGGCTGGCCATGGGGGCCCCTGCACTGCCCATGCCAAGTGAATGGGCAGTGCAGGGGCCCCCTGCACCCAGTCTCCACCAGCCTTTACATGGCGGTGCTACCGCCATATAAAAGCTGGTCGAGAGGGGACTCGTGTGCTGCCCTGGTGGATGAGGAACACCAGCACCACCAGCACTGCCAGACCCTCCATTGGAGAAGTGGCGGTGCTGGCGGTCCGACCGTGGCGCAACTGCCACAGTCGTAATTGTAGATGTCGGACCACCACGTTGGCGGCAGTCCAACCGCCACCGTGGCCCTGGTGGTCTTAAGACTGCCCGAGTCATAAGGAGGGGCATGGTCTGGTCTCATCACAGTACAATTGGTGCTGCTTTTTGGATCGTATGTTTTACGCGTATATGAGAGGCATAGATCGGACTTGCTGCTGTAGTTTACCAGGACGTTGTCGAGTTCTTGGCTGGGTTGCACTGTAGTTCAGAAGTTTTATTGTTGATGGGTATTTATTTGGAGATTGCTTGGATATCACTCAGAGACGAAATTTTAAAAAGCCTTCCAAAAAGCGCGGTGATTTTCTAACTTCCTTTTATAGGTGGGAATGGAGCTCCCAGCTTGCTGCCTTAGAGTAAAAAAGAGTGGCCTCTGAGCTGGGGTTTGTTGAAACTTACTTTCAGCTATAAAAGTGTGTTTGATCGAAGGCTTCGTCTAGGGAAATGGATCTTGAGTTTTTATGCCATAGGAATGTTGGTGCTGTTCATACAATGCTCAATGTGTTATGCACAGTGCTTTGATGGCAATCTGGAGAGAAGATGTGAGCCAGTGGAAGGTCACAGAGGCAGACATGAATTCTTTTGGGATATATTTAAGAGCACAAACACACAAACATGGCTGTCCAGTTTTATTTGTTAATCTTTTATGCCACTACAAAAATTAAAATTAAAAACAAGATTTTTCTCTAGTCAGAGAGTCCTTGAATTTTATTGTGAAGGCAGAACACCCTAATTTCAGAGTTTTTAGTTGTGCCTCGAGACAAAATTTTATAATATGGGAAAACACTTAGGGCCTCATTATGACCCTGCCGTTCTAATGATCACAAGGGTCGCGGTGGCAGTCGGACCGCCGCCAATGCGGCAGTCCGAGTGCCATATTTTGACTGCAGTGGTAGCGCCATGTTCAGACCATCAGCACCTCCAGATTTTGTCTACACGGCGGTCTGGTGGTGCTGGCGCTCCTAATCTGCAGGGCAGCACTGCAGTTTATTTTTTAAAAGATAAATACTGTGTAGAGTAACTATAATAGTTTGGATAAAGAATTGTTAGCTAGTATGGAGTCAAGCAGCCATTAGAGTAATTATTTAAAAGATACAGAGCAACCACTTGAAACTAATCACCACTGAACGTTAGTAAATCCGAAAACAATGCAAGGTATGTCAGTCTATGGCAAATCTCTCTTATTAAAATATTTAGGCATGAAAAAGCAGAGGCAAATATGTAAAATGATTTTGAGAATATACAAAGACTAGATGCATCATCAATAAATAATTTGAATTTACTGATTAATGTACAAAATAAAGGCCGTTACCCGATGAATCGTAGTAGCCTATGGGACAACTCAATAAAAATCATATCTACTCTTATCCACGGTGGCATCAATATCGAATACTAGGAACATGATATAGGACACGCTAGAAACCAAAAGACAACAGCTTAACCAAGCAGTGATTTTGGTTTTCTTCAGTGTTTACCTAAATAAAGATTATGGGGGTCATTCCGACCCTGGCGGTAAAATCCGCCAGGGCCGGGGACCGCGGATGCACCGCCAACAGGCTGGCGGTGCATCCCTGGGCATTCTGACCGCGGCGGTACAGCCGCGGTCAGAAACGGGAAACCGGCGGTGTACCGCCGGTTTCCCGCTGGTTTCCCGCTGCCCTGGGGAATCCTCCACGGCGGCGCAGCTTGCTGCGCCGCCATGGGGATTCCGACCCCCTTACCGCCATCCTGTTCCTGGCGGTTTTGGCCACCAGGAACAGGATGGCGGTAAGGGGTGTTGTGGGGCCCCTGGGGGCCCCTGCAGTGCCTATGCCAATGGCATGGGCACTGCAGGGGCCCCCCTAACAGGGCCCCACCAAGATTTTCAGTGTCTGCCATGCAGACACTGAAAATCGCGACGGGTGCAACTGCACCCGTCGCACCCTTTCCACTCCGCCGGCTCCATTCGGAGCCGGCATCCTCGTGGAAGGGGGTTTCCCGCTGGGCGGGCGGGCGGCCTTCTGGCGGTCGCCCGCCCGCCCAGCGGGAAACTCAGAATAACCGCGGCGGTCTTCTGACCGCGCAGCGGTATTCTGGCTGCTCCCGCCGGCCCTGCGGTTACCGCGGCCGGCGGGAGTCAGAATGACCCCCTATGTGGCTTAATCTGATTAGAAACTTCTAGCTGCAGATTCCTTGCCTTTGAATTCCCTGGCATCAGCTTCGAATCCAGAATCCTTTTGCTGAGCAATACCCTGCTCACAACGTCGGGTGGTATAGTTTTGTTCCGCATGCGTCGTCCCACTCCGCGTGGCTTCGTCAGCTTCATCGGAGCTGTCTGTGACATCACAGTCATCTATATAGATGCCACCTCGGCGCACCTACATCAGTTCTTTTCCTTCTGCCCCGGTTAAGAGCAGGTCCGGTATCGAGCTAACCTTTGTCCATGCAAGCCGTTTTTCAACGTTTTGTCAAGGATTTTTGTTGTCTGTGCGAGGAATATGTCCTCTAAGAAGACGGGGTTCAAGCCGTGCGGCGCCTTCCATCATGCAATGTCGGTGACGGGCCCGCACAAGGTATGTCTCTGGTGCCTTGACAGGAACCCCGACTCGAAGGAAGAGGAGGTCATGGAACCGCTCCAGGAGCCCCAAATCCTCTTAGTCCCATTCGAGGTCCTCGGGGCACTCAGGGAAGAGGAACAAAAAGAAGAAGAAGTCCAAGCGGACTTTGACTTTGCCACGCCTGTCGGGCGACGAGGTGTCTCGGGAATGTCGACATTCCGAGCACGGTTCCAAGGAGCCGTTGCCAGGGCCGACTCCGTGTCTCCCTCCCTTTCCAGGAGCGGGAGCGACCCCCACTCAATTAAAGGTGTTTTACAAGGCTATGCACCTTGTTCTTTGAGCGGGCTGCCCCCTCGGGTGGGTCTTTGAGCCCCGTGGGGTTAGCAGGGACCCCATTGGATTCGAAACCGGTGGCTTTGGCCTTGGTGCCGTTAGGACCCCAGGATCTGATAGCAGATCCGGACCGGCACCGGGTTCTCACAGTCGTCCTCCTCTGGCGCTGGACCCAACTTCGATGCTGCCTCCACCACTGGCGCCCACTGGTGGTGGTAGCCCCATCCTCATTCCTGATGATTCGGAGCCTGAACCACAACGTACGGCGCTGATTCAGACTTCAACAGCACCAATTAGGCCCAGACCAGTACCCAAGGCTTATTTAGAACAGCCAGGCACAGGTGAGGAGTGGGAGGGGTCAGAGTACCCTTTAGGATATGAATTGGAGCATGAACAAGACTGGTATGAGGGTCTAGGGGAAGCAAGTGGACAGGAAACTTCTCCAGATGCTGGCATGCTTTCACCCCCGCTGTGGCTACGGAGGACGGGGCATCTTATGTCTTGGTCCTAGACTTGCCTACAGAGCCAGTCAGGACTAATCTCCTGACGGAGGTGCTTCAGCCCGGGGTTGCTACATCAGATCCGATGCTACCACTCAGTGAAGCCCTCACAGATGTCCTTCTGGGAATGTGGTCCAAACCCAGCACAGGGGCTTCTGTGAATAGGACAATCGGCTGCCGCCATAGACCAGCTCCTAGGGACAATAGTTTCCTCTCACAACACCCCAACCCAGAGAGCTTAGTGGTCCAAGCTTCCACTTCCCATGGTGCCTTCCCTTCCGCTCCCCCGGAGAGGAAATCCAAGAGGCTGGACCAGCTTGGGAAGAAGTTGTTTTCTTCCTCCAGCCTGGCATTGAGGTTGGTAAACACCTCTTGCCTATTGGGCTGTTTTTCCCATACTTTATGGGATACAGTGGCACAAGTGCTGCCCCAGGTCCCGGAGGGCATACGGGACACTCTCACCCAGGCTATCAAGGATGTAAAAGAGATGCAGCCAAGTTTACCATCAGGTGTGGCTTGGACACGACCGACTCGCTGGGCAGAGCAATTTCTTTGACAGTGGCCCTCTGCCTCCATGCCTGGCTGCGTACTACTGGCTTTTCGGGGGATATCCAGTCGAACTTGATGGATATGCCTTTCAATAGCACGCGCCTTTTTGGTGAAAAGGCAGACTCTGCACTTGAGAGGTTCAAGGATTCTCGTACTATAGCCAGATCCTTGGTTCTTTCAGCGCCTGTTCGACAGCAGTCTGTCTATCGCCCCTTTCGAGGCTTTGGGAGGGGCGCGGTACCACGCCAACAACAGGTTAGCCACCTTCTTCCGGTATCACAACATCCAATGCAAGGATGTGGTCATGGTACCTTCAGACCCACAGGGTCTAGCCAGAGGTTGGCCACCACCCAGCCCCCCTCTTCCACAACGCCTAAGCCCTCCTAGTATGGTTCTGCAAGACCATGTCCGTCCAGTTGGAGGGAGGATTCAATTTCATCTCCCTCACTGGCAATCCATAACATTGGACAAATGGGTCTTGCAGATCATACAGAAGGGCTAGTCCCTCCCCTTCCAGTCTTTCCCTACCTCTATTCCTGTGGTAAAAGTACGGCTGATGGAGGATCATTTGATCTTGCTCTGCAAGGAAGTTACGGCTCACTTGGCCAAGGGAGCCATAGAAAGGGTCCCAATATCAGAAGTAGGCAGTAGTTGTTATTCCCGCTACTTTCTGATTCCCAAAAAGAACAAGGGTCTTTGCCCTATTTTGGATTTAAGGGATGTCAATCTCTTCCTCAAAAAGGAGAAATTCAAGATGCTCACTCTTGCTCAGGTTTTGCCTGCCCTAGACCAAGGAGACTGGGTGGTAGCGTTGGACTTACAGGATGTGTATTTTCACATCCCCATCCTGCCCGCTCACAGGCGTTACTTGCGGTTCAAGGTGGACCAGGAGCACTTTCAGTTTACCGTGCTCCCGTTCGGTCTCACCAGTACCCCTCAGGTGTTCACCAAAATGATGGCAGTGGTGGCAGCTCATCTGCACAGGTTAGGGATCTCAGTCTTCCCCTACCTCGACAACTGGCTGTTGAAGGCTTGTATGCCCCAGGCTCTCATCACCCACCTTCAGACTACGGTGGACCTCCTGCATTCGCCGGGGTTCATGATAAACGTCCCAAAGTCACACCTGATTCCCTCTCAGAAGCTCCCTTTCATCTGAGCTGTTCTGGACACAGTGCAGTTTTGGGCCTATCCATCCGAGTAGCGAGTCCAGGATATTCAGGTTATAATACAGATGTTTCGGCCTCTATCCTGGATTTCGGTGAGACAGACTCTGTGGCTGTTGGGACCCATGGCTTTCTCCATCCTATTAGTCAAACATGCCAGATGGCATATGAGGGCTCTGCAATGGGACTTGAAGTTTTAATGGTCACAGCATTAGGGAAATCTTACCAACACGGTTCAAATCTTAGAGGGAATTGCAAAAGACCTGCAGTGGTGGTTAGTGAACTGCGATTGGGTCAAAGGCAGACTCCTCTCCCTGCTCCAAACAGATCTCACAGTAGTGACAGATGCGTCACTTCTGGGATGGGGCGGCCATCTGGGAGAGGCAGAGATCAGGGGCCTCTGGTCTCCGGCAGAGTCTAGGCTCCATATTAACTCATTGGAGCTCTGTGCAATCCAGCTGGCATTGAAAGCATTTCTTCCTCTTGTGAAAGGGAAGTTAGTGCAGGTGTTCACAGACAACACTACCGCAATGTGATACTGCAACAAGCAGGGCGGTGTGGGGTCCTGGACCCTTTGCCAAGAGGCTCTGCATCTCTGTACATGGCTGGAATAGCAGGGCATAACCCTGGTGGTTCAACACCTGGCAGGTTCTCTGAACGCCAGGGCAGACAAACTTAGCCGTTGATGCCTAGTGTATCACGAATGGTATCTCCATCCGAAGGTGGCACAAGGACTCTTTCAGCAGTGGGGAGAGCCTTGGTAAGATCTGTTTGCCTCCGCCGAGAACGCGCAATATCAGCAGTATTGCGTGTTGGAGTTTCCAAGGCGGCAATCGCTCACTGACGCTTTTCGTCGCAAGTGGCATTCAGGCCTCCTATACGCATTTCCGCCCATACCACTTCTGCCCAGAGTTCTCAAGAAGATCAAGAACGACTGTGCCCAAGTCATCTTAGTGGCTCCGGATTGGGCACGGAGAGTCTTTGTATCCCGAGTTACTCAAAATGAGCATCAGTCCTCCGATCAGGCTGCCCCTTCGAGAGATCTTCTGTTGCAGCAGCAGAGGAGGGTTCTTGAACCTGTCAACTCTGCGCCTTAATGCGTGGAGATTGAGTGGGGGCAGTTGATGGCTTTTGACGTTCCTCACAAAGTCTGTAAAGTTATTTTGCCAACCAGGTGTCCATCCACTAAAACAGTATACGCCTGCCGTTGGAAACGCTTTGTACATTATTGTACAGAAAGGTCTATTGGCCCTCTTTCTGCTTCTCTTTCTGACATTATTCTTTTCATTCTGTCTCTAACCACGCAGGGTTCTTCCTTAGATATTCTGAAGGGCTATCTTTCTGCCTTATCGGCATTTCTTCCGCTGCCTGACTAGCTTTCCTTGTTTAAAACACCCATGGTAAATAGATTCCTCAAAGGGCTTGTACATATGTTTCTCCCTACGGCCTTTGTTATGCCTCAATGGGACTTAAATCTTGTCCCCACATTTCTCATGTGTGCTCCCTTCGAGCCTTTACACAACTGTCCCCTCCGGCTACTCACCATCAAGACAGCCTTCTTAGTGGCAATAACATTTGCCAGGAGGCTGAGTGAGATGCAAGCCCTGTCATCAAGGCCACTGTATCTCACTATCCATCCAGATAAAGTGGTTCTCAGAACTCATGCATCGTTCCTCCCCAAGGTGGTTACCCCATTCCATCTGAGTCAGAATATCACCCTGCCCTCCTTCTTTGCTCCACCACATCCCTCTAATGAAGAGGAGTGACTCCATTGACTGGACCCAAAAAGAATGTTGTCGTTTTATCTTGACCGCACAAAAGAGTTCTGGGTGGATGACCAACTCTTTGTGGGGTACGTGGGAGCAAAGAAGGGTCTGCAGTACAGACACAAACCATTTCACGCTAGCTCATTATCTGTATTAAGATATGCTACGCATTGGCCAGGAAGCAGCCTCCTGTGGGCTTGCAGGCCCATTCTACCAGGGGCAAAGCTGCTACCACTCCGCTAGCTCGAGGCGTACCAGTCCTGGAGCTCCGTCAGGTGGCAACATGGGTGTCCTTGCACACGTTTGCGAAATATTACTGCCTGGAAAGTCAGGTACGAAGGGACGGATTCTTTGCCATTTCAGTCCTGCAAGACTTTCTAGTGTAAGGAGTGGTATCCGCAGCCCACCACCAGGAGGTTATTGCTTGGATATCTATTCAAAGGTAAGGAATCTGCAGCTAGAAGTCTCTATCACCTTTGGTAACACATTATCTGGTAAAGACTCTATCTAGCTGCAGATTCCTTACTCCCACTCATGCCTCCCCGCTCTGCGGATATGACTAGTAAGGTTAGGATTATCCCTTCTCAGGGCCCTAGTTTTGCACAGACAAATGTTGGTTCTATCCATGACTCTGCGCTTCTGGCATGGAAATGTGTTGTGGATAAAAGAACTGACATACGCGTACTGAGGTGGCATCTATATAGACGACTGTGTGTCATAGACGGCTCCAATGACACTGACAAAGCCATGCAGAGCCAGGCGGCACACGCGGAACCAAGCTACGCCACCCGATGGCGCGCACAGGTTATTGCTCAGCAAAAAGATTCCGGATTCGAAGCTGATTCCAGGGAATTCAAAGGTAAGGAATCTGCACCTAGATAAAGTCTTTACCAAATAATGTGTTGCCAAAGGTAAGTAACTTGTTCTTGTTTGGCAGAAATAGGATAGGTGCAAAAAATTGCAAATGCCCTGTCTGGCAGTCTCTTGGTTCGTATGCCATATACAAGCTGGGAAAAACAGCTGACAGAGGATCGTCAGCCAACTTTGCTGTTTGAAATGCCCTTTTCCCTTAGAATGGCATTTGTGAGGCAATGCAAGGTGTTCCCTCCAATATCATTCCCATTTTCTGTAGTTTCCAAGATGGCCACGCGCACCATAGCATTCCCAAGCATGAGCAAATTTCAAGTGCCCTCAACTTACTGGGAGAAAACTCTCAGCATATCAAGGACATTGTCTGTTTGTGTTTCAAAGACAAACTCCTCATTTGGGAATTTGTCTTTGAAAAACAAATAAAATTACTCATTGCTCCACCATGCCACAATGGTATGGTGTGGTGGCTATCAAACACTTTCAGTAACTACTACCCACAGAATGGGTGGTGAAGTCTAAATATGGTGGTCTGGCTGGCAGATTTTGTGCCTCTGCTGCCCCAGCAGGGTTGCTGGCAGACATGGCCAACATCATGAGGGAGGCATCAGCACACCAGTGGGCCCCTACCACTAGCCAGTCCATCAACCAGCCCTCCACTTCTGCTGCAGCTAGTGGGCAGGAGGCCCTGCCACAGGACCAACAGGCCACCAGCCGCCCTTCCCCTGCAGAAGGTGAACCACCCTGCAGACGTTCCCTGCGACTAAGACAGAAGCCAGATACACTTGCCAAAACCACTGCCAGAAAATAAGACTCTTCTGATAGCCCCCCTTGTGTCCCACACTATCACCTTGTCCACTTTGAATTGCCGTTGCTCCCCTTCCTATGGCCCCTTGGACACTGGACCTATGCTACAAACAGACTGGAACAATACCCTGGACTTTCCTCCATCATCACCCTATTCCATTGCACATTCCCCTCACTTACTTAGCACTAAAACAAACACCCTTGGACACAACTCGACTTCTTGTATGTCTTGTGTTGGAAATGTGTATTCATAGAAACAGTTTCATCCATTGCAAATGTACTGTACATTGTGAGAGCATAGAAATAATGACTTGTAGCTGGCTGCAGTCAGCACATCAGTACACAGTTGTTATATCATCAACATCTGAAAAATTACAAACCATAGGTGACAGTAAGTAGAGGTAAAAGGAAGGGAATGCCCTCATGCCACAGCCACACAGAATACACCAATAGTCATAGAAATGTTAAGTTGCACTGTCTCACCTGTGTGTCATTGGAAGTACTGACAAATAACTGATGTTATGTTGTCTTCATCCTCAGCCTCTTCATCCTCACTGTCATCAGGGGCTACTGCTGCCACAGGGGCATCTCCAGTCTCCTCCTCCTGCAGAAAAGGTTCATGTCGTCTGAGGGCCAGGTTGTGCAACATGCAGCATGCCACTACTATCTGGCAGACCTTCTCGGGGGAGTAGCACAGGGATCCAACGGTCAGATGGAGGCACCTGAACCTGGTTTTCAGGAGGCAGAACGTCCTCTCAAGGATCCGTCTGGTTCAACCATGTGGCTCATTATAACATTCTTCAGCCCTTGCCCTTGTCCTGGCATTCCTCACAGGGGTCAGCAGCCACAATAGGTTTGGGTAGCCAGAGTCACCTGCAAGAATTGAGGGACAACATTTAGCCACACACAACCCTATGGGGTTGACACAAGAGGCATACACTAACATACAGTGGGTGGGGATCAAGGCTCACCTGTTAGCCACACCCTGTGCCTCTGTAGCTGGCCCATCACATTTGGGATGCTGCTATTCCTCAGAACAAAGGCATCATGCACCAACCCAGGATACTTATCATTGACGTGGGAGATGTACTGATCCGCTAGGCACACCATCTACAAATTCATTGAGTGGAAACTCTTAAGATTCCTGAACACCTGTTCATTCTGGCGGGGGGTGACAAACGCAATATGTGTCCCATCACTCACCCCAATAATATTGGGGATATGTCCCATTGCATAGAATCCGGCCTTCACAGTGGCCAAATCTTCCACCTGGGGGAAAGCTATGTAGCTGCACATGTGGTTTACCAGGGCAGACAAAACTCTTGCCAGCACAATTGAAAATATTGGCTGTGACATTCCTACTGCCAAGCCCACTACCACTTGGAAAGAACCAGTTGCCAGGAAATGGAGCACTGATGGAACTTGCACAAGAGGGGGGATCCCAGTGAAATGACAGATAGGTGATATAAAGTCAAGCTCCAACTGGGCTTTGTGGCCCTGTCCAGTCTATAGGTGAGTATTATGTGCCTGTCCTCCAGTGTAGCCAAGTCCACCAGAGGTCTGTGCATGGGGGTATGCCTCCACCTCCTATTCGTCCACAGCCGTAGGTATCTAAGGGACACAAGAGTGAGTAGGGTGTCACAATTGGAACAACAAAACCACAACTGCAGTCCACATGGTGTACTTATGTATTGGGACAGTGTAAATGGCGAAGTATGTGCCAACCTAATCTGTGACGCAGTAATTGTTGATAGGCCTGTTCCCCCCCTCTGAAATGGCGACCGCCTGTCCTGTATGGAGGGACAGGTGGAAGTGAGGTAATTCTGCTGACGTTAGCCGTCGTGGCAGAAGGGCGGTCTTGCACCACCGTGCAATTCCTCATTGGATAATATGGAGCTCTATGGAGTATAGTGGCCAATAGGGATCTATGCCGGTGGTGACGGTGTACACCGCCACGGACGTGACTGCCATTTTCTGATGGATACAACTACCTGTGGATTATTCACCTTATGATTCCTCACCTTATGAATTCTCCCAATGCGCCAGCATTCAACGAAAATCTTCTTCCCAGCTCTCCACGTCGACAAAGACGTCACAATTGCATGGCTCCCACGCAACTCCATCTGACGTCACCGAGACAATAAGAGGTCATCCCCGGCGTGCTGACGTCAGTTCCCTTTTTTCCGTACCTTTGACGCTAAAGGTTTTCTCTTAGCTCTTACTACTGTTGAATGTGTTCCCTCTTGTTTCTTGGTACAATGTCTCCTCCTAGGAAGTCGGGGTTTAAGCCTTGTCGGAAGTGCGGGGGTCGCATGTTGGTTACAGTCCCTCATGATGATTGCCTTTGGTGTTTAGGTTCAGAGCATGACGTTGAGGAGTGTGTCCTGCCAAAGCATGAATCTGAAGGCGCTGTAGTAGAGAGAAGCCAAACTCTTTTTGGCTAAGGCGAAGAAAGGACATAGAAGCCATCATAGATTGTCTTCTCACACTTCTTCGAAAAAACATGAGAAGCGGCGTTGACATGACTCTCGGCATCGTTCGGCTTGAAGCTGTTCAAGGTCCAGGTCTCCATCTAGATGGCGCTGTGTGCCGTGGGAAGTTAGTCCTATGGTGACTCCACAGCCTCAAAGCCCTCAGGCTTCTCTGGCGCTGTCGGTCTTCGAGGTTGTTGCGCCTCAAGAGAGTCCTCGCTTTTCGCTTGGGGTGCAGCATTCAGATGCTCAGCCGGCGCAAGTGCTGCATGAAGACCAGCGATATCCTGCCTTCCCGGCAGCATTTTTAAATGCCATGTTTAATATGTTTAATGCAACGGCTGGTCCCACGGGTCCTTTGGCATTTACATTGGGCTCCCTGGCTCCTTACAACGCGGTGCCGTTTATGCCCTTTTATGCAGCTGAGGGTGCCGGTTCGGCACCGATGAAGTCGCTTCAAAGTCCTACTGTGGCGATGACATCGCCTTATAGACCTGCGGTGCCGATGACGTCACCTTATCAGTCGACACCGATGACGGAGCCTCAGGTGTCCACAGTGCCAATGGGATCCGTTCTGGCGCCGGATGGATCCAGATTGGACCGTAATGTGTCTCCTTCTTCTCCTGGTCCGCGTCTTTCTGTCCTGAAGCCGGTGTCATCGACGTCAGCTAACTCTATGTTGACACCAATGTTAGAGGCCAGGCTGAGGTCCTGCAGAAAAGTACTAAGACTTTTAGAGGAGCAGGAGTACCAAAGGCAGCTGCTGGAAGAAGGAGAGATTGCGAAGCCCCTGGGGGAATATCAAGGACTTGACTCAGCTAGTGGGCTAGACACTTCCCCGGAGTGGGACCTTTCTTCTCCAGGGGAGTTTACAGAGGAAGCGGCCTCTTTCCATAATGTGGTCAGGAAGAGGCAAATTTCTTGGATCTTCCGTTGCCTGCTGCTGAGGTGAAAACTAATATTATACTGAGGTACTGCATCCTTCTTCGGCTTCAGCAGAACCATTGCTCCCATTTAATGATACTGTTATGGAGCCTATTTTAGAGGTATGGAGGAAGCCTGTGTCATCCCCAGCTGTCAACAGATCTGTGGCAAGACGGTATAGGGTGGCTCCTGGAGATCCGGGATTTTTGTCAAAACATCCCACCCCAGAGAGTTTAGTAGTTCAGGCCTCATGTTCCACACGTTCTGCACCAGGCTTCTTCCCTGTGATTCCTTCGGCTAGGGAGTCCAAGAGAATGGAGCAGTCGATGGAGAAGACTTTTTCTCCCTTTAGTATGGCCCTGAAAGCAGCAAACACTACCTATGTTTCAGGTAGATATGTGCACGCCCTGATGGACACGGCTAAAGCTATGGTTCCAGACTTGCCGCAGGAGATACAAGGACAATTTGGTGAACTCCTGTCAGATGCTCAGGTGGCGGCTAAGCAGATTGTCCAGTCTGGTCTGGATTCCACAGACTCAGTGGCCAGGGCGATGGGTACTTCTATCGCTACCAGGAGGCATGCGTGGTTGAGGTCCTGTGGCTTTTCTTCGGATGTCCAGACCACTCTATTGGACCTGCCTTTTGATGGAGAGAAGCTTTTTGGAGCTAAAGCTGGCTCTGCTTTAGAGTGCTAAAAGGACAGTAGGGCCACAGCAAGGTCTTTGGGTCTGCAGGCTTCCACTACTACCCCTTTCAGGTCCTTTCGGAGGTTCAGGGGGTTTGAGCGTGGAGCCGTTTACCGTGGGAGACCCCACTCCACATTCCAACAGCCTCCCATATAGATCCTTTAGAGGGCGGGGGAAGGTTAGGCAAGAGCGGCCACCCAGCAGCACCCTGCATCATCCTCTTCATCTGGAGGACAACAACAAGGGAAGCAGCCCTAGTTTTCTGCCCATTTTCAGCCATACTTCTCCTGTAGGGGGAAGATTACGTCTTTTTCTCCGCGAGTGGGAGTTAACCACATCAGACTTCTGGGTTCTAAATATTGTAAGGAAAGGATATGCTCTTCCTTTTCAGGAGTTCCCCTCTCCCATCCTTCCCCGTGCCTCGTTTTGTTCAGAAGACCATCTCCTGTTCTTGCAGCAGGAGATTCAAATCCTCTTATCAAAAGGTGCAGTGGGGTTGGTTCCAGAGCGGAAAGGGGCAGGGTTGTTATTCAAGATGTTTCCTGATTCCCAAAAAGGATGGCCGATTGAGACCAATCCTGGACCTGAGGACTTTGAATTGGTTCCTAAAACAGGAGAAATTCAAGATGCTGACTCTAGCGCAGGTACTTCTGGCGTTGAACAAAAAGGATTGAATGGTGTCTGTCGACTTGCAGGATGCTTACTTTCATATCCCTATTCTCAAGTCGCACAGGAAGTATCTCCGGTTTGTGGTGGGGTTGCAACACTACAAGTTTGCGGGCCTTCCGTTTGGTCTTACTTCAGCATCTCAAGTCTTCACAAAGGTGATGGAGGTGGTTGCAGCAAGTCTCAGAAGGAAGGGAATATTGGGATTCCCTTGCCTGGACAATTGGTTGATCAAAGCCAAGTCTCTGGAGCTCGAGCTGCATCACTTGCAAATGACTTCTCAGTTGTTGTTCAGTCTGGGTTTTTCGATAAACGTGCCCAAGTCTCATCTGGAGCCCTCTCAGCACCTCCTGTTCATAGGGGCAGTACTGGATACAACATTGAATCGGGCCTATCCTCCGCTTCAGCGGATTCAGGACATCCAGGCGTTGATTCCAATGTTTCAAAATGGAGCGGTTGTTCCAGTCCTCAAGGTCCTGCGCCTGCTCTGTCTGTTCGCTTCTTGCATTTTGTTGGTCATTCATACACGTTGGCACATGAGGGTTCTCCAATGATGCATCCCCAAGCAGTGGCTTCAACGCAAAGGGGATATCGAGGAGTTGATAACGATCTCCAGAGATGCTGCAGCGGATCTATGATGGTGGGCTGTGGATGGCAACCTCTATTAAACTGATCGCTCAGGTCAGTTTAATGGCTCCGGATTGGCTGTGAAGGGTGTGTTACACGGACCTTCTCCAACTCTCACTGTGCCTTCCGCTCCGTCTCCCTCTCAGGGCAGATCTCCTCTCACAGTCACAGGGGCAGGTTCTATACCCCCACCTCCAGAATCTGCACCTTCATGCCTGGAGATTGAACGGGGCAATCTGAATTCTTTCTCTCTCCCACCAGAGGTAGTGGATGTTATGTTATCAGCCAGGTGACACTCCACTAAGACTGTTTATGCCGGTAGGTGGGCAAAATTTGTGGCTTGGTGTGGAGAGAAACAAATTGATCCCTTGAGGACCCATCTGTCTGATGTTCTGTTGTTTGCATTAGCTTTGGCACAGAAGGGTTGTGAGTTGCTACTGTTAAAGGCTATTTGGTGACACTGTCAGCCTTTCTTTGCCTTCCGGATCAACCCTCCTTGTTTAAATCACCTATTGTTATTAGGTTCTTAAAAGGTTTAACAGATACATTTCTTCCCACTTCGTTTTTTATGCCTCAGTGGGATTTGAATCTAGTTTTGACTTTTTTTAATGGGTTCACCATTTGAACCCATGCATTCTTGTCGGTTAAAATTTTTAGTCCTTAAGACAATATTCCTGATAGCTATTACGTCGGCTAGGTGTGTGGGTGAGCTTCAGGCCCTTAGTGTTAAGCCTCCCTTTATTTTATTCTTTCCTGACAAAGTGGTGCTGAAGACCAGGGCGGCTTTTCTCCCTAAAGTTGTCACTCCTTTCCATATGGGGCAGACCATTACCCTTCCATCTTTCTACCCTCCTCCTCATCCTTCAAAGGAGGAAGAGAGACTCCATTGTTTAGACCCCAGAAGGGCTCTCAATTTTTATATTGAGAGAACAAAGGACTTTCGTTTGGAAGACCAGCTATTCGTTGTATATGTGGGAAAGAGGAAGGGCAGAGCAGTCCATAAAAGAACTATATCCAAGTGGGTCATTCTTTGCATTAAGGTCTGTTACTCGTTGGAAAAGAAGGTTCCCCCTGAGGGTATTAGAGCCCATTTGACCAGGGCAAAGTCTGCCACTTCGGCCCTGGCTAGAGGGGTTCCGGGGGTGGATATTTGCAAGGCGTCCCCCCACACCTTCGCAAAGCATTATTGCTTGGACTCAGAGGTTAGGAGGACGGACATTTTGCATATTCTGTGTTGCAGGATTTCTTGGTTTGACCGGTCAGGCACCCCCTCTGAGTGTGGTACTGCTTTGGGACTCTATTCATAAGGTGAGGAATCCACAGGTAGTTGTATCCATCAGAAGAACAAATTACTTACCTTTGGTAATGCTTTTTCTGGTGGATACATTAGCTACCTGTGGATTTCTCACAGTCCCACCCATCTCCCCATTGCCTATCTGGTCATACCAAGACTGTTATTTTATAAGTGTATATATGTTTTGATAATTTTATTTATGTAAACGATGGTTGTAATTGTGTTACATCAATATGGTTTTATGTGTGTATTCATGTGAGCTATTGTGAGGTCGGTTTTCACCTGTTCGCCTCAAAGGCATGTAAAAAATGGGTGAAACTGACATCAGCATGCCGGCGAGGACCTCTTATTGTCACTGTGATGTCAGACAGAGTCGCGTGGGAGCCGTGCAATTGTGACGTCCTCGACGACGTGGAGAGCTGGGAAGAAGATTTTCCGTTGAATGCTGGCGCATTGGGAGAATTCATAAGGTGAGGAATCATAAGGTGAGGAATCCACAGGTAGCTAATGCCGAAGGTAAGTAACTTGTTCTTCTTTTTGATTCCTCACTTGTTTCCTGATCTTCAACAGGAGAACACCTAAACGGCGTGTGCTGCGGCGATCTGTGTCTGAAACCTACCATGGCCCGTGTGACCGGGGAAAGGGCCCTAGCCTTCACTTCTAAGGAGCTGGAGCGACTGGTGGATGGGGACCTACCCAGTACGGACAGCTGTAGGGGCCTCCAGACCAACAGGTGAGTACATTTTGGGCACGATGCATGTGGTATGGATACATGGAGCTGTGTGTGCAAGCACTGTGTAAAGGGGGTGGAGGGATGGGGAAATGTCTAGGGGCGGTGTACATGGTGTGTGCTGGGCAACGTGTGTGCCAATGGTGATGGAAAAAGGTATGGTGGGCCATTTGTGTGACAGGCTGGACTCTTTTTCCAATGGTGTTCTCCTGTCTGTATTGCCTCTGCAGGTCAGCGCCCATCAAAAGAAGGGAATATGGCATGCCATCTCCAAGGACGTGCCGACCCTGGGGGTCTATTGCAGGCGGAGCACCCACTGTCGGAAACGGTGAGAGGACCTGAGACCCTGGGCACGGAAGACCGCAGAGTCCCAGCTGGGGATGACCTCCCAACGAGGAAGGGGTGCCCGTCGGACCTGACCCCCTTGATGGCCCGCATATTGGCGGTGGCCTACCCTGAGTTGGATGGATGCTCGAGGGAATCACAGCACTCACAAGGAGGTGAGTACAGTGGGTATCATTGCATATTTTGGCGGGTGGGGTGGTATCCGGGTAGTGGATGTGTGTTACTGGGTGCCCCTAAGGCAGGGCCAGACATTGCAGTGTGGGTCAACTGAAGGGTAATGGGTGTATGGCAAATACAGGTAACCTAGCTTGTTAGCAGTCCATTTTAGCCAGGGCATCGCGGGTCCCAGGAGTGCTGCAGTTGGCTGTGTGTGGTTCTCATCTTGCCTTAGTGACTAGCCATATCACTGGTAGTGCAATGCATAGTGCTTAAGCCTGTTCCCTGTGTGTGATGGTGATGTGCATGCCAATAGTGGTGTTGGTGCAGTCATTGACCCAGTGTATCCTTGGTCTCCCCCACGTTCTTGTTTTGTCATCCTGTCCATGTGTGCATTAGCATCATCTGGCAGAGGAGCAGGGGCACCGGCGACACAGAGGGAGCTGCATCCCACAGGACCCAGGAGGCAGAGTCCACCGAGGCCGAGGGAACCAGTGGGGCGGAGGGCGAGGGGAGCACCACGGCGGAGACTGGAGGAGGCAACATAGACTCAGATACCTCCTCCGATGGAAGCTCCCTGGTGGTGGTGGCGGACACCTCTGTGACAGCCTCCACCCCTGCACCAGCATCGCCCTCCCAGTAGCCCCTCAGTGAGTTGCCCGTGCCCGCTCACCCAGGAGGGTGGGCAGCCCCAGGCACCTCAGGCCATGCCCCAGTGAGCTCTGCTGCCCTCAGTGAGGAGGCTATTGACCTCCTGAGATCCACCTCTGTAGGGCAATCAACCATTGTGAATGCCATCCAGGGGCTGGCATCCCAGATTCAGCAATGCAATACATTCCTGGAGGGCATTCACGGTGGATTATCGGCCCAACAGAGAAAGATTCAGGCTCTGGCTTCCTCTCTGATGGCAGCCATTGTCCCTTTCTGATGGATACACCTACCTGTGGATTCCACACCAAAAGAATTCTCCCCTCGCGCCAGCCTCGACAGACATTTCTTCTAGCTCTGCACGTCGACGATGAGGTCACAATCGTCTGACTCCACGCGACGCCGTATGACGTCATCCAGGCAATAAGAAGCCCTCGTCGACGTGCAGACGTCAGTTCCCCAAGGAAATCCGGCTTTAAACCATGTAACCAGTGCGGGGGTCAGATGTCGGTTACCGACCCCCATGAGAATTGCCTCTGGTGCCTTAGCTCCGACCATGAGGTCGAGTCATGCGGCTCTTGTCAGCGCATGAACCCTAAGGCACTTAAAGAGAGGGAGGCGAAATTGTTCTTGGCTCGATCCAAGAGACGTCATCGGAGGGAGTCTTCTTCGAGATCTCATCACCATCATAGTGACTCTCGGCGCCGTCACGGATCTCGTCGCCGATCGAGCAAGGGACGGTCTAGATCGAGATCGGCTTCTCTGTCAGCTCGGGAGATAAGCCCGACCGTCACCCCTCCACCTCCTACGACCCCAACGTCACCCGGGTCGGTCTTTGAGGTCGAGCCTCCCCAGAGGCCAGAAGGTTTTCGTGGCCAGGAGTTACCTGGACCTTCTTCGGCATCTATGCCGGTGCCGGTGCAGCAGCAATACCCAGCTTTCCCGACTCCGGGAACGGACCCTGCGGCGTTCTTAAACGCCATGTTTAAATTTTTTACTTCCATGGTGCCGGGTGGAAGTCAAGCAGGTCCGTCTGGCCCTTTGGCCTTTAATTTGGACGTTCCGGCGTCTTATAAATCGACGCCCTTCACTCCATTTTCATCTGCTGCACCTGAAGCGGCGCTTGACGTCGCCCTGACCGATTACACCTGCTACGGCACCGTTGGATTCACCTCGGATCCGATCCACAGTTAAAAATCCTGTGGAGCCGGAGGGTCCGGCTTCGGACGGATCCGAGGTTCGGCGCCGACGGAGATCTTCAGCGTCGGCCGACGCCTTATCGACGCCGGGTCTGGAGTCAAGGCTTCGATCCAGATGTTTGGCTCTGCAGCTATTGGAGGAGGAAGAGTATGCAAGACAGCACCTGGAGGAGGGTGAAGTTTTGGAGCCCTCTGGAGACTTCCAGGGTCTGGCTACAGCCAGTGGCTTGGATACTTCCCCGGAGTGGGATCTAGCTTCCCCTGGAGAGATCACTGAGGAAGCAGCTTCATTCCACGCTGTTATTCGGAAGGCTGCAGACTTTTTGGACCTTCCCCTCCCTACTGCCGAAGTCAAACGAAATCTGTTGACAGAGGTTTTGCACCCAGCTTCTGCATCTGCTGAGCCTCTTTTGCCCTTTAATGAGGCACTGCTGGACCCCATTAAGGACATCTGGATGAAACCTGTGTCTACCGCTGCTGTCAACAGGGCGGTGGCTCGTCGCTATCGAGCGGCACCAGGTGATCCGGTGTTTCTCTCCAGACAACCAACACCGGAGAGTTTAGTGGTGCAAGCCTCATGTTTGTCCAGATCCTCTCCAGGCTCATTTCCCAGAACACCTGCGGACAGGGAATCAAAGAAGATGGACCATACTGCAAAAAATACCTTTTCATCTTGCAGTATGGCCTTAAAGTCATCCAATGCGACCCGCATATTGGGACGTTACATCCATGCCCTTATGGAGGAAGCGAAGGGCCACCCTAATTTGTCCCAGGAGATGTTGCAGCTACTGGCGGATGCTCAAGAGGCAGCGACTCAGGTGATCCAGTCAGGATTGGACACTTCAGACTCGGTGGCTAGAGCTATGGGCACGACCATAGTTTCTAGGCGACAGTCTTGGCTACGGTCATCTGGCTTCTCATCTGACGTGCAGGCAACTCTTCTCGATCTACCCTTCGATGGCGAGAGGCTCTTTGGTACAAAGGCAGATTCTGCTCTGAAACGTTTTAATGAGAGAAGAGCTACTGCGAGATCTTTGGGGCTTCAATCTTCTGCCTCGTCCTCCTTTAGAGGTTTTAGGAGGTTTAAAGGATTTGGACGTGGCTCCTCCTTTCGTGGCAGATTTCAAGGACCGCAACAGTCTTCTTCCACCCTGCCATACAGATCTTTAAGAGGCAGGGGCAGAGCCCGTACAAGAGGAGCCACTCAGCAGCACACTGCCTCTTCCTCTTCCTCGGGAGGGGTGCAGCAAGGAAAGCAGCTGTAGTCCTCCTCCACTCCCTGTCCGCTTGTCTCCGGTAGGGGGGAGACTTGCCATTTTCTTCCAATGTGGGAGGTTATAACATCGGACTTCTGGGTCATCGATATTGTGAAGAAGGGGTACGCTGTTCCCTTTCGGGAATTCCCTCCTACTTTCCCTCCCCGCCAATCTTTCTGTTCGGAAGACCATCTTCTCCTATTACAACAGGAAGTACTGTCCCTATTGGCAAAAGGTGCAATAGAGTTGGTTCCCGAGCAGGAGAGGGGTCAGGGCTGTTATTCAAGATACTTCCTGATCCCCAAATAGGATGGTCGGTTGAGACCGATTTTGGACTTGAGGGTTTTGAATTGGTTCCTCAAACAGGAAAAGTTCAAAATGCTGACCCTTTCACAGGTTCTTTTGGCATTGAATGAAGGAGATTGGATGGTGTCTGTCGATTTGCAGGATGCGTATTTCCATATTCCGATCCTCAAATCGCACAGGAAGTATCTCCGGTTTGTGGTGGGATCGCAGCATTATCAGTTTGCGGTCCTCCCGTTTGGTCTTACTTCAGCACCTCAAGTCTTCACAAAGGTGATGGCGGTGGGTAGCGGCAGAGCTCAGAAGAAGGGGGATAGCTGTGTTTCCCTATCTGGACGATTGGTTGATCAAAGCCAAGACTCCGGAGCTCGTGCGGCGTCACCTGCAGTCGACAACTCAGTTGTTGTACGACCTGGGTTTTTCAGTCAATGTACCCAAATCTCACCTGGAGCCCTCTCAACGCCTCCTGTTCATAGGGGCAGTATTGGACACGACATTGAATCGGGCCTTTCCTCCGCCCCACCGGGTCCAGGACATTCAGGCATTGGTTCCAATGTTTCGAAATGGAGCGGTAGTTCCAGTCCTCAAGGTCCTTCATCTGCTCGGTCTGTTCGCTTCTTGCATACTGTTGGTCACTCATGCACGCTGGCACATGAGGGCTCTTCAGTGGTGCGTCCGCAGGCAGTGGTTTCAGCACAAAGGGGATCTCGAGGAGTCAATAAAGATCTCCAGAGACACTGCAGTGGATCTTCAATGGTGGGCAGCGGTCGACAACCTGTCACAAGGAAGACCGTTCTCGTTACCCCCACCAGTGGCCACAGTAGTAACGGATGCTTCCACTCTAGGGTGGGGAGCTCATCTGGGGGACCTGGAGATCAAAGGCCTTTGGTCTCCGGTAGAACAGAGGTTACACATCAATCTGTTAGAATTGTGGGCAGTACGTCTAGCTCTCAAGGCCCTCCTCCCTTCCATTCGCAGTCAGTCAATCCAGGTTTTAACGGACAACACTACCGCGATGTGGTATATAAACAAACAGAGAGGAGTGGGGTCGTATCTTCTCTGCAGAGAAGCTCTTCGACTCTGGTCCTGGCTTCAGGAACACAAGATCTGCTTGGTTGCACATCATTTGGCCGGAGTCCTGAACATGCGTGCGGATATTCTCAGTTGACGCAGCTCGGTCGACCACGAGTGGCGTCTACATCCAGATCTGGTTCTGTATATCTTCCGGATGTGGGGATATCCACAAATAGATCTGTTTGCAACTCAAGAGAATGCGCAGTGCCCGCTATTTTGCAGCCTCCAGTATCCGGTGCAAGCAGCTTTGGGGGACGCGTTTCAGATGTCCTGGAAGGGTCAGTTGCTTTACGCGTTTCCCCCCATACCCTTGATTCCTCGAGTTCTGAGGAAGATCCGCCAAGACCGAGCTCAAGTAATCTTAATAGCTCCGGACTGGCCACGAAGGGTGTGGTATTCAGACCTTCTCCAACTCTCTCAGTGCCCTCCGCTCCGTCTCCCTTACAGGGTGGACCTCCTCTCGCAGTCGCAGGGGCAGATTCTACACCCCCACCTCCAGAGCCTGCACCTTCATGCCTGGAGATTGAACGGGGCAATCTGAGATCCTTTTCTCTCCCATCAGAGGTGGTGGATGTTATTTTATCGGCCAGGCGACACTCCACCAAGTCAATCTATGCTAATCGCTGGGCTAAATTTGCATGCTGGTGTGGAGAGAACAGAATAGATCCTTTAAAAGCTGGTTTATCTGACATTTTGTCATTTGCACTTTATCTGCCACAGAAGGGTTGTGCGACTGGCACAGTCAAAGGTTATTTGTGTGCACTATCCACTTTTCTGTGCCTTTCTGATCAGCCATCCTTCTTTAAATCTCCTATTGTTTTAAGGTTCCTAAAGGGGCTCACTAACAAATTTCCACCAACGCCATTCGTTATGCCTCAGTGGGACCTTAACTTAGTCTTAACGTTTCTAATGGGGTCCCCGTTTGAACCGATGCACTCTTGCTCTTTAAGGTTGCTAGTATTCAAGACTGTTTTCCTGGTGGCCATAACATCTGCCAGAAGGGTTAGCGAGCTTCAGGCTCTTACTGTAGAACCCCCATACCTTTCTTTCTTTAAGGACAAAGTGGTGTTAAGGACCAAGGCGGCTTTCCTACCGAAAGTTGTTACACCCTTTCACCTGGGGCAGTCGATTACTCTCTCTTCCTTTTACCCTCCACCTCACCCATCCAAAGAGGAAGAGAGGCTCCACCGGCTTGATCCACGAAGAGCGCTGAGCTTCTACGTCGCCAGGACGAGAGAGTTCAGACAGGATGATCAGCTCTTCGTTGGATACGTGGGGAAGAGGAAAGGTAGAGCGGTCCACAAGAGAACGCTATCCAGGTGGGTCATTCTATGTATTAAGATTTGCTATTCTTTGGCGAAAAAAGATCCACCTGTGGGGCTTTGTGCCCATTCCACCAGGGCCAAAGCAGCTTCATCGGCTTTGGCTAGAGGTGTTCCTGTGGCTGACGTCTGCAGGGCAGCGACCTGGGCGTCCCTCCATACTTTTGCCAAGCATTACTGTTTGGATTCTGAGGTTAGGAGAGATGGCCATTTTGCTCGCTCGGTGCTGCCGGATTTCTTGGTTTGACCATTCGGGCACCCACCTCCGGAGGTAGTACTGCTTTGGGACTCTATTCTTTTGGTGAGGAATCCACAGGTAGGTGTATCCATCAAAAGAATAAGTTACTTACCTTCGGTAACGCTTTTTCTGGTGGATACAATAACTACCTGTGGATTCCTCACGGTCCCACCCGCCTCCCCGTTGCCTGACTGGTCAAACGAGAAGTCCTTGGGTGCGCATCCTTGGTCTTGTATATATGTATATAATTGATTCATGTATATAGTTGTGATAACTGTATATACATTTCTTTTGCGAGTTAAGATAGTTCAAAGAAGACTTTTTGAACTTGGTTTATATATGTGCATATATATTTCTCTCTTGTACTGAACATTCATTACTGTTATTTATAATGTGTTTTATAATAAATGTTCTATTTTCATTCATTTTGGATGAATATGTGCTCTTTAGGTTTAACCTGATCGCCTCTATGGCACGTAAAAAATGGTGATAACTGACGTCTGCACGTCGACGAGGGCTTCTTATTGCCTGGATGACATCATACGTCGTCGCGTGGAGTCGGCGATTGTGACGTCATCGTCGACGTGCAGAGCTAGAAGAAATTTCCGTTGAGGCTGGCGCGAGGGGAGAATTCTTTTGGTGAGGAATCCACAGGTAGTTATTGTATCCACCAGAAAAAGCGTTACCAAAGGTAAGTAACTTATTCGTTTCTACCGTCCCCTCCCCAACTACCATTTCCCAGTCCCATTCTCCTCAACCCCAACCCATGCCAGGAACACATACTGATGATCATACACACAAGACAACACCCAAGGGTGGCACAGCCAGACACAAGCACCATACTTCATCCCACTGTCTAGCAGCGTGCCGCTGCGCGAACCGAATGTTCAGCTCGAGACGCAGCGCGCGGCAGTAGGACGCGCCGCGCCCCTTGCCTTTCCTATCTCTGTCGAGGCCCCAAATTGGGCATGGGGCCTCGCTTTTGCATTGGTATGGTGCACCCCCATTAGTCCTGCATCTCCCCACTCTCCCTTTGCTTCCCCACTTACCTTCTATTTCTTTTTCCTTCTTTTCTGTCATCCTCGTTTATGCCTTTCTTTCCTACCCATGTTTTCCTTCTCTTTCCCAGCATGCTTTCCTTTTTCCCTGCATGCCTTGGTACCTTATTTAATATGGTGCTTTTTCTATAGAATTCTATGACATGATCCCAATCCAAGATTACTTCCTGTCGGTCACTTCCTGGTTTTTGGGTATATAAGATGAGTGATTCCTCTTCTCTTTGTGCTGTAACACTTTCCTTGGGTGGTGATCTTTGCTCCTGTTCTTCTGCATCAGATATTGAGTTTCTGATCCTGTTCCAGCTTTTCCTGGTCATTTTTGCCTTTTTGTTCTGATTTACTTTTACCTTTGTTTTTGTTTCAGGAGTTCCTTTTTTGAGTTTTTTTCCCCTTTTGTTTTTTTTTCCCTCGTGGACTCCTTCTAGAGGGCACAGACTGCCTTTGGCATTCCCTCTGTCACCAGCACCATGGCTACCAGAAAGGGCCGCCCCTAGTTGGGCCAAGGCAGAACCTACAAGAACAAGAATCCTGCCACACTTCCAGTGGGCCACAGACACAAACTACGAGTAGCTTGTGACACCCACAAGCACTCAAGCAAACACCAGACAGTTGCAGCCACAGCCACATCCACTACCTCCACTGTCTCACTCTCCTCCACCGCCTCCGCCTCCCTCCCAGTCACATCCACACTCACACCTGCATGCACTGCCTCAACACCCACCACCAGCATCACCACACCAAGCAGCACACACACCTCACTTACAGACACCTCCACATCCATCCACTTGTCCCCTGTGTACTCTCCCACCGTGTCTGTCCCCCCACAAAGGACACAAACGCAAGCACTCAGACCCCAACAGCCATCCACCTAACACACGCACACTGCCCAAGCACCTGCACCCAAGTCCAGCAGACGTACACCTCCAACAACCACTCCCTCAACCTCTACTCCCATCCCTCTTCCCGTCCCACCATCCCTAAGAAGCTTTTCTTTGCACAACTTGACCTCTTCCCTCCCCATCCCCCCATCCCCGTCCTGCCCATAGAACCAGGGTGCCAACCAGCTAGCCCAGCACCTTAGCCAAACAGTCCACGGGGACAGTGGATGCACCACCAAGTCGTCAAGGCAGGTCTGTGAGGGATTCCACTCCAACAGCCAGAAAGGGAAGGAGCCCACAACACCTACAGCTAGGAAGGAGCCCACAACACAAACAACCAGGAAGGGGAAGGAGCCCACAACACCTACAGCCAGGAAGGGGAAGGAGCCCACAACACAAACAGCCAGGAAGGGGAAGGAGCCCACAACACAAACAGCCAGGAATGGGAAGGAGCCCACAACACAAACAGCCAGGAAGAGAAAGGTGCCCGCACCCGCCAGCAATGGAGGGAATGAATCCCTCAACTCTATCAGAGGCTGGGAGGGTGAAACCACCACTGCCACCACCTGTGGTCACAGAGCCTTCACCACCAGCAGAGGCAGGCCAGGAGGCACCGTCCCCTGTTGCCACAGAGCAGCCGTCACCACCAGCTGAGGCAGTGCAGCTATAACCGCCAGCAGCGGCAGACCAGGAGGCCCCATCACCTGTTGCCACAGAGTAGCCTTCACCACCAGCTGAGACAGTGCAGCTGTCACTGCCAGCAGAGGCTGCCCAGGAGGCACCAACCATCAACTGTTGCCCCAGAGCAGCCCTCACCTCCAGATGAGACAGTGCAGCCATCACCACCTACAGAGGATATGTAGGCCACCCTCCCGGGACTGCTCCACAAGGAGCCCCCTTCAGAACCAGTGGGCATGTTCCCCAGCCCAGCCCAGAGACTGTGACCTTGTACTCCCCAGCAATGGGACATGGGAATGGAGCCCCCTTCAGAACCAGTGGGCATGTCCCCAAGGTCAGAGACTGTGACCTTGCACTCCCCAGCAATGGTACATGGGCATGGAGCCACCTCAAGAACCAGTGGGGAAGTTCCCATATTTGGATGAGGTGCCCCCCCTGTCCCTCTGAGGTGCCTGCCCACTTGCGAAATGATGCCCCTGAGATGTTCTCTCCGGATGATGTCAGGATACAAGTTGGGCCTTGGACTGTGGCCATGTGTGCCCTTATAACTTTGGACTGGGCATTGGCCCTTTCTGAACATTTGTATATATTTGGTTTGTGTGGTGGGCTTTGCTATGCTAATAAATTTTCTGAACATCCATACTCTGGTCCTTGTACTATTCTGCTGTGTGTCATGTGCCATTGGTTTACGTCTGCAGCTGGTTGTGTGTATGGTGTGTGTGTCGGGTGTGTGTTGTGCGCGTGTGTGTCACTCTTGTTTTCCTCCCTCCCTCCCTTGTGTGCTAGGCGGCTGTACTCACCTTCGTCGTCTTCGTCAGCAATGGTGTTCCAGGTGAAGCATAACGTAGAAGATGATTGGGAAGATTTGCATTTCGAGTTCCATGCCAGCATTGTTCTTCCCTGTGTCTCCGATAGGAGTCCTTTCTCTTCTGTGCTCTGTTTCCGCTAGGCTTTTGATGGCGAAACGACGGTTACAATGTTGCAGCCAAGGAAATCCGGCTTTACACCATGTAACCAGTGCGGGGGTCGGATGTCGGTTACCGACCCCCATGAGAATTGCCTCTGGTGCCTTAGCTCCGACCATGAGGTTGAGTCATGCGGCTCTTGTCAGCGCATGAACCCTAAGGCACTTAAAGAGAGGGAGGCGAAATTGTTCTTGGCTCGATCCAAGAAAAAGAAGGAGAGAGGTCATCGGAGGGAGTCTTCTTCGAGATCCTCGAGATCTCATCACCATCATACTGACTCTCGGCGCCGTCACGGATCTCGGCGCCGATCGAGCAAGGGACGGTCTAGATCGAGATAGGCTTCTCCGTCAGCTCTGCGCCATCCGATGGGGGAGATAAGCCCGACCGTCACCCCTCCACCTCCTACGACCCCGACGTCACCCGGGTCGGTCTTTGAGGTCGAGCCTCCCCAGAGGCCAGAAGGTTCTCCTGGCCAGGAATTACCTGGGCCTTCTTTGGCATCTATGCCGGCGCAGCAGCAATACCCGGCTTTCCCGACTCCGGGAATGGACCCTGCGGCGTTCTTAAACGCCATGTTTAACATTTTTACTTCCATGGCGCCGGGTGGAAGTCAAGCAGGTCCGTCTGGCCCTTTGGCCTTTAATTTGGGCGTTCCGGCGTCTTATAAATCAACGCCCTTCACTCCAGTTTTATCTGCTGCACCTGAAGCGGCGCTGATGCCCTTGACGTCGCCCAGACCGATTACACCTGCTACGGCGCCGTTGGATTCACCTCGGATCCGATCCACAGTTAAAAATCCTGTGGAGCCGGAAGGTCCGGCTTTGGACGGATCCGAGGTTCGGCGCTGATGGAGATCTTCGGCGTCGGCCGACGCCGGGTCTGGAGTCAAGGCTTCGATCCAGATGTTTGACTCTGCAGCTATTGGAGGAGGAAGAGTATGCAAGACAGCACCTGGAGGAGGGTGACGTTTTGGAGCCCTCTGGAGACTTCCAGGGTCTGGATACAGCCAGTGGCTTGGATACTTCCCCGGAGTGGGATCTAGCTTCCCCTGGAGAGATCACTGAGGAAGCAGCTTCATTCCACGCTGTTATTCGGAAGGCTGCAGACTTTTTGGACCTTCCCCTCCCTACTGCCGAAGTCAAACGAAATCTGTTGACAGAGGTTTTGCACCCAGCTTCTGCATCTGCTGAGCCTCTTTTGCCCTTTAATGAGGCGCTGCTGGACCCCATTAAGGACATCTGGATGAAACCTGTGTCTACCGCTGCTGTCAACAGGGCGGTGGCTCGTCGCTATCGGGCGGCACCAGGTGATCCGGTGTTTCTCTCCAGACAACCAACACCGGAGAGTTTAGTGGTGCAAGCCTCATGTTTGTCCAGATCCTCTCCAGGCTCATTTCCCGGAACACCTGCGGACAGGGAATCAAAGAAGATGGACCATACTGCAAAAAATACCTTTTCATCTTGCAGTATGGCCTTAAAGTCATCCAATGCGACCTGCATATTGGGACGTTACATCCATGCCCTTATGGAGGAAGCGAAGGGCCACCCTAATTTGTCCCAGGAGATGTTGCAGCTACTGGCGGATGCTCAAGCGGCAGTGACTCAGGTGATCCAGTCAGGATTGGACACTTCAGACTCGGTGGCTAGAGCTATGGGCACGACCATAGTTTCTAGGCGACAGTCTTGGCTACGGTCACCTGGCTTCTCATCTGACGTGCAGGCAACTCTTCTCGATCTACCCTTCGATGGCGAGAGACTCTTTGGTACAAAGGCAGATTCTGCTCTGGAACGTTTTAAGGAGACCAGAGCTACTGCGAGATCTTTGGGGCTTCAATCTTCTGCCTCATCCTCCTTTTGAGGTTTTAGGAGGTTTAAAGGATTTGGACGTGGCTCCTCCTTTCGTGGCAGATTTCAAGGACCGCAACAGTCTGCTTCCACCCTGCTATACAGATCTTTCAGAGGCAGGGGCAGAGCCCGTACAAGAGGAGCCACTCAGCAGCACACTGCCTCTTCCTCTTCCTCGGGAGGGGTGCAGCAAGGAAAGCAGCCGTAGTCCTCCTCCACTCCCTGTCCACTTGTCTCCGGTAGGGGGAGACTTGCCCATTTTCTTCCAATGTGGGAGGTTATAACATTGGACTTCTGGGTCATCGATATTGTGAAGAAGGGGTACGCTCTTCCCTTTCGGGAATTCCCTCCTACTTTCCCTCCCCGCCGCCCATCCTTCTGTTCGGAAGACCATCTTCTCCTATTACAACAGGAAGTACTGTCCCTATTGGCAAAAGGTGCGATAGAGTTGGTTCCCGAGCAGGAGAGGGGTCAGGGCTGTTATCCAAGATACTTCCTGATCCCCAAAAAGGATGGTCGGTTGAGACCGATTTTGGACTTGAGGGTTTTGAATTGGTTCCTCAAACAGGAAAAGTTCAAAATGCTGACCCTTTCACAGGTTCTTTTGGCGTTGAATGAAGGAGATTGGATGGTGTCTGTCGATTTGCAGGATGCGTATTTCCATATTCCGATCCTCAAATCGCACAGGAAGTATCTCCGGTTTGTGGTGGGATCGCAGCATTATCAGTTTGCGGTCCTCCCGTTTGGTCTTACTTCAGCACCTCGAGTCTTCACAAAGGTGATGCGGTGGTAGCAGCAGAGCTCAGAAGAAGGGGGATAGCTGTGTTTCCCTATCTGGACGATTGGTTGATCAAAGCCAAGACTCCGGAGCTCGTGCGGCGTCACCTGCAGTCGACAACTCAGTTGTTGTACGACCTGGGTTTTTCAGTCAATGTACCCAAATCTCATCTGGAGCCCTCTCAATGCCTCCTGTTCATAGGGGCAGTATTGGAAACGACATTGAATCAGGCCTTTCCTCCGCCCCAGCGGGTCCAGGACATTCAGGCATTGGTTCCAATGTTTCGAAATGGAGCGGTAGTTCCAGTCCTCAAGGTCCTTCGTCTGCTCGGTCTGTTCGCTTCTTGCATACTGTTGGTCACTCATGCACCCTGGCACATGAGGGCTCTTCAGTGGTGCGTCCGCAGGCAGTGGTTTCAGCACAAAGGGGATCTCGAGGAGTCGATAAAGATCTCCAGAGACACTGCAGTGGATCTTCAATGGTGGGCAGCGGTCGACAACCTGTCACAAGGAAGGCCATTCTCGCTACCCCCACCCGTGGCCACAGTAGTAACGGATGCTTCCACTCTAGGGTGGGGAGCTCATCTGGGGGACCTGGAGATCAAATGCCTTTGGTCTCCGGTAGAACAGAGGTTACACATCAATCTGTTAGAATTGCGGGCAGTACGTCTAGCTCTCAAGGCCCTCCTCCCTTCCATTCGCGGTCAGTCAATCCAGGTTTTAACGGACAACACTACTGCGATGTGGTATATAAACAAACAGGGAGGAGTGGGGTCGTATCTTCTCTGCAGAGAAGCTCTTCGACTCTGGTCCTGGCTTCAGGAACACAAGATCTGCTTGGTTGCACATCATTTGGCCGGAGTCCTGAACGTGTGTGCGGATATTCTCAGTCGACGCAGCTCGGTCGACCACGAGTGGCATCTACATCCAGATCTGGTTCTGTATATCTTCTGGATGTGGGGATATCCACAAATAGATCTGTTTGCAACTCAAGAGAATGCGCAGTGCCCGCTATTTTGCAGCCTCCAGTATCCGGTGCAAGCAGCTTTGGGGGACGCATTTCAGATGTCCTGGAAGGGTCAGTTGCTTTACGCGTTTCCCCCCATACCCTTGATTCCTCGAGTTCTGAGGAAGATCCGCCAAGACCGAGCTCAAGACATCTTAATAGCTCCGGACTGGCCAAGAAGGGTGTGGTATTCAGACCTTCTCCAACTCTCTCAGTGCCCTCCGCTCCGTCTCCCTTACAGGGTGAACCTCCTCTCGCAGGCGCAGGGGCAGATTCTACACCCCCACCTCCAGAGCCTGCACCTTAATGCCTGGAGATTGAACGGGGCAATCTGAGTTCCTTTTCTCTCCCACCAGAGGTGGTGGATGTTATTTTATCGGCCAGGCGACACTCCACCAAGTCAATCTATGCTAATCGCTGGGCTAAATTTGCATGCTGGTGTGGAGAGAACAGAATAGATCCTTTAAAAGTTGGTTTATCTGACATTTTGTCATTTTCACTTTATCTGGCACAGAAGGGTTGTGCGATTGCCACAGTCAAAGGTTATTTGTCTGCACTATCCACTTTTCTGTGCCTTCCTGATCAGCCATCCTTCTTTAAATCTCCTATTGTTTTAAGGTTCCTAAAGGGGCTCACTAACAAATTTCCACCAACGCCATTCGTTATGCCTCAGTGGGACCTTAACTTAGTCTTAACATTTCTAATGGGGTCCCCGTTTGAACCGATGCACTCTTGCTCTTTAAGGTTGCTAGTATTCAAGACTGTTTTCCTGGTGGCTATAACATCTGCCAGAAGGGTTAGCGAGCTTCAGGCTCTTACTGTAGAACCCCCATAACTTTCTTTCTTTAAGGACAAAGTGGTGTTAAGGACCAAGGCGGCTTTCCTACCGAAAGTTGTTACACCCTTTCACCTGGGGCAGTCGATTACTCTCTCTTCCTTTTACCCTCCACCTCACCCATCCAAAGAGGAAGAGAGGCTCCACCGGCTTGATCCACGAAGAGCGCTGAGCTTCTACGTTGCCAGGACGAGAGAGTTCAGACAGGATGATCAGCTCTTCGTTGGATACGTGGGGAAGAGGAAAGGTAGAGCAGTACACAAGAGGACGCTATCCAGGTGGGTCATTCTATGTATTAAGATTTGCTATTCTTTGGCGAAGAAAGATCCACCTGTGGGGCTTCGTGCCCATTCCACCAGGGCCAAAGCAGCTTCATCTGCTTTGGCTAGAGGTGTTCCTGTGGCTGACATCTGCAGGGCAGCGACCTGAGCGTCCCTCCATACTTTTGCCAAGCATTACTGTTTGGATTCTGAGGTTAGGAGGGATGGCCATTTTGCTCGCTCGGTTCTGCATGATTTCTTGGTTTGACCATTCGGGCACCCACCTCCGGAGGTAGTACTGCTTTGGGACTCTATTCTCTTGGTGAGGAATCCACAGGTAGGTGTATCCATCAGAAGAATAAGGGCCAGATGCAGGAAACATTTTGCGAGTCGCAAACGGCAAAATCTGCCGTTTGCGACTCGCAAATGCGTGTTTCCAATGCAGAAATGCATTCTGCGAGTCGGGACCGACTCGCAAAATGCATTTCAGAATCGCAAATAGGAAGGGGTGTTCCCTTCCTATTTGCGATTCCTAGTGGTATGCAATACCATTTGCGACCGCATATGCGGTCGCAAATGGTGTCGCAGTTACCATCCACTTCAAGTGGATGGTAACCCACTCGCAAATTGGAAGGGGTCCCCATGGGACCCCTTCCTCTTTGTGAATGGACCCCAAATTATTTTTTCAGGTCAGGTAGTGGTCCAAGGGACCACTACCTACCCTGAAAAAATACCGAAACTAAAGGTTTCGGATTTTTTTTTAAGTGCAGCTCGTTTTCCTTTAAGGAAAACGGGCTACACTTGAAAAAAAAAAAAACTGCTTTATTTAAAAGCAGTCACGAACATGGAGGTCTGCTGACTACAGCAGGCCTCCATGTTTGCGAGTGCCTATAGTCGGTATGGGGCCGCAATTTGTGACCCACCTCATTAATATTAATGAGGTGGGTCTCTGCGACCCCATACCGACTCGCAGACGGTGTCTGAGACACCGTTCTGCATTGCAAATTGCGACTTGCAATTTGCGAGTCGGAAGGACTCGCAAATTGCAAGTCGCAATTTGCAATTTTCCTACATCTGGCCCTTAGTTACTTACCTTCGGTAACGCTTTTTCTGGTGGATACAATAACTACCTGTGGATTCCTCACGGTCCCACCCGCCTCCCCGTTGCCTGACTGGTCAAACCGAGAAGTCCTTGGGTGCGCATCCTTGGTCTTGTATATATGTATATAATTGATTCATGTATATAGTTGTGATAACTGTATATACATTTCCTTTGCGAGTTAAGATAGTTCAAAGAAGACTTTTTGAACTTGGTTTATATATGTGCATATATATTTCTCTCTTGTACTGAGCATTCATTACTGTTATTTATAATGTGTTTTATAATAAATGTTCTATTTTCATTCATTTTGGATGAATATGTGCTCTTTAGGTTTAACCTGTTCGCCTCTATGGCACGTAAAAAATGGTGATAACTGACGTCTGCACGCCGACGAGGGCTTCTTATTGCCTGGATGACGTCATACGGCGTCGCGTGGAGTCGGCGATTGTGACGTCGACGTGCAGAGCTAGAAGAAATTTCCGTCGAGGCTGGCGTGAGGGGAGAATTCTTTTGGGGAGGAATCCACAGGTAGTTATTGTATCCAACAGAAAAAGCGTTACCGAAGGTAAGTAACTTATTAGTTTCTACCGTCCCCTCTCCAACTACCATTTCCCAGTCCCATTCTCCTCTACCCCAACCCATGCCAGGCACACATACTGATGATCATACACACAAGACAACACCCAAGGGTGGCACAGGCAGACACAAGCACCACACTTCATCCCACTGTCTCGCAGCGTGCCACTGCGCGAACCGAATGTTCAGCTCGAAACGCAGCGCGCGGCGCCCCTTGCCTTTCCTATCTCTGTCGAGGCCCCAAATTGGGCATGGGGCCTCGCTTCTGCATTGGTACGGCGCGCCCCCATTAGTCCTGCATCTCCCCGCTCTCCCTTTGCTTCCCCACTTACCTTCTATTTCTTTTTCCTTCTTTTCTGTCGTCCTCGTTTATGCCTTTCTTTCCTACCCATGTTTCCCTTCTCTTTCCCAGCATGCTTTCCTTTTTCCCTGCATGCCTTGGTACCTTATTTAATATGGTGCTTTTTCTATAGAATTCTATGACATGATCCCAATCCAAGATTACTTCCTGTCGGTCACTTCCTGGTTTTTGGGTATATAAGATGAGTGATTCCTCTTCTCTTTGTGCTGCAACACTTCCCTTGGGTGGTGATCTTTGCTCCTGTTCTTCTGCATTAGATATAGAGTTTCTGATCCTGTTCCAGCTTTTCCTGGTCATTTTTGCCTTTTTGTTCTGATTTACTTTTACCTTTGTTTTTGTTTCAGGAGTTCCTTTTTTGATTTTTTTTCCCCCTTTTTGGTTTTTTTTCCCTCGTGGACTCCTTCTAGAGGGCCCAGACTGCCTTTGGCGTTCCCTCTGTCACCAGCACCGTGACTACCAGAAAGGGCCGCCCCTAGTTGGGCCAAGGCAGAACCTACAAGAACAAGAATCCTGCCACACTTCCAGTGGGCCACAGACACAGGCTACGAGTAGCTTGTGACACCCACAAGCACTCACGCAAACACCAGACAGTTGCAGACACAGCCACATCCACTACCTCCACTGTCTCCCCCTCCTCCACCTCCTCCGCCTCCCTCCCAGTCATATCCACACTCACACCTGCATGCACTGCCTCAACACCCACCACCAGCATCACCACACCAAGCAGAACACACACCTCACTTACAGACACCTCCACATCCATCCACTTGTCCCCTGTGTACTCTCCCACCGTGTCTGTCCCCCCACAAAGGACACAAACGCAAGCACTCAGACCCCAACAGCCATCCACCTAACACGCGCACACTGCCCATGCACCTGCACCCAAATCCAGCAGACGTACACCTCCAACAACCACTCCCTCAACCTCTACTCCCATCCCTCTTCCCGTCCCACCATCCCTAAGAAGCTTTTCTTTGCACAACTTGACCTCTTCCCTCCCCCTCCCCCCATCCCCGTCCTGCCCATAGAACAAGGGTGCCAACCAGCTAGCCCAGCACCTTAGCCAAACAGTCCACGGGGACAGTGGAAGCACCACCAAGTTGTTGAGGCAGGTCTGTGAGGGATTCCACTCCAACTGCCAGAAAGGGAAGGAGCCCACAACACCTACAGCCAGGAAGGAGCCCACAACACAAACAGCCAGGAAGGGGAAGGAGCCCACAACACCTACAGCCAGGAAGGGGAAGGAGTCCACAACACAAACAGTCCTGATATACACAATAGTTAAATTCTGAATAAGATTTTTGTCTATTTGTCATAGATATTCCTTTTTATATATCTTTTTGTTTAAATTCAGCAATGATATTAATTGCAGAATAACATTAGTTGAGTTTACTGTAAGAGTCATTATAGTGAGGTTGAAAATGAAATATGAAGTGAATCCAATATATGTTTGCTTTTCTACAATATGTTTGAATTTATAATTTCAATATCTTTGATATTGTTTTGTTCACCCTATGAGAAATTAATTACACTGATTAGCATTGTTTTAATATTGCATATTTACATCTGAACTACAACTCCCAGTATGCATTGACTTGGTAATAAGCTTTCACTATAAATAAGATTTGAAGTGTGAACAGGATTGGTTTTTCTAAAAAATGTTTGAATTTATAATTTCAATATCTTTGATATTGTTTTATTTACCCCATGAGAAATTAATTACACTGATTAGCATTGTTTTAATATTGCATATTTACATCTGAACTACAACTCCCAGTATGCATTGACTTGGTAATAAGTTTTCACTATAAATAAGATTTGAAGTGTGAACAGGATGTTTGAACTTGAAAAAGACCTTACGGTCGAAACGCGTTGTTCTTTTGTTTCAAGTCTTGAATTAAACCAAGATTTACTCGTACCTTGATGGAGTGCACCGCCAATTCTTGGTTGACATATATAGTGCTGCTACATCTCAAAAAATAAAAATGAAAACAAAAAGCTATAGTCTCACTACAACAACATAGTTGTGCAATTATTAATCCTTTTAGGCACTTACAAACATAAAAAAGGACTTTCTCATACACATAACATTTCCACATGACTTAATTAAAAACAAGGGTCAGACAGCCACAATTAGACAAAAACACAATTACTGCTATAAATCAAACACCCTGCATTCATTAACACACTAACACACATCTGCCATCATACCACCAAAACCCTGCCATTATATGATAATATAACAACCATCATGCACTCACAAAGCCACCATTTAAAAATGATCCACAGCATCACTTGAAAAAATTAGCCAGGCCACCATATAACCTTTGACCCACCCATAAGTCAAATTAGTCTGTAAAATCCATCTAATTTTACAATTTGTCAACCAATAACAAAGGTGGGAGTTAAGACTCACTTAGGACTGTGATTTTGTGCTACAAAGTGAAGGGACCGGCTTCACTTTCGAATTTCTTTAACTTATTTATGGCAGACCCATTCTTAACATGTTAGCCAACTTTAATTCCCTTTCAACCTCAGTTTCTGTGGAGAATCTGCTGGCAAGGGAAACTGCAGGATACCCAATCTCAATGTTATATTGCCACAGGCAAGCTCACAAGAATACCTTCAACATTTTCAAAGTGTGAATCATATGCTGGGGCAGTCAACTTGATGGATGAGGTCAGCAGGTACCATGTAGGTATGAAAGTAAACAACTTACCTAGGCTACCATGAAGTGGGTGTAGAATACAATCAATTATTTCTGGAGCACACTACTCAACCATAGGGTCTCAAGGCACTAGGGAGAGTCCTCAGAGATCAGTTGAAGAGCCAGGTCTTGAGGTCCATCTTGAACTGAGGCAGCAATGGCAACTGTCTGAGGTGCGATGGTAAGGTGCTCCAACCTTTATCTGCCAGATTTGAGAATGATCTTCCTCCAGCCGAGGACTTCATTTTGTGGGGTACGTTGGCGAGCGACTGTTGGAATGAGAGAAGTCTGGAAGGGGAGTACCAGGTGATGCGGTGGTTGAGATAGATGGGTCCGCTGTTGTGGAGGGCTCTGTAGGTGTGTACGAGGAGAAGTTGATCCTCTTCTCGATGGTGAGCCAGTGGAGGTTTTTCAGGTGTTCTGTGATGTGTTTTCAGCAGGGGATGTCTAGGACGAGTCTGGTGTCGGCGTTCTGAATTTGTTGCAGCTCTTTTATGTTCTTCTTGGAAGTTCCAGCATAGAGGGCATTGCCATAGTGGAGTCTGCTTGTGATTAGGGCTTGTATCACGGTTTTCCGCAGTCGGTTTGTATCCATCTGAAGATCTTTCGGAGGAGTCGGAGGGTGTGGTAGCAAGTGGAGGAGACAGAGTTGACCTGCCTGGTTATAGTGAGCATTGAGTTGAGGATGACACTGAGGTTTCTAGCGTGGTCTGTAGGGGGGGCCTGCTGAGTGTAGTGGGCCGCCCAGAGTCGACCCAAGCTGACGGGGATGGTCCCAAGATGAAGATCTCGGTTTTGTCGGAGTTAGGCTTTAGGCAGCTCTCCCTCATCCAGGTGGCAACTGCTCCATCCCATCTCTGAAATTCTCCATGGCTGTTGAGGGGTTCTTGGTCAGGAAGAGGATCAGCTGGGTGTCATCAGCATAGGAGACGATGCTCATGCCGTAGTTCCTGACGATGGGGGATGAGTGGGATCATGCAGACGTGAACAGCATAGGGATCAGCGATGATCATTGGGGTATTCCACAGCTGATGTCAGTGGGTTCTGATAGGTGTGGCGGGAGCCTGACTTTGTGTGTTCTGCCTGTTACGAAGGAGTGTATCCATTGAAGGGGCTTGCTGCATATGCCTGCCACATTAAGTCAGGCGCATAGTGTACGGTGGGACACTGTATCGAAGGCGGCTGAGAGGTCCAGTAGGAAGAGGGCTGCTGTTTGTCTGTGGTCGAGAAGGGATCGGATGTCATCTATGGCTGCGAGCAGGGCAGTTTCGGTAGTGTGGTTGGTTCTGAATCCTGACTGGGAGATGTCTAGGATGTTGTTGTCCTTAATGTGTTGGGGTAGTTGAGTGTTGATTGCTTTCTCAGCAACTTTCGATGGCAAGGGTAGCAGTGAGATTGGGTGGTAGTTCTTGAGGTCCTTTGGGTCGGCTGTGGGATTTTTCAGAAGTGGACGAATCTCAGCGTGCTTCCAGTCTTTGGGGTAGGTTGCTGACTTTAGGGAGCAGTTGATGGTCTTGCAGAGTTCGGGCGCAATCGAGGTGCTGGCCTTGTTGAAGATGGGCAGGGGTCGGTCAGGGCTCTCGAATGGATGCTGCCCATTATGGAGTGGATATCATTCATTGTGAGGGAGGTCCAGGCGTCAAGGAGTTGTGTGGGTTCTGCTGGTCCTGGCAGGGATGTTGTTGGTGGGCTTGGAGCGTCTTGGGGTCCGAAACTGTCGTAGATGTCTTGGATCTTCCTGTGGAAGAAGATGGCCAGTCTGTTGCAGAGATCCTGCAATGGAGGGATGTTTGTGGTCTCGGCTTGTGGTTTGGTGGGTGGTGGAA
This sequence comes from Pleurodeles waltl, assembly GCF_031143425.1. NCBI lineage: Eukaryota > Metazoa > Chordata > Amphibia > Caudata > Salamandridae > Pleurodeles > Pleurodeles waltl. Next base: position 117,650,502 of record NC_090445.1, on the reverse strand, counting down.
TTGATGCGGTCCTGTAGGGAGAATTTTCAGGAGGACCTGATGAGGCTGTGGTGGGATATTGTGGCAGGCTTGGAGGTGGCCAGGACTTGCGGGGGTTTGCTGTTTCTCCTCTTCTTCTTCAGTCCCAGGCATGACCGCTTTGATTCCTGGAGTGCGGGGGTGAACCAACTGGCTTTCTTGGAGGAGTGTTTCCCTGAAGTCGTCCGGAGAGGGGCTAAGGTTTCGGCGCAGTTAGTGATTGTTAGACCTGGCAGCTTTTGGCGTGTCTCCTCTGTCTTTTTGCCTTCTGACCTCCTGTTTTCATGGTATCCTGAACTCTGTTTTTGCTGGTTTATTGTCTTTGCACACTCTACCACTGCTAATCAGTGCTAAAGTGCAAGTGCTCCCTATATAAATTGTACTGTTGATTGGTTTATCCATGATTGGCATATTTCATGTACTGATAAGTCCCTAATAGAGTGCACTAGAGGTGCCCAGGGCCTGTAAATCAAATGCTACTAGTGGGCCTGCAGCACTGATTGTGCCACCCCCATAAGTAGCCCTGTAAACATGTCTTAGACCTGCCACTGCAGTGTCTGTGTGTGCAGTATTGCACTTCCAATGCGACATGGCAAGTATACCCACTTTCCAAGCCCCTTTTACTATATGTAAGGCACCCCTAAGGTAAGCCCTAGGTAGATCCAAGTGCAGGGTGCAGTGTATGTTAAGGGGGGCATGTCCTGAAGTGTTTTACATGTCGTAACAGTGAAATACTGCCAAATTCGGTTTTCACTGTTGAAAGGCCTATCTCTCTCATAGGTTAACATGGGGGCTGCCTTTAATTATCCTTAAAGGGCAGTTTCCCTTTGAGAGCAGGTACAGATGTGGAGTTTATAGTCTCTGAACTCACAATTTAAAAATACATCTTTTGGTAAAGTTGGTTTTTAAATTGTTTGAAAATGCCACTTTTAGAAAGTGGGCCTTTTCTTGCTTAAACCGTTCTGTGCCTGCTTGTGTATTCCACACCTGGGTCAGACTGACAGTTGGGCTGTTGTGAATTCCCTCTAGACAATGACACAAAGGGAGCTGGAGTGTAGCCTGCATATCCTAATGGGCCATCTGGGCTAGAGTGGAGGAAGGAGTGGTCACTTACACCTAAAGAGCTGTGCCTGTCCTCATGCAATGCAGTCTCCGACCCCTTGGTGTGTGTCTGGGGCCAGGCCTGGGAAAGGCAGGATTATGTCAACAACAGATACTTTCCTTTGAAGTATGCCTACTTCAAAGGCAAAAAGGGGCATAAGTAGTGGACCCAAAAACCCAGAATTTTAAAATCTTTCTGGATGAAGAGGAACATCTGCCAAGAAGAAGGACTGAAGAGCTGGAGGAGGAGTACTGCTCCTTTGTTGTGTGTGCATTGCTGGGTTGGCCTGCAGTTGCTGCTTCTGCCTTAAAAGAGAGCAAAGGGTGCACTTTGCTGTGTATCCTGGTTGAGAGAGTTCTCCAAGGGCTTGGAGTAGAGCTAGCCTCATGTTGGAAGTCTCAGGGATACCAAAGACTTCAGTTTCATCTGCCTCCATCACTTGGAACTGTATGTTTTGTACTGTTTAAGAATAAAAAGCACTGCGAAGCTGCCAATGACGTTGTTGGCCTGCACCGTGACCTGCAGACGTGGCACGGAGCCGTACTGCCCCACTTCACACTGCAACCCATGTCTCACCGATACCGCTATCTGATGCCGCCACTGAGCCAGTGCTTGCACCGTGACCTGTGGGCCCCGCGCTCCGGCATCACCTTGCTCACACCGCAGCCTGGGCATCCCCGACACCGCCGCTCCTGCTGACACCGGCGCTGCTGCCTGCACCGTGGCCTGTGGACACTGCTTGTGAGGTACACAAAGCACTGTTCCGTCCAACACTGCAGTCCTGGTCCACTGATGCCAGCACCATCGACTCCAGTGTCACCACCAGACATTCCTTTCTGCACCGCGACACGTGGACGCTGCATGGAGCCTGTCCTTAGCTGCACCACCAACTTGGGCCTGATGACAACAAAGCTTCAGCAACGATGGTGCCATTGCCTCACTTTGATGTTGTGACACTGCACGTCGCACCACCCGGCTTCACACCGCAGCCCTTGTCTCATTGACACTGCTGGATGCCATCACTGAGCCGCTGCTTGCACTGTGACCTTTGGGCTCGGCTCGTCGCATCGTCCTGCTTCACACCGCAGCCCCAATTCCATCCACGGCAGCACTTCTGACTCCATCAGCCTGGAGTTCAATCTGCAGCGCATGTGACTTCAAGAGCCCGACGACCCCCGCAACGACCTCCGGAACCGACACCGCAACGTCAGTGACACCGCTCTCTGGATCTCATCGCAAGGATCATGATGACCTGCAATTCCAAAGGTACTGTTTGAGGGTCTTCCCGACATCGTAGCTGGCCCGCGAAGCAAGCCTGAACTGTTGGTTTTGTTGATCACGACGTCGTGACAGCCCCAAGTGGAGCTATCGACTTCAAGGAACTGTCTTTTTAAGTAATTCTTGCAAAAATTCTTATCTTATTTATTGTATGTTTGATTTTTATCATATTTGGTCTTGTTTTATATATATAAATATTGGCTATTTTTCTAAAATCAGTTTGGTGTCCTTTTGTAGTGTTTTCACTTATTAATGTGTGTTATGTGAAAATGCTTCACACATTGTTTCTGAGATAAGCCTGACTGCACCTGACAAGCTTCCAAGGGGGTGAGAAGGAGTTATCTGAGCTGGGTATCTCCCTTATCCTGACTAGAGTGAGGGTCTCTACTTGGACAGGATGCAAATCAAAGGCCAACTAGAGACCCCGTTTCTAACAGTGATCCATTTGAGGAGATTGCAGGCTGAGGTGTTGGCGTCTGTTTTGTTGGTGGTTGGGAGATGCTGAGGGTGCTGGTGAGTTGCTCCTCTGAGATATGGTTAAATTTTGTGTAGGTGGGGCATGTTGAGTGGGTTTGCGCTGTGGGCGTTGAGATGGAAAATGGATGGAGTGGTGGTTGGTCCAGTGTTGCTGTGTCATGTCGATGATGATGTTGCTGCTGTCGGAGAAGATGGGGTCGAGAGTGTGTCCGGCACTGTGCGTCGTGAGGTGACCAGTTGCTTGAGCCTGATTGTGTCCACGTTCTCGAGTAGTGTTGAGGTGTTGTGGTCGCTGAGATCTTGAAGTGGAAGTCAACAAGGAGAATGTAGTTGCTGGAGGCGAGTGCGTGCGGGGCTATGAGGTTGACAATGGCATCGCTGAACGCTGAGTGTGGTCTGTAGATGAGGGTGCTGCGGGTGGTGGTCTTACGGGTGGTGTGAACTTGGAAGTGAAGGTGCTCTATGATGGGGGTGAATTCCTTTGTGCTTAATGTCAGTCAGAGGGTGGTCCTGTGGGAGATGGCTATGCTGCCTCCTGGTCTGGATGAGCGCTCCTGGTGTATCAGCTAGTAGTCTCATAGGACGGCGATAGCGATGTCCAGTCCGGATGTTGTGTTAGTCCATGTCTCCATGAAAAACACAATGTCCAGGCGGGTGGTGTCTATCAGGTCCCAAATCTCCACGGCGTGTTTGTGTAGGGAGCGGATGTTAAGGAGGATGCACTTGAGGTGGCTTGGAGACGGTTCTGGTGCTGTGAGGGCTGGCGTTTGGCGTGCGGAGAATGTGAGGTGGCAGTGGCGGAAAGAGAAAGGTCCGTGGGTGTCCTTGGAGGAGGCAGGTTGACAATTGCTCTGTCATGGGTTCAGAGTGTGGAAGACCCTGGCGTCATATTGATGGGTTGTGTGAAATCCAGGGTCCGTGGCGCTGAGCGTGGTCCAGGAGTGGCAGGCGCACACGGGCCTGCCTTGGCATGCCATCAGCATGGCTGCGCAGCGGTCACCCTTAAGAAGGGGAGGGAGGGGGGATTGGTTATCTGGGAGGGTAGGAAGCTCTACAAGGGCAGGTGCTGGTCCGTGGTGGCAGCAGCAGCAGGGAAGGCGCAGGAGCAAGAAAGGAGTGAAAGGAGAGTGAAAGAGAGAAAAGAGGCAAAGAGAGAAAAAGAGGCAAAATACAACAAAAAGAATGAAAGAGATAGAAGGCAGACAGACCTGACAGACGATGATAAGGCACAGGCGGGTGCCTGTGGGTGGAGGCGGGCCTCTAACACAGAGCCGGCAGGCTCTGTGAGGACACGACAGCAGCAGAACCAGTGGCCACGCAAGAGGAGTGACGGACGCTAGCCAAAAGGTCAGCTCAGTTGCCCCTCACTGCGCAGCTGCCACCCTTAAGAAGGGGGGGGGAATTGGTGAGCTGGGAGGCTGGGGGCCTGGAAGCTCTACGATGATGGGGGGCGGGGCCACGGGTTCAGCAGCAACAGGGAAGGCACGGGAGCAAGAAAGGAGAGTGAAAATCAAAAAGAGGCAAAGAGAGAAAAGAGGCAACAAAAGAAAAAGAGGCAAAATACAGCAAAAAGAATGAAAGAGATAAAAAACCTGACAGACGCTGATGAGGTGCACATGGGTGCCTGCAGGTGGAGGCGAGCCTTGAACAAAAAGCCGGCAGGCTCTGTGAGGAGACGACAGCAGCAGCAGCAGTAGCCACGCAGGGGGGAGCGACAGACACTGGCCAAAAGATCAGTTCAGTCGTCTGACCTATATATTGTATAGTCGCCTATACAACCATACAGGAAAGTTTAATGACATTAAAAATTGCAAAGTTTTTAGGAACCAGGCGTGTCATGCCAGCCTGTGGATGAAAGAGTACTACAGGGTATTTGTAGTTGGCTATAGATTTACAAAACTCTTTCTTAGTTGACCCTCAAATCCAGCAAGAAATATATTCAAGTAAAAAATAAATCTTGTCACAGATCCTTCCAGAGCCTGAAATATTCCCTCTATTTGTTTTTACCCTAAAAGCTTCTAAATTAGGAAATTTCTGGTCCAGAATGGAGGATCAGATATTGTGTGAAGGCTGTGCTTTCTCAAAATATAGGGGGAGACGACTAAACAGTTTTTTTTTGTCTGCTGGGAGCTACTTCAACAAAAAAGGAATAGAATGTGAGTCTTTTGCAATGATCTTGGCATTAAAACACAATCATTGGTAAAGCCACTAGGTCTCTCCTATACAAGAGTATTGGTTTTGGCAATGTATTTTTGCTATGTTTAACAAAAGTGTGGCAGCTGTTCAGGATGCTAAAAGTGCAGTGGAGTGTCATAGAGTGGGTGAGGGTGTAGAGTGCTGTAGAGTTGATATGTAGGAGTGTCAGACTGTGGTGTAAAGGGAGTATAGTGTCATAGATTTGAGTAGAGGGGAGTAACGTTCAGTGGTTCAGTGGCAGGGAGTGGGTGGAATAGGGTAGAGTGGGTTAGAGTGGATTGGGGTAGTGGGATTGATTGGATTGGAGTACAGTGGGGTGGATTGGAGTGGGATAGAGTGGGGTGGATTGGATTGGGATGGATTGTAGTGGGGTAGATTGAATTGGGGTGATTTGGATTGGTGTGGATTGGAGTGGGGTGGATTGGATTCTTGTGGGTGGACTGGATTGGTTTAGAGTGGTGGGACAGGGTTGGGGTGGATTGGATTGGGGTTGGGTGGTTTGGATTGGAGTGGAGTGGATTAAATTGAACTCGAGTAGGGGAGGATGGATTAGATTCGATTTGGGGTGAGTTGGAAAAATTGGATTGAAGTGGAGTGGATAGAATTGAAGTGGGGTAGATTGGAGTGGGGTGGGATGGAGTGAACTGGGATGGGGTGGGGTGGATTGGATTGGGGTAAAGTGGGATGGATTAGAGTAGGGTGGATTAGATTGGAGTGTGGTGGGCAGGAGATGGACTTGAAGTTTGGTGGGGTGGGGTGGATTTAGGTGTGTTTGATTGGATTGGGTGGAGTGAATTGCAGTGGGGTGGATTGGAGTGGGGTGTATTGCCTTGAGGTAGGGTGGATTGTAATGAGGTGGGGTGGATTCGATTGGTTTGGGTGAATTGGATTGCGTGTGGTGGTTTGGAGTGGGGTTGGCTGAATCGGATTGGAGTGGAGGAACTGAATGGATTGGGGGATTGAATTGGGGTGGAGTGAGGTGGATTGGAGTGGTATGGATTGGAGTGGATGTATTGCATTGAGGTGAGGTGGATGGGATTGGAGTGGGGTGCATAAAAGTAGGGTAAGCTGGATGGGTTGGATTTGAAAGTGTTGGGCTGAACTCGAGTGGGGTGGATTGGAATGGGGTAGAGTGGGGTGGATTTTTTGGGGTTTGGAGTGGAGTGGGGTGAATTGAAGTGGAGTGGAGTGGAGTGGGATGTATTGGAGTGGAGTGGATTGAAATGGGGGTGGTAAGTGATGGGTTGGATTGAGGTGGGGTGGACTGCATTGAGGTTGGGAGGATTGGATTGGCATGGGTGAATTGGATTGGAGTGGGGTAGAGTGGGGTGGGTGGAATGGAGTGGGGTGGATTGAATTGGGTGGGTCGGATTTGGGTAGTTTGAGGTGGATTGGATTGAGTGGTGTGAGGTGAATTGGATGGGGTAGATTTGATAGGGATGGATTGGATTGGGGAGGGGTGGGATGGGGTGGATTGGGGTGGGTTGGGGTGGATTGAAGTAGAGTATGTTGGATTTTACTGGTATGGGTTGGATTGGAGTGGGTGGATTGGATGGGAGTGAGGTGGACTGATTGGAGTTGGGTGGATTGGAGTGGGGTGGATTGAAGTGGTTTGGAGTGGGGTTAATTGTATTGCAGTAGGGTGGAATAAGGTGGAATGAATTGGACTGGAGTGGGGTGGATTAAGGTCGATTGACTTGGATTGGGCTAATTTGGGTTTGTTGGGTGGATTGGAGGGAGGTGGGCTGGGTTGTGGTGAACTTGATTGGAGTGGGGTGGATTGTATTGGGGTAGGTTGAAATATATTTGACTCGGTGGATTGGGTTGGATAGGAGTGGTGTGGGTTGGATTGAAGTGGGTTGGGTTGGGCTGGAGTGGGATGGATTGGACTGTAGGGGCGGATTGGACTGGAATGGTGTGGATTGGAGTGGGGGATTTGGAGTGGGTTGTGATGGATTGGGGTAGGTTGGACTGGAGTGGGGTGGTTTGGATTGGAGTGGGTGAATTGGACTGGAGTGGGGTGGATTGGACTGGAGTGGGGTAGATTAAAGTGGATTTGATTTTTGTGGTTTGGATTGGTTTGAGGTGAGGTGTATTGGATTGGAGTGGGGTGAATTGGGATGAAGCATGGTGGATCGTATTGGGGTGAGGTAGATTGGTTTGGAGTGGGCAGATTGTTTTGGATTGGAGTGTGTTGTTTGGGATTGGAGTGGGACAGATCGGAGGGGGCACACTGGAGTGGGGAAGGTAGGAGTGGGGCAGGTTGGAGTGGGGCAGATTGTTTTGGATTGGGGTGGGACAGATTTTTTTTAGTGTGGCAGATTGTTTTGGAGTGAGGCAGATTCTTTTGAAGTGGGACAGATTCTTTTGGAGTGGGTTAGGGCAGAGTTGAGTGGGGTAGATTGGATTGGTGTAGGGTATGTTTGTTTGGCCTGGATTGGGGTGCATTGGTTTAGTGTGGGGTGGATTGGAGTGGGATGGATTGGACTGGTGTGGGGTGGATTGGATTGGTGTGGGGTGGAATGGAGTTGGGTGAATTGGTTTAGGGTGAGGTGTTTTGGATTGGAGTGGGGAGGATTGGATTGGGGTGGATTGTTTTGGATTGGAGTGGGGCACATTGTTTTATATTAGAGTGGGGCAGATTGGATTAGGGCGGATTAGAGAGGAGCAGATTGTTTTGAATTGGAGTGTGACACACTGTAGTGGGGAGGACTGGAGTGGGACAAAATGTTTTGGATTGGAGTGGAGAGGATTTGAGAGGGACAGATTGTTTTGGAATTGGAGTTGGTCAGATTGGAGTGCAGCAGATTGTGTTGGAATGGGGTGGGGTAAATTAGAGTGGGGCAGAGTTGAGTGGATTGAAGTGAGCAGATTAAAATGGATTGAATTGGGGTGGATTGGAGTGGGCAGATTGTTTTGGAGTGGGTGGATTAGGGTGGAGTAGAATGGACTGAAGTGGGGTAGATTAGTTTAAGATAGATTCTGGTGGACTGGATTGGTGTGGGGTGAATTGGAGTGGGGTGAAAATGGGTGGGGGTAGTGGATTGGTTAGGGGTGAGGTGGATTGGATTGGAGTGGGGCGTTTTGGAGTCAGTGGATTGTTTTGGATTGGAGTGGGGTGGATTGTGTTAGATGGGGGGAGATTGGAGTGGGGCGGATAGGAGTGTGGCAGATAGGAATGAGGGAGATTGTTTTAGATGGGAGTGGAGCATATCGTATTGGGGCAGATTGGAAGGGGATTGGAGAGGGGCAGATTGTTTTGGTTTGGAATGGGATGGAATGGAGTAGGACAGATTATTTTGGATTGGTGTGGGACAGATTGGAGTGGGGCAGGTTATTTTGAATTGGAGAGTGGCAGATTGTTTTGGATTACAGTGGGGTAGATTACAGTGGGACAGATTGGAGTGGGGCAGATTGTTTGGGATTGGAGTGGGAAGGATTGGAAAGGGGCAGATTGTTTTGGATTGGAGTAGGGCAGATTGGAGTGGCAGGTTGGAGTAGGACAGATTGTTTTGGATTGAAGTGGGGCAGATTGGTTGGATTGGAGTGGGCAGATTGTTCTGGATTGGAGTGCAGCAGGTTGGTTTGGATTGGAGTGAGTCAGGCTGAATTGGGGCAGATTGTTTTGGATTGGTGTAGGACAAATTGTTTTGTATTGGAGGGCAGACTGAAATGTACTGGAGTGGGGCAGATTGTTTTGGATTGAAGTGGGGCAGATTGGCGTGAGGTAGATTGTTTTGGATTGGAGTGGGGCACAATTTTTTGGATTGAGTGGGGCAAATTTGAGTGGAGCAGATTGGAATGGGGCAGATTGTTTTGAAGTAGGGCATATTGTTTTGGAGTGGGATGGAGTGGGGTTGGGTTGATTGGACTGAAGTGGGGTAGAGGTGTTTCGGCTAGTTTGGGGTGGATTGGATTTGTGTGGGTGGATTGGATTGGAGTGGGATAGATGGAGTGGGTGGATTTGATTCGATTGGGGTGGTTTGGATTGGAAGGGGGTGAGTTGGGATGGAGTGAGTGGATTGGTTTGGGGTGAAGGTGGATTGTATTGGATTGGAGTGGGGCAGATTAGAGTGGGTGGATTGTTTTGGATTTTAGTGAGGCAGATTGTTTGCGATTAGAGTTAGTTGTTTTGGATTCGAGGGGGCACACTGATGTGGGGCATATTGGAGTGGGGCAGATTGTATTGGAGTGGGGCAGATTGGACTGTGGCAGATTAAAATGGATTTGAGTGGGGAAGGTTGTTTTGGATTGAAGTGGGGTAGATTGGAGTGGGGCAGATTGTTTTGGAGTGGGGCAGACTGTTTTGGAGTGGGTGGATTAGGGTGGGGTGGATTGGAGTCAGGTAGATTTGTTTGAGGTGGATTGGACTGGTGTGGTTTGGAATGGATTGGAGTAGGTTGATAGGGGATGAAGTGAGGTGGATTGGTTTGGGGAGAGGTAGATTGGAGTGAGAAGGATTGGAGTGAGGCATATTAGAGTGGGGCAGATTCTTTTGGATTTGAGTGGGGTTGCTTCTTTTAGATTATAGTGGGGAAGATTGGAGTGGGGCAGATTGTTTTGGATTGGAGTGGGGCAAACTGGAGTGAGGAGGATTGAAGTGATGAAGATTGTTTTGGATTGGAGGGGGGAGAATTGGAGAGGGTCAGAGTGTTTTGGATTGGAATGGAGAAGATTGGAGTGGGACGGATTCAAGTAGGGCATTTTATTTTGGATTGGAGTGTGGTAGATTGTTTTGGATTAGGGTGGGGCAGATTAGATTGGGGCAGATTGTTTGGAACTGGAGTGCAGCAGATTGCAGTGGGGTTGATTGGACTGGGGCAGATAGTTTTCGATTGGAATAGGACAGATTTTTTGAGCTGGAGTGGGCAGATTGAAATGGACTGGAGTAGGGCAAATTGTTTTGGATTAAAGTAGGGCAGATTGTTTTGAAATGGAGTAGGGCAGATTGTTTTAGATTGAGTGGGGCAGATTGTAGTGTGGCACGTTGTTTTGGAGTAGGATGGATGAGGGTGGAGTGGGTAGATTTACCTGGACTGGATTGGGGTGGATTGGATGGGAGTGGGGGGGATTGGGTTGGGGTAGGGTGGATTGGATTGAAGTGGATTGGAGTGGTGTGAATTAGGATGGAGTGGAGTGGATTGGTTTGGGGTGAGATAAGGTAGATTGGATTGGAGTGAGGAACGGAAATGATGATTGGCCACCAGTGACTAATTAAGAGGCTGTAAAGAGTGCCACTGCAAGCCAACAAATGGTAAGTAATGGACAGGCTCCAAGCCCTTTACTGTAAGTAACAGTCTCACAAGCAGACACATTTGCTAGTGCATGCTCACGCAGGCTCGTCCCTAAAAAACATAGACATTATATTTCTGGCATGTCTGCTTCTATGGTTATAAAGTGCCTATGGTGATGAAAAGGAATAGTGCTAAGGATGATGTCCACATCCTTGAAAGTCTGGATATAGACGTGCTGATGGTTTGCCTCATGCCAGTTACCGAATAGATGGGAATTAATCACCAGGATAGTTTCCGTTGTATGACAGTCTGAATGTGGAATGGAGAGGTCCATTCTCCTGAATGTTTTGCTCTGTATATTATTGCAGTGTTACGTGTCATATATGAATGGACAAACGCTTTATTGGATGTGAGGTGGTGAAATTGGCAAATGTTCGCCTTTTCTAAGTGAGCTCCCTCTCTGCCACTTTATCCTTATGACTTTCATTCTGAAGTAAGGGACTTCTTGGAATGTGAAGACATTGTGATCCTGCCTGCACCTAATCTCTCTCCATATTCCCTTTTGTAAGCCTGACTGAATCAGAGTGTCATTTTTTTAGTGTACGGTAAGAACCACGAGCTGTTCCAAAGTGCTTGACCTTGCTAGGTACCCCACAGAACCAACCACATTGAGCTGCGTAGAGTCTGTGCAGGGGAGCTACTCTTCCACGCCCAGCAACAACAGACCTCTCAGCTGTGTATACTTCTCTTCCATGATGAACCAACCACTAGAGATGTGGTTGGACTCTGACAGGTAGAGTCTATGCAGGGGAGATACCCTTCCACGCCGGGCGACAACTGACCACTAGACTGCATGCCTGCCTTCAAAGACGCACCAACCACTAGAGATGTGGTAGGACTCTGTTACGAAAAATCTATGCAGGGGAGATATCCTTCCACGCTCAGCGACAACAGACCCCTGGACTGTGCATACCTATCTTCCATGATGCACCAACCTCTAGAGATGTGGTTGGACTGCACTGCGCACAGTCTATGCAGAGGAGATATTCTTCCACGACTGACAGCAAACCACTGGACAGTGCATGCCTACCTTCCATGATGCACCAACTATCAGAGATGTGGTTGGACTCCGACACATGAGTCTATGCAGGAGAGATATCCTTCTGTGCCCAGCCGACAACAGACCCCTGGACTGTGCATGCCTACCTTCCATGACGCACCAACCACCAGAGATGTGGTTGGACTTTGTTACGTAGTCTATACAGGGGAAATATTCTTCCACGCCCAGCAACAACAGACCCCTGGGCAGTGCATGCCTACCTACCATGACGCACCAACCACTAGAGATGTAGTTGGACTTTGCCACGAAAGTCTATGCAGGGGAAAGATCCTTCAACAACAGACCCCCTGGACTGTGCATGCCTGCCTTCAATGAGGTAACAACCTCTATAGATTAGCTTGGACTTTACCAACAGATGAGGCTGTGAAAAAGAAAGACCAGTGTCATAGAAGGGAGTTATTAGTCGGCCTCAATCTACCGAGAAATATATATCTTGTCGGTGATTTTTTTTAAACAAAGGTCCATACCTGTAAATTCACAGATTAATATATATATTTTTGCAATTGGCTAATGGTTATTGTGAACCGGTAGATGTCCCTTAATCTGTTGTAGCCTGTGGCATAAATGCCATCTTGACTCGGTGAACATTACCATTCCGGTCTAGCCGCTAGGTATTTTGATCTTTGTTTGCCCTTCATAATAGATGTATTTATTGGCTAAGTGCTTGTGTGTGCGTGGGTTTGTCTGGCGATTTCATTTTTATTCGGTATGTTTTCTTTTGCTGTTACCTACTGTAGATATAGAGTTAATTAATCGAAAAACGATTCCATTCAACTTTATCCATTAGAAACCCTTTCCCGCTGGTAACTGGAGCTTAAACCAGAGCTGTTGTTGACATCATAGAAAACAGTCTGGCTGGCGATGATGTCGCGATGCACGAAATCTCACTGCTTATGACGTCATAAAATGCAGTGTCTCTTTCACTGCTGACGACATAAGGGGACACTGTTTGACTGCTGAAGGGTTCTTCTGATTGCCCCGAGGCCCCGTTTGAATGTGGCTGGATTGGTAGATCAGGGGCTTGCTGCAGTGGATCGTCCACCTCCCTAAAATACTTTGTCAATTGTGTAATATGTAGCTCATCTACGCTTTCTAGGCGCTACCACGCCCCGCACACGCCCGTCTGGTGACCATCTCTTGCACGAAGTTTCCCCACAGTCCGACGCAATGTGGAATCCCCTCACTCCAATCCTTGGCTCACACCCACAGTGAAGATTCCTCATATTCCGCTCTACTCCCATTCTTTGCCCTTCTCCGCCTAGGAATCCTCATCTGCTCTCCACCCCCATGTTTAGACTATCTCTGTCGTGGAGACTCCCCACACCCCTAATTCCATGTCCCCACACCCCTAATTCCATGTCCCCTCCACTGTCGATTCCACTACGCACCTAAACATGGTGCATTCACACCTGGTGCGTCTCTCGTCCTAATCCAAGCTAATTCACTATGCCCCCTCCCCACCACACACAACACCCATCCCCTCCGTGGAGCATCCCCACGCCCCCTACCCGCCACACCCCCATCTTTAGCCCAACCCTACCGCGGAGAGATGGACCACTGATGAGGAAGGAGGCTGTGTTTCCATGGTGACCGAGCCCAGTAAGTGTGTGGCCCGCAGAGCGGAGCTCGTCTCGGATAGTAGGAGGGACCTGGGGAGGCAGCGCTGGAGGGGTGTGGGGCGGAGATGGGGGCGAATGAAGCCGGACCCGCCGTGGACTGAGGCGTCGGCATGAGGAGCGGGGTAAGGCTAATCGGAAAGGGAGGTGAAGAGGGCTTGTTTTGCGGGGAGCGGCACCTGCACCTTTTTGGCACTGGCGCAAGGCAAGCTCAACTCCCAGCGCATCACAATTAAAACACTGCTGCGGCGAGGTGCTGGGAGGCGGGGTGGAGGGTCCATGGTGCACTGAGATGTTCGGAGGAGGACCTTCTTCGTAGGCTGCGAGAGGGGAGTTTTTAATTATGGGGGGCTGTTACTTGTATAGTGCTGTTTTAGGGACTGTTCCCTGAGGTAGCGAGGTGTTGGAGATGTGAACCCTGGATGCGTGAGGTGTGGGAGGGAAGTGCCATTGATGCAACAGGGTGTGGAGCGAGGATCTCTGATTCATCGAGGTGTGATGCCGGGGTAGATCCCCTGTTGTGGGGATGCACAGTGAAAACGTGAGGGAGGGGCATTCGGTGCAGCGGTGTCTTTTGGTCCCTATTACAGTGAGTTGATGTGGGGGGGGCGGGGGGGGTGTATCCTTGGTGCAGTGAGGTGTATGGAGGAGGATGCTGTTGGTGCAGTGAGTACTGCAACTGTCCCTGCTGCAGTGAAATGTTGGGGTGTCTGGACGATGATGGAGGGTTCCTGAAATAGTCAATTTCTTAAGTGGGATGAAAAAAGCGTCAGGGGTGTCTAGAATGGGCACGGCCCAGGTAATTAAGGGCGTGGCTTAAACGCAAACTAATTTTCTGTAATTTCCATAGTATGTCACCCAATATTTTGGTGCCTTAATCAGCCTTTCTGGGCCTTCTGATTTTGCATCCAGAGATATGACACAACCACCTGAAAGCAGCCAGGTCTATTGTTTTTTATCAATGGTTGTTAGATAAATGTATGGCAACAATAATTTTGTTCTAAATAATTGTATGACTTTGAATTAACTGAGGAAGGAATAGTGGTCTTCAGAATGTCCCAGTCACTCCTGTTTTTTCACTCTGTTAGACATGTACCCAGTTTTTTTTCTTCATAGCTCCCCCATCAGCATATATTACACCTCACCTCTTTCCTCATCAGCACCCTTTTTTCACTCTCTTATAAATTCGCTTCTTCATATCTCCTTCACTTCACCACCACCCAAGCACACAGAACACCCCCTTACCTGTAACCACTGCATTTACTTTTATTTTCACCATGTCAGTCTTTTGGTAACTGTCTACCTCCTTCACACACGCTGTCGCAGAATCACAGTTGCCACTGGAATATATGACCATTGCTCTGTGTGCCCTGCAGAGAGGAAAAGGATTGGGTGACCATCTATACTGGATACCTGGTCCACTGACAGGCACTGAAAGAAACTCACAATGCCTTCAGACTCAACTCCAGAGCTCTCAATGATGGCCAGTTATAAACAACATGAAGTGATTCAGTTCAAAGTATGCGCTATTCAAGTGTAATTTGCTACAAGAAAAAAAGACACACAACATCCTGGAAATAGCTAACACTCTCAGGGAACGCAAGATTAAGTAAAACACGTGGAATATATAACAAGGCTTAAATCGTAGACATTGGTTACCTTAACGTTTTTTTACATTTAGTGTTCAGAAATCGATCAGTATTTTTGACTATGTAGTTAGGAACATTAATACGGTGCCCGAAAGGGACCTGTTTCAATGTTTATTTCATATACCACCCAGTCGGACACCTAGAGGGACCCAGACCACTTAAAGTTCTGGACAGAGTGATGAATACATGGTGGTTACCTGTACAACGAGGAGCTCCAGGGAACCCTGTCCGGTGAGGGTACGGGGCTGCCCGCTGCTTTGAGGTAATAGTTGGGAAATCCCCATTCGTGAGGTGTTGTGTGGGTTTCCAGTGCAGTGACGTACTGGTGGGAGACTCCATGGTGGATTGAGTTGGTGTGGGTGGTTCCTGGTGCAGTGATCAGAGTGGGGGTGCAATAGAGTTTGGATGCAGACCTCACATCCTCTTTCTGGAGCAAGAGAGATCAGTTCACACCATAAAGGAAGTGGAAAGAGGGGTGGCGATATGAGGAACCTGGAGCCTATGCTGTGTACACCGGAAATGCTGCATCCTTCACATCTCCATAGGGATTGGGTAAGGGCACTGGTCAGTCAGGCCTGGCTAAAGATGGGCCTGTGTGCAGCCCACTGGAGGGAAGGAAGGAAAGCACCTTTCTGCAAATGGCCAAGTGCTTAATACAAGCTCCTACAGCCCCTGCAGTGTTGTAGGGCAGGGGCACCCTTCCTGGGGCTCCTATTCAGTCTCATGACTATGAATAGCGGTGACATATAGGAGTCTCAGGAGCCTCTCAGCACATTCTCCAGGGTACCACATCATTTATGTTATTCCACTGGGTATTGCTGAAGGGGAGGCGTTATTTACGTAAAAGGAAGGCAAAGGGCTTAGAGGAAATGCATCACATACACCGGACTAGGAAGTGGGACACATCCATGGATGAATGTGCATCTGTTGCTTCAGGCTCGAATGTCCCTGCTTCTGAGGCTTCAGAAAAGTAACCCTGGCTAGACCCCTTGTCAGTGTCAGCAAAGGCAGTGAGAGGACCCTGGCTTATGACAAGAAAAGAGGTCCAAATTCCTATCTGCTTGTAGGTCCCTGTGAGTTAGTGGGTTGGTAATTATAATCAGTATCAGCTTGGTACCCATTTGGTGATGGAAAATACACTGGAACACAGATATGCCCCATAGAGGCCAGAGTCTCCAATCTCTAAGTCTAGATTCAAATAGCTCCTTGGAGCCTCATTAGTGGGTCTTGAGGGTGGGTCTTTTGATTTAGCCACCTAAAAGGTGTGGAATTTGTATGGACCTGCACCCAAGCCACTGGACTGTTTCTGTACCATGTCTGGATGCTTCAGATGGTACGAGCCAGGAAGACTTGGGTTAAATAGTATGAACTTGCTGTGCAATTGCATTTAACATAAGGTGGTACAGTAACACTGGCAGGCCACAGGGGATCTATGCACTGAAGACAAATGGGTTGTAGGGAGGAGCCGTTTCTGCAAAAGCATATATCGTTGTCTGGCTCTGAAGCTTGGACCAACTCAATGTTGGCTTAGGCGTTTGGAGGCTTTAGTCTAGGAACTTGATTTAGAGTTTGCCCGACAAGAAACTCCATCAAAACATTATGGATATTCCATCTGCTATATTATGAGTGCCATAAGCTATAATGCAGTTGTAATACGTTTGTCCAGACATCTGCCATATTTGTGACAGAGTAACATTTCTGTCAAACTCTAAATCAGGTTCTTTGTGTCTGAGATACTCTAATTCTATTAGGGCTGGCAGAAACTTCCCCATCATTGACTGCTGTCAGATTTATGCTTGATAGTCTGCTAAACACACAGCGGGTGTTGGAACTTTTACTCCAACAAAATATTCATATTATTTTAGATTTTACAAAACGTTAGTATTAACAAACATTTTCTATGCACATGAAGGTAATTATGCCATCTTTTAAATGGCTGTTTCACTTAAGAGAAATAATTATTTCTGACCTGAAGAACATATCCCAGAATGCACTTGAGCAGCTGACCCTCCTCAGTTGTCTCCTGTTGGGCACAGACAAAGGGATTCCTCTCGGGTTGTGAGTAAAATAAAAACCCTCCAATTTTTTGAGGAAATTCCAATTATGGAGCAAAATCCACGGGCCAAATGTCATCCATAATGATAATTCTATGGTGGAGAAAATTCAGCTGTAGATTGTACTTTATGTATTAAAAGTGTCCTCCGGAAAGTGGGTGGGGGGGGGTAATTTCAATACATTCCAAATTCTAAAGGAAGGCCCTAAGTATCTGAACATTGAGCCTATTTAGAATGCTTTTAATGTTTCATTTACATCCTTTTCCCTTTCTCTTCTTTTTTTTGCTAATTTTTTATGCTTGCTGACATTGCATTTGTTCTTCACAAATTCCGTTTTTAGCTGCATTTTAGTTCCTGTGATCGAGATCTGTGGCTGGATATTTATGTTTGCATGTGAACAGAACATTTGTTCAGCATTTGTTTATGTTGATGTAAAGAATGTGGGTGCTTTAATAAAGATCTGTACCACCTCTGCGATAAAATTAGCAAATAGGATGGGTTTGTGGTGTGCACATATCATCTTCTATCTAGTCCCCTGTGCTAGCAACTCAAAGAAACATTTCGTTTTGACTCCTAGCATCTTACGGGACATAGCAGCACAGGTTGTGTGATCTTGTTCAAATATAGACACGTTTCTCTCTCTGTCATCTAGGGGCTTAATTTAATGTGGATGGTAAAGTGACCTCTGCAACCCAGTGGACACAATGTCGGAAGAGTTACCCAGTTTAGGGGGCCATGTAAACTGTTTTTTTTAGGCCGAAGCCTACCAGATAGTGCAGCTATCTGGTTCCCTATGACTTCTTGTGGGCATTCTGAATGCTTCCCTGGAAATGCATTTCAATGATTGCTTAATATTGGCTTAGTGGTTTGTAACTCTCAGTTTCTTGCTTTCTGTTTGCTGGCTTTATTTGTTTTAGGCAGCCCAGCCTTAGGTCATCCCTCCCATGAGCATGCCTTGTACACTGTATCCTTTGGAGTACTCGCTTTCTCGAAACAGGCCTTTAAATCTTGTTCTTATCTTGTCACATTCGCTGTGCATTCAAAAACAGAGGTCAAATATCAGGCTCTGTCTTCCAAGGGAGGTTGGTGTTCACTTTTCTTTCTCTGACTTCAAAGTGAGAGAATTTGTGTGACAGTCCTGCTCAGTATCCATATGAGAGTAGAGGTTATAGGATGTGATTACTTCTAGCACACAACAAAAATGAACTGTTCTGATGTTTCAAAATATATCAGAGTTAGGAAAGTTGTGATGACTCCTTTTCTTGTAATTCAGAAATGTTGTGGCAACATATTGAATAAGATCAAAACACTTCAATGCACTAGATGATGACATTTCCACACATTATCGTTTGTGCGCAGTAAAACTGTATGCTGGTGCAAATGTAACTGTTATTGGAATTGAAAATGTGTTGTCTTTAATGGCAGTGCACTGCCACACCATGCATACTCCATACTATGCCACCCCATTTTACACCACTCTGCAACACTCCACTCTGTGCCCTTTGACTCTATACCACTCCATTCTACAACATTCCACTCCAGTCTGACGCTCCTCCACTTTGAGACACTTTATGATGTTCCACACCCCTTGAATCCAGGCCAATCCACTCTACATTATTCACTCCACGACACAACACACCCCTCTACTCTATGCCAC
The DNA here is from genome assembly GCF_031143425.1 of Pleurodeles waltl. Taxonomy (NCBI): domain Eukaryota; kingdom Metazoa; phylum Chordata; class Amphibia; order Caudata; family Salamandridae; genus Pleurodeles; species Pleurodeles waltl. The sequence goes on along the minus strand of NC_090445.1, from coordinate 117,632,101 downwards.
TCCACACTCTCCACACCACTTACCCCAATCCACTCCAATCTATCCCAATCTATTCACTCCACTACATTCTACCCCAAAGCACTCTAGTCTACCCACACTATCCCACTGCACTCCAGTCTACCCAATCTACTCCACCCAATCCACCCCACTCCACTCCAGTCTACCCTGCCCCAGTCTACCCCATTCCAATCTAGTCTACCCAATTCCACTCCATTCCAGTCTACCCCAATAAACCCAACTCCTCTCTTCCCCCAAATTCCCCACTCGACTCCAGTCTACCCCACTACACTGTACTCCATCTTTATCTACCCCACATGAATCCACCCAATATACCCCACTCCACTCTACCCCAATCTACCACACTCCACTCTACCCCAATCTACAGCATGGCACTTCACTTCAATCTACCACACACCACTCAAATGTTCCCCTCACTTCAGTCCAACCCACTCCACCCAATCCATCTCATTTCAATCTACCTCAAACCACTTAAATCTACCCCACCCCAATCTACTGCATCCCAATCTACTCCAAAGTACCCCACTCCAATCTACCCTACCCCACTCACATCTACCTCACTCCGATCTACCCCACTCCGATCTACCCCACTCCAATCTACTCCACTCCAATTTCCTCCACTTCACTCTACCCACTCCAATCTGTCCTATTCCATTCCAATGTACCATACTCTGATCTAACCAATCTACCCTGCTTCAATCTATTCCACTCCACTCCATCTTAATCTGCCCTGCACCTCTCCAATCTACCCTACTCCACTCCAGTTTCCCTCTCTGTACTCTAATTTACCCCATTATATCCATTTCACTCCACCCTAATCTACCCCACTCCTTACTACCACACTCTAATCCACCTCAATTTACCCACTCCACTCCAGTCTCAACTCCACTCCGGTCTATCCAACTCCACTCTACCCCAATCTTCCCCACTCCAGTCTACCCCACTCCACTCTATCCCAATGTACCCCACTCCAGTCTACCACAATCTACCCAACCTCACCCCTATTTATCCCACTCCAATCTACCCCACTCCACCCCAATCTACTCCACTCCACACTACCCCAATCTATCACACTCCACTCACTCTGATCTACCACACTCCACTCAAAACTACACCACTGCAGTCCAGTCTAACCCACTCTATCCAGCCCATTCGAATCTACCCCACCCCACTCCAGTCTACACCAATTTACTCCACTCCAATGTACCCCACTCCACCCCATTCCGGTCTACCTCACCCCATCCTGATCAATGCCAAATCACTCAAACCCAATCCAATCTACCCTACTCTAATCCACCCAATCTACCCAACTCCAATCCATGCCCCACCACTTCACTCTACTCCATTCCAGCCTACCCTACTCACCTCTATCTACTCCACTCTACTTCAATCTGTCCTATTCAATTCACCCAATATACCCCACTCCACTCCACCCCACCCCACTCCACTCTAATCTACCCCACTCCACTCCAATCTACCCCAGCATATTCCATTCCATTCTATCCCGATCTACACCACTCTTATCTACCCTACTTTAACCTACCCCAATTCACTCAAATCTACCCCACTCCAGTGTCCCCCAATCTAACCCACTCCACTCCAGTCTAACCCACTTCTCCCCAGACTACCCCTATCCACCCCTATCTGCCCCTTTCCAATCTACCACACTAATCTAACCCACTCCCATACTCCAATCTACCCTACTCCAATCTACTCCACTCCAATCCATCCCACTCCACCTCACTCCAATCTTCCCTACTGAACTTCAATCTACCCCACCCCACTCTACTCAACTCTAATGCATTACAATCTACCCCACTGTACTCTACTGCTATCTACTCCACTCTGCCCCATTCTAGTCTACCTTACTCTACCTCAACTGACCCTACTCTAATCTATCCGCACTCCACTCTAGCCCAATCCAGTCTACTCCACCCAACTCCAAGTTGCACTGTTCTACTCTACCCCAACCTACCCCACTCCAGTCTATCCAAATCTACCTCAACCCACTCCATGCCGCTAACGTTTAGCCATGGTGAACAGCAGCCACACTGGGGTACAGCTTGGCTAAAACACATTGCCAAAGCCAATAGCTCTCACATAGGCGAGACCTTTTGGCTTTGCCAGTGCTTGTTTTCACTAAAGTGATTATTGTCAAGGAGGCAAGTGCTTGTTGGGAAAGAGAAAGGCCCTGATGTGGTGGTTGTGTGTGGATACAGCAGGCCTGATGTAAATGGGCCAGTGGAGAAGCTGGAACCCCACCTCAGGCATACAGCCTCTGGACCGCCATACTCTAAATGCATCCCTAAGTGCATTTGTGTTTTGGCTGGGTAGTAGCTGTCAGCCATGACTTTTAAAAAGTCTGATCTCTCTCAGAGATACATGATCTATTTGTACCTGTTCATAAGCGAGCAAAGGTGTTAGGCACCATCACCCTCAACACTTTGGGGACAGTTATTCAGAAATAAAGGTGAGGCAGACCAAAGTGAGAAACTGAAAATATGAAAATATTTAGTTTACACAAAAAGTTAAAACAAACAGGAAATAAAGCTGTGTTTTAGGGCAATGCAAAAGGTTAGAGTTAGGATTAAGGTTAAGGTTTGGGTATGGGAACTCCTTAGTCAAGGTTAGGGTAAGATACATAATCCTTGGGATAAGGCTATGGTTAGGGTTTGATGTGTTAGGGATTGATGTGGGCATTGGGGAAGGGTGAAGGTAAAGATAATATTTAGTATTAGAGTTATGACTATAATAAGAAATTGAGATGTGGTAAGTGAAGAGGTTAGTGTTAGGACTTAGGATAAGGGTACTCCCTTGAAAGTGATGAGTGTGCTCACAGCATTAGTGGATGGGATTTATGTTTAGGATGAGGGAAAGCTTATTAGATGAGAGTTAGGGTTACAGTTAGAGTTAGGGCTAGGGGACTGGAGTTAAAGGGTTAGAGTTAGGCCATAGTACCAGAATATTAATCCTATAAATAATATTGTTTATCCAGAATTGGATCTTTCATAGATTCACATGCTTGAATCTTCCCTGTCGTCGAAATGGGAGTCCCTTGGTATCCTATAAAGCAGTATGCAACAACCACAGAGGCTACAATGAAAATAGGCTTCAAGTTTGCTAGTCTATCCATGTCCTTTCTTAAAATGGACCAAACTTGAACCATAACCAATCAGGCGACAGCACCCTCTAGAACACTCCCAAGAGACCATCCCTTCGTCAGATTTTCACCACATGTGGATTGTGAAGGGAATCTCCCTAAGCTCTGCTCAGTTTTTTCCACAAATTACTTCAAAAAGGTATTGGATTTTCATGTATTCCAACTATGTCTGATTCTAAAGGCCTCTTTCGTCCCTGCAAGACCTTTGGGGAAAAAGAGAATCCATGTGGATGATCCACATAAAAATTATATTTATTGCCCTCACCTTACTTATAAGGCAAACGAATGCAAAATCTGTCATACTTTTCCACCTAGGACTTTGAGAGACAGAGAAGTCAGATTTTTGCTGTGGCTACAGAAAACTAAAGCCCAAAAAACATCTTCTGATGAAGATAGTGACCCTGCGCCTAAGTCACATAAGAGGGCAAGACCTTTGGAGAGATCTTCTGAGGAGAGCAGAAAATCCCTTAAAATTCACCACCAGTCGAGGCATTCTAAGAAAAAAGAAGAAAAACTCTCCACTGCAGGCGTAGCTTCATCTGCTCCAGCTGCTCCATGTAAGCCACAAAAGCAAAAAGTTAAAGTTACCTCAGACACTTTGATGACAGGAGAAAAATCTCCTTTTCTAACCCTGTCGACAATGAAATTACCGTCGATGGCAACATCGTCGATGACGACCGTCACCACCTTATCATTGACGAGACCATCTATACTAACGATGACTACATCTTCACTTCAGGTTTCCATATTCTCGACCAGAACCTCAGAGACGAAAGGTGAATCATCTTCAGCAATGATGGTTTCCCCGACGACGACGGTAAAAATCACGCAGTTGACGTTGTCAATGCCTAGGACCTCATGGGTGGCGTCGTTGATGACAACACCACCGTCGACGATCCCACTATGGACGATACCACAGACGACGACACCATCGACAAGATCAAAAACAAAAATATTCTAGAAGCCTTCTCTGGCATACACGTCAAACAGTTCATCCCTTCTCCCAAGTCACCTTTTAGACATGGAAGAGTCAGATGAGGAAGGACCTTTTGGACCAGCTCATAGTCCTTCAGAACTCCATGTTAAGTCGCAGGAGGAAGAGTATTATGAGGATGACCAGAGACAGGACCTTGAGGGATACTATCATCAACCCTCTACTCATAAGTACACTGAGCACCAACAGTACTATTTGGAACCCCATAGCTCTCAGAAAGATGTATTTATGCATCGCTATCTATTAGAGGATCTTGAAGACATTTTATCAGACTACAGACAACGTTTTCCTCCACAGACAGTGGTACCACCATCAACCCCTCCACGTACAGTTCCTCTTCCACCATCAAATATCTCGCCTCCAGCTACGCCTAGAATAACACCACCACCACCACGTGTTGTTTCCCCTCCCAGAGACGATCCTTCCACATCAGAAGATGAGGCCAGGGAAGAAGGTGAACTACCGGCTCAACTAGACGACTGGGATGATTACTCCATCTCCACCTCAACACCCTCCTGCTGACTCCCCTCCGGAAGACATTGGGAGATTTCATTGTATTATGGAAAGGGCAGCGGAAAGATTTCACCTACCCATTACAGTGAAGCATTCTGATTGTTTCTGATATGATTTCGGAAATCAGTAAGGTCCATTCCCATCATTGACCACTTATGGCAGCAGGGTATTAGGATCATGAAGAACCTCGCTACAGTACCAGCAGTTCTGCCCTGTATTGACAAAAAATACAGGACCCCTGATGATCCCCCCCTGCATGCCTCACAGGACATCCTAGGCCGGGTTCCATAGTTTCTCAAGCCGTGCAGGGAAAATCAAAAGATCCAGCAGCCCCATCTCAGTGCCACCAGATAGAGACAGAAGACGCCTTGACACTATAGGCAAAAGATTTTCCCTCATGTCAGGCGTTACAGTGAGAGCTGCCACATGCTTTGGCTATCCTGGCATGATATGATAGGCATATGTGGTACGATATCCAATGTATGATTGAGCTCCTTCCATAGGACCAAAGACAGGACGCAAAAAAAATCTTACAGGAAGGAGAACGTGCTTCTTCTGAGATCATTGACACAGCCATTGATATTTCCTCACCAGGGTTCAGGCAGCTGGCAGGCACCGCTGTTCTGAGGTGTCAGGGTTGGCTCAAAGCCACTTCATTTCGACCGGAAGTACAAACAAAAATTCTGGATATGGCTTATGACAGAGATATGCTTTTTGGCAAGCAAATAGATGAGGCTCTTCTTGCCATTAAAACAAACACTGACACCGCTAAATCCCTAGGTGCCTTACAGTATAGAAGATTGCCTTTCAGTGGTGCAAGGGGGCAAGGTTTTTCCACCTATAGAGGTTCCTACTACCGCTCTCAACAGTTTCAGCCTTACCAACCTCAATATAGAGCACCACAAACGTATTGTCAACCATCTATGGCTGGTTTCTCTAAACAGGGAGCTCGCCGAAGGTCCTCACATCAATCCAGAGACACAGGACGCAAACAATGACCTAGTCCAAGTACCAGCTGCTCAACCTTTACATCATCAAGTAGGGGCAAATATATCCAAATATCTCCACGACTGGAAAACTATCACCTCGGATCAATGGGTATTGGACCTAGTTGCTTATGGCCACACCTTGGAATTCACACTGAAACCACCAAACAACCCCCCAAAGGGGGCGCATTCCCCTCATCTTCACTTATTGGAAAAATAAACCAAATTGATGCTTCACAAAGGAGCAATAGAGAAAGTTCCAAAGGGTCAGAGTGGAAGGAAAAGGATTATATTCCTGTTTTTTCCTCATGCGAAAGAAAACAGGGAATGGAGACCTATTCTAGGCCTGCGGCATCTAAACAAATACCTCTGCAAGCAAACTTTCAGAATGATCACTCTTTCAGACATTTAAATTTCCTAAACAACGGAGACTATATTACATCTCTAGACTTGGAAGATGTGTACTTTCATATCCCCATTCATCCCAAGCATCGCAAGTATCTTCGATTCACAGTGGCTGGTACTCATTCTCAGTTTCGACTCCTTCCCTTCGAACTCAAGTCAGCCCCATGCATTTTCACCAAGTGTTTAGTCCCAGTTGCAGCTGTTCTCCAAAAACAAGGTCATCAGGTTTTTCCATACCTAGACGACTGGCTACTAAAAGCCTCAACTCCACAAGAAACACACAAAGCTACAAAGGACTACCTTACGCTCTTTCAAAAGTTAGGTCTCACAGTCAACGGAAAAAAATCTTTCACAATACCCCCTCAGAGAATGTTGTTTCTCTGAGCTGTTCTGGACACGCAGCACAACAAGGCTTTCGTTACACAGGACGACAAAAGTGACTGACATCTTTAGCCACAACAATATCAAGAAGAAAGTCAATTTCAGTGAGGTTATACAAATCTCTCCTAGGTATGATATCTTCCACAATCAACCTAGTTCTAAATGCAAGTCTGAAAATGAGACAGTTGCAAGAGGAATTACAAGTTCAGTGGAACCGATCACAAGGATCATTCGAAGATCGCATTTTTGTTACAGCAAAGATGATAAAGGCATTATACTGGTGGGCTCAAGGCCTCACTTATATGCCGTTAGTCCCAGAGTTTATAATTACAACGAATGCATCAACAGAAGGATGGGGAGGTCATCTCCAAGATCTGCAAATCCAGGGGAAATGGTCAAACCAACAAAAGCTGATGCACATCAACAGCTTGGAACTCAAAGCCATCTTCCTCACATTGCAGGCCTTCCTTCCAAGGATACAAGGCTCTCGAGTACTGGTGCAGACAGACAACACAACCAGCATGTATTATATCAACAAGCAGTGAGGCGCGAAATCCTTAACACTCTCACAAGAAGCCCAGAAACTATGGAACTGGCTAACAAGCCACAACATCTCCTTGAGGGTGGATCATGTCTCAGGAGTACACAAGATAACTTACATCCGTATGAGGTCTCTTCAGAACAAATATTACCTTATCTGTTAATGCGTGCAAAATCCGGGCTCGTGCATTCCTCAGTGAAAGTGCATTTAGCAGCAATTTCAACATATAGACACTCTTCAGACGTGGCCTCCCTTTGTTCATCATGACTAATTAAGCAATTCATGAGAGGTTTATTCAGGGCTTTTTCTCCACTACTGTTGCCCCCTCCTGAATGGCACCTTAATGTTCTCTCACAATTAATGAAAACTGCGTTTGAACCTATACATAAGGCAGACCTCAAGTTTCTTACGTGGAAGATAGCTTTCCTACTAGTGATCACTTCCACCAGAAGAGTCAGTGAAATCCAAGCTTTCACTACTCAAAAACCTCTAATACGTTTTACTGAGGATTTCGTCATTCTCAAAACAAATCCAAAATTCATTCCTAAAGTTCCTTCTCAATTTCATCTCAATCAACTAGTTATTCTCTGTACATATTTTTCCAATCCAGCATCACCAGCAGAAAAATCCCTCCACCCATTGGATGTAAAGAGATGTCTTAAGTTCTATCTTCAACACACTAAAACGTTTTATAAGTCTGACCAATTATTACCGTCCTACGGACGTATACGACTGGGCACTGCAGTAACAAAGACAATGATAGCAAGACGGCTATCAGCAACCATCCAGTTCTGCCATTCTGCAGCAGGAACACCTCTAGAAAGGTGGCCTAGAGCACATTCAGCAAGGGCAGTAGCTACCTCTGCTGCTCTGTTTGCCAGAATTCCGTTAGAGAAAATATGCTGTGCTGCTACTTGGAAGAATACCCACTCCTTCACAAAGCACTACTGCTTCCAGTCCACACATACAACTGATGCGGCCGTGGGTCAAGCAGTCCTATGCCATCTGTTCCAGTAAGGTAATCTTCTATGGTAATGAAGAATTTTATTTCTAATACTGGTGATTATTATTATTGTTATTATTATTATTATGTCGAACATTTCTCAATACAGTTTTCTGTTATTATAACTACACTATATAAGTTATGATATAGGATGTACAAAATTCTTTCATACCCACCATCCGCTACAATTTTCTTATTCTACATGGTTAATACTGCTTGTTATTCTGAATCCAGCACTGGATACAAAATTAGTTACTTACTGTAACTGCAGCAATCCAGTAATGGTATCTTTCATAGATTCACATGTGACCAACCCTCCTCCCCTTGGAGGCTCCCTTTACTAACTCAGGATACATAATTCACTCTAGTGCTGAAAATCTCCAGAAGGGATCCTCTCTTGGGAGTGTTCTAGAGGGTGCTGTTGCCTGATTGGTTATGCTTCAAGTTTGGTCTATTTTAAGAAAGGACATGGATAGACTAGCAAATTTAAGGCCTATTTTCATTGTAGCCACTGTGGTTGTTGCATACTGCTTTTTAGGATACCGTGGGAATCCCACTTTGACGACAGCGAAGATCAAAGCATGTGAATCTATGAAAGATACCAATACTGGATAAGTGCAGTTACAGGTGGCTGGCGGAATGAGTTACTCAGGGCCCCCCTGAGGACCCCTGCACTGCCCATGCACTTGGCATGGGCAGTGCAGGAGCCCCCATGCACAGCAGAGTCATGCATTTCACTGCCCGATTTATGGGCAGTGAAATGCGCGACAGGTGCTGCTGCACCCGCCGCACTGCTACATTGCCGCCAGCTCCATTTGCAGCCGGCATCAATGTTCAGGCCCTGCTTCCAGCTGGGCTGGCTGGTGGAAACAATGTTTCCGCCCGCCAGCCCAGGGGATGTTTATTATGTGGCCGGTGGGGGGTTCTGCGCGTTGGCAGTCTTCTGTTGACCGTCAGCGCCGATCTCGGCGGGGTTCCCTGCCGAGATCGTAATATGGGCCTAGATGTTTAGTAACAGGGTGAGGAGCTCAAAGTCAATGCTCTCCCAAATACTAAGGACATCTCTAAGCGTAAGCAATATTATTTGCATGTCAGAATATCTAAGTTAGGTCAGCAATACTGATCTGCACACATATTGACTCCACAATATTGACTACCACTATATCCGGTATATAGGTAAGTCTATAAAGGGAAATATAGATTTGCTGTTCTAACTCCTCATCTACTTACCTTGGCACTTTAGAGCAAACTGATATTGTGGAGTTAATATATGTGCAGGTCAATAGTAAGACTTTAGTATTGTGTCCCAGTACCATCAAGACTTCCCACCTAGGGGTAAATATGATACTGACATTGATTTAAATGGATGTCTAGATATCAAGCAAAGTAACCTATACTGGATCATTGAGAACTTTGTGATTTCAATTTTTATCATCTCAACTGGAGAACAAGGCCAGGGTACTAAATCTAAACAGCTTTCCCCTGAACAGAGGCCATGATACTAAATCTAAACAGCAGCCCCCAGAGAATAGCTTTCTCTGTCATATTATAACCTTGCAAGCTAAGACACCACTATCCTCCTTTAAAATTGTTACCATACTGTCTGCAACTATTGTAGTGGGCAGAGTTCCATTGGAAGAGCGTACTTTGATCTCTCTATATCATTGCTCCTTATACCTGCATTACCTAAGAAATGTGTTTTAGGCCAATGAAAATTATAGGATCCGCGCTCAGTCAATGTATTTGAAAGGAAAACTCTCTACCAGAATTTACTATCAAAATTTAGGCTTTTCCTCTACATGTCGACTCAGTCAAAAAAGTAGATTTGTGGATGTGGGGAAGAACGTTTGCCCCAAAAGTGTGTTTATGTTAAGCAGTTAAGTAAAGTCCTTATGCAATAGACTTGCACCACTACTTGGTAGGAAAAGGTTTCTTACTAGGGAATGAAATTGGCAAATATTCTTGCTATGTCTTCAGTGAATATGCAGATTTTGCTGCTGAATGATTGTTTCTTAGATAAGCCACCTCCCTCCTTCAAGCACTGCTGAATTTGGCCATAGATCAGCAGTCCTTAACCTATGGTCCGTGGACCCCTAGGTGTCTGTGGCACCTACTCAGATGGTCTATGATTGCTTAGAAAATTAAACAATATTAACAGATTAATAAAGGATATATAAATAAAGAAGCAAAATGTAAATTGAACATTTTCAAACATTCTGTAAATATAAAAGAATTTGAAATTGTAGGCTAAAAATGTAGGTGGTATCCTCAGATTGACTTGTGGGAGCACTACAAGTGCATCAAACAGAGCAGTATGGGCAATGGGTGGCCTCTGTTGAATTTAGAAAAGGTCCAACCTTCTCATTTAAATAACATTTTAGATGCTTTTTATACTTGTGAATTAAAATATTTAGTCATTTGTGTATTTGTTTGATGAATGCTTGTTTCTGTATATTTGTGTATTGTTTTGCAGCTCAAATCATCAAATTACTTAGGCCGGGGTCCCCGGCTTCTAATAATGACTCCAGATTAGGCCGTCACAGTAGCTGTGGCTTCTGATACTGTACCATCTCCAGAGTCAATCACACAGCCTTCCATTGTGATTACCAGTGACTGTCAGCAAACCACCTTAGAAGCCCTTCCTAGACCTGATGAGCATGGCCGCGAACAGAGGCAGGATTCCAGCCAATTATTAATATTACCTCAAGATAGAGCCCCTGCCGGTAGCCCCTCCAACCAAAAGGAAAAGACACCAGGGGGTAAAAACAGGGCCTCTTTCCACAGTGGCTCAATAGGACATCAATGCTGTTAATCATCTTGCCCAGAGTAACACGTCCTCTTTAGATCCACTGACTGTTTTCCAAGATAAAATTCTTGAAAATGTCAGGGGGTTAATGCAAAACCTGCTTTTACCTATCACCAAGGGATTCGAAGTTATTCAGGAACTTTTGCTTAGTATAAGGCCAATAAGAACTGACATTCCAGCCTCTTATCTTTCCCAATCCTTGCCTGCATCAGTGCGAGCTCAGTTGGATCCTCCTACACATGAAGGGGGTCCAGGGTCCACTATAAATGAGTTTGCTAGTAGTAAGCACACTATTTCACCAGGTCGCATTAGTCATGCTTCTAGACTGAATCCCACAGATGGTATATTGCCACCAACACCGATATTGCCATGGACAGTATACAACCGAACCATCCGCCCAGTTAATCACATGTCTGCACCACCACTAAACTTGCCAGGGAGTAATGATACAGAGGCTTTATATAGCCCAGTATCTATTAATTTACCTCCGGCCTGCTGTCATTATGTGACAGTCCTGGTTAATGTCCCCCCTCTGAACCCTGGTTTAAGTGAATCCCCTGGAGGTGCTAAAGAATAAAGTCATCCCAGGGCTCGAAAAATCCACTCGACCATACCACTCGCATTGGTGAGTCTTATTTGATCAGGTCCAGCTTTTAAATTACTAAGTAAACTGTGCAAACATTTAAAAATATATTTCAGTAATTGTGAAAGCCCTTTTTCATATTTCTGTGTGATGAAAAAATATTTTAATAGGATGAAAAATCAGAATACTTTACAGGCTGATGTGCAAAGTATATGTTTTCTGAAACCCAATTTTCACAGATTGGTAATACACTATATAGTTTTATCAGTAAAGGTGCAAGTTAGTGGAGAGGTTTTTGGACATTTCCTGGAAAATTACTATCTGTAGATGACTATATGTTACCACATCATGGTTTAGTAATATATATATATATATATATATATATATATATATATATATATATATATATATTTATTAAAATTTAGTGTTTAAACAAACTGAGAAACACTCCTGCCCTGATGGCCAATGTTGTTAGTAAACTAAAAGAAGTCCTAGGTTATGTGGGCAATACCTCATGGGTATGTGAGCTAGATTCTTGTGATGCATGCAGCAAACTTTGGTCTACTTAATCAAACAAAAGATGTTTTTTTGTACTGCAGAACTGCTGAGCTCACATATTTGAAGGTGCAATCATAAGTGAGAATTAAGATAAAGGCAACTCTGTAAACTATTTGCCTACGATCACTCAATTTGAGACCCGTCTACAGGTCAGGTACTTTACAGTTATGTCGAGTAGATTATTTAAGTTACTCGACCTGCAGGCCTAGTAACATTTTCATGATTTTTCTAGCCCTGCATGCATTTGCTCAGTGCGAATCATATATTTCCAGCTAATAGAACCAATCTAATTTTGATGACCAGAAGAGTAGGCTGGACGGGCCAGCTAAAGAAAAACTATAAAGAGGACTGTATCATCATCATCAATTTTAAGCAACCTAGTTTTGCAGAGGAAACCTTAGCAAGGTTGATGGCAAATACTCCATTTGGAAGGAACATTTGGCTTCACTCCCATTGGGCTTTTTTTTTACCACCATTTACTAAGTATTGAACTGTTATATATTGACAAGACAAATAATCGACAGGTGACTAAGCATGATTTTCTGTATACTTCCCCTATAACCATGTCCAATAGGTTTCAGGGTCTGAGTTTGCTGCAAGATAATGACTGACTTGAGCACAGAAGGGGCCACTCTTCTCCCCATTGTTAGGAGAGAAATGAGGACAATTTGTTGGATTTTGCTGTAGCTTTGCCTAACCCCAAATCACTATGTATACCTGAATCTTACGGTTGTATTGCAGACACTGCTATGACTTTTTTTTAACTAGTAATAAAAATAACTGTATTCTTAAATTGCCACCATCAGTGGAACCCCATAGGCGTAAATCCAGTCAGGAGTATAAAGTTGTTTATAAATTTGCTATGTGGAATGTGTGTGGGCTACAGAATAAGCTGGGCTGTCCAGATTGGCTGTGTATGATTAGTGGTTTTGATGTTGTCTGCATACAGGAAACGTGGTGTGTGAACCCAATCAATGTGGAGGGCTTTTCCTCACATTTTCTGGGTGCTGTACATTCTCTAGTAGGGCGGGCCAAAGGAGGGCTACAAATATTAATATCTAATAAGCTATCTGTTACTGGTAAAAGGCTTTCATCTGTAGGACCCCACACCCAATTTATATGGCTAGTTACAAAGGGGGGTCCGGATCTGGTGTTGGTTCACTTTTATAACAATGTATTTGACATCTCCCGTAGTAAGGTGGTATATGCCCTGGATTTGGGCTTGGAAGCCTTTTTACACCCTATACGTTCCAATTTTGTATTGAAATGGGCTTGCGATTTTAATATACAGACATGCCCTCTTCCTGCTAATCAGATTTGTGGCTATTCTAGCCTAGAATAGGATGGTATCACACATTTTTGTCATAATGATCATGGAAATGCACTGAACCCCCCTAATTTTTTTAATATGATCTTCGTATGTGGAGTGGATACATGGTCCTATTGGGGAGCAGATCCCCCTTTTATTGGTAAAAATGCCAATACTGTTATAGACCATGTTTTGGTCCCTGCTTCTGACCGTGATCTGGTTGGTATCCATAGTGTCATCCCGACTGCAATGAGTGATCATGTTACCCCTTTTCTTCTGGATTAACAACAGTGATGTAGCTACTACAGTCCCTAATATTACTCTAGTTAGGCCTAGTGGCATAAGAATTAAATGGTCAGGAATAGACCCTAACAGTATTTTACAAGAAGTAATAATTAAGAATTCAGCCAAGATTGGCTACTGTTTGGGGGAAGTGTTCGACCATGAAAAGCTGTTCGTTAGCTTTAATCAGATCACAGGATGCATTAATTCTTTGTTGACATGGATTCCAAAAATCTACAAACTAGAAATTGCTGGTGGTTTGACCACCCATGAAACCCAGGACTCTCAACATTTGAAAGTGCTCTTATATAGTTCTCCCAGGGACTATATGGTTACTAGGTCACTCCATAACAACTATAAGCAGGTATTTACAGCCAGGATCAAGGTTTTACAGGAAGAGGCATGGTTAAGGACTCAAGCTGCTGAAACGAAGTATAACAAGCTGTTTTGGGACACGGGTAATGCCCCCTTTTAAAAAAAAAAATGATGTAATTCCAGAGCTTAACTCATTTCTTCCCTGTGAAGCATGGATAAACCATTTTTCAGATATTTTTTATGGAATCAGGAGGACTGTAGCTCACTGTGAGTGTGGGAGTTCTATGCTGGAGTTCTCTTCCTCTAAATATTACCCTTGAGGATGTTCCTCTTGCTTTACAGTATAGTGCAGGCAGAAAGGCCCCTGGCCCTGATGGAGTACCGGTAGATGCTTTCAAAACAGCCAAGGATTTTTAGGGACCTATCTTGACTCAAGTGTTTATTGTAGCTATAGAGAGGAAGATCCCTCCCTCCTGGGCTGTTTCAATAACTGTACCCATTTTTTAAAAAGGTGATAAATCAGACCCCAAATGTTATCGGCCCACTTCCCTCCTGGACTCCTCTGTAAAACTGATGAGTAGAATTCTACTAATGAGGTTAGAGAAATGGGTACAGGATAGTTCTATTATCTCAGAAGCACAGTTTGTATTCCGGAAAGGCCTTGGGACGGTGGGGCAATGTGTAAATTTGGACCTGCTGATTGGAAAATATACTAGGGCAACCCAGGATCTCTTTACCTTTGCTTTGTCGGTCTAAACAGCTCACTTGACTTAGTGACCAGTCTATTTTTTGGTCAACCTTGATTTCCCTTGGTGCTTTGAGAGCGATCATTTGTTTCCTTGCGTGCCTGTATGGGAATTTATCATCTAAAGTTTGATATGGCCCCAAGGGTGAATGTTCGTCCACTTTTAGAGTAGAGAGAGGTATTAGACAGGGCTGCGTATTAGCCCCCTTATTGTTTTCACTTTTTATTAATAGAGTTGATGAGACTTTGCAGGCTCTGTCTGCCGATGTGCCCAACGTCACCATTCGTTTCATTCCAATGTTGTTGTACGCAGACCAAACTGTGCTGTTATCTAGGACACCCATCGGCCTACAGAAGCTGATAAGTGTATTTGGGGAGTTTATGGCATCTAAAAAGATGGTGATTAAGAAATCTAAAACTTATGCAATGATATGTGGGAATAAACCTAAAAAATGTAGATGCTTTTTTATTGGTGAGTCCCCAATTTCTGGAGTAGCTCCTTTTTAGGTTGAGCGTGCAAGCACTCTGACATGTTGTAATCTATCTGTGGGCTTTTACCCACGCCCACCGCTCGCCCATTACTATCACACGCTCATGGGCTTGCCTTTCAAAAATCCTTTGTTACCATTGGGAAATGCTTTACATTTGTCCCTCCTTGGGGCAGTGTTATTTCCGCCTTTGCCATCGACCGTGTGGCACTCTGAATTGGCTTGCTTATGTCAACTGTTTTACTTTTCATTTTCATTTTATGTGGCAAGAAAAGTCCAGTTAGGAATTTACAATGCTAATAGTTTTAACTTGAGCAAACACGAGATCCGTTACATTGCAAATACTTGTGTTATTTGGAGGTCCTATTTACAAGCAACGGTGTGTGGGCTCAGTAGGTTTTAAATGTTAAATCTAAGGAGAACAGGTGTTGCCATGGGTTTTTTAGGTAAACTGAGTAGTCGCCCTGTTAATGAGATGGTTGAGGTATACAAAGCCAGAGGGGTGTCTACTGCTACCTTTGGGGTGGGACTGTTTTTTTTTTTTTCTGAAAAGGCCGTTGTGTTTACCCATTTCGGCTTTATCCTTGATTTCCCATAAGGAGGTTGGTCTGCAGTGTATGGAAGACTTGCTTTTAATGAAACCTTTTCTTAGTTTGGTTCTCTGTATGGTCGAAAGAGGAAGCAAGTTTTACTAAATCAATAATTTTAGATTGCTCACCTTTGGATACTGTCTCTTATTCCCTGGCTCTCGTATTTGAATATAACTTTTAGTAATTTGTTTCACCTATCAGTGTGGCAAGATCCACTTAAAGTTTTATCTCTTACCAAGAGGCATATTAAGAATACTTTCTTTAAAAACAGGCATGAACGCAGAATGAGAGAAGAGTCGAAGAAATGAACAGTTTCTTTCTGTGTATCTCTTACCCCCGGGAGGATTGTCAGTACTATTTGACCAGTGTTAATAACATTCAACACCGTTATGTCTTGACAAGATTTAGGCTGGGTACAGTCCATCATTTGGTCGCTTTTCCTAATATGAACACTTGTCCTTCAGAGATTACGCCATGTCCATGTGATGGTTTGACTAAGCAAGGCACTCAGCACTTTACACTTTTCTGCACTTTTTATAAGAATCTTAGTTGTTTTTATCTTAAACCGGCTTTTCTTGCTCAGAATATTAGACATTAGTTAAAAAGGAAAGGGAATACATGTTTACACTTCGAGATCACTTTTTGTGTTTTAATGTTGCTTTACTTATAAGGAAGGCTTTACACCAAAGAAAAAGTATTGTGTGTTAGATGTTACAAAAGGGTGAAATGTGGCTGTCCTGTAAGGTTGGGCTGTTTTTCAACATCTGTATTTTGTATCTGCTTTTTTCATTGTATATTTATCGCATGTACTTTTATGACTGTTTTTAAATTTGCTGAATAAAGTTTTGAACCGAACGGACTCAGTGGGGGTCCCCAGATTCCACTAATGATTCAGTGGGTGGCCACTGTGCAAGTTATGATTAATTTGGTGTCCACAGAAGTCAAAAGGTTAAGAACCCCTGCCATAGATGATGGGTTAAAAGATAAAAATTTGAAGCAACATTGCAACATAGGTTGCCCTCGAAAAAAGAAAGTCTTTCAGATGTCATTACTGGGTCACTTCCAGGCCCAAACTACTCACAAAACGTCTGGTACTCGGTGATGCTAACCTGCCAATACCAAATATTTAAGTACTTCAGTATCTAGACAATGATTAATCTGCATGAGTGCATCCCAGCAGGCTCTGAATTTTGTTCACACTTCAGAAAATCTGTGGCATCACTTAGGCTCTTCGAAAACTGTGTGGAGTCCCTTGTGGTTCTTCAGAATTATTGTTTTTCGGCGCCTTGTTAGATACAGCTTTGCTGAATATGTTTCACTCTCTGGAAAGATTATTGACTCCCGGGGTTAATCTCACTTCTGCACTGACATGGATGTCTGTCAAGAACAGAGTGCTAAAAAGGTCTCATTAGTCACCTTCACGATTTACCAAAGAAACAGCAACTTCTCCCAGTATCTGCAGTGCCACCTGCCGCAAAAAGGATATGTGAAAGGTGTCAAGTGTCTCTTTAATAGAGTCTCAGTGTAGAAAAGCCTACAAACAACTAATTGGTAATCTTGTAGGTCTTTCTTTGTTGAAGATATAGATTGGAATTGGAGAAACCAGTGAGGATCCAACTTCCTCCTGACACCAGGCAGGAGAAAAAGGCAAGTAGAAATCCAGGCATAGAAACTAGAAAAAAGATCTAAACAGCTAGAACCGAAACAGTGGGCAAAAATAGTAGCAAAGACCCATGAACACAGTGAAACGTAAGGGCGCAAATGTTCGGTGATGCATCTAACACTTGGAAAGGCCTCCTTACATATGGAATTAAGCAGAACTGTCAGAACTCTGTCCCACCTTGGATTGGGAACCCTACTTAAGATACTGTGGCTAGTCTATCATCTTGGAGTGGGCTGATTCTCTGGCTTGACCGTGCCTCCTTTCTGCAAATCATTGCGCTCCCCTGGTAGACAAAGAGTAAGCCAGAGTTTGACATCTCTTGACCAATGCTCCACGTTGAGGTCCAGTGCCACCATCGACACCTGGTACTCTGACTTACTTGTTGGAACATCCCTAAAAGCATCTCCAAGCATGAGGACACCAGGGTGGTCCTTGCAACACAGGTGCTCAACAGAATTGTATCAAGAGAGGCCATGCTAGCGTAGACCAAAAGGCAGTCAAGCTTAAAGGAAACATTCCAGAAGACCACAAGTTGGAGCCTCACAAATCCGCTTATCATTCCCTCTTCGTCTTGTGGCTTAAGGCATGCTGAATGTTTATCACCGGAAAGTGGTGAGAATACCGTATCCAACAAAACGACCTCTGTGTTGCCTTAGGAAACGTCTACAAATCTAAAATTAGGGAAGCAATTAAATATTTCTGGAAACATAGGCTCCTGATTTATCTATCAATTATCTTTTTATATTGCCACACATCTAGAGCGTCCAGATTCACTTACTTTCTCTCAGGCTTCTTCACAGAGTTGGCAAAGATTTGTGACAGTGATATTCATGAAAGTGGTTTGCTGCCTTTAAATGTCAGTATATAGCTGACACGCTTGTAGGTCCATACCGTGATCTCTTTGAACCTATCACAAAATCTCATTTAAATGCTGCTATGGCATGACGTCGTCCTTCAGGTTCATCAGAGTGCCTTGTCAGACTTAAACAAGCATCGGCAAAGATGATAGATCCGTGTTGGTTGCCAGCCTTTTGGCTTTGCCAAGCCTTGCTTTGTTTTGTTGTTGCTTTTGTAAAGCATTGTTTTACGGGAGCTGTTGCTCTTGTCAATCTAAAAAATTGCCTTAAAGCAGAAATATTTTTTGTCTCAAAATTCATATTTTCATAGTTGCCCCCAGAATGAGAGGAACTTCTTTGTGTGTGGATGTGCTCCTTGTGAAAGAGCAGAATGCAGTCACATTGAAGTTATCCAGTGGCAGAAGTGGGCTGTCCCCATGCAGTAAGCTGTAGTGGGCAGAAGAGAAATGTGAATGACACAACAGGCCAGTGGATGAAGAGGGCTGTCAGAAATACCCTATAAGTAAGAACATTACATATATAAATGTACTAAAAGCAAAAGGCCTTGAGTAACGCCAGACCTAAAAATGTCATCCAGACACTATTCAATAACTTGTCAAAGCCTAGAAGTCTGCAGCAATACAACCATTGCTCAACATTCCCCCTCCAGAACAAAAACATCATCAAACACTCAGGTGCTATTAAAAACCGAATTCTACCCAGAATGAGAGGTAAAGCGTTGGACCCAAACTTTAGGCACTAAATTTGCGAGCCTGGCGTTTGCATGGAAAGCAGTTTACGTACAAATGGAAGATATTTGTTGTTCGGTGTCAAGTAGTGACTTTGTATTTCTACCAGAATACCCCCTGGCTTCGTATTTACCACACCCTGCAAAGTAGGTTTTCAGTTATTGTTCTGTCAAGAGGCCATTGGTGGTGGCTGCATCTGTTTCTGAATACAGAAAGAAACCTTTAGAAAATGTCACAATTCCTGTGACCCTATCAGGACTCTTCGTCAAGCCATGGAGCTCCCAGTGGTCATATCCAGTGAAAGGTTCTAAACACTTCACAATTGCCATTTGTAATGTTTGTGTACACAGTTTCTTTTCTGGTTAGTAACCGTTTCGACATACATGGTGTCAACTAAGCCCTCTTTTGAATATGTTTTCAGTGTTTCACTGGAGGAAGGTAGTACTAGGAACTCATTTAGCATTCCATCTAATGTTACTGCAGAGTTACACATTAACCGGGCTGTCAATCTTCGAGTCTTTTGTCTGAAACTGGAAACTATAGTGTTGTAAGAGCTTCACAATATGATGCTAAAACGACAGAAGTAAACACATTAGATCCGTGTTCTATCTTTTTCTGAACTGGTGGGATGAAACCAGTTTCGGATTATTTATTATGTATTGGTGATTTCTTTGCAGCTGTAGACGGCTCCAGAGTGCCAAAATCCAGTATGATCCTAGCATGCCTCCAGCTGCGTTACAAGAAATCTAACAATTACATTTGCCAAGAAAACCTATATTCCAACTATGAGAAGCACTTATGGTAACACACGTTGGTAACTCCTCCATGGGCTACAATGCTTGAAACTGCTACATAGAAGATGATCCATAGATTTTCTGTAGCCCTTTCTGTCTTGATTCAGAATCCACATCGTATGCATGGTGGATCAAACCTTGCTGGGTAATTTTTAGGTCTCACCTGCGGCAGCACATGCTCTATCGCTTGTGAATACCTTCAGTTTCTTAAAAAATAAATAAATATATATATAAAAAGCCCGCCCATTAATTACCATTCGTTGGCTTCATTGTCACTCTTTTTTTCTTGCTTTTTATTAGTGAGCGCGTGTGAGCGCAGGTTGCTTCTGTTTATCTCTCTGGGTTTGTTTCCTCCCTGGAGCAGGCACAAGTAGCGATTGATTTATTTATTCCTGCTGGCGCTTGGAATGTGGTACTTATTTTTTTGGGTTTTACTTGCAACTCAACTTGATTGTTTTTGTTTTGTTTTACTTGTAACACAACTTGATTTACGGTTGATGAGAATTTTGTCTAGTGCAAATTACTTGATATTATAAAGCTATTGTTATAAAGCATGAAATAAGGTAGTAAATCACTTTACGATAAAAAGTAATTTTAACGTTACAATGTTGAGCTGTAAGTGTAGAACCATTAATCTTTTGAAAACACTAGGGGGGCATATTTAAGAGCCCCTAGCGCCACCGGAGCGTTACTTTTTTTGACGCTCCGGTGGCGCAATGCCCTGCGTCATATTTACAAGGTGGGATTAAGCCACTTTTTGTGGCTTAACGCCATCTTGCAAATACAGCACTTTCACAAGCCGCCCTTTGCATGGAACGGGCGTGCAATGGGTGTTGCTGTGGGCGTGCCTCAGCAACACCCATTGCATTTTTATGCTGCCTCAGATTTACAAGTTTTCGTAAACCTGATGCAGTGCCAAAATCTAATGCCACCCCTGGTTAGCAAGGCGCAACGAGGAGGAATACTTTTATTCTTCCTCGAGTTAGCTTTTTCTTTGTGTTTTGCATTCTGCAGCACGCATAGAAAAAGCAAAATGCCAGAAATTATTGTTTATGTGTGGGAAGGTGTCTCTTCCTGCACATAAACAATCATTTCAAAATGACGCTTTAGTACTTCTGTGTGTGCTGCATTCTGCAGCACACACAGAAGTGCTTCATCTCCATTAGTGATTGTTTATGTGACACATTCCCACACATAAACAATCAAACCCCTCAACGCAGACATCCTTGCACAATGGTGCAAAGATGCCTGCGTTGGCGCTAGGCAGCTCAGTTTAGTGCCAGAGCAGGGCAAAACGAAAGGGTGCATTGTATTCCAATAAATACGGCACATCCCTGCGTTTCTAAAGTGAAGCGACGCGGCGCTGCCAATTTTGGCGCAGGACCATGCTGCACCACTTTTTTAGTAAATCTGGCCCTGAGTGTTTCCTAATATTACATAAACATCCTCTAAATTATACAATAGGGCTTCAGGCAGCATCCCTGTGCCTAGCGCTGGGTGGAGGGAGCAGAAGGCACCCCACACAAGTGATTAAACTAATGGGGTGTAATAATAGGGGAATGCAAGGCGCTCAGGATAACAAGTTGGCCAAATTACAATAGCTATGGGGTGCCCACACAAGGGAAAACACCCATCCCTTAAAGGTTTAAACTAAACCCAACAATTTATAGAAACAATATGAGGCCCACCACCAATATTTACAATTACAACAATCAAAGTGTATGTTGACTCAATTGAGTATAATTAGAGAAAACAAATCATTCAAATTTAACACATTTCCGCAATGTCCAATCCAGTCCAATGATTAATTGAATCAAATCTTCAAATCACTCAGTAACCCATCCATGGAAATACATTATAAGCCAAATAGAAGCCCTATCTTACATACATTCACAAAATGATGTAGTATCAAGAAAATCACCATTATCTGTGAACACACACCCTTTGTGTCATGCCAATGATATCCTTTATATGTTCCACATGCACTATACAAAGTGGATTAATAGTGTAGATCCCATAATTTGTGTCTAAATAACTCCACATAACCCCTAGCAGTACCTTATGTTTAAACAAAATCCAATGCAAACGGATAATCCTGTCCGTTTGTAACCGTTGCCAATAATATGACACATCGATCAAAGTTATCCAAGTCTAACCAAAAAAGAAGAAAAAAAAAACAAATAAATGTATAAATGATTTACACAAAAACAAAGCAACACTAATGTATTAAGTCCACACTCCAAAAATGTGGTTCCTGAATTGACACCATATAGAATACCTTAAATTCATGGCCCAATAGTATGAATGATAATTCAAAGTTCATATAGTTTCCATCCGTAAGCTACAAAAAAGAGAGAAACAAGTACTGAATATAGATGCTTCCTGATTGACAGAATCTCATATTTAAATCTTTTCCTAACCGGAACATAAAAAAAACACTAGGGAGAGCCTGTCCCCCCCAATCACTGACCAAATTAGGTTAATCAATCCGATAGACAGCGTTATCGTATAATGAACGCCTAGCTGCGAGTACGCTACTCGCGCTCCTGATCCCGGAAGCTAAAAATAGACTTCCGGGGTCACCGTACGAGCCACTACTGCAGACACAAAAAACTGACAAATGTCTGCTAGTATAGAGAGGGAACCAAAGGTTCCCTGTAAAGCATAAAAAACAACAAAAACGCGATCGATCCGGCTCAAGTAACCTTATTTTGCATGTGCAACATAAAAACACCCACATAAATGTAAACAATCAAATTATAATTAAAATAACCAAATGGCAACACTCATTATAAAATCCTATACATAATCGGTCCGGTTTGTCTAATCCTTTTTCCATGAAAAAAGTGAAAAACAAATAAAACATAATTGGTTAGAAATTATTAATCGAAATATCCATATAACAACCACCATTAGTCAGACTAGAAGCCACATATTCTACTATTAACCGTAATTCATTAGAAACCTCAGCCCAAATTATCAATCAGAGTTCTAACCTAATCCATATTCAACATATAATGTTGAGATAGAATTCTATACAAGTTCTCAGTTGCATATTATTCAAAAAAGAAGCCAAGCCTAAAGAGTCAGACAGTTGGCACAGATTGGTCAAAAAACAATTTTTTTGACAACCCAATTATAATATGGACCCTTTACATCCCCAATGCCGAAATTTCAACAATTTATGTTTGAGAATTTTGGGTATTAACTCCAATCGTTATAACAAACTCCCCATCCACAAGATAATACAATTACATCAAATGCATCAACATCACATCGATATAAATTGAGACAAGTTTAACATGAAAAGATACTGTACAAGTATAAGTCAAATTTCAATCTCCCAAGAAGAACTCCAATTCTCTATCAGAGTTGAGACCCGATTCTACGGCCCTCAATCTCATAATCCATAATGCCTCTTTCTTACGTAAGGATAGTTCTCTATTGCCACCCCTCGGATCTCTAGGGACATGTTCAAGTCCAAAAAATTCAAAGCTTTTGTGGGCTGATTGTGAATCACAAGCTACAATGTGTGCCACTATTGGATATCTTACGTCACAATTTTTGAGCACTCAAATATATTCTCCAATTCTAACCTTAAGTGGGCGTATTGTACTCCCCACATAAATTCGAGTGCACTTACATTGTATTATGTATACAACATGAGTAGTGCTACAGTTAATCATTGAACAAATTCTAAAAACTCTCCCACCAATAGAAAATTCTTTAATATTGTGGCATGCCTAACGACATACTCCACAGTAGCCATATTTTAAAAAACCTATTGCTCGTGTGGATAACCAAGTTTTACTGGGAGAAATGGTAATGAAACTAGGACTCAGAATATTCTTCAAAGTCCTACCTTTCCGATACGATGTAAGTACTCTTTCTGACATTAAATTTTTTAATGATTCATCTTGTAGTAATATATTCCAATGTTTAGTCATAAATCTTTTTAAAATCAGAGAGGCATCATTGAAATCTGTTATGAATCGAACCTTATTGGATTTGTCCACCACATTATTTCGATCTTTAGTTCTCAAGGTATCACTTCTATCCAATTGTTTGGCTCTAATCTGTGCCCTCCTAACTACCTTGTTCGAGTAACCTTGTGCTCTAAACCTTCTACCCATATCATCCACATGGTTTAAAACCTCATCATCCAGACTACAGTTGCGTCGTGCCCTCACAAGTTCTCCAAAGGGAATTGAAGCTACTTGATGTCTGGGGTGTGCACTCTTAGCATGA
Organism: Pleurodeles waltl; assembly: GCF_031143425.1. NCBI lineage: Eukaryota > Metazoa > Chordata > Amphibia > Caudata > Salamandridae > Pleurodeles > Pleurodeles waltl. The sequence continues at coordinate 117,608,134 of NC_090445.1, read as the reverse complement.
AGAATAGAATTGCATGCTGTGGCTTTACTGAAAAGTCTACTTTGAATTTTACCATCCGCAATGAAAACCTCTACATCCAGGAATTCAATGTTCACCGAGCTGAATTGGTATGTGAATTTTACATTCATGACATTCGAATTTAAAAAGCTACAAAATTCCACCAGTTTCTGTTCACCACCGGTCCAAATCAGAAAACAGTCGTCTATATAACGACCCCAAAACAGTATATGGGTTTGCCATTGAGTAGATTGGATTGGACATTGCGGAACTGTGTTAAATTTGAATGATTTGTTTTCTCTAACTATACTCAATTGAGTCAACATACACTTTGATTGTTGTAATTGTAAATATTGGTGGGGGGCCTCATATTGTTTCTATAAATTGTTGGGTTTAGATTAAACCTTTAAGGGATGGGTATTTTCCCTTGTGTGGGCACCCCATAGCTATTGTAATTTGGCCAACTTGTTATCCCGAGTGCCTTGCATTCCCCTATTATTACACCCCATTAGTTTAATCAAATTAAGTTTCAGGGGGGCTGCATTTACTTTATCATGGATAGAACGAAAGTAGCTGAGGCATTATTCGTTAGCTTAGTCAGGGGGGGTACATTTCAAAATACTTTACGTAACAATTCGCACTCACAGAATGAAGGCTTAAGAAGTAAATTCATTAGACTAGAAAAAATGAAGAAAAGTGAATTATCTAAGTGGTGGGATGGGGCAACATTGAAACAATACAAGAAATTGAATCGCATCCCCCGTGGTTTGAGATCTCAGATTTTTCCTACTTACGATGACCTAGACTCAGATTTGCTGGTTCTTTGGGACAATGAGTTAACTGCCAGCTCGATGAAACTCATGGATATTTTAATCATAAATGCTGAGAGGAAAGTGACTCAGTTACAAGCTGAGATTGGGGTTTTAGAAAAAGAAATTGAAGATTTACATCTAAAGGAAGCCACTGACAAAAACGACAAATTTTTTGAAGAAGTATTACTTAAATTCCAGGAGGAAATTACGCAGAGGAAAGCGCGAAAACTAAAACGGGATGAGAAAGATTACCTGACGGGTAGGGTCTTTACTTTTTCTAGCAAATATGACCATTTAATTCATACTAATTTGGCTCCCAGGAGGTCTAGTATGTCTAATGTTTCAGATTCAACATCTATCAGTACCTCGATTACAAGTGATAGTGAGGTGGAGGGCGGTGCGAGTACTTCTGCCCAAGGGTGTGACGCTTCAGGTGGGAGTGCTTTTTTACAAGAATTAATGAGGATGAAACGAGACAAATACGTCCAAAACAGAGGGACATCATATACAAAAAAAACAGGAGGGGCAACAGAGGAGCAGGTGGTCAAGGCAAAAGATCACGATGGAGTCAAAACGAGATCTCGGGACAAGAAAATATAGGCTTGGATGGATCATCATCCATTAATGTGATCAATCTTTTCAAAGTTGAACTGACATCAGGGGTTAAGAGTCTTCTGGCTAGAGGTCTCAATTTCTGTCCTAAAACCTTCGGTGATCCCTGTAGATCTAAGATTGATTTATTCAGATTTGTTCGTAAACTTAAACTTAAAAAGTATTTTCAATTGAATCCGATTGAGAGCTCAATTCCGGATGCGGCTGCATCTTCATTGAGCACATTATCTATTGAAGAGGTGCATGACACAGCACTTATATTATCTATAGCTGAACAAGACGAAGATCCTGGTATTCTTTCAAGAGTACTACAGGATTTGGAGGTAGTATCTAGTAGAAGTATCTCTAGTGGTTTAAAAAGAAAATCGTGTTGGACTCCGAGATCTTTAGGCATGAACTCTTTTGATAGGTTCTTTGACCTGGTTTGTCAAGATTATGACAATTATCTGGCTAAGAATAAATTTAGACAATTCTCAAAAAACTTGAGTTCAGAAGAATTAGCTGCATTGGAAGTACTCAGACAAGACAAAGATATTATTATTAGGCAAGCACACAAAGGGGGGAATGTTGTTCTCATGAATAAGATAGACTATGACAACAAGATATTGTCGCAATTGAATGATAGGACATGCTACGAGAAGATTATTGGGAATCCCATTCCCAACCTTATGTACATGATTAATATTAGGTTATCTACTTGGCAACAACAGGGGCTACTTAGTAAGGACAAATATTTCTATTTGAAGGTTGACCATCCTAGATATTCATGTCTTTACACACTACCTAAGGTGCATAAGGGACTGCCTTTCCCACCGGGTAGGCCAATTGTTTCGGGTATACTAGGCCCCACTGAGAGACTCTCCGAATTTGTGGATTGTTTTTTGCAACCTATGGTTTACAATCTCCCATCTTTTATCAAAGATACTACACATATTCTTAGTATTTTGAATGATGTGGAGTGGGAGAGTAACATGTTATTAGTCACATTGGACGTGGTATCTTTGTATACCTGCATTAATCATGAGTTAGGACAGGAAGCCATTCGCTATTTTCTGAATAAAAGATCAGCGAGTCTTTGGGAACATACCGCAATGTTAATTGAAATGATCAATGTGATTCTCACAAATACATTTTTTCTGTTCAATAAAGACTGGTTTCGACACAAACAGGGTGTTGCGATGGGCTCCAAATTCTCTCCCCCCTATGCAAATCTTTTCATGGGTTGGTTTGAACATAAATGGGTTTGGGGTCCTGAATCTACTCAATGGCAAACCCATATACTGTTTTGGGGTCGTTATATAGACGACTTTTTCTGATTTGGACCGGTGGTGAACAGAAACTGGTGGAATTTTGTAGCTTTTTAAATTCGAATGTCATGAATGTAAAATTCACATACCAATTCAGCTCGGTGAACATTGAATTCCTGGATGTAGAGGTTTTCATTGCGGATGGTAAAATTCAAAGTAGACTTTTCCGTAAAGCCACAGGATGCAATTCTATTCTTCATGCTAAGAGTGCACACCCCAGACATCAAGTAGCTTCAATTCCCTTTGGAGAACGTGTGAGGGCACGACGCAACTGTAGTCTGGATGATGAGGTTTTAAACCATGTGGATGATATGGGTAGAAGGTTTAGAGCACGAGGTTACTCGAACAAGGTAGTTAGGAGGGCACAGTTTAGAGCCAAACAATTAGGTAGAAGTGATACCTTGAGAACTAAAAATCAAAATAATGTGGTGGACAAATCCAATAAGGTTCGATTCATAACAGATTTCAATGATGCCTCTCTGATTTTAAAAAGATTTATGACTAAACATTGGAATATATTACTACAAGATGAATCATTAAAAAATTTAATATCAGAAAGAGTACTTACATCGTATCAGAAAGGTAGGACTTTGAAGAATATTCTGAGTCCTAGTTTCATTACCATTTCTCCCAGTAAAACTTGGTTATCCACACGAGCAATAGGTTTTTTCAAATGTGGCTACTGTGGAGTATGTCGTTGGGCATGCCACAATAGTAAAGAATTTTCTATTGGTGGGAGAGTTTTTAGAATTTGTTCAATGATTAACTGTAGCACTACTCATGTTGTATACATAATACGATGTAAGTGCACTCAAATTTATGTGGGGAGTACAATACGCCCACTTAAGGTTAGAATTGGAGAACATATTCGAGTGCTCAAAAATTGTGACGTAAGATATCCAATAGTGGAACACATTGTAGCTTGTGATTCACAATCAGCCCTCAAAAGCTTTGAATTTTTTGGACTTGAACATGTCCCTAGAGATCCGAGGGGTGGCAATAGAGAACTATCCTTACGTAAGAAAGAGGCATTATGGATTATGAGATTCAGGGCCGTAGAATCGGGTCTCACCTCTGATAGAGAATTGGAATTGAAATTTGGTTTTTGACCAATCTTTGACAACTGTCTGACTCTTTAGGCTTGGCTTCTTTTTTGAATAATATGCAACTGAGAACTTGTATAGAATTCTATCTCAACATTATATGTTGAATATGGCTTAGGTTAGAACTCTGATTGATAATTTGGGCTGAGGTTTCTAATGAATTACGGTTAATAGTAGAATATGTGGCTTCTAGTCTGACTAATGGTGGTTGTTATATGGATATTTCGATTAATAATTTCTAACCGATTATGTTTTATTTGTTTTTCACTTTTTTCATGGAAAAAGGATTAGACAAACCGGACCGGTTATGTATAGGATTTTAAAATGAGGGTTGCCATTTGGTTATTTTAGTTATAATTCGATCGTTTACATTTATGTGAGTGTTTTTATGTTGCACATGCAAAATAAGGTTACTTGAGCCGGATCGATCGCGTTTTTGTTGTTTTTTATGCTTTACAGGGAACCTTTGGTCCCCTCTCTATAGTAGCGGACATTTGTCAATTTTTTCTGTCTGCGGTAGTGGCTCGTACGGTGACCCCAGAAGTCTATTTTTAGCTTCCGGGATCAGGAGCGCGAGTAGCGTACTCGCAGCTCGGCGTTCCTAATACGATAACGCCGTCTATCAGATTGATTAACCTAATTTGGTGAGTGATTGTGGGGGACGGGCTCTCCCTAGTGTTTTTTTTATGTTCCGGTTAGAAAAAGATTTAAATATGAGATTCTGTCAATCAGGAAGCATCTATATTCAGTACTTGTTTCTCTCTTTTTTGTAGCTTACGGATGGAAACTATATGAACTTTGAATTATCATTTATACTATTGGGCCATGAATTTAAGGTATTCTATATGGTGTCAATTCAGGAACCACATTTTTGGAGTGTGGACTTAATACATTGGTGTTGCTTTGTTTTTGTGTAAATCATTTATACATTTATTTGTTTGTTTTTTTCTTCTTTTTTGGTTAGACTTGGATAACTTTGATCGATGTGTCATATTATTGGCAACGGTTACAAACGGACAGGATTATCCGTTTGCATTGGATTTCGTTTAAACATAAGGTACTGCTAGGGGTTATGTGGAGTTATTTAGACACAAATTATGGGATCAACACTATTAATCCACTTTGTATAGTGCATGTGTAACATATATAGGATATCATTGGCATGACACAAAGGGTGTGTGTTCACAGATAATGGTGATTTTCTTGATGCTACATAATTTTGTGAATGTATGTAGGATAGGGCTTCTATTTGGCTTGAAATGTATTTCCATGGATGGGTTGCTGAGTGATTTGAAGATTTGATTCAATAAATCATTGGACTGGATTGGACACTGCGGAACTGTGTTAAATTTGAATGATTTGTTTTCTCTAACTATACTCAATTGAGTCAACATACATTTTGATTGTTGTAATTGTAAATATTGGTGGGGGGCCTCATATTGTTTCCACCACACACAAGTGAGTTTGTTTGCGAACATGGCACCTACAACTCAAATTATCATCTCCACACCTCAGACTTGAGGCTGAGGAGTCACCAGTGAAACAATTAGCGGCATAGTGTAAATGTCAAGTTACTGTTTTCTGGTGTGCCAAGAGATGGTTCGGTTCATAGTGAACACTATGTACATGGTCTCGCACACTCATTCACTCATGCTCTCTAAGGGTTTCCCAGTGCTTACATGGTCTTGTCGCCTTTCATTTCTGTGCTGGCGTGAAAGCATGTGGATAGAAGCATGAAGATAATGAAGCTCAGCTTAAGTCCTAGTTCCCGTCTACAGAGCATTTGGAATTCCTGAGAGTCAAAGGGTGTCCCAACCTTCATGTGTGCCACTGCACCAACAGATGTCAGTGTCTTCCCAGGCTGTAGCCGTCTTGCAAACACAAGCGCAGTCTCATTGGCCCTATAGGAGCTCTCCCAGTGTAGGCTGGTTTCAGGAGTTATGCAGAGTAATGTTGAGCAGAAAATCAAGCATTGACAAAATCAATATGTCCCATCTATGAGCGATCTGTTTGCTTTGTCATTGTGTTTTTTAGCCATGTTGTAATGTTGTACAGCATGGCTGTGCGGCATGGTTGAAAGTAAAGAAAAAAAGCACTTTGATGAAGCCAGCATTGACTGCGTCATAGCACCTTTAATTTGTACTTTCAGCCTTTCTGCACAGCAGCTACCATGCTGTACAACATGGCTTAAAAAAAACTGACAAAGTCAATAGTTCTTGCATAGGCGAGACCTGTTGGCTTTGCCAGTGCTTGTTTCTGAGAGCAGTTTATGTCTTAAGCCTCTCCTTCCAAACAGGTATTTACCGCTTGTAACATTTTTCTCAAACATATAAAACTGGGAAAGATCTCTTGTTGAAAAAGAAAATGTTTCTATGATTTTCAGTTGTGGAGTTGACCCTTTCAATTTCCCTTGCCTAAGAGGAGTGTAATAGAAAAAAAATCAAACTTAGGTGAAATCCGCAGTGTCCTGATTTCTGGGAACTCCTCCTGCACTGCAGTGACTATGTAGTCTTTTAAAGGGCTAGTGCATTTTCCCAGTATAATGAGGTGCTTTATATACATAGCTGTTGTTTGTTGGCAGGAAAGTGCTCAAAAGTATTACTTTCCAAAGGGACCTTTCCCGCACAGAACAGCAGTAAGTACGATGAGTGTAGGCACACCAGTATGAATCGTATTACTTCTGTGAACCAACAAGCTGATAGACAGTAACGTTACAGCAATTGAGTGAAAGGTCTTGTGGGCTACAAATGGAGCTTTGAACTTAGTAGTAATCGATGCTTACTGGAAAGAAACTGCGAAATCTGTTGGTGCCAAGCCGCTGAAAATGCTAGACCTGCAGCAGCATTCCAGAGGTACCACAACAGTGCAATCGGTAGTGTGGCAGGCCAATAATAAGGCAGTTACAATTATTAAATCGAAAAGGACATTGCCTTTCAGCACTGGGATTGAGGTGGTAAAGCCAGCACACACCACAGAATCCTGTTTCGAATGACATAGCAAGAACTCTGCCTCAATTTGAGAATTCAACTTCTGGATGGCATCCTTGTAGAAGATAGCTGTAGTTGTGGCTTTAACACTGACCAGGTATTTAACTGAGCTGCAAGCCCTTTGCATCTCAGAGCCTTTCACCATATTCTTTAGGGACAGAGTGATTTCCTAAATCCAGAAAGCATAGTTGAAGTTCCATCTTTGTTGGTAACCAAATGCTTTACAAGCCAGTGGAAATAACATAACAAGATGGCCATAACTTTTTTAATAGGAGGCTCTTGTTAAGGGTTGGATCATAACTTGGGACCATACTTAGGCCTATATTTATACTTTTTAGTGCCGCATTTGCATCATTTTTTGACGCAAAAGCGGCGCAAAGTACCAAAATACTATTGTATTTTGTAAGTTTGCGCTGCTTTTGCTTCAAAAAGCTGCGCAAATGCGGCGCTAAAAAAGTATAAATATGGGCCTTAGCGTGATCCTGAGGCTACATTTATGGTAGAAAGAAGAAACAAAAGGTACTTCTTTCTAGGAACTTTCTATCAAGAGAAGGCATGGTTGTCCTTTGTGCATTTTTAAAATCCCTTTTTATTGGCATTTCGTATAAAACATACATTTTATATTTTACAAGGTAACATTTCTAATCACATTTCATTCTTGTGTCCTATCACAGTTCGATGTGGCATTATTGTGAGATGTCAATATGTTATCATACCACTTTTCTTCAGACTAAGTTTTTTAGGTAACACAATGGATTGTTCATGGTATATATTATTATCTTGTTTTACAGTTTTTGTAACACCTTTTGTATTGCATAGCTTTTTGTTTGCCTAATATACTTTCCAAATACTGCATAGATAACTTAATTAAGAACAATAAACGTAATCCCCTGATAGCTAAGGAAGGGAGTGATCGGCACCCCTTAGCTAAGGAAGGGAGTGATTGACACCCCTGTGCTGACATAGTAAGTGTGTTTTCTATTTCTGGGCTATTATGTAAATGTCTTACTACATCCCATCAAAGTATTGTCAGTAACAACAAGGATGTATCAGGGATAGCATCTAGTCACATTCTAAAGGCTGAATCTAGGTTTTGTCGATATAAAAATTGCTCAGGAGTTCTCTGGAAAAGCGACCATTGTGGGTAGGTGGACCTTACCAGGGCTATGACTCCAGACTTTCAAGGGAGCATTGTATCGTTATTTCTGCCCTCATCTAGGAACACACATAATTCAGTGTCTGGCAATTGGAAATTTACGGTTGTCCTTCATGCATGATGGACAAAATGGGCAGGAGCCTTGTTCTTTTAGGAAGGCTCTTGTGCCCTGGCAGAACAAGCTGCCACTGTATTATGGAGTTCTTTCTGTCCCAAGCCATGTATGCTGTGACTGCTCCGGCGGTGAAACTTGACTATTCGCTTTCTTACACAATGCTAAGGATGCCTTGCTTCTTTCACTGTCTCGGTATCCAAACATGCCCTTGGGCAGCAGTGAGTAGGATCTGCTGGTTACGGTAGATCTTCAGTTTTTGGAGAGGATCATCTCCACCTTGGAACTTCTTCCTGTTCAGCTAAGTAACCAGCTAAGTTCTTATTTATGAACAGAGTACCTGGCTGTTCTACATGTTGAGCTTGTTCCAAGTCCAACACTGCTTCTAACTGAGTCTGAGTGCTGATCCCACCACTGGCACCGGTGTACTTTGAAAGCTACCCCTTTGTCATCTCTTGGGTTCCCCAGATGATGGCTAATCTGAACGTACTTCTGAGCGCTAGCAAGCCGGACCATACTAGATCTTAGCTTTTTCTCATTCAAAGGCATTTGTAAATGTTTCTTGGATTTATTCTAAAATCCTTTACTTGCCTTCAGTTGAGAAAAAGTAAAAGTCAGTGAATATATGCAAATAGTTTGCGTCACAAACAGACTTACAATAGGAAAAATGTATTACTTATAAAAACACAAAATATATCTACACGTTTGTGTAATCTACTCATGACCAGAAGGGGGAAAAGCTAGCATGTGCTTTATTGTGCCTCGGAATAAAATGATACATGTTCGGAACCTGTGGGCATGTGTGATTGATTGATTGTATGTGAGTGATTGTGTCTCTGTGAGCGAGCAAGCCTGTCTGTGTTTGCTTGTGTGTGTGTGTGTGCAGGGGGATAAGATCACACCTACACACATACACACAAGAGTGAGACACACACACACAAACACACACACAAGAGTGAGAGGCCTTCAATTACGTCCAGATCTTTCACGCCCAATGTCTTTGTGCGGTGCAACAGAAATGGCTGGCATTGCCAAAAGCACCAACAAAGCAGAGTCTTCAGAGAGTCAACCAATAAGATGAGGAAGATGCAGAATCTGAGTGGGGCAGAGTGCGAGGCAGCCATAGAATGGATGCCTGCATGCATCCTTCCCTCACTGCTACATGCATCCTGTCTATTGCACTCTGCCTTTCCCCTGCTTTGCCGGCTTATCTCTTGCAGCCTTTGCCTGCTTTATGTAGGTGCTAGGAATCCTTAGGCCTTAGGAAGCAAGAAGCAGCTGTCTGCATTTCTCCATTTCCAGAGTGTTGGGAAGGCATAGCATCACGTGGATTGGTGTTGCTGTCAGAAACTCCCTCTTCCTGCTATCTGGCTGCCACCAGCACCAGTGGTGAGGAGCCAGGACATGGAACAGAAAGCATAACCAAACTGGGAGCTAGGATCACCATCCGTATCGAGCAGGTGGATGACAATTGTGGCAGTGGCAAAAGACGGTGAATGCCTGTGTGCATGTGTGACTGAGTGTGTGTTTGATCGTGTTTGTTTTGGAGCTTTTCTGTGTGTATGTTTCTGTTTCTGCCTGCTTTTGTGTTGTTGGTAAATGAGGCATACAGCTATCTGGAGAAGTAAAGCTGGCTACAGAGTTGATGGCTTTAGGGTGATCCTGACATGTTGTGTCCCGGCAAATTGTGTCCAATTGGCCATAACAGTAGCTCTTTGTAGACATGTACTCCAGTATTAGAACGTTCATAGATTCACATGCTTAAATCATTCCATGTTGTCGAGATGAGAGTCCCCAGTACCATGTAATAGTAATACCATGTTAAAGAAAGAGCAAGAAGGCCCTAGGCCCTTAATTTTTGCAGTCTATCATAGTCAATTTTAAAAAGAGACCAAATCTATGCTTCAGCCAGTCAGGCTGCAACGCTCTTTGGAACACTCCTTAGAGAAGCTCCAGTCCCTCAGATTTTCTACCGCACGTCATGCTAGGGCGCCTTTACTGAACTCTGCTCAGCTTCTCAATATTTGGATACTTGATAAGACTATAGTCTCATTTTTCTTTACTGCTCTGAAGGTTTTCACCTTCAGTACTCACAGTTTCACCTTATCAGAGGGCTTACATTGTCTGACAAGGAAAAGAAAAGACTCTTCAGACCCTGCAATACTTGAGGCCAAAAGAGGTTACATTCTGAGGATCTGCATTAAGACTACATTTATTGCCTCTACCCGGATCACTCTGCGAAGGATTGTAAGGTATGTCGTACCTTTTCTGCAAACACTTTAAAGGACAGAGAAGGAAGGCTGCTTATCTGGCTACAAAAGCCTAAAACCAGGAAAGAGCCAGTTTCAGATTCTGACAGTGAGGGCTTCTTTTCATTTATCAGGAGATCCAACAAGAGAGAGCGAGATCACCCCATACTCGTGCCTCCTCAGAACAGCCCAAAAAAGCCTAAAAAAAGACTGCTTCTGGGTCTTACAAAGGCCGCAGCCCTTCCAAGTCTCCTCACAGATCCAGGTACCACTCATCAGGAAAGGAGAGAAAAGAACAATCTACCACCTCTGAAAGGACTAAATAATCCTCCTGTGAGCTGCCTACACCATACTTTAAAAAAACCTTCCTCAACTCCAGCTGTCGACGGATCGTTGATGAGCTCCCCACCATCGATGAGTGTTGTCGTAGACAGGGGTAGACGATGAAGACATATGACATATACGATGGCATCATCGACGAAGATGATAGTCACCATCTCTTCTCTGTCCATGTCTGCCTCCTTCTCGACAGCGACAGCGTCCGTGACTAAGCCATCAACGCTCAATATCGCCTCTTCCTCGTTGTCAATGATGCTGATGATGTTTCTTCTGTCAGTGCTACTCACAGTGGGGCAGTCCACACTCCCTTCGATGATGACTCCACCGAAGACGGGTACATCCTCAATCACTCTGATGATGGCCCTGTCAATGTCAGGAAATAGACTCAGGAATTGATGCTGTTGACACCTGAGCACACCTCTTCTAGTAAGGTGACTCCCTTCATACCAACTCATTTGCTGGAGGAAGACGAGGTCTCGGGTGATGAAGGACCAGCCACAGTCCCCTCCAGTTAAATGTAAAATGCCACGAGGAAGAATATTATAAGGACTATGATCTGCAGTGTTATGCTTCCCAGGAGCAGCCATTCCAGGGGGAGATGGTGGGCCTGCCGAGGTCTCTAGTCTCTGACTTGCAATTCATGCTGTCGGAGTACCGAAAAGGATTTCCACCCACGGGAGTCAGTATTTCAACCACCTATGCCTGCTAGATCCCCAGTGCCTCAATCAGCCTCTCCTTTCCAGAGGCCTACATCTTTGCCTTTCACAGCAATCCATACACCATCTACAGCTCTGCTCCACGACCCTGATAACTCAGATGAAGAACAACAGGAAGGAGAGCTCTGTGAGTACCATATGGAATGGGATGACTATGTAATCCCTACCCCATCACCTCCTCTGCCCATGAAAGTCGACTTGCCTCCTAAAGATATTGGACGTTTCCATAATTTACTTGAGAGGACTGCTAAAAGATTTGCACTCCCAATGCCATCCAAGTAGATGGACTGTTTCTTATATGACTTTAAGGAGCCATTCCAGAAAAGTGAGCACTCCATGCCTATTGTCAACTATATATGGGAGGAATATTTGAAGGTAATGCAAAATCCTGCTACAGTCACTGCACTTCTTCCACACCCTGATAAAAAGTATAAAGCCCCAAAGGATGCTCTGGCCCGCCAAACTGGTCATCCACACCTGGATTCAGTTATTGCTCAAAACAGCTCAAAGACAATTTTAAAAAACCACCCTGATTTCTGTGCCTTCTGACAAGGAGGGCAGACACTTAGACAATATCGGGAAACGATTTTCATCTATGTCAGGTCCCACAACGAGGGCGACCAACTCCCTGGTGGTGCTGGGCAGATAGATAGACAGTTATGGGCTGCTATCGCCCAATACATAGATCAGCTTCCAGAAGAGGCCAAGCTAGAAGCTTAAAAGATCGTGCAAGAGGGAGAGAGGAAATCAACAGAAATTATCAACTGCGCCATGGATATCGCCACCACCGCATTTGGTCAGTTTGCGGGTTCCGCTGTGCTCAGGAGACAAAGCTGGTTAAAGGCTACTTCTTTTCACCCAGAAGTACAGAATAAGATCTTAGATCTCCCCTTTGACTGACAAGCCTTGTTTGGCAAAACTGGCACAGAAACAGCTAAATCACTTAGCACACTGCAGTTCAGGAAGTATTTCTTTCGCAGAGCCAAAGGACATAGAATGCCTTCATATAGGGGAGGCTATCAATATTACAGATATCCCTCTTACATGTGTACCTCCCAGCAGTTTCGTCCACAATACACCCAAAGACAACTTCCATAAGCGGCGTACAACAGACCTGTGCCCATCGGGCGACCAGTCCATCAGGGAAAAGACTCTACTTGCTGCCAATGACCTGGTCCAGTTACCCCTATCCCATCAAATTTCAGACGAGGTGGCAGAATATCGTCATTCCTCCATCAGGAGATAACATTGGACCAACGGGTCCTGGACTTGGTTCATTCGGACACACTCTGGAGTGTGTCCAGATTCCACCTATCAACCCTCCACACATTTCCATTCCCAAACATCTCCATCAGGTCAAATTAGAGGCCAAGATCATGCTTCAGAAAGGAGCAATAGAGAGTGTCCCCCTTTCCAACAAGGAGAAGGATTGTACCCCTGTTTCTTCCTAATTCACAAAAAGTGGAAGGAATGGTGGCCTATCCTCGACCTTAGAGATCTAAACATCTATCCCAAGAAACAATCATTCTGCATGATAACGCTACAAGTTATCCTCCTCTGCATAAAACACAGGGATTATATATCCACCCTTGCCACAGGCAATTCCTATGATTTATGGTAGCTGGCAGCCACTACTCGTTTCGTGTTCTATTCTTTGGTCTGAAATCAGCCCCCAGGATATTCACAAAGTGCCTGGCACCTGTGGCCGCAATCTTAAGAAAACAGAAGCACCAAGTCTTCCTGTACTTGGATGACTGGCTCATCAACTCAGTCATCTCAGGCAGCACAGAAATCTACAAGGGCTTGTATTACTCTGTTCAATGAGCTTGGCCTCATTCTCAATTGGAGGAAGTCCAGTCCTCAGCCCTCGTGGACTACAACCTTTTTGGGGGCAAACCTGGACACCACACCCAACATAGCCTGTCCCACTACAGAAAGACAACAAACATTGATTTCATTGGCAGAAGCCATTCAGAAAAAAATGTTCTCTTTCAGTACACCTTTACAAGTCTTTATTAGGGATGATGCCCTCGTGCATCCCAATAGTACCGTTTCTGCAGGCTATGGATGTGTCCCCTTCAGGAGGAACTAAGCCTCCAATGGTTTCAAGCCACAGGTGATTTCGATGATCTCCTCACAATCACTCCAGTCATGATCAAAACCCTAAGTTGGTGGACTCAGCAAAAACTTCTCTCAATCAGGCTCTCCTTCCTCCCTCAACCATCTCAGTTGGTCATCACCAGTGATGCCTCGCTGGACGGATGAGGAACATACCTTCAAGACCTACAGGTCAGCGGCAAGTGGCAGATACCTCATCAGAGTTTGCACATCAATCTTCTCGAGCTGAAAGCAGTTCATCTGGCCTTGCAAGCTTTCCTCCCTAGGATTGCCACCTCAAAGGTTCTCATAAGGATGGACAATACTACCGCAGTGCACTAATTGAACAAGCAGGGAGGTATGAGGTCTCATCTCCGCTTTTGAGAATCACAAGAGATTTTGAATTGGCCCATCATATATGGGGTGCATCTACGAGTAGAACATGTCCCAGGGAAACAGAACGAGATAACGGACACTCTCAGCAGAATTAAATTAGCTTGTCACGAGTGGGAGCTAGATCAGGAGACAGTCAACCACATATTCTCCCCATGGGGAACACCCAATTGCGACCTCTTCGCCAGCCCACTAACCACCAAATGCTGATTCTTCACAAACTGACTTCACCATCCGTTTTCATGGGAGAATGCATTTTTCAATGGCATGGCATGGAATATTGGCTTACACCTTTCAGCCCATTCCCCTGATTCCGAAGGTACTCACCAAGAAGATCGAGCCCTGTACACTAATTTCAATAGCCCCAAAGTGGCCTCGCCAACACTGGTTTACAGAGCTTCCTATGCTGTCAGTGAGACCTCACATCCCATTAAAAGTCTCCCCTTACCTCCTTACCATGATCAAGGGTCAAGTTTTGCACCTGAATCCAGAATCTCTTCAGTTATCAGCGTGGCTCCTGAACACAGGAGCCATGCTTTGCCCATCTGAACATCCCTCTGGAGTGCAGGGACATAATTTCCAGGGCCAGAGCTACCAGCACTATCAAAACGTACTCTTGTAAGTGGAAGACGCTCTGTTTGTGCTGTCAACAGCAACAGATACATCCACTACCTTCCTCACCGGAGTAGATATTACTCTACCTATTGCATATGGACATTCAGGCCTAGCTCATGCCTCCTTCAGGGTGCATCTGGCTGCCATTTTTTGTTTTAGACATTCACATAGGACACCCTTCTTATGGTCCAACAGACTCATCAAACCATTCCTGAGAAGGCTCTTTCGGGTCTTCCCACCATTCAGACCTCCCCCTCCTTTGTCGCATCTGAACACAGTCCTGGCACAGCTCATGAAACAGCCATTTGAGCTGATTCACAGATCCACTTTGACGTTTCTATCCTGGAAGGCAGCCCTCCTGGTGGCTTTCACATCAGCCAGACAGGTCAGTGAGATCCAAGCTTTGACAATTCAGGAACCTTTGTTACATATTAGAGATGACACAATAATCCTACATATAAACCCACAATTCATACCTAAAGTCCCTTCTGACTTCCATTTCAATGAGCCACTAATTCTGAAGTCCTTCTTTCCAAACCCTTCAACACCTGCAGAAAGTGCTCTTCATTCTTTGGATGTTAAAAGGTGCATCAAATTCTACCTCAACAGTACCAAATCTTTCTGGAAGACTAACCAGTTGTTCGTCACTTACAGTACACCTAGAAAGGGCCAATCTATTTCTAAACAAAGCATTGCTAGATGGATTTCCACTGCGATTCGATTTTGCCACCAGGTGACAGGCAAGCTGTTGCAGACTTCTGTCCATGCTCACTCTACGAGAGCTGTGTCGACCTCAACTGCACTGTTTGCGTGTGTACCACTCCAGGACATTTGCAGAGCAGCTACCTGGAAGAATCAACAATATTGTCTCCATTCCACTCTTCAAGGGGTTTTAGCTTTGAGCCAGGCGGTCCTAAGACATCTTTTCCAGTAAAGGTGAGCTATCTCTATCTTCCCACCATCCTTTGTTTAGTTCTGCACATTGTTTGCATTAAAATGTATCAAATGGAAAGTGTTTATATGTTGCACAGTTTCTGGTAAATTATGTTTGCAGTTGTGTTTTACTTTATGGTATGTCTGTATAATTGCTTATAGATCTCGTGGTATTCTTTTGAGGTACTCACAACTGAGATTACAATGTGCCTCACTACTGCTTTGTACTCTGATTCAAGCATGTGAATCTCTGAAAGTTCCACTACTGGAGTAAGAAAATAAGTTACTTACCTGTATCTGAAGTTCTCCAGTATTGGAATCTTTCATAGATTTACATGCGACCCTCCCCTGAGACGCTCTCCTTTCCCTTCTTGGATGGTCCTCTGGCAATTGTGCTATGGAGAATCTGAGGGACTGGACCTTCTCAATGGAGTGTTCTAAAGGGCACTGCAGCCTAATTGGCTGAAAGATTAGTTTGGTCTCTTTTCTAAATTGACTGTGATAGACTGCACAATTGAAGGGACTACAGCCTTCTTGCTCCATCTTTAACATGGCATTACTATTACATGGCACCAGGGACTCCCATCTCGACGACAGGGAATGATTCAAACATGTGAATCTATGAAAGATTCCAATACTGGAGAATTACATTTACAGGTAAGTAACTTATTTTTCATCATTGTCATTCCTGATAACATTTTGCTATCCTGACATATTTGTGTCCATCCAAAACATATTCCAGACATATTCTGGGCATTCTTGGCATAATTGTTGCTATTTCTGGCATAATGATGGCATAAACTGCTATCATGTGACAGGTATCTGAGATACGTGGTGAAGTAAAACAGGCATCAAAGACAGAACCAAAATGTGAAAGTAATACATGTGAGTACATAATGAAAATGACAAACTTTGGGTGATTGTGGAGTACATTTGTATTTACTAAAATATAAAAATTATATTTTAGGACAAAAGATTTTGTTTATGACAATGGCATACTTTCGTTTGGGGCTGGGGGGGTGCACTTATTTATCATAATTGAAAAGTCTCTGTGATAGCAAAAATGTTGTATTTTCAAAAGGTGATGATTCTGTGTCTGATATTGTAAACCAATGCTATAATTCTTGCAGCATTTGGGAAGCGCAATGCTAATTTTGATTCAGATGTACTGGATGGATATACTGACTATGGCTGTTACTTTTTGGATTGATGTAACCTGTCTGCTTGCTGATCAAGTAAGGTCCTGAGAAAATGAGCGATCACACTGTAGTATGAACCTGATTTGCTTAGCTCTGCTGTGAGATTTGTTTAACTTTTGGTTCTTTTCATCCCCCTTTCAAAGTAAATTTTGAGTCATAAAGATATATTCAAGAATCTAGCTGTGTGTGTGTGTGTGTGTATAAAATGATATAAAAAAGGTTAAAGCTTAGTTATAGTTATTCTTTCTACATAAACCAAACTTAAACTACACAAACATTAGAATTTCTACAGTTATAATTATACCTTAATTTTATAATTTAGACACTACCTTCAAATTACTATAACTTATGCACCTCTGGGCACAGTGTCGGCAACTCACTAGCCATGGTGGAGTGATGTGGAGTGTCATAGAATGGAGTGTCATAGAATGGAGTTGCATGCTGTAGAGTGCAGTGGCATGTCGAAGAGTGGAGTGACTTGTCTTAGAGTGAAGTGGGGTGTCGTAGAGTTGAGTGGTGTGTTGTAGAGTGAAGTGGCATGTAGTGTGATAGAGAGGAGTGGACTGTTGTAGAGTGGAGTGGCATGTGGCAGAGTGGAGTGACTTGTCATAGAGTGGAGTGGCGTTCATAAAGTAGAGTGGCATGTTTTGTCTTTGAGTGTAGTTTAAACATACCTTGCGAGAAAATGGCTGAACAGATGTACATTAAATTTTGCGGGAATATAGACTGTGGGGTGGAAAGACTGCAGCCCAATATATAACTTACATTTTATGCCATATTACTTGAACAGTATTGAACCAATTTAGATCTTTTGGCAGGAGATCTAACTTGATGTAGCAGTGTTAAAGTTATAAGGCACAAAAACTAAGTTATATATTGGGCTGCGGTCTAGCTCGGTAACTTAAGGGTATATCGCGATACATCACAATGAGAAAACAGTATTTGATTGGCAAATGAAAGCCCTTATAAAGTTAAACGGTAGTGCATTGTTTAGACCACAGTTAGGCCCTCATTACGAGTGTGGCGGTCTTAAGACAGCCGCACTCATGGTGGTGGTCTTACCACCGCAGTCCCCGCTGTGAAGACCACTGCATTACGAGTACTGTGGTTTAGTTGAAGCCAAATCGCTACAACACCACCAGTCCCGCTGGTGAGGTCGGACCAGCGCAGCTGGCAGTGAGCTTTTCCAGGCTGGTGGCATGCCTAAGACCGCCAGCCATATAACAAGGCCGCAAACTACCAGGCTTTCCGCGGCGGTCTCCCTGCCACAAAAACCCTGGTGGTAACGCACCTGGCAACAGGAATCCCCATTCCTGTTGCCAGCACCTGCATCCCCACATGTCCACACACTTCTAGACACCTCCCCACTCGCCCATACACTTCCTGACACACACCCCCACCCAACCACACGCATACATCCAAACACCCCCACCCAACCGAACACAGACAAACACCCCCACCCAACCAAAGACAAACATAAACGCCTTCCCACTTGCTCGCACATAAACACGCACCCCCACTCGCTCGCACGCAAACTGACATGCACGCCCACTCGCCAGCACATAAACAGACACGCACCCGCACTGGCTCGCAAATAAACAGACATGAACCCCCACTCGCTCGCACACATACGCAGCCCCCTCCGCATTCATGCACATACACACACCCTCTGCATTCATTCACACACACACGCACCTTCCACATTCATGCACACATACACCCCCACCACCATACAGTCACACACACATACACATGCTTGCACACATATACGCACACACCACACACATGCACCTACCACTCACACAAACACCCCTTCCGGTCAGGCAACCTATCTGCCTGGGCTGCCTGCAGCCAACATCGAGGTGGTCATCCAGGAGGGGTGGATGTCGGCAGTTCTATTGCCAATGCCGCACTGCCATGCAAGGAGCGCCCTGCCATATTACTGCTTGGAGACCGCCATCACATGTAGTATTTCGGCAGCCGCCAGAGCGGCGGTCTTGCTGAAATACTGCCAAAGTTGTAATGAGGGCCTTAGTCTGTGTTCTGGGTTTTAAGTGGAAATATGGTGTACTGCTGTATTATATGTGGATAGAAAGGAATTAAGTGATTTAGGTATGTATTTAAAGTTAAGAAAAAGTAGTTTTATTTCTTAATATTTTTTGTTTTAAAGTTTACAGGGTATCACTATAGTACCTAGAAAGTACCATGGTAGCTACAGAAAAAAGTAAACATGTAAAAAATGAAAAATACACCATAGTACACTATATTTGTAAAATATAGTGTAATACAGTGTATTTTCTTTTACATATTTAATATATTACATTTTTGTAAGTACTGTGGTACTTTGTAGGTAGTGCTGTGGTACTCTGTAAACATTTTTTTTTTTAAATCAAAAATGTAAATATTTGAAAATACACTGCAGTACACTATATTTCTGGAATATAGTGTAGTACAATGTATGTTTGATTCTTTACATATATATATTTTTTTATGTTTTTAAGTACTGTGGTATTTTTTAGGTAAGCCTGCGATATTCTGTAAACTTTTTAAAAAATATATAAAAAAATAAAACTACTTTTACATGCTTACCTAAAGTGCCTCAATCCTTCCTATGCACTTATCCACTACTAGTATAGTATATTTTAACTTCTATCTCACAACTCAGACTAAGGCCCTCATTACGAGTTTGGAAGGTTGACCGTCAACCTGCCAGATCTGTGGGGAGGAGACTGAGGCATAGCTGAAGGTCTCCCCCCGGCCCTATTACAAGGTTTCCTCTGTGCTGAGGGATGGAAACCTCTGTATCAGGAGGTTTTGCCGGTCAGCCCGGTGAAAACAGTGAAGCGGCATTGACCTCCGCTCCTCAGGGATACATAGCAGACAGTGCACATTCGAGGGTGCTGGACAGAGGCCCCACTGTAGCCCATTGCACGGTCTTTCCGCCAGCATTTCATGGCGGGGTCTCTGCCATCAAAAGGCTGGCAGAAAGTGAAGTCGTGATCAGCACGGTAGTGCTGAACTCAGCGCCACAGTGGCTGACCATGACTTTGACCACCGCCAACCCATCGGGATCAATGATCCTGGCGTGGCAGCGGTCCCCTGGCAGTCAGACTGCCAGTAGTGCGGAGGTCTGACCGCCACGTGAGTTTTGCAGTCCAAGGTCCGAAAAACTCATAATGAGGCCCTAAGTATGGGCTAAATAGCATGGCTGCCTTTTCATTTTGTAAGGCCTTTCTTACCCAGGCATATACTGCTTTGTCATGAGCATCCACCGCAGTATACAATTAAATTGCTATGCTATACCACGGCCCAATATATCACTAAGTTTTATGCCTAATAACTTTACAACTACTTAACCAAATTACTTCTGTTAGCAAAAGGGATCCTTTCCACCCTATAATCTATATTTCTGCCATTTTTTATGAAACTCCAACTGGCCATTTTGCCACTACACCAGTTGAAAAAGTCTATGGAAAATGCATTGATGGGAAAATGTGTTTTGGGACCCCTTTTTTCTTTGTACTCCATTAATGAATCACTGCAAAACTTTGCATAATCTGCCAATGTAGAAAAAGCAATAGGTCTGCAAAGTTTCATGGAGATTCCCAATTGTGGCAAAGTTATTTAGCAAGCAATTATCCGAGAAATTTCTATCAATGGGATTCCTAGCTGTAACTGCATGAGTAGCTAGCACCACTCTGTAAGATATATATATATATATATATATATATATATATATATATATATAGATATCACTTATGGTAATATCAGGGAGGACTTTAGAAAGGGTGGATAATGACAGGAAGCAGAAGCCTTGTTATAAAGACCAATAGCTTGGAATGTTAGGGGCGCTCTTACAATAAGGATGAATTCCCCTGTCTGATGAAATTTGTATCTCTTGATTCCATGTCTTTGGCCTGGCATGTGTCTGTGCTCATTTATCCGATTCTAGTGTCCGCTGCTCTGGTTATATTAAAAAACTAGATGTATAAATCCCCCTGTTGTACGGAGAAATATTAAGACTTAATTCATCTGTAAAATTTAAGATAGGTTATTTGCCTCTGAACAAAGAAAGTAATGGAAAATGGAATGTTCTCTCTGGTTCATTTAGGATAAGATCGTATACATCTTAATGTTTGAGTACCCGAGCTGGCAGAAGAATATGTATGTGTTTAGGAAATGGATGAGTGGTTCTATTGCATACGACTCTTTGTTTATTAATATGCTCACTTGCATTAGCGAACAGTCCCCTTGCTTTAGGGGCAGATATCTTGGCAAAGGAAGGTGCTTTTTGATTGAGATTTATTATCCACCTCTAATCTGTGCAATTAT
The DNA here is from genome assembly GCF_031143425.1 of Pleurodeles waltl. Classification (NCBI taxonomy): domain Eukaryota; kingdom Metazoa; phylum Chordata; class Amphibia; order Caudata; family Salamandridae; genus Pleurodeles; species Pleurodeles waltl. The sequence continues at coordinate 117,587,175 of NC_090445.1, read as the reverse complement.
CAAGACCCGGCCGCCAGACCATATTTATGTTGCATAAATTGTAATGAGCAAGTTGGGACCAGCTGTATATTAAATATAGAAGAACTAGATTTATTTACTGCAATGATGTTGATGTTTATGGTTAATACTTGACATTTTATCACCGCATGGACGAGTTGTGTACTATGCAGCAAGTGTCGGGCAGGACTTTGGGTGCAAGACAGTGGCAGATTATGCTAGAGCAGAACACTGGGTACAATGAACTGAGGCAGGAAATGCTGTGGCAGGGCCTTGGGCATCATGACCATCAGCAGGGATGATATTGCCCGCAATATTGTGATCAGCCGAAGGTAATATTAAGGCAGGACCCTCGGTATAATGACCAGCACCAGGAATGTCAGACCAGGATCCTCGGTATAATGACCAGCAACTGGAATGTCAGACCAGGACCCTCGGGATAATGACCAGCAACTGGAATGTCAGACCAGGACCCTCGGTATAATGACCAGCACCAGGAGTGTCAGACCAGGATCCTCGGTATAATGACCAGCACCAGGAATGTCAGACCAGGATCCTCGGTATAATGACCAGCAACTGGAATGTCAGACCAGGACCCTCGGTATAATGACCAGCACCAGGAGTGTCAGACCAGGATCCTCGGTATAATGTCCAGCACCAGGAGTGTCAAACCAGGACCCTTGATATAATGACCAGCACCAGGAGTGTCAGACCAGGACCCTCGGTATAATGACCAGCAACTGGAATGTCAGACCAGGACCCTCTGTATAATGACCAGCAACTGGAATGTCAGACCAGGACGCTCGGTATAATGACCAGCACCAGGAGTGTCAGACCAGGACCCTCGGTATAATGTCCAGCACCAGGAGTGTCAAACCAGGATCCTTGATATAATGACCAGCACCAGGAGTGTCAGACCAGGACCCTCGGTATAATAACCAGCAACTGGAATGTCAGACCAGGACCCTCTGTATAATGACCAGCACCAGGAGTGTCAGACCCGGCCCCCCAGTATAATGACCAGCAACTGGAATGTCAGACCGGGACCCTCTGTATAATGACCAGCAACAAGAATGTCAGACCAGGACCCTCTGTGTAATGGCTAGCAACAGAAAAGTCAGAGCAGGACCCTCAGTAAAATGACAAGCAACAGGAATGTCAGAGCAAGACCCTCTGTATAATGACCAGCACCAGGAGTGTGAGACCAGGTCAGCAAGTGTCGGGCAGGACTTTGGGTGCAAGACAATGGGGGTTTTTGCTAAAGCAAAGCACTGGGTGCAATGAACTGAGGCAGGAAATGCTGTGGCAGGGCCTTGGGCATCATGACCATCAGCAGGGATGATAGGGAGGGCCCACAATATTGTGATCAGCCATATGTAATGTGTATAATGACCAGCAGCAGAAGTGTTAGAGAAGGGCTCTCGGTATAACGACCAGCTATAGACATGTTAGGGCAGGGCCCTCGGTATAATGACCAGCTGCAGGAATGTTAGAATGGGCCCTCAATATAATAAACAGCGGGGGGGCTGGATATAATGACCAGCCATAGGAATGTTAGGCTTTGCCCTCAGTATAAGGTCCAGCTGCAGGAATGTTAGGTCATGATCTTAGGTATGATGGCCAGCGGCTAGCATGTTAGGGAAGGGCCCTTCGTATAATGACCAGCCGCAGGAATGTTAGGGAAGGCCCCTCGGTATAATGACCAGGGTTCAATTATTGCTGGGTCTTGGACCTGGAGGAACGTGTCCCACTTAAAGGTGTGAGCAGTAGGAATATTAGGTCAGGACCTTAGGTATAATGACTAAGTGCCCGTGAGAATGTTAGGGTAAGGCCTTCTGTGTAATGTTAGTGCATATTTCTTGGTACAATTACCAGTGGTAGGGAATGTGAGGGCAGGAACCTTAATATACTAACCATAAGCAGATGTTGTTAGGCCAGGACCCTTGGTATAATGACCAGCGGCAGGGAATGTTAGGACAACACCATCAGCGTAATTATCATCGGCAGGGAATGTTAGGGCAGAACCAGCATCATGCTGACCAGCAGCAGGAATTGTTAGGACAGGACCATCATCATAGTGACCTTCGGCAGGGAATGTTATGGCAGGACCATCATCATAGTGACCCTCGGCAGGGAATGTTAGGGCAGGACCATCATCATAGTGACCTTCGGCAGGGAATGTTAGGACAGGACCATCATCATAGTGACCCTCGGCAGGGAATGTTAGGGCAGGACCATCATCATAGTGACCCTCGGCAGGGAATGTTAGGGCAGGACCATCATCATAGTGACCTTCGGCAGGGAATGTTAGGACAGGACCATCATCATAGTGACCCTCGGCAGGGAATGTTAGGGCAGGACCATCATCATAGTGACCTTCGGCAGGGAATGTTAGGACAGGACCATCAGCATAATGACCAGCGTAAGGTAATGTTTGGGCAGGGCCATCAGTATAATGACCCTCGGCAGGGAATGTTAAGGCAGGATCCTCAGTATAATGACCCTCTGTAAAGAATGTTAAGACAGGACCATCAGTGTAATGAATGAATGATTATTGAATGCTTACTTAAAACCATTACAGTTTTGTCCAAGCGCAAGATAAAAACACATAGCGGTTTAAGTGTGTACAAAATAGTTCATAGCGAGGTTATGATTAAAAAGAACTTTTCACTGCAAAACAGGATATTTCAGTGCATAAACATTTCCTAGTGCAAAAAAGCATGATAGATTAGAGCATTTCCCAGCACTAAAGAAGCGCCCTAAGTTTATTGGGCTCAAGGCTTCTCCTTGCTAAAGGGCAGGTCAAGGCCAGCGGGTGAGCGGTGTTTTCCGGCAACTTGCCCTTTAACAGTAAATAGGCTCAATGTCTAAATTTCCATAGTGTAGGCATCTCCGCCAGTTTCCATGGAGCATAAGAGGTGTTGGGCCTCTTTAAACGGTCGAGTGCCATGATGTAGGAAGAGTGGCCGCAAGAGGGTGCGACTTGCAAGATGCAATGCCGGGCAGAAAAATTGTCCATGAGCCAGCGATTCCCTTCTGTAATCGCATAGCCGGCAATGTGTGATGTTTTCAAATACTTTCGAGGCAGGATGTATTGAATAAACCCGGAGCTGGCTTACAGCTCCTTGTGAATTACATACTTCGTGTTGTGACTTCAAGTGCTTCGGAGTCATTAATAAATTCACTATTTTGTTGAACTGATTGAATAAGACCATTATTAATTGTGCTCCGGGTTTATTTTATACGATTGGCCATGTGAGAGTTTTTACTCTCACATGCGCTGTACACTATGTTGGTAACATAGTGTTCCAAACCTGATGAGTACTCTTGACTTTCTTCACATATCTTAGACTAACCCTGTGGCTGTAGGAGGTGCGGAGCATATCCCACTGCTACCAGAATAACCTATTTTCCAGGCGGGGTTCAGTTCTATGTCTGGAGGTGGCACCAGTCTTGCCCATAATATTTGATTTAGGCTGTGATTTCCCAATGCCTGGTGAAAGTTAGGTTTGCATGACAGATTCATCTAGGGTTGCTTTAGGGATTCATGTAGGGCCCTTGCTTGTAGAGCTTTCGTGTGAGCAGAAGTGCAGTTGTTTTTTTATCGCTATTTTAATGGCTGTGTAGTTCGTGGCGTTTGGATCCAAATTCTCCACCAGAAGGAAGGTGCAACTTTGAGGTCCGTGGACCAAGAATTGTTCTTATTTGCGAAGATTGTTTTTTTGACTGATTCATGGTATTCGCAGGTGCAGTAGATGTCTGATAAAAGTATTTCGCCAGAGTGGCCATGCACTCGGGGTTTTGATTGACAAGGCCAAATTCAAGCCCAGTCAGACTGTTCCTTGGGAAGGAAGGCAGTTGGAACACTTACTTAAACCCCATGCATTGAAGCTTCTCACGGTCGGCTGCCAGCATGCCTGGGAACGCTTCCTCTACGTAATTGACTGAGGGCAAGAGTTTTAGCCGCAATCACCCTCCTAATTGCCGTGGTCGTTGGACTGTCAAAGGTGTTTCTTAATTTGCAGAGGGCGTGTATGACCATTTTTTCCTTTGGTCTTAATTTTTTTGTAAATGTAAGGTCGGTTTTCCAGTTTTTCTGAGCCAAGCCTCATTTTGTTTTGTATGCAGTAAAGCCTCTGTGGCCCCAGCCTACATTTCAAGACCCTTTTTTTCTGGTAGCACTCAAAAATCTCAATTTTGGTTTTGCTTCCATTGGCTGTGAATTTGCTCTTTCTTCTATGTGTTCAGAGTATTCAAGGCCTTCTGGAAGGTGACTTGGAGGCTGACCTTCGTGTGATATAAAAGCATGCAGTCATCTGCATATTGCATGAGGTGAATTTTCCTGTCTCCAATCCTTGGGATGACTACGTTTTCATTCGTTATTGTCGGGCCCATGTCAGCTGTATATAAATTAAATAAAATTGGGGCAAGCGCACAGCCCTGTTTTAATCCTCAGTTGGTGATAAGTTTTGCTGTTGCTGTGTCCCCCGAGAGCTTGAACCTTACTCATGTCCTGGAGTAGAGTGACATGATGGCCTCAGTAGTTTGGGGCAGATGTTCCACCTCTCTAATTTTTTACAGAGTATATTCCTGTCTATTCCGTCAAAGGCCTCTTAGTAGTCGATAAAGCAAGCAAAAACAGGAGGAGTTAATGAGTGACGGCTTGATGGGCTAAATGAGAGAGGGCAGCTATGTTGTCCACTGTTGATCCTCCCACTCAGAATCCTGCTTGATAGAAGGGCAGCAGGCCCTCAGCAGAAGTCCAGTTAGCTTACTACTGCAGTAGTATACTTGCGTAGGCTTTCCCTCCTGTGTCCAGCAGTTCTATTAGCTTATAATTTCTAGGGTCAGTCTTGTCACTCTTCTTAAAATTAGGCTGCTGTAGGGAGCCCCTCCATGAGTCCAGAACGTCTTCCTGTAGTCTGCATTCAGCATACAGCGGGGTGAGTGCTAAGGCCTAGAACTGCATGTCTTCTCTAAATAATGATGCTGGTAGGCCATTTGGGCTGGGTGTGCTGTCCTTTCTGATCTTTTTCAGCACCTTGCTGACCACCTGATCATTCAATGCTCGATGAACCATTGGGACTGCTGGTATGGCAATGTCTACTTCCTCTGCCTTGTGTGCAAAGAGTGATTTGTCTAAGAAAGGCTTGTCCTGGGGCTTGGTGTAGATGGTCGTAAATGTGCAATTCATTTTTCTGCTGAAACCAAGTTTCCCCTTAACATTCCCGTGAAATAAGGTGTTCACATATGGCCAGAATTGTATAATCAAATCAAATCAAATTAAAAAATAAAATAATTAGAGAGTGCGCTACTCACCCGTGAGGGTCTCAAGGCACGGGGGAGGGATTAGGGTCACTGTTCGAACAGCCATGTCTTGAGTTGAGCAGAAGTTGTTAGTGTAGGACCATCAGTATAATGGCTAGCCGTAGTGAATGTTAGGGCAAACTCTTGGTATAATGACCACTGGCAGGGAATTTTTGGCCAGGACTCGTCTTGTAATGACTAGCAGAAGAGAATGTTGGGGCAGGACCCTCAGTATAATGATCTTCGGCAGGGAATGTTTGGGTGGAACCCTTGGTATAATGACACACAGTAGGGAATGTTGGGGCAGGACCCTCAAATTAACCACTAGATATATTTTAGGATTATACAAGTGAGACCAAGAGACCTATGTACGAGGCAGCCTAGTTCCCTGAGTGTTGTATAACGCACTCCGCACAGAGACCACATGTGGGAGGTGTCAGGGACATAATTGCCTGGACTTCCAAGGGCACAGTGGTGGGGAATGCTGACCACCACCTGCAACATTAAAATAAAGGCAGAGCCAGTGGAAGAATAGCAAGGATCTCATAGGGTGGGGTCGGGAGAATGAGGCAGGGCCTGTAAGTGTGGAGTTAGTTGAAGAATGACCATATCCTGTAAGGGTGTGGCGAGGAGAATAATGGCCAGAACCTGTAGTGATGGAGGCGGGAGGATAATGAGCTGGAGCTGTCAGAGTGGAGTAAGGTAGGGCCTGCAAGAGCTGAGTTAGCATAAGAACAACAGATATCTCCATGGCAGAGTTAGGAAAATAACAACTAGATCCTGTTAGGGTGGAATCATGGGACTCGTGACCAGAGGATGTATGGATGGTGTCATGGAAATAATGACAGCAGTCTGTAGGGGTGGAGACAGCAGAGTAGTGGCAAGGACCAAGTAGGGCATAGTTTGGGAAATAATGACCAGGGCTGTAAAGACTAAGGCAATACTGATAGTGAACATTAAAGGCAGACTAGGGGTGAATAAAAATGTGGGTCTGTATGTCAAGACCTGAATGCCTCTTACCACTGTAATCTGCCAGTCTCTGGGCACCACCAGGTTTCTTGATTGTTCTGGACTGACCAAGGTAGAGGCGACCCTTTTCATTAGCCATGGTGCTGTTGATAATAGAACACCAAGCAGGCCGTAACCTCCAGAAGGAGTCCCAGAGGAAAAAACCCAAACTTGGGAAAAATCTCAGATCAAGGAACACATGAAAAAGATGTAAAGAAAAGAAAAAGGGAGGCACAAAAAGTCTGGAACAAAAACTGCAGACAGGGAAAAGCAGGTGAAGTACAAAATCACAGGATACAGGAGCGAAGAGCACAACCGGAGTGGAAGTGATTGCAACACAAGGAACAGAAGACCAACTGTGCTAAAAGCTGGAGTAAACAGTGAAGATAGACCAGGATCTGTAAGGTTGGATTAAAGGGTGAATAAAGTCCAGGATCTGTAAGGGCAGATTAAAGAATGAATAAAGTCCAGGATTTGTAAGGTTGGATTAAAGGGTGAATAAAGTCCAGGGTCTGTAAGGGCGGATTAAAGGATGAATAAAGTCCAGGATCTGTAAGGCTGGATTAAAGGATGAATGAAGACCAAAACCCATAGGATTGAATTGAAGGGTGACTAAAGACCAGGTTCAGAAATATGGAGTAAGAAGTGAATTTAGACTAGGGTCAGCAAGTTCAGAGTATAGGGGAAATAATGACAAAGGGCCTGATTTAGAACTTGGCGGAGGGGCATATTACCTCACAAACATGATGGCCTGCCCACCGTATTACGATCTCGTTATATCCTATGGGGATCATAATACACAGATGGGATATCTGTTCCATTTGTGACGGAGTATTCCATCCGCCAAGTTCTAAATCAGGCCCTTAGACTGGTAGGAACTGAGCCAAGAGAAAAATATTAGTATCTGTAATGGTGAAATAAGAGAGAGACTAATGTCCAAGGTCTGCAAGGGCAGAGGAAAAGGTGAATAAAGACCAGGCTTGGTAAGTGAGGAGTAAGATGTGAATAAAGCCCCTTGGTCTAGGCGGAGTAAGTGGTGTATGAAGATAGGGTATCTAAGGGCTGAGTAGGGATGAATGAAGACCTGGAAATGCAATGTTCATTGAAGGAGAGCTATGAAATGAGCCCCAGTGGGATAAATTAATAGACTATTGACCATGATCATTAGGTGGTATTGCCAAGCAACGTTTCTAGAGTCCATTATGATTGTAGATGGTGTTCAAGTGGGCTTTCACCCTCATAAGGCTTTGGTGCCTGTTCTGTATGACCTTATGATGGCTGCAGACAATGGTACCCCGGACTTTGTTCGTTTGGACCTGTCTGTAGTATTCAACACAGTGGATCATACCCTTTTGATAGCACTTCTAGTAAACTGTGGAATAATAGCACAACGCTGGCTTGTTTTACTTCTTTTTCAGAAAACAAGTTGCTAAGAGTCAGGTTAGACAGTTTCGTATCTGACTGAGTGAACCCTTTTACAGGTATGCCTCAAGGTTCCATTCTTTCACCCTATTTCTTTAAGGCCTACCTGCAACTATTGATACAGATGAGAGCCTATGGCTGTAGGCTATATACCTGTGCAGGTGATTTGCAACTTATTTTCCAGTTAAGTGGAAACTTGGCTGCCTCATCTAGTGTTTCAGTCTTTGTAACATTAAGCTCTGAGTGGATCACAGATTGACATGAATAAGACCGAGACTCTTCATATTGACAAAAATGTCTCTGTCTGGTTTCTCTCTTGTTTGCCAGCTAAGCTCAGCCCTTTTGCAACTTTAGACTCACACGTAAACATTTTTGGCGTAATCTTGTATTCCAAATGGACTATGTCCAATCAGATGTCTTCTGCGGTCTCTTCATTCTTCTATCATTTGCATAAACTGTACCCAGTTATGCCATTGCTCTTCCCAGATCCTGAAAACTCATTGTCTCCACAGGAACTGGGGCCGAACCTTATTACTGCAATTAATTATATTGTGGTATTTCTAAATACTTATTTGAAAAGTTCCCATATTTAGCTAAACAGCCAAACTGGATACTGATGCTTCCTGTTTTTCTTCACACTGAAATATGCAAACAAGTGATAGGTGGAAGGCTTGATTCAATCTCACCAAATGGTAATTAATAGGGGTGGTCGGGGAGCTTCGCTCACGGAGTTTGCAGAGTTTTTCCCACTCTGCACTCCGCTTAGAGTGCAGAGTTTCAAAGAACACTGCGTAGCAGAGCGGAGTTTTTTCCTCGCTCATGCTTGCCAACGTTAAGCTTGCTAGCGTAGAAAATCTTACTCCAGACCATCTTCCGGTGAGATTTCTCAACATGGACGGTCACAAATGGTTGCTACTGCTTGCATTGAGATATATTCCGTTCGCGTTGAGGAAGCTGCCGCTCGAGTAGAAAATCTACTTAAGCAGCAGAAAAGAAGCCCTCTTGCGCTGCACATGGTGCCATTCACACTGTTTTTACAGGGCGGGACAAACACCTGGCGATAAAAATCTGCATGAGCAGCACGACCTAAAACACTCCTCCGCTTCACGGAACTCTGCGTAGCGCGACTGAGTTTTTTGGTCACTTTGCAGAATTCTGCATAACGGAACTTCATGAACTCTGCCCAGGCCTAGTAATTAATTGAGCCACACCCCAGTTCATCGTACTTTTGCATACCATGCCATGTCAGATTGGGCCCAGTTTATGGAAATCTGCTCCAATTGGAACAGTCCAGCCTGAACTGCTAGATCGGGGCCTCCTCAAACAGGAAAAACAAGCAACACATGACAGTTTTGCCCTTTTTAGGGCTAATCAGCCAGGTATAGCTTAGTTCCAATGGCACAGTTTTTCTTCAGCCAGTGTTCTATCTCAGCTACATTGGTTTCCTATACAAAGCAGAATCTCCTACAGATGTGCTTTCTATTATACACATATGTCTTCATGGTGAAGCTCCTGAATTCATGAAAAGTAAAATCTGTAAATACCTACATGTTCACTCTTTGCGTTTGTCCTCTTTCCTCTTCTAATTCAGCCATGTTTTTAAATAAAAATCCAAGATGGACAACAAAGCCTTTTTGGTTAAGGTGCCCAGCCGTCTGGAATTTATTCAATTTCACGCCATAGCTTATGTTTATAAAAATATGAAAAAACATTCTCTTTATTGCACAGATTTGAGTCTTTTTAACCCCTTCGCTGCCAGGCCTTTTTCCCCTCAGGAGCCAAGCCTTTTTTGGCTATTTGGGGCAGTTCGCGCTTAGGCCCTCATAACTTTTTGTCCACATAAGCTACCCACGCCAAATTTGCACCCTTTTTTTCCAACATCCTAGGGATTCTAGAGGTACCCAGACTTTGTGGGTTTCCCTGAAGGAGATCAAGAAATTAGCCAAAATACAGCTAAAATTTGAGTTTTTCTTTACATTGGAAAAAAGGGCTGTAGAAAAGGCTTGTGTTTTTTTCCCTGAAAATGGCATCAACAAAGGGTTTGTGGTGCTACTATCACCAGCTTCCCAGCTTTCAGGAACAGGCAGACTTGAATTAGAAAACCCATTTTTTCAACACAATTTTGGCATTTTACTGGGACTTACTACATTTTTACTACATTTTTTGTGCTTTCAGCCTCCTTCCAGTTAGTGACAGAAATGGGTGTAAAACCAATGCTGGATCCCAGAAAGCTAAACATTTCTAAAAAGTAGACAACATTCTGAATTCAGCAAGGGGTAAGTTGTGTAGATCCTACAAGGTTTTCCTACAGAAAATAACAGCTGAAATAAAAAAAATATTGAAATTGAGGGGAAAAAGCCAGCCATTTTTTCCCCAACGTTTTACTCTGTACCTTTTTCCTGCAATGTCAGATTTTTGAAAGCAATATACCATTACGTCTGCTGGACTCTTCTGGTTGTAGGGATATATAGGGCTTGTAGGTTCATCAAGAACCCTAGGTACCAAGAGCCAATAAATGTGCTGCACCTTGTAATGCATTTTCATTCTATACCGGGTATACAGCAATTTATTTGCTGAAATATAAAGAGTGAAAAATAGGTATCAAGAAAACCTTTGTATTTCCAAAATGGGCACAGTGCCCATACTAGCATGTGAATTACAGGGCATTTCTCAAAAGACGTCTTCTTTACACAGTGTCTTACATTTAAAAGGAAAAAATTTAGATAAAGACAAGGGGAAATAACACTTGTTTTGTTATTCTGTGTTCCCCCAAGTCTCCTGATAAAAATAGTACCTCACTTGCGTGGGTAGGCCTAATGCTCGCGACAGGAAACGCAACATGGACACATCACATTTTTACATTGAAATCTGACGTGTTTTTTGCAAAGTGCCTACCTGTAGATTTTGGCCTGTAGCTCAGCCGGCACCTAGGGAAACCTACCAAACCTGTGCATTTTTTAAAACTAGACACCTAGTGAAATCCAGGATAGGGTGACTTGTGAGGCTTTCACCAGGTTCTGTTACCCAGAATCCTTTGCAAACCTCAAAATCTCCATAAAAAAACACTTTTCCTCACATTTTGGTGACAGAAAGTTCTGGAATCTGAGAGGAGCCACAAATTCCCTACCACCCAGCGTTCCCCCAGGTCTCCTGATAGAAATGGTACCTCACTTGCTTGGGTAGGCTTAGCACCCTTGACAGGAAATGCCCCAAACCACAACATGGACACATCACATTTTCCCAAAGAAAACAGAGCTGTTTTTTGCAAAGTGCCAAGCTGTGGATTTTGGCCTCTAGCTCAGCCGGCACCTAGGGCAACCTACAAAACCTGCGCATTTTTGAAAACTAGACACCTAGGGGAATCCAAGATGGGGTTACTGGTGGGGCTCTCACGAGGTTCTGTTACCCAGAATCCTTTGTAAAACTCAAAATGTGGCCAAAAAAACACTTGTCCCTCACATTTCAGTGACAGAAAGTTCTGAACTCTGAAAGAAGCCACAAATTTCCTTCCACCCAGCGTTCCCGCAAGTCTCCAGATAAAAATGGTACCTCACTTGTGTGGGTAGGCCTAGTGCCCGCGAAAGGAAATGCCCTAAAACACTATGTGGACACATCAAAATGATCAAATACTAAACTACCTGTTTTTGCGGGGGCCTGTGTTTTTGGTCCTGGGCTCAGCAGCCATATAGGGAAACCTACCAAACCCAAACATTTCTGAAAACTAGACACAAGAGGAAATCCAGGGTGGTGTGATTTGCGTGGATCCCCCAATGTTTTCTTACCCAGAATCCTCAGCAAACCTCAAATGTAACTAAAAAATGAATTTTTTCTCTCATTTCTGTGTGGGATCACCGCACCAGTACAAATTTCCTACCACCCAACGTTCCCCTCAGTCTTCCGGTAAAAATGATACCTCACTTGTGTAGGTGGGCCAAGTGCGTATGACAGGGAAGAGCCAAAAACATGTTGAAATTGAGGGGGGAACCAAAGCAGGTCCAAAAGGGCAGTTTGAAAAAAACTTTTTAGGCTGACAAGTAGGGCAGAATTTTTATCGGTATAGATGAGACAATGCTGGGTGGTAGGAATTTTGTGGATTCCTGCAGATTCCGGAAGGTTCCATCACAAAAAATTGGAAAAAATGTGTGATTTCCAGCAAAGTTGGTGGTTTGCAGGGCATTGTGGGTAAGAAAATGGTGCTGGGTGCATGTGAAGCACACCACCCTGGACTCACCCAGATGTTTAGTTTTCAGATGTGTCTAGGTCTTGTGGATTTTTCTACATGGCAGCGTCCTAAAGTCCAAAAAGTGCAGCCCTCATCATTCCAAGAGGGACGATTTTGAGAGTTAGCCACGCTCTCATGGCCCAAATGTGAAACCAAAACCCCAAATAATCAAATGTCCTCTTGCTTGCTGTGAGATAAGATGTTTTAGTGTGCAGGGGGAGAGCTGAAAGACCGTTACCCCTTCAGTTGGGGTGGGGGCATAACCATGCCCATACTGGTTGGTAGCCACCACCACACTATTTCTTTTTTTTTCTTTTTTATTCCCTGGCATCTAGTAGACTTTCTGCGTCCCCCCCCCCCAAGGTGTGGATCAGCGGTAATTGCCCCATCTGCCCACTAGTGGGCAGAACAACTTTGGCCCCATTTATTTGGAGTGGGGGTATGGCCATACCCCCACTCTCTTATTTTGAAAAAAAATCTTCCCTGGTCTCTGGTGGGCTTTCTGCCCCCCTTGGGGGCAGATGGGCCTTTCAGAAATAGGCCGATCTGCCACCCAAGGGGGGAAGATATGGCCAACAGTAATGTGGCCTCATGAGGAGCGACCCTTGCCCAAGTGGCTGCCTGCCAAACAAAACACACACGTACACACACACCAAACCCTAGTGCCTAAGTGGTTTCTGCTAATAGAAATAGGCCAATCTGCCCCCAAGGGGGGCAGAAATGGCCTACAAACAATATCTACCTCTCCCCCCACCCCCCGGGGAGCGACCCTTGCCTAAGGGGTTGTTCCCTTTATCAATATAAATAAAAAATAAAAAATCCCTGGTGTCTAGTGGCTTCTGCCAACCCCCCCACCCCCTGGGGGCAGATCGGCCTAATTAATATAGGCCGATCGGCCCCCGGGGGGCAGAAATGGCCTTAAATAAAATGCCCCCTTGGGGAGCGGCCTTTGCCCAAGGGGCCGCTCCCCTTATGACAATTTCAAAACACACAAAAAAATTCCCTGGTGTCTAGTGGCTTCCTGCAGCACGATCGCTAAGCGATTCCCCTTCCAGCCTGCCCTGGGAAGGGGGTCGGGGAGAGGCCATCGGGGGGGGAGTACCAGCGCTTCTACTGAGAGCCTATACCAGGATGTAATGGTTACGTCCGTGGCGCCTCAGCGCCACGCCACCGGACGTAACCATTACGTCCTTGCCAGGAAAAGGGTTAAAGGAAGAAGGAGAGACAGAAGAACAAGGGCTAATTTGGAAAAATTAAGACGATTACAATTGAAGTTTTTTAATGGAAAATTCAGGATAATACATGTGGACCCTTTAAGGTAGCGCTGGGAATAATGACCATTTCAGAGAAGAAAGAGTACTAAAAGAAACAAAGCATTGGCAAATCTAATTGATCGTGCTTATGCAAGAGCTATTGGATTTGCCAATTTTTTTTAACCATGTTCTTCACCAGCGTGGCTGCCGTTCAGTATGGCTAAAAGTTAGTGACATAGAGGATAGTGGCATGTATTAAAGTGGCATAGTATGAAGGTGTGTAGAGTGGCATACACTGGAGTGGCATATAGTTTAGTGGACTGGCGTAGAGTGAATTGGTGTAGAATTTTGCAGATTATAGTAGTGTAGAGTGCAGTGGCATTGAGTGCAGTGGCACTGAATTCAACAGCGTACAATAAAGCATTGTAGAATGCAATGGCATAGTTTAGAGTGGTGTATCGCAGAGTGGAGTGGCTCGCAGTAGAGTGGTGTAGTTCAGAGTTGTGAGAGTGCGGTGGCATAGAGTAGAGTGGTGCAGAGTGGCATACAGTTGAGTGATGCAGAGGACAGTGGCACAGAGTAGAGTTGAATGGCATAGAGTGCATCGGCAGTAGCGTAGTGTTCAGGGCAGAGTTGAGTGGCATGGAGTGCAGTGGCAAAGAGTGGTGCAGAACAGAGTATCATCAAGTGGTACAGAGTAGAGTATAGTGCCATAGAGTGCAGTGGCATAGAGTGGAGTAGTGCAAGTAGAGTGGTGAAGAGTTCAGTGGCGGAGAGTGCAGTGTTGCAGACTAGAGTGTCAGAGTGCAGTGGCATACAGAGGAGTGGAGTGGTATAGAGAGCAGTGGCATAGAGTGCAGTGAGGCAGAGCAGAGTGCAGTGGCATAGTGTGCATTGATGTAGAGCACAGTGATTAGAGTAGTGTAGAGCGCAGTAGCATAGAGTGGAGTGGCACAGAGTGGGGTATAGTGGCTTTGGGTGCAGTGAGGTAGAGTAGATTGTTTCGGAATACAGTGAAGTGTCATAGAGTTTAGTGGTGCACGGTAAAGTGCAGTTGCATAGAGTAGCATAGAGTGTAGTGGCATAGAGTAAAGTGGTGTAGAGTAGGGTAAAGTGGTGTACAGTAGAGTGGTGAAGAGTGCATTGGCATAGAGTGGTACAGGATAGAGTAAAGGGGCATAGCATGAAGTGGCATAGAGTGGAGTGGTGCAGTGTCAGTCAGTCAGTCATAAAACTTTCTTCGATTTTTCCAAGAAAACCTTACAAGTATGCAATGCTTTAAGAACACAAATATATTGAGTTTATAGTTTAAAATGTATTCATGATAAAAACATAAAAATAATCAAGTGCTTCAGAAGGTCATAATGTCACAGCAACCTTGAATAAAGTGCGTTAGTGCAAAAATAAACGATTGTACAATACACCAAACAGAATTAATGCCACTTATTTGAGAAAAATGCAAGGACTAAAATTTTGCATTAAGCACACCAGCCAGAACCTTGATACATAATAACGCAGGTCGGGTGTAGCTAAAAGCTGCACTTATAAAAATGCCGGTCTAATCTGTCTTCTGTTAATGGGCAACTAAAAGGGTCTTATATTGCTAGAGCGAAGGGCAGTGAATCTGGGGCAAATAAACACTGTGTGCATGGTATCAAACATTGAGACGTCATCACAAGTACAGAGAGGCAAATTAGACGTTTGGTGTTAAATCCCGTTCTGGAACAAAAACTGATGAAAAGTGCTCACTCTGAAATAGGTTAAACGATGGCGGTGATGACTGGGCAGACCCAGAAGGAGGTAAGGCTTGATCCTACTCACGGCTTTAACCATAATGTAAGTAGGCATTGGCTGCTTGGATAAGGTGACTGACTCATGTTTAGCCACCACCCTCTGGGAAAACGCCTACTCAATCCAGGCAATATCTTTTTTCCCCGATGCCCTCTGTTTCAGAGAATAAGCTGAGCCTCCCTAGATCTTTAAAGGAGGATTTTATATAGTGAAACCAGGATATGTAAAGTGCATTATGCAAGGATAAACAGTCCCGTAGAATTAATCTGTGTAAATCTAGCTCCTCCTTGTACCAAATTGAACACCAAAGTAAAAGCAGACGCAATTGGATAAAATCCACAATAAAATTCATGCCCAGTTCTTCATGTATGATTTCTGATGGAACGCTTTGACCCACTGACAACAGACCCCTCAAAAACGTGTTTTCTGTTACCTGAATGCTAGCCACAGGAGCATAACCCAGATCTCACTCCCAAATGTTGGGATTGACCTTATAAACATCCAACATAAATTTTAGAGGCCTCCACCCAGATGGCTAGCAAAGTCGTTCAAGCCAGAAATAGCCCTCTTTAAGCCCCCTCTTTTTCTTGATCAGTGGTTGCAAACTAACACTGGAGCTTAATTAAATCCCCAAGTATGAAAAATGTTCCACCCTACTTAAAGTACGACCCTGGACTACAAAACTGGTAGTTTTGGCTTACGGCCGACCACCTTAAGATGTGACTTTTTAAAATTAGTGGATAGATCCATATCATCCAGAAAGGCAATGAATACATCTAAAAGCTGATAAAGTCTTCTGGCTGTGTGGGCAATTAATACTGCATTGTCAGCATATAGGAGCACAGGTATAGGTCTACCAACTCTTTTGGGGACATCAATGTCGCAGTTAGACAGCACCCCTTCCAGACGGTTAATGTACGTCATAAAGAAGGGGCGAGGATACAGCCCTGTTGCACACCTCTTTTTAAATTAAAGGACTGGGTGCATTCTCCATCAGTCCCATATCTGACCATACCTGATAAATTGGTATGAAAATCTCTCAAAAAAGTGACCAAAAACTCATTGACCCCCCAGGGACCCCAGCATGTCTCTATTAACCTTGTCAAAGGCTGAACTAAGGTCCATGAAGGCCAAGTGAACCAAGCCCCTTCTAGCCTTTGTGTATTTGGAGATCAGGAGGTACAAATTTAAGTTCTGCTGCACCGTTCCACTGCCGGGCCTGAACCCATATTGTACCTTGAATAAAATATTATTCTCGTTGGCTCTGGTAGTCAGTCTCCCCAGGATGACTCTCCCTATGATTTTAACCTCTCCGTCCACAAGAGAGATTGCCCTATACCAGGAAGGGTCACTTCTGTCTTATTTTCTGAACACAGTGACTGGCGCCAGGTTTCTGGCAGAAGGCCACAGATAGCTCCATTAACATGCTGGGTAATGACTGGGGCCAACAATTCCACTAAATACTTCATCAAATAACCCTGGACCCCATTAGCCCCTGGGGCCTTACCCAGAGGTAAGGAGAGGATTCCATCTTTAAATGCTTCCCAGCTGATAGAGAACCTATCAGTTCATAAAGCAGCCTGGATCAGAGGCTAAGGATACTCGTGATCATAGAGGGCTGAGAAATTGACTCACCCATGCCTGAGCAGAGACAGTAGCAGAAAGCTGATAATCCTTACAAAAGGTTGGTTCAGATTCCTCCAGAACAGGGTGCTGTCCTTCACATTACATGCCTTCACTAGGTCCTCCCAGAAGTCATTCTTTAACTGTAGCTTCCTGTCCCTGAGTGCAACACTGTAAGTGTGCCTATACCTTCTAAACTCCTCCTTATCTCGTGGAGTTGTTGTCGGAGTCATCAGAAGCTCTTTCCTAGTCTTAGTGCTTCAAACCATCTGCAGAGCATTGGAGTGCCAGTTTCCCCTGGCTTAGTAAGGGCTGAATTAATGTATTTACAGATTATGTCAAAAGCCTTAAGGATACTGTCATCCAGAGCCTCCTCATCTAAACATATGCTAAATTCTGCTTGGCAAGCTTGAATCATATCGGCATTAAGGGGGTCATTCTAACCCTGGCGGTCCAAGACCGCCAGGGCTAAAATGACGGGGGCACCGCCAACAGGCTGGCGGTGCCCCGCTGGGCATTCTGACCGCGGCGGTTTGACCGCGGTCAGAAGTGGAAAACCGGCGGTCTCCCGCCGGTTTTCCGCTGCCTATTTGAATCCCCCATGGCGGCGCAGCTCGCTGCGCCGCCATGGGGGATTCTGACAGCCCATACCGCCATCCTGTTCCTGGCGGTTCGCCCGCCAGGAACAGGATGGCGGTATGGCTTGTCGTGGGGCCCCTGGGGGCCCCTGCAGTGCCCATGCCAATGGCATGGGCACTGCAGGGGCCCCCGTAAGAGGGCCCCACAAAGAATTTCACTGTCTGCATTGCAGACAGTGAAATTCGTGACGGGTGCCACTGCACCCGTCGCACCTTCCCACTCCACCGGCTCCATTCGGAGCTGGCGTCCTCGTGGGAAGGTAGTTTTGCACTGGGCTGGCGGGCGGCCTTTTGTCGGTCGCCCGCCAGCCCAGTGCAAAACCCAGAATACCCTCAGCGGTCTTCCGACCGCGGAGCGGTATTTTGGAGGGGGAAGCCCGCCAGACTTAGAATCACCCCCTAAATGTCTCTGAGATAACTTTTCCAATTTAATTCTACTCCCTTTATCTTTGGTAGTGGCAATTGCCTTATAGAGGACACAGTTGACTGCCTGTTTTTTCTCCCACACATAGGTGCAACGATGTAGAGTGGTGCAAAGTAAAGTGTAGTGTTGTGAAGGAGAGTAGGGTGGAGTGGCATAGAGTTGAGTAGTCATGGTGTGGTAGCATACTGCCATTACAGACAACACATTTTCGATTGAAATGACCATTACACTTCTACAGACATACAATTTTACTAATAAAACTATTCAGTGCAGAAACAAAAATGGGTGGAAATCGCATCACCTAGTTTAATGATTTGTTTTGATCATATGTAAGTATTTGTTTCCTACACACTTCATAAATAACAAAAAATTTGCTTCATTTGTGCATTTGTAATTCTGATATATTCTAAAATACTTACACAGTTAATTTAACTGTTGTGTGCTTGAAAAAAATGATTCCCTAACCCAGTATCCACCATGATTGTCACATAAATTCTCTCACTTTGAAGTCAGAAAAATAAAAATAAACAAGCTTCCTTGGAAGACAGCGCCTGACATTTGCCCTCTGTCTTTGAATGCACAGCAAATGTGAGGAGATAAGAGCAAGATTTAAAGGCCTGTTAACAGAAAGGGACATTATGGAAGAATACAGAAAACATGGTTTAGGCAATGGGAGGGACAAACTGAACCTGAAGAGCCTAAAGCAAACAAAAGGCAGCAAATGGAAAGCCAGAAAGTGTGTGTTACAAACCACAAAACCAATGGTAATCAACGAGCATATTGCCGTCCTGGGTCAACTTTTTGAAAGTCCCCAAGATGTCTTTCAGAAACTAGGTCTCACCTGTACAAGACCTATTACCTTTGGCAATGTGTTTTGCCATGTTGTACACCAATGTGGCTGCTGTCCAGCATGGCTAAAATGTCAGAGTGGAGTGGGGGAGTAGAGTGTCATAGAGTAGATTTGCTGGAGTGCCGTAGAGTGGATTAGGGGGAGTACAATGTCGTAGAGTTGAGTAGAATTCAGTGGTTCATTGCAGAAAGTGTTGTGGAGTGGCATGGAATAGGGTGGGGTGGGTTGGAGTGGATTGAGGTACTGGGTAGATCAGATTGGAGTAGTGTGGGGTGGATTGGATGGGGTAGAGTGGATGGATTGAGTGGTGTGGATTGGATTGGAGTGAGGTGGATTGAAATGGGTGAGGTGGATTAGACTGAGGTGGATTCAGGTATGGTGGATTAGATTGGATTGGGATGGGTGGTTTGAATTGGAGTGATTGGGGTGAACTGGATTAGAGTGAGGTGTGGTGGATTAGATTGTCCTTGAGTGAGGTAGATTGAACTGGAGTGGGTTGGATTAGATTGGGGTGGATTGGTTTGGAGTGGGGTGGATTGCAGTGGAGTAGGCTGGATGGATTGGATTGAAGTGCAGTGAATTGAACTGGGATGGGGCGGATTGGATTGGGGAAGAATCGGGTGGATTAGAGTAGAGTGGGGTGGATTGAAAAGGAGTAGATTGGATTGGGGTGGTGTGGGGTGAACTGGACTGGAGTGGGTGGACTAGAGTGGGGTGGAATGGATTGGGGTGGTGTGGGGTGGATTGGATTGAATGGGGTGGATTGGATTGAATGGCGTGGATTAGGGTGGGGTGGATTTCGGCAGGGCGGATTAGATTGAGTGCAGTGGATTCAATTGTGTGTGATGGATTGAACTGGGGTAGATTGGATAGGGGTGGGTGGATTGAATTGGGGTGAGGTGGTGTGGATTGGGGTGGGTGGGTTGGAATGAAGTGGAGTGAATTGGAGTGGATTGGATTAGGGTAGATTGGGTTGGATTGGATTTCAAGTGGGTGGATTGGAGTGGGGTAGATTGGATTGGTGTGGGGTGGATTAATTGAAGAGGAGTGGACTTTATTGGCGTGGGGTGGATTAATGTGGACTGGATTGTACTTCAGTGGGGTGGGATAAAATGGAATGTATTAAAATGGGATGGATTGGGGTGATGTGGGTAGAATAGATTGGGGTGAGGTGGACTGGTAGCAGTGGACTTAATTGGAGCGGGTGGATTGGAGTAGTTGGATTGGATTAGAGTGGTGTGGTTTTATTAGGGTATGGTGGGTTGGATTGAAATGGGATAGATCAGACTTGAGTAGGGTGGACTGGAGTGGATTGGATTGGATTAGAGTGCGGTGGGTGTATTGGATTGGAGTTGGGTAGATTGGACTGGGCTGAGATGGGGTGGATTGGATTGGTGTGGGTTAGACTGGATTGTAGTGCGGTGGATTATGGTGGATTGACGTGGGGAGAATTGAGGTGGGGTGGATTAGATTGGAGTGGGACAGATTGTTTTGGATTGGAGTGAGTTATTTGGGGTTGGAGTGGTCAGGTTGGAGTGGGGCAGATTGTTTTGGATTAAAGTGGAGCAGACTAGTTTGGGGCAGATCGTATTAGGGTGGACTGGAGAGGGGTGGATTGGGTTGGTGTAGGGTGGATTGTACTGAATTGGTGTGGGGTGGATTGGAGTGGGGTGAATTGGGATGGGGTGGGATGGAGAGGAGTGGGGTTGAGGTGAATTGCATTTGAGTGGGACATATTGTTTTGGACTGGAGTGGGGCAGACTGGAGTGGGCAGATTGGAGTGGAGCAGATTGATATAGATTAAAGTAGGGCAGATTGGAGTGAGGTGAATTGGAGTTGGGTTGATTGTTTTCAATTGGAGTGGGGCAGATTGTTTTGGATTGGAGTGCAGCAGATTGCAGTGGGGCAGATTGTTTTGGATTGGTCAGATTTGTGTGGGGCAGATTGTTTTGGATTAGAGTGGGGCAGATTGGAGTGGGTAGATGGGAGTGGGCATATTGTTTTGGATTTGAGTGGGGCAAGTTGTTTTGGATTGTAGTGGGACTGATTGTAGTGGGGCAGATTGCCTTGGATTGGAGTGGGGCAGATTGTTTTGGAGTGGTGTAGATTGTTTTGGATTTGAGTGGGTTGAACCAGAGTGGGACAGATTAGATTGTGGTGGGTTGGGAGGATTGGAGTGGGGTGGGTTTGAGTGAATTGGATTGTGGTGTGGATTGGTGTGGGGTGAGGTGGGGAGGATTGGGTAGATTGTAGTGGGGCAGATTGTAGTGGGGGTGGATAGGGGTATATGGTACAATTGTGGTAAAGCATCATTTCAGAAATTACACATAATGAAAAAACAATGTTGCTTTGCAATATTTAGAACAAGATAATCCTCACCTTATGAGAACAGTGCCCACACGCAAAAAAAAAGAAAACGTGTGTAAAGTGAGAAAAGAGCACTTGGCAAAATGAAAGAAAGTTAGCTATCAAAAATAAAACTCTGCAATTTTGTTTGTCCTACTGGGCACGTTTTTGACAGTCATATGCCTTCTGTATTTAGGGCACTTGAAGTTAAAAAGAACAAAATAGTACCTTAATCATGTGGAGCAGTAAACGGGCACTTATTAAGTGGAATAAATCAGTGCTTGGTCCCTGCTCCACACAGAGGAACAGAAGTTATGCCAGCCTGCAGTGACAAATTCCGAGGCTGTAGAGCAGAGTGCCACGCAAGCCACCAAATGCTAAGCAGCAGGCTGGCTCCAAGTCCTTTACTGTACACAACAGTCTTGCAAGCGAGACTCATGCGCTAGTGCATACACTCATAGGCTTGATCCTAAAAAAGTAGTACACTGGCTGCATGCAGTGGAAGTACACAGCTCATCTAATCAAAAACACTGTGAAACAGCTATGCTCCAGGTGAGGCACAAACGTGAGAAGAGGAGATGAAACCATTGAATAAGAAGCAAATGAAACTGGTTTGATGCAAAACCCGATCAGTGATGAGTAATGGATTGATCCAAAGCCTACTCAGATATTGGTAATGTACAAAATAGGTATTTTGACCACAGACAGAAGTAGCCTAGGTAAGACCTCAAAAACATTGAACTAGAAAAATAAGGGAGTGCCTCCTTAAAGAGGGAGGTAACTGAAGAGCAAAGGTTCATCTGGAATAAGGTGATTATACAACAGAGAAGGAGTGAGTGTTGCAAAGAAAGAGTGTGCAAATTAAGGCCGGAGCTTTGCAGGTGTGCAGTGAGCTCAAGTGAGAAGATGTTGGCAAAAGTGATAAACAGGAAAAATATGGTTAAACAGAACAGGCGACACAGGCAGAGAGGCAGGCACGGGTCGGAGATACAGAGAAACCAGCGTATCAAGAAGCGACACAGGCAGACAGGCAGGGAAGGGGCGGGACAGGCAGAGAGATACAGGAAAGATCGGGGTGTCAAGGGGAGAGATAGGCGGAGAGACAGGGAAGAAGAGAGACAAGCAGAAGGATAAAGAAAAGCCTGGGGATTCAATGTGAGAGACAGACGGGGATGACGAGGGTGTCCAGGGGAGTGACAGGAAAGGGGAGATACGGTGGGAGATATAGAGAAACCAGGGGAGTCAAGATGAGAGACATGCAGAGATACAGAGAAACCAGGGTGCCAACCGGTGAGACAGCCGGAGAGAAAAGGAAGGCGAGAGACAGGCAAAGATACAGTGAATACAAATATGTCAAGGAAAGAGACAAGCGGAGAGGCAAGAAAGAGACAGGCAGAGACACAGAGAACATACGATGTAATGGGGAGAGACAGGCAGAGAGACGGGTGGAGGAAACACAGACAGAACATGGTGCAGAGAAGACCATGGTGCCAGGGGAAGAGACAGGCAGAGAGTCAGCGAAGACCAAGATGTCAAGGGGAGAGACAGGCAGAGATGCGGAGAAGACCAGGGTGTCAAGATGAGCAACAGGCAGAGAGAGAGAAGACCGAGGGGTCAAGGGAAGCGACAGGCAGAGAGACAGAGGAGGGGCGCACAAGCTGAGCCATGCAGCGCACAGGACAGAACAACAGCGAGAGCCCACGGAGACCGGAAAGAGAGAGCAACTCCCAGGCAGGCTGAGCACAGGAAGGCAGAGGGCGGAGGGAGAGAAGGAGGGAGGGAGAAGAGAAGCAGGGAGGGCGCCCTCCTCACACTCCGGCGGCTCAGGGAGGGACAGGACTGGCTCTGGCATTCAGCTGCCCCTGGAATTCAGCCCCTGCCCCCCTCACAAGAGACAGATGAATGGCGTCGCTTTCTGCCTGGTTGGAATTCCACCCTATTCAGAGACACAAGTAAGTGAGGGGCAGCCCCCGAGCCCCCTCCCATCCCTCCAGGCCGGCAGCTCCTAAGAGGATTATTGCAGGGGGAGCTGGCAGGGTCCATGCGGGGATCCGAGGCCGGGACCCCCACGGGCTGGCCCTGGCTGCGGTGTCAGGGCCCAAGGCGGCTTAGGTGTATGTGTCCCGGAGAGGGGCCCGGGCCTGCCCTGATGGGATCTGTGAGTATGTGGTGGGCGGGGGCCGACTGTCAACACTGCCCTCTCCCCGGGCGCCCTCCCAGCTGCCCGCTGCTGCTCTGTGCTCTTAGCCCCTTCTCCTTCACCCCTTTTTCTCACTCTGTCTTTTTCCTCTCACCCCAAAGGACTTCCTTTTCTGCCTCCTGCACACCCCTCTCGTACCGTTGTTGCCCCCCGGTTCTCTCCGTCCACCTACTTCACTCTGCCCTCTCTTCTATTCTCCCTTTCCTGAGTTTCTCTCCTATTTTCTGTTTTCTCGCTTCCTTCCTCCCCCAGCTGTCTAATTTTTGGATAACCCACACTCTTGTCCTTGTTGCCCTATTTCTTTTATTTCATGTTCTCATCCCCCTTTACTGCTTCTTCTCCGTTTCCCCCTCTCTCTGTCCCTGTCGTTCTTGCTTCCCCGTCCCTCACTCTAGCTTTCACTTTACTCATTCTCTTCTCAGTTTACTCCATCTCATCCATTTACTCCTCTTTCCTTATCTTTCTTCCCTCCTATCTGTCTTTAGTGCCATCTCTCCCTCTCCTTCCACGCTCTTCCTCGCCTCCCCTCCCACCGCCTCGCACCCTGTTGTTCACTCTCCGCCGGGTGCCCACGGGTACCCGCGGAGCCTGGTGCCTGCTCTGTGCCCGGGTTCGCGAGCCCTGGCGGCCTTGTCATGTTTCATGGACATGTGACAGAACCCTCTGAGAGTTTGGTGTGTGCTTTTATAAATGGTTTCACATCGAGGCGCTAAAGCCTGCATGCTGCACCGTCATTAAAGCGCTCTCGGTTTATAATGAATGCTTTGCGTTGACTCAGCGGGGGGTGAAGCCAGCTCTGTGAGAGGGGTCCGTTCAGAAGTCACCGTGAGGGCGTCTCATTAAAGTCTACATAGACCAGCCCACAGGGTGCACGCCGCGCAGGGCCGGGGGGATCCAGCGCTGATGTGATGCTGTGTTACTGGAGCTGGTGGAACAAGGGTGGTCCAGGAGTGGATATGATGGGACAGTGGTGGAGGTGATTGCACCAAGGTGGTTCAAAGGATGCACGTGGCGTCACGAGGGTGGCACGGCCGGTGTATATACTGTCACGAGGGTGGAGATGCTTCTTGGAAGCTGGTGTGTTGTGGGGGAAGGGGGGCGGAGGGCTGCAACCAGTGGATATGATGAAGGCACTCGGGCGAAGATGATGCCACGTTGATATAATGCCAGGCTGGTGATTCAGAGGGTGGGGGTAATGCCACGAGGATAGTTGAAAGGATAGAAATTGTGTTTTTGAGGGTTGTCCATGGTAGAGGGCACTGCCACGAGGGTGGATGTGACGTCACGGAGTACACGGGGGTCTCAGTGGTTGAAAATAGTGGTCCAGAAAGCAAATATAACGCCAGGCCGACTGAGGTGATGCCACGAGGTAATGATTGTTATAATGCCACGAGGGTGGTTCGAAGGGTAGATGTGTTTTTTGAGGGTGGTGCAGTGGCAGAAGGTGCTGCCACGAGGGTGGATATGACGTCATGGCGGACACGGGGTCTCGGTGGTTGAAATTAGTGGTCCGGAAAGGGGATATGACGCCAGGCCGACAGAGATGATGCCACGGGGTGATGGTTGATGTACTGCCACGAGGGTGGTTCGAAGGGTAGATGTGTTGTTTTTAGGGTGGGTCCATGCAGAAGGTTACTGCCACAAGGGTGGATGTGACGTCATGGCGGACACGGGGGCTCGGTGGCTGAAATTAGTGGTCCGGAGAGTGCATATGAAGACACGCTGGCAGAGGTGATGCCATGGAGAGGGGGCGATGTAATGCCAGGAGAGCGATTCAGAGGGCGCTTGTGAGGCTGGAAATGATGCCAAGGAGGAAGAGTGATGATCCACTGGGTGAAGTGATGCCGCGGAGGGTGTGTGCGACCTTGGGCCGGCTCCAGGCAGCGCCGGTGTGACCCCCACACTGCTCACACGCAGCCAGAGAGGGCTCCATCTGTTTTGCCGCTTTGTCCTTTCGGAAACTGCAGCGGGACCCGAGCAGGGTCACGCTTCCCTTCCAGCCTGCCTGATTCATGGCGGGAAGCGCTGCTGCTGCAGATCCCGGGAATGCGGCGCTCCCTTCACTGCCTCTTTCCTCCTGGGTGCTCGCAGTGGTCCTGCTCATGTAGCACATTGACCTGTTCCCCGTGCTTCCCCAGCATGGCCCCGTGCGTGATCCTGCACGCTGCGGTGGGGCGGTACAGTGGGGTCTGCTCTGTCAGTAGCTCTGCTCCCTGTTCTGTAGTTTGGTACTGTCAGTGGTCCTGCTCTCTATGGTGCTGTTGTTAGACGCTGTCAGTGGTCCTGCACTCCGTGGTACTGTTCTTAGGCGGGGTCAGTGGTCCTGCTCTCTGTGATGCGGTTGCTAGGTACTGTCAGTGGCCCTGATCTCGATGATGCGGTTGCTAGGTACTGTCAGTGGCCCTGCTCTCTGTGATGCTGTTCTTAGACGCTGTCAGTGGCCCTGCTCTCTATGAGGCTGTTGTTAGGTGCGCTCAGTGGCCCTGATCTCTATGATACTGTTGTTAGGTACTGCCAGTGGCCCTGCTTATGATGCTGTTGTTAGGTTCTGTCAGTGGCCTTGCTTCCTGTAATACTGTTGTTAGATGCTATCAGTGGTCCTGCTGTCTCTGATACTATTGTGAGGTACTGTCACTGGTTCTGCCATCTGCTATATCATTGTTAGACGCTGACAGTGGCCCTGCTCTCTTTGATACTGTTGTTAAGTACTGTCAAGTACTCTCTCTATGATAATGTTGTTACGTACTGTCAGTGGTGCTGCTCTCTATGATACTGTTGTTGGATACTTCCAGTGGCCCTGCTCTCTATGATAGTGTTGTTGGATACTGTCAGTGGTGCTGCTCTCTATGATAGTGTTGTTGGATACTGTCAGTGGTGCTGCTCTCTGTGAGAGTGTTGTTGGATACTGTCAGTGGTGCTGCTCTCTGTGATAGTGTTGTTGGATACTGTCAGTGGCCATGCTCTCTGTGATAGTGTTGTTGGATACTGTCAGTGGCCATGCTCTCTGTGATAGTGTTGTTGGATACTGTCAGTGGTGCTGCTCTCTGTGATAGTGTTGTTGGATACTGTCAGTGGCCCTGCTGATAGAGTTGTTGGATACTGTCAGTGGCCATGCTCTCTGTGATAGTGTTGTTGGATACTGTCAGTGGTGCTGCTCTCTGTGATAGTGTTGTTGGATACTGTCAGTGGTGCTGCTCTCTATGATAGTGTTGTTGGATACTGTCAGTGGTGCTGCTCTCTGTGATAGTGTTGTTGGATACTGTCAGTGGTGCTGCTCTCTATGATAGTGTTGTTGGATACTGTCAGTGGTGCTGCTCTCTGTGATAGTGTTGTTGGATACTGTCAGTGGCCATGTTCTCTATGATAGTGTTGTTGGATACTGTCAGTGGTGCTGCTCTCTGTGATAGTGTTGTTGGATACTTCCAGTGGCCCTGCTCTCTATGATAGTGTTGTTGGATACTGTCAGTGGTGCTGCTCTCTGTGATAGTGTTGTTGGATACTGTCAGTGGCCCTGCTCTCTATGATAGTGTTGTTGGATACTGTCAGTGGTGCTGCTCTCTGTGATAGTGTTGTTGGATACTGTCAGTGGTGCTGCTTTCTGTGATAGTGTTGTGAGGTAAGATGATATTGTTAGACGCTGTCAGTGGCCCTGCTCTCTATGACACTGTTCTTAGACACTGTCAGTGGCCCTGATCTCCGTGAAGCTGTTAGACGCTGTCAGTGGTCTTGCTGTTTATGATACTGTTGTTAGACGCTGTCAGTGGTCCTGGTTTCTATGATACCATTGTTAGGTACCGTCAGTGGCCCTGATTTCTGTGATGCTGTTGTTTGTTACTGTCAGTGGCCCTGATTTCTGTGATGCTGTTGTAAGATACTGCCAGTGGCCTTGCTCCCTGTGATACTGTTGTTAGTGGTCCTGCTCTCTGTTATTCTGTTGTTAGAGGCTATCAGTGGTCCTGCTGCCTCTGATACTTTTGTGAGGTACTGTCACTGGTTCTGCCATCTACGATATCATTGTTAGACGCTGTCAGTGGCCCTGCTCTCTGTGATAGTGTTGTTAAATACTGTCAAGTACTCTCTCTATGATAATGTTGTTACGTACTGTCAGTGGTGCTGCTCTCTATGATACTGTTGTTGGATACTTCCAGTGGCCCTGCTCTCTATGATAGTGTTGTTGGATACTGTCAGTGGCCCTGCTCTCTATGATAGTGTTGTTGGATACTGTCAGTGGCCATGCTCTCTGTGATAGTGTTGTTGGATACTGTCAGTGGTGCTGCTCTCTGTGATAGTGTTGTTGGATACTGTCAGTGGCCATGCTCTCTGTGATAGTGTTGTTGGATACTGTCAGTGGCCATGCTCTCTGTGATAGTGTTGTTGGATACTGTCAGTGGTGCTGCTCTCTGTGATAGTGTTGTTGGATACTGTCAGCGGCCCTGCTGATAGAGTTGTTGGATACTGTCTGTGGCCATGCTCTCTGTGATAGTGTTGTTGGATACTGTCAGTGGTGCTGCTCTCTGTGATAGTGTTGTTGGATACTGTCAGTGGTGCTGCTCTCTATGATAGTGTTGTTGGATACTGTCAGTGGCCATGTTCTCTATGATAGTGTTGTTGGATACTGTCCGTGGTGCTGCTCTCTGTGATAGTGTTGTTGGATACTGTCAGTGGTGCTGCTCTCTGTGATAGTGTTGTTGGATACTTCCAGTGGCCCTGCTCTCTATGATAGTGTTGTTGGATACTGTCAGTGGCCCTGCTCTCTATGATAGTGTTGTTGGATACTGTCAGTGGCCCTGCTCTCTATGATAGTGTTGTTGGATACTGTCAGTGGTGCTGCTCTCTGTGATAGTGTTGTTGGATACTTCCAGTGGCCCTGCTCTCTATGATAGTGTTGTTGGATACTGTCAGTGGCCCTGCTCTCTGTGATAGTGTTGTTGGATACTGTCAGTGGTGCTGCTCTCTGTGATAGTGTTGTTGAATACTGTCAGTGGCCCTGCTCTCTATGATAGTGTTGTTGGATACTGTCAGTGGTGCTGCTCTCTGTGATAGTGTTGTTGGATACTGTCAGTGGTGCTGCTTTCTGTGATAGTGTTGTGAGGTAAGATGATATTGTTAGACGCTGTCAGTAGCCCTGCTCTCTATGACACTGTTCTTAGACATTGTCAGTGGCCCTGATCTCCGTGAAGCTGTTAGACGCTGTCAGTGGTCTTGCTGTTTATGATACTGTTGTTAGACGCTGTCAGTGGTCCTGGTTTCTATGATACCATTGTTAGGTACCGTCAGTGGCCCTGATTTCTGTGATGCTGTTGTAAGATACTGCCAGTGGCCTTGCTCCCTGTGATACTGTTGTTAGTGGTCCTGCTCTCTGTTATTCTGTTGTTAGAGGCTATCAGTGGTCCCGCTGCCTCTGATACTATTGTGAGGTACTGTCACTGGTTCTGCCATCTACGATATCATTGTTAGACGTTGTCAGTGGCCCTGCTCTCTGTGATAGTGTTGTTAGGTATGATGTAGTTAGACGCTGTCAGTGGTGCTGCTCTCTGTGATAGTGTTGTTAGGTATGATGTAGTTAGACGCTGTCAGTGGTCCTGCTCTTTGCGATACTGTTGTTAGGTATGATGTAGTTAGACGCTGTCAGTGGTGCTGCTCTCTGTGATAGTGTTGTTAGGTATGATGTAGTTAGACGCTGTCAGTGGTCCTGCTCTTTGCGATACTGTTGCGAGGTCTAGTCAGTGGTCCTGCTTTCTATGATACAGCTGTAAGATGCTGTCAGGGGTCCTGCCCTCTGTTATACTGTTGTTTTCTATGATGCTTTGTAAGGCAGTGGCCCTGCTACCGTGGTTAGATGCTGTCCGTGGCCCTGCGCTCTATCATTCTTTTATGTGCAGTCAGTTCCCCTGCTCTCTGTGATAGTTTTGTCTGGTGCTGTCAGTGGCCCTGCTACCCTTGTTAGGTGCTGTCCCGCTCTCCGTGATACTGTTGTTAGGTTCTGCCAGTGGCAACTCACCGTTGTACTGTAGTTAGATCCTGTCAGTAATCCTGCTCTCTATGATACCGTTGTTAGAAGTTGTCAGTGGTCCTGCTCGATATGATACTATTGTTAGGCACTGTCTATGATCCTGCTCTCTACTATACTCTTGGAGGTACTGTCAGTGGACCTGCTCTCTATAGCACTGTTGTTAGGCGCTGTCAGTGGCCCGGCTCACTGTTGTACTCTAGTTAGGTCCTGTCAGTAATCCTGCTTTCTGTGATACTGTTGCTAGACACTGTTAGTGGCCCTGTTGTCTACGACACTGTTGTGAGGTGCTGTTAGTGGTCTTGTGCTCTCTGCCACTGTTGCTCTTAATGATACTGTTGTTAGATTCTATCAGTGGCCCTGCTCTCTTGGATGCTGTTGTTAGACACTGTCAGTGGGCCCTCTCTCTCTATAATGCTCTTGTTAGACACTGTCCGTGGCCCTGCTCTCTGTGATACTGTTGTTAGGTGCTGGAAGTGGCCCTGCTGCCCATGATACTGTTTTAGCCACGGTCAGTGGTTCTGCTCTCTGTGATACTGTTGTTAGACACTGTCCGTGGCCCTGCTCTCTGTGATACTGTTGTTAGACACTGTCAGATGCCCTGCTCCCTATGATACTGTTGTTAGATGCTATCAGTGGTCCTGCTACCGTGGTTAGGTCAGTCAGTGGCCCTGCCCTGCTCACTGTGGTATTCTGCGCTGTCAGTGTGGTCCTAGTTAGGTCATGCCAGTAGCCATCTGATACTAACACTGGCGCTGTCATTTCCCATCCTCCTTGTGGTGCTTTGGACAGCTGCTGTAAGTGGCTAAGTGGTACCGTGTTTAGGCCCTGTCTGTGGCTCCCTGGTATTGTCGTTAGGTACTGCCTGTGACCCTGCTCGCTGTGGTGCTGTTTGGACCCAGTCAGTGGCCCTGGTTGCGACTGTGGTATTGTGGTTAGAGCTGTCAGTGACTCTGCTCAGTGTGTTTCTGTGGTTATTTGCTGCCAGTGGCCCTGCTCCGTGTGGTTAGATGCCACCGTGCTGCCAGTGGTTTTGCTTCCTCTGGTGCTGTCGCCTAGTGCTTTCAGTGACTGTGCTCACTGTGGCACTGCGGTCAGGTGCTGCCAGTGACCGTGCTCTCTGTGGTTAGGGATTAGGTGCTGGCAGTGACCTTGTTTCCTGTGGTTAAGTCTTAGGTGCTGCCAGGTGCCGGGTCCCCTGTAGTTCCTTGTGTCCCCTGTGGTTAGTCAGTATTGTATTATATGGTTATATGTAACGATGACCGGGTCCTTGGCCTGAATTCAACTGGTTAGGCTCTCCCTCTTGGAGTATTCAGCAAGAGTTGATATGGGGTGGGTGCTTGACGAATTACTTCTGGGTGCAGCCCCAATACCCAGACACACTAAGGGGGTCATTCTGACCCTGGCGGTAATTACCGCCATGGCGGAGGTCGGCGGTAGCACCGCCAACAGGCTGGCGGTGCACCGCTGGGCATTCTGACCGCGGCGGTTCAGCCGCGGCCAGAAACGGAAAGTCGGCGGTGTCCCGCCGACTTTCCGCTGCCCTTGAGAATCCTCCATGGCGGCGGAGCGCGCTCCGCCGCCATGGGGATTCTGACACCCCCTACCGCCATCCAGTTCCTGGCGGTTCTCCCGCCGGGAACAGGATGGCGGTAGGGGGTGCCGCGGGGCCCCTGGGGGCCCCTGCAGTGCCCATGCCAATGGCATGGGCACTGCAGGGGCCCCCGTAAGAGGGTCCCAAAAAGAATTTCAGTGTCTGCCGAGCAGACACTGAAATTCGCGACGGGTGCAACTGCACCCGTCGCACCTTCCCACACCGCCGGCTCAATTCTGAGCCGGCGTCCTCGTGGGAAGGGTGTTTCCCGCTGGGCTGGCGGGCGGACTTTCGGCGGTCGCCCGCCAGCCCAGTGGGAAAGCCAGAATGACCGCCCGCGGAGCGGTCTTTCGGCGGGAACCGCGTGGCGGGCGGCGACTGCCGTCCGCCGCGGTCAGAATGACCCCCTAAGAGTACTGTTTGAATGCCATCTTCACTCTAAATGTAATTTAAAAAACTGAAGGAATCAACTATAAGTAGCTTGCAAGATATTGGAAAAAAACTTTGCTTTATTTTTAAGTAATAAATAGTCTTTTACTATTTCAGCCAAAATGCTACAAGTTTCGCTCAAAGGTTCCTTGAAGTCACCATGGAGTTTTTGTCCCATAACTCAGAAGGACCATAAATGATAAAGAGGGCAAATGCGCTCGTACATTGTTGGGTATATCAGACCTCAGAGCAGTCTGAAGGTAGAAATGTTGATATTCTGACTGTGATGTGGTAGCACAACACCAAGCCGAGGTTTACCTGAAGTTCCAGCTTCCAATGGCAGGTCACAGATCCCATGAAACTGAGTGACCGCCAGCCCAGAGAGAAGCCTGCAAAGTGGCCCATTATGGATCTGGCAAGTCCTCTTAATCATGAATGTTGTTGAATGTGCATTTCTTCAGTTTCCTGACCCCTTCTGTGATGTTTGGAGCCGTGTTCTGCTTGAGTCTGTACCAATGCAATATTTAAAGATCAGTGCCACAAGTTGTTCTACCCCGATTGAGTGGGAACTCTGCCTGACGTAGCGATAAGTGTGAATCCGACCCTGAATGCGGAGTGTCTGAGCGTGAACCCGACTGATCAGTGAGCCTTGAACGCTGGCGCTCGGTAGGAACGCTGACCTTAGTGCTGAGTGACTATAAACGTACTGATACTGATGCTTAACTGTAAAATAGTGACCATTGTGCTGAGGGAGTGAGTGTGCATTCTAATGCTCGTGCTTGACAGGAACTCTGACCCCAGCAGTGAGGGAGCATGAACTCTGGTTGTAGTACTTACTGTATGGCTTACTGTGAATCGTGAGTGTGGTGCCGAGAGATTGGGCATTGTGACCTCCCAGTGCGGAGTGATCCGTCTGAACCCTAACCTTATGGTTGAGTGAGTTTTTTACCCTCACACTGAGTGTAAACCCGGACCCTAGTCCTACGCTGAACTCTGGTTCTAGCGCCGAATGAATGTACACTCTGATCTGTGTGCTGTGAGTCACGTGGGAGCCGACTACAAGGGGTGAGGAGCTGTGGTCTGGTGATCAAGTGGGTGGTGCTCCAGTGAGGAAAGATGTGTATTATGGTGAGAACGGTGAGGTCTTTACTGAGGTAGGAGGTGTGACCGAGTGAAACTCTAGGTCCTCTCCAATGGGTAAGAGAGGTGAGTGCTTTACTGAAGAAGGAGGTGTGGCCGGGTGAGGCTGGAGGTCCTCTCCAATGGGTAAGAGAGGTGAGTGCTTTACTGAAGAAGGAGGTGTGGCCGGGTGAGGCTGGAGGTCCTCTCCAATGGGTAAGAGAGGTGAGTGCTTTACTGAAGAAGGAGGTGTGGCCCGGTGAGGCTGGAGGTCCTCTCCAATGGGTAAGAGAGGTGAGTGCTTTACTGAAGAAGGAGGTGTGGCCGGGTGAGGCTGGAGGTCCTCTCCAATGGGTAAGAGAGGTGAGTGCTTTACTGAAGAAGGAGGTGTGGCCGGGTGAGGCTGGAGGTCCTCTCCAATGGGTAAGAGAGGTGAGTGCTTTACTGAAGAAGGAGGTGTGGCCGGGTGAGGCTGGAGGTCCTCTCCAATGGGTAAGAGAGGTGAGTGCTTTACTGAAGAAGGAGGTGTGGCCGGGTGAGGCTGGAGGTCCTCTCCAATGAGTAAGAGAGGTGAGTGCTTTACTGAAGAAGGAGGTGTGGCCGGGTGAGGCTGGAGGTCCTCTCCAATGGGTAAGAGAGGTGAGTGCTTTACTGAAGAAGGAGGTGTGGCCGGGTGAGGCTGGAGGTCCTCTCCAATGGGTAAGAGAGGTGAGTGCTTTACTGAAGAAGGAGGTGTGGCCGGGTGAGGCTGGAGGTCCTCTCCAATGGGTAAGAGAGGTGAGTGCTTTACTGAAGAAGGAGGTGTGGCCCGGTGAGACTGGAGGTCCTCTCCAATGGGTAAGAGAGGTGAGTGCTTTACTGAAGAAGGAGGTGTGGCCCGGTGAGACTGGAGGTCCTCTCCAATGGGTAAGAGAGGTGAGTGCTTTACTGAAGAAGGAGGTGTGGCCGGGTGAGGCTGGAGGTCCTCTCCAATGGGTAAGAGAGGTGAGTGCTTTACTGAAGAAGGAGGTGTGGCCCGGTGAGACTGGAGGTCCTCTCCAATGGGTAAGAGAGGTGAGTGCTTTACTGAAGAAGGAGGTGTGGCCCGGTGAGGCTGGAGGTCCTCTCCAATGGGTAAGAGAGGTGAGTGCTTTACTGAAGAAGGAGGTGTGGCCGGGTGAGGCTGGAGGTCCTCTCCAATGAGTAAGTCGGTTTGGTGTAGTGAAAACGAAAGCATTGCCTTGTTTCACCGGAACTTTAGTCATTTTTTGAAAGAAGGTGTGACCTGTGCATGAACAAAGTGTTGACTAGTAAGTCTGTTCATTGAGGTCAAGTGAGGAAGGTGTTGTGGTTGACATGAAACATTTTTCAGCAGGGATTATAGTGATGTGGTTCGGTTAGCAAGGTGGTGTGGTCAAGTGAGTAATCTGGTGTGGTCAGAGAGGAAATTGAGATGGCTGAGTGAGAAAGGTGTTGTGGCTGAGTGTAGAAGGAGTTTCGATGGAGCGAGGAGAGAGGTCAGGGTGAGTAAGGAAGGAAGCCTCCTAGAACGGTAAGAGAATAAGTCTCAGCGGAGGAAACGTGTGGTCCAATTAGGACAATGGTGAACTGGAATAAGGTTGGAGGTGTGATAAGCTGAGAGTGGGGGGGTGGTAGTAGTGATGAAGGAGGTATGGATGAGTGAGGAATGAGGTGTCCTCAAGTGAGAAAAAATGTGGGTTGTGAGGAAGGTGGATCTGTTGTTGACTCAATAATGAGATGTAGTCAGAGTTAAGAGGGAGGACATGTCGTGGCGTATGGAAAGTGACGTGATGGAGTGAGAAATGTTGTATGGTCGAGAGAAAAGACAGTGCAGTGAGAAAGATTGTGTAGTGGATATAGAAGATGGTATAGTAAAGTGAGGAGTAGTGTGTCTGAATGAGGAAAGTGTTGTGGTTTAATGAGAAAGGTGCACTAGTCAAGTGAGGAAGATGGTGTGGTTGAGTTAAAATATTTTTGTTTTGAATGAGAGTAGCAATATGGGTCAAGTTAGAATGGTGTTGTGGTCGAGTGACCAAGGTGGTGTGCCCACGTGAAGAAAGTGACATTGTGAGGAAGTTGGTATGCTTGAGTGAAAGAGGTGTTGTGGCAGGTGGTTTAATCGAGTGGGAAATGAGCCCAGGTTGAGAAAGGAAGGATGCCTAGTTGAATGACAAGGAGGGACAGGGGTGGGAAGCAATGGCGAAAGAGGGTTGGTTGAGATGTGCTCAACTGAGGAAAACAAAATGTGTGGCCTGTGAGAAAGATTGTGCACTTGGGTGAAGATTGAGCTGTGGTTGACTGAGTATTGAGATGTGGGCTAACTGAAGTGTGAGCTATGAGGAAGGGCGTGTGGTGGAGTGTGGAGCGAGGTGGGGTCAAGGAAGCACAGAGGTATGATCAAGTGAGTGCTTGGATGTGAGCAAGTGACTGCAGGGATGTGGGAAGAAGTTGTGACTGAGTAAGGAACCAATTACGGTTGAGTATGGAAGCAGGTGTGATCGAATGAGAAGAGATGGAGTCAAGTGAGAACAAGCATTTGCAATGCAACGGGTCCTGCATTTCTCCGAGTTAGAGCTACTAGGAGTAGTAAACTCCCAACCAGACTTTTCTTGCATCATTAAATGGAAAAAAAAGAGCGTGACCGTGCTGCTACAGTTCACTTGTAGTGAAATTTATCAGCAAAAGTGCAATTATCTACATAACCGGCAAAAGTGCAATTAACTATGTAACAGGGTCGATGTCATGCAAAGCGCTCGACTTATGCCCAGCGAGATCGTGCTGAGAAAAAAATGAGAAAAAGTAGTCCACAAACCGGACCCAAAACAGCGAGCCTTGTATATTTTCAGTACTTGGTCGCTGTGCTCGAGGAGGGCTAACCACTGGAAAAGGCATATGCATGCTTTCCACTGATGAAAGCAAGCAGATTTTAAAAGGCAAGCCCCCGAACCAATGAAAGACACTGACGTGACATGGACGGGGCTCCAAGCCCTTTTCTAACTACTACAACGTCTCGCAAGCGCATAGTAATGCAGACTCGACCCTAAAAAGGTGAGGCTGCGTAAGGAAGTGTGATCTTTGAGGAAAGTGTATGTCTGAATGTTGCGAACATGTGGCCCTTACGTGTGGACTTCGCTAGCCTTCCCCTCTTTCTAAACGCCAGGGTAGACAAACTCGGCTGCTGACGTCCAGTGGATCACAAGTAGATATTACACCCGTGGGTGGCAGAAGGTCTGTTTTCCAAATTCGAAGAACCTAGAATTCCCCTTTTGCCCCTGGGGGTGCTTTTGGTTGTATAGCAGTTGGGCTGGAGGCACAGGACTTGGAGCTATATTGATGTTTTCGTTGGAGGTGGCTCGATCTGGGCTCTTCACTAGCCCTGCAGTATCGTTTTAATCTGGATATGAGCAGATAGAACCTTGTAAAGCTTGAACAGCATTATAAAGGTTGCGAGGTCAGCAATCTTTTGAAATTAGCTGCCCTGCTTTGGGGTCTTCGGTCCCTCCATGAAAGCTCTGCATAAGCAATATTTCTACTAGTGTTGTGTACAGGCTATTTTTGAACTCTATGTCCGTGTGTGTTTTTGTCTTACGGAGTTGACCGAACATACTTTGTTTTATGTGATGTTCTTTTATGCACGTACAGCAGCATACGTTTACATTCCAGGCCCACTGGCCAAAGCTGTACGCCAGACCTCATTATTATCCCACAGGAGCTGTAGTGTGTGCTGCCCAGGGTCACACAGAGTGTATGCCTAGACCGGGTCTGTATCCAGTAGGCAGTACCTCCGGCTAGGAGGCACAGTGGGCAGATCGTGGGAAGAAGGCTGGTTCAGGGCAGGGTGGGGTGTACAGTACGTATGGTAACAGTGCGGCCATTGAGCCTCTGCCAGGGCGGTGGAGCTGATTCTCGCGCTCTGATGATGCCCTGGGTGGATGAGCCACAAACCCACTGTCACGTGACTCACAAGGTAGAACCAGATGCGGGGCACACGGCCAGCCGCTGCAATTAAAAGGGACGATAAAGCGTTTGGTACTAGGGACACAGGGGGAGGGGAGAGTAGAGATGGGGAGATACAAAATATAGAGAGAAAGCGACGAGGGAGACGTCTAAGGGGAACAAAATGAAGAGAAAAAAAACAGATTCAGAGTCGATCTAAAGGATGGATGGTGGGGTGAAGAGAGGACCAGTGTCGGTCGGGCTTCCGTGGTTGGAGGTATGTGCGTGTGGGTAGCGCCGGAATGTCCTGGGCCGGTGATGTATGCCAAGCATGTGGTGGGCAGGACCTGCAGCAGCGCCCCCACCCCCCGTAGTACTTTCAAGCCAGGGCACTTCTCTAAAGGCACCGTGCCCTGCACTCCGGAGATCGTGCAGCCTCCGGAGCCCCCGCTTACAATTGGACAGGTCACGTTGGGTCATCCCATAGAACCTAAAAGGTGCATAGTGTGGTTTGTGGGTGTTCACGTGCGCCCTGTGACCTCACCTGCACAACCTACTGACAATGACACTTTAAGGCTTCTTTCTTCTCCCAGGCCTTACCTAATGAATACTCCTGGGTCTGTACTGGTCACCCTTTTCTGTTTAATACAGCCATGTTCTTTAGTTGTTGTATCTGGCATTTATGGCCTGTTTGCCCTGCAGTTATGGGTGTGATGCATGATTGACTGTCATAATCAGTGGTTGGGGTGCCAAAGTCCTAGTCTGTGATTGGTGCGTCCTGTTGTGGTCTGTGGTTGGTATTCTGTAGTTGTGGTCTGTGGTCGGTATATTCTGAAGCCATGGTTTGCATGTCCTGAATTCTGGCGCTGATGTTTTGACATTGTAATTGGTTTGTTCGGCAACCATGGGCGCTGTGTCATTTTGCCTTGATCAGTGTATCCTAAAGTTATGGGATTGGCTTAGTATTTGCCCTCGTGGCCTGCGCAGACGTGTCTTTCAAATAGTTAATTACCTTAGTTTACAATGCACTCGTGGTTGGAATGGACTGCAATTCTTATGTGGTTGGTGAATCCTGCAGTCCTTAAGCGGTTGAAGTATCCTGCAGCCTGAGGTGGTTGATGGGTCCTGCAGTTCCGTAGGTGGTTGGTGTATCTTGCAGTCCTTAGGCGGTTGAAGTATCCTGCAGCCTGAGGTGGTTGATGGATCCTGCAGTTCCGTAGGTGGTTGGTGTATCTTGCAGTCCTTAGGTGGTTGAAGTATCCTGCAGCCTGAGGTGGTTGGTGGATCCTGCAGTTCCGTAGGTGGTTGGTGTATCTTGCAGTCCTTAGGCGGTTGAAGTATCCTACAGCCTGAGGTGGTTGATGGATCCTGCAGTTCCACAGGTGGTTGGTGTATCTTGCAGTCATGGTGTGAAGCTCGTGGTTAGTCCTTAAAAAGAAGAGCTTTACTCTGCACTTAGAAAGCAGTCTACTGAGGTTTTCGCCGTATTCAAGTATATTAAAGGCTGTGTTCTAGAAATCCATCCTGCAAACCTACAATATCTCCACATCTAAAATAAAAGTCTCCCCCACCTCCCACACCCACCTTCTCCCCTACTGCCCCCCAAGAAGAGGTGCTGTGGAGATTTTAGTTGTGCCACTCATAAGGTGATCTTCGTTATGGGTAGACCACTTCCAAAAAGAGGCAAATTACTGCCAGAGCCAAATGTAGAGGAATGATCCGGTTGAGGGGCAGACAGGCCAAAAGAGTATCTGGTGTGGACTAATGGAGTGGGTTGCTTCCCAAATCTCAATCACTAACTGACTTAGCCTCAGAAGCCTGAGTGTCTGGCCACTAGCATCTTTCAAAGCACTTTATTTGGACAAAGATGCTTATAGTTCCCGTGCAAGCACCAACATCGTGATCAAGACATTTTCTCCACTGAGCTAGCTCACTGTTTTTAGTCTTCACAATGTATTTCTCTGTAGAAGCTCTGTCTTTTGAAGAAATATTCTCTGGGTTTAGGTTGACTCGCTTGTGACTCTTCTTGCACGTGAAACGCTGTCAATAAGAGGATTTTATAAACCACTGCATTTAACTTTCTGTTTGCTTTGCAGTACTAACCGTATGCAATTTTGTCGTAATTGTTTGGTGGGTTGAGCTTTATGATCCTAACTGGTGTTGTGATGGCTCATGATGTAAGATCCACAACTCTCTGCCAGAGTATCCAAAGGAATCATGAGTACGAGTGAGCCAGCTAGTTTTTTTTTTTGGGCCAGGTCAGCACTAGTCGGGAGTCGAGAAACTGATCTAAAGTTAAGCGTGTTAAATGAGAAGTGTTTGTTGGTGTAAAAAAAGCACAATGTCTCGTGGCAAGAGGAACTACTTGGAAGAAGGAGTTGATGGTAGTTAGAGTTGGGCCAACCATGCGTTTAAGATCCTGTAGTACAGCGATGAGACAGCCGTCAGCCATCACATCTGATTTGAGGCTGTTGAGCAGAAGGGAAACCTCCCTTTCAGACAACATTGATGTTGGGTACCAAGATGGTTGCCATACCTCCTTAATTGAAGGTGTAAGAACATTGACCCCAGTTAGCTTATTTATGATGTATCTGCTTTTAATAGTTCACCTGTATGCCTGATGGTACCTGAGATGGTTGAATATGGTTTGAAACTCGTTCAAGACTGAGGTAAGTTCCTTTGATGAATTTGAGAAATCCTGACTATGAGATCCTAAGTAGTTAATTTCAGAAATGTTGATAACTTATTTGTATTTTAGTTTGTATAGCATTTTGTACTTGTCTATTGTTGGTATATTATGCAATGGTGGTCTGTACTTTTTGCTTCATGGAGTCCAAACCTGTGGTTATCTTGCTCAGGAGCCATGGTCTGTGGTTTATTCCTGCAGTTGTTTGTTGCTGTTTTTCTGTAGTTTAGGTCCATAGTTGGTGTGTCCATTTGCTTTGCTTTGTAGCCTGCTAACACAGATAGTGAACGCTGTGATGCAATAGTGACCCATGCGTGATGTTCTGCATGTGCGGCCTGTGATTTGTTTCCTATATAGATTCGCGGCTCGCTTTGCTCATAAGGAGCGGGGTGGGTGCGGCGTGCGGGGGTATAGTGGGTCTAAAAATGAATTAAAAATAATAATAAAATAAAAACGTACCTTGCTCCTTGCCTCGCCGCTCCTGTCCTCCGTCTCGCTGCAGGCACACTCTCCCAGCCTGCCCTGCGGCCAGTCCTGTGGCCAGTCCTGACGCTGCTCAAAGCCCACGCTAACTGAGGAGCTGCCCCTGCCTGTAGTCCTGGACTGCTGTTGGTGTTTACTATTTCCGCGGCCTATGGTTGGTGCTCTCCACAGTGGTTGCCTTACTGCCTCTGGTGCCTAGTTATGTTTTGTGCCCTCCAGTTTCACTTTCCATGCTCCGTGCCCTCCTAAGCCCTGGGATAGCCCTGCACTCTGTTCTCAACGCATCACTTCCTTTGCTGCTTCCCTCCCTCCCCTCCCCTTCCTGCCGCCATGGATAAGAATGGAATTCCCGCCTCGCCTCTCCTCCTCACAGGGACTCACCCCTGGAAGTGAG
The DNA here is from genome assembly GCF_031143425.1 of Pleurodeles waltl. NCBI lineage: Eukaryota > Metazoa > Chordata > Amphibia > Caudata > Salamandridae > Pleurodeles > Pleurodeles waltl. The sequence goes on along the minus strand of NC_090445.1, from coordinate 117,547,443 downwards.
AGGTCATCGGGCCGGCACACAGATCCCCTGCTGCTGGAACCAGCCAGGAGTTGAGCTGCTTGGCTGACTCACGAACACCAGAGGATATTCCATTGATTTGCTTTTGAAAAGCGTAAACAACATAGTGGCTGCTGTGAGCACGTTTTATACTGCACATACAGTGGCGTAACAAAGGCCCCCGCGGTGCCGATGGGCCCGAGCTTCACCAATAATAATTGAGAGCTCTTGAGTGAGTTCGAAGGGGGACCCTTTCAAGTACTTTGCAGAGGGGCCCCCTGAGGGTTGTAGAGGGGCCCCCTCAGGGTTGTTACAACACTGTGCGGGTACATGAACCTTTGCCATCAGACCCCAGTGTCAAGTTGTATGAAATATAAGGGATCTTCTGCCAACTGTGTGACGTTTTTTTATAAAACACATTTCTAAACTTTCTAAAACATACACTAGGTGAAAAGCAACACAGAAAGGTTTTGCAGAAACGAGCATTATCGAAGACAATAGGTCTCATCTATGTGAAAGCTACTGAATGTGTCAATGTTTTTCAGCCATGTTGTACACCAGCATGGCTGTGCAGCGTGGCTACACGTAAAGGTAGAAAAAAAGAGCTAAGACGCAGCCAGCGCTGGCCGCATCATAGCTGTGTTTTTTGTTATGCCAGGTGAGGATGGGCAGTATGGACAATTGGAGAGAGGAAAGGTGTTAACAAGCAACACCGACAACAACAACGGGAGAGTGGAAGGTAATGGCAATGGGACAGTAAACAAAAGTGCTATGATGCGGCCAGCACTGGCCACGTCATAGTGCTTTTTTAGGGTCGAGCCTGCATTGCATGCACTTGCACATGCGTATCGCTTGCGAGACGCTTTAGGAGTTAGAAAAGGGCTCGGAGCCCCGTCCTTGTCACGTCAGTGTCTTTCATTGGTTCGTGGGCCTGCCTGTTAAAATCTGCTTGTTTTCATTAGTGGAAGGCATGCAAATGTCTTGCCTTTTCCGGTGGTTAGCCCTCCCCGAGCGCAGCGACAAAGTACTGAAAACATACGAGGCTTGCTGTTTCCCGTCAGGTTTGTGGACTACTTTTTATTATCTTTTGTTCGCAGCACGATCTCGCTTGGCAGAAGTCAAGCACTTTGCATAACATCGACTGTGTTACATAGTTAATTGCACTTTTGCCGGTTATGCAGATAATTGCACTTTTGCCCATAGGTTTCACTACGAGTGAACTGTAGCAGCGCGATCACGCTGTTTTTTTCCATTCAATGTGGCAGGAAAAATCCGGTTGGGAGTTTATAACTGCTAATAGCTGTAACTCAGAGAAATGTGAGACCCTATTGCATAGCAAATGCTTGTTTTCTTATGGTGGGGAGGGGAAACACAGGCAACTGGAAGGTGAGAGGCAGAAGGGAAGAAGCAAGATGGGCAACAGGAGTGTGGAGATGGGATGAAAGAAGCAACACGGGCAACAGGAGTGTGGGGTTCGAAAGAAAGAAGCAACACAGACAAGGTGGCGGATGGGAGGGTAAGAAGCAACACCAACCAGGGTGGGGGATGGAAGGGTAAACAGCAACACAGACAAGGGGGTGGGTAGGGAAGGGAAGAAGCAACTTGGTGGGTTGGGAGGGGAAGAAGCAATATGGTCAGGAAGAATAAAGAAAATAGTATATGAATCACAGCGAGCAGTGGAAGAGCACTAATCAAAGTAAATCAATCAGTACTTGGTCATGCTCCAAACGAAAAAACAGGAAGTGACATCAATAAGTGCTTGACAATTAGGAGGCAGCAAATAGGAGTGACAATGATGTTAGCAAATGATAGCCGGGCTCAAGCCCCGTATGCACGTCTTGCAACAACAGGGCATGCACTGTTAGCAGGCAAGACCTAAAAAACAGACAAGACCTACAATTTTTGCAGAATTCTATTACAAGAGAGTTTTTTTTAAGGTGAAATGTCATGCAAAAATGTTCCCTGATTTCTTTTTCCAGAAAGTAAAGTTTTGGGGAGTCTTAAAAGTTGCCACCTTTGTGGTTGAAATTATAATATATTGCCCTTGGAGTGCCATTATAGACAGAGGGGGTATGAATTTCCAAATAATTAAATTGCAGTCTATTCTAATCTTGTTTTATAGAGAAGCATGATCAGTAGTGTGGTTAGCTCTCAGTTTTTATAAGTTGTGTTTTTTTTTTTTTTTGGTGGGTGAGGCTGGGGAACAGCATCAAATTGCTGACATCTTGCTCAGCAACTCTAATTGTATGGTAATCAGCTGATATTAGAAAGTGCCCTACGATGCTTTAATAGCCAGTTAATTGCCTATTCGACCTGTATTGCAAGTCAGGTACACCGTGACACAGTGTAAAACTGTACATAACAGACTCACTGAAAATTCGGCCAAAGCTATACTTCTTTGAAGATAAGGTGCTTTATTAAATACTTTCCGAAAGAAAGTGATCGTGTTGGGATTGATGATCACATATTTGTGTTGTTGTAAGGCGTTGTGTGGTGTAGCTTGATGGACAGTGCTGTTCTGAGCGCGTTGGTAGGCATCTATTGGGCCTGCCTGGCCTGTTGTATCTATGGTGCCATGCCCTTGTGACGGAGAGATGACTATATGGGCCATGTTCCATCCTCCATCATCGGCACCTGAGCAGAGTCAAAGGCTGAGCCTCAATCGCTTTTCGATTTCTTTTTGTTACGTCTTTGTAAGATCTCCGATCTCCAATCTCCAATGAGGTTGGCTGCTCACAGGGATCCTTACAAGCAGTACCCCAGCAGCGCCGGCTTTAGCGCGGTGGGCCATGCTGACCTGGATTGGGGGGCGCTGACCTCAGGGGGGCGCTGTGCTTAGCAATAACTTACAATTTAAAAGCACCTGCTGAAAAGTTCCTAGTGCGTCCAGCTGTCAGGAAACAATTCAAATGTTAAGATACCTCTTGTTAATAATATCCCTGCTAGGGAGAGAGAGGGGAGTTTTGTCTAGCGGCAGCTTTGACTCAACGTAAAGTAGCGTAGAGGGCGAATGTGCATGCTGCAATGAACAGAACTGTATATTATGTGGATAGTTGAGTGGATTAGTAAAGCCAGCCTTTATAGTCTCTTTAAAACAAATGTATGTGAAAGAGGGGCTATGGAGAGATGAGGGGCACATTTGCCAGGCAGTTATAAGAGATTCCGAGGAGGGGGTCATGGGGGTGGGGGGCGCCAAAAAACACTGTCGCACAGGGCGCCACCTGAGCTAAAGCCAGCCCTGTACCCCAGTTCTCCTTTCTTGGATATTCTCTAATTATCTCCGAACACTGCTTTTCTTTTTCGGTGGCTGCTGTTGTAATTTGTTTTCATTTTGTTTCCATGTCATTCGGACAGTTTCTTTTTCCCTTTTTCTGAGACTTGCATCTCTTCCGAACTACAGCTTTTGAGTTTGAAGCGATGCACTTGGTCTCTCCCCTTTCGTAAAATGTATGTGCTCTTGAGGGGAAGTTGGCAGTTTTTAAGTGACACTCTGTGTGTGTTTGTTTTGTCTACTCTCGAGCCACTTCCCAGATGAGAGCAGACTTTGTGGGGAAATGACTGAGGGGAAGAGCGACCAAGGCGCTGGCAGGCTTCCAGAGGGAATCCGGGATAGAAGCCACCTCCCTGAGAGACGCCGCTTCAACAGCACACAGAAACTTGTAACTACTTCGCGGACCTGGGTTTATATCCAGAGACAAAGCGCTCAGGCCATTTCTAAAGTCAAGTGAGAACCATGGCGGCGTCTGTCCGTGGTGCCCATTGATGCTTTCGGGTGCTGGGGCTAGCTGTATTATTAAGGACAGCTCAGGACTGTATCCAGTCCAGCAGAGACTCGATAATCAGTATTCCCCTCTCAGCTACGTGAATGCTCTCTCTTCGCCAGAGACTGCTCGCCATGTCACGGAGATTACCCTGTTTGCAAAGATGCTCTCTCGACGGCAAGAATGCTGCCTTGAACGTGAAAATGGTATGTCGTCGTTGAGAATGCTTTGTTCAGTAAACCTCTGAAGGACACATTAGGAAGTCCAAAGACCTTGCTTTTTTGAATGAGGACAAAGCCGGCCAGAGGGCTTAACAACAGCCGTTCTCTCAGGAGGGGACCCCGACCCGGAATGTGAGGGGGACAGTGTTGGGGTGAATCCATGCTTGAATCCTTCAGTAAAGGCGACCAGTGATTGGATTGTCATCCTCATCAAGGCTAAGGACAGTAGTTTTTAGGAGCAAATTCTTCCTCCGGTGGTAGCCTTGGTTGAGGCTTCGTAGTCTCTCTCCTGCTGATCTTGGCCAAAAAGATACCTTAGCCAGTCCATGTGAAGAAGAAATGCAAAGCATCTGCAAAGAACCCTTTGTTTATCCTCTCTTGAGCTCACTTACTGTGCCTGGGGTTCACTATTGGGTACGTTTTCCAGTTTGTAGTTGCTCAACCCAACAGATTCGGCCTCCTATAGAGCAGTGCAGGGCTAGCTCCACTCTGAACCTGAGAAAGGGACACTGGCGTACATGATGCTGCCACCAGGGATGTGTCTGTTTCTGAAGAGGTTGTCATTGCTATGACTGTGTGTTTTTCACCTCAAGAAGCAACAGAAGGTAATGCATCGATCATCCCTCCTGGGGATAACTGTACGTCATAATATCGAAACTCAAAATATTGTGAAGGTAAGTGCATACAGGTAGGGATAGATTTCCTCAGCTATGTCCCATGGGGAAAATAAATATATATATATACATTTTACTGACAATAGCCAGTAGGTATAGTTAGAGTCTTGTTTCCATTGGATATGCATTTTTTGTTTTGCCTATATCTTTGATGCCGTTTGATGTATTTTTTCCAAATTTACAAAACTAGTTCACCACTCACCTTTGCTTCAGTTTGGAAAGTTTCTGAGTGGTTCATTAAGCGGGGAGGGGCGGGGCCAGAAAAGTAGACCTCAAAATATGTTTTCCCCATGCATTTTCCCATAGAGATTTTAGACACAAGTACAGCCCGAACCACTGGATGGAATTACACCAACTTTGGCAGAATGCTAGATCTTGGTACAGAAAGTGGACTAATTGTAATTTGGTATAAATCAGTTCAATAATTTCTGAGTTACTAAAGGAAAAAGAAAATTGTATTCTAGGGATGTGAATCTTCTGCGGATCCATTTGCAGAGGATCCATGAATTCTAGGGAAAAGTAAGGCTCTGATTGGCTGGCTGCAACCTGACAGATATGTTGCTGCCAACCATTTTCTTTGTCAGTTGGGCAGGGGGAGGGAAAAAAGAGGGAAAACACACAAGGAGCAGGATACATGTATCCTGACCCCATAGGGCACATGGAGGGGTCCCTCCAAATATTTGCCCTTTTATTTTATTTCTTCAGTCGAACCTGGAGTCCGTGGTTCCACCGTGGGGCTCATCATGACACCCCAGTGTAAATCCACAGATCCAAAGCAGACTTAAAAACAAAAATGGGCCTGTTCATACATGAAACCTCTGTCACACAAGGCCAAAGGCAGTGCACAGCATAGGGTTGGGTGCATGTGAAGAGGTTTGTTGCACGATGTGGCCTACGGCCACGTCCTGAGGTCAAACCCCACCACTGTGTGCAGCAATGGTTGTATTAACATACAGTAATTATATATTACATTACATTAAAAAAAAAACAGAGAAATTTAATGAGAAAACCAAAGGTTACAGGGACGTTATAGTTAGGTTGATGTTTTACCCACACAAAACCATAGAAGTTCAGCAGATAGAGTTATACTTATAGTTATACTTATCTGAAGAAACTATAACACGTGCAGTTAAGTAACTTTAGACCTCAAGGTTATAGTTTCTTAACATACGTATAACTATAAGTATACCTGCTGAATGTCTATGGTTTTGGGTAAAACATCAACCTAAATATAACGTCCCTGGAGCTTTTGGTTTTCTCAGTAAACAAAAACAAACAAAAAAAAAAATATATATATATATATGTATATATAGATCAAGGCACAGGTGATTAGTGAAGTTAATTATAGTAAACCTATGCCTATCAAAACTCTCTGGGACACAGGCCGCCTAAGAGGTGCAACAAACAAAATCAATAGGCCAAGCCCACAGCTTTACTTTAAAGCTGTGGATATTGGTGCACCAGCCAAGCAATAGTGGTTCTTGTTGGCAGTTTGGCAATGTTAGCACCATGTGGCAGCTGGCTTGACAGCATCAGTAACAGCTGTGTCAAGAGATACAGTCAACGTGCTATGGCAGACTCACAACCACAGCAGACCACCCTGCTAAGTGAGGAGCACATGCCAAAACCTGGTGGCTGTAATTTCCACCCACACATGAAACAGACTTGTAGGGAATAGTTCAATGATTTTTCCCTGGTTGCAGAAAAAATACTTTAGTCAGTAGGTCTTCTAAGATTGTAGAATTCAAGTACTCTCTTTGGCTTATTTTATGCACTCTGGACATTCTATGTGAGAAATCCACCTGGGAGGCACTGGGAGGAATGGCCAAAGATATGTATGTTCTGAGTAAGCCTCCACAAGAGCCAGGTCATTGTGGACTCTTCAGAGGCAAATCAAAGACTCATTAAAATTATCCCTGTCTTGTCTCACCCTGTACTGGCATGTGGAACTCACACCTTACTCTTGGTTGGGGGGAGGAGGGGGTGGAACTTACATGGTTACAGCAAGCCAACCATCCATAAAGTTAAAATAATAAAGGCTGTACAATCCAAATCAAAGGTTATTAGCTACTAAGAAAAAACAAGCATTGGCAAAGAAAATAGGTTTGGGTTCAATGTGCTAACATTAGTAACATTCCACATTAGAGTAAACTACACTGAGGAGAACCAGCAGGAGAAGACTGAGAGGGATATACGTATCAAGTAGTTTCTCATGCAGTTTAATGCAAGCACTCGTGTTGAGAAGTAAGAATACATCTAAACATCCAATGTCAATTATTTTGAGAGATGAATACTCCACTAAGCTGGGGCCAGACATGATTGACAAAGTCTAAAGCCGATGGGTGGATGACACTGGTTGAAGAAACCCAGTGGTGAAAGGTTGATGATCCAAAGCCGACTTCTATGTATAGTGTTAGCAACAGGTCTGGTTTGACAGCTGTGCTGCCAAAACCCAGACCTAATGATGTGTGGAAACTGCAAAGAAGGAGCCTTTGTACTGATGAGAACTCTTCAACTCTCCGGATTCGTTACATAAAAGATAAGGCTGAAAGTACCAAAACCAAGAGACTCTTGGGGATAAAAACCCAATAGCCATTTTCTAAACTGCTAAATGGAAAGAATATAAAACTTCTGCACCAAAAATAATTATTTACTAATGGGTGGAGCTGGGACCAAGTCAATTGCCTTTTTTAAATTTCTGTAATGTATAGGAAACCCAGGAGCTCCAGAGGACTTTACATAGTGACAGGAAGACAAAACGGCAGTCGCCAGTAGATAGGACCATGTTTCCATAGAAATTTTTTTTTTTGACTTGCCTGCATCTTTGGCACCGTTTGACGAATCTTTAGGAAACCTTCCAAAAACAGTGCCCTAGTGATTCTTGTGTGCATAGAAAGTTTCGGGGTGGTCCGTCAAGCAAAGGCCGAGAAAAAGGGGGTGTCAAAAAAGTTGTGTTTCCCATGTTAATTCACACAGGACCTTTAGGCACGTCTACAACCGGAACGGCTGGACGTAATTACACCAAATTTGGCGGAAAGCTAACTTTCGGTACGCAGAATGTGCTTATGGTTATTTGGTGTAAATCCATCCAGTAGATTAGGAGAAATAAAACGAAATCCAAATTTGTATATCTCTGGCCGTGGCGACTTTGTGATTATTTCACGAATATTTTGTGTAAATTCATGAATACACTTGCAAAAAGAAGCGCTGTAATTGGCTGACTGCAACCTTACTAGAAAGTTGCGGCCATCATTTTATTTCACATGACACGGTCCCCAGGAGTGAAAATCCTAATTGAAAGTGGTATAAGGGATCAAGATGAGGGTACCCTGACCCCAGGGGTGGTATTGGTGTGTTTTAGGGGCAAATTATGGGTTTAAAATAATTTTCCATCCACATGCGTGATGTTCGCAAAAATCTTTGAATTTGTGCAAATTATTCACAAAATATTCACAAATGTGAACACATTTTAAAGTAAAACCACATAATCATTCATACACTAATTCATTCACTCATGCATGCACTCAGAGATTCATGCACCAACTCACACTCAGACACTCATACACTCACTCATAGATTCACACACCCACGTTCAGGCTCACTCAAACACACATGCACCCACTCACAGATCCAGTGATAGAGATAGGCCCTGTGGCCAACATGCAATGTGCATGGCCAAAGGCCGTGCGTGGCGCGGGGTTGGGTAGTTATAAGGGCATGGCCAAAGCCTGTGCGCGGCAGGGGTTGGAATAACCTATAGTAAGTTAAATTACTTTATTTACAAAAAAAACCTTAGAAATTCACAGAAAAAAACAAAGGTTATAGGGACGTTATAGTTAGGTTCCGAATTTACTCGTACAAAACTATAGAAATTCAACAGTTATGGCTAGAGTTCTTTCAAGTAACTATAACTCGCGGCCCAAGGAAACTATATCTCGCTCCTTCGCCATGTACAGTTAATTCCTACACATATTATATTATTGTTGAGATCTTGTGTGGCATCTTTGATATTATAACTGCAACATTTGCAATAAAATTATTGATATGAAAACTGTGCATGGCAAGGGCGCAAGTTATAGCTACCTTAGGACTGGAGTTATAGTCACTTGAAAGAACTCTAACATTAACTGCTGAATTTCGAATGGTTTTGTACGAGTACATTCAGAACCTAACTATAACATCCCTATAAAAAAAAAACAATAAAGCAATTATGAAAATTGTTGAGATATTGGCAAAAATGCAAGGGTAAGTAAAATCTCAGAAAGGTACGGAAAAGCAAATAAGAAGTATTGTAGAGGCTAAGGAATTTGGGTTATTCTGGTCTCTAGATCATTGTTTCCCACCAGTGGTCTGAGGACCCGTGGGGGTCCACAAAGCCTCCTCAGAGAGTCCGTGACTACTTAAAAAATTTAATAATATTAAAAGATTAGGTCCCTAACTTTCAATAATGACTCAGTGAGGAGGGTCCCTGGGTTCCAATAATGATTCAGTGGGGGTCCAGTTCATCCAGTAATGATAAAGTGGGGGTCCACAGAATTCAAAAGATTGGGAACCACTGCTATAGATTTATATAAACAATGAACTGTGTATTAAAAGAGAAAAGGAACGGGAGTGAAGGCAGTGTCATCCAGAAGAAAAAAAAACAGGAAGGGTAGTCATTGTAAACGCACATCCCAAATAAGAAGTTTTAGGAAAGGTGTTTCAACAGGAATCTTTTAAATGTTCTCTTGTAAATATAAGGTAATTGTTTGATATGAATTGGAGGAATAGTAGAATTTAAGATTGTGGGGGTGCATCTTGGAAAGGATATAAACATGACATCTACTTGTACACACCACCACTGTCACTACTCTGAGAGATTAGCAGTTATAAAATTAGAAATGTCACTATGAAAATCCCCCTACTTGACCAGGAGCAACATGAAACACTGACCTATTTGTAGGCAAATCCGAGATTCGAGGGCAGTCAAACGAGAAACCATCAGGAGACTTGGAATGAGAAATTCTGGGGAAAGGAGGTGGCCTAAGGAAGAGGAATTCCCAAGCCTAGCACGGATAATACCAGCACACATTACAACTCTTGGCAAATTAAAGGTCTAAAAGTGTCCTGATGCACAAACATCCCATTCTGTGCTTCAAAGAGGAAGGGCAGAGTGAGAGCCTGGGATTGCAGTGTGACATTTCATTCTATTTCCAAGTATATGCTATTGCGTGGATGGGAAACAGCCTTAACAACGCGGCTCGAGTCACGTTGTGCCTTTACAACGCGGCCTGAACCACGAATGTGTCTTTACAACGCATTCCTTTACCACTCAAGTCATTACAATGACTTGCCTTAGGGAAAGTGTTGTTGGACTGATGTTGGACTTTACTTCCATCACTTTCCCTACTGTGGCACTGACTGGAGTTGGAATAGTAAACTATACTATTCCAAAGTCCAGCGCTTTCCCCAAGGCAAGTCGTTGTAATGACTTGCGTGGTAAAAGAATGCGTTGCAGAGACGCATACATGGTTTGGACCGCGTTCTTAAGGCAGGCGTGCTAAAGACCTGCTTTTTTTCCGAAACACAACCGCGTGGATGGGTTGCATCTGCCACTTTTATGCAGTGGGCCTGCTGCAGTCTGAGAAACTACCACAGATTACACAAGGGAGCAGTCAAGATACACCAGGGGCCCTAGGGGCTGTAACGGACGTTTGAACCGATTTGTGCACCCTTGCGGCACTTTGGTATTACAAAGAATGCTTGTGTGGCCCCTTCTGTAATACAGATTGCGCTGGTGCACAAGTAGCCCAGTGCTATCATTAGAGGGCATTGCCTCATTTTCATGGAGACGTGGCCCTATGCAAGTGAGGGAATCTCTTTGCCGCTGTGCCCACGCTGTATTACCTACGTGGGCGCAAAGGCCAACATGCCTTTAGGAGGCGTATTGAAATTACGCCTCCTAAAGGCAGATTTATGGAGGGATGAAAGGGGGTCCCATGGACCGCCCACACATCCCTTGCAGGTGGGTACAGTCACTCACAGCACTCGCCTGCAAGGTGATCTCTAATCCCTCTAAAAGTACAGGTGGGTTGCCACATGCACAGAGAAACTCGAAGCAGCTTTTAAACAGCTGCTGTGTGTTTTTCTTGAATGTGCTTCCCATTTGCAGCTGCCCTGAGAGCAGCGCTTTCAACATAATAGGGGCGCTTTCCCTGTTTGCACCCGGCACACCGGCTTAAAGATGCGCTGTGACATAAACAGGAAATGTGCACCCTATCTGTAATAGGGGCACAGAAATTAAAATAAATATTGATAGGAAAGCAGAGTTATCTGGCTTGGCCCCGGCCACCATTGGTGGCCTCGGGGTTTTGAAAGATGAGAAGACCACCCAATCTCATCTTGTCTTGCTTGAGAAGCCAGGCCAATGAATGGTCAGCTGCTACGGTGTCTCAGTGGTATATTATGGACTCCCCAACGATCTGTGTGAGTCCTGAAAGTCACAGGATTGAATCTAGAAGCACCTCCAGATAGCATCCTAATGTGACCAGTCTGGCCAATAGAAAGTTGTGAGTTTGTGGCTCATCCTTGGACACAGTTTAAGATTGTCTTCTGTCCAGGGCAAGAGTAATTCCCTTTCCCGGGAATAACAACTCATCCCTACTCCAAAATGTCAGTGGTGTAAAGAAAAGTTTTCACTGTTTGTATTTCACGATATCGTTAGCAAAAGTATTGTTAAACGTAAATATCATGTCCTAAGTATTGTTTACAAAAATATGTGGCCATTAGGTGTACCTTTTCTGGTATTAGCTATAATGGGATGATATGCTTGTAAACTATATTTAGGACATGACATATCTGTCAGACGATATTCTAGTTATGATGTTCTGGAACCATATTGGTTTGACGTAGTAGTCCAGTTGCTCCAGTGCAAAGCCATTTTTCTGTAATTGTACACTCTGTACAACTGCTCATGAAGGAATACCTCTGCTTAAGCGTTAATTAGAACTATGCATTCTTACAGTAAGCAAATTGCATTATTCGTGTTGTGTGTAGACAGATCCACAGCTCTCCAGTTCCCAGCTGCATGCAAGAGTAACTTATCTAGTCTACATTTTTTGCCTGTTTAGGTCATTTTAGCCATTCGTATGTCTTTATAAATTCAAGATTCAAAGAAAGGTACCAGGCCTGCCCCCCACCTGCCCCAAAAATAAAACTACCCCAACCCTGCCCCTAAAAACTACCCCGATACCCCCACCCACCCTGAGCCCTAAAACCTACCCCAGTCCCCCACCCGCCCTAAAAACAACCGACCCCACCCCCAAAAATAAAACTACCTCCCCCCTAAAGACAAAATTACCCTGACCTCCCCACCCCTGACCCTAAAAACCCACCTGCCCTAAATACAAAATAACCCGGGAGTCGTTGTTAACGCAAGTGTGATTCCGCTTGCGTTAACATCGTCGTTGTTTCAGACGTTAACAGACCCCCCAAAGAGACTGTTCACTGCAATATCTATGCTGAGTGTCAGCAGACACCCCAAAGAGGCTGTTCACTGCAATATCTATGCTGAGTGTCAGCAGACACCCCAAAGAGGCTGTTCACTGCAATATCTATGCTGAGTGTCAGCAGACACCCCAAAGAGGCTGTAAATCGTGCAATATCTGTGCTTAGTGTCAGCAGACACCCCAAAGAGGCTGTAAATCGTGCAGTATCTATGCTGAGTGTCAGCAGACACCCCAAAGAGACTGTTCACTGCAATATCTATGCTGAGTGTCAGCAGACACCCCAAAGAGGCTGTAAATCGTGCAGTATCTGTGCTTAGTGTAAGCAGACAGCCCAAAGAGGCTGTAAATCGTGCAGTATCTATGCTGAGTGTCAGCAGACACCCCAAAGAGGCTGTAAATCGTGCAGTATCTATGCTGAGTGTCAGCAGACACCCCAAAGAGGCTGTTCACTGCAATATCTATGCTGAGTGTCAGCAGACACCCCAAAGAGGCTGTAAATCGTGCAGTATCTATGCTGAGTGTCAGCAGACACCCCAAAGAGACTGTTCACTGCAATATCTATGCTGAGTGTCAGCAGACACCCCAAAGAGGCTGTAAATCGTGCAGTATCTGTGCTTAGTGTAAGCAGACAGCCCAAAGAGGCTGTAAATCGTGCAGTATCTATGCTGAGTGTCAGCAGACACCCCAAAGAGGCTGTAAATCGTGCAGTATCTATGCTGAGTGTCAGCAGACACCCCAAAGAGGCTGTTCACTGCAATATCTATGCTGAGTGTCAGCAGACACCCCAAAGAGGCTGTTCACTGCAATATCTATGCTGAGTGTCAGCAGACACCCCAAAGAGGCTGTAAATCGTGCAGTATCTGTGCTTAGTGTAAGCAGACAGCCAGAAAGGCTATAAATGCTGCACTGTTTGGATAATGTGGCTTGTGCAGCCAGACGCTCTGAGTTGGGAAGTTCCAATGCTGAGTCACCAAAACTGTTTCCACTTTATTGTGGCTCGTTTTGACCTGCCTCTTGGCAGTGCTTTAGTGATGTGTGGGTTCAGCCACTGCTCAAGGAGCTGCAGCTATGATATATGCAGTTCTGTTGCTTCTTTGTGACATGTACATCATAGACACCTTATTTAATGCTGTAAGGACACCATCTTAGAGACTTAGGGTTTCATTTGACAACCTAATGTCTCCTGGGAGTTGTAGTTTGTATTGAGTCCACACTGAACCAACTGGACTAACGTGCCTGGTGAAAATGATTTGCAGCTGAGATGTTCAAAATTGGAAACAAGGGTCAAGGATTGTACTACGGAATATCGAGGCTAGGAATATCAGGATACACTAATATCGTGGACAGAATATCAAGGGACACAATATTGGTAAGTGCACATAGAGCATTGGTGATTCCTCCATTAGGGCAGAAGAGCGTTGCCCCCTGCCAGCAGCGGTAGCTGCAAAACCTTTAGAAGGAAACGATAATAAACATTGTTTATTATCGCTTCCTTAAAAAAGGACGGGCCACTGGGGTGATGAGCAGTGAGGGGGAGTGTTGTGCGCATGTGTGTTTGGCCATCCATCCGGGGCCGGCTAAGCACACATGTGCAGTAGGCTCTCTCCAGCCCAGCAACACAGTTGCAGGGCTGGAGAGAGCCTGCACAGGCTCCCAGTTTGCCTGGGCTCTCCCAGCCAATCTGCTTTGAGCAGCTTCAGGATTGGCTGCAGAGCAGGCTGGGAGCCTGTGCCTGCACCAGAGAAGAAGCGGGAGCAGCGGTGCAGTGGCGGCGAGAAGGTAAGTGTTTATTTTTTTAAATATAATGTAATTTTTATTCCTACTGCACCCCACCTCCATCTCCCCTGCGCTGCCCTGCTCCTTCCGCGCGTCGCTAACCATGACTGATATAGAGTAAGTATCGATTTACAACTGTTAACTCCATATCTATGCTCCTTGAAGATATATACTTATATATATCATCAGGGTACATACGCGTGGAGTTAGGCATAGAAGCGTGTTCAAGATTTTGTCATTGGATATTGTGTCTACGATATCTGGATCCACTGAGGGTCTTACCTGGATACTGCAGGCAAACTGGGACAAGATTTACTAAATGAGTGTATGGGTCTCCCAAAAGGCAAACCACCCGATGCAGAACTATTAAGGTTTATGCACCTTTCAGTTTTCAGCACAAAGTATTTTTTGCACCGAAAGTTGACATAAGTACAGCACTAAGTGGCTTTGCATTGCCTAGTACCAAACGCCAGATAACTCCTGAAAGGTGGGCTTATTGTGGTGGGACGGCTGAACACCACCCCACCCAAGGAGTCCATCAGACTACAGTCAACTAGAGTAGTGTGACATGCAAGGCCAGCCTTTAGCATGGGCGAGCCGGCCCCAGGGCACTAATATTCTGAGGGGAGCATGGTGTTGTGTGCATTAAGGTTATGCCAACGGCAGCACCCCTCTCATCTTGTTCCAGCCTTGTCCTTGCCCCTGCCTGTTCCTTTCTGTCTGATTTGCTAGTTCAAAGTGGTTTTAGTCCTTCATTATCATACCGCGGGCAATGTCTCTACCACCCCTTTCGCGCCCTTCTTTGCCCTCCTTTCACTCTCTCACCCCTGCTGGCATGCATCATTTAATTCACTACCATCAGCAAGGGCACCCCAATTCCCTCCGCCCACGGCCAGTGAATTAAATGAGGAAGAGGTGGCTTGATGACGTCATGAGGGTGGCATCCCTCTCCAGTAGATGTGTTAGCTCCCAGATGCCTTTGCATCCCGACCCGGCTAGCTCAATGTTGGGACCAAGGATGGCCGCATGAGGGGAAGGGGGGAGACCAGCACATGACTGCCCTCCTCCTAGAATGCACTGGACTGGCACCGTCAAGAGCCTTTCTTGGGCAGTGCTAGAAATGAAAGCGTTTTACAATGGGAACCTACAAACTAGGCTATGTGAGGCAGAAAACATATGGAACAATGAGGATGGATGTATCACAATGGATGGTGTCGCCGCAGAGTGGCTGCAGGACATGTGCATTATGCAATATCCAAGTGATATCTCCAAATAAATTGAGGGCAAGGTGAAAGTGGATTACCACTGAAGGATCTGTAAAATAACATAAGCCGATGTAGGTATGTGCAAGCTTCTGGGAATAATAAAGATAATATATTTTATGGCAGTGCACTGTGTTTAATCTTCGGCGACAAGTGTGAATTGTGATAAAATAGCTCAGAAGGTATACATGCCTGCCGCAGAGCATTTGTTTCTCAGCACAGTGGCAATACTGCACAGTATGTTAATGAGTTTGTCGCAGAGATCTTGTGTAAGCCAAATATCACAAGCTACCATTTATGCAAAATAGTATAGTGTGTAAAATAGTTTAGGCAACATCGGAAATTCAGGATATTCCTGAAAACGGATGTTTTTGATCAGGTCGTCGGACTTCATCACTTCTGGCTGATCTTGTTCCAGTGGGTGGCCGCTATTATTGTCACAATCTCACGCTCGGACGCTTCCTAAGAAGCGCTGTCCAGCGACCTCGAGCTGCGACTTGATCAGTGGCGCAGGGGCCATTAAAGTAATCCCGCAAATGGCAGCCGTCATAGGCTTCGGACCATCTCCTGCAGGTTCAGGGACACTTCCCTGCTGGTTTAGAGCTGATGCCCTTCTGGGTTAGAGACAATCTCCTCCTGGTGTATGGCCTGTCCCTACTGGTCTAGGGTCTATCTCCAGCTGGTTTACGGCTGATTCCATGCTGGCTTATGGCAAGTCCACTGTTGATTTAGGGATGATTCGTTTCTGGTTTAGAGATGATCCCCTCTTGGTTTAGGGCGGATCCCTTCTGGCTTAGAGCTGACCCCCTGCTGGTTTAGAGCCAATCACTGCTTGTTTTGAGCTGATGCCCGCTGGTTTAGGGTTGAGCTCCTACTGGTTTAGGGCTGATTCCCTGCTGGTTTAAGGCCAGTCCCATGCTGTTTTAAGGCCAGTCGCCTGCTCGTTTCCAACTGATGTCCTGCTGGTCGAGGGTCTAACCCCGGCTGGTTTAGGGTCTATCTCCTGCTGGTTTAAGGTCAGTCCCCTAATGGTTTAGGGATGATTTACTTCTAGTTTAGTGATGACCCCCTGTTGGTTCAGGGCTGATCCCTGCTGGTTTAAGGTCAGTCCCCTGCGGGTTTAAGGATGATCTGCTTCTGGTTTAGAGATGACCCCCTCTTGGTCTAGGGCTGATCCATGCTGGTCTAGGGTCTGCCCCCAGCTGGTTTAGGGTTGATTCCCAGTTGAGGCCAGTCCCCTGCTTGTTTAGGCATTATTCTCTTTTGGTTTGACAAGATCCCCTCTTGGTTTAGGACTGATCCCTGCTGGCTTAGGACTGACCCCCTACTTGTTTTGAGCTGATGCCCGCTAGTTTAGGGTTGAGCTCCTACTGGTTTAGGGCTGATTCCCTGCTGGGTTAATGCCAATACCCTGCTCGTTTAGAACTGATGTCCTGCTGGTTCAGGGTATATCCCCTGCTGGATTAGGGTCTATCCCTGTTGGTTTAGGGTCTATCTCCTGCTGGTTTAAGATCAGTCCCTTGTTGGTTTAGGGATGATCTGCTTCTGGTTTAGAGATGATCCCCTCTTGGTTTAGGGCTGATTACTGTTGGTTTAGTGCTGATCCCCTACTGGCTTAGAGCCAATTTTGCTGGTTTAGAGTTGAGCACCTGCTGGTTTACGGCTGATTCCCTGCTGATTTAAGGCCAGTCCCCTGCTGGTTTAAGGCAAGTTCCCTGCTGATTTAGGGATGGTCCCTTTCTGGTTTAGAGCTGATCCCCTGCTGTTCCTGGGTGATCCCCTGCTAGTAAAAGGCTGATCACCTGCTGGTCTAGAGTTGATCATCTGTTGCTTTAGAGGTGATCTCCTGCTGGTTTATGGTTGTTCTGCTCCAGGTTTAGGGCTGATTCTCTGCTGGTTTATAGCTGAACTTCTGTTGGTTTAGGACTGATCCCCGTCTGACTTAGAGCTGATCCCCTACTGACTTAGAGATGATCACCTTCTTGTTTAGAGCTGATCCCCTGCTTGTTTAGAGCCGGTCCCCTGCTGGTTTAGGGCTGAGCTACTGCTGGCTTAGGTCTGATCCCATGGTGATTTCGGACTGGTACCCTGCTGGTTTAAGGCCAGACTCCTGATAGTTTAGGGATGAGCCCCTTCAGGTTTGGATGTGATCCCTTGCTAGCTCAGAGCTGAATCCCTTCTCGTTTCTGGTCCAGTGCTGGTTCAGGACTGATACCCGGCTGGTTTAGGGTCTATCCCCTGCTGGTTTAGGGTCTATTCCTTGCTGGTTTAAGACCTATCCCCTGCTTGTTTAAGACCTCTTCACAGCATATGTTCACATTCTCCTTATCCTCACTAATTGTATAAGTGTTTTAAGGCTGTGTGTGCTTTATACATTCTGTGCTGTGGCATCTCCCTTACCATCACATTGTAAACAAGCACTGGCCATCCAGAGACCCTACTGAGCTGCTAAAGTTAACTGCCCAGGTCTATACGAGTGACATCCTTCCCGAGCTTTTGTCGTTTTATCTTCAAAACTTTGTGAACAGCAGGAAGTTTGCACACTTTAGTATGTCTCTCAGGTGGTAAGACTTGCAAAAACTTACGTTTCTGGGAGAATTTTCTGACTCAGACAGATTTTCTGGGGAATTCTTATGTGAAATCTTTATTTTCTGGGAATTTTCTTCCACAGGTGACGTTTTGCGAAGGATACAAAGTTTGTCATTTAATGGAAAACTGTTTGAGGAATTTGAATGTTGCTCACTCTTCCTTTCAAGATAGGTTTGCCGTGCTCGCGTTTTGTCGGATATATGGACGGGCTGGTCGCATGACTCTATACTCTTTGTAGTCTTGCAGAGCATATTTTAGGGAAGCTGACGTAATTTATGCCACATCCTCAACTCGTCATTGGCAGAGAAGAAAATCTGCATCCTGTTAAGAATGCTTTTATGAAAATGCTAATGTAAAACATACTGTTATTTCATCTTCGATTGATTGTTGCTACGCATGGGTGACCCCTAGTGGCCCAAGCCTGTTGCTGATATGGTCACTTAGGCCCATATTTATACAAAAGTATAAGTATAAATATGGGCCTTAGTGGTTTGCGTTCTCATATAGCGCATACCCGATCCGGGATAGGTGGTAGGGTCCTTTACCTAGATAAGGTACAGTGACATCAAGTGTAAACATGTACGTACAAAATGCAGTACACGGTGACAGTTTAGGAAACAACAAAACAGTGCACACACGAACAGCAGCAATAACAAATCTATGCAAAGTAACATTGTGCACCCACCTCACCGCGGGGCCATGTGCGGGGCTGAGGCAGCCTCAGAGGGAACATCAGAGACGTGATAGGTGTCATTTTATTGCCTTTGAACACGTCGTACTGGAGGGGAGAGAGTACAGTGCATGGTCTTTATTCGTGAAGGGAGGATTTTCAAGGTCTGTGGTCTGCGCTTTGAAGGGCACGGGATGCGCCCGATGGAGTGCGCTTTTGGGCCTGGTGTGGTGAGGTCCCGGATGTCCTATACGGGCCAGCTTATATGGGCCCTGGCTTCAGTCGGAAGCTGAATGAGATGACCAGGCGTGCATGATGTGGTCAGACCTGGTTCCTGAGACTGTCCTTGCCGTGGCATGGAGGGCCACCCTCAGAGGGCAGGTGAACTCTGCGGTACCTGCCAGTAGAGCCATCCTAGCAACCAGGATTCTACCACAACTCATCCTCTTAGACCCTCTGAGAAGTACCATGGCCTGCGTGGAGACCAGGCACATGGTACTGTGTGTAACACGTTCTATGTCACATAACATCCATCCCCATCTTTGCACTTCCTGGAGCACCTTCGCTCTCAGTCCCATTCTTTCAGACTCCATAACTGGACTTAAAAACTCCTCTGTCCCAGTTTTAGTCCATCTCACGCCCTGTCCTCTTCTGCCAGTCCTCACAGTTTTACTTCCACCTCTCCTCCCTTCCCCCTCAGGCTACTGAACCTGTCTTAAGGGCCTCTCCTCCTTGCACTTCACCTCTCAGTGCACTGAAACTCTCCTGGACGTTTCCTGCGCCCTCCCGCCACGCTGCCCCCTCTGAAACGCCCTGAAGTGGCTAAAATCAACATGGTGGCGCTATGCACCGACCTGCCCACCTCATGAGAGCGTTCATAGTTGTGAAGCTGAGTAAACCAAGGAGGTTGAGGAGGTTTGCTTGCGGCTGGCAGTGGGCAGTTCTGGACCAGTGTCATCTTAGGCTGTTGGGGGCCCTGGGGAAGGAATATTTTGGGGGCCCCTGTTAGGACCAAATTTATATTTGTTTAACTATTTCCTGTTACCCCATGCTCCTATGAAGCGAAACAAAACTAAATTATATGTTAAACATTAATAGAGTTACCAAAACAGTTGAACTATGTCTTGCCTGGTACCCTCAAAATCGTTAGGATGGCATGGGTTACAGAGACAAAGTCAGAGGAAGAGGTAGGCAGAGGGTTAGAGAGGTTTAACCAGATAATTTAATACAATGATAGTAAAATAGAGAAAAAGTTCACTTTCCCAGGGGACACGGGGGCAAATGCCCACTTTGCCTATGCCTTAAAAGTTTCTGTTCTGGCCAGCATAGGAGCTACGGAAAAACTGGGGAGAAGCTGTTGAACCATCATTTGCTACTGGCTTGGAACAAGACCCTGCTAGACACACAGGCTGTAAACACTGCGCTGTCTGTGTCACGTGCTTATTGCAGCCAGACTCCCAGACTGTAAACTCTGTGTCGCGTGCTTAGAGCAGCCAGACTCCGATTGTAAACATTGTACTGTCTGTGTCACATTCTTAGTGCAGCCAGGCTCACAGATTCTAAATACTGCTGTGTCACGTGCTAATACCAGCCTTACTCACAGATTGTAAACTCTGTGTCACGTGCTTAGAGCAGCGAGACTCAGATTGTAAACACTGTACTGTCTGTGTCACATTCTTAGTGCAGCCAGGCTCACAGACTGTAAACTCTGTGTCGCGTGCTTAGAGCAGCCAGACTCAGATTGTAAACACTGTACTGTCTGTGTCACATTCTTAGTGCAGCCAGGCTCACAGATTGTAAATACTGCTGTGTCATGTGCTAATTGCAGCCAGACTCATGCTGTAAACACTGCACTGTCTGTGTCACGTGCTTAGAGCACCCAGACTTTAAACACTGTACTGTCTGTGTCCTATGCTTAGTGCAGCCAGACTCAGATTGCAAACACTGCGCTGCCTGTGTCACGTGCTTATTGCAGCCAGACTCACAGATTGTGTCACGTGCTTATTGCAGCCAGACTCCCAGACTGTAAACTCTGTGTCGCGTGCTTAGAGCAGCCAGACTCCGATTGTAAACATTGTACTGTCTGTGTCACATTCTTAGTGCAGCCAGGCTCACAGATTCTAAATACTGCTGTGTCACGTGCTAATACCAGCCTTACTCACAGATTGTAAACTCTGTGTCACGAGCTTAGGGCAGCTAGACTCAGATTGTAAACACTGCACTGTCTGTGTCACATGCTTAGTGCAGCCAGGCTCACAGACTGTAAACACTGCTGTCTCTGACACATGCTTAGTGCAGCCAGACTCAGGCTGTAAACGCTGCACTGTCTGTGTCCGGTGCCTAGAGCAGCCACACTCATAGACTGTAAAACCTGTGCTGTCGCAGTGCAGCCAGTCTCATGGATTGTAAAAAGTGCTGTCTGTGTCACATGCTTACTGTAGCCAGGCTCACAGATTGTAAGCACTGCAGTGTCTGTGCCACATGCGTAAAGTAGCCTGACTCACAGACTGTAAACACTGCACCATCTGGGTCACATGCGTAAAGCAGCTAGACTCACAGATTGTAAACACTGGACTGTCTGTGTCACGTACCTAGGGCAGCCAGACTCATAGAATGTAAACACTCTACTGTCTGTGTCACATGCTTAATGCAGCCAGACTCACAAAATGTAAACACTGTACTCTCTGTGTCACATGCTTAATGCAGCCAGACTCACAGACTGTAAACACTGCACTGTCTGTGTCACATGCTTAGAGCAGCCAGATTCACAAAATGTAATCACTGCACTGTCTGTTTTAGATGCTTAATGCAGCCAGACTCACAGTCTGTAAACACTGCACTGTCTGTATCACGTGGTTAGAGTAGCCAGACCCTCAGACTGTAAAGACTCTACTGTCTGTGTCACATGCTTAGGCATCCAGACTCACAGACTGTAAACACTGCACAGTCTGTGTCACATGTTTAGAGCAGCCAGACTCACAAAATGTAAACACTGCACTCTGTGTCACATGCTTAATGCAGCCATACTCACAGACTGTAAACGCTGCACTGTCTGTGTCACGTGCTTAGAGCAGCAAGACTCCCAAAATGTAAACACTGCATTCTCTGTGTCACATGCTCAATGCAGCCAGATTCACAAAATGTAAACACTGCACTCTGTGTCACATGCTTAATGCAGCCAGACTCACAAAATGTAAACACTGCACTCTGTGTCACATGCTTAATGCATCCAGACTCACAGACTGTAAACACTGCACTGTCTGTGTCCCGTGCTTAATGCAGCCAGACTCACAGACTGTAAACACTGCACTGTCTGTGTCACGTGCTTAGAGCAGCCAGACTCACAAAATGTAATAACTGCACTGTCTGTTTCAGATGCTTAATGCAGCCAGACTCAGTCTGTAAACACTGCACTGTCTGTGTCAAGTGGTTAGAGTAGCCAGACCCTCAGACTGTAAAGACTCTACTGTCTGTATCACATGCTTAGACATCCAGACTCACAGACTGTAAACATGGTGCTGTCTGTGTCACATGCTTAGAGCAACCAGGCTCACAGACTTTAAAGACTCTACTGTCTGTGTCACATGCTTAGGCATCCAGACTCACAGACTGTAAACATGGTGCTGTCTGTGTCACATGCTTAGAGCAGCCAGACTCACAGACTGTAAAGACTCTACTGTCTGTGTCACATGCTTAGGCATCCAGACTCACAGACTGTAAACATGGTGCTGTCTGTATCACATGCTTAGAGCAGCCAGACTCACAAAATGTAAACACTGCACTCTCTGTGTCACATGCCTAAAGCAGCCAGACTCACAGTGTGAACACTGCATTGTCTGTGTCACATGCTTAGAGCAGCCAGACTCACAGACTGTAAAGACTCTACTGTCTGTGTCACATGTTTAGGCATCCAGACTAACAGACTGTAAATATGGAGCTGTCTGTGTCACATGCTTAGAGCAGCCAGACTCACAGACTGTAAAGACTCTACTGTCTGTGTCACATGTTTAGGCATCCAGACTCACAGACTATAAACATGGTGCTGTCTGTGTCACATGCTTAGAGCAGCCAGACTTACAAAATGTAAACACTACACTCTCTGTGTCACATGCTTAGAGTAACCGGACTCTCAGACTGTAAACACTGTACTGTCAGCGTCAGTTGCTTAGAGTAGCCGGACTCTCAGGCTGTAAACACTGTACTGTCAGCGTCAGTTGCTTAGAGTAGCTGGACTCTCAGACTGTAAACACTGTGCTTAGAGTAACATTACAAAAGAGGCCCAGCTAAAAGAACTACCACAGGATAGATAGGAAAAAGGATTTTCCTGTTAGAAAAACCTTCACGCACCAGAGTTACCCCTTGGTGGCATGCTTCCTCGTTGGGTTTCTTCTGGTTCTGCTACGTAGCGGGATGTGCTACGACCTACGGGATATGTGGGAGCACTGATGTAGTCTTGTTAATGTGAATTACAGGAGGGATAGGAGTGGTGGGGTCTTGGGTGAGTTAAAAATACCTGTCACCTAGTAATTCCAATGATTTAATAGATCTCTTGGAGGCCGTATGATCAAAAAGGGGCTGCAGAAGTGGGGGATGTAATGTACCTGACTTCTTAGTCTACACGTTTCGGAAACTTACCCCTAGCTTCCTCTTTAGGACCAAGGTGGACTCCCTGGTGCCACTCCTTGTTTGACCACCTCTAATGAAAGCATAAATAATACATGCTCTGTAATATGGTGTAATTCACCTTACTAATCTGGTGTCATAAGATGATACCTATCGTTTATGGTGTCGGTCATTGATACTCTGTAGTATTTTGATTCTCATATCATAGCTCCTCCGGGAGTGGGGTGTGTTTATAGTCACACTTTACTCATAGCGACACTCCCGCTCTGTACCTAATGCTCACCTTTCCGAGGTCTGAAACTAGAGTAGCCAGAATCATAGGCTATAAACACTGCACTGTCTCTGTCACATGCTTAGAGCAGCCGGACTCACAGACTATAAACATTCTACTGTCTGTGTCACGTGCTTAGAGCAGCCAGACTCAAAATTTGTAAACACTGCACTCTCTGTGTCTCGTGCTTAGTGCAGCCGGACTCACAAAATGTAATCACTGCAGTGTCTGTTTCAGATGCTTAATGCAGCCAGACTCACAGTCTGTAAACACTGCACTCTCTGTGTCTCGTGCTTAGTGCAGCCGGACTCAGACTCTAAACACTATATTGCCTGTTTCACATGCTTAGAGCAGCCAGACTCACAGACTGTAAACACTTTACTGTCTGTGTCACGTGCTTAGTGCAGCCGGACTCACAGACTGTAAACACTGCGCTGTCTGAGTCACGTGCATAGTGCAGCCGGACTCACAGACTGTAAACACTGCGCTGTCTGAGTCACGTGCAAAGTGCAGCCGGACTCGGACTGTAAACACTGTGCTGTCTGTGTCACATGCTTAGTGCAGCCAGACTCAGAATGTAAATACTGCACTGTCTGTGACACGTGCTTAGTGCAAGCGGACTCTCAGACTGTAAAGACTGTACTGTCTGGGTCACGTGCTTAGTGGAGCCGGACTCGGACTGTAAACACTGCGCTGTCTGAGTCACGTGCGTAGTGCAGCCGGACTCACAGACTGTAAACACTGCGCTGTCTGAGTCACGTGCGTAGTGCAGCCGGACTCAGACTGCGAACACTGCAATGTCTGTGTGACGTGCTTAGTGCAGCTGGGCTGCATTATTTGCTTAATGGACTCATTCTTGGCTGGCACATTGCAGGTAATTAGCAACGCGCGCTGAATTCGGGCGCAGAGACTCTCCGTTTGTGGCATGTGCCGACCACGTTTTTGCTTGTCATCTAGCAGCTGGTGTAGGTAATTGTGAACAACCTACGCAAATAGGCTTTATACCCACTATTGCTTTCCCGGCATTTACTTACAAGGGTGATAAAACAGCCTTAGTCCAGGGCAAGTGTAGTTGGCAGTTAGCTTTAGCACAGCATTTAAAACGGGGTCCACAAATCGCTGCCATCCATATTTAGCACTCTGCTGCCCTCCAAACGAGGCCACTTGATTGTAGATACTGCACTGTTTGTTTCATGTCTTTGTTATTTGGCAAATACTATTACAAGCATTGGCAAGCACTGGCAAAGCCAATAGGTCTCGGCTTTAAAAAAGCAAAGATATTGGCTTTGTCAGTGCTTGTTGGTTTTGGCATGTGAATGTGTACGTCAACACGTGTGCACGCATGGATATCAAGATTGGTCAAAGCTGGAGAGAGCAATCAAACACATGCAGTCCACGGATTGCTCAATAACAAGTAAGAGTTCCCCTGAAGCACGCAGTGGAAGGATACAACTCATCCACTCAACCCATGTGACACAGAAAAAAACCTCTTGGGCAGGACATACACGAGAATATGCAAGACAGTCGTCGAATCAAGATCAGACATGTGAGATGTATCCAATCAGCAGCAAAGCCCACACTGAATATATGTATTGGAAACAGTGTCTTGCTCAAAACAGTTCTCTGACTATATTACAAGTTTACCACAGTCAGACTGTAAACATCACACTCACTAAGGGCAGTCACACACTTTAAGCAATGAAATATTGTGTAGGAGGCCAGAGAGTGCAACAGGGCGCTCTCCCTACAGTGTGATTTGTGTAGGAAAGCACAGACCACAAACACTATTGCATTTGTACCATGTGATTATTGTAGTTAGGCTGCAAACAGTGCTCTATAAAACACTGAGCCTGCCACAGTTTGACAGCAAACCCTGCTCAATGTGTATCATATGGCTAGTGTAATTATACAGAAAGCACTGCAGGGTCTGTGACATTTAATACATGTTACATGAAGTTATCTAGGGTTCTTTTAGTGCACAGTGGCCCCTGTGGGCTCGTTGCCTTGTCTAGGAGCGGTTGTAGGCCGGAGCCTGCCTGTGTGGCTGGAGAGGTGAATGAGTGGAGTGTCCTGTAGGGGGAAGGGTGTATGTGGTCCATGAGGGCCTAAGATCTGCCTAGCTCCTGTCTCATACTAAGCGTGCTAGCCTAGCAGACTAGGTGGTAGGTCCGTAGAGAGAACACAGTCCTACCATGGGACGGTGATGTGACGTGGGAAAGTAGAGTGTGATAGCTGAGGAGCAGAGGTGCTGACTGACCGTGTTGGGCGCCTTTGTGGATGCAGTGTAGCATGCCAGGCTTGCCTCGAAATATAGATGAACTAGATTGGGCTTCTGTATATATTCGGGTCTTGAGTTGCTTTCCAAGTGTACCTTGACCAGCTTTCAAGCCCACATTATTTAGTCCCAAATTGAGTGTGAGTAGCTCGGATGGGGGAAGATGCACTTGAGAGCTTTGGTATCCTGCTGTGTCAGTGTGGTCCAGAGAGATTCATGATGTTGCAGAAATGGGCTTCTCTCCATCTTCTTTCTCCACTCTTCACATCACAACTTAGGTGTCACATTCGACCACTTCTTGGCCCCTCAGATCATTAAAGTCTCATCGCCATGCTTCCACTACCTGAACTTACTGAAGAAAAGTGTATATCTGATACAAAGCAGTAAACAAATCCGGTCAAATACGTTAACAAGAATTGTTTGTTGCCTGCATCACCATTGGATCCCTGTGTCCTTCTAACACTTATTCAAATCAACTTCGTCCCTAATTTAGAAGTTAAGAATTGGAACTCTTGGCCTTTCCATATCAGAAATTGTTCCTTCGAAAATATATTTCATTAAGAAACTTTGCAGTTCGTGGAAGGCTTGGAAGTCCTATGTGTATCTGTTGTGCATCTATTGCTTTTACTCAGCGAATCATCTTATAATTAAGGTCACAGCATTCACATCTGTCTTGGAGACCACAGTCACTCCTAAATTACCAAACAACATATACAGTGTATTCTTTATCTTTTTGGCTACAGTAATTCAAAGAACAAATTTCACAAAAACATGTTTAACAAAAAAGGTATTCCAATTGAACTTTGCAGTGCAAGTGATCAGTAAAAGTAATTAGATGGTTCACAGCATATTCATTGTATACACGATTACAGTCTTTTGTGTATAAAGTCAAATAGTTCAACAGGGCAAAGGAAACTTCATTGCAATATGCATCACTTGCGACTCGAAGTCTTCAGAAAAGGGAAACATAATTTAACTTGTCAATGTTTCGACCCCCAATGACAATGACTTCCAACAGGGCCTTCCTCGGGACCATTAATGGTAACACCCTAGAAGAGATAGCCAAAGTTGTAGATTACTCTGATCCCATCTGTCTACTGGTGGTACTGCTTAAACTGGTCCATGTAGAGAATGGGCAAATGAGACAGATTTTATCTGTTTCTGCTTTTCAGAACTCCTGTGACGCTATCACTACTACAGATTTTTAATAACTATTTACTCCTTATTCAGCAACACATAGGCAAGAATTCTGGCCTTTTGTAACCTGTGGGATACCCACCAGTAGTCAGTGAGTAATGAGTGATTGTGCCTTTTATAGATATATAAAATAATATCCGTAAGGGAAATTAAGCACCCACGTTTTTAGGGTTTATTGACAGCGTGGAGGAATGAGGTGCCTTGGGATTTGGGGCAATAACGGATTATCAACAGAACTGGGACTTAAAGCAAATGTTTTGTTAAGTTTACTGAAGGAGTCTTGATCCGGTTGCTTGTAGTGCTTGGTGCGCAATGCAGAATGGCCTGTATGGGTTTCATGCAGCTGGTGGCGTAGGTCAAGAAATGGTGAGATATGGTCCTTGGTGTGGACATGTAATAAGAGTTTCCTCTGGATCTATTGCAGCCTGCAGAGAAGGCATTCAGGAGCACGGGGTAGAGTGAGTTTGCACCATCCACATGGTAGAGCACAAGGACTGCAGTCGCTTGTACTCAACAACAAGCTCAGGAAAGGAAATATGTGCCGCAGTAGTCCAAGGACATTGACTGAGGATTTAAAGGAGAATGTAACTGAACGCGGTACACTCTGCACTTTTGTGCACTAATTCTACTGAATCCTTACTGCAGGTAGACTATGTGCACTTTGCTACCTGTAATATGTGCTGGGTGTCAGGCTGTAATTTATTTATATCATGTCTTTAGCACGGGCAGACTTTAAATACTGCAGGATGTGCATCATTTGCTTAGAACAGGTAAGCTGTAAACAATGCATTATTTTTTTTGTATCCTTAGAGCTATGCAGACTGTAAACACTGCAGTATTTGTAGCATTTGTGTACCTTAGGCAGGCAGTAAAGACTGCAATCTCTGTATCATGTGCTAAACGTAGGCACACGGTAATAACTATTTATATCATGTGTTTAGCATGGGTGGTCTTTAAACACTGTAGGATTGCGTTATTTGCTTAGAACAAGTAAGCTGTAAACAATGCATTATTTCGATGTACCCATAGAGCTATGCAGACTGTAAACACTGCAGTATTTGTATCATTTGCATAGCTTAGGCAGGCGGTAAAAACTTCAATATCTGTATGTGTGCTAAACGTAGCAGGCGGTAAGAACTATTTTTATATCATGTGCTTAGCACGGCCATACTTTAAACACTGCAGTATGTGTGTTATTTGCTTAGCGCAGGCAAGCTGTAAACAATGCGTTATTTCTATTGTATCCTTAGCGCTATGCAGACGGTAAACTGCACTGTTCATCTCATGTTTTTTTTAGAGTTGCCAGAATGTAAACATTGTGCTTTTTGTATGTTTCATTGTTATTCACATTTGAATGGCCAGCTAAAACGGTAAACACTGCAGTATGTTTCATGTGCTTAGTGTAGTCAAGCAGGTTGTAAATAGCGCTCTGTCTCATGGTTAATGATGCAGGACAGCACGAGGGGAAACGCTGCCTGTTTGTACAGTGTGTTTAGTGTGGGATGCCACATCACAGGCAGAGAACCTGGACTGTTGTATGGTGCTTAGTGTAGGCAGACAGAGACTATAAACACTGGGAAGACATGGAGGGAGAAAAGCACTGACCACAATCTCTTCACCGCATGTGCCTTGTACAGGCAGACAGGCAGAAACGGAGGAGGCACTGCCCTGTTTGCACCATGTCATTAACGTGGACAGGCACAATGAAAAGCAGAATACACTGCACAGTTTGTACTGTGTTGCTTAGTGTGGACAGGCACATAGCGAGGAAACACTGCACTATGTTATTATTGGCAGGTATATTGGACTGGAGGAGGCAGTGCACAGGTTGCACCATGTCCAGGCACACAGGGAGGAGACACTGCACTGCGTGCACTAAGCTATTATCTGCAGATACAATGAACCGAAGAAGCTACTGCACAGGTTACTCTATGGGCTTAGTGTGGACAGGCACACAGGGAGGAGACACTGCACTATGTGCATGGAGCTATTATCTGCGGGTATAATGGACCAAAGGAGGCAGTGCACAGGTTGCACCATGGGCCTAGTCAGGCAGGCACATTAGGAGAAGACAGTGCACTGTGCTGAGTGCTTTCGATGGGCATCTATAAGGGACTGATGTTGTTGCAATTTTCCTCTCACTCTATAATTGGCCTTCTCTTTCTGTGTCTCTGTCCACTTCTCTCTGCTCCTTTCCCTGTCTGTTCTTTTCTGTCCTCTACTCCCTGGTCACCCAAGTCCCTCTCCATTTTTTCTTTCTGTCACTCTCATTTCTTGCACTCACTTCTCCATCTGTCCCTTCCTCATGGCTGTATTTGTTTGTCCCCCTTTCTCTATTCCATCTCCTTGTTTTTTCTGCCTCCTTCTACGTCTCTCTCAACAGCTTTCACTCTAGTGTTTCCATTTGTCGATCACTCCCCTTCCTTTCTCCGTTTTCCCCTCATGTGTCTGTCTCTCCTTTCCCCCTTCTTTCACCTGGCTCTTTTTCTGGCTTTTCATCCACTATCTCATTCTGTCTACCACTCGCCTGCTCCAACCCCTGACTCTTTCTTTCTATGCCTCTGTCTCCTTCCTCTGCCTCTCTATCACCTCTACGTCCATCTGACACTATCATACGCTTTCTGAACCCTCTACATCAGTGGTTCCCAACCAGTGGTCTGGGGGCCCTTGGGTGTCCTCTGGGCCTCTTCAGGGGGTCCTCAACTGCTTAGAAAATTAAGTATCCTCAACAGATTGGGTCCCCAGCTTTCAGTAATAACTCAGTGGGGGAGGTTCCCGGATTGCAATAATGATTCACTGGGGGTCCCCAGGTTCCAATAATAAATCGGGGGTCCACAGAAGTCAAAAGGTTGGGAACTACTGCTCTACATCAGTGCTTAATTTGTAAATAAAGACGTGCCGGTGGCCAAAGCCCTCCTCTTAAACACACAGCTGCTGCAATTAAATGTGTGAACACAGAATAATCCTGAAGCCATCTTGGGCCTCTTCAATCCATAAAAAACACTCCCTGCCCTTCAGCTCACTCTGGCAGCTTTCTACTTTCTCCTTTTGTGACACTTTTTCGTTTTTCCTTTCCTCCGCCTTTCCTCTATGTGTCTTTTGCTCGCAGCAAATGCTTGAGGCAGAAGAATAAGCCTCAGCCCTCAAAAATAAGTGCTGGTGCTCAGCACCGGAAACAACAAGCACAAATTAAGCACTGCTCTACATACTTCTCTCCCTCCACCATTTTTTGCTTCTGTTTCTCTATCTTCCGAGTTTGTCGTTGTTATTGGTAAGTAGCACTTCAATAGTTTTCAATGGGTAACAAGGGAAGGCCAAAGATGTAATGAACGAGGAGACGTGTAAAACCACACCGGCTTTTAACTACAGTCCACGTGATTCCGCTTCCTGCTAGCTATTTGAAGCGGTTTTCCTACATAAGCCATTGTGTTTGAATATGTGCACCACTTGCACTGCGTGGGGGTGGCGAGAGTATAGGCGCTAGAGCCCTGCCCTGAGCACTGTTTTGTTCAGTGGATACAACACTGTGAGGAAGGGTAAGGGTAACAAAAGTTTGTTCCCACTGTTGCTGCATCTTAAAGGAATTTCAGGCTGTAGCCAACAGGGCTGTCTGGGAGCCGTCAGTGCAGCGCTAGAGAGCAGAGATCACAGCCTCAGGGAGGGAGGGAGCTCACAGAGGCCCAGCGACAGGGCTGCATGAGAGTCGTCAGTAGAGAGCAGAGAGCACAGCCTGAGGGAGGGAGGGAGCTCACAGAGGCTCAGCTCAGCGAGAGGGCTGCCTGAGAGCCGTCAGTGCAGCGCTAGAGAGAAGAGAGCACGGCTACAGGGAAGAGAGGGAGCTCACAGAGGCCCAGCGACAGGGCTGCATGAGAGCCGTCAGTGCAGCGCTAGAGACCAGAGAGCACAGCCTCAGGGAGGGAGGGAGCTCACAGAGGCTCAGCTCAGCGAGAGGGCTGCCTGAGAGCCGTCAGTGCAGCGCTAGAGAGAAGAGAGCACGGCTACAGGGAAGAGAGGGAGCTCACAGAGGCCCAGCGACAGGGCTGCATGAGAGCCGTCAGTGCAGCGCTAGAGACCAGAGAGCACAGCCTCAGGGAGGGAGGGAGCTCACAGAGGCTCAGCTCAGCGAGAGGGCTGCCTGAGAGCCGTCAGTGCAGCGCTAGAGAGAAGAGAGCACGGCTACAGGGAAGAGAGGGAGCTCACAGAGGCCCAGCGACAGGGCTGCATGAGAGCCGTCAGTGCAGCGCTAGAGGGCAGAGAGCACAGCCTCAGGGAGGGCGGGAGCTCACAGAGGCCCAGCGACAGGGCTGCATGAGAGCCGTGAGTGCAGCGCTAGAGAGCAGAGAGCACAGCCTCAGGGAGGGAGGGAGCTCACAGAGGTTCAGCGACAGGGCTGCCTGAGACCCTGCGAGTGCAGCGCTATAGAGCAGAGAGCACAGCCTCAGGGAGGGAGGGAGCTCACAGAGGTTCAGCGACAGGGCTGCCTGAGACCCTGCGAGTGCAGCACTATAGAGCAGGATCACAGCCACAGGGAGGGAGGGAGCTCACAGAGGCTCAGCGACAGGGCTGCCTGAGAGCCCGTCAGTGCAGCGCTAGAGAGCAGAGAGCACAGCCTCAGGAAGGGAGGGAGCTCACAGACGCTCAGCGACAGGGATGTCTGAGAGCCCGTCAGTGCAGCGCTAGAGAGCAGAGAACACAGCCTCAGGGAGGGAGGGAGCTCACAGAGGCTCAGCGACAGGGATGAAGGACGTACCCCGTCTTCTGTGACGACTGCGCCATCCCGGGGACTACGGAGCCCGTAAAATAGACGAGTCCCCAGGGAGGACCCGAAGCGGCTGGCCCCACTCCGCTGAGCTGAGCCGTGCTTGCCTCTGACACCCTGCGGAGAGAAGGAAAGCGGAACACCGGTGACCTGATCGGGGTCAAGGAACAAAACTGGCGAGGCCCCTTGACTTGGGGCCCCTGGAAAACTAACTCTAGAGACCCCTACTCGGAGGTCCGACAGAGCACCACTGGAGGCACCTGAAGACAAGATTGTACAAACGCAGCATTAAGGTGAGAGCCTCTGGGAATATAATGGAAACACCCCTGGTCCGAGGAATCACCTGGCGAGTTGAATTGAACCAGATCCCAGCAGGGACTATTTCCAAGTCTCTGCACTAAGAGGGGGGTTTCAAGACCAAAGCAAGAGTAAAAGCGATCCACCCAGTTTCTTTCTGACCCCAACTATGGATTGTGGGCTCTGAGAGTAACTCCACACCTTGCCCCATCACTCGAGCAAACTACAACGATCTGTAGGGAAACCACCTTCATTTGGCACATGCACATCACCGCAAAATGGGTATAACGGGCCAACACCGTG
Organism: Pleurodeles waltl; assembly: GCF_031143425.1. Taxonomy (NCBI): domain Eukaryota; kingdom Metazoa; phylum Chordata; class Amphibia; order Caudata; family Salamandridae; genus Pleurodeles; species Pleurodeles waltl. The sequence continues at coordinate 117,515,281 of NC_090445.1, read as the reverse complement.
CAGTACAGTCCTCTAGACTCTTAGGGCGTTTGGAGGTAGTTCTGTCTGAGGTAGGAGTGAGATGCACTCCTTGCACCATTTCTTCACAGCTGTGCAGCACTTAGTGCCAGTTGCAACGTTTAGGTTTGCGCAAGCACGCACGCTGGTCTTTCGCTGTATTGGCAGCAGCCCCAACATTCTGGACACAGGGCATTTGAGCCCCTTTGGGTTGGCCAGCTGACTAGGGGTTCCTGGTGGTTTGTAGGGCGCCAGGCCCCATTATGTATTTGTGGTGCTAGGAAATGTATTTCTGGTAGTTTGATTTTCAGACCCTGTTCTGGCTACCTCTAAATTGTGTTTTATGATTTTGAGGTTCTGGCATACTTTGAGTTATGCTAGTGAAATTATGTTCCACCCTGTGCTTTTTGCCCATAATGATGCCGATACTTAGGAGATAAGTATCTAATATTAGACTGTTGAGATTTGGGGCGTACAATGTCTTTGATACCTATTGTGATGCTGTGCTTTATGTGGTTTATATCTCAGGATGATAAGTACAGTGATTTTCCTCTTACACCACTTCATCTCCTATCCCATCTTGTTGAATCAGCCCTGTTCTGAAGTAACAACCTATCCCTAATCGCCTCACTTTCCTGTCTCCACAATAACCCAGGTTCCTTCACCCGATGTCTGGATTACGTGCCCCCTTCTTGCCCTCATACTTCTCCTCACCACCACCGTCCTAGTAACACCCTTCCCTTTTCCCCACCACCCTCCTCCTCCACAATTTCCCAACATGGCCACCGCTCGAATCAAGTCTGGAATGAATTGCTACAAAATCATCTACCCTTCTAACCTGTCTAAAGCTGCAACAAAACGTTTCAAGCATAACACCATTGAATATTTCCCCGATTCCCTTTTTGTCGATCAGTTTTACAATGGTCGATATGGGGGGCTCAAAAATGATCTAATTTTTTTCACGCACGACATACCCTCTTGGTCTACCAGCTTTTACAATTCCTTTAACGTCACCTCCTCCTCCTCTATCCCCCATGGGAAACAGCTAAAAATTTCCCCCTCTGCGTGTTTTAACGGCTCCCTCACTATCTCACTCTATAACAACGGTACTGTTATGATCCAAGCCAAAGACACCTGTCTCTCTCTCTTTGACCGCCTCTTCCCTTCCCTACTCCCCTCCCCTGCTACCGGGCTATCCCTTGACTCTCCATCTAGCTCCACCAATTACTCCCTTTCTCCTCCCCTGACCCCCCCACTCTCCAACAGGCTGCACCCTGGGGAGGCACAGGTCGACCCTCTTCTCTCCCCTCGGGCCTCCCCTCGCATTCTTCCCCCCTCACAGTTTGCCCCTCCCCTCTTCACTTCAGCCTTACCTCTAGCTAACACGCTTCTCGTCCATTCCGCACCGTCCCGGCACTCCATTCTCATCTCCTCCCCCCTATCCCTTCCAGCCACCCCCCTCCTTAGACCACCTCTCCTCCAGCCCTCTCCCCCTGTCTATGTTCCCTACGCTCCCCTTGTTCCCTCCTCCGCTCTTCTTTTCCGCCCACTCCTCCCCTCACTATGTACCCCGATTTCCCTGCAAATACATTCCATCTCTCTCCCTCCCCACTCTCCTCCAGCACTGCTGTGCTACCCCCTTTCCTCCCCTGGTAACCCCTTCCCTCCCTCGGACCGAGCAGAATCACTTCCTTTCTTCAACTTCCCTTTCTCCCAATCCCCCCCATTCTGCCCGATACCCGCTCCATCACAGCCACCTCACTTAGCTGCCAGGACCTATCCAACTCTATCCAACTCCCCCCCCTTCCTTTCATACCTCCCTAATCCCTATGACTCCTCACACTCCTCCCCTCTCCTATCGCCCCACCGCCCCACTCCTCTACTATCGCCCCCTAGTTCTGCCCTTAATTCCTATCCTTCTTGCAACGCCAACAACGACAACTCTCCTCTCACCCCTGGTGCACCAACTCCTGCTCTCACCCTAAACCTTTCCCCACCTCTGAACCCTATCCCCTACTCCCCTCCCGTTCCCCCACCTCTTCCTGCCGTACACTGCCTAGTGCACCCCCTCCTGTTTCCATCGAGCCACCCATTACGCCGTGCTCTTCCTTACTCTCTCTGGAAAAAAAGCTAGGCTCTCTAATCACCGCCATCTCCCAACTTGAAGCTACCATTTTAGTTTTAAGCTCCAAGATCTCGACTTTTCCACACACCTCAATTCCTTTGGCTAACACTCACCCTTCCACGAGATGCACCTCACCACCACACCCCACTATAGCTAAACATAGCCAGTCGTCTGCAAATCCACACAAGCACTCGAACGCCACCCTTCCTTCACTTCCACTTCCCAGTAACCCTGTAATCTACACTATTCCGACCATCTCCTCTGTCAGAACCACTCGCCCACCTAAATCCTCCCGAGCGCCCTCATATAAGCACAATATCCCTATCACCCCTCATAGCCCAAGTGCCCCCGTCACCAAAACAGTTGCGTCAGAGCTGCGCTGTCTGCTCCACAACTGCAGATCTGCAATAAAACACAAACTTGAAATCTCCGATACCATCAACCAGCACAATATTGACATGATCTTCCTCACAGAGACCTGGTTCAACGATACCTCTCACTCTATGTTTGATCTCCTTGTACCCACAGGCTATTCTATACTTAGAAATGACAGAATTGACAAAGTGGGGGGAGGTGTTGCGGTCATCTTTAGAAACTCCCTTCAACTTAAGGCTCTTCCTAACAGCTCCTGCCACACTTTTGAATGCCTATCACTTGAGCTTCAATTGCACCACCGCTCACCTCTCAGATTCCATGCTATTTACCACCCGCCTGGTAGCAGCCCTTCGTTTATGGAGGAACTCACGGACTGCATCAGCGACCAATTCACGCAAAGTGACAATCAGATCTTCGTGGGTGACTTCAATGTCCACTGGGGCTCGCCTCAAGACACAAATGCGAATTTGCTGGCCACCTTCCTCTCTGCAAACGATCTTATCCAACACTGCACAGAAACAACACACTCTAAAGGCTCAATCCTAGACCTTGTCATTTCTAAAGCAGGCTTGCTGACTATCGCTACCCCTATTCATGTAGACTGGTCGGACCACCTCCTCATCCCATTCTCTCTTCACCTATCACACTCTATAACTCTGGGCCAGCCTAAGAGGGCTACTTCCTGGTTCCGTGACACTAAAAATATTGACCTCAGTACCCTCTGTAATTCTGCCTTGCTATCACTTCCAAGGCTAGACCCGGACCTAGAGGTCAACGAACTCACCTCCCAATGCCTCACAGTCCTTGCAGTCGAAATCAATAATGTCGCTCCTCTCCAAAGCAAAAAGAAAAGGCCCACTCCCTCAGCACCTTGGTTCAACAAATCCCTCTATGAAGAAAGGAAGCTCATAAGAGCCCTTGAGAAACAATGGAGACAAGCACCCTCCACTGAAAATTTGGCCACGCTTCGTTCAGCAAGATCCAAGTACCACAATCTCATCTTCCTTGGAAAAGCGTCGCACTACAAATCCCTCCTTGACTCAGCCAAAAATAGACCCAAAAAACTATTCGACCTCATCAAGAACCCTAACAGCTCTCCCCCAACCTCCAAATTGGAAGATTCCACAAAGAAAGCAGCGGAATTCGCTATATTCTTTGACGAAAAGGTAAAATCACTTGTAGATCAGGTCATTCATCCTACCCCCACAGAGGAGTGCAAATCCTTAACCATTTGGCAAAACTTTGACCCCATCTCTGACGATGCTCTCCTTAAATGCATCCTCGATACAAAGCCCTCTAACCATTCTCTTGACCCCATCCCTAGTGCCATTGCCATTGACTTCTATACTAATTCTCTTTCCTACTGGACCACTCTGGTCAACCTCTCCCTCAGTCAAGGCTCCCTTCCTGTGTCCTTCAAAACTGGGCAGGTCACCCCTCTGCTAAAAAAACCCACTGCTGATGCGAACGACCTCAACAACTACCGTCCCATCACTAACCTACCCTTTCTTGCGAAAATCACAGAAAAATGTGTAGCGAAACAACTCTCTCGCCATATCAAGGAAAATGATCTTCTTGACAATTTCCAGTCTGGCTTCATTCAAAACCGCAGCACTGAAACAGCCCTGCTGCTAGTGATTGATGACGCGCTGCGGATACTCGATTCAGGGGAGTCTTGTCTTCTAATTCTTCTTGACCTTTCTGCAGCCTTTGACACTGTCAATCACAACACTCTCCTTAACACTCTTCAACAGAGAATGGGCATGGAGGGCACTGTGCTCAAATGGTTTGCCTCCTTCCTCTCTGATAGATCCCAAATGGTCAAAATAGCTAACAGTCTTTCAGCTCCTGTAGCAGTCAGTCAAGGTGTTCCTCAAGGCTCCATACTTGCACCCACACTGTTCAATCTCTATTTAGAACCGTTGGGAAATCTGCTGAGTAAATCCGGGATCCACTATCATCTATATGCGGATGACACTCAGATTTACCTTAAGGTGGCCTCCAATCACGATCTCTCCTTCCTTAGCTCTACCCTCTACTCCATTCAAAACTGGATGGTAACTCATCAACTGATCCTGAATCCCTCCAAAACAGAATTCCTCCTCCTTTCCTCCTCCCTTTCTCATCCCCCAGTGCAAACATGGATGGATCAGATCAATCTAATGAACAATAAGCCCATCATTGTCGAGAGCGCAAAATCCCTGGGTGTCATTCTCGACAAAAAACTTAATCTACTCTCCCACATTAACTCCATTGCAAAGTCTGCTCAACACCAACTGCGCCTTCTTTGGGGGATTCGTCGCTTCTTCCCGGAGTACGACCTTAAAACCCTGGTCCAAGCGCTGGTTCTCTCCAGATTGGACTACTGCAACTCTCTTCTTACTGGCCTTCCCAAATCCCACCTTTCCCCCCTGAAGTCTATTCTCCATTCAGCAGCTCGTTTCATATATGGGGCCAAAAGAAGCGACCACATCACACCCATTTTATCCACCCTCCGTTGGCTTCCCATAGAGGCAAGATCTATCTACAAAACTGCATGTATCACCCACAAAGCCTTGCACTCCTCCTCCCCTCGCTACCTGGTGAATAAACTGAAACTCTCTGGGGGCTCCAGACCATCACGTAATGCAGAAAAGTTATTGCTTGAACCTCCCATTTTCAAGAAGGAAAGATTGATGGCCCAATCCTTTTCAGGCAACGCGGTGAGAATCTGGAACTCACTTCCGCCTCAGCTTCGGACCACCACCTCTTCCCAGGCCTTCAAAACTGACCTCAAAGCTCTCCTCCTTCAAAGACACTTCCTAAGTTAATTCAAGCCCTCTGTTTTCAGAAGGAAGTCCTTCCATTATAGGATATTCTGTTCTCCATGCCTAATCAAATCAAATCAAATCATTAACATTTATAAAGCGCGCTACTCACCCGTGCGGGTCTCAAGGCGCTAGGGGGGAAAGGGGGGGTTATCGCTGCTCGAACAGCCAAGTCTTTAGGAGTCTCCGAAAAGCGGAGTGGTCCTGGGTGGTCCTGAGGCTGGTGGGGAGGGAGTTCCAGGTCTTGGCCGCCAGGAAGGAGAAAGATCTCCCACCCGCCGTGGAGCGGCGGGTGCGAGGGACGGCAGCAAGTGCGAGGCCAGCGGAGCGGAGGGGGCGGGTGGGGACGTAGAAGCTGAGGCGTCTGTTGAGGTATTCCGGTCCCTTGTTGTGGAGGGCTTTGTGTGCGTGGGTGAGAAGACGGAAGGTGATCCTTTTGCTGACTGGGAGCCAATGCAGGTGTCTCAGGTGTGCGGAGATGTGGCTGTTGCGGGGTACGTCGAGGATGATGCCTATAGAAGTGCCTTCCCAGGGTGTTTTTGTGTTTTGAGTGTCTGACATTTAGTGCAGTATTTTACCTCTACCTGTATCTTGTACTCGTTTGTAACATGCACACGGCACCTTTCCTTTTCAACGTATCATTTGCTACCTCTTATATCTTGTTTGCTTTTGATACATGCACAACGGCCACCACTGCCTCATGTAACGTAACTATTGTTTTAGTGTTTTGAGTGTCTACCAGTGATTGCAACTTTTTTACCTCTATTCGTACTTTATTTACTCTTGTAACCTGCACACGTCACTTTTTCCTCTCATAACGTATAGTTTGCTACCTCGTTTATTTTTTGCTCTTGATACGTGCACAATTATCACGATTGCCTCTTGTAATGTAACGCTTGTTTTTGTAACAGGCTCACTTGTAATTTGTCTCCTCTTGTATCTTTACTTTGCCTATTGTGAAGCGCTCTGACACCTTCGGGTAAAGTCCGCGCTATATAAAAACGCATTAAATAAATAAATAAATAAAAAAATGTCTGAGAGCCCGTCAGTGCAGCGCTAGAGAGCAGAGAACACAGCCTCAGGGAGGGAGGGAGCTCACAGAGGTTCAGCGACAGGGCTGCCTGAGACCCTGCGAGTGCAGCGCTAGAGAGCAGAGAGCACAGCTACAGGGAGGGAGGGAAGCTTAGAGGGTGATAGGCGGGTAGCAGGAGCGCAGATTTATTTTGTTATCTTTGGGTGGAGACACCATGTTATGTTTGGCTCCACCATTACTCCGCTGCTTGTGCATAGAGGTTATTTTATTATCTTTGGGAGGGAAAGCCATGTTATGTATGTCTCCCCCGTTATACTTTGATTTCGCACAGAATGTATTATGTTATCTTTTTGAGGAAAGGGCAGGCATGTTATGTATGCCCCCCGCCCCCCCCCCCCAATGCCCTGAGTAGATTTTGAAAACAGGACACATAACTAACGTAAAATTATAGATGAGTAAAAAGTGAAAAACTAGGTTTTTTTTCACCTTGGGGTGCTGATGACATTATACGCGAGTCAAACTTTGCTCTCATTGTCTATTTTATGCCACTAAGACCTCCGGGGTGAAAATGTCCGCAATATGGTTTCAGCTTTTTTTTCTGTTTGGTCCACAAGTTCCAGGACTTGGATACTAAAAATTAGAATGTGCTTTTATGGTCAGAATCTGACCCAATAAAGATTATTCGAACTCGACTTGGATACTATTAGTTAAAATTCCAGGATTGACTGAACTCGAACACTAGGATGTTATGGGGCTACCCATGATGTCTGACAGCAGTGCTTAATTTGTAAATAAAGAGGTGCTGGTGCTCAAAGCCCTTCTCTTAAACACAAGGCTGCTGCAATTAAATCTACCACCACTGAATACTGAGGTAGCGTAATCCTGAAGCCATCTCAGGCCTCTTCACTCCATTTACGGCCACCCCTGCCCCTTCAGCTCATCCTGCAACTTTCTACTTTCTCCCTTTATGACGCTTTTTAGTTTTTCCTTCTTCCGTCTTTCCCATATGTGTCTTTCGCTCACAGCAAATGCTTGAGGTATAAGAATAAGCCCCGGCCCTCAGAAATAAGTGCCGGTGCTCAGCACCGGAAACAACAAGCACAAATTAAGCACTGTCTGACAGCCTTTTACACATATCTGGTCTGTGCAGATTATGGGCCATATTATGAGTGTCTGATACTTTGGCCCGGTAACTGTGCACCACGGATTACTGCCATTCGTAGAATAAAATGCAGATCATTCGTATGGGATATATATGTATCCAATACGTATATATATTTGTATGGGATACATATATATTGCAAAATTGGAAGCGAGATTGGATGGAAGAGCCCCCTGAGCTGAGGGTCTTAACACTAAGCAGAGGTTTATCATTTCTCGGCTAGCTTGGGTGGGTAAGCATTCCTGAGGGGGTAGATTCTGTGGCATCAATAGGATCGGGAAAGCTATTGATCGGAGAGAATATCGAGGACATAGTATTGAAATTAAAATAGCAAGAGGTAAGCCCTGATGTTCTACATATAACTCCACATACTTGCACCCACATGGTACCTGTTAGGTATGCAGAGTTGAGAATAGTAAATCTACCCTTCCCTACGTGCGCTTACCTTTCGATATTTTGTCCCTCGATATTCTGTCCTAGATGTTAGTATGCCACAGTACTGCTGGTGTCGATATTCAGTAGAGCAATCCTACTGTAGTAACTCCTGGTTTGATTGTATATATCAGCTATAAGTAGTAATGGTAGGTGCTGACGGCAATGGACCAATATATTGGCAGGCAGGGGCAGGGCCCCTATTGACACCCGACATGCTTTACATCCTGTGCAGGGAAGAACAATGTACATCTCTTGGTTTGCTTAGTTTTTAAGTTTCGTTTATTATATCCGTATTACATGCAGCACTGTAATATGTCTAGGTGTGCGTACCCAGCAGGTATAGACGCCATGACACGCGTCTACCGTGATTACTGGAGTGGGGATCGATGTGTGTTCTTCCCGTTGAACTAATGCTAGTAAGAGTGTTTGTAAACAACAAAAACGGAAAAAAGATGTATTATAAAGGAAAAACTCTACCACCAGGTAGTTACAGATGTCTGGGACATTGGTAATATCTTTGGAAGAATTCCTGCGGGAATCAGTAATGAAGGCCATCAACTCACCTTCCCGAGTGAAGCGACTCTTGTGCTAAAGGCAGGACCACGACCGTGGTTCGCACTTATTTTAGAAATGCCCCAAGCTAAGGCTATAATATGTTTAATTCTTCATTTCCACCGCCAGGTGTCTCGCGGGTAGTCTCCGGGCGAACCACCGCAGATCCGCTGAGCGTGTAATTCCCACGGACCTGCGACAGCCCAAGTACCTGCAGGAAGTACCCATGGGAGACCCGTTTTACTGTGAACCTGCCCACCCGAGCCTGGCTTAAAGTAGGATTTGTGCGCAGGTTACCACACTGGCAAGAGCCTGATTTACACTTTTGGAACAAGTCATAAATTGGCAGGAGAGTCCGCCACAGTACTTCTATGGTAGAAGCAGTTCCATGTTGCAGTTTCGGTTTTGCTTTCTGAAATGGACTTAATGTCCCTCCGTAGCGTGGGCACGTGCTCATGTAGATGGAGTGATGTGCTGCTCAGGGACGCCTGGACCGACCTGGACCGTCCTCAACACAACCACAAATCCACACCTCTCACTCTCTCCCCTCTCTCTGTGTCTCTTATTCTCCCTCTCTCTCTCTTCCACGCTCCCTCTTTCTCACCCTGTGTTTCTCTCTCTCTCCTCCTCACGCTCTGTCTCTCCCGTCTCTTCCCACCTGTCTCCTCAGCCGCTGCCCCCTCTCGCTATAGATAGACCCTGGAGTTCCTCACGCCACTGGCACATTCCACACATACCTTCCACATGCCATTCCTGTCGGGAATCCTCGACTCTCGGCCCTCGTCTCTCACCTTGAGCTCTCTTTCTCCACCTCTAGCGGGCCCTGAGGTATGTTGAGGAGCTCTCTGCTCGCTTGTCTCACCCTCTGGGGTCCTGAGATCTGCCAATGAGGGATGTGTTCTGTCACTCTCCTTTCTGGGTCCTGAGATATGCTGATGAGGGATGGGCTCTGTGCTCCCTTGTCACTCACCCTTCTCGAGTACTGAAGTATACTAAAGAAGAATGTTTTTTATGTTTCCCTGGCAGTCACCCAGATCTTGATGAGGGGTTTTCTGTGCTCCTTTGTCACTCTTCTTTCTAGTGTCATGTGATATGCTAACGAGGAGTGTGTCCCATACTCCCTTATCACTCTTCTTTCTGGGGTCATGAGAAATGCTGATGAGGGGTGTGTTATGTGTTTCCTTGTCAGTCTTGTCTCTGGGGTCATAAAATATGCTGATGATGTGTGTGTTCTGTGCTCCCTTGTCACTATTCTCTCTGTGGGTCATGAGATATGCTGATGAGGCGTGTGTTCTGTGCTCCCTTGTCATTCTCTCTGGTTTTGAGATACGCTGATGGGTGGGTTCTGTGCTCCCTTATCAGTCTTCTCTCTGGGGTCATGGGATATTCAGATGAGGGATGTGTTCTGTGCTTCCTTTGTCACTCTTCTTTCTGGGATCATGTGATATGCTGACGAGGAGTGTGTTCCATGCTCCCTTGTCACTCTTCTCTCTGGGCTCATGAGATATGCCGATGAGAGATGTGTTGCGTGCTCCCTTGTCAGTTTTTTCTCTGGGTCATGAGTTATTCTGATGAGGGGTGTGTTCTGTGCTCCCTTGTCAGTTTTCTCTCTGGGTCATGAGGTATGCTGATGATAGGTGTGTTCCGTGCTCCCTTGTCACTCTTCTCTCTGGGGTCATGAGAAATGCTGATGAGGGGTTTGTTATGTGTTCCTGTGTCAGTACTGTCTGTGGGGGGGTGGTGGTCATAAGATATGCTAATGATGGGTGTGTTCCATGCTCCCTTGTCACTATTTTATCGGGGGTCATGGGATAATCTGATGAGGCATTTGTTCTGTGCTCCCTAATTAGTCTTCTTTGTGGGTCATGAGATATGCTGATGAGTGTTAATTTCTGTGCTCCCTTGTCATTCTTCTCTCGGGGTACATAAGGTATGGTGATGAGGGATGTGTTCGTTGCTCCTTTGTCACTCTTCTCTTTGGGGTCATGTGATATGCTCATGAGGGGTGTTTTCTGTGCTCCCTTGTCAGTCTTCTCTCCCAGGTCATGAGATATGCTGATGAGGGATGTGTTCTGTGCTCCCTTGTCAGTCTTCTCTCTGGGGTTGTGAGAAATGCTGACGAGGGGTGTGTTATGTGTTCCCTTTTCAGTCTTTTCTCTGTGGTAATGAGCTATGCTGAGGAGGGATGTTTTCTGTGCTAACTTGTCAGTCTTCTCTCTGGGGTCATGAGATATGCTGATGAGGGGGTGTGTTCCATGCTCTCTTGTCAGTCTTCTCTCTGGGCTCATGAGAAATGCTGATGAGGGATGTGTTATGTGCTCCCTTGTCACTCTTCCTTCTGGGGTCACATGATAAGCAGATGAGGGTTGTTTTCTGTGCTCCCTTGCCAGTCTTCTGTCTGAGTCATGAGTTATGCTGATGATGGATGTTTTCTGCGGTCCCTTGTTAGCCTCCTCTCTGGGACATGAGATATGCTGTTGAGGATTTTTTCCGTGCTCCCTTGTCACTATTCTCTCTGGGGTCATGGGATATGCTGATGAGGGATGGGCTCTGTGCTCCCTTGTCACTCACCTTTCTTGAGTACTGAAGTATACTAAAGAATGTTTTCTATGTTCCCTTGGAAGTCACCGCACAGAGAGTCCTGAGAGAGCTTGATGAGGGATGTATTCTGTGCTCTCTTGTCACTCTTCTCTCGGGGGTCGTGTGATATGCTGATGAGGGATGTGTTCTGTGCTCCTTTGTCACTCTTCTTTCTGGGATCATGTGATATGCTGATGAGGAGTGTGTTCCATGCTCCCTTGTCACTCTTCTCTCTGGGCTCATGAGATATGCCGATGAGGAATGTGTTCCGTGCTCCCTTGTCAGTTTTTTCTCTGGGTCATGAGTTATTCTGATGAGGGTTGTGTTCTGTGCTTCCTTTTCAGTTTTCTCTCTGGGTCATGAGGTGTGCTGATGATAGGTATGTTCCGTGCTCCCTTGTCACTCTTCTCTCTGGGGCATGAGAAATGCTGATGACGGGTTTGCTATGTGTTCCCTTGTCAGTCCTGTCTCTGCGGGGGGGGGGGTAATAAGGTATGCTGATGATGGGTGTGTTCCGTGCTCCCTTGTCACTATTCTCTCTGGGGTCATGGGATATGCTGATGAGGCATGTGTTCTGTGCTCTCTTATTAGTCTTCTTTGTGGGTCATGAGATATGCTGATGAGTGTTGATTTCTGTGCTCCCTTGTCATTCTTCTCTCTGGTTTTGAGATATGTTGATGGGTGAGTTCTGTGCTCCTTTATCAGTCTTCAATCTGGGGTCATGAGAAATGCCGATGAGGGATGTTTTCTGTTCTCTCTTGTTAGTCTTCTCTCTGGGTCATGAGATATGCTGATGAGGGGTGTTTTCTGTGCTCCCTTGTCACTGTTCTCTCTGGGGTCATGACATATGCTGATGGCAGGTGTGTTCTGTGCTCCCTTGTCCGTCTTCTCTCTGGGGTCATGAGATATGCTGATAAGGGATGTGTTCTGTGCTCCCCTGTCACTCTTCTTTCTGGGGTCATGTGATATGCTGATAAGGGTTGTTTTCTGTGCTCCATTGTCAGTCTTCTATTTGGGTCATGAGTTATGCTGATGATGGATGTTTTCTGTCGTCCCTTGTTAGTCTTCTCTCTGGGTCATGAAATATGCTGATTATGGGTGTGTTCCATGCTCCCTTGCCACTGTTCTCTCTGGGGTCATGATATATGCTGATGAGGGATGTGTTCTGTACCATCTTGTTTGTCTTCTCTGTGGGTCAAGAGATATGCTGATGACTGGTGTGTTCTGTGCTCCCTTGTCGGTCTTCTCTCTTGGTCATAAGATATAATGATGAGGGGTGTGGCGTGTTCTCCCTTATCAGCCTTGTCTCTGGGTCATGAGATATGCTGATGAGGGATGTTTTCAGTGCTTCCTTGTCAGTCATCTCTCTGGGGTCATGAGATATGCTGATGAGGGATGTTTTCAGTGCTTCCTTGTCAGTCATCTCTCAGGTGTCATGAGGTATGCAAATGAGAAAGGTGTTCTCTGTCCTCTAGTCTCTCTCCTCTCTTGGGTTCTGGGATTTGCTGGTGAGAGAAGTGTTCTCTCACTCTCCTCTCTGACCCTCTTGTTCACACCCCATCACCATTGCTTGCTGAGGTGAAATATCTTCACTTCTGTAAACATTTGAAAACCTATATCCTCAATTTTTAGATCGACTAGTCTGCAGTGTTACACTATGTTACTCAGCACCAAGACTCTTTGGTTTATGAGCGCTTTAGAGATTAACCATAACATAACTGCATCCCAGACATCTTCTTCAAGGCAGTGCATGCGCATGGGTTGTCCCAGGTGGCGGGCGGGGGAGAATGGTGGTGGGGGGGTGCAAGGGATTTGGGTGTCCGAGACACCATAGGAGTCAGGACTTCCCACTTGACTGGGTGCCCTGTGATTAAGTTTTGGATGGGTGGTACCTGCTAGGTTGAGGTAGGCTGGGTGAGTGGAGAGTACTGGTTGACAGGGCTAGCCACCTGGTGGTGGTCTGGGTGGGTGAGTGGGAGATGATGGTGCATAGTGCTTTTCAGGTGGTGCGGTCCTGGTGGCTCAGGAGGTGCCTGTAGGTGTCAGGTGGTGGTCTGAGTGAGTGAGTGGGGTGTAACGCTGGACAATCATTTCCAGGTGACGGTAGTCTGGGTGGCTAAGTGGGGTGTAACAGTGGATGGTGTTTGCCAGGTGGCAGTGTATGGGTGGGTGATTGGGCCCTCTAAGTGCTTGCCAGGAGGGAGTCTGTGTGGGGAAAATGGGGAATGATGGTGAACAGAGTTGGGCCGATGGTGAAGTCTGGGTGGATGAGTGGGGGTGTGATAGTGGGTGGTGTTTGCCAGGAGGTAGTGTCTAGGTTGGTGGTTGAGCCGTCTGAATGATGTCTGGCAGTGCTTTCCAGGTGGGGGTGTCTGAGTGGGTAAGTGGGGCATGATGAGGGTGCCTGGGTGGGTGGGTGAGTGGGTCATGATGGTGGACAGTGTTCGACAGGTGGCTGGTCTGGGTAGATGAATGGGCCAGACCCGCCACCTGTCAAAGTGTGATAGCTGGCAATGCTTGCCTGATGGCAGCGTGGTAGATGACTGGGATGTGATGATAGACACTGTTTGCCAGGTGACAGTGTCTGGGTGGGTGATTAGGCTCCGGCCTTGATGGCTGGCAGTACTTTCCCACTGTCGATGTGTAGGTGGGTGATTGGAATGTGATGGTGGACACTGTTTGCCGGGTGGAGATGTCTGGGTGGGTGACTAGGGCTGTCCGGTAAAACACCTGTGGAGTGATGCCTGGTGAATTTTGTTCTAAGGTTAGGGCTTGTGGTGAAATGTATTATGCTTCCAGGTGAGTCCTGCTCTCTTTAATATGCATGTAATAAAATATCAGTGTAGACAGTTGTACACACCAATACCAAGCACAAATAGTTACAGCGAAAAAGTTTTCATAACAAGTCATCGGAATGCTCTTTGCACCTCCTCCTTACCTTCAGGCGTGGCGTTAGCCGCGCATTTTGATGTTGGTAAAAACAAAAATGATTTCAAAGTATGCTTACCGAGAAGGTCAGCATCCACTGGTTTGTTCAGTTCTCATTCACACTCAGTTACAGCCCACGGTAGCTCATGTCATGGCCAGTGGGTGAGCCCGATCGAGACTTTGCTTCCTTTCTCTGAGAGTGTTGGCATTTTGCCCAAGCACAATGTTTTCACCCACAGTGCAAAGGTGGGTCTCTTTAAAAATATATATATATTTATATTATTTTATTGTGTCTGAGGACCAAATAGCTCCAAAATGCACCAATAGTGGGCCCTCACCGCCAATGTAAGTGCATCACATCCCTTGTGTATTTCTTGCGGTGGACATGTTTCAAAGTTTACTTTTAACCACTATCAAAAAGACGCCCTTCCATGCAAGCTCATGGTCAGTCACTTGGCGACCCTCTTTGAGTAGGCTTTTTTAACCAATTTAAAGTTTGGCCATCTTTGAATGTTATGGTTAACATTAGAAAAAGGGTATTAATGTGAATGAATAGAAATATTGTTTTTAAATATTAAATAATGGTGACTAATAGCGTTAAAATGGGGGACTCTCATTTTATCAGAAATTAAATTTGATTAAAATATTTAAATGTTAAATATTCGTTATTGGTAAAGTTGGAGTCAGCAGTAGGCTTAGACTGAGAATGTAATTCAAAATCTAATCAATATAAAAATAAATATTTTTATTGGCAAGGGATAGCGATAGATTAAATCACATTTATTTTATTTTAATAGATGTAGTATTTAACATAGGTTATAGTTATAGGTGTTAAAGTAGTAGCAATGTTTTGTAAACAATAGACTGAGGCAGTAATAGGAGACGAAGTAAAACTGACGAGTGAGTGGAAGAAGAGGAAATGGCAGGAGAGATGGTGGGCGCGAGAGAACCTAAGATCATGAAATGTGCCATCTTGGTTTCTTTCCCATGCATCAAGGGTTGCGATTAGAGTTGGGGGCCGAGCAGAGGGTCCATGGTGTGTTAGAGGGTTTCATCTGTTTTCGAAGATAGTTGATTGGGGTCCATGAAGGATCGCATAAATCGAGACAGCACTTCCGAAATTGGTTCTTGGTTGACAACGTATGATTTCCTGAGGATTGGGACCTACATGGTCAATTCGGTGCTCTTGGTGACCAATCTTGCTGTGGAATTTTGGGATACTTGCTCCCGGTGTGTCACTTTCTTTAAGCAGACGACGGTGTAGAATATTTCTCTTCTCTATTTCCTGACCATTGCTGCACATAGTGGCTTTCTCCTCTTCTCACAAATTTCATATAGGATTGTGGTCGCTGTGACATCTTAAGTCAATAATCCAAGAAAAGTGCATCTCAGTGTGCATGTGGTAGGTACCCAATTCTAAAATTTGTGAGTTATACCATGTCTGTATTTTATATAGTGCTGAGGAGAGGATACTCCTGTGGTAATCTGTAGTTTGAGATGGGTTGGGCGAGCTGACTTCGCCCACAATGTGCTGGGTGTGTCTGTGGTTCCTATTGTTTGCTTGATTCTGGCTAAGTAGAATGATGTGGTTTTTGTTTTGAAAGCAGCTGGCAAATTTAAGACGTGTATGGCCATGTTGCATTCCATAACGGGATCACAACCCTTCATTCACGTTAAGCAGGGCCTTGTCTGTGTCTCTGTCTGTCTTGAAGGCCAAATGTCCGTCACCTAGAAGGCTGAAGAATTGCTTGGTAATTGGGTTTCCTCAGTAAAGAAATTTTAGACACTCATGCAATATTTAATGCTGGTCTAAAGTTGGCCGGGTAGCTTGAGTCCAGGAATGGCTTTTTCAGAGGGGTGCAATTCATGCATTATTTTCTATGGTGCAAAAGATTTCCCTAATCAGGGTTGTGTTGACAAGAGCAGATATTGTTGGCAACAGTACGTTGCACTGTCTTGATAATGCCACGTGGGCATGGGACTGCTGATCAGAAAGTGGGATTCACCCTACTGACAATATGGGTGATTTACTCTCTATTGTGTGGTGTAACTGTGAATTTTTGGCGGTGATAGGTGGGTTTGCTGATGGGAAGAAGCAGCTTGAATGGTCACCTGGTACATACAACAGTTTGAGGTATGGACTTCTATAGCTAACTAGTTGGTCAATATTTTATTTATTAGATGGTTGGATGTTTGTTGATATTCAGGCACTAATGTATGTGTTAAGGTGTGTGCTTCACAATAGGATGGGATTTTAAGTATTTTGAACGGCTGCTTGGTTGACGTGTTAGCGGTTAGTATTTTAATTATAGTGTTATTTCTCTTCAAGCTGGCTGGGGGGGTATGTTTGTGCCCCACAGTGAAAGATGTCTGACATTCATATATGTTTTTTGCCAAAAGGCTTTCTAGTCCCCTGAGCTCGACTTTCGCTTCTATTGTTACCTTGGTGAACTCTTGTTGCTGGGTGGGGTTGTTTTAGTGAAGGCTTTTGATCAGTGCTAAGGAGTCAGTGCCTGCTGTGAGTGTGCAGTTTCAGAGTTCTCTGGACTCCTATATGTCTAGTAATTTCACAAGGGGTAGAAGAAGACTTGTATTTGATGGTTTGATGATGGGCCTCGAAGCTCTTGTTGTTTTTAATGATTCCTGGTGGGTGAAGGTTTGTTGTGTGCATGGTTGTTATTGGGAGGCTAACTCGTGGATTAGTGGTTGGTTGCCTGTTATGTCCATCTTGCAAAGGCCATATTTATGAGTTTAGAGTAAATCTCAGCCAAACAGTTGACCTAGGGTGTATTAGAACATCATTTACATGAGGCTAAGTGCTTGAGGTGGACTTTTGGACTTCTACGGCGGAGCTTTACACTGTCTGTGGTGTGGTAGAAGCCGGAGTGGTTCTGGCTTGTATTCTTTCTGTGTTGCCCCAGAGAGAGATTGAAATGGTTCTGACATGTATGCTGTTTGGGGTGTGGTAGAGACTAGAATGACTCTGGCCTGTATCCCTGCTCTCTGTGACAGTTTGGTTTCTGCCTATAACCTAACTGTGGGGCAGATGAGGCTGGAATAATATTAGCCTGTGTCCTCGCTGTGGTGTGGCTGCCGCCGGAATGGATCTGCAGTGTGCACACTGTGGTGTGGGAACGGCTGAAGTGGTGCCTGCCTTTCTTCTGTTTGTGGCGTGGCAGAGGTTGGAATGGCTCCAGTCTGTACTCAGGCGGTAATGTGTCAGAGACAGGAATGATTCAACAGAGGCCGGAAGTGGTCCTTCTTATACCCTGTCTGTTGTATCTATGGAAGGCACGTTCTGCACAGGCGCTGGATGCAGGAGTGAGGGGGTGCTGCAGTACCCCCAGAACAACCATGCGGGTCTTCAGAGACAGAGATCTTCTGACACTTTACTGCTTGTTCTTTTAACATGGGTAATGGTGTTTACTTGCCTTCCTCTGATTGCAAAGTTAGAGGACTTTGTAAAGGGAATTATGTGAGCTATGTGACAATCTCGCTGGTGCACCAGGAGTGAGAAAGGAAAGGATGTATTTTTCACTAACACACAATAATATTTAAACCAGTTGATCAACTCTACAAATATTTCAAACTTTCTCAGCATTTAGGAAAGCAGAAATAAGCACATCTTTTTTATTCTGAAGTGCGAGGGAAACAAAGGTTTTAACATGATCTAAAAAACACAAGACATTTTACTTGGCGACATGCAAATGATGAATATTCACTGCCACCCCACACATTATATAGTGTTGTCAGTAAAACTGCATGTCTATGCAAATTTAGTATCCATTTCAATTGAACATGTGCCGTCTGTGCCAATGCACACTACACCAGGCATTAGTAATATATTTACAGCAGTGTGCGCCAAAATGCACCACTGGCTACATACTGTATTCTTAGGCCTGTTGAAAGTGCGGACTCATTTGCTACACTTCTTCTTTGCGTGACTCTTGGATTTTTTACAACCCCTAAGAGTTCAGTGATGTGATATTGATGGCAGCACCCCCTCTGAAAATTGTTCCCGGCCCACTGTGTTCTGGTCTGTACCGTGGCAATGGTGTGACAGAGGCAGGAAGGCTTCCTTCCAGAACCCTGTTTGTGGTGTGGTAGAGGCTGGGGCGGTTGCTGCCTGTACTGTGGCTGTGGCGTGGCAGAGGTGGCCTGTCTGTTGTGTAGAAGAGTGAGGTGGCCCTTCCTGCGTCTTGACATCCACGTGCCTCTTATTAACGTGCAGTCCTCTGGTCACAGCAGAAAGCCCGCTTGTTGGCTCTGGGAGAGGCCGTAGATTTAAGGATCTATAACATTCCGAAATGAAAGAGCGGCCGAGGTTCCCCTTCCTCTGAGCAGGGGCTCCCTGGCGCTATGCGGCTCCCTGGCGCTATGTGGGACTGACTGGTGAACCATCCGCGACGCGCAGCCTGGTGTGGCTTGGGGAGGATGCGCCCAGCAGTGGCGCGGCATGTGAGGCTCCCCATCATGTGCAGTGCCGCGGTGTGGAGGAGGCTCCCCAGCAGGTGCACTAACGCGGTGTAGGTGTGTTCCCCAGCAGGTGCAGTGCCGCCAGGGCGGGTCTCCTGTTTGGGGTGTAATGGCGGTGACAGGGCCTTGCCGCGGGCTCCGTTGCTTGCGTGCAGGGCCAGGCGCACTGCAAGGGGCGCTGAAGCCTCATAGTGCGCTCGCTGATTACCCAGGACAAGAGGAGGCCTCTGGAATCAAACGGAACCGGTTCTGGGAGCCCACGGGGTGGTGGAGGGCAGCCTGAGCAGGCCTCGGCCAAGGTACACGCCCGGCGCAGGGGCAGAATCAGCACACCAGAGACAGATCTCAGCTCCCTGTCACCTCGGGCTGGTCTCTAACCTCTGAGCTGCCGCAGGTCCTGACTGGCCATGTGGGCCACCCTGGGCGTAGCTTCCATTGGTGCAGCAGGTTCAGTGGCACCAGGGCCCAGAGGCCTCAGGGACCAGGGCGGCATCTCCTTCCTTGCAGTAGGGTACATGGCACGGTGGTTACCAACTGATGCTACGGGGCATTTTCGGGAGCTGGAGCGATTGGGGGCGGTTTTGGAATCTCCGCGCCGCTACCTGTGTCCTCCTCTTGTTGTTAATGCAGAAAGCACAGCAGAGTCATAATGTACAGAACAGCGAGACACAGGGCGAGTGAACACGCCATAGACAGAGGAGGAGAGTGG
The DNA here is from genome assembly GCF_031143425.1 of Pleurodeles waltl. Taxonomy (NCBI): domain Eukaryota; kingdom Metazoa; phylum Chordata; class Amphibia; order Caudata; family Salamandridae; genus Pleurodeles; species Pleurodeles waltl. The sequence goes on along the minus strand of NC_090445.1, from coordinate 117,496,102 downwards.
GACTTAGGAAAGAGAGGAAGGAAGCAGGCTGGTTTAGACATTTTTCCTAGCCTGCTTTTTTTTTTTTTTTTCAGTCTGCTCTATTTTTTCGAGGCGAGTCCTTTCTGACTTCTCTGTTATGTTTTGTACTCGCTGACTCTCTGCGTCTCAGCCTGAGGCCAGGAGCACTCTTAACTTCTTTATCTGACACCGGCTCTGCCTCTGACTCTCGAAGTGAACACTGACAAGTCCCTTCAGTTCTGTATTTTGGCCCAAGCTAGGACTTGAAAAGAGTCCATTAACCTTTTTATTCGATGATTTGGGTTCATGTGCCTGCTTCACAAAGGTGTTCCTATGAGCAGAACTTAGTCAAAGTTTAAGTGTTACACCTGAATATACAAGCCTGATTCACAATGACACCTCATCCTAAACGACAGGGATGCCAGGGTCCTGGCTGCTAATAATAGGCTAATCTGATAGAGACTTCTACCTGCAGATTCCTTACCTTTGAATTCCCTGGCATCAGCTTCAAATCCGGAATCTTTTTGCTGAGCAACACCCTGTGCATGCCATCGGGTGGCGTCGTTCGGATCTGCATGGGTCGTCCGGCTCAGTGTGGCTTCATCAGCGTCATCAGTTCTTTTCCTTCCGCACCGGTTAAGCACAGGTCCAGGATCGAGCTACTCTGCCTTTTTTGGCAAGCCTTTTTTCGACCTTTTGTAGGATAATTTTTTCATCTGTGTGAGGAAGATGTCATCTAGGAAGACGGGGTTCAAGCCATGTGGCACCTTTCATCACGCCATGTCGGTGACGGACCCCCACCAGGTATGTCTCTGGTGGCTCGACAGGAACCACGACTCAAAGTCGTGCTCTGACTGCCGGGCCACGGCCCCAAAGCTCTGAGAGAGCGGTCTCTAAAGTTCATGGCGGCCCGGCAGTCGACTTCGGTCAGCGCGACTCCTTGGAGGTCGCAGGACCTCTCCAGGAGCCCCAAGTCCTCTTCGTCCCACTCGAGGTCCTCAGGGCACTCAGGGAAGAGACACAAGAAGAAGAAGTCCCAGCAGACTTTGACTTTGGCATGCCCATTGGCCGACGAGGCGTCTCTGGAACGTTGACGTTCCGAGCACGGTTCCGCGGAGCCATTGCCACGGCCGACTTGGCATCTCCCCCCTTATCCAGGAGCCAGAGTGACCCCGCTCAAATAAAACACTTTTATGAAGCCATGCACCTCGTTTTTTGAACAGGCTGGCCCCGGGGGTGGGTCTTCGGACCCTGCGGGTCAGTAGGGGCCCCATCGGGTTAGACGCCGGCAGCTTCGGCCTTGGTGCCAGTGGGGACTCCAGGATCCAATATCAGATGCAGACCGTCGCCGGTTCCTCACAGTCGGCCTCCTCCGGTGCTGGGCCCGACGTTGTCCTCCCACCAGCGCCCACTGGTGGTGGAAGCCCCATCCTCATTCCTGATGATCTGGAGCTGGAACAACATCGTACGACGCCGGTCCCGACTTCTACGGTGGCAACTAGGCCCAGATCAGTGTCAGGCACAGGTGAGGAGTGGGAGGGGTCTGATGACCATTTAGAGTATGGATTGGGGCAGGAGCAGGACTGGTATGAGGATCTAGGGGAAGCCAGTGGACAGGATACTTCTCCAGATGCTGGTATGCTCTCACATTCTGCAGCTATGGAGGAGGAAGCATGGTATGCCATGGTGGTGCTTAGGGCAGCTGAGGTCTTGGACCTAGACTTGCCTACGGTACCGGTCAGGACTAACCTCCTGACAGAGGTTCTTCAGCCGGGGGTTGCTTCATCAGAACCGATGTTACCCTTCAATTAAGCCCTTTTAGATGTCCTAATGGGGACCTGGTCCAAACCCAGCCCAGGAGC